>NC_136057.1:79218746-80418746 GCF_964261635.1 Lissotriton helveticus
GAACGCAGCTGTGGTCCGTCCAATGGAGAGCTGTGGTGTGATCGAAGGAGATGTGCTTGCTGGAGGTGAAGATTGGGTCGAGCGTGGGCCCGGCAGAGTGGGTGGGGGTGTCAACAAGTTGTTTGAGTCCGAGATTGGCCAGGTTGTCCAGAAGAGTGGTGGTGTTGTTGTCGTTTTCCTTTTCCAGGTGGAAGTTGAGATCCCCCAGTAGAATGTAGTCCTCGGAGGGGAGGGCGTGTGGGCTGATGAAATCAGTGATGTCTTCGCAGAAATGTGTGCGGGGTCCTGGTGGCCTGTAGATGAGGGTGCCTCTGAGTGTGGTCTTGGGGTCGGTGTGGATCTGGAAGTGAAGGTGTTCGTTGTGAGGTTGTCATCGGAACTGGTCGTGATGCGGATGGTGTTCTTATGGACGATGGCGATGCCTCCTCCTGTTTGGTTGGTGCGATCCTTTCGGATGATCTTGTAGGCGTCCGGGATTGCTATGGCGATGTCGGGCGCTGATGAGGCGTTCATCCAGGTTTCTGTAAGGAAGGCGACGTCCGGCGATGTAGTGTCGAGTAGGTTCCAGAGTTCAATGGAGTGTCTGTGGACCGAGTGGGTGTTGAGCAAGATGCACTTTAGGTGGTTAGTGTCGGAGCCCTGTTTGGAGTATGTGGGTTTGGTGTGGGTCTTGATGCAGTCGAACTTGCAGGAGTGGCAGGTGAAGGGTCCATGGCTGTGTCCTGGGGCGGAATGGTAGCATTGTGGTGTGCGGCCGGGGTTAAGGGCTGAGAGGGTAGCGGCGTCGTACGTTAAGCGGGCGGAGTGGATTTTGCGGGGGCCAGGGGGTCTGGCCCTGGGCGCAGTCCAGGCGCGGACGGGCGTAGACGGGCTTACCTTTGGCGCACTTTCGGCGCGCATTGGGCGCGACCGCTGCACGCAAAGGCATCTGTCATATGTGAATGGTGGAGGGGGGAGGGGTGAGGGGGGAGCAGCTGGGAGGCGGGAGCGGGGTGGAGAGCCGGGCAGGGAGGCACAACAACAAACAACAAAATGGCAGCAAGCCAAAAGCGAAACAGGATTGGGGCACACTCTTAATTAACGTGATGGAAATGGCAGTGGCACCGGCTCAATCAGGCACAAATGAAATATTAAGGCAAAGGCAGCACAGCACAATTGAAAGATCGTGAAAGCGCACTTTCGCAATATAGCGCTACGATACAAATATAATAAGCAATCAGGCACTAATGATTGTGGGAGCAATGCGAGCTAGCAGAGAGTAATCTGGAATTAAAGCGCTAGGATACCACAAGCGCCAAGCAGAGCAGGGAGCAGCGTGAGGAGCAACCGCCTCTGAAGGGATCAGGACGGTCACCAAAGATTTTAATGTGAGTCTATAGTGGTACGTTGGCGTTTTCACAATTTCCCTGCATGTAGCACATGTCACGGAGTATTTCTGTGTAATAACAACCGCAGGACGTGCAGAGCCATCTGTATAGAAGACTCTCTTAGTCCTCAGTGGGTAGGATATTAGGACTTTGTGGTATATTTTGTGTATAGTGCATACATTCTTGAATGCTGAGAGTCAGATCATACTCAAATGTTACATCAACTCCACTTAAAGATGCAAGCCATTGCGTCATCATCTGTTGCTGCCAGTATTATTACTATACACTGTCCCCTGGTCAGGTGTCGTTCCGCGTCATCATCTGTTGTGGCCAGTATTGTCACGATACACTCCGCCCTGGTCAGGTGTCGTTCCGCGTCATCATCTGTTGTGGCCAGTATTGTCTCTATACACTCTGTAAAAACCTTAGTCGGGTCGGGGACAATCGATATTTGCCCGGCAGTATTGCCTCTGTGACCCTCTAGTTATTTAATCAAATGAAGAGGCAGGCGCTGGAGACTGGAAAGCAGGAAACAAGGTTTTTTATTCTCTCCGGAGGAGAACACAACGAAACGGACAGAGAGTAACGTTCTGAGGTGCTCTAACTGCATCCCTGAGGCCTGGCCTCTTATACACGCGTTTTTCTGTTTATTGCATGTAACACATTCTCGTCGATACTTTGATGTACAGAAAGACATCCTCAGAATCCCCCCTTTGGGCCCGTTCCCACACACATTTACAGTTGAAGTCCCCACCCTAGTCACAACAGGTGATGAGTATCGCGCAGCTGGATATTCCGCCGATTCACGGAATGTGGGGGGTTTGATCGGATCTCATGGAGTGGGGGGCTTTGATCAACCCGGGGATCCTTTGATGGGGGAAGCTTTCTATTGTACGGGGAGGGGCAAGGAAGGGTATCGGCAGAGCTGGGTGTCGGCCTGGGAACGGGGAAGACAAAACGGGCACACGGGGAAAGAAAGGGGGTTTGCATCTAAGGGCCGGAGATCATGAAAGGGAAGCGGGGAGGTGTCGCGCTGGGAACCGGATGAGGGCCAGGGGCAGAGCAGCGCCGAAGAGGGGTTTATGACTCAAGGCAGGTGCAAGCAGGGGGGGTGGTCAGCGCGCAGGCTTAGTGAAGGCGAAGGGCTATGTCAGGGGCCAGCGGCATGCAAAAGGGTTCGTTCTGGTCGGGGCATCTAAGATGGCGGGTGCGCACGACAAAAGTGTGGCATCAGGGGAAGAGGCAAGATGGCGCAGATAATGTTCACCAAAACGTACTAATTTTCAACAGTCCTCCCTTTAACATATTCAAGACATCTTGCTGGTTCATTTTCTATTCGGTTCTACTGTGGTGGGCCTGAGAAAGAAAACGGTAGGAACCCTAGATGGAAAAGAGTTGTAAACAATACATTTTAACATTTCGAGTTTTTAGGAGGTGGGCCTATTTGATAAACTTTGATAAAACTTGTTCAGCAGGAAAGTCATAGGAATGTAATACAAAAACGATTCTGTAGCGTGAGCAGCAAGTACATTTCATACTGGCAAGTGATTACATATATTGGAGCATGATCAATACAATGGCGGCTGGGAGAGAAATGAGGTCTAGCAGAAACGGCGATTGGGGATGTCAAATGTTCATTCTTTGTTGTCTTTCATTGGCGCTGTTGAGCACCGGCGGTGGAGCTACGAGTCCAGCTCTGTTCTAAGTTCTGCGTTGCAGGGCACGACCCTTTCCTCGCGTTTCTGGTCGGAAAGGTCCTTTTCGCCCTGTGTCCTTTGAGGTGATTGTCAGAAAGTTCAGATGGAAGAAGAGAGTACAAAACAGTCCATAGGGTAGGTCAGAGGAAAAGGGGGATGGAGCAAGGCCAAATCAGGAACAAACTAGGGGGACGAGAGACTTCGAATAGGCGGGCGTGTGACCGAATTCAGAGAGCGGGGACTTGTCGACAGGCACTGGACATCGAGCAGGGGCATCAGGTCGACCCTTTCTTCTCATGTTGTCGAAAACAGTGCCTCGTCCTGCAGCTCTTTTCAGTCGTGGTCTCGCCTTGGCTAATGTCGCAGGTGTTCCTTAGTCTGCAGTCGGGCCTCGTGCTCCCACATCCGGTCCTTCTCTCCTCCAACAGCAGTACCCTTAAACAAGTTTGAAAAGACAGTCTTTAGAAAATTTGCAGATGAAGATAATCAAAAAGTCTATTTCTCTCCCAGCTCCAGGCAAAGAATGAAAATGCCCGCTATATTTAGTGGTCACAACTGGCATATGAATGACCGGTGACGGGTCTGTTGGATTTACTATGACTTTCCTTCATAATTATTTATTACAGGCATGACAGTTCATCTGATGGTAACCCACCTTCGTGAGACAAATCTGGCAAAGATATGCCGTTCTCTAGAGTTTTAAATTTACAAAAGGGTACAGTGAGTCGTCAACATGGTACTACACAGGTATTTTGCTGAGAGACGAACATGGCTAAACATTTCCTTTCTATCGGTGCATCCTGCTTTGCAACTACTGCGGGGTTCGTTTCGATGATTTCTTTACCTTGAACTAGTCTGTTAACCTTGTAAAAACATCATTCTGGATCCTACGTAACCTTTTACAGCCCGATTACTTAATTAGGAAGGACAGGGGTTTTATGGGAAACAACCAGGGACATAGGAAACTTGTGGTAAGGGTATAAATCGACCCATCTCTCACAACCGGAAAATGGGGGGGTCGTTTCATAATTCCAGTTTTGGGCGGCTGATACAGGGGAGGTAACAGGGGTGATCATTTTCCCGGTTTGGGTATTGCGACAATTCGGGGAGGGGAGGGTCGCGTATTCTGAGGTCCTTGTTTTATACCATAGGAGCCGTTGACCTGTAGTTCCCTTATTTCGGGCCAGATTAGGGAACCTCTGTCGTCTTACCTGTCCTTTCCCTTACGGCCCAACCTGGGTTCATTGACTTCTAGCGGAAAAGGAGAGGTAATGACGCGGCTTCAGGGTGATTGTATTAAAGACAAGTTTTTGTGCAAATACTGACGGTATTTGAAGCCAATTAGGTGGGGTGCTAGGGGTGGCAGTCTGCCAATTTCGGGGCTAATCTCTCGGAAGAGTGGGAGTGCAAAATAGAGGGAGAGAGAGAGAGAGAGAGAGAGAGAGAGAGAGAGAGAGTGCAACGGCAGGCTAAATAGTACACGTGCAACAGAGAGGGTGGCAGTGTATTCAAGAAAGGCTATTTAGTGCATTACACAGTAAAGGGCATTCACGGGTCTGCGTTAGGATCTTGTAATCATGCAGTTTGAGCATTAGACAGGGTAGAGGGGACATGCTTTGAGAAAAAGGAAAGAAGAAAGGAGGTACCATTTTGTCGCACTTTCTCGCATTCTCGGTCCTTTGACCAGTTGGGTCAACGCCTCAGTCACACACACACACATTCCCTCACAGTTTCGCATCATACGTGACATGGGTTCATTCGTCCGGTCTGGTTTAAGGGTGATCACTTTTTATCAGGTTGTGCTAATTTTTCGGGTTTGTTCGATACGTGAGTAGTTTGCAGGCGTGCTTAGACACCACCCTGCGGCGCTAGTCCGTTTCGTGTATTTAGACATGGCAAGGTCTCAGATCTTCGCCACACCTTGGCTGTAATCTTCTGATGTAACCTGCAGAGGGAGGAAAAAAGGGGGGGGTGGGGGAGACAGCATTCGCGCGCATTCAAATACATGGATTCATAAGTCCTTTACTTACCTCTTACTCGTCTTTCCTCCTTGGGGCAGGGTCCCCGGGGGTATGGTTTCTGGAGTCGAGGGGGGTAGTGTGTCCATATAGGTCGTGTGCGGGGAAACGTAAAAGGGAAACCAGAGGTGCCTAGTGCGAGGTATCTAGTCAAAGGATGGATCTCACTATCGGGATCCTTAAACCTCTTTCAACGCTGTGGCGTTCTAAGGTTCTTCGGTTCTTGGGTCAGCTCCGTTCCTTGATACTTTGGAACGTTGTATTTTATAATATTTACATTATTTCACTTCACCCTCCTTTTACATTCCCTCATTTACACCGTTCGTTTTACCCATCCTTGGAAGTCAAGGTCTTCCTCTACGCGAGAGTTCATGAGTCGGTCGCGTACTTTGAAGGCGGAGTGTCGTGTTGTCGATCCGATCCGTCCTCCAGGGCTGGGCAACCATCTTCTTTTAACCTTAAAGAGAGAGCAGAGTAGGGTGCACAGAAAAGAACTTTCCCACCGATCCCACATTTTTAAAATAAAGCATGCAATACCCGTCCATAGTTTCAAAAATTTTATTTTGCAAAAATTATTTCAGCATGTGGATTATGAGGGTGCGGTCGTGTTCGGCCGGTCGTGACAACGGCTAAAGTGCATATAGTGGGGGGTTTCGCTTGCAGCAATAAAAACATCGGAAAGTTTTACTCGTTCATTTGTAAGTAACTAAAACGTCTATTAATTGGTTGGGGGTTCGGGGGCATTTATTTCATAATTTAGAAGCATAATCACAATAGTTGTAATCAGATTTCCTATATGCATACCGTACGTGTGCGTCGTAAATGAGGTTTACATCAATTATAAAAATATAATACATTGTACATTTGTAATCAACATTTGTAACGGGGATCCTTTCATACTGTTCGTCGAGTGAGTTCTCCTTGTCTTTTCTAGCCAAGTGTACAAAGGATCATATAAAATCTCAGAACATCAAGTTTATATTAGTGCGAAGGAACACCACGAGGTGTTCGTAAGTTCCGATTAATACCAGCGCCATTTTGGGCGGGGCCGGCTCAGTCCGGAAGCAGCATCAGGGGAAATGTTTCCCATTACTGGCAGTTTGGACCAGAGTCCTTTTCGGCGGTTCTAGAATTCATGCTAACAGAAGGAGTGGCAATGTCATGTTTGTTTCGTTGGCGATCAAGGCAGCCGTCCCTTACCGGAAACCTGCAAAGGCCGAAGGTTCCGCCGGGGACCTTTGTATGATCTTCAAGGCTGCGGAGATGCTGTCGGAGATGGGGGCTCGTGCTCCAGAGGGCAAATGTTCGAGTTATATTGCTGGTCAAAGTTACTCTAGTGGCCGGGGCCCGCCTTCCAGCGGACCCAGACGCCATTTTGAGGCCCTACAGGGGCCACTCCCGTCGAGTTTGCAAGAGTGGAAGAGACCCTTCGGAGTGAAAGGAAGAGGTCTCTGTTTTGTGAGAGCGGGACGTTCGGCTGGGGTGCGGCTGTGATGCCCCCACCTGGGGGCAAGGGAGACTCGTTCGCATCGTCTCCTTCTCCCAGTGTACTCCATGCCGCTCCTTTTCATCGCCCCGCATGAAGGCCTCTCCGCATCCGGTGTTCCCCAAGTGCCACCATTGTACGTTCGGTGCTGCGCAAGTACTGGGGTGCCACCATTGTACGTTCGGTGCTGTGGAAGTATTGGCACCATCGCCTGACTGGGGGTGTTCGGCGTCGGGCCGGGGGCTGGGAAACCTCCTATCGGTGGAGGTGGGAGAGGCTCGTCCGCGTCGCCTCTCCCTCCCAGCCCAACTTGGACAAATTGTTGTGGAGGTACGTGCAGGACATCCCGCCGTCCAGAGCTGCTGCGGCTGTCACGGAAGAGAAAAGGAAAAAAAAGGTGCCTCGTTCTCCTCTGGACATGTGGCGGGACTACCTACAACAGCCCGGGCTGCTGGCTCCTGCCTCTCCTCCGGCTCCCCCATACGTTAAGATTTCCTGCCCAAGAGTTGGCGGCCGGGGCCCGCCTTATATGGGTTGCCGTTGGTTGGGCGTAGCCGTAACCCTGCCCTACTTTGGAAGGTTCCAGAAGGGGGGGGGCGAATGTTCTGTTTGACTTTCATTTTCTACAGTTTACCGTTATTATTCCTTGTTTGTTGTGTTAAATTAAAAGTTCAAGTTCATTAATGGTCTACGGATTTTGTTTTACCATTTCTTTCTTTCCAGGTTGCTTTTATGCTAAGTTTCGTCTAACAGAGGTTGAGTAACACGGAAACACGTGTAGAGGGATGACGCAGATTTGCACATTACATACACACAAACTCAGACGGGGGACAGTACAAGTATGACATACAAAGACCCAAGACGAATATAAAAACAGTTATTGGTCATAATTATCTCTTTCTGTCTGTGAATTTGAAACGAGGCTGGGTTCCCGTCTTGACATTGCCCGACCTAGGAGAACTTGAGCATGCCGCTGAGATTTTCCTGGCGAAATCTGTGCCATCGGGCATAATCAAACGTGGTGGTTCTGTCTGGTCTGTCTATGTAAGTCGGGTTCTTCTTTGTCTCGCGCTCTTTCTCGTACTGTCGGTCTGTCGTTCTTGTCGGCCCTTTGCCTTTACTCACGCTCAGTAGAGTCGGGCATTGGGCTTTCCAGTGTCCGACATACCTACAAAAAGCGCATTGGTTTGACCCTAAGTCTGGTCGTCTTTTGCATAGTGTCGGGGGATAAGTTGTGGGTAGCGGTGTCCTGGGGTTGTCCTGTCGGTATATTTCTCTACTTGGTTTGTCCTCGTCTTTTCTCTGTCGTTTCATAGCCTCTCTGCGCCACATACCGAGACTGTCGAGCATAATTGGCGTTGTCTTATTATTTCGAAGGGCTATTTCTAACGTTTCTATTTTATCAAGGTCAAAGGATCCTGCCAGTGGCCACTGTTTGTCTTGACTCTCTTCGGTATACTTGTGCCACAATTTATTATAGGCTATGGTGACTAATCCATAGTTTATGAACATGTCCTTATTAGGGGTGCCTTCTAGTGGAGCTATATGGTCCACCTCTAATACGCGGTCCGGGCTAAACAGGCTATTTATCAGTGGGGAGAAGACAGACATGACGGCTCGTAACGAGGGACTAAAAAGTCAGCACTGCCTATCTTATCACTAGGTGCAAAGACCGTACAGAATATTTCTATTCAACGTTGTTTGCAGGCAGTGAATACCTCATGGATCAAAAAAAATATATATAAAAACCAAACGACCAATAAATAACAATGGGGAGAATGAGTAGGTCCGCAAAGATCTGCGTTACCTACCCTTTTCACTATCTGCAAAAAGGGTGGTCTCTTCCCTGTTTGCAGACAGGGAATCTCCAGGAAACAATAGTTTTGCGAACAACAGTTCAGTTTCAAGCAATTATTGAGTGGGGGAGAAAAAATAAGCATGGTTGCTGCCCTACCTATCCTCCACTGCTTACAAAGAGAGAGAGCCTGTTGTTTCTCCGTTTGCAGACAGTGAATCTCCAAAATAAACAAAAAAGAGCAATACTAGTATTTTTTAAACAAACAAACAATCAAGCAAATTTTCGCAACTTGTCGTGGTAACACGACCTTACCCGGACCGCATGGACAGTTTCCTGTCTTCCGAATCCAGCGCCCGATCGTCCTCTCTTCTCCGTTATCCTCGCGGCACTCCTGATGGTTCCCAGTCAGGACCGTGGATCACTCGAGAGAGGTCTGTTCGGAACTAGTGAAGTTCGGATGATCGGCTGCCAGACGAGGGTCTATTGGGCAAGAGCTCTCCCGATCGTTGCAGTCGTTCACTCTGTCGTCGGGACCTCTCCCACTGGATCCACGAGTCGCTGATGGGCCCCACGCTTGGGACGCCAATTGTAAAAACCTTAGTCGGGTCGGGGACAATCGATATTTGCCCGGCAGTATTGCCTCTGTGACCCTCTAGTTATTTAATCAAATGAAGAGGCAGGCGCTGGAGACTGGAAAGCAGGAAACAAGGTTTTTTATTCTCTCCGGAGGAGAACACAACGAAACGGACAGAGAGTAACGTTCTGAGGTGCTCTAACTGCATCCCTGAGGCCTGGCCTCTTATACACGCGTTTTTCTGTTTATTGCATGTAACACATTCTCGTCGATACTTTGATGTACAGAAAGACATCCTCAGAATCCCCCCTTTGGGCCCGTTCCCACACACATTTACAGTTGAAGTCCCCACCCTAGTCACAACAGGTGATGAGTATCGCGCAGCTGGATATTCCGCCGATTCACGGAATGTGGGGGGTTTGATCGGATCTCATGGAGTGGGGGGCTTTGATCAACCCGGGGATCCTTTGATGGGGGAAGCTTTCTATTGTACGGGGAGGGGCAAGGAAGGGTATCGGCAGAGCTGGGTGTCGGCCTGGGAACGGGGAAGACAAAACGGGCACACGGGGAAAGAAAGGGGGTTTGCATCTAAGGGCCGGAGATCATGAAAGGGAAGCGGGGAGGTGTCGCGCTGGGAACCGGATGAGGGCCAGGGGCAGAGCAGCGCCGAAGAGGGGTTTATGACTCAAGGCAGGTGCAAGCAGGGGGGGTGGTCAGCGCGCAGGCTTAGTGAAGGCGAAGGGCTATGTCAGGGGCCAGCGGCATGCAAAAGGGTTCGTTCTGGTCGGGGCATCTAAGATGGCGGGTGCGCACGACAAAAGTGTGGCATCAGGGGAAGAGGCAAGATGGCGCAGATAATGTTCACCAAAACGTACTAATTTTCAACAACTCCGCCCTGGTCAGGTGGTGTTCGGCGTCATCATCTGTTATGGCCAGTATTGTCACTGTCTGCTCCTCCCTGGTAGGGTGATGTTCTGCGTCATCATCTGTTGTGGCCAGTATTGTCACTATACACTCCGCCCTGGTTGGGTGTTGTTCTGTGTCATCTGTTGTGGCCAGTATTGTCACTATACACTCCGACCTAGTCAGGTGTCGTTCTGAGTCATCATATGTTGCTGCCAGTAGTGTCACTATACACTCCGCCCTGGTCGGGTGCTGTTTTGCGCCATCCTCTGTTGTGGCCAGTATTGTCACTGTACACTCCGCCCTGGTCGGGAGTCGTTCCGCGTCATCATGTGTTGCTGCCAGCATTATTACTACACACTCCGCCCAGGTCGGGTGTCGTTCCGCGTCAGCATCTGTTGCTGCCAGTATTGTCACTGTACACTCCGCCCTGGTAAGGTGTTGTTCCGCGTCATCATCTGTTTTGTAAATGTTGTCAATGTAAGATGGCGCCTATGGATCTTTCTGTAAGAGCTCCATAATTGATGCTGCAAATAAACCAGGACTTTTCTTAAAACCACTGGCAATCATATATAACAGAACTGAGAAAGAGCTTAGACACTCCCTCTCAGGCATTATATTTTGTCTGAAAAGTCCATTGTACAGCTTATGAGAGTGTGTGTGACTTTAATCTAAAACTATTCTGTATGTTCAATCAGGTTTTAAAAGTGGAAAAAGAGGATTATTCAATGTACAACTGAAAGGCATTATAATGCTGTGATCTTCAGCTGACCGCGGATAGCTTTAATGTTGTGTTTGCTTCTGGCTTCGGAGGATATTGAGCCTGTGTTTGGGGCTCAGCAATGACCTGTAGAATAGATTCTTTATCCCACCCTTCTTGGATTCCATACTGCGCTGGAGCCTACTTTAAACTTACTCACACGCATTCTTTTCCCTCAGGTCCCCGGGTTTGTAGGAGGAAAATGCTAACAATTTTACCTCCTCTCCTGAGGGCTCATCCCTTATGAAGGCTTGGGACTTTGACCCTCTGCAAGCAGGATGTTGTCGGCAGCTGATACATGTGGGCAGAATATAGCTTTAAATTTGTGTATGTATATCTCTCAATTAGTATTTTTACAATCAGAACACTATCTGGAGGATTTAGATGTCCATCAGAGTTTCAGACTGTATGTATTCTTCAGTCTGACTCACCAACAGAAGTTCTCGAAGAATCTGGCGCACTATTTTCACTTCAGCTGGGCTGTCCACCAGCGCCATCACCCAAGTCCTGTTCTGCAGAAGTATCCGTAGTTTGCAGGGCATTTTCTTTAGTTAATCAAGTTCCTTTCTTTCTTTTTGAAGTGAGTAATAGAGTTCAACCTTTCTCTTCCTTCTTTACACTAACCTCAGCGTCTTGTCCTGATTCGGTCCGTCAACTCCTCTTGGCCCAAAAAGAATGAGAAGTAATGCTATTAGTGTTGGACCTGGCCTCATCTTCAAAGGATCAAAGAGCCGGATGGCAGGAAACCCCGACAATCAGCCCTCGGGCACGAGATAGCCGCCTGCGAGGGCCCGGACTTCAAAGGGAAACTGGGCTATAACAAGGCCCGCTCGAGAACTAGCGGACAGTGGAATCCTGGAGAAGAGAGCCCTGCTGACGTGGTCGCGGCTCAGCCATCTTAGGAGAAGAACGCCATCTGAACTTGGAAACCTGTGCGAGCCCTGCTGACTTCGTCGCGGCTCATCTTTGCAAAGAAGGACATTCGTTGGAACCTCGGAGCCCTGCTGACCTCGTCGCGGCTCATCCTTGCAAAGAAGGACATTTTTTGGAACATCTTGAGCCCTGCTGACATGGTCGCGGCTCCCCAAGAACGTACAGACACTCCGTTCACTCCGGCTCGAGCCCTGTTGGTCTAGCCGCGGCTCGAGGAGTATTCTGGCCCAGCTGGTCCTTCGACGCTACCCATACGACCTGGCTCGAGAGGAAGTGAGTGGAGTAGCCAGTACGACCCCCATCTACCGTACCCCCGGCTCGAGGATTGAGAGCTGTGCGCAGGGTACGCTTCGTACTGTTCCCAGTACTGTGACTGTCCCGCTTCCATGCTCCCCGCAACCAAGACTGTACGATCCCTAGATCGACTTGTAAATACGTACTCGTTGACCTCATATCTACTGTTTGATAAAGAACCTTGTATTCTGAACTCAGATGTGTGGAGTCCGTTTATAAGCGGGGTGGAAGCTCAGTGTGTACGATCCTAAATACCAAGCCCTCCCCTGTGAGGGCCTCACGCCAGTGCTCGGCAGCATTCCTGGGAGAGGTGGGTCACGGGGTGGTCAGGAGAGCGTACTCTGTCCCCCCTGAGATCGCCCCTTCTAACAATTAGAATACAGATGCCAGTCTGGCTGTTATATTTTTGTACGGTCCGTCAAATTGTATCCACCTTGGCTGGACTTCTGAGTTGATGGAAATCCAGTCCTTTTCTTTTTGTGTTACTGTCTTTTTAGTCTTTTTATATCCTTTCTAATCTCTGGTGTAGTTTTTTCCTCACCAGAACCCTCAGTTCAATTTTATGTTGTGAGCTGCGGTTTGATGGCTCGTGACCCCAAGCTGTGACGCTCACAGAAGTATATGTTTCAAAATCATTTTAGTTGGCTCCTGTTCACACTCTTGAACAGGGATTGGTGCAGCCTCTGGCGCATAGCCAAAGCCGCTGCTTCTCGGCTCAGCATTATTGAGGAAAACTGTTTTAAGATTTCCCATTTATTTAACTCCTAGATCTAGGGAGGGTGCAGCCTTCTACTCATTTGTTCTTGCCTTAGTACATCAGGTAGTACCGCCCATGACAGCGTGCCATGGGTAGTACGGTTGATACTTGATCTCATTCCTAGATCTAGGGAGGGTGCAGCCTTGTACTCATTTGTTCTTGCCTTAGTACATCGGGTAGTACCGCCCATGACAGCGTGCCATGGGTAGTACGGTTGATACTTGATCTCATTCCTAGATCTAGGGAGGGTGCAGCCTTGCACTCATTTGTTCTTACCTTAGTACATCAGGTAGTACCACCAATGACGGCGTGCCATGGGTAGTACGGTTGATACTTCATCTCATCTAGATCAAGGAAGGGTGCAGCCTTGTACTCATTTGGTCTTGCCTTAGTACATCAGGTAGTACCGCTCATGACGGCCTGCCATGGGTACTACGGTTGATACTTCATCTCATTCTAGATCAAGGGAGGGTGCAGCCTTGTACTCATTTTTACTTTCCTTAGTTCATCGGATAGTACCGCCCATGACGGCGTGCCATGGGTAGTACGGTTGATACTTCATCTCATTCCTAGATCTAGGGCTGGTGCAGCCTTGTACTCATTTGTTCTTGCCTCAGTACATCGGGTAGTACCGCCCATGACGGCATGCCATGGGTAGTACGGTTGATACTTCATCTCATTCCTAGATCTAGGGAGGGTGCAGCCTTGTACTCATTTGTTCTTGCCTTAGTACATCGGGTGTACCACCAATGACGGCGTGCCATGGGTAGTACGGTTGATACTTCATCTCATCTAGATCAAGGAAGGGTGCAGCCTTGTACTCATTTGGTCTTGCCTTAGTACATCAGGTAGTACCGCTCATGACGGCCTGCCATGGGTACTACGGTTGATACTTCATCTCATTCTAGATCAAGGGAGGGTGCAGCCTTGTACTCATTTTTACTTTCCTTAGTTCATCGGATAGTACCGCCCATGACGGCGTGCCATGGGTAGTACGGTTGATACTTCATCTCATTCCTAGATCTAGGGAGGATGCAGCCTTGTACTCATTTGTTCTTGCCTTAGTACATCGGGTGTACCACCAATGACGGCGTGCCATGGGTAGTACGGTTGATACCTCATCTCATTCCTAGATCTAGGGAGGGTGCAGCCTTGTACTCATTTGTACTTTCCTTAGTACATCAGGTAGTAACACCAATGAGGGTGTGCCTTGCGTAGCAGTGTAGATACTTTCCCAGGTGTTGTACGCCTCTGAAGGTGGCTCCATTCCAAGGGGACGTCTCATCGCCACAATGCTGCTCCTCTGGTTGGTGTTGCAAGCGATCCAGAAGGCAGTGTTGTTGCTTTTTACGGGCACTTTGCCCGTAGTGGCGCTTATAGTCCGTGGACAGATTGCTTGTATGGAACCCTGTGTCTGTGGTACAGGTCCCACTCGACCCGCTCTGCCTGCTTTGTTCTGCAATACATACTGTCTGAGCCACCTATATAGGACACGGTGTGTACCGAGCCAGTACGGTATCAGGTGATAGGGAACCCTGTCTGACATTCTGAGGTATGTGGGGGCTAAGTGACCAACAAACCAATCTTATGAACTGGAAGGGTGAAAGGGTCCACCGAGTCGTGATATGCTTGGGGCTGAGTCGTAACGGCTGCATCTTTGTAGGAGTGGAAAGCGTAGTACCTGCATCTATAGGACCAAAGTTCACCCATGAATAAAACATTTCAAAGGTATACACTGCATGTGCATGTACAACAAATGTTACTGCACCCCTGTGCTCAATGTTGCCTCTGTTTTCCACAATGTTGTGTAACTTCTGCCCTGTAATTGACTCCGATCAAACGAGGAGCTTCATGTTTAAAGAACCCTTTCAACTAACGAAAGATCCAATGTGCAAATACCACAGATTTGTTTGGATTAGTAGTTTTCTTCTGAAAAATTCCCCTAATTGTTCGCTCTGGAAAAAAAATGTACCTGAAATGTTTGTTAACTGCTCACATTGACCCCTTAAATGCTGACCCTTCTCTCTCCCCTCCCCCACGTGCTGAGCACTTTCTTTTAACGTATTTTGGGTAGTTTGTGCTTAGGGTACATAACTTTTTTTCACAAAAGGAACCCATGGCAAATTTGGCACCCTCTTATGTCTAACATCCAGGGGATTGTAAAGGTACCCAGGGTTTTTGGATTCCCCTGGAGGGGACCCAGAAAATAGGCAAAATATAGCAAAATGTTTACATTTTTTGAAAAAATAGGGAAAAAGTGCTCCAGAGAAAACTGTTTTTTTCCTATAAATGACATTGTTGTACATTTCCTGTGCTAAGGTTACCATCTTCCCAGCTTGTAGGGACAAAAACAGTTATTTTTACAACAGTTTTAGCCAATTTTGCCTTTTTTTGTGCTCTCAACTTTCTTCCAGTTTTTGGTGTAATCTACTGTGAAACCCGGGGGGATCCAGGAAAGCTGCAGATTTATGAAAGTAGACACAACTCAGAATTCAGAAAGGGGTCATATGTGTACATCCCTCAAGATTTTCCCCAAATATGCTGACTGTTGAAATAACGAAATATTGAAAATGAGTAGGACAAAAATGCCGTTTGTGACAATGTTTTCATCTGTGCATTTCTGTCACAATGGCGAATTTACAAAACTGTTATTTGTACATCTCTAAATTTGACGGTGCCCACACTAGAATACGGTTCAGAGGACGAGTCTGGCTGTGGTGTTCTGGTTGGTCTGGAGTTTGTGTAGCAGGGTTTTGTTGATTCCGGCATCGAGGGCGTTTCCGTAGTCCAGTCTGCTCGTTATGGGTGACGGTCTTTCTGCATTCTGTGAGGATCCACTTTAAGGTCTTGCAGAGGATGTGGAGGGAGTTGAAGCATTTGGAGGCGATTGCGTTGACCGGGCGGGTCAAGGTTTGCTGTCTATGACGATCCTGAGATTCTTGGCATGGGTGGTGAGGGTAGATGTTCGTCCTATCTTTATTAGCCACCAGGTAGAGTCCCACGCTGACGTTCTTTTCCCGAAGATCACGGTTTAAGTCTGTCAGTGTGAGGTACTGGGTTTTTAGGGACCGGTACCGAACCGGTAACCCAGCGGTGCCAGGGGATCAACACACCAAAGACCTCGGGTTCTCCTGAGTCAGACCCACAGAAACTTCAGAGTCTTCTAGGTGAAGTCAAAGATTAGTTTATTGGCTGCAACCAAGGTGACAGGGTCCTAGAAGTACAATGCCAGTATATTCAGGAGACTGCACCCTTTCACAAAGTTAGGCTTCTCTTCTTATACATAACATTTGCCCTTTGGCGAAACATTCCTTGGGTGCGCGGTATTTCATTTATGGTTACTGATTACAAAAAGAAAGCAGAGTCATGATGACATGTACATATTTCACGTTGTGATGCCCATAACAAATCATCCGGCAAGGCCCAACATTTCATTAGATATCGCTGGACCCCTAATAAAAATGGTCACCTCCCCACCATAAAATAAGTGAGGCAAAGGAAAGAAGAAAGATGTGAGCGAGATATGGCAGGTGTGCGTGCTGAAATGGCTTTATGGCCGTTTGGGCCTAGATACTATCTTGCTTGGCCACTGGGAGGGAACTGACCTAACGAGCTCGGCCTGGGGCAATGGTTCTAACTTGTACTGAGGTCAGGAAGAAGTCGATTAAGGAGTACGTGTCCTTGTGGAATCAAATTCGACTGGATTAAGGCCTATGAAAAGGGCAACATGCAACTAAGGGTTCAGAAGGTAAATGACGATTTCGAGGTGAAATTGTCACTCGAATATACTGAAAATACATGTACTTGATGTACTCGTCATTTCCGGTCTTTTGATACCAAATTCGTCCTATTTCGACGAAGTTTTTATTCTCGAGTCCGGTACTGTTACGGATCCATATTTTTCAGAACCACAGACCCTCCTTTTGCCCTTACATAGGCAATTAATCTATCCTCATGTTAATCTGAGTCCAGATCTATATTCCTAAAGTCATTGAGGTGTTGCTGCAACATCATTCTAGTGCTGAGTTCGTGTCTTGACACAGGCTTCCTTACACATGATGTAGCACAGAGGCCACATATTGCAGGAGCACACTGTATGCATAGACAGAACAGGAAAAGAATGGCTAAGACCATCCCAATGACCATCAGAATTTTCCATCCCCAGGCAGATATCAGTTCCCAGAACCATCCCATTAATGACCAATCTCCTTTATCCACATGAATAGATTCGGAAATCTTATGTAGTTTGGAGATGGCCCCGTACACTGTTGGAGCATTATCTGGAATGAAAATGCAACAACTGGACTGGATCAATTTGCATACTCCACCCCGGTCCGCAAGTATTACATCCAAAGCGACCCGGTTCTGAAGGGTCATCAGTCGATCCGACTGGAGCTCAGCAGTCAGGTTAAGTCTGAGATCCAAAAACATACGTTTCTGTGCAGACACTCTTCCCTAGCTGAGCTCTGGAATTCCTACCAATACCTTGCAGACACAGGTGACCTTGATGGGGCACGATCCAGATAGGGGACGATCTCTTAGCTTGCTGTTTCTCACTTAGTGTAGTGCCATATCCGGTCACATTCCAACCTACATATGCAAGTATCTCATCGTCTGGGGTATCTTCGTAAGAAGTCACTTCCTTGATCATGTCAACTATACCCTTCACTAGGGCGCTAGTCTTGAGGTTGTCTTTTACAGAACGTAGGGGTTGGATTTCTCGTGCATATATGAACATTGTCCTATATGCCCATACTGACCCATTGTGACTAAATGGCAGGACCAAATAGGGGATACCTCTATCCGTGGTGTGGGGCATGAGACCACACACCCAACAGTTGGTTGTGTTCATTACAAGTTGGTGTTGGTGTAATAGCTGAACGAAGGAGTTATTAATGAACTCTAATCTCCTATTTGATTCGTGGTCAGGCAAAGAGTGGAAAGAATGAGAGGAAACAGTAGGGGGAGGTATGGGTGATGTAGTAGGCGTGAATGTCATATGAGAAGAGAATAAAACATAGCTTATCAAAAACACCATTACGCTAAATATCATAAAAATACACATCATTATAAAAATTTTCTTTCTCATTGTTTTCAAAAGTCTCTGCTTAAAGCTCATTTGTCTGGCAGTTCTCTCCACATCAGGAAACTCCATCCTCTCTAAGGTGCTGCCCGCGGCGGTAGGTTGTTTCTGCTAAAGGATGCTTCCGTCAGTCTAGGGTGGCTCCCTTCGACCAACTGGAACCAGCAACCTATTGTTGTCAGCTGCACCCAAAAGTCTTTAGTCAACCGCGACCCTAGCAGCGGAACCCGGATGGCGGTTCAAAAAAACAAAAATAAGCAAGTTACCTAGATGGGAGAATCTGCATTTTCAAAATAGCATTTTGGAAGGAAAAAACTCGTTATTTTATTAGTCCACGGGTTTTTCTCTCGGATCAAAAATAAATCACTTTTACTTTAGTCTGTTTTTCTCGGTCGGAAATTATAGCGTCTTTTCCCGGGTGCTGTCTGGTCCGGAAATAGTAGCTCAGGTTCCACAGAGTTCAATTGTTCTGATGGCGGCGTAGTTTCTTGAAAAATGTTCTTACTGTCTTCTTTTACGCGTTCATCAATTGTGCGCTTTGAGTCAGTGCCTCCTGTCCGGACCCATTGGTCATGTGGCAGAGGGAAAGGTATTTTCTTACAATGGATCCCGTGGACCCAATTGGCCTTCCCCTCCACCTTAACAGTTGTCCTTGTAGACAGGAGGACGAGGTGAGGTCCGGTCCATCTGGGCTGGTCGTTTCTTGTTCTCTGGAAATTCTTGACCAGAACCCAGGTGCCAGGGTCAATGGAGTGACCCGGTGTCTCGGAAACCGGAGGCAAGGTGTTGTGGACCTGTTGATATAAAACACGCAATTTAGCCGTCAATTCATACAAATAGTCAAGCAAAATTGGGTGTTGCAGCTCGCTAAACTTCGTGGGCCTAGGCACTCCCCATATGTTGGCTGGCCGACCAAAGACTATTTCATAGGGGCTGAGTTTCATTCGCGAATGCACAGTCATTCTGGTGGATAGGAGTGCTAAGGGTAGAGCGTCGGGCCATTTAAGACCCGTGCTCGCTTGGATTTTGGCCAATTTAAGTTTAAGCGTGCCATTGTAACATTCCACTAATCCAGCTGATTGGGGGTGATTTGCAGCGTGGAACTTCTGACTAATGCCTAGCCCTTCACACACTCGTTTTATCACACAACCCACAAATTCACTTCCGTTGTCCGACCAGACCATTCTAGGCATTCCGAACCTGGGGAAGAACTCTTTCACAAGGGCTTTCGCTGTGGACAAGGCAGTATTGTCCCTTAGGGGATAGGCTTCTACCCATCTTGAGAAGGCGCAAACAACCACGAGCACATATTTTAAGTTGTTGCACCTCTCCATGTGTATGAAATCTAGCTGCAAAACCTCGAACGGATACGTAGGAGGTGCGAAATGACCAGCTGGAGTTGGGGTTCCCCTACCAGGATTGTGTTTCAGACATACCATGCAATTCTTGACAACATTCTCTGCACACTTGGGAATCCCTGAATTCTTCCACACTGGGGCCAATAACTCGCAAATCCCTTTCGCGCTGATATGGGCCATCCCATGAGCCATTGTAACCACTGCAGGCACATACGCATCGGGTAACAACCATCTTTGTTGCTCTGTCGATTCAATCCAACAACCATTTACATCCATTCTCCCTGTACTTTCTTTCCACATGCTTAACTCTTTCTCCGTGGCCTCAGCTTGGATGGACTTCACACTCTCTATTGTGTCTTCACATATTCCAACATCACCAGTCCATCTTTCTGGGTTCGCAACATACATTCGGCTCATCACATTCTTTGCCGTTTCTTTAGCAGTTTCATCAGCAAATGCATTTCCACGACCAACATCATCGATCACTTTCTTGTGTGCACTACATTTCACAACTGCTACTTTCAGGGGCAACGTCAGTGATTCAAGAAGCTCATTCACCAACTGACCGTGCTGAATCTTAGCTCCATGCGAAGTCAGGAACCCACGTTCTCTCCACAATCGTCCAAAACTGTGAGCCACTCCAAAAGCATACTGACTGTCGGTATAGACAGTCACTTTCATTCCTTTTGATAACACACATGCTCTCGTAAGTGCCACGAGTTCGGCGGCTTGAGCCGAACCATGTGGTATTCGCGCAGTTTCAACGATTGTGTGCAGAGTTGTGACAGCATACGCTGTAGTCACGTTACCGTTTGGGAGTTTAAAGCATGAACCATCCACCCATAATGTACCATCACATTCGGCGAGAGGAGTATCGGATAGATCAACTCTCCCTTTGGTCTCCTCCTCCGTCCTGAGGAAACAATCGTGCTTTTCTGAAGCATCCGATTCCTCAGCAATTGGTAACAATGTGGCGATGTTCAGGGTGCTGCATCTTTTGATGTGCACATGGCTTGCTAGTAGCGTCAATTCGTAACTGGACAGTCGAGCACTAGTTAAGTGCTGTGTCTTGGTCCTATTTAACAATGTGTCTACTGCATGCGGGACCATCACGATTAGTGTATTATTCATTACTAGACCTGCAGACTGTCGAATAGAAACAGCTGCTGCTGCTGTGGCCCTTAGACAACTTGGCAATGCTCGTGCTACCGGATCCAAAGTTGACGAAAAATAGGCGCATGGCCGTTGTCTATCTCCGTATAACTGAGTCAGCACAGACAATGCACAGCCCTCTTTCTCGTGGACATATAATGTGAAAGGCTTACTGTAGTTGGGGTTACCTAACACAGGGGCCGAACATAATGCTGTGCGTAATTCGAGAAAACTTTTCTGACACTCATCAGACCAAGGAATGGGATTGGGTGTATTTGTACATGTTAGTGCCAATAAGGGTTTGGCTAATAACGAAAAATTTGGAATCCACTGTCTACAGTACGATGTAATGCCCAAGAAAGCGCGTACTTCTCTCTGTGTTCTTGGCACATTCAATTTAGCTATTGCCTGAATTCTTTCTGGGGTCAGTTTCCTTCCCTCCTTCGATAAGAGATGACCTAAGTAGGTCACTTCTTGTCGGCAATATTGGAGCTTGGAAAGTGACACCTTGTGATGTAGATCACATAGATGACGCAGTAGTGCCAATGTGGCCATTTTACATATTTTCTCAGTATCCGCGGCTATGAGCAAATCGTCCACATACTGTACGAGAGTGGAACCTTTGGGCAAAACCATTGCGTCAAGCTGACTTTTCAGAGCTTGACTGTATATTGAGGGGCTCTCACAGTAGCCTTGAGGAGCGCGTTTAAAGCGGAAACTGCGACCACCTAAACTAAAGGAAAAAATATCCCTGCTCTCCTCCGCGATCGGGATACTGAAGAAAGCATTCTTCAGGTCAATCACCGAAAACCATGATGCGGATGCTGGAATCATAGTCAATAATGTTGTAATGTCGGGGACGACTGGGAATTGTGGCACCACTATCTTATTTACTTCCCTAAGATCAATCACAAATCTATACACAGGTGGCTGAGAAGGGTCAGTTCGTTTTAAAACAGGCAGAACAGGACTATTGCAAACATTTCCTCGTGTTTCCTCTATTACGTCTTTCTCAATCAACTCGTAAACAATCGCTAGCAAAGTTTTTTCGCCCTCATTCGATATTCGGTATTGGGGAATTCGTGGCATTTTGACATTCGACTTCAATGTTACAACATATGGCGGAATTTCTAAAAGACCTACATCATTCGGACCAGTAGCCCAAAGAATATCCGGAAGAAGTGTCAATTCTGTTGGAAGCGTATTTCTCGACAAATACATGGGAGAGACCACTTTCTTACCTAAAGTCAGTTGTACTCCTGAGGGAGAACAGTACAAAGTCGCATACAATCTTTTTAGCAAATCTAATCCTAGCAAATTTTCACCACAACCTGTTGTCAAAATAAGGGGTGCTTCGAATTCACAAGGACCAACAGAAAGAGATAAAGGGTCAGAAATCGGATTTCTAACCGGGGCGCCAGAAAAACCTACGGAAACGTTCATTTCGCCAGACAAAGGTGCGACAGGGAGTTTGGAGTGCATAATAGAACTCTTTGTAGCACCAGTATCCAACAGAAAAGGTTCTGACACACCCGATGTAATCACCTCAACGTAAGGTCCACTCTGATCTACTGGAACTGAAACAACTCCCTCTCTTCGTCTAAGGCTGTCCTAGCAATCGTTATTCTCCCACTGCTCATTTTCTGTGTAATACTCATCGACGTAGTATTGAGCTGTCCTGTCAGATACGTTATTTTGCTGGTCAAACCTGTTCATAGAGTTTTGTGGTGGAGGGGGACGTGCGTCCTGAGGGGTGTTTCCACGCCCTCTACCTCTAGGCGCTTGCTGACTACCACGGCCTCGTACACCAGAAAACTCGTTCGTACGTTGCGGCAGGGCAGGACAGTCATATTTGTAATGACCTTCTTGTTTGCAGTATAAACACTGATTGGGACCTACGCGGTTTTGATTGTAATCGAATCTCTGCAGGTTTCTCTGCGGTTGCTGAAAAGTGTTCCGGTAGTGATTCGGACCATTATTATTTATGTTACCACCACCACGTGGAGGATATGCTTGCTGTAGCAAAACCTTCGTTTTGAGTTCTCTAGTTTTCTTCTCTACTTTATCTTTCTCATCCTTGTCTCTATTCTCATAGTATTGTGCGGTAGCTAATATCTGGGCTGAAGATGAGACTGCCCAAGAGCTTTCTGAATCTTTCAATTTTCTACACAAGTCTGGAAGCAGATTGTGCACAAATTTATCGACGAACAATCTCTGACCACCTTCTGTGGTCATATCTTGACCGCTGTGGTCAATGAATGTTTCTTCAAATCTGGTGAAGAAATCTGACACAGTTTCTTCTTTCTTTTGCTTGCATGCAGATAACTTATCCCAATTTACACGTATCGCAGGCATTATTGTCTTCATGTAATCTATTATCCTACCAGGTAGTTCCGCTATCAGGGGCTCAGGTTTTGCACCACCAACTTGTCGTGCATCTGCAACAGTAATATTAGCCCACGTGTCACCTAATTCCTGGTCATGATCTTCATGACGAATTTTTCCCCATAAAGGCTGTGGAACGACGTTCCCGAATAACATATCGATATCGGCTAAATTCATAATACATGATCCAGCAGTTTGCGACAATTCTTTATAGTACCCTGCAGGATTTTTACGCGGATCTGGTAGTGTTTGTTTGAGTGCTAAAACTTCAGCTCGCTTCCATGGAACATGTACCCATACTCGGTGAAAGTGGGGCAGGACAGGTGGGACAGCTGTCGCGTCACCCTCTCTCCACTGTGGGGGAACTTCTCTCATAGGGTATTGTCGTGCCTTTTTCCTACTAGATGCACTAGATTCTGATGGTGACCCAGAACTACTTCCCTTACTTCGATGTGATAATAGCATTTCAACTGCTTCTTCCACATCGGGACCTACAATCATACCCAGACTAAAATGAAACCTTATACGACACATCTCTTGTGGGAGGCAATCCTGATCATTGTCTTCTAAATCTTCGCAAAGAAAAACACACATCTGTTCGAACACATATCTCTGTGTCGCTGTTTCCCATTGATGGAAAACTTCCATGACAGACTGTAAATCATATTTTGCAGTGTCCATGACCCATTTCCGAGCTAAATTATTCAGGGAATCTCTCTCTTGATAATCGGGCAGTTGACTTCGCAACTGTCTTTTTCCTATGTTAGGGGTCGTAGCAGGCGACCCGAAAAGTGGTAAAAGAAGATTAGTAACAGTACTGGCCATTTTCTGCCGAAGGGAAGGTGAAACGGAAGAACAAACAGATGAAAGAACGGGGTGAGGTAAAGCGGATGCAGAGATGACAGAAGAGGTATGAGGAATAATAGATGTGGTACTAGGCAAAATCATAGAAGGGGCATTTGTAGAAAGTACAGTAGGCAAGATCGTAGAAAACACAGGAGCAACAGAATTGGTCGGTGGGCCTAGAGGAGGCTGCACCGAAGAAGTAGGAGCCAGTTGAAGAACAGCTGGTGGGTGCTGTGGAAAAGCCAGAGGCGCAGCTTGTGCAACTAAAGGTTGCGGGGGTGCGGTAGCATTCTGCGCATAGGGCGGTGGCGAGGTTAACAATTGCGACATTAATTGGTCTTTTTCACGCTCTTTTGCTTTCCCTTGCTGAAGAGACGGCAAAACTGGATAACACTTATCTATTGCCATTTTACGTTGCCTGTGCAATTGTTCATTTATCTGCTCTTCCTCATTATCTTTAAACTGCACGGCAGCTTGCATTACTGAAAGTCCCTCTTCTCTCTTATTTTTCTTAGCTAATTTAATCTCTTTTTGTTTGGCTTCTTTGCGCCATATGCGGAAAGAGTCAAACATCGCCGGCCGGGCTTTCTTTTTGAAGAGTTTAACTTCAAGGTTGTCTAAGATTTCAGAATCAAAGCTACCATATTGGGGCCATTTTAAAACACCATCTTTCCTAGTGTATTTAATCCATACCTCGTTGTAAACGATGGGGCCTACCCCATGTTTAGCGTATAGCTCGTAAGTCGGAGTTCCAACTGGAGGAACCGGACATGAGTCCTCCAATCGGGAGTCCCTATTATTATTACCAAGACAAAACAAATTCCCGAGTCTAAGACTAGGCATCCTTTCTCTCTAGTCTAGTTCCAAAACTTCAAAGGAGTTATCGATTACGATATTGCTCGTGAAAACACGAGTCCTTCGGTTATGGTACTTGCAAGAACCAATAAAAAACCTTTATGTATCTCTAAGATATACAAAGTAAGTCCAACTAAGGACTAGGAGACGCTCCACTTATACTTAACTGAAAATTATCGATGGCTTCACCAGAAGACTCGTCTCAGCGTTTCGCTCTACCGAAAATGTCAAGGGTCCAACATCAGTGCGATAGCCAGGGCAGCAGTCCTTGTAGCCGTCGGGAAGCGGGGAACCTCGCAGTAAAGACCTTCGGACCACGTCGACATGCAGGGGTCGATGAGGTGGTGGGCCCTCCTCCGGAATTTTCACACGAAGCTCCTCACGATCTTCAGGCTGATTGGTACCACTGGAATGGCCCCACGTTGGGCGCCAAATGAGGTACTGGGTTTTTAGGGACCGGTACCGAACCGGTAACTCAGCGGTGCCAGGGGATCAACACACCAAAGACCTCGGGTTCTCCTGAGTCAGACCCACAGAAACTTCAGAGTCTTCTAGGTGAAGTCAAAGATTAGTTTATTGGCTGCAACCAAGGTGACAGGGTCCTAGAAGTACAATGCCAGTATATTCAGGAGACTGCACCCTTTCACAAAGTTAGGCTTCTCTTCTTATACATAACATTTGCCCTTTGGCGAAACATTCCTTGGGTGCGCGGTATTTCATTTATGGTTACTGATTACAAAAAGAAAGCAGAGTCATGATGACATGTACATATTTCACGTTGTGATGCCCATAACAAATCATCCGGCAAGGCCCAACATTTCATCAGATATCGCTGGACCCCTAATAAAAATGGTCACCTCCCCACCATAAAATAAGTGAGGCAAAGGAAAGAAGAAAGATGTGAGCGAGATATGGCAGGTGTGCGTGCTGAAATGGCTTTATGGCCGTTTGGGCCTAGATACTATCTTGCTTGGCCACTGGGAGGGAACTGACCTAACGAGCTCGGCCTGGGGCAATGGTTCTAACTTGTACTGAGGTCAGGAAGAAGTCGATTAAGGAGTACGTGTCCTTGTGGAATCAAATTCGACTGGATTAAGGCCTATGAAAAGGGCAACATGCAACTAAGGGTTCAGAAGGTAAATGACGATTTCGAGGTGAAATTGTCACTCGAATATACTGAAAATACAGGTTTTCTGTTTCTATACTGGCTCTCTTAAAATTAGGCTGCAAGATAAAGGGGATCAGGTGAAGCCACTTGTTCAACGCTAACCTTTTAACACCTTAGCTACACCTGATTTGAATTTGAATTTGAATTTTAAAATATTTCTTAAGCGCACTTTTACCGGGACGGTTTCATGGCGCTGGATAGCAGTGTATCGGTGGAGGCAAGACAAGGAACTAAGGTGCTACAGATCTGGAAAACAAAAACGTCTTGAGTAGTTTACGGAATTCCAGATAGGACGATGAGGTCCTAAGTGCAAGAGGAAGCGAGTTCCAAAACGATGGAGCCAGCACCGCGAATCTGGCCCCTCCGGACTTCTGCTTCCTAAAACGGGGGACTGACAGGAGAGCGTGGTGAGTGGAGCGGAGCTCTCTGGTCGGGAGGTAGGGTAAGATGGCTTCACAGAGGAAAGCGGGGGCGGTCCCGGCCCTAGCCTGATACGTGATGCAGCCCAGTTTAAATAGGGCCCTCTCCCTCACCGGTAGCCAATGCAAAGACTGCAACAGAGGGGTCACATGGTTGGATTTAGAGAGACCATAAATCAGGCGGGCCGCCTGATTTTGTATCAATTGGAGCCGGCGGATCAGGTAGGCCGGGGCGCCATTGTAGATCACATTCCCATAGTCAAGGCGCGATTGCACCATGGCCATGAGGATGAGCTTGAGTGCGGTGATAGAAAAGAATCGGGCGACCTTACGGATGGTGCGGAGGGAAAAAAAACAAGCCGACACCACTGAGTTTATCTGTGCGTGAAGAGTGAGCTGGGGATTGATGAAGATGCCCAGGGTTTTAACTTTGGGAACTGGGAGGGGAGGGGGGCCAAGGGAAAGGGGCCAAAAAGCGGGGGACCAGGGACTGCAGCCACCACCCGTCAAGACCAATTCGGTCTTGTCGGGGTTTAATTTAAGGTGGTTGCAGTTCATCCATCCTTGAATGAAAAGCATGACCCTTTGGAAGTTCAGGGCAGAGGTGGGGGAGCAGGAAAGGTTAAAGATAAGTTGGAGGTCATCGGCGTAGTTGAACACCGAGACCTCCATCTGCTGTAAAGAAAAAATGAGGGGTGAGATGTATAAATTAAACAACAAAGGAGACAAGGAGGAACCCTGGGGAACACCACAGGTCACTCTCCGGGGTGGAGCAGCGAAGTTGGCTAGATGGACGGCCTGCTCTCTGTCTGTTAGAAAAGATCGGAGCCAGGTCAGGGCCATGCCCTCGATGCCCGCCGCTTCGACACGGGTCAACAGAATGCCATGGTCCACCGTGTCGAATGCGGCGGACAGATCTAACAGGACCAGGGCCTGGGGGCGGCCGGTGTCAATGCCTTCCCTCAGTTTGTCCATCACCGACACAACTACCTTCTCGGTAGAGTGCAGTGGGCGAAAGCCCGCCTGGCGGGGAGAGAGGCGGCCAGTCGATTCCACGAAGGAACTCAGGGTCCTGGTGACATGGGCCTCTGAGACCTTGGCCAGATAGGGAAGGAGGGAGATGGGACGGTAGTTAGCAGGCAGGGAGGGATCAGTGCCTGCCTTTTTCAGAATCGGAATGATGACTGCCGGTTTGTAAGCATGGGGGACAGTGCCAGTTGTAAGGGAGTGATTAATTAAAGTAAGTGGAGGGGAGCAACAGTTGGAAAAAAACTCTTTCAGGGCAAAAGCAGGACCAATGTCCTGGGGGGAGCCCGATTTTACCTGGGCCAGTAAGGGGAGGAGAGTATCTCGTGTCAAAGGGGGGAAATGGGTAAGGGGTAAGACAGAGGAGGGGGAGTGAGCAGCAAGTGGTACCGGGAGTGATGAAGGGATGTTGGCCTTAATGAGGGCTACCTTCTCAATAAAGAAGGAATTAAGGGAGTTACAGAGGGTTTGGGATGGGGGAATTTTAGGAGTCGCCCTGTCAGGGGCAGCGAGCTCATGGACTGTGGCGAATATTTCTTTAGATTGGTTTTCTGCTGCCAGGATTCTGCCGGAAAAGTACTCAGCTTTAGCTTTTAGTATATCCCTTTTATATTCGTTGAGTACCGAGCAGTAGCTTATTTTAAGAGAGGGGCAGTAGGAACGCCGCCACGCTCGTTCGGCTCTGCGTGTCGCAAGTTTTTTAGCTCTAAGGGAAGGGGTAAACCATCTGTTGGCCGCATGGGCACGTTTGATGGCCACTCTCTTAAGGGGGAGAGTAGTGTTGCACGCGTTTGACAGCCAGGTGTTAATGGCTGTGAGCTGAGTGGAGAGGGGTAGGCCGCCGAGCTCGGGGCTGGAAGCTGCAAGGGAAGAGCAGATCGCGGGGAGGTCAGCCTTATCCCACTTTCTGGCCCAGATGTTTCTAGGCGGGGGGGGGTTTAGGCGGCCGTCCAAGGGCTACTGCAAAAGAAATAAGAGAGTGGTCTGACCAGGAACAGGGTGAGATGGTGGGGGAGTTGATGGGGATATTAAGGGTCCAGATTTGATCTAATTGATGGCCTTTGGTATGGGTAGGCATACTGAGTTGGGGAAGAAAGTTGAGACTGGTGAGCAGGGCCGTGAACTCCTTGGATCTTAGATCTTCAGCTGGGTCGTTCGGCCAGTAGTTCAGGTCCCCAAGCACCAGAATTGCGGAGTTGTTCACTACTAGAGTGGCCAAAAGGTCCTCAATAGAGGAAAGAAAATCGGGGGTGGGTTGGGGCGGCCGGTAGATGAGCACACAAGTCAGAGGAACCCCAAAAGAGGAGGAACGGACTACTAGACAGTCCACGGCGGGAATAGGAAGGGAAGGTAGTGTCTGGAAGTGGAAATCTGTACGGGTGATCAGAGCAACGCCTCCCCCAGTTTTTCCCCCAGGGCGATCCATTCTGATGGCAGAGTAAGTGGAGGGCAGCATGGACAAGAGGCTCGGAAGGGAGTCGTCCCTGAACCATGTTTCCGTAAGGAATAGTAGGTCTGGCTGGCGGGAGTCAAGCAGATGGAATAACTCGAGATGGTGCCCAGCGGCAGACCTAGTGTTGAGGAGGATCGCTGTGGTGGTAGGCAGGGGGGTACCCAGAGTGCGAGGGGACACGGGACCGTGCTTAGGTAGCAGACGGGTGGGGAATGAGGAAACATCGGACGGCTGTTGCAATAGCTCGCTAGGCCGTAAGAGTACGGCAGAGGAATTACGTAGGTCAAGAGAGGCAATACGCTCTCGCACTGTAAGAGGGGGGGGGCGTGGGTGCCAGAGGGAGAGAATGGTCGTGGAAGAGTACATGATGGGTGGATGGGCATAATGGCCGGTCCCGGGCCCCGGCCAGCCGCAAACGGGCGCAGACGGGCTTAACTCTGGCGTGACTCCGGCGCGCCTACGACGCGCCCGCTGCGCTCGTCCGCTGCTCTGACGCATAGTGGTCGTTTAAGTAGCAGTGTGACTAGGGGGGTGTGGCTAGGATGGATCAGGCCGACAACCCAACCCAAGATGGCGCCCGCAGTCGCCGGGGTCGCCGTTAAGCGGTCAGCCCACGGCGGGTTACTGGCTTCAGGCGGACTGTGAAGGTGAGTGTGGCGGCTAGTTGTCAGCAGGGCCACTGAGGGAAGGTTAAAAGCGTTGTCGCTGCTTGTAGTCAGCAGGACGAATGAGGCAAGAAATAGGGGTAAAATTGCTCGTATTCAGCCTAAGAGACCAGGGTTTTAAAATAAAATATCAGCGCTCCAGCAGATGCGCGCGAGCCCTCTGCCACCGGGCTGCGAGCTATCGCTGGTGAGGAGGGTCCTAAGTAGCAGTGTGACTAGGGGTGTGTGGCTAGGATGGATCAGGCCGACAACCCAACCCAAGATGGCGCCCGCAGTCGCCGGGGTCGCCGTTAAGCAGTCAGCCCACGGCGGGTTACTGGCTTCAGGCGGACTGTGAAGGTGAGTGTGGCGGCTAGTCGTCAGCAGGGCCACTGAGGGAAGGTTAAAAGCGTTGTCGCTGCTTGTAGTCAGCAGGACGAATGAGGCAAGAAATAGGGGTAAACTTGCTCGTATTCAGCCTAAGAGACCAGGGTTTTAAAATAAAATATCAGCGCTCCAGCAGATGCGCGCGAGCCCTCTGCCACCGGGCTGCGAGCTATCGCTGGTGAGGAGGGGAGGAGGGTCCTAAGTAGCAGTGTGACTAGGGGGGTGTGGCTAGGATGGATCAGGCCGACAACCCAACCCAAGATGGCGCCCGCAGTCGCCGGGGTCGCCGTTAAGCGGTCAGCCCACGGCGGGTTACTGGCTTCAGGCGGACTGTGAAGGTGAGTGTGGCGGCTAGTCGTCAGCAGGGCCACTGAGGGAAGGTTAAAAGCGTTGTCGCTGCTTGTAGTCAGCAGGACGAATGAGGCAAGAAATAGGGGTAAAATTGCTCGTATTCAGCCTAAGAGACCAGGGTTTTAAAATAAAATATCAGCGCTCCAGCAGATGCGCGCGAGCCCTCTGCCACCGGGCTGCGAGCTATCGCTGGTGAGGAGGGGAGGAGGGTCCTAAGTAGCAGTGTGACTAGGGGGGTGTGGCTAGGATGGATCAGGCCGACAACCCAACCCAAGATGGCGCCCGCAGTCGCCGGGGTCGCCGTTAAGCGGTCAGCCCACGGCGGGTTACTGGCTTCAGGCGGACTGTGAAGGTGAGTGTGGCGGCTAGTTGTCAGCAGGGCCACTGAGGGAAGGTTAAAAGCGTTGTCGCTGCTTGTAGTCAGCAGGACGAATGAGGCAAGAAATAGGGGTAAAATTGCTCGTATTCAGCCTAAGAGACCAGGGTTTTAAAATAAAATATCAGCGCTCCAGCAGATGCGCGCGAGCCCTCTGCCACCGGGCTGCGAGCTATCGCTGGTGAGGAGGGGAGGAGGGTCCTAAGTAGCAGTGTGACTAGGGGGGTGTGGCTAGGATGGATCAGGCCGACAACCCAACCCAAGATGGCGCCCGCAGTCGCCGGGGTCGCCGTTAAGCAGTCAGCCCACGGCGGTTTACTGGCTTCAGGCGGACTGTGAAGGTGAGTGTGGCGGCTAGTCGTCAGCAGGGCCACTGAGGGAAGGTTAAAAGCGTTGTCGCTGCTTGTAGTCAGCAGGACGAATGAGGCAAGAAATAGGGGTAAACTTGCTCGTATTCAGCCTAAGAGACCAGGGTTTTAAAATAAAATATCAGCGCTCCAGCAGATGCGCGCGAGCCCTCTGCCACCGGGCTGCGAGCTATCGCTGGTGAGGAGGGGAGGAGGGTCCTAAGTAGCAGTGTGACTAGGGGGGTGTGGCTAGGATGGATCAGGCCGACAACCCAACCCAAGATGGCGCCCGCAGTCGCCGGGGTCGCCGTTAAGCGGTCAGCCCACGGCGGGTTACTGGCTTCAGGCGGACTGTGAAGGTGAGTGTGGCGGCTAGTTGTCAGCAGGGCCACTGAGGGAAGGTTAAAAGCGTTGTCGCTGCTTGTAGTCAGCAGGACGAATGAGGCAAGAAATAGGGGTAAAATTGCTCGTATTCAGCCTAAGAGACCAGGGTTTTAAAATAAAATATCAGCGCTCCAGCAGATGCGCGCGAGCCCTCTGCCACCGGGCTGCGAGCTATCGCTGGTGAGGAGGGGAGGAGGGTCCTAAGTAGCAGTGTGACTAGGGGGGTGTGGCTAGGATGGATCAGGCCGACAACCCAACCCAAGATGGCGCCCGCAGTCGCCGGGGTCGCCGTTAAGCGGTCAGCCCACGGCGGGTTACTGGCTTCAGGCGGACTGTGAAGGTGAGTGTGGCGGCTAGTCGTCAGCAGGGCCACTGAGGGAAGGTTAAAAGCGTTGTCGCTGCTTGTAGTCAGCAGGACGAATGAGGCAAGAAATAGGGGTAAAATTGCTCGTATTCAGCCTAAGAGACCAGGGTTTTAAAATAAAATATCAGCGCTCCAGCAGATGCGCGCGAGCCCTTTGCCACCGGGTTGCGAGCTATCGCTGGTGAGGAGGGGAGGAGGGTCCTAAGTAGCAGTGTGACTAGGGGGGTGTGGCTAGGATGGATCAGGCCGACAACCCAACCCAAGATGGCGCCCGCAGTCGCCGGGGTCGCCGTTAAGCGGTCAGCCCACGGCGGATTACTGGCTTCAGGCGGACTGTGAAGGTGAGTGTGGCGGCTAGTCGTCAGCAGGGCCACTGAGGGAAGGTTAAAAGCGTTGTCGCTGCTTGTAGTCAGCAGGACGAATGAGGCAAGAAATAGGGGTAAAATTGCTCGTATTCAGCCTAAGAGACCAGGGTTTTAAAATAAAATATCAGCGCTCCAGCAGATGCGCGCGAGCCCTCTGCCACCGGGCTGCGAGCTATCCTAGACACTGCTACAAGGATACATTCCCTAAAGAGTTTCATTAAACATTTCTCTCCCTCTCCTTCAATAGTTCAACACCCCTGGTTAAGTCATCTGGCTGTGATAGAAAGTTATATGAACTGAACAATAATATTCATGAATCATGTTCTTTATTCTTCAGCCAAACGGGTTTGTCTCTGTGGAGCTGCCTTCCCTGGAATTGTTTCAACTACTAATTGTCTTGACTGGTAGCGCAAGAAATCAGGTTACATTTAGTCTATTCCTTCGAGTTAGAACCAAAATTATGATGAGACTTGAAACGCTAAAAAGTTCAACCAACTCAGCCCTTACCAGGGGTTTTACTCTCTCCCGAGTGGAGGCCGGACTCAGCCCTTACCAGGGGTTTCACTCTCTCCCGAGTGGAGGCCGGACTCAGCCCTTACCAGGGGTTTCACTCTCTCCCGAGTGGAGGCCGGACTCAGCCCTTACCAGGGGTTTCACTCTCTCCCAAGTGGAGGCCGGACTCAGCCCTTACCAAGGGTTTTACTCTCTCCCGAGTGGGGGCCGGACTCAGCCCTTACCAGGGGTTTCACTATCACCCAAGTGGAGGCCGGACTCAGCCCTTACCAGGGGTTTCACTCTCTCCCAAGTGTAGGCCGGACTCAGCCTTTACGAGAGAGTGGGGTTTTGGGTGCTGCTGGTGTGGATGCGGTGAGTGTTGGGTGTGGGTAGGTGCATGAGAATTTGCAGGAAGCGCAAGATAAGGCTCCCTCGATGTTGTGTGGGGCAGTGAGGCACCAGCTTGTGGAAGGGTGGCTGGGGTTGAGGGCACGGAGGGTCGCAGTAGGTAGTAGTGGGAATGGACAAGACCAGGGTTCCTGTCACTGGGCATCGTCCTTGCATGGATGGGCGCAGACTGGCTTGCCTTTGGCATGCCTTCAGGGCATATGGCCATGTCTAAACTGGGGTGGCGGAGTGAGCTAAAGAATGATGTTGGATTAAACCCAGATCAGTTGACTGGGGGTGAGTGCTTGCAATGTTCAACACTCCTTCCATCATCCCTTTTGGTATTGCTTTTTTGGCAGTAAGTTGGCATGGTATGCCCAGACGTGGCTCCCGTGCTCACTTTGCCACTGAATTCAAGCTAGCATGGCTGATGACGGCTGATTAGCCAGAAACCGGTCACAGGATGCTTGTTTCCAGTCCAGGGAAGACATGGCTTGGCAGTTCGGGCTGGACTGTTCCCATGAGGCACAGGGTCAGACTGATTTGCATATGGCCATGTCTGCACTGGGGTGGCGGAGTGAGCTAAAGAATGATGATGGACAATGGGCAGAAGGATAAGATCCCCTCCCCCTTTGGACTTACATTAGGGAAAGAAACCAGTGGCTGTCGGTGGCATCAGTTGCATGACAGCTACTGCAAGAAAGTCCGGCTCAAGACCATCTTGAGTGTTTTTAAAGAATGCAGTGCCATGCTGAGAGCATGTGGCATTGGTAGATTATCATTCCACACACCCGTAAATACTAATTTTACACTCCCAGAAGTATTTAGAGACACTTGTATGGGAAAATGCAAGTGAGCGGGTGTAATTAGAATTGGCTGTTTCTTTTCCCCCACTGGTCTTCGATCCTTCGAAGAACTGAAAGAAGATTTTACTTTGAATTTGCTGGATTTTTTTAAATTCAAATGAGAGATCTTCTTGAACGGAAAGGACGGGAACAGGCTAAATTTGGGAAAGTTTAAATTATTGAAAGGATAACCCAAAGTAGAGTAAGCAGCTATGGACAAACCTCCAAAAAATGAAAGGTGAAGGTAGGGCTGTCCGACGAGACATTTTTTATGTCTGCTAGGTCACAGGCACAGTTTAATAAAACGTGTTTCTTTTTGTATTATACACCTGACAAAATCTCGAAAAGGGGTTAAGGGAAGGGAACATGTTGTCCTCGCTGTGCACTCTGTAATGCAGAGAGGGTTCATATTTTTGCATCATGTCAGGTTTTGCAGAAATGTAATAAAGATATCATAACGTTTTTATCAGAAGTGTTAAAAACTGAAATAACACATAGGGGCTGATTCTGATGCGGGTTGGAAAGCATTCCCACCCCGGGCCTGATTCTGATGCGGGTTGGAAAGCATTCCCACCCAGGGCCTGATTCTGATGCGGTTTGGAAAGCATTCCCACCCAGGGCCTGATTCTGATGCGGGTTGGAAAGCTTTCCCACCCAGGGCCTGATTCTGATGCGGGTTGGAAAGCATTCCCACCCAGGGCCGGATTCTGATGCGGGTTGGAAAGCATTCCCACCCAGGGCCTGATTCTGATGCGGTTAGGAAAGCTTTCCCACCCAGGGCCTGATTCTGATGCGGGTTGGAAAGCATTCCCACCCAGGGCCTGATTCTGATGCGGGTTGGAAAGCATTCCCACCCAGGGCCTGATTCTGATGCGGTTAGGAACATGTGCTCAACCAAATCGTATCTGGAAGCATCCGGATGCATCGTACTTGGTCGGTCGAACTCTCCCGATACGAGTGGGTCGGAAACCATTTCCAACCCGATTCGGTCGGGAAGCATTTCCAACCCGCATCAGAATCAGGCCCTGAGTGTGTAATCCTGCTCAGGACTTTTGAGACTAATCGGCGTAGGGCAGGGCATGAACTGATTTTTATTTCTATGGCGGTTTTACGAATGTGTATCGCGACTGCCTGGGTGTGTGCTAATGCACCGACATTTCAACAATGGCTTGGTAAGTAGTTAGCAATGTCTAGAAACAGCCATATATAGGCGAAAAGGGAGGAATCCGTGTAATAAAGGTATGAAAATCTGGGACCCTCTCCATGTCTGGATTCAAACTCAAAGTAGAGATTGAAGATGAGTAAGAATTTGCACTTTATTGAATCTGCACAAATCACATTAGGATAAATCTTCTTTTCCGGGATTTTTTTAGTCTTTTTTAGTAAATTCTATTGTAATTCGAAATTTGAGATGGAAGCAGTTTATTGCCTTACATGAAATAATGTAAAGAACTTTGGGAAGTAGGTGATGTATTAACTCTTACTCCTGTCTGCGTGGGGGAGGGGTGGGGTGAAAAATGCAAAATGATTATAGATTCACCTTGTCAAGTGACGCTATTCGATACATTAAAGGGGCTGAAAGATGCAAAATGGATCAGGACATTTCCCTAATTTCTCTCATTCTGAGGTTGGATGAAAGCGTGCATCGTGTGTAGCGCCTCGAGTCTGGGGTGTGGGATTAAAGCGCCTCGGTCCAAGCCACAGTCCTGCCCCCGGGGGGCGCCTCTGGGCAGGTCCAGGGGAGCAGTGTCCCTCTTCCGGGCCTGTGCATAGCGCCCCGAGGCTCAGGGCGGAGTCAGAGGCTCTGTCCTTAATGAGAATCCTTCACCGAGAGGCCGGTCCAGAGGAGGGGCAGAGGAGGAGAGGCCAGTACAGAGGAGGGGTAGAGGAGGAGAGACCGGTCCAGAGGAGGGGCAGAGGAGGAGAGGCCTGTCCAGGGGTCAGAGGGGGTGAGGCCTGTCCAGAGGAGCAGTGTCTCTCTTCGGGGCCTGTGCATAGCGCCCTGAGGATCAGGGCGCAGTCAGAGGCGCTGGATGGTGTGGAATGAAGTCTGGGCTCCTCTGTCCTTAATGAGAATCCTTCACCAAGAGGCCTGTCCAGAGGAGGGGCAGAGGAGGAGAGGCCTGTCCAGAGGAGGAGAGGAGGTGAGGCCTGTCCAGAGAAGGAGCAGAGGAACTGAGGCCTGTCCAGAGGAGGGGCAGAGAAGGAGAGGCCACTGGAGTCAAGCTATCCTGGCTGAGGACGGCTGATAGCCAGAAACCAGTCCTAGGATGCTTGATTCCGGTCCAGGGAAGACATGGCTTGGCAGTTCGGGCTGGACTGTTCCCATGAGGCACAGGGTCAAGACTGATTTGCATATGGCCACGTCTGAACTGGGTTGGCTTGGTGACCAAAATAACGATGGATTAAACCCAGATCTGTGACTGGGGGTGAATGTTTTGCCATTGTGCAACATTCCGTCCATCATCTTGTGTGTTTTGCTGTTCACCCTATGAGGGAAGGGTATGCCAAGACTAGGGTCCCTTGCTCACTAAGGGCCCGATTCACAGAATTCACTTAAGACTCAATCCTAAACTTACTACTATTTTGGTATTCACAGAATGCATTTACTACTTTTGGTATTCACAGAAGTTAGGATTTTGTCTTAAATTTGTCTTAAGACAAACTTAAGACAAAATCCTAACTTCTGTGAATACCAAAAGTAGTAAATTAATTCTGTGAATGCCAAAAGTAGTAAGTGCATTCTGTGAATACCAAAATAGTAGTAAGTTTAAGATTGAGTCTTAAGTTCATTCTGTGAATCGGGCCCCAAGCCTCTGGAGTCAAGCTATCCTGGCTGAAGACGGCTGATAGCCAGAAACCGGTCCTAGGATACCTAATTCCGGTCCAGGGAGGACCTGGCTTGGCAGTTCGGTCTGGACTGTTCCCATGAGGCACAGGGTCAAAACTGATTTGCATACGGCCATGTCTGAACAGGTGTGTCTTGGTGAGCAAAATAATGATGGATTAAACCCAGATCTGTGACTGGGGGCGAAAGTTTTGCCATTGTGCAACATTCCGTCCATCATCTTGTGTGTTTTGCAGTCCAGAGGAGGGGCAGAGGAGGAGAGGCCTGTCCAGGGGTCAGAGGAGGAGAGGCCTGTCCAGAGGAGGGACAGAGGAGGAGAGGCCTGTCTAGGGGTGCAGAGGGGGTGAGGCCTGCCCAGAGGAGCAGTGTCTCTCTTCGGGGCCTGTGCATAGCACCCTGAGGATCAGGGCGGAGTCAGAGGCGCTGGATGGGGTGGAATGAAGCCTGGGCTCCTCTGTCCTTAATGAGAATCCTTCAACAAGAGGCCTGTCCAGAGGAGGGGCAGAGGAGGAGAGGTCTGTCCAGAGGAGGGGTGCAGAGGAGGAGAGGCCTGTCCAGAGGTGGAGAGGAAAAGAGGCCTGTCCAGAGGAGGGGCAGAGAAGGAGAGGCCTGTCCAGAGGAGGGGTGCAGAGGAGGAGAGGCCTGTCCAGAGGTGGAGAGGAAAAGAGGCCTGTCCAGAGGAGGGGTAGAGGAGGAGAGACCTGTCCAGGGGTGCAGAGGAGGTGAGGCCTGTCCAGGGGTGCAGAGGAGGAGAGGCCTGTCCAGGGGTGCAGAGGAGGAGAGGCCTGTCCAGGAGTGCCGAGGAGGCGAGGCCTGTCCAGGGGTTCAGGGGAAGAGAGGCCTGTCCAGGGGAGCAGTGTCTCTCTTCGGGGCCTGTGCATAGCGCCCGGAGGCCCAGGGCAGAGTCAGAGGTGCTTGATGGGGTGGAATGAACTCTGGGCTCCTCTGTCCTGAATGCGAATCCTTCACCGAGAGGCCTGTCCAGGGGTGCAGAGGAGGTGTGGCCTGTTCAGTGGTGCAGAGGAAGCGAGGCCTATCCACGTGTGCACAGGAGGTGAGGCCTGTCCAGGGTGCAGAGGAGGAGAGGCCTGTCCAGAGGAGGAGAGGAGGAGAGGCCTGTCCAGGGGGCAGAGGAGGAGAGGTCTGTCCAGGGGGGCATAGGAGGAGAGGCCTGTCCAGGGGGGAGAGAAAGAGAGGCCTGTCCAGGGGTGCAGAGGAGGTGAGGCCTGTCCAGAGGTGCAGAGGAGAAGAGACCTGCCCAGGGATAAGAGGAGGTGAGGCCTGTCCAGGGGGGGCAGAGGAGGAGAGGCCTATCCAGGGGGCAGAGGAGGTGAGGCCTGTCCAGGGGTGCAGAGGAGGAGAGGCCTGTCCAGGGGTGCAGAGGAGGAGAGGATTGTCCAGAGAAGGAGAGTAGGAGAGGCCTGTCCAGGGGGCAGAGGAGGAATTCCTGTCCAGGGGTGCAGAGGAGGTGAGGCCTGTCCAGGGGGCAGAGGAGGTGAGGCCTGTCCAGGGGTGCAGAGGAGGAGAGGCCTGTCCAGGGCGCAGAGGATGGGAGGCCTGTCCAGGGGAGTAGAGGAGGAGAGACCTGTCCAGGGGTGCAGAGGAAGTGAGTCCTGTCCAGTGGGTCAGATGAGGAGAGGCCTGTCCAGATGAGCTGAGGCCTGTCCAGGGGTGCTGAGGAGGAGAGGCCTGTCCAGGTCTGCATGGGAGGTTAGGCCTGTCCAGGGGTGCAGAGGAGGTGAGGCCTGTCCAGGGGTGCAGAGGAGGAGAGGCCTGTGCAGGGCGCAGAGGATAGGAGGCCTGTCCAGGGGAGTAGAGGAGGAGAGACCTGTCCAGGGGTGCAGAGGAGGTGAGTCCTGTCCAGGTGTACAGAGGAGGTGAGGCCTGTCCAGGGGTCAGAGGAGGAGAGGCCTGTCCAGGGGGCAGAGGAGGTGAGGCCTGTCCAGGGGTGCAGAGGAGGAGAGGCCTGTCCAGGGGTGCAGAGAATGAGAGGCCTGTCCAGAGGAGGAGAGGCCTGTCCAGGGGGCAGAGGATGAGAGGCCTGTCCAGGGGTTCAGAGGAGGAGAGGCATGTCCAGGGGTGCAGAGGAGGAGAGGCCTGTCCAGTGGGTGGTCAGATGAGGAGAGGCCTGTCCAGAGGAGCTGAGGCCTGTCCAGGCGTGCTGAGGAGGAGAGGCCTGTCCAGGTCTGCATGGGAGGTGAGGCCTGTCCAGGGGTGCAGAGGAGGTGAGGCCTGTCCAGGGGTGCAGAGGAGGAGAGGCCTGTCCAGGGGAGCAGTGTCTTTCTTCGAGGCCTGTACTCGGGGCGGAGTCAGAGGCACTGGATGGGGTGGAATGAACTCTGGGCTCCTCTGTCCTTATTGAGAATCCTTCACCGAGAGGCCTGTCCAGGGGTACAGTGGAGGTGAGGCCTGTCCAGGGGTGCAGAGAAGGTGAGGCCTGTCCAGGGGTGCAGAAGAGGTGAGGCCTGTCCAGGGGGCAGAGGAGGCAAGGCCTGTCCAGGGGTGCAGAGGAGGAGAGGCCTGTCATGGGGTGCAGAGGAGATGAGGCCTGTCCAGGGGCTAGAGGAGGGGAGGCCTGTCCAGGGGTTCAGAGGAAGCGAGGCCTTTCCAGGGGTGCAGAGCAGGAGAGGCTTGTCCAGGGGTGCAGAGCAGGTGAGGCCTGTCTACGGGTGTAGAGGAGGTGAGCCTGTCCAAGGTGTTGCAGGGGAGGTGAGTCCGGTCCAAGGGGGTGCAGAGGAGATGAGCCCTGTCCAAAGGGGTGCAGAGGAGGTGAGGCCTGTCCAGGGGTGCAGAGGAGGAGAGGCCTGTCCAGGGCTGCATGGGCGGTGAGTGCTGTCCAGGGGTGCAGAGGAGGTGAGGCCTGTCCAGGGGTTGCAGAGGAGGTGAGGCCTGTCCAGGGGGTGCAGAGGAGGTGAGGCCTGTTGTCAAGGGTTGTGTTTACTGACAGTGCAGACACTCCTAGGAGCAGAACGATGAGATTTTTCAAATTCCACCCCTGGTTTTCCCACAGCCACCAATTGAAGAGTTAACTAGTGGCCGTGGGAACCCAGCTGGGGGAAAGGGTAATGGGACAGAGAAGAGACTGCCTGACCTTCTGGCTCTTCCACTCTACTTCTTCCTTTCTGCCTTACTCCGTTTTATTCCTTTCTTACTCCCTCTCTGTCTTTAAGCATGAGTGGAAATCGCTGTAAAAGAAAAGAACACCATTACTAATTTCCTTAATTCCTTCTCCACTTTCTTACTCTTTTTCTCTCTATTTCCCTACCCAGAGTGCCTATGGCTTTTGATCCTCTTCTATTCTACAATATAAGTATTTTATTCTTTGGTAACCTGCATTATAAACAACATTTTAGCACCCTTTAACTCTGTGAGTTCATTTATTCTTTTTCACTCCTTCGTTCATTCACTCTCTGCCTTACTTTCTTATCTTCTGAATTCTTCTTACTTCTCCCTTAGAAACCTTCTGGAGCTTCCGCAGTCAACCAAGCGACAAAGAAATCAGGAACTGAAGTATTCAATGGGTAAGTATTAATTCTTCTCTTTATATATATTTTTTCCTAATTACTTTAAATTGGTATTTCTCTCTAGTTCTAAATTACCTAACTAACCGACGCACCGAAGCGCTCTAACCTGCGCCTAAGACAGCTACAAAACTGCACTATTTCTATCTAACTAGTTCTAAAATCAACCGGCGCACTTCACAGCTTGTCTAGACCTCACACCCGTGTCCAGGAGCGCAAGACTAGACCGGCAACTTCCACCGCGGTCCTCCCTGTTGGTAGTATTGGGGAGAATGCCCAGTTCCGCAGTATAATCACCCGCGACCTTTTGCCAGCGGGTGATCTTTGCAATGCCGGTTCAATGGCAGATACTGCGGGACAAAGAAGAGCTTTGATTCCTTTTTCCTGCACCCTGACTGTACCCCCTCGCATGGTTAAGCCTCCAGGCTGAGGTTTGTGAGGAGTTTACGAGTGAAAAATCTTAGTTAATCGGGGAGCATGAACATCTGATTGTTCCACCCACGACCTATCCTCTGGGCCAAAACCCTTTGAGTCTACAAAGATAGAAGATTTTCCCTTGAATGGATTTTGAAACTAGGATTGTTTTAACTTCAAATTCTTCTCAACCTTCCACTAAAATAGGTTCTCAGTTTCTCAATTCTTTCAGATGAGGTGGAACCTTTTTTAAGATGAGAAACATGAAACACTGGGTGTATTTTTAGCTGTGGTGGTAGTTTTAGGTTGAAAGTCATTGGATTCACTACTAGCTCCACAAGAAATGGACCTATAAATCGGGTTTGACATTTTCTATTTCCTTTAAGCTTTAGGTTTCTTGTGCTTAACCAAACCCTGTCCGCTGTACTCACATCTAGTTCAGGTCTTATTTTTTTATCAGCACTTTGCTTGTAGCATTCCTTAGCTTTCATTAAGTTCTTGGTGGCAGACTTGTGTACCTTGCTAAGATGCTGTACAAAGTTTTGTGCTGCAGGCACCGACACTTCTTTAGAGGAATCCACAGAATTTGGATGTCTTCCATAATTCAAGTAGAAAAGGGAAAAACCAGTAGAGGCATTCTTAGCATTATTATGTTCAAACTCTGCAGTCCAAAGAAGATCACGCCACTCTCCCTCTTGATCCAAAAGAAACAGTCTGAGATACTTTTCTAGCTCTTAATTGGCTCTTTCAGTTTGACCATCTGTTTGTGGAAGAAAACTCGTTGGGTAACGTGTCTCAATTCCCAAACCCCTTGTGTCAACCTTCCAACAATGGGATAGAAATTGAGATCCTCGATTTGATCAAAACCTTTGGAATACCATGTATCTTACAACACGTTAATTGAATTGTGTGGCAATATGTTTTGTAAATGACTTCCCTTTCAGGGCAACAAAATGCGCCATTTTTGAGAAGGAGTCTTCCATGAGTAATACTGAACTGAATCCCTGACTAGAAGGCAATTTAACAATCAAATCCATAGTCACAGTGTGCCAGGAAAATGGAGGGGTAGGCAAAGGTCTCAATAAACCCAGAGGAGCCAGCTTATTTGTCTTCCCCATTGTACAAATCTCACAGCCTTCCACATAAACTCAAACATCTTTGGACAACCCTGGCCACCAAAACTGTCTCCTTAACAACTCCTCCGTTCAATGGATTCAAGGGTGACCAGCCAATGGACTGTCATGACAGTCGATCAACGCTTGTTGTTGAAGTTCTTTGATTGGTAAGTACAAGGCCTTGGAATGAAACGGTAATCCATTGACAATTTCTTGAGTTGACTCCTTCTCTGCCCAGGTCCGCATTTCTTCAGAAGTTAAGGCTTCATTGACCTTGTCTACAAGAGTTTTCTCACTAGTGGCTCCAACGATCTAAGTTTCAGGAATTATCTTTTGATCTCCGTTAGATCTGGGGGTCTCTGGTTGGCACAGGTAGGTACTTGTGACAAGCAGGGACCCTCTCCTCTAGTCAGGACAAGGGGATTACACTCCTAAAATAACCCCTGCTTATCCTCTAGGTAGCTTGGTATGAGCAGTCAAGGCTTATTTCAGAGGCATTGTAAGTTAAGCAGTTGTGACCACATACAGTAACCCAGTGACAACACTACAAATGGACACCACACAGGGTTTATATAAAAAAAGTAGACCATAAACTACAAAAATACACACTATGATTACTTTAAGATGGTAGATTTTAGCTTAGTTCAGTGCAGTTCTTAGATGCGATACTCTGCGTCAATGTACCTTAGGTCGCATTGCGCTTCCACGACAAGCAATGTCGCAGCAATGGGAAATGCGGCAAAGTACAGCTGCAAAGAAATAAAGACGTGAAGATCTTCCAGATGTGGCATGCTTCTCGGGGATGCGAGAAGATCTCGGTTCGATGCGTGGACTATAGCGGCAACATCCAAGAAGCGACGGCAGCTGCTCCAGCGGTGACGCTCTTCACCCACGATGCGTAGAGCTTCCACACGATGCGACAACTGCAACGGCAACATCCAAGATGCGAAGGCAGCAGCTCCGACCGTGGCGCGCTTCTCGGGGGATGCGAGGTGCTCTTGGTCGTTGCGGTGCAATGCGACAGTTCCAGCGGCGACACCCTCCTTCGGAGTTGCGACGGCAGGCACAGCGACAGCGACATGCTCCGACCTTGTTGCAAGAATCTTCTCCTGATGCGGTGCAAAGCGACAACTACAGCGGCGACACCCTCCTTCGGAGTTGCGACGGCAGCAGCAGCGACGGCGACACGCTTCCTCTTTGTTGCGACATGCTTCTCTCCAATGCGGTGCAGTGCGACAGTTCCAGCGGCGACACCCTCCTTCGGAGTTGCGACGGCAGGCAAAGCGACGGCGACAAGCCTCTTCTTGTTGAGTCGCGCTTCCAGCTCCTTGCGACATGCAGTTCCTCAGAAGGCCCAAAACAGCAGCAGGCACGTCCACAAGAACTCTGGGGAGCTTGGGGTGAAGTCTGTTGTCCCTGAGACTTCAGCTGGAGGCTAGCTCTTTTTCAAGCCCTTGGAGATCCTTCACAAGTTGAAAGCAAGGTACACAAAGTTCCTTTCTCCTTTCTTTGGCAGTAAGGCCACCACTGCAGACCAATCCCCCAAGCAGCACTTCAGCTTGGGAATAGTTTCTCTTCAGTGTCTTCAGGTTCCTCTCCTCAGTAAAGGTTTTTTCTTATAGTCCAAAGTGATCTAATTTCATGGGATCAGGGTCCGAATATTTATACCACAAAATTCTTTGTTCTCTGAGGGGAGAGGGGCCTCTGCCCAGTCCAAACCAGTTCTGAGGCACTCTGTTTACCAGACAACTCCTTTCCTTTCACAGTACAGGGCATGCACATCAGACGCCCCACAGGAAGGGAAGCCAACATTGTGGAAGGCAAGTATAGTCCTGGAGCACTTTGTTTACAGGACTCCTTCTCTTCTTTCAGAGTGCAGGGCAGAGACATCAGCCGCTCCCCAGGAGGTGGAGCAAGCATTATGGAAGGCAGGCACAGCCCTATTCAGAGTTCAGGTGCAATTCCTCCCTCCCATCTAAATGCAGATCTCTCTATTCACCACTCGGTGACTGATCCTGTCTCTTGGAATCCCCCAGCCCTGTCACTCACAAAACTAGACAAAGGAATACACAACCTAGGAGAGACAGGCTTGAAAGGTTAGGCAAGCAAATACCTACTTTCTAAAAAGTGGTATTTGCAAACACAGAATATTAAAACCAACTTCACTAAAAGTTGTATTTTTATTATTCTGAGGTCAGGCATACTAAACTCGAATTTCTACCATGTTCTCTGAGTCAGTTAGGATTATAAAATGTAACAATTCTAATAGCCCATTCTGGCCTATGGAGAACAGGTAGCCTTGCAATAGTGATACAACAAAAATGGCTGTAATTCACTATTAGGACATGCCACACACATCAGGGCTTGTCCTACCTTATACTTACAATGCACCCTGCCTACCATAGGGGTGTCTGATATGAAGAAAGGGGAAGGTTTAGGGTCTGGCAAGTGGGTGCACTTGCCCAGTCAGCATGACAGTACCAGACTGCACACAGGCTCTGCAATGGCAGACCTTAGACACATCTTCAAGGCCGCTTCTGTAAGTAGCACAACCAGTGCCTCAAGCCCAACAGCAGCATTTGGAATTACACGCCCTGGGCACACTTAGTACACTAGACTAGGGTCTGATAAGTACACCAAATAGCCAAACATGGAACCACTGATTAATACATTAATTTATAATAGGGAGAGCATATGCACTTTAGCACTGATCAGCAGCGGTAAAGTGCCCAGAGTCATTAAACCAATAAAAGAGGTCAGATAAAATACAGAAGGAAGGCAAAAAGTTCAGGAATGACCCTGAAAAAAGGGCTAAGTCCAACAATCTCTAATGGAACTCTTTCTTCCATCAGTGTCAATGCGAGACACGGCATCTACCTTTCCATTATTTCTTCCCGGCCGATAATTATTACAAAGTCATAATTAGCGACATACAGGGAGGGACCCCCTAAGTTGGCATGGTGTGAGCGTTGTGGCAGACTTCAGAAACTGAAGATTCCGGTGATCGGTAAATACCGTCACCACATGTTTTGCTCTGAGAAGGTAATGTCGCCATGCTTGGAAGGCATCTATGAAAGCAAGGAGTTCTTTATCTAAAATAGTATCAGTTATTTCCACTGGTTGCAATTTTCTAGAGTAATATGCCACCGGATGCAACTGTTCGGTCTCTTAGTGTCTCTGTGAAAGTACCCCTCCGACGACCTGTTCAGAAGCATCAGTCTCCAGGTAAAACGGTTGCGTAGGATCCGCATGCAGCAGAATTGGCGCAGTGGAAAAACTCTTCTTCAGGAACTGAAAAGCATCTTCTGCCTCAGCCGACCATTAAAAAGGTACTCCTTTCCGTAGCAATTTAGTAACTGGAGGTACCTTCAGGGAAAATTCTTGAATGAATCCGCGATCAAAATTTGCAAACCCAATGAAGCTCTGTATTTCTTTCACAGAAGTTGGAGAAGGCCAATTTAAGACCGCCTCAATGTTTTTAACATCCATGGTAAGACCTTCTGGAGCAATTACAAATCCCAAGAAATCCACAGGTTTCACTCCAAAAGCGCATTTTTCAAGTTTTATGTAAAGCTTGCTTTCCTTCAGGCAATGCAAAACTCTTTTGACCTGTTGCTGATCTTCCTCTGATGAGGAATAAATCAAAATGTTGTCGATGTAAACAATCGTGCATTGATCAATGAACTCCTTCAGGACATCATTAATGAAGTACTGGAAGGCTGCAGGAGCGTTGCTCAAACTGTAGGGCATCACTTGGTACTCATATAATCCATACTTTGTTCTGAATGCTGTTTTCCATTCCTCTCCACTTCTCACTCAAATTAAATGGCACTCCCCATGTAAATCTAACTTCATGAAGATTTTTTCATCTTTTAGTTGATCTAGAACATGGGTACTCACAAACTTTCTCTCGGGGACCAAATTTACATTGTGGTTTGTGGCCGAGGGCCGCAGCAGTGGGGGCGGAGTCAGTGGGGGAGGGGGAAGGGGCTAGAACGAAAAAAACTGTGGAACTGTGACCATGAAGTTGAACACAGGCCCCTGCAGCTGACGCGTTCATCCACTGAGCCAACAGACCAGCATACACACACAGCTCTCTTTCTCTCTCTCTCTCTCCCTATCTCTCCCTCCCTCTCTCTGTCTCCCTCTTTCTATATCTCTCGCTCCCTCCTTCCCTCTCTCTCTGTCTTACCTCTCTTTCTCTCTCTGTCTGCCTCCCTCTGTTTCCTTCCCTCTCTCCGTCTCCCTTCATCTGTCTCCCTCTATCTGTGTCCCACTGTCCATCTCCCTCTGTCTCCCTCCCTCCGTCTACCCTCTGTCTGTCTCCATCCCTCTCTCTGTCTCCCTCCCTCAGTCTGTCTCACTCTGTATTTCTGTCTCCCTCCCTCTGTCTGTCTCCATCCCTCTCTCTTTCTCCCTCCCTCTGTCTGTCTCACTCTGTCTTTCTGTCTCCATCCCTCTGTCTGTCTCCCTCCATCTGTCTATCTGTCTGTGTCTGTCTCCCTCTGTCTGTCTCTCTGTCTCCCTCTGTCTCTCTCTGTCTGTCTCTCTCTCTGTCTCTATCGCTGTCTGTCTCAATCGCTGTCTGTCTCTACCTCTATCTGTCTCTGCCTCTGTCTGTCCCTGAATCTGACCCTATCTAGCTCTGTCTGTCCCTGTCTCTATCTGTCCCAGTCTCTCTCTGTCTCTGCCTCTATCTGTCTCTATATGTCTTTATCTGTCTCTATCTCTATCTGTCTCACCTCACCCGGCTCTCACTCCCTGCTGCCCTCCCACCTCACCCGGCTCTCACTCCCTGCTCTGCCCTCCACCTCCCTCACCCGGTCTCTCACTCCCTGCTCTGCCCTCCACCTCCCTCACCCGGGCTCTCACTCCCTGCTCTGCCCTCCACCTCCCTCACCCGGACTCTCACTCCCTGCTCTGCCCTCCACCTCCCTCACCCGGGCTCTCACTCCCTGCTCTGTCCTCCCACCTCACAGGGCTCTCACTCCCTGTTCTGCCCTCCACCTCCCTCACCTGGGCTCTCACTCCCTGCTGCCCTCCACCTCCCTCACACGGTCTCTCACTCCCTGCTCTGCCCTCCACCTCCCTCACCCGGGCTCTCACTCCCTGCTCTGCCCTCCACCTCCCTCACCCGGACTCTCACTCCCTGCTCTGCCCTCCACCTCCCTCACCTGGGCTCTCACTCCCTGCTCTGTCCTCCCACCTCACAGGGCTCTCACTCCCTGTTCTGCCCTCCACCTCCCTCACCCGGGCTCTCACTCCCTGCTGCCCTCCACCTGCCTCACCCGGGCTCTCACTCCCTGCTCTGCCCTCCACCTCCCTCACCCGGACTCTCACTCCCTGCTCTGCCCTCCACCTCCCTCACCCGGGCTCTCACTCCCTGCTCTGCTCTGCTGTCCTCCCCCCTCCCACCCCCTCTCCCCTGTGTGTCAGCCTGGCTGACACAGCCTCCCGGGCACGCCAGTACTTCACACGTCTTTAAACGACCATTTGTTTGTTAATGAGGCTTTGTTCACCTCTTAGTGCCCCTGCAGCTTCACTCTTGACTGTTACTAATCACCACAGGGTATGGGATCCCAAGCAGCAAGGCCAAACCCTGCCTTATATATATCACAAAAATGTTGCCAGCGCTGCTAATCCTAATTCGTAGATTATTTGTCTGACTCACACACGAATAGAACACTATGTGAGAAGTGTTTGATCTTTAGAATAAATCTTTTAGATTAGCATTTTCATTTCAAAACTTCATTTTTCATTTAGTTTTTTACATTTAAATATTTCAACAAAGCATTTAAAAAACATAACGAGAACACAAACATTTACTGATTATTATTGCTCCTCCCTTTCAGACTCATTCATAGACACTATCCCTAAAGATCTTTTTCATACATACTACACACATTCATCCTCCTAACACACTAATACCAAAAAGCTGTATTTTTTACAATTTATATACAGTTTATGCAATTAAACCATAGAATCACATTAGAAAACATAAATCACTATGATAACAATATTATTGGATTTTCTTATGGTTTCAATATGACAAAGTCAGGACCTTGCCATATGACTTAGTCATATTGAAACCATAAGAAAATCCAATGACTGGTTATTGGGCCGGAAGATACATTTGTACCCTCAACAGCCCTAACTGCCTCACTTCTCTCTTTAGGTAATGCCTCAGACCAATTTTCGAGGCATATTTGAGGTCACAAAAGTTCCCCGTAGCACCGGAGTCCAGCATCACGGCCACTCCTGAAAGAACTCGGTCTTGAAATCTTAGGGTCCTCGTCAGAATAAGGTGTGGAGCGGAAGATTGTAGAATATTGGCCACCTGATGAGAAATTGGAGTTGTATCCTTGTTAGCAACCTCCAGCCCAACTCCTTCTACTAGTGGTGCAAAGAGTTTTCCCTCTTGAAGGTTTTTGGCTTCTTGGGACATTTCTTTACAAAATGTTCACTGATACCACAATAAAGCCATAGATTATTCTGTCAACGCTTTGCTTTCTCTTCTTTGGAAAGGGGGCCTCTAATAGTTCCAATTTGCATAGGTTTGACTGCATGTTCTTTATCACCAGATTTAACAACCTCTGTGCTGACCCGGTCAAAGCGTGGTATACTGGGCCGAAATTTGCATTGTCTTTCACCCCTTCTTTCCGTTTGTCGATAGTCTATCTCAAAAATGAAATCAATCAAAGCTGAAACTTCTGTAGGGCGATTTGGGATCTGTGACACCGTATCCTTTAAGTCATCTTTCTTACCCCAGTAGAACAAGGCTGCCCTTTTGGCCTCCGGCCATTCAGTTTCTACAACAAGTTGGTTAAATTGGGCCAGGTAAGTGACACGCTCTCGATTCCCTTGCCTCTACTCCAGTAATTCATTATCCGACTATCAAAAATTCACAAAAACACTTTCTTGAATTCCTCGAAGTTATATAAAATTGGGGAGTCTTGGGTGACCAGGGGCATTGACCATGAAGCTGCGTCTCCATTGAGATACGACTAGATGGAAGCTCTACAAGATTGTGCATCTGGGAAGACAGTGGGTCGACACATGAAGTACAATGAGCACTGAGTTAAGAAATGTGGGCCTTCATTTAAAATTTGATTACCATATTTTTCTCCCTGACTCCTATCAACTCTTGTTGAATCTCCTTAAGAATATTTCCAATTTTTTTTTAATTGAACCCTTTAGCCATTGTGCTCAGGTGAGTATTGGCGTGAGCCCTTCACTCTGTTAAGGGTCGTGGATACTCACAGTGCCAACACTCCCAGGAGCAGAACTATGAGATTTTCCAAATTCGGAGCAGAACTATGAGATTTTCCAAAGTCCACCACTGGTTTTCCCACAGCCACCAACTGAAGAGTGTACTAGTAGCTGTGTGAACACAGCCGGGAAAAAGGGGAATGGGACAGAGAAGAGACTGCCTGACCTTCTGGCTCTTCCACTCTACTTCTTACTTTCTGCCGTACTCCGTTTTTTGCCTTTCTTACTCCCTCTCTCTCTTCAAGCATGAGTGGAAATCGATGTAACAGAAAAGCACACCATTACTAATTTCCTTCAATTCCTCCTCCACTTTCTTACTCTCTCACTTTCTCTCTCTCTCTCTCTCTCTCTCTCTCTCTCTCTCTCTCTCTCTATATATATATATATATATATATATATATATATATATATATATATATATTTGAACAAGATGCCTGGGCATGAGAGGCACACTGCAGGGCTCTCCCCTCCGGGTTGAAATGTCTCAGCGTGCTTCTGCACGTTGCAAAGAGTAATGTGCCCGACGCGTTTCTGGGGGACTCCACCCCGGTCATCAGGGGCTGCTTCCAGTCAAATCTCAATGTACTTCACGTGATTTATGGACATTTTCTATCAGGCAAATCCATAGGCAACCATGTAGCCTTGTAGTTGGAATTATGGGATTTGTAGTCCGTGGTGAAAAGTACACGTTGATAATCTTGGGTGCATGATGCTTCAATTTGATACCTTGAGTAGGCTTGCTTTTTGTGTTTCAGCACGCTGATTATTAGCATGACGAGTCCTGCGCTCCTTCACCGCCAAGAAGTTTGGATGCTTCAAGCTTCATCCCGCCGCTCCTCCTTTCAGAACAGCAGGCGATGGTGCCCTCTCCACGGCCAGGCTGCCGCGTGAAAATATTTGAACAAGATGCCTGTGGCATGAGAGGCACACTGCAGGGCTCTCCCCTCCGGGTTGAAATGTCTCAGCGTGCTTCTGCACGTTGCAAAGAGTAATGTGCCCGACGCGTTTCTGGGGGACTCCACCCCCGTCATCAGGGGCTGCTTCCAGTCAAATCTCAATGTACTTCACGTGATTTATGGACATTTTCTATCAGGCAAATCCATAGGCAACCATGTAGCCTTGTAGTTGGAATTATGGGATTTGTAGTCCGTGGTGAAAAGTACACGTTGATAATCTTGGGTGCATGATGCTTCAATTTGATACCTTGAGTAGGCTTGCTTTTTGTGTTTCAGCACGCTGATTATTAGCATGACGAGTCCTGCGCTCCTTCACAGCCAAGAAGTTTGGATGCTTCAAGCTTCATCCCGCCGCTCCTCCTTTCAGAACAGCAGGCGATGGTGCCCTCTCCACGGCCAGGCTGCCGCGTGAAAATATTTGAACAAGATGCCTGTGGCATGAGAGGCACACTGCAGGGCTCTCCCCTCCGGGTTGAAATGTCTCAGCGTGCTTCTGCACGTTGCAAAGAGTAATGTGCCGACGCGTTTCTGGGGGACTCCACCCCCGTCATCAGGGGCTGCTTCCAGTCAAATCTCAATGTACTTCACGTGATTTATGGCCATTTTCTATCAGGCAAATCCATAGGCAACCATGTAGCCTTGTAGTTGGAATTATGGGATTTGTAGTCCGTGGTGAAAAGTACACGTTGATAATCTTGGGTGCATGATGCTTCAATAGTGTGCCTCTCATGCCACAGGCCCACAAGCGTAGCAGCGCTACGGTCCTGCACTCCCCTTGAGAAACTCCAAAAATGATTCAGTATCAAGTGCGCTCTTCCAAATTCATTTGTTTATTTCAAAGCAGCAACGTGATGAAACAATGAAAACAGCCCAACGCGTTTCGGCGAGACAACTCGCCTTGGTCACGGGTAGTTTCAAAACAGTGAACGAACATTAAATAAAGTTTCACGTGATTAAGTGTAATGAAAATCAAAAAGGGACTCAAAACATTGCAACACATAGCGTGGCCATCTTGGAACGGAGTGTGTTTCTCATAAATCAGATAGTCCACAGAAAAATAAATCTCTGCCTTATGCCTTCCAAATAATCATCTGAAAGCATCAGTTTGAAATTACTCAACTTAATGCAAGTAAGTGCGTTTCTAATACTCAATAATTTCATTGTTGCTAGAAACCAGTATTGTCAAATAATATAAACACAATATAGACATAATACCCCCAGTTATTCAACAAAGTCATTCTGACATTCGAAAGCAATTCATTACAAATTAAATCCTGGGTAAGTATTACATTTTAAACTTATACATCATTGAATTGTAAATTTAAAATTTAAAATTTTAAATTAAGCATTTCTAGGTTTTGCAATACAGCCCATGTGGGCTTATTTTACTTGCAAACATACTGGTCGCAGTTGTAAACAGTTGTCAATCGGAACAACTCATAGTAGTGATGATCATAATTCCACAAGCGAGTTTCACTTGCCCTCTCAAACCGCACTAGATAAATGTCTACATGATTTCAAAAAGTCTCAAGTGAGTGGTATATACAGTGCATAAACTCAGACCGCTCCAGGTATAAATATCTCAGTAGAATTTCTTCCTGTGCACCATTAACCTTTCAATACCTACAAGTGAGACATAAAAGACAGAAAAAGTGGACTAATCAAAATACTGATGAATTAAAGCATACCAAGCTGCCACCATCATTGTAATGAGTCACAAACTAAGTGAATTGAACAGTGAAACATACAATAAAAAATTATTGGTTAAAATCACAGACTGCGCTATGAAGACTAAGGGTCCTATTACATATCTCAGTGGGTAAGGCCACGATCAGCTACTGAGGAACTCAGCATATACAGGTTGCCTGTACCCTAATCCCCCAGGTGCCATTTCATCTCTTCTTCAGAGTTCAGGCCTCTGGGTATTAGGGTATCGAGCTCCAGAATGTACCTGTTCTCCATTTGTCTTAACTTGCGAATTTTATCGCCACCTCTTTTCATGTCAGGCAGTTTGTCGATTACAAAGAATTTCAACAGATTCCTGTTGCTTTTGTGAAATTCTTCGAAATGACGTGCAATTGGTGAGGTTTGGTCTTTATTCTCAACAGATCTCATGTGTTCTAAAACACGTTTTTTTGCAGGGAACATTGTGCTCCCCACATATTTTTTAGCACATGGGCACGTCAAGACGTACACACAGTACTCTGAAAGACATGTAAGATGTTTATTAATGATCTTTTCAGTTGCTTCGACAGGGAAGAAGACTCTCTTAATGTTGTGACTATGCCTACAGGCTTTGCATTTCATGCAGGTGTAAAAACCTTTGATGTCACTCGTTTTCGTTACAGTCAGACTTACTTCATTCTTACTTAGCCTGTCCTTCAGAGAATGAGCTTTCCTGTAAGTTACCTTAGGATTTTCAGGCAACACCTCATTCAAGGTAGGTTCAGTTTTCAACACATTCCAATGACATTTGAAAATGTTTAACACTTGCCATGATTTGGAATGGTAAGTAGAGATGAATCTAACTACCTCTTTGGTATTCCCAGGTTTTAAGACTTCACTGGAAACTAACAGAGATTGGTGACTAATTTCACTGGCCTTTTTCCGTGCAGCTTCTATGATTGAAGGTTGATACCCTCTGTCAATAAAGCGTTTTCCCATGCATACACTCTCAACCACAAAGTCCTCTTCAGTGCTACAATTTCTCCGAGCCCGGAGAAATTCACCAAAGGGAATACTTTTGATCAGGGCTCTCAGGTGTCCACTTTCCGCGTGTAGTAAGGTGTTCCCCGCAGTTTCTTTGCGGTATAGACTGGTGACTAACTTCTTTTCTGACACCTTCACATGCAGATCCAAAAACACCATACTCTGAGTATCCATGTGGCCTTCCAATTTGATGTTCTGGTCATTATTGTTAAGGCCCACAACGAAACTTTCTGCTTCGCTTTGTGTGCCCTCCCATATAATGAACAGATCATCGATGTATCGTAGCCATAGTTTCACATGGCTACGGTACATCTCGTGAGTCTTCTCCACTTGCTGCTCCCAGCTTGCCATGAACAAATTCGCAAAGCTGGGAGCAAAACAAGTTCCCATCGCCGTCCCTTGTCGTTGTTTGTAATAAACATCATCGAAGACAAAGAAGTTATTTTCCAAACAAAATCTCATCATCTGAACAATCATATCAGAATGCTTTAGATAAGAGATTGATCTGGAACTCAAAAATTTCCGACAAGCTTTTATGCCGTCCTCATGCTTAATGGACGTGTACAGACTGCACACGTCTAACGTAATTAGTAGGTAACCTTCCTTCCACTCGAAATTGGAGACTTTATTAATAAAGTCTCTACTGTCCCTGAGATATGAGGGAACATTCTCAACAAAGGATCTCAAAAAGAAATCGATATATCTCGATGTATTCTCCAAAAGAGACCCAATCGAGGATACTATTGGCCTCCCAGGAGGAGTTACTGGGTCTTTGTGTAACTTAGGTAGTAGGTATAGGACAGCTACTCTTGGGTTCCGATTTAGTAAGAAGGAGTACTCATCCCATTCAATGATGCCACTTTCACGCCAATTTTTCAGCATTTCATAATAGGCAATATTACTTTGTTCAATCGCCTGTAAGGAGGAAACTTCATAACATTCCTTTACATTTAATTGCTTCATGCCCTCATTGATATAATTACCAGCATCCATTAATACCACGTTCCCCCCTTTGCCCGATTGTCGAATAACAATAGAGGGGTCGTTTTCCAGGGACTTAATAGCTGATCTTTCTGCTTTAGTTAAGTTATCATTAGACCAACACTTTCTTTTAGCAAGATCCTTAAAATCATTTATGACCAATGTCTCAAAGGTATCAATGCTGCAAGCAGGTAATGTCGGATTGAATGTAGATTTGGATTTGAAATGATTCGGACAATTCAGATCCGTTCTATAACCCAGCGATGCTGCGTCATTGGGAGTGTTATCTGGAGTACCAAACTCTAAGTCTCTCATGGCAATTAATGTTTCTACTTGCACGTCATTTCGAAGAATTTCACAAAAGCAACAGGAATCTGTTGAAATTCTTTGTAATCGACAAACTGCCTGACATGAAAAGAGGTGGCGATAAAATTTGCAAGTTAAGTCAAATAGAGAACAGGTACATTCTGGAGCTCGATACCCTAATACCCAGAGGCCTGAACTCTGAAGAAGAGATGAAATGGCACCTGGGGGATTAGGGTACAGGCAACCTGTATATGCTGAGTTCCTCAGTAGCTGATCGTGGCCTTACCCACTGAGATATGTAATAGGACCCTTAGTCTTCATAGCGCAGTCTGTGATTTTAACCAATAATTTTTTATTGTATGTTTCACTGTTCAATTCACTTAGTTTGTGACTCATTACAATGATGGTGGCAGCTTGGTATGCTTTAATTCATCAGTATTTTGATTAGTCCACTTTTTCTGTCTTTTATGTCTCACTTGTAGGTATTGAAAGGTTAATGGTGCACAGGAAGAAATTCTACTGAGATATTTATACCTGGAGCGGTCTGAGTTTATGCACTGTATATACCACTCACTTGAGACTTTTTGAAATAATGTAGACATTTATCTAGTGCGGTTTGAGAGGGCAAGTGAAACTCGCTTGTGGAATTATGATCATCACTACTATGAGTTGTTCCGATTGACAACTGTTTACAACTGCGACCAGTATGTTTGCAAGTAAAATAAGCCCACATGGGCTGTATTGCAAAACCTAGAAATGCTTAATTTAAAATTTTAAATTTTAAATTTACAATTCAATAATGTATAAGTTTAAAATGTAATACTTACCCAGGATTTAATTTGTAATGAATTGCTTTCGAATGTCAGAATGACTTTGTTGAATAACTGGGGGTATTATGTCTATATTGTGTTTATATTATTTGACAATACTGGTTTCTAGCAACAATGAAATGATTGAGTATTAGAAACGCACTTACTTGCATTAAGTTGAGTAATTTCAAACTGATGCTTTAAGATGATTATTTGGAAGGCATAAGGCAGAGATTTATTTTTCTGTGGACTATCTGATTTATGAGAAACACACTCCGTTCCAAGATGGCCATGCTATGTGTTGCAATGTTTTGAGTCCCCTTTTGATTTTCATTACACTTAATCACGTGAAACTTTATTTAATGTTCGTTCACTGTTTTGAAACTACCCGTGACCAAGGCGAGTTGTCTCGCCGAAACGCGTTGGGCTGTTTTCATTGTTTCATCACGTTGCTGCTTTGAAATAAACAAATGAATTTGGAAGAGCGCACTTGATACTGAATCATTTTTGGAGTTTCTCAAGGGGAGTGCAGGACCGTAGCGCTGCTACGCTTGTGGACCTGAATATTTGTAACAGGGTTGCCTTTGCCCCTGAGCTGCACCGCTGTCTGGGTGTCCCGGCGCCGCGAAGGATGTGAACCTGAATATTTTGAACAACCGCCGGTTGACCACGTTTTCCCCTTTTTTGATGCCATAGACACAGGAACTGTCTATTCCGCTGCACGACTTGGTGACGGACTGGAGATTTAACACGGCTCTTTGTGGACCTGGGAGGTACGAGGCAGTCACGCCGGTGGTTTCCCGGAGCTCCGTGAGGGTGAGTCGTGTTCAATTAAATTTCCGGGGCTGTTTGCTACAAGGCGGCGAAATTCGTTCGTTCGTTTATTTTGGACATACTCGCCTGGTTTGCGTCACTGCAAAGGGCGCGGGTGTTCCTGTGTACTAGTCGGAACATTTCCGAATTGGCAATTAAGACTGTGAACGTGACTTTCCTACGCCCGTTTTCCAGCAGAATTACATTCTGGAATAAGAGTGCGAGGGTCCTTGAGAAACAAGTAGTGATTTCACTAATTACTGTGCGCAATTCTTCCAGATACAAGTAACTAAAAAACTTACGCAGGCAGGAGGGGGGATCCCCACGTGAACATTAACAATGGATGAGGATGCAGAGGCGCGCAGAAGACTAAGGGCCCAATCTATGTTTGTACAAACCGCAAAGGGCTCTGGTGGTAATGAGCCGATATCATCTGGCAAGATAACGACAAATAAATATCAGAAATTGGAGAAGTTAATAAGGAAAGAAATATCACGATGGTGGGAAGCCATCACCCTAGAAAAATATCAGGAAGAAAAAAGAATTCCAAGAGGATTGCGAATATTAATCGCTCCTTCGCATGAAGAACCAGATATGGAATTGGCGGAGGAATGGGCCGAAAATTTAATGGACTGTTCACACCGCATGCTCTCTATCCTAATTAAACATGCCTGGAAAGATAGAATGTCGTTGCTGAAACTAATTGCGGAATTAAAGGATGAGTTGATGAGGGAGGATACAGCGGAGAATTTCACAAAGAAAATGGATGAAATAAACAAAAGAATGACCAAACATGAGGATGACATTATCGCCAAAAAAGAGAGAAAGTTTTTTAAAGATAAAATCGATTATCAAGAAGGCCGTATTTTCACCTTTGGCCGCAAATACGATAACCTTCAAAGAAAAGGAGTGCAAGGAGATATAGATGCGGCAAGCGCTGTGGCAACAGTCTCAGAGGAAGAAGCAATAGAGAGTGATGTATCAGAGGATGGTCGGCAAGTGGCACTCAAACCAGGCCCCAAAAATTTAAATAAGGCTTCAAATTTTTGGGTGGAGTTCAAAATGATGAATCAGACTGCGCAACAACAAAATTGGCAAGCAGACAGGGGCCGGGGACAAGGAAGGGGATACCGAGGAAAAGGCAGAGGAAGAGGCAATCCTGGAGGAAATACACCAAAAAACAACAACCAGTCAGGAGGGGTGGCTGGAACAAGCGGAAGCACGACAACCCCAGTTGGAGTGGAAACACGGGGTCAAAAGAAAATACGAGGAAAATAAATCAACGTAACGTGGTAAATCTTTCCTCTCATATTTTGTCTAAAATAGAACATGATGTATTGCAATTTGGCCTCTCTTTCTGCCCTTCGGCAAACTTTAATTATTCCCAGGAACGAGTAAACTTGTTCAAATTTACTAGAAAACTGCGGCTGCAAAAATGGAATAAACTTAAGGTAAAAAATACAGCCAACATTGCTCCTAGTGTTACACCAGCTAAAGAGACCATTGAGGAAGTAGAAACATTAATTGCCATGAGAGACTTAGAGTTTGGTACTCCAGATAACACTCCCAATGACGCAGCATCGCTGGGTTATAGAACGGATCTGAATTGTCCGAATCATTTCAAATCCAAATCTACATTCAATCCGACATTACCTGCTTGCAGCATTGATACCTTTGAGACATTGGTCATAAATGATTTTAAGGATCTTGCTAAAAGAAAGTGTTGGTCTAATGATAACTTAACTAAAGCAGAAAGATCAGCTATTAAGTCCCTGGAAAACGACCCCTCTATTGTTATTCGACAATCGGACAAAGGGGGGAACGTGGTATTAATGGATGCTGGTAATTATATCAATGAGGGCATGAAGCAATTAAATGTAAAGGAATGTTATGAAGTTTCCTCCTTACAGGCGATTGAACAAAGTAATATTGCCTATTATGAAATGCTGAAAAATTGGCGTGAAAGTGGCATCATTGAATGGGATGAGTACTCCTTCTTACTAAATCGGAACCCAAGAGTAGCTGTCCTATACCTACTACCTAAGTTACACAAAGACCCAGTAACTCCTCCTGGGAGGCCAATAGTATCCTCGATTGGGTCTCTTTTGGAGAATACATTGAGATATATTGATTTCTTTTTGAGATCCTTTGTTGAGAATGTTCCCTCATATCTCAGGGACAGTAGAGACTTTATTAATAAAGTCTCCAATTTCGAGTGGAAGGAAGGTTACCTACTAATTACGTTAGACGTGTGCAGTCTGTACACGTCCATTAAGCATGAGGACGGCATAAAAGCTTGTCGGAAATTTTTGAGTTCCAGATCAATCTCTTATCTAAAGCATTCTGATATGATTGTTCAGATGATGAGATTTTGTTTGGAAAATAACTTCTTTGTCTTCGATGATGTTTATTACAAACAACGACAAGGGACGGCGATGGGAACTTGTTTTGCTCCCAGCTTTGCGAATTTGTTCATGGCAAGCTGGGAGCAGCAAGTGGAGAAGACTCACGAGATGTACCGTAGCCTTGTGAAACTATGGCTACGATACATCGATGATCTGTTCATTATATGGGAGGGCACACAAAGCGAAGCAGAAAGTTTCGTTGTGGGCCTTAACAATAATGACCAGAACATCAAATTGGAAGGCCACATGGATACTCAGAGTATGGTGTTTTTGGATCTGCATGTGAAGGTGTCAGAAAAGAAGTTAGTCACCAGTCTATACCGCAAAGAAACTGCGGGGAACACCTTACTACACGCGGAAAGTGGACACCCGAGAGCCCTGATCAAAAGTATTCCCTTTGGTGAATTTCTCCGGGCTCGGAGAAATTGTAGCACTGAAGAGGACTTTGTGGTTGAGAGTGTATGCATGGGAAAACGCTTTATTGACAGAGGGTATCAACCTTCAATCATAGAAGCTGCACGGAAAAAGGCCAGTGAAATTAGTCACCAATCTCTGTTAGTTTCCAGTGAAGTCTTGAAACCTGGGAATACCAAAGAGGTAGTTAGATTCATCTCTACTTACCATTCCAAATCATGGCAAGTGTTAAACATTTTCAAATGTCATTGGAATGTGTTGAAAACTGAACCTACCTTGAATGAGGTGTTGCCTGAAAATCCTAAGGTAACTTACAGGAAAGCTCATTCTCTGAAGGACAGGCTAAGTAAGAATGAAGTAAGTCTGACTGTAACGAAAACGAGTGACATCAAAGGTTTTTACACCTGCATGAAATGCAAAGCCTGTAGGCATAGTCACAACATTAAGAGAGTCTTCTTCTCTGTCGAAGCAACTGAAAAGATAATCAATAAACATCTTACATGTCTTTCAGAGTACTGTGTGTACGTCTTGACGTGCCCATGTGCTAAAAAATATGTGGGGAGCACAATGTTCCCTGCAAAAAAACGTGTTTTAGAACACATGAGATCTGTTGAGAATAAAGACCAAACCTCACCAATTGCACGTCATTTCGAAGAATTTCACAAAAGCAACAGGAATCTGTTGAAATTCTTTGTAATCGACAAACTGCCTGACATGAAAAGAGGTGGCGATAAAATTCGCAAGTTAAGACAAATGGAGAACAGGTACATTCTGGAGCTCGATACCCTAATACCCAGAGGCCTGAACTCTGAAGAAGAGATGAAATGGCACCTGGGGGATTAGGGTACAGGCAACCTGTATATGCTGAGTTCCTCAGTAGCTGATCGTGGCCTTACCCACTGAGATATGTAATAGGACCCTTAGTCTTCATAGCGCAGTCTGTGATTTTAACCAATAATTTTTTATTGTATGTTTCACTGTTCAATTCACTTAGTTTGTGACTCATTACAATGATGGTGGCAGCTTGGTATGCTTTAATTCATCAGTATTTTGATTAGTCCACTTTTTCTGTCTTTTATGTCTCACTTGTAGGTATTGAAAGGTTAATGGTGCACAGGAAGAAATTCTACTGAGATATTTATACCTGGAGCGGTCTGAGTTTATGCACTGTATATACCACTCACTTGAGACTTTTTGAAATCATGTAGACATTTATCTAGTGTGGTTTGAGAGGGCAAGTGAAACTCGCTTGTGGAATTATGATCATCACTACTATGAGTTGTTCCGATTGACAACTGTTTACAACTGCGACCAGTATGTTTGCAAGTAAAATAAGCCCACATGGGCTGTATTGCAAAACCTAGAAATGCTTAATTTAAAATTTAAAATTTAAAATTTACAATTCAATAATGTATAAGTTTAAAATGTAATACTTACCCAGGATTTAATTTGTAATGAATTGCTTTCGAATGTCAGAATGACTTTGTTGAATAACTGGGGGTATTATGTCTATATTGTGTTTATATTATTTGACAATACTGGTTTCTAGCAACAATGAAATGATTGAGTATTAGAAACGCACTTACTTGCATTAAGTTGAGTAATTTCAAACTGATGCTTTAAGATGATTATTTGGAAGGCATAAGGCAGAGATTTATTTTTCTGTGGACTATCTGATTTATGAGAAACACACTCCGTTCCAAGATGGCCACGCTATGTGTTGCAATGTTTTGAGTCCCTTTTTGATTTTCATTACACTTAATCACGTGAAACTTTATTTAATGTTCGTTCACTGTTTTGAACCTACCCGTGACCAAGGCGAGTTGTCTCGCCGAAACGCGTTGGGCTGTTTTCATTGTTTCATCACGTTGCTGCTTTGAAATAAACAAATTAATTTGGAAGAGCGCACTTGATACTGAATCATTTTTGGAGTTTCTCAAGGGGAGTGCAGGACCGTAGCGCTGCTACGCTTGTGGACCTGAATATTTGTAACAGGGTTGCCTTTGCCCCTGAGCTGCACCGCTGTCTGGGTGTCCCGGCGCCGCGAAGGATGTGGACCTGAATATATATATATATATATATATATATATATATATATATATATATATATATATATATATATATATATATATATATATATATATATATATATATATTTCCTTACCCAGAGAGCTCATGGCTTTTGCTCCTAATCTATTCTTCAATATAACTTTTATTCTTTGGTAACCTGCATTATAAACAACATTTTCGCACCCTTTGACTCTGTGAGTTAATTTATTCTTTTTCACTCATTCGTTCATTCACTCACTGCCTTACTTTCTTATCTTCTGAATTCTTCTTACTTCTCCCTTAGAAACCTTCTGGAGCCTCCGTCATCAACCAAGCAACAAAGAAATCAGGAACTGAAGTATTCAATGGGTAAGGGTTAATTCTTCTCTTTATATTTCTTTTTTCCTATTCACTTTAAATTGGTATTTCTCTCCAGTTCTAAATTACCGAACTAACTAACCGGCGCACTGAAGCGCTCGAACATGCGCCTAAGCCTGGCACAAAATTGTGCTCTTTCTATCTAACTAGACTACAGAAAGAACATAACTAATCTCTGAAAATCCATTGGTGCCTCGGTTCTAAAATCAACCGGCACACTTCACAGCTGGTCTAGACCTCGCGCCCGTGTCCAGGAACTCAGGACTAGACCAGCAAATTCCACCGCGGTCCTCCCTGTTGGTAGTATAGGGGAGAATGCCCGGTTCCGCACTATAATCGCCCGCGACCTTTTCCGAGTGGGTGATCTTTGCAATGCCGGTTCAATGGCAGATACTGCGAGACAAAGAAGAGCTTTAATTACTAGTGCCTGACCTGTGTTATTGCATTGTTTGCATCCGATTCTTCTACTGCTTGGCCCGTGTTATTGCATTATTTTCATCAATCCTAGTGCCTGGCCCGTTTTATTGCATTATTTGCTTCAATCCAAGTGCCTGGCCCGTGTTATTGCATTGTTTGTGTCAGATTCTCCTACTGCTTGGCCAGTGTTATTGCATTATTTGCTTCAATCCAAGAGCCTAGTCCGTGTGATAGCATTGTTTGCATCAGATTTTCCTAGTACCTGATCTGTGTTATTGCACTGTTTGCATCAGATTCTCATAGTGCTTGGCCCATGTTATTGCATTGTTTGCATCAGATTCTTCTAGTGTCTGGCCCGTGTTATTGCATCAGATTCTCCTAGTGCCTGGCCTGTGTTATTGCAGTGTTTGCGTTAGATTCTCCTAGTGCCTGGCTGTGTTATTGCATTGTTTGCATCAGATTCTCTTGTTGCCTGGCCTGTGTTATAGCATTGTTTGCATCAGATTCTTCTGGTGCCTCGTCAGTGTTATTGCAGTGTTTGTGTCAGATTCTCCTACTGCTTGGCCCGTGTTATTGCATTATTTGCATCAATCCTAGTGACTGGCCCGTGTTATTGCATTATTTGCTTCAATCCAAGTGCCTGGCCTGTGTTATTGCATTGTTTGTGTCAGATTCTCCTACTGCTTGGCCCATGTTATTGCATTATTTGCTTCAATCCAAGAGCCTGGTCCGTGTTATTGCATTGTTTGCATCCGATTCCCCTAGTACCTGATCTGTGTTATTGCATTGTTTATATCAGATTCTCCTCGTGCCTGGCCTGTGTTATTGCATTGTGTGCATCAGATTTTTCTAGGGCCTGACGCATGTTATTGCATTGTTTGCGTCAGATTCTCCCAACCCCTGGTCTGTGTTATTGCATTGTTGACATCAGATTCTCCTCGTGCCTGGCCTGTGTTATTGCATTGTTTGCATCAGATTTTTCTAGTGCCAGACCCGTGTTATTGCATTGTTTGCATCAGATTCTCCTGATGCTTGGCCTATGTTATTGCATTGTTTGCATCAGATTTTTCTAGTGCCTGACCCGTGTTATTGCATTGTTTGCATCAGATTCTCCAAGTGCCTGGCCTGTGTTATTGCATTGTTTGCATCAGATTCTCCTCGTGCCTGGCCTGTGTTATTGCATTGTTTGCATCAGATTCTTCTCGTGCCTGGCTTGTGTTATTGCATTGTTTGCATCAGATTCTCCTCATGCCTGGCCCATGTTATTGCAGTGTTTGTGTCAGATTCTTCTACTGCTTGGCCCGTGTTAGTGCATAATTTGCTTCAACCCTAGTGCCTGGCCCGTGTTATTGTAATGTTTGCATTAGATTCTCTTGGTGCCTGGCCCGTGTTATTGCATTGTTTGCATCAGATTCTCTTGGGGCCTGGCCCGTGTTATTGCATTGTTTGCATCAGATTCTCCTCGTGCCTGGCACGTGTTATTGCATTGCTTACATTAGATTCTTCTGGTGCCTGGCCTGTGTTATTGCATTATTTGCTTCAATCCTACTGCCTGGCCCATGTTATTGCATTGTTTGCATCTAGTGCCCGGCCTGTGTTATTGCATTGTTTGCATCTAGTGCACGGCCTGTGTTATTGCATTGTTTTCATTAGATTCTTCTAGTGCCTGCTCTGTGTTATTGCATTGTTTGCGTCAGGTTGTCACAACACCTGGCCTGTGTTATTGCATTGTTTGCGTCACGTTTTTCTAGTACATGGTCTGTTATTGCATTATATGTGCTGCTTTTGGTATGGTATTATTCTAATAGTTGCAGCTTTTCTAACAAACATGGTACCTTTTATCCCAATCAAGTGCATCTGACTGCAAGGACACTGCCCTCTTCCTGCAGTGTTGTGTGGCATTTTAGGCTCCGAGTGAATTTTCCCGATTCATGTACTTATATAGGTACGATTCACATTGCCCTTATATAGGCATAGAAATCAAGTCCTTACTTAGACATATCCCATGCAGACCAAATATAGGCATGGCTACTTCCACCCGTACCAAACGTCATAACGATTACTTGGAAAATCAGCTTAAGCAGTTAGGGAACTTCCCCTTGCTCGAATATTGATTTGTCCAAGAACTCATGTACTTTGCAAAGAACAACTGTTCCCAAGGGGTTCTTTCCTGATGTTATTATGCCCGACTTTATGTCAAAATGTGGCATTCCTAGACACCTTCAAGGTATAAATATACCTCCACTTGCTCTAGAAAGACACAGTGGTTCGGAGCAGTTTGACTATACACTTGCCCGACGGAGCTCGCTAAAGCAAGTGCTGAAGGAAGCCGACCCTCCAGCTGACGCACTGATCAGGAAGCTGTCTCTTCTCCTGCCGAGAATCCAGCTCCAGTGTTTCCAAGCTCCCCTTGCGGGGAGTTGGGAAGTCGAGTCCCAAGACAGAGATACCAGACCTCCTTCTTTCTAACGAAGGTATGGAGCTTATTAGAACCTGGAGAAATCTTGGATAGATTCTTGGCAAAGAAATCTAAACCTATTCTACACAATACTTACTTCTTCCCTTGAACTAGATTTAGGTTAGGTACATCGGGGTAGGCGTATTTTAGAAGCACCAGTTGAGTATTTTAGCCTGTGTATTTATGTATGTATTTTTATATGGCCTAGAACCTATACAATGCTCTTACAGTATTATTTTATAATACTATTCTCGCTGTACGCATTATACTTTGCAGTCTGCTTAACGATTGTAGCAGTTCACTTCTCTTGTATGAGAAAGAAGACTGTTCAATAAACCTTTTTATTGAAAATGCCTGTATTACTATTTCTCTGCAACTCTGTAGAAACTAAGCATGCACGATTGACTGAGTAAAATACGTATCTATTGTTTCCTCCACTCTAGAGATATGTTTCTCATTCTTGGGAAACAAAGTTCTCATGTTTATGCGGTTGTCAGAAACTAATCCCTGCTTGTGAATTCGAGAAAGTTTCTAGTGACCACTGAGCTAGCTGACACTCACTATTAAGTTTAGTATATTCAATAGAGACCTTGTCGACCTCAGTCCTACGTCTAATCTATAGGATATATTATTCCAATGCGTAGAGCCTATTGGGAATATAGGAACTACGCTACAGCAGTAGCAATTTACTTCCCATTTATGAAGCAACAGACAGCACAGCATGCCTGCCAGAGATGTCGTAGGGTCAGAAACAGTGCATAGGTAAATAGGTATGATGCAAAACAAACTGATGAGTAAGATTTTAAAGGAAGAAGCTGCTGTGATAGACGGCAAAACATCCCTGTCAAAACATCAGCAGTAGGACAATGGTACATGGAACGCTAATAGTAGATTTATTTACACGTCTATGCAGTGCGTGTCACTTAATGTTCTTTTCTTCCACTCTCATGAGATGGTTTTACAAGGCAGGCAACTCTGAGCTCACTGAGTGTGGAGCTTCCACGAACCCAGAGACGGGCCGTTCCAAAGACGGTAACAGAGAAGATTGAAAGATCTGAGTCTTGATCCTGGCAGATGGACGGGTGATCCCTGAGGGGGTGTAGTTGGTCTGTGTGTTGCCACGGCTGTCCAGGGGGTGTAAGAAAATGTCAGCAATTTGTGGAGGGCCTTCTTTTGGGTGAGAACCACCCAGCTTCATGCAATACGGACTAGAGGGTTTGTGTCTGCGCAGGATGAGTTACATTCTGATAGTAAAATGGAGGACCTTGTCCGAAGGGGATTGATGTTACCAAGGTTTAACATCTTCAGTTACGGCAGATAGAGAAAGTCCATTTACCTCTAGGTGCTTGAAAAGCTTTCTGCACTCTGCTGGTGCAGGCAGGATGTTTATTCTCTAGTTGGAATTTGCCAGGGGATGTTCAGATACAGTGGTTGAATCAAACCTTGGAGCAGCACTTGTAGCGTTGACTCTTGGAGTCTTGTAGTGTGTGCTGGATGCGGTAGAACTGTCTCAATGCTCTACGGAGCTCAGAAAATCCAGACTCTCTGTCCTCTCAGAGCACGAGGTCTGTGGCTTGACCAGTTGAACTGCAATAAAGAAGATGACCTGGACCAGTTCTACCTCTGTGGAAAGGTAGCAGAAGGTCCAAGGGTTTCAAGGCTTTGGACAACACTTAAATAAGTACGATTAGTTGGTGGATGGAGACACACTCGAAGCTCTGGACCTCTTGGGCTTCAAGTTAGAAAGACAGGTATGAGAAATTGTAAGTGTGGTCTCCACATAGAAATAATTCAGTTAGCCAGGATTAATATCCGTTTTTTCCAGCTCGTAGTATGGAGGACAGAGACATTTCTGTTTGCAGAAAAAGTTTCTTTATTTTGATTCACACAGCAAAGACAGCCGACACGTGTTTCGCCCCCTCTTGGCGATTTGCGCCGGGGCTTTCTCAAGGCTGTTGAAGAGGAATGAGAAAGAATGTTTTTAATATAATGTGGTTTAAGAGCAATTGACCCCAAAAAAGAACCTTAAGAACACCAGGTGTGCGGAAGTGCTTAGAAATGATTCTGTGATGCTTTATCACCTTAACAGTCTGGTATCCGTGCTTAGAGAAACTGATAGTGCCTAGTTAAAGTGCAGTGATTTGGGAGGAATCCAAAAAGCCACGAAAGATTAGGATTCAGAAAGAGCAGTGTAGATATATTGTAATCTAAAAGGAGTGCAGCAGGGTTAGGTAAGCGTAGGAGCAAATTGAGAGAAAAAAGAATGTCACCCTGTTAAGTTAAACAAAAGAAGGGGGAATCCCAGAGTATTGAAGAAATAAGGATGAGGAAATAGAGCAGGGAGTAGTCTAGTCAGTGAAATATAGTCATAATACCTCAATAGGATAAGTCTCATAAAAATTTCGATTCAAGGTAAGTACAGTGTCCGATATATAAAAATATAAATCTTCAGTAGTAAAATATTTCCTGTTAAGTAAAACAGAACAGTTCATAAATGCAATTGTACCGACATCCAAGCTTGTACACAGCATATTGAGTGAGGCATTATGTCAAACAGGCTTTCAATAAAGAAAGGACAATCTATTCAAAAAGGCAGGTTACCAACAAAAATGCCCGAATTCATGCTATCAATTCATGGTGTTATGCCCTCTATATTGCAAAAACTTTTTAACCTCATTTCATCAATATCTGCTTAGTTCTATTCAAAAAGGGACACAAGTCAGAGTTTGTATAGCTAGTCTATATAGGTCCATTTTGCATAATGTTGTCACACAGTTTTTTTTTTTGTTGTTGTTCATTTATGCCACATTATTTCATTGTAGTATCATAGTAAATAGCGGTGTATACTGATGGTGTGTGAGCAGCTAGCTTTATTGTGTATAGGAAATAACAAGTTGCAAACATTTCTATTCTGAAAAAAACGGGGATAGAAATCACCCGTGTTTGACAACAAGCTGCAAGGGCAGATAAGTATAATTTTAAAACAGAACCTGCTATTTAGGCTAGTGTCCTCGTTATTTGGCTTCAGTTGGATTTACGAGTGGGTAAAAATAGTAACTTGCGAGCATTTCTTTTTTATGCAAGCGGGGATGGAAGTTACCCTGTGTTGCAGGCGGATTTGCGCGTTGTTAGAGAAGAACAGCTTACGAGTGTGTCTTTTTTAATCAAGCGGGGATACGGCGTTTACCACTAGACCGCAGAGAGCAAATCAGCACAGTTTAAGAGACGAAACTTACTTTATGGGATGATGCCCTCGTTCCTATAGTCCTCCCGGCATGGTCGTTCCTAGGTCAATACCTCCCGTATCTAGCAGTCGCGGGAGCCGGTAGCTAAAGTGGATGACCCGGAAGTAGAGGTCTTCAAAAACGGGTCGGTCTTTTTGGTCGTTTTTAATTTTTAATTTTGAGTCTTTATTCATTTTTATTGTCATGATGAGGGTTCTCCGTATTTGTTTTAAGGACAGTGAAAACATATCGTCACAGCGGAAGTATTGTTTGACAGTGAAAACATATCGTCACAGCGGAAGTATTTTAAACTGAGGAAATCCTTTTTAAAGGTATCCTGATCAGTTTAGTGAGGCGGACGCCATTTGTAAGTGGTGCAAATACCCAGTAAGTCGTGTGGTTATACAGATTAGCCAGACTAAAATATTCACACGACTTATTTGAACACAATTTATGTTATTTTTCATGATGAGAGTTCTCCGTGTTTATTTTAAGGACAGTTTGACAGTGAAAATATATCGTCACAGCGGAAGTATTTTAAACTGAGGAAATCCTTTTTAAAGGTATCCTGATCAGTTTAGTGTGACAGACAAACACACTCACATAATAGATGAGATGCCTGAATAGATATGGGTTCATGACCTGTGTTGACTTTCCAGAGAGAAGCCACCATGTTGGATTACGTTTTCTTTATTGCTATTCCCGTTAGAAAAATGGGGAGACACAATGGCATAATATAATCTCCGCGTATGGCCAAGGGTGGTCTAGAAATGTAAATAGATCATATCTTTCTTGGCAGAAGATAATCTACGTGTATGTGTATAAGTGTATACGTGTATAAGTCGTGTGAATATCCTACTCTGGCTAATCTGTATAACCACACGATTTACTGGGTACTTGCACCACTTATAAATGGCGTCCGCCTAACTAAACCGATCAGGATACTTTTAAATAGGATTTCCTCGGTTTAAAATACTTCCACTGTGACGATATGTTTCTCACTGTCAAACTGTCCTTAAAATAAACACGGAGAACTCTCATCATGAAAAATAACATAAACTGTGTTCAAAATAAGTCGTGTGAATATTTTAGTCTGGCTAATCTGTATAACCACACGATTTACTGGGTATTCGCACCACTTACAAATGGCGTCCGCCCCACTAAACTGATCAGGATACCTTTAAAAAGGATTTCCTCAGTTTAAAATACTTCCGCTGTGACGATATATTTTCACTGTCAAACTGTCCTTAAAATAAACACGGAGAACTCTCATCATGAAAAATAACATAAATTGTGTTCAAAATAAGTCGTGTGAATATTTTAGTCTGGCTAATCTGTATAACCACACGACTTACTGGGTATTTGCACCACTTACAAATGGCGTCCGCCTCACTAAACTGATCAGGATACCTTTAAAAAGGATTTCCTCAGTTTAAAATACTTCCGCTGTGACGATATGTTTTCACTGTCAAACAATACTTCCGCTGTGACGATATGTTTTCACTGTCCTTAAAACAAATACGGAGAACCCTCATCATGACAATAAAAATGAATAAAGACTCAAAATTAAAAATTAAAAACGACCAAAAAGACCGACCCGTTTTTGAAGACCTCTACTTCCGGGTCATCCACTTTAACTACCGGCTCCCGCGACTGCTAGATACGGGAGGTATTGACCTAGGAACGACCATGCCGGGAGGACTATAGGAACGAGGGCATCATCCCATAAAGTAAGTTTCGTCCCTTAAACTGTGCTGATTTGCTCTCTGCGGTCTAGTGGTAAACGCTGTATCCCCGCTTGATTAAAAAAGACACACTCGTAAGCTGTTCTTCTCTAACAACGCGCAAATCCGCCTGCAACACAGGGTAACTTCCATCCCCGCTTGCATAAAAAAGAAATGCTCGCAAGTTACTATTTTTACCCACTCGTAAATCCAACTGAAGCCAAATAACGAGGACACTAGCCTAAATAGCAGGTTCTGTTTTAAAATTATACTTATCTGCCCTTGCAGCTTGTTGTCAAACACGGGTGATTTCTATCCCCGTTTTTTTCAGAATAGAAATGTTTGCAACTTGTTATTTCCTATACACAATAAAGCTAGCTGCTCACACACCATCAGTATACACCGCTATTTACTATGATACTACAATGAAATAATGTGGCATAAATGAACAACAACAAAAACTGTGTGACAACATTATGCAAAATGGACCTATATAGACTAGCTATACAAACTCTGACTTGTGTCCCTTTTTGAATAGAACTAAGCAGATATTGATGAAATGAGGTTAAAAAGTTTTTGCAATATAGAGGGCATAACACCATGAATTGATAGCATGAATTCGGGCATTTTTGTTGGTAACCTGCCTTTTTGAATAGATTGTCCTTTCTTTATTGAAAGCCTGTTTGACATAATGCCTCACTCAATATGCTGTGTACAAGCTTGGATGTCGGTACAATTGCATTTATGAACTGTTCTGTTTTACTTAACAGGAAATATTTTACTACTGAAGATTTATATTTTTATATATCGGACACTGTACTTACCTTGAATCGAAATTTTTATGAGACTTATCCTATTGAGGTATTATGACTATATTTCACTGACTAGACTACTCCCTGCTCTATTTCCTCATCCTTATTTCTTCAATACTCTGGGATTCCCCCTTCTTTTGTTTAACTTAACAGGGTGACATTCTTTTTTCTCTCAATTTGCTCCTACGCTTACCTAACCCTGCTGCACTCCTTTTAGATTACAATATATCTACACTGCTCTTTCTGAATCCTAATCTTTCGTGGCTTTTTGGATTCCTCCCAAATCACTGCACTTTAACTAGGCACTATCAGTTTCTCTAAGCACGGATACCAGACTGTTAAGGTGATAAAGCATCACAGAATCATTTCTAAGCACTTCCGCACACCTGGTGTTCTTAAGGTTCTTTTTTGGGGTCAATTGCTCTTAAACCACATTATATTAAAAACATTCTTTCTCATTCCTCTTCAACAGCCTTGAGAAAGCCCCGGCGCAAATCGCCAAGAGGGGGCGAAACACGTGTCGGCTGTCTTTGCTGTGTGAATCAAAATAAAGAAACTTTTTCTGCAAACAGAAATGTCTCTGTCCTCCATACTACGAGCTGGAAAAAACGGATATTAATCCTGGCTAACTGAATTATTTCTATGTGGAGACCACACTTACAATTTCTCAAACCAGTTCTACCTCTACTGACCTTTGAATTGATCATTGAGGAACAAAGCCCTGCCTGGAAGGAAGATCTGCACAAGGCACAGCTGACAGAAGTCCACCATGGAAGGAAGATCTGCACAACGCACAGCTGACAGAAGCCCCTGTCTGGAAGAAAGATTTGCACATGGCACAGCTGACTGACGTCCTGCCAGGAATGAAGATCTGCACAAGGCGCAGCTGACAGAAGTCCTGCCTGGAAGGAAGATCTGCACAGGGCACAGCTGAGAGAAGGTCTGCCTGGTGGTGACCTCAAAGTAGTGAGAGATCCACAAACCACAAGACCCTTCAAGCCCAGCTAGTCACACTGGACACAATGTACATCAAAGGCCTGATTTAGATTTTAGCGGATGGTTTATTCCATCACAAATGTGACGGGTATCCTGCCCGCCCCACTAAAAATGCATTACATCCTGTGGCAATTAAAATAAGGCAGACAGGATATCTGTCACGTTTTGATTCGGCCTTGGTGTAGTTCGCAGAGTTTTACTCTTGCGGAACTCCACGAAACTCCACACTCTACAGGAATTCCGCAAGTGGCAGAGTTTGTTAAATTGCGCTGCTCTCACTGATCTTTAGTGCCAGGAGTTTGTCCCGCATTGTAAAATCAGCATGAGCGGCACTACGCGTCACGCCAGAGGGCGCTGCTGCTTTCTGCCGCTCGAATTGACATTCTAATTGAGTGGCAGCTTCATCAACGAGAACGGCAGATTTCTACACTCAAGTGGTCGCGACCTCCCTAAATTAGAAACCTCACCAGGAGGAGGTCTTGCGCATTATATATTCTCACAAGTGCTCGCCACCTTACCATTGGCGAACCGCTTGTGAAAAAAAACTCAGTTCTGCATCACTTTGTGGAGTTTTTTGGAACTCCGCACCTGTGGGCAAAACTTCGTACGCTCCCCTGGCAGATCGGAATTCTTCCACCACCCCTAGTTTTGAGGCAATAATCTGTTGGACAAACTCCTAACTAGGCCCTATGTCTGCAATAAGTGTTGTAGAAGAAGTGAGATCCATGGCCTTGTGACTGTCAGGCCATTATCAGACTTCTGATGAACCCCACAGAGTGAGTGCGCAGCCAGAGGGCAGTAGAGAGACCGAAGGACAGGAAATGAGATAAACTAGAACATGGCAAATATGGAAAGGTAGAAATGCTGCATCACCTGTGGATAACTGGCAACTCCTTCCGATCTTCCAAAGGCCCATCCAGTCACAAAGTGGCATCCTGGGCCCCAAACGGACAAGATCATGCCAGATGCCATGTATTGGTGGAAAAGGGGGGAAAAGAGTAATATGCACACAGCTGATGCGGGGATATGTCAGGTAAATTATTGGTTGTGATGGATTCTCTATAAGTACTAAATGACTAATATTGTTGAATATTAAATTATATGAATCAACGTTTGTTTGCCTTATCTGCGCTTATAATGTATAGGACAGTCCTTACAGTGACCCATCGTTCTGTTTGACACAAAAGCCCCGGAAGGAGCTGTATCTTACAGAACTTTATCTACTTTAGGAAGAACTAAAGACTTGCTTTTTAAAGTTGTCTTTCAGGGCCAGAACCGGCTGGGTGCTGTAAGCTTCACTAGTTTCAGGGAGATAGACAGATGTTATGGCGATAGGAAACCCCCCTCAACTCACAATAATGTTCCAGTCTTCCAGGTTAGAAGAAACTAGAAATGCTTGTACCAAGGGAGCTGTTGAAAGTGTCAAAGGTGGCTTATGAATAGCGGGTAAAGACAGGAGTTGGCATTTGAGATGATCTTAAGTGCATAGGAAAGGAACGAGAAGAAGTGTATGAATGGAGTTACTTTTGTTGTATACTTCGTGAAGAGTTACTGGAAATTTTACAGCCCAACCTGATCCATCTCTTTTTCTAAAATCTATTGTTGTTTCAATAAAATCTTGACCATATGCGTCTAACTTAAGCTATACCTCTAGCAGTTGGGTGCCCCGGGAGCGCCCTTACTCTGTAAACCCTGGTAAATCCCCTCCTTTTCAGACATTAATAAGATGTCACCTGATCAACATATCTTTTAGTTAAATATCTGTATATGAAGAAATATTCCTTGCTAAGTTTCAAAGGCGGTAAAGAAGAGGGGGGAGATTTACTAATAATTCTGCACTGTGTTTGCGTCACAAAAGTGGCACAAAATGGCGCAAAATCTTTTTTCCTAATTTACTTTCCAGCGCTAAACTTGTTTTGCGCTGTAAATAACGTAAAAGTAATGTGACACTTTGTGCCATGGGAGCCTGCCAAGGGGGGTGCATGGGGGTTCCCGTGCAACCACCCAAGGTATCTCACGCTAAACCCAATTTACCAAATACAGTAGATAGGGTTTAGTGAGAGTAAACTGCACACTTTTAAACTAGGTGCAAGGAAGGAGAAATGCTTTCATTTCTCCTTCCTTTTCTGACTTTGCATATGTGCTGCACTATTCAACACGCATACAAAGTGGGAAAAGCTTTTCCTCGTGTCTGGCATAGTATTTTGTAAAGGAAGGCTGTCCTTCCTGTACAAAACCTATGCTGGACTCACACACACACTATCGCGCTCTGGAGCTAAGGTGTGTGCATGGCGCAGGGCCACTGTAATCGGTGCCAGAGCAAGGGAAAAGGAAGGAGAGAGCCATATCTTTGAAAATATGGTGCTTTCCTGCTCCCTCCCTGTCGTGCAAAGCAGCGCAGCCTCATGGGGGTTGGGAGGGGGGGTTGCGCTGCATTGCGTGGAGAATGTCTTTTACAACCAGTTAAACATTGTGAATTCTCATTCCATTATGTTTCAATTTAGTAATTTTAAATATCTTTACATCCAACAGAAAGCAAGCCTTGAATGTATGAAGAAGCTAATGCTGTAAATCTTCAATAATAGCAGAAATAATGAGCTACAGTATTCAGGAAAACATCAGCGCAGTCGGCGACAGAGAAACCTGCACACAAACTGACAGTAACTGGATGAAGCAGTGAAGGGCAGTTCGGTGGATGTAAGAGACTGAGCTGAGCACCTCCATGACACAAGACGAACAAATAACCTTAGGAAAATTAAGGCAACAACAATAACAAACCGCCTGCTGTATAAACAAATGTCCAATACCAACTTTGATTATGGTATCGGTATGATGTGATTACAACCACAATTCAGTGCTCTGGATGGATTGTAAACTCTTTCTGGCCAAACCACAGCAACCGGAGAAAAGCACAACAGAGTGAAGCCAGACAGCTGACGGGTAAAGGAAAGATAAGTTCTTATATCTACAAAACAAAAGGCTGTTCCAATTTGCACCGGCCGGAAGGAAGATACAACTTTACCCGCAAGCGTGCATAGCCATAATCCAATCTAAAGGCACAATCGGCTACAAAGACACCTTCTACGTATAAGGAGTGTGGCAAATATTTGGTGGCTATTGCATTTTATTGTTAAAACAGAAATCAAACGTGCAAAATACCGCACACATTTAAAGTGTGTGAGAAAAACACAAGTACTTTATCAGCCATATTGGCCCATCAGGAAATGCAGTCATGGGATGTAGACAAATATATACCCGACCCACAGACAGTAACCAAGAAAGAAGAATCATACACATGCAGCGAGAGCTTTAGTTTGTCATCACAACTCCAGCTTCATCAGCAGACGTACACAGGACAAAAACCATTCAAGTGCAGTGAATGTGTAAAGAGCTTTAGTACGTTATCAGAACTACAAATACACCAGCGAACACATACAGGGGAAAAGCCATTCAAGTGCAGTGAATGTGCAAAGTGCTTTAGACACTTATCAACCCTCCAAACACATCAGCGAATGCACACAGGGGAAAAGCCATTCAAGTGCAGTGAATGTGGGAAGAGCTTTAGTCGATTATCAGGCCTACACATTCATCAGCGAACACACACGGGGGAAAAACCCTATCATTGTAGTGAATGTGACAGTAGTTTTAGTTACTCTTCAGCATTAAGGTCTCATCAGCGAACTCACACAGGAGAAAAGCCATTCAAGTGCAATGAATGTGGGAAGAGCTGTGGTCAGTTATCAGACCTAAAAAGTCACCAGCGGACACACACGGGGGAAAAACCCTTTCATTGTAGTGAATGTGACAGTAGTTTTCACAGCTCTTCAGCATTAAGGTATCATCAGGGAACTCACACCGGAGAAAAACCATTCAAGTGCAATAAATGTGTAAAGAGCTTTAGTCACTTATCAAACCTCCAAACACATCAGCGAATACACACAGGGGAAAAACCATTCAAGTGCAGTGAATGTGCAAAGTGCTTTAATCGATTATCAAACCTCCAAACACATCAGCAAACTCACACAGGAGAAAAACCCTTCAAGTGCAGTGAATGTGTAAAGAGCTTTAGTCAGTTATCAGAACTACAAATACACCAGCGAACACATACAGGGGAAAAGCCATACCATTGCAGTGAATGTGACAGTGCATTTATTGACTCTTCACCATTAAGGATTCATCAGCGAATACACACAGGGGAAAAAACATTCAAGTGCAGTGAATGTGCGATGTACTTTAGACACTTATCAAGCCTTCAGAGACATAATCAAACACACACAGGGGAAAAGCCATTCAACTGCAGTGAATGTGGGAAGCGCTTTAGTCAATTATCAGTGCTAAAAAGTCATCAGCGAACACATACGGGTAACAAACCCTATCATTGTAGTGAATGTGAGAGTAGTTTTAGTTACTCTTCAGCATTAAGGTATCATCAGCAAACTCACACAGGAGAAAAACCATTCAAGTGCAATGAATGTGGGAAGAGCTTTAGTCAATTATCAGACCTACAAAGACATCAGCGAATACACAAAGGGGAAAAACCAATCAAGTGCAATGAATATGGGAAGAGCTTTAGTCAATTATCAGACCTACAAAGACATCAGCGAATACACACAGGGGAAAAACCATATGATTGCTGTGAATGTTTGAAGAGCTTTAGTCGGTTATCAACCCTACGAAAACATCAACAAACACACACAGGGGGAAAGCCACTCAAGTGCAATGAATGTGGGAAGAGCTTTAGTCTACTATTAGAGCTACAAAGTCATCAGCAAACACACAGGGGGAAAACATATAAGGGCACTGAAAGTGAGAAGGGCTTTTGTCAATTTTCGATCCCGCACAGCCCTCAGTGAATACACTCCTTAATTTAACTCACATGGAAATAAAGCTAGAGATGCAGAGATTCCGGAAAGAACTTAAGAACATCAAAAATAATATTGACCCATCTGAGGACATAGACAAGAGCTGAACAGTGCAGTTATTGTGAGAGGAATGAATTACAGAAAAAGATAAAATTCTAATTATGTGGAACATTGAAATACCAGATGATAGAAGACCCGACTAGCAGTAAAGAAGAAAAACAGATAACAGTATTTGCAGAATTATAAAAGTGTTTGTTTCCAGTGATTGTTCACTTCCGTACACATAGCAAAGCGACATGATGCACCAGGATACACAGTGGAAGCTGAGCACAATGTGGACCAAAAGAAAAGAAACATTGTTGATTTTTATTTGGTGAAGAAGAGATACAAAGTAAAACATTAAATCACACCTGACCACACTACCTGTAAAAGCAACACTGAGCAATACTAGGACTAACAACGGTATTTTCAGCTATCTTGTCGGATTAGTAATAAAACCTATGAACTCAAAACACCCAGAGTGGACATGTTGTCAGGGCTCTGGAGATGGGAAGCTTCATTGAAAAAATGTATGTATTACTGTTAACACATGCCACTGCAGTACATGTAATGAACTAAAGCGAAGCAACGGTGTTCAAGAAATAACCTATTTTTAGATATAAAAGAGCATATACCTTGTTTTTAAGTAACGTTTGCTGCATCTTTTACAGACTGATATCGGTTGATGAATCAGCTTGTGCCTTGGGCCTTATAGCTAAGTGTGACCCGTGGCTCCTCTCCGACTTGGCTCTCTCTGTTAATTCAGTGTCTTGCCAAACTCTACTTTTTACCAGAATTGAACCACTGTAAGCAGCATACTCGGAAGAATGTGGTGAAATAGCGAAAACCGTGTGAGAAAAATATACACAATTGATAATACATATGGGAGAAACAATGTAGGAAGCACAAACCCAAATGGAAAAAACAAACTTGCATTTATTGCTAGTTGTACATATTCATATTAAAAACATTTGATGCGAGAACATAAAAACCAGAAATTCATCTAAACAATCAATCATATACAAATAATGTATTCATAACACAATTGCACAAAAACATATATTAAAACAGTGGCAAACAATATTAGTTATCGACGCGCGTTTCGGCGTTATCACGGGAACGCCTTCTTCAGGAGCCACAATAATTTCGTTTTTTTTTAAAAAGACGAGTAATTTCGTCAAGGTATAAGAAGAAGCCAACTGTCGGTCTTCTGTGCGAATATGCTTAAAGCTAACCAGTGGCATAAACCGAGAGGAGCTGAACTCAGGATATCTGTTAGCGTCCCACACCAATTTCTTCAGCACTCAAGGTTGGAAATACGGCAGGCGAATATGGTTAGTGGTAACATAAACAAGAGAGGGCCACGCTCCGAAAATCTGCTCTCGTTCATCAACTCTAAAATCGGTACGAATATACTAGGCGACGGGCATTAACCTCAGCCTACGGGAGCCACGGGCTGGATAACTGTTGGCGTACCGCAGCCGTTGGAAAGGTATCTCCAGTACAATTAAAATCAAGGATGAACGATAGCATCAACATACGGGAGCCACGTTCAGGATGACTGTTGGCGTCCCGCAGCCGCTGGAAGAGTATCTTCGATACGATTATGATAGAAACCGGACCGTGACATCAACCTGCGGGAGCCACGTTTCAAATATCTGTTGGCGTCCCGCAGCCGTTGGAAATGATGATTGAAATAGCGAAAACCCACATCAAAAGCATATATGTGCCAGGACAATCAGTTGCACTCACAGCAACTCGTCTTCCACACTGATTGTCCCTTGTTCTCAAATGTTCTGAAGGATTTGTTGTATGAATGCCAGAAGTGGCAGTGACATTCATGAAGCTAAAGCTAACAGGAGTTTGTGGGAGATGGAGAGGAGGAGATATAAAGAGAGCGAGAGAGACAAAGAAAGGGGGAGAAAAAGAAAGAGAGAAATGGAAGGAGGGGGAATGGCAAGTGATTTGTATTCACCTTAAAATAGAAGAAGCAGCCAAATACATGTCAATGTGTGACATCACCAGAGAAACGAGCTGAATACCTGTGAATTTATATATTTATTTTTAATACTTATAGACCCATGTCATGCAAATAAACAGGGAACAAGTAAGGAAAATAGTGATGGAACCCATTATCATATGCAAATCGCAATGACGTCACATGTAGTGATGTCACAAGAAGTGATGTCGGGCCTCATAATAATTTTCACGGAAAAGGTTGACGGCCTGTTTTAAAAACAAAAAACAAGAAACATAAAATAATGTAAAAAGAAGTTTTTGGTTTCAGTTTTTATACATCATGTGTTTTTCCCACTATCGGTTTGTAACTAAACTCGGAATTGACTGAAAGTGTAAATATTTTTAAACAGATATGTGGAACTTGGGAATTACATTTTTAAACAGTTCGGCAAATGAATAAAATGTGCTTTAATTTGCTTTTGTTTCCTGACGTTCTTTATCCAGCCCCTAAGCCCCAAAGTGTTTCACATTTACAGTGTTTTAAGCAATAGAAGGGCTAATTTTGTCTAGTTCTCTGTTCCTCTCGTGTGGAAAAGTAAATTTTGCCATGTTCTGTGTCCCTACGTGTCCTCCATCTTATGTTATGTGTGCATGCTTAATATGCATATGTATTCCCCATGTCCGATTAAAGACGCAATTATAGTTGTGTCCACCTCTAGTATGCCAGTTCCCAGTCCTCGTGAATACTACGAATATCAGGCCTATGTAAAGCTACGTTGCCACGTTTCTCAGTGTGCACGTTATCTCATTGTAAAGTCCCCGTTTCTAGGCCTCAAAAGGGCCTGGACACCAGATTCAGCTTCTGTCTCCTGAGCCCTCGCTGAGGAGCGATACAGCCCCCACCTGTATTCCTGACCCTTCACTTACTTCCTGCCTCACAGTGCCCGGTTCAGCCTGGCTCTGCCTCTGAGTCTGCCAAGAGTATGTTATGATTCTAGTTATCAGTCCAGTCCTCCTTCTCTGCATTCCTAAGCTACTGAATCGCATCAATAGTTTCCGTCATTGTCTAGCCTTTACGTCTCCATGCAAGAGAAATACTGTGTTTAATGGTCATTTAATATTCTTCATCACGCACTACATGTAGAATAATGCATGCTCCAGTCTTAGAGTCTGTTAGCCTTTACCCCGATAACTTTTGGATTCTATCAGCATGTTCTCTAAACATCAGATACTAGATACTGTTTAGGTACATGTCGCCCTGACTCTCCAGACTTCAGTCTCTGCTCCTAGCACATAGTTCATAGCCCCCAGCTTCTCCTAGTAACACGTCACTGCCAGTTTGCGCGCACCATTAGGTTAGAGGTCCCGGCTCCTTAGGTAGCCCCCTCCATGTTTCCGCCCCATTTATGACATATTCTGTTACGTTTACATCACATGTCTATGTATACGCCTCCTGTTACACCTACTTTCACCCTTATCTATCGCGACCGCTATTGACCACACCCACTGCTTCGCCTACTGTAATTCACTGTAATGCAACTGTTTTAGTATATATATGTTGTACATTGTTATTAAAAGCCAGCGCGCTCATCCCAGATCCAGCCCCGGCAGCTGCCGGGCCCTGTCCTCCTATTCCTGTGCAGGTTGTCCTGTTCCTGTCCTTTATGCTGTATTAAACCTGCAAACTCCTACTACCTCGAATCTTGACTCTTATTTATTGAACTATCTGTTATTACTATGTCCAGTAAAACCTAGATCCGGTATTATTTATTTATATACCACATAATGGCGCCCGAACAGGGACTTGCCCTTTCCCCACGCGCCGGTGAAGCCACGCGTGCCCCCTGACCCTCTGCAGCCGTGACGGAACCATACCGGCCACGTGCAGATATTTCTGCTTCAAGTATCCCTCAGGCCCACGGAGGAGACGGAGGTGGCGGTCCAGCATCCAGACGAGTCCCGACCAGAGCCCAAGCCGAGAGTCCAAGGTCCGAGGTATCCGGAGGCCCACCCGTAACAGAAGTCCGAAGTTCGTCTGTCCGGCGTCGAAGCAGTCCAGTCCAGTCCGAGGCCTTCCGTTCTTGCTGCCCGGTGAGTACCGTTGCTGGGGTAGTATCTAGACAGGGACAATCTAATTGTCTCTGGTCCGTGGGGTTTGGTGGTACACATATCCCGAAACGAAGTGTCCACTTCGGTGGATGCGGGTCCTGACGTGTCTCTTGATGAGACCGGTGAGTTTCGTACTGTTCCAGCAGTGCATCTAGTTTCTGTTCTAGTCAGTTCTGCTCTCGAGAAAATTCATGTATTCTGTTTTCAGTATTCCAGGTAGTATTCTGTTCGAACTGTTATTTAAAATGTTCTTCATGTATTTTAATGTCGTGGTATGAATGTGGAGTAATTATCGTGTTCATTGTGTATTGTAATTACGTATTGTGTCTAAGTTACAGTTCAGTCATGCCGTTATTTTCTAAATTACGTCAGCTAAAAACCAGAAAAGGTCTGCTAGAAGCAGCAGTTCCTGTCCCGCCTAGGGACAGTCCAGGTCATTTTATGTATCAGAAGCATGGCATAAGCGCCATATTGTATCTAGATTTATGGGTAGAGTACACCAAAGAGTTAGAGGAAAAGTATAGATGGCCCGTATCAGGTACGTGGGATGCCGAGTGCATCATGAGAGTAGAAGAGGCATTATGGAAAAAGAAAGCCAGACAGTCACAGAAAGATGCCATCGAGTTATGGCGCAAAGAATCTCATAAGAGAACCGAAAAAGAAATCAGAAAGTCAGAACTAAGTAGAGAATCCTTAGAACGAGCCCAAGAAAGGGAATTAATCGAGATAGGTGAACGAGTTAAAACCGAACAGTCAGACAGACAGAGGAACGCCCTCATTAAGGGTATGTATCCTCTTCTTGCCGAGGGCTTGCCAAAAGCTACCCCGGAGGCATCCAGTAATTTTCCGCCACCCTTAGTTCCGACCAAGCTACGTCACAAACCGACCGCAGCTGATATTTTTATCTCGTCCTATTTGGACGACACAGTCCCAGAATATGCAAATCCTGTTCTGAGGCCTGTGTTTGCAGATGCAAGAAGCAAAGTAACATTTCCCAGTCGCAGGCTAAGGAGCTAGGTGGAACTGAGTCCCTTTTCTAGATAATAGGGGGGGGGGCCATCAAACTGTGTCAACCCCCGACAAGTGCCGTGCTGATAAAGCAAAAGTGAATTTGAGTACTTTACGATGAATTGAAATGAGAGGAAGAGAAGAAGAGAGCGAGTTGCAGGATGTATTAAAGAAAATGAAAAAAAAAGACACTCAAGACTTTACCCTGTTTGTGTAGAAGCATTTTACGTAAACAAGTTGTGCTGTGCGTTTTGAACATGCTGTCACCCCCCTTTGTATGTAAATGAGCTTCTGTAATCAGAAACCCCAGTCAACCATCCCTTCTCACGCGGATGATAAATGTGAGCACTGTAAGGTAATCACAGACAAGGGCTACATTGAGAAATAATCAGCTTCTAAGTCACACAGCTGTTGTTATGTAGTTCTTTATTAGTTTTTTTAATTTACTTTAATTTGCAGCAATTCTCCAGGTTACTTTTTCTCAGTATATTGTTGTAGATCGCTCTTCGCGCTCCATCAGTTAAACGTGAGGTTTGATGTAGGATTTGTTGCAGGTGTTCCTAGACCATGTCCCAATCCCTTTGTCCTTGATTTGTTGGCATGTGTTGTGTCCGCACACTTTTCTAGGATGGGCCTTCTCAAGGTAGAAGGCCCTGTAATAGGAATAATGAATCAGACAGATATGAAATTGTATGTAAACAAATATGTGCCTTTCAGTTATCAGGCATCACCAGACTCACATCTACACATGTAATTGAGCACCAGACTAAAGTGACTCCTCCCTGTATAAATATGTGCCATCAGTAATCGGGCTGATGGTTCTGCTGAGGCTCACATTAAATACAGTTTCTGGGATTGCGCTCATTGGCCTAAATTTTAATTGCTGAAGTTTCACACAGTTTCGCTGATGCGCACAGCTTATAAGGTTTGTGAATATTGCGCATTGTAAGCAGATCACTGAAGTTCACCCTTAAGTTATTTATTTTATTTAGAGAGTTTTATATAGCACGAACTTGACCCGTGGGTATCAGAGCGGTTCACATAAAGTTATACATTATGTAGAGCTGTACTTCACACATAAAGCAATTACAACTAATAGAATGAGTGAGGTAGATAAGTCTAGGGTGTCTTATACTCGAATAACATAAACATTCTCAATAATATATTGATTGAGGTATATAAGTGTCGTATAACCTGAGATTACCATATAAATACTGTAAATACGTGTCGAGCTAACTATTAAACATTTCTCGTTGAGATGGGGTAGTATCGATATAAGTCAATAGAAACTCCTGGCATATGACCAAGGATTTGTATGGGAAAGTCAGTGTTCCTGTACAACGTGCTCATCATCGCTCTTTATTAGTGAGATCTTCTTCCCGGCTAAGGGGACTGAGTCTCCTCCAGGATTGAGTCTCCTCCAGTTTCTTGGTGACGACTAGATCACATTGTTTTTATGTCAGGAACTTGCTCATTAGGAAGATCTTAGTTTCCCTTGTGAACCTTGTCGTGTCTGTAATTTTTCTGATACTTGGAGGAAGCGAGTTCCATAATCTGGGGGCTGCCCCTGTGAACGCTCTGTCATAAGTTTTCTTTTTCCTGAAGATAGGTGGTTTCAGCATCAGCAGATTCGCGCTTCTTACTGGTCTGTCTCCACCAGACAGCTCAATCTTCTGGGCCAGGTATTTGGGTGTTTTGTAGTGAAGAGCTTTGTGGGTGACACATGCCATTTTGAAATGGATTCTGGCTTCGTATGGTAGCCAGTTTAATGCTTTTAGATGCGGGGAGATGTGGTCAAATTTCCTCGATCCGGTAAGGAGTCTTGCTGCCACATTGAGGCATGCTTTCAGCGGGGCTGTGGAGATTTTTGGCAGGCCTGCTAGGGATGTACAGCCATATTCAATCCTTGAGATTACTAACGATTGTATTGCTAGTTTGAGGTCTGCCGATGCGATGAATGGTTTCACTTTTCTTAGGTAATTCAAGTGAAAGCGAGCGTTCTTTGCCATTGAGTTGATGTGAGCTTTCATGTCTAGGTTCTTGTCTAATGTGATTCCTAATGATTTCGCTGAATCCACTAACGTAGGGGTACAGTTTAGAGCTGTGATCAGATTGGTCCCTTCTTTTGTCTCTAGATACTTCTTTGCGGATGCGATTAAAAGGAATTCCGTTTTTTGTGCATTGAGCTTCAGGTGGTTACTTGTCAGCCAGCTTAATGTCATTTTCAAGGCTCCATTCATTAACTTGATGTCTTCCAGGGATTCTATCCTTAAGTATACTTGTGTGTCGTCCGCGTACATGTGATAGGATATGTTAGCGTTTCGGAGGATTTCTGTCAGGGGTTCGACGTACAAGTTAAAGAGTGAGGGAGAAAGTGTCGATCCTTGGGGGACTCCGATTGAATTCGGGCATGATGTGGATAGCATCTGGTTGACCCAGAATCTTTGTGATCTGTTATGCAGGAATGATTCAAACCATTTCAACACCGTTCCTGTCATTCCCATCCTATTGTGAAGTCTTTCCAGCAGTTTTTCATGATTTACGGTGTCGAAAGCCGCTGACAGGTCAAGGAGGACTAGTAGACACGTCTTATTGCAGTCAAGGGCCTGTACTGCGTCGTCAACAATGTGCAGGATCACTGTTTCCGTGCTGTGTCCTGTTCTGAATCCTGATTGACAGTCGTCCAGCAACCTAAACTTTGAGATGTGTTGGCTCAGTTGGTTCTGTACGCATTTCTCAATTAGTTTGGCCAATATTGGAATATTGGTAACAGGGCGGAAGTTGTTAGGATCTGCTGGGTCCATTGTAGGTTTCTTGATGATCGGGACAACTTGGCCCGTTTTCAAGCAGTCTGGAAGGATCCCTTGCGATAGGGAGGCGTTTATTATTTTAGTCCAAATTGGGATGATGACGTGGTTTATTTTTTGTAGACATTTGGCGGGGAGAGGGTCATTGTAGTGGTTATTCGGTTTGATATCCGCAAGTGTTTTGGCGATGACGGTCTGATCGTAGGTCTCGAAGGTATCCCAATGTGCTTTATTTTTCGCTTCATTGTGTTTGAGTGTGGTTGTGGCAATGGTCAGATCTTGTGGTTGTCTGTGCAATTGGTCTGCTGCCGCCTTGAGCTCTATTTCCAGCTTGGTGGCCTTCTCTGTGAAGAACTTTGAGAATTCTTCACAGCTTATCTGGGTTATGGTGGTTTCTTGAGCCGATTTTGCTAATTTGTTGGATTGCTGCCTAAGAATTTCAAATAGTTTCCTTGGTCTATTTTTGGCGTTGTCCAGGTCCGAACTAATATATTCTTTTTTGGACCTAAGGATCTTTTTGTTGTATTCGTTTCTGATTTTTCTGAGTGATTTCAGTTCATGCGTTGATGGGTGGTCTCTCCATTTTCTTTCGGCCATTCTTAGTTTCCTTCTATCATCGTTCAGTGATTCGTTGAACCATGGGTTCTTGTCTTTTTCCGAGACTCTTTTCAGTTTTAGTGGCATGGTGGTGTTAACTATGTTTGCTACAGTTGTAGTGTAGTCCTCCGTTAGTTCATTCACATTCCTCAGGTTGTTTGGTGGCTTCAAATCTTTCTCACAATATTCTACTAGCTGCTCCATGTTCTGTTCTTTCGTGTTCCGAGTCCACTTTTTGCGTTTGACGGGCTGTGATTTCTTTTTCCTTTCCTGTGTTGGAATCAGGAAGATGATGGCATGGTGATCCGACCAATCGCATGGCGTAACTGATTGGACACTTATGTTCTTTTTCCTAGATAATATCCAGTCCAGTGTGGCTCCTTTCGCGTGCGTTGGCTGTGTGCAGACTTGGGAAAGATTTAGTTCATCCAGGAAGTCTTTTAGCGCGATGATCTGTTTATCTTTCTTGTCTTCCCAGTGCAAGTTGAAGTCGCCCAGGAAAATGTTGTTGGAGTGGGTGTTATTGTTATCAGTTATAATCTAATCAAGTTGTAACTAGGTCAAAACATAGTACGTACATAACGCAAAATGTCAATGACCCTCCCTTCTTGTTCACATCTCCAGAAATCTCCTCCGTCATGGCTGAAGTGAAAGAAGGTTTTCACACATTATGCTCGTGTCTGTGGCACTTCCTTAAGCGCAGAGAGGAAAGCCTCATTGTTAATGCATTGTTTGGGCTCTGAGGGACAAGAATTCTTTAAACACCTTCCTGAACGCTCTGATAGTGACTCTGCCACTCTTAATGAATATGAGATCTGCTTCAAAAAGTTGGACTTGCACCACCTTCCCAAAGTGAGTACTGTCCTTGAATGATATCACTTCGGGAGAAGGATGCAAAGGCAGGATGAGTCGGTCGAACAGTACATAACTACCTTGTGCAAATTGGCTTCCACGTGCAATTTTGGTGCAGCTTTAGAGGAGCGCTTAAGAGATCAGTTCATGTTGGGATGCGCCCTCGACAAAACGAGAGACTCCCTGTGGCAAAAACAAGAGCCATCGCTTCAAGAAGTGCTGACCATAGCCAAAAGTCACTAGCATTCAAAAGCGTGTGTTGATATTATACCCAAAGACACTTTAGGTGATAAAAATGAGAACATTGATGTCAAGGTGGTGGTGGATAGATTCATTAAACCCAAACCGAGCACCACTTCAAAGCCCTTTAACACAAAGAATGTTCAGGTGAAGTGCTTCAGGTGAGGAAACCCTGGCCATATGGCCAACTTTAAAGACCGCCCAGGCTGGAAGGCCATGAGAAAAACTTGTGAGAGAAAAGGTCACGTCTCAAAGAGCTGCAGAACCGGCAACAAGCATGAAAAAATCAGGGAAGTTGAAGTTTATGAAGAAGAATTGGAAGGAATCAATATTCTCCCAGTCACAGGGCCCTCAGGAGGTAGTTTTGATCAATGATACTCCCGTGAGCATGCTCTTCGACTCTGGGGCTAAGATACCTCTAGTCCCCAAAACATTTCATGAGCGTTATCTGCTGTGCAAAGTCACCCTGTTGAAGCCAGACATTAGACCAAAAGGTTAAGGTGGAGTGACTATTGATTTGCTGGGTTATTTCTGGGGCACACTTGACTTCAAAGGGAGAGTCATCCCTGGTAAAATCTATGTCTTGATGAAGCGGGACTCGCTCATAAGTTGGTCCCATCAATGTGATCTACATATCAAAATCTATGTCTTGATGAAGCGGGACTCGCTCATAAGTTGGTCGCATCAATGTGATCTACATATCTGCCTTGATCCTAATGAGAATCCCTCTGTCTGCGTAAAGGACTTACCACCATTTAGGGTTGTTAGTAATGCTAATCGAGATTGGATCAAGGAATTCCCTGAGGTCTTTGCTGGTGAGCTGGGTGTGTCTCAAAACTATATACATCGGATAAAGGCCAAATCTAGCGCTGTTCCAAAGACAGCTAAGGTTAGGAATGCATCTCTGTTAGTAAGGGAGAGCATGAGAGTTGAATTAGACGATCTCTTAGCCAAGTGTATCATTCAAGAAGTTGAAGCAATGGAGTGGGTCTCTCCTGTTTTTATGGCCCGCAAAGCCAATGGGGAGGCCAGGCTTTGTGTCGGCTCGAGGGAGCTCAACAAAGCAGTCATTGTTGATCCTTACCCTTTACACAACATAACTAAAATGCTGTGTTCTCTTGAGGGGGCAAGGCATTTTTCATCCTTGGACTGGACCTCCGCCTATCACCAGGCCAGGCTACACTCCTCTTCAGAACATTCACTCCTCTTCCCAGGACCTTACCTCCTTTGTAACACCCTTTAGATTTCTAAGAATGCCTTTCGGACTGATTTCTGCAGCCTCAGTTTTACGGAGGGCGATGGAGGGCATTCTTGGAAGCCTTCAGGGTATCAAGGTGTACCAAGATGATGTGCTCATCTTTGGTGTGGATCTTAAGGAGCATAATGGGAGGCTGAGGTCAGTATTGAAGAAGTTACGTGATGCTTACCTCACCCTTATTGCTGACAAGTGCAAATTTGATGTCAAAGAATTAGAGTACCTAGGGCATTTTGTGTCCGCTGCAGTCATCAAACCTAAACACTCATTGGTAAACACCCTTTGTAATTTGTGCACCCCTTTGAACAAAGATGAGTTTGTAAAGTTTCTGGGCTTGGCTGAATTTTATCACAAGTTCATTCTGAACTTTGCAAGGAAAACCTCTTGTTTGAGGTCTCTCCTCCAGAAGGGAAGCACATTTGTTTGGTACAAGGGCTATAAGGAAGAGTTTGAGTGAATCTGAATGAAGCACCTTGTCTAGGAATTTTTGACCCCACAAAGGTATCTTATCTCATGAATAGAGGTTAGGAGCAGTTCTTTTGCAGAAGGCTGATAGGGAGAATAAAGCCATTCTTTTAGTCTCTAGGCCCTTGAAGGGTGTTGAATGCTACTATTCTGTTGTGGAGAAAGAAGCTCTGGGTGTTTTCTGGGCGGAGCGCAAGCTGAGAAAGATTTTGTGGGGGAAAAGGTTCAGAAATCTTACTGACCACAAACCTCTTAGGGAGGTCTTCCCCAAGAAAGGCATTGACTTTGTCTCCGGTAGGATACGGAAGATGGTTTTGGCTCTACAGGAATTTGACTTTGACATCTCATACTTACCTGGTTCCAATAATATCCTGGCAGACTGTCTGTCAAGGCTCGGGGGTGAGGAGTGTGAAATGACAGATGATGTTGAGTGGTTTGGAGGTGAAGAACTGGAGGAAGGCATTAATGTGTGTGTGATTAGTGAAGGGTTGATTTCTGAGAGTGAGTGGAGGGAACCTCACATGAACGATTTAGACTTGCAGAAATTCCTCACCATGGTCACAGGTGACTGGTGTGAGAAGAAGGACTGTGAAGAGGTCCTCGAAGGCTTTTGGCAAGTTAGGGAAGATCTGGCACTGGAGGATGGTCTCCTCATGTGTGGTAGTAAGTTGGTTGCACCCCTTGCACTAAGGCGGGGGTTCCCAAAGTGTGCGCCGCAGCACCCCGGTGCGCGTGATAAGAAGCCAGGGGCGCCGCGGCGCCGCCTATGATGTGGCTCCTTTGTGCTGAACGTGATCCCAGCCCTCGACCTCTGCATTTAAATGGCTCAATTAAGAGCTCTGTGAGGTTACGGAGAATGCTGTGGACATCTTGACAGTGCACCCGAGTAATAAACCAAGCTTTACATGGAAGGGTTTAGAAGCCTAAAAGAAGGCGAACCAGTTGAATTTACCTTCAAGAAATCTTCCAAAGGCCTTGAATAAATATGGGTAACGGGCCCCAGTGGCAAGCCTTGCTCAGGAAGCGAGCGAGGGCCAAAAGGGAAGATCGTACAGAAACGAAAGCCAAAGCGAGACAGGTAAAGCTCTCTCTTTTCCATTTACACAGTAATTTAATTAGATATTGGGTGCACGTTGCCGAGTATATTTCTTTTGTTAGGAGAGCATAAATGTTAATCTTTATCTATCCCGTGTTGCAAGTGGTTGTAATCCTTTTTTTTAACAGTTCCGTAATAACTTTATTTAGCGTTTTGATAATGTAACTTTGCTTACATTTTGTAAAATATCTGACAGAATGCAGTCTAAAAGCAGTTTGTATTGATAACAGTTGTGGCGCATTGTGCTCATGCTCTTAAACATGCATGCGCATTTAAAATAATCAGTGTCACCTATGTATGAGACTTCTTGTGTGCCAGTTACCTATAAAATGGTTTTGGATATTGCATTGCCTGGGATCACTGAGGCAGCAAAACTACACTTCTCTGTGTGCGTTAATATCGTAGTTTTGCAGGAATTAGGAGTCATTTAATATCTTTCTTATTTCTGGCCTAGTAACGATTTTTAATCTTAACTTGAAAAACCAATGCATGTGAGAAAGCATCAGACATTGTCCCTGTCGCCCCGTGTTGGTATTTGGAGGTGGAATAACATTTAACACATGTAACTTCGCTCCAGTAACTCATGCAACTTGTAACTATGCTCTGAAACAATGTTCGTCCTCATGTAAAGCGCTCTGATACCTCCGGGTCTAGCCAGCACTATATATAACTTTTCAAATAAATAAAATAAAATAAAAAAAACTGTAGCAGCGTCGAAATGGCTAAAACTGCAGCTGCCTAAAGGAAGAGATAGATAAAATGCTGTATCCCATAAAATGTGCAGACTTTGTCTCCTCGACTTCAGAAGCACGATTAATTGAACGCGTGCGTTCCCAAGATTGCACATCTGACTCGGCGCGAACAAATAGGTTTTCCTTGGGAACACGTGTTTGTCTCTGAAATGAAAAGTTACATGAATTCGTAAGACATGACCATTGTGTTTTTTTGTGTGCAATTTTACAAAACGGGACAAGACGCAAAGGAGTATCGCTTTGCATATATCACATGGTTCCTAGGGTTTAAGTGTGCTTCATGAGACAGTGAAACGTAATTGCAATTAAAACCAAGCAGAAAAATCACTACATTAAGATACATATCAGAACGTACATGCTTTGGTTTTATTTTTATTTAATGCGATTTTATATAGCGCAAACATTACTGGAAGGTGTCAGAGCGCTTTACATAAGAACCAGTTGCGATACATAAGGACTTAGGATTACATGCGTTACGTAAAAGATACAAGCAGAAAACAATGGCAAATGTACAAGTTATAAAGTCACACAGGGAAGAGATATAACAGAAATAAATTGCAAATGTACAAGTAGTAAAGTCACACAGGGAAGAGACAAATATAAAAAATTAGAAATGTACAGGTTGTAAAGTCACTCAAGGAAGAGATACACATGGATAAGCTCTAAGAGTCACATAGGAATGGTAGAGAGTACAAAGGTCTACTGAGGTGGTTCCCAAAGTGTTTACCGCGGCACCCCGGTGCGCCGGTTAAAAAATGGTGGGGAGCCACGGCCAACTGCCAATTAGGTCAAGGGAGCCACGGGTCAAAAAAGTTTGGGAACCACTACACTAAGGGATAAGCTAGTAAAGAGTGCTCACGCCTCGTACATGGGCATTGTCAAGACAAAGAAAATAATGAGGGAAGCATCTTGGTGGCCTGTCATAGATGTACATGTAGAGAGGTTAGTGCGTGAATTTGCTGAATGTGCGTGTTGTAACACGATATTGATGTGCAGGATGCAACCCATGGTTATTAGGGAACAGGCTACTAGTCCGTGGACGGACATTTCTATAGATATTTTGGGACCTGTGAAGCTGAAGACTCGGGATCACTATTTGATTGTGTGTATTGATATGTTTTCCTGTTGGCCTGATATCAAGGTGGTTGATTCCCTTGAGTCTGGTGTAGTGATTGAGTTTCTAGAAGAGTTATTTGAACATGAGGGTTTCCAGTTAACACTCTTGTCAGACAATGGTGTTCAGTTCGAATCACTGACAGAATATCAATGTCAAAAATATCGGATCCGAAATATTGGTGTCAAGAATATCGAAGACCTATCTACATTATGGTAAGTACAAAAATATCCCCCCTAAAATATTGTTATAAAAAATATCGTTGTTAAAAATATTGGGTTTTTTTAAAGTTAAAAAAGAATGTAAAATAAGTAAATAATAGATATATTTAAAATAAACATAGTTAAAAATATGTTTACAATTATGAGTAATACATATAATGTAAAAAAAATTAAACATATAAAATATAATATATATACTTCATAATATTTACAACTAAGGGGTCGATTCCGATCTCGGTCGGAAAGCTCACCAAGAGTTGTCCGTAGCCTTATCTTATGACCGAATCGTTCCAGGAGCCGGACTCTTCGGGCGAAGAAGTACGATACGGAAATGTGGCAAATTCCCGACTGACGCGTACGCTCCGACTCCATCTACAATTTCCATACACGACGGATCCATAAACGAACAATCAAGTCGCACGCAACCATTTTCACTATTTTCCGTGCGTACAAGTACGATGCGTACTTCCTACGTGCCGAACGGGTCACCACGTCCAGCACGTCAGCATCCGGGAAAGCTGCATATCAGGTACCATTTGCGCCAGAATACAATCCACAGCTACGAGACGGATCAGCTAGCAATGGGTACGAGACGGAGCAACAAGCAGCGTGTACGAGACAAACACATCATGAATCCCATTGTGCAGGTTATACCAGTACTGTACATCTATGACTGGATCAGGAACAGACGCGGACGGCGCAGATGGTAAGTCAGACACCCACCACACAAACAAACGAAACTTACCCGCCAAATGTCACACACATCCAGGGGGTCCATATCCTGTACACTAGCAACAGGCCACTGTAGGAATTGCATGGCTATCACTACTACCAGCCCCACTGACAGGGGACTTGTTGCTAATCACTACTACCACCCCCACTCATATGGGGTATGTTGCCTATCACTACTGCCATCCCCACTCATAGGTGATATGTTGCTTATCACTACGACCACACCCATACATAGGGGACTTGTTTCTTATCACTACCACCACCCCCATTCATATGGAGTATGTTGTCTATCACTACTACCACCCCCACTCATAGGGGACTTGCTGCTTATCACTACTACCACCCCCACTCATAGGGTGCTGTGTGACTATCACCATCAATACCCCCACTCATAGGGGACTTGTTGCTTATAACTTCTACCACCCCCACTCATATGGGGTATGTTGCCTATCACTACTACCACCCCCACTCAAAGGGGGTATGTTACTTATCACTACTACCACCCCCACTCATAGGGGACTTGTTTCTTATCACTACTATCACCCCCACTCCTATGGGGTATGTTGCTTATCACTACTACCACCCCCACTCATAAGAGACTTGTTGCCCATCACTACTACCACCCCCACTCATAGGGGACTTGTTGCTTAACACTACTACCACCCCACTCATATGGGGTATGTTGCCTATCAATACTACCACCCCCACTCATAAGGGACTTGTTGCCGATCACTACTACTACCCCCACTTATAGGGGACTTGTTGCTTATCACTACTACCACATCCACTCATGGGGTATGTTACCTATCACTACTACCACCCCCACTCATAGGGGGTATGTTGCTTATCACGACTACCACCCCCACTCATAAGGGACTTGTTGCTTATCACTACTACCACCCCCACTCATAGGGGGTATGTTGCCTATACCTACTGCCACCCCCACTCATAGGGGACTTGTTGCCCATCACTACTACTACCCCCACTCATAGGGGACTTGTTGCTTATCACTACTACCACCCCCACTCGTGGGGGTATGTTACCTATCACTACTACCACCCCCACTCATAGGGGACTTGTTGCCCATCACTACTACTACCCCCACTCAAAGGGGACTTGTTGCTTATCACTACTACCACCTTCACTCATATGGGGTTTGTTGCCTATCACTACTACCACCCCCACTCATAGGGGACTAGTTGCTTATCACTACTGCCACCCCCACTCTCTGGGGACTTATTGCTTATCACTACTACCACCCCTACTCATAGAGGGTATGTTGCTTATCACTACTACCACCCCCGTTGCTTATCACTACTGCCACCCCCACTCTCAGGGGACTTGTTGCTTATCACTACTACCACCCCCACTCATAGGGGGTATGTTGCTTATCACTACTACCACCCCCACTCATAGGGGACTTGTTGCTTATCACTACTACCACCCCCACTCGTGGGGGTATGTTGCCTATCACAACTATCACCCCCACTCATATGGGGTATGTTGCTTATCACTACTACCACCCCCACTCATAGGAGACTTGTTGCTTATCACTACTACCAACCCCACTCATGGGGGGACTTGTTGCTTATCACTACTGCCACCCCCACTCATAGGGGGTATGTTCCTTATCACTACTACCACTCCCACTCTCAGGGGACTTGTTGCCTATAACTACTACCACCCCCACTCATAGGGGGTATGTTGCTTTTCACTACTACCACTCCCACTCTCAGGGGACTTGTTGCTTATCACTACTACCACTCCCACTCTCAGGGGACTTGTTGCCTATCACTACTGCCACCCCCACTCATAGGGGACTTGTTGCTTATCACTACTACCACCCCTACTCATAGGGGGTTTGTTGCCTATCACTACTATCATCCCCACTCATATGGGGTATGTTGCTTATCACTACTACCACCCCACTCATAGGGGACTTGTTGCTCATCACTACTACCAGCCCCACTCATAGGGCGACTTGTTGCTTATCACTACTGCCACCCCCACTCTCAGGGGACTTGTTGCTTATCACTACTACCACCCCCACTCATAGGGGGTATGTTGCTTATCACTACCACCACTCCCACTCGCAGGGGACTTGTTGCCTATCACTACTGCCACCCCCACTCATAGGGGACTTGTTGCTTATCACTACTACCACCCCCACACATAGAGGGTATGTTGCCTATCACTACTGCCACCCCCACTCATAGGGGACTTGTTGCTTATCACTACTGCCACCCACACTCATAGGGTGCTGTGTGATTATCACTATCAACACCCACACCCGTAGGATGGGTGATGCGCCACACATCCATCATACACCAACGTTAGGTATGTCAGCAAAAGACATCCCCTCTAACATCATGACAACAGTGTGTAGTCTGTGACAAATGCCCACAACAGTGAATATGACTTTGAACATACAATGTAACTCTCATCACAGGTGTGACCAAACACTGAGTGTAGACTACCAAGTCAAGCATCACATGAGCACTGAAAATTTGCACTTACCCCCCTTCACTGTGTGGAATAAAAGTTAAAAGTGGGGTTCTAAACTGCAGAAAATGTTGAGCATCGTGGTAATGGGGTCTAAACCCCCATCATCACAGTGACCAAAAGGTAAGTGTCATCATGGTAAAAGCTGCAAATGCCAAACAGCATGTGTGATTCCTGGTCCCAACACATGAAACACTTTAGTGGCAAAGGAGTGGTTGTGTCACATACCCACAGAGATGTGGTGAGGCTAACAGTGCAGTGAAAATAAAACATACTCACGGCCATGTGCAGACAAGCACCACCCATGGGGGCTGACATTGCATTCAGTGTACAATGACACAAAAGCAGAAGTGACCATCATATGCATACACACATCTCAAATATAGACACACAAATCTATACATCCTGTGTAGACTGTAGGTGTCAGGTCACAAACTCCCCATTCCATGGCAGCAATTGGACATAACAACCAGCATGAATGTGCAGAATGATGAGATATGACTCACAGTGAAAGCAGGGAAAAACACCCAAACAACATCTAGCCAATGGCCCACAACAGCAATACCAATGCACCGGTGCAGATGCACAAACTCAAACAGGCAACCTCATACTGCACATCTCATACAACATGTGTATGTGTGTGTCTCAGTATCCCCAGGCAACTACACAACACATGAGGGGGGATGAACTACAATGACACAGATGTGGACACAGTGCCATACAAAAGTAACCCTTGAATAGGACACCCCTTGGTGGGCAATCAGCCATTGTAAGATGAGAGGGATCCCAAGAGACACATGAGCAGCAACTAAAGCAGCAAGAGACAGACCCACAACATCACTACCCCCAGGGACCATGGATTGGGGTGTCACAAGCCTGTATGATACGTCCACTGTGATGACAAAGGTATATGTCGTTCAAACTGTGAAACTCAGACATGTGTCATGTGCCACAAACGTACATCACACCTCCACAAAGACAAATCACTCAGCATGGCCCATCATCCAGGGACAAAAGGGAGGTAGGGGCCGAGCCATGCAAACATTCACATTTGTCCACCCTCAAAACCAGACACCCTGAACTGCACCAATGTGCACCAGTTAAGCCCACATGGACTGGTGACATCGCACATGCACCCATGACAAACACAGTGATGTTGGGAGGATCTAAGGTGCACAGACTCATCACACAAGGACAGTCTACAACCCCGCTGAATGACAGACATACTGCACAGTATGCGGTACATGGCCATGACGTCAAAGCTCCCGTAATCTTCGGGATACCTGCCACAGTCCCAGGACAATGCAGAAGCCAAGGAGAACCACAATGCACACATGCTGACACCTGCCAACATTGCACCTCTGAACCTGACGAGTGGGAGCAGTCACACACACATACACGTGTCTTAAGCACTGAAAGGTACCACCTAGGGACAACTACATGATATTGGGAACAAACAAGTGCCATGGGGACCCCAGACTGTGTCCCATCTGCGTCTGATCACATAATCATCACTCAGAACTGACAAATCCTAATGATGACACACCAAAGAACAGTAGTGTGTCATGCACCCACATTTCTGAAAGCCCAGGACAAAGATGTGGGGTGAACACAGGACAACTCAGCAAGCATCACCAACACAAACATATTAAGGGGACACAGTCTGTGTAGAAAAAGGGATGGGAACACACACAGACATACCCACACAACACACACCATGCGCCCAGGCAATGTCACTTCAGCCTTGGTACGGGAGTGTCCCTTAAGTCATCTGCACATACTCAATACATATGTCTAGCAAGTTGCACAGAGGACACAGTTGACTCTTACACCAATGATGCCCACACCTGCATGTCCAGTGGAGCGGGGCCCACAGTCAGGGAAATAGACGAATTGGACAATGGGAAGCACATCATATGTGCATGGGTGCAAGCCACAGATGTGACCATGCAAATGAAATGTTAACACCCCTGTGCAAAATGTGTTAATCATGACACACCCAGTTTGCTGCTAAGGATGACAACGATACCGACCAGAATAGGATACATATCTCATGGACCACATGGAGTACATCACATCAACACCTCAGTTTTCAACATTCAAAATCCATCATTATAACAGTAAGGTCATGGTAAACATCATCAACATAATGTACAGCTAAATCCAATTCACAAGGATAACAACAAATGCTTTATTCAGCAAATGGGAAAAAGTCCAGAAAAAATAAAGGCCAATGGCCAGTCCATAGCAATAGTCCAAATAGGGTGTGAGTGACAACTGTCACCGGTTGCTTGCCTGCACTGCTAAGGACAGGGGACATCCACTCGTAGGGGCATACATGGGGGCAGGCCAGGCACCGCAGGGACAGGATCAGGGCTCAGCAGGCGGAGGCAGTGAAGGGGTGGTGGGTGCAGGAGAGTCACTGGCAACTACAGTGGAGGTGTCTGACATAGTGGGTGCCATCACAACTGTGGGGCGCAAGTCTGATGGGATGGGTGCCGGCACAACTGCAGTGGGCAGGTCAGATAGAGTGGACTGGTTCCCCACTGCAGTGTCCAAGTCAGAGGGGTGGTCGTGGACTCCACCGCAGTGCCTAACACCATGGGAGCTCAGGTGAGGTCGGCAGGACAGAGGGGGGAGCCACGGTCCCTACACCAGTGGCACAAACAGGTTGACCGGGGGTGGAAGAGAAAGTGGTAGGGGCCTGAACATTTTTGGGATGGTGTATCTGTTGGTGGGGGAACCTGGGGCAGGGTGTGGCGGGGGAACCTGAGGAGTGGTGGCCTGGGGGATGGAGGACAAAGACTGTGTTGTGGAGCTGCGGGGCGGGGGTGGGGTCTTGCTCTTCTGGGTCTCTTGTGGTTGGGGCCTCAGTCTGCCTGTGCCTGGGGAAGGTATTCGGGTGTGAGGGGCACTCCCTTCTGTGTGCGGGGACTTCCTCTTATCCTTGTACGCTGGATCAGCTGGATCGGTGGGGAAGAGGCCATGGTCACAGAGGAAGAGCTGCTTGGACGATGGGGTTGCAGGTGAGGCAAGGGAAGAGCACTTGGAGGGAGAAGGATCGGAGGACTGTGGAGTGATTGTGGATGCCTGTGTGTGTGTTTGAAAATCATCCCCTGTGAGTGTGGTATCAGTCCCCTGGGGTTGCTTGCGTGCACATTGGTTTGGGTGTTTGTGTGCTGCTCGTGTCTGTGGGTTTGTGTGACTGTGCTGGTGTGTGTGTGTGCTTGGGACAGGTAGGATGCTAGGAATTGTGGATTGGGCAGAGGTAGGAGGGGTGAGGGACTGTGGGAGGAGGAACACTGCTGCCGTCAGGGAGGAAGCCATGGACTGATTGGTCCTCAGTAGGGCAGGCATGCCCGATGACATGCCCTCCATGAACAACACCAGTAGTGTCAACAAACTGGTGAGTGCATGGAGGACACTTAGCATTGATGTCTGCCCTATATAAATCTGTCAAAGCAAGTCCACAGACTCCACACTCAGGGCAGCAGGGGACACAGGGGCAGGGCACTCATACCCCTCCTGGCCTTGCACCCATATGTCTGTTGCATGTTGGATGCTAATACCCCAATGTGAACACATGCACCACCTACACAGTTGTCGGATATGCAAGTGAACATGTAGAAGTTTGTTACTATACACACATCACATCTCTTGCCACTGACTCACTACAGGTGTCAGGATGAAGGGATGGCCAGAGTCTCATTTGACATGCTTGTGATGCATACCAGCACCAGACACCATGATGTCCTCATGTCCTGATAGTCAGTGCCACAATGGGGTGCATCGAGCACATTTGACTCCACTGCAGGATCCCTCCTAGCAAGTTCAATGCCATGGCACAGGCATGCCTGGAAAGTCATTCTTCACTGTCACATGTCACAGGGGTAGGGCAACCAGAAAACAGCAGTCTGCACTGTCACTCAATCATAGGTCATGGGGAATACAAACTCTGTAGCTGACAAGTGCACATGTCCATCCCCTGCAAACAACATATTCCGGACTCTGATGACCCCACATCATACAAATCAGACATATGAGTGACTGCGAACACAAGTCCCTGAACATGAGCACCTCCCAGTCTGCTGTGAATGAAACACAGCTGCCTGAACTTCACAGTTGCATACACCATTGTGCACAGTCAAGTGATCACACACCTATATGTCACACAGGTCTCGTCTCCTATAGTCACATCTCAGATGGCCTGATGACCCTCAATCTTATGAACACCCCAGTTGTCCTAAAAAGGAAGCCACACCACAATGACACAGAGGCAGACTCTGGAGCGCACATTTCACTAAGCACAATCTGCAAGTTTATACACTAGAGTGGGAATACAAAGTGTTTTAATGCCTTGGAGTAGGCATGACTGCCCAGGTCAACGTGAAACAGTGTATAGCCCTGGGCAGTAGGCAGGTGGCTAAGCAAGTATGACACACTTGATATACATACTCTTGAGGCCCCAAAATTGGTCTCACCTGCTGCTGCTTTTTCTGTGTTTTAAATACCCCAGGCACATGTGGCGAGTCAGATCAGCAATTGGAACACATATCAAAGGCGCACACAGATCACATGTCAGATTTCAGGCATTGTGTAAACAATTGACTCACCCAAAAAGCACACAACAGAGTCCCGGTAATAGATGCTGTCCAGAACCTTAAGGATAGCTGACTGCAATGACACAGTGCCCAAATGAGACAAGTCACAGACTGTAAGGGCCACACCTGTGGATCAGATAAGGAGGTTGCAATACACAATTGAGGGACATGAATCCTGTACTACAAGACGAAATGTGGAAGTGTAACCAGGCCAAAAGACTGCAAATAGCATTTCAGACATAGTTCACAGGTTAGTCATGGATTTACCCCCAACTTGCTGCTGTCTGGCCTTCGGCTGCCCATCCAGGTCCGGGAAGATCCCCGCCAGAATCCTGAGCATGGGGGGGGGTCAAGGTCCGGTGTCCGCCCCTCCTGTGAGGAGGCAACAGCTTCAGCTGGACACTTGCGATCCTCCGTGTCCAGGCCTGAAGGTCCTGACACCTCTTCTGGCAGTTGCGGATCCGGCGCTTGTAGACCCCCACTGATCTTACTGCCCGGGCGATGGTCAGCCAGATCTCCTGCTTCTGGTGGGCATCAACCTCTGAGGATGACAAAGAGAAAAGGCAATTTCTACACATGCCACATATTTGTGCTGCACACAGTTGGATATACATGTAGTCATCACAAAGGTAAATGAGGTACACAAGTAGTGCACCCATGTAAATGGACAATTGTCCTGCATGTCTGACATGGTAACAGTGCCTGGGAAGTAAAAGCTTGCACAAATTCACTTTTGCAGCAGAAACCCTGTTCAGCACATGTACATACACACTTCGGGGGTTGAAACTACTCTGTGAGTATGCTTGCCGCTGGTGTACTCACTGCTAGTACTGCTAGTCAGACAACATGCACAATTAGGAAGGCAGTGGACTGCACAATCACCTGCTCCTCTGGTTTCCCATACAGCTTGCAGTACTGTGGAAGGAGGCCATCCAGCAGGGCCTGGTTCTCCTCTGTAAAGGCTGGGGCTCTCTCCAGAGTACGTGCCATTGCAGTAGCCAGAGGATGCAGAGACAGCAGCAGAGGTAGCAGAGGTGTGGTCCTGTAGCAGGTGGTGCAGGCAAGTGAGCTCTCTGGGGTCAGCCAGCCTTATATCTGTGCTGCAGAGGCAGAATCTGTGCCATGTGTCCTAAGTGATAGGTCCAACACAGTTGAATCCTATGAATCTGGCCAATCCATGGAATTGCACGACTCGTACACGTCTTCCGCATTGTTCAAAATTTCACCTTCATGACACCCTAGGATTTGAAACATTGTTGTAGGTAGCCAACTGAATTTCCAGCGCACAACTCATACAAGTTTTGAATCTGCGTCCATCTCCATGACAGTCCATAGCCAAGGAGTGCGCACGGCTCGGTCAACTAACTGTACGACGCGTAGTTTGAAAATCCACACGCACCCATCTCCATACGTTTCAATGGGCTATGCGTGCGCACGGCTCGGTCCATGCCGCACGACGCGTCTGCATAAAAGTCACCCACGTCGTTTAACATTGCAGTCAATGGTTAAGGCGTGCGCACAGCTCGGTCTATGCCTGCACGACGCTTCTGCATAAAAGTCACCCGAGTCGGCTAACATTGCAGTCAATGGTCAAGGTGTGCGCACGGCTCGGTCCATGCCTGTACGACGCGTCTGCATAAAAGTCACCCGTGTTGGTTAACATTGCAGTCAATGGCCAAGGCGTGTGCACGACTCGGTCCACAACTGTGCGATGCGTCTGCATAAAAGTCACCCGGCTCGGTCCACAACTGTGTGATGTGTCTCTGTAGAAGTCATCCGCGTCGGTTAACATTGCTGTAACTTGTTTATGGATTCCACACACAATTACTTGCCAGGGAACTCCGGTGCACACCTATAACACCACAGCCTTTGCCTCATTGTATCCCGAGGCATGTAATGCTGCATTACCTGTGTGTGTAAGGGGGCAGCATTTGGTTTGTTGTGTGGCACTTTGGTGCAGCCCTTCCCAGGCTGTGCACGGGTTGATGGGGACAGAATCCTTTGTGTGTTGCGCACATTACCATTATGATGTGCAACTGTTCAGTTATGAGTCATGGACACAGTTGCAGGTCGGATATGTGTATGACATGTCACATACACCCTGAGTCTTGGGTGGGATGGTATGTACGTCACAGTGAGACCCATAGCCACAATTCTGATGTACACCCACAGTCTGTGTGCATGTTGTGTCTCAGATGTCTCTGATTTCATGTGCCCCATGGGAGACAGTTTCCACATCCATGTGGTTTGTGCATCAACATTGATGTTGTATGTGTGTCTCAGATACGTCCATGTATGGCCTGCGAAGACAACAGGGGCCACTACCTGTGGGACTCATGGTTGTTTTGTGGCGTGTACATGATACGCCATGTCATGCCAGTATCCATGTGGCAATACAGGGACCCTGGGTATCTGCCTGTCAAAGAACTGTGACGCCTGTGAGATATCAGCCCTCACTTGTCACTGAGGTGTGTGTTTAGAACGTGACAGCAGTACATATGTACTGTGACACAGCCTAATGATTTGCCATTGCACTACATGGAACTTATGTACACATGTTGAGTTGAGACGTGAGATGATGGGCATGTAGGTGACATATGTGGCCATACCCAACAGCACACACCTCAGTTCATTGTGTATTGTCATGATGTATCATGTGATATTTTGCTTGGTCGTATCCACATGGGTGGTTGAATTGACAAACCTCCTTTGCCCTCTCTGTACTGCAGGGCACAAGCTGTCCATAGACCGTTCCCAGACCTTGAACCCATGGTGGAACGCGACTGCATCCGACGGTACCGCATTGCCAGGCCACTGATTAAGGAGTTGGTGGAGCAGTTGGCGCCACATCTGCTACCTGGCCGGACATACCCTACAGGACTGACCCCAAAGGTGAAGGTGATGGCAGCCCTGTACTTCTTTGCTACTGGTACCTTCCTGTACACTGTGGCTCCTGCTGGAGGGATGTTGCAAACAATGTTCAGTAGTGTGCTTCGCAATGTCTTGGAGGGAATGTTGCATTTCCTTGACCTGTGCATCACATTTCCTAGCCCAGGTCAACTCACCGATATAAAGGCTCCTTTTTATACACTGGGGAGGATGCCAAACGTCATTGGAGCTATTGATATTACACATGTGGCCCTGGTACCGCCACGGGCACATGAGCAGCAGACGTAACGGAACAGGAAATATTTCCACTCCATCAATGCTCTAGTGTTATGTCTAGCGGACATGTGTATCACAGTTGTGTGTGGACATTTCCCCGGTTCTGCGCACAATGCCTACATCATGAGGAGTAGTTGTAGTGCGACGATTATGTCACAGATGCCAAACCAGCGTGCCTGGCTTGTCGGTGTGTACTGACTGTTTACCATTGTGTATGTTTGGCAACGTTTTATTCCACCCTCTTTCAAAATTCACCTAATGTGCAATTGTTTGTATGTAGGTGACTCTGGATACCCCAACATGTAGTGGTTGCTGACACCCCTCAGGAACCCTGTGACAGCTGCTGAGATGCGCTACAATGAGGCACATGGTCGGACCAGGAGTGTGAGCAAGCAGATATTTGGTCTCCTCAAAAGCAGCTTCCACTGCCTGGACAAGACCAGAGGGGCCCTCCCATATGACCCTGCACAGGTGTGCAAAGTTTTCATTGTATGCTTATTGCTACACACCATGGCAGTGCAGAAGGAATTGCCTCTCTTCCAGGATGACGCTGACCAACATCCACCACCTGTGCAGGATCCTGCCCTCGGCCACGATGCCAGTGAAGAGGATGATGAGGGTGACGTCCGCACACAGCTCATCAACAACTTCTTCACCTGAATGTGAGTTTATAGGGTTGTTATGTCAATGTATTGAGATAGCCTGAAATGTATTGGTGCTGCTCTGTTGCTGTTTGAGTGTGTCTGCTGTGCTTTTGATTGTGTCTTAAGTCTGTCCTTCCCAAAGTACTATGCCTGTTGTTTGGTCAACTCTGACCCCCAACACCCAGCATCCAATTCCAGGGTGGAAGTTGTCGATTCCCATCAAGTGATGTACCACACACCCCTGGACTTCAATTCTTCGACACTTGGTGAACGTGTGCCCACTGTCACGTGGAATTACCTTGCAACTGTTGTGGAATAAACATGTCGCTGATGTGTAATATACCAGTGCTTCACTTTGTTATGTGCGTTGTCTGTCTTTACACATCTGACTGACATTTGCTTACCTCACCTGTGGGCTTCTTACCACTGACTGTGGATAGGTGTGGTGTCTGTGCATTCCACTGTATTTCAACATCATTGGAGGCGATGAGTTACTTGGCCATGGTGAGTATGTGTTTTGGTGCCCTAGTGGTGTGTCTCCCTCTTATGTGTCACATCACCATGACTCACATAACAGTGATCACATTGCTGTAGTAGTTAGCATGCACTGTGTTCTTTAGCAGCTCATCATCTCTATGACACACACTAAGTTGGAATCACAACAGAGGCAAGTATAGTGTAATAGTGAGTTTATTTACAAACATGTGTGAGGATAGTGCACTGGGTGGTAGGTGCTGTACAATCCAAAGTTCACAGATGAGTTGGAAGTGTTGGTAGCTGAAATGTCTAGAGTAAAGTCCTGTTAGACCTGTCAGCCCTAGGGTGGTCTTTGCCTATTTTTTTCGCCCTTGCCTCATTTTTCCCACCTTCTTTTTTGTTGGCCTTAGGTCTCCGAGCACCTTCCCATTGCTAACCAATGCTAAGGTGCAGGTGCTCTCTACTTCAAACATGGCTGCCATAGGCCCCTGCTACTGCAGTGTGGTCTTTTTGTGTAGCACCCTAGTTGCCAGGAGCTGGCTAGAACCCTAAAACATTGTTGCAATACCAGCCTGCCTTGCCTGCCCATAGTTAGAGTAGGGTAGCTCCTGGAACCTTCTAGAATAGGGGCGGGGTCTGCTTTTGCCGCCTTAGAGAGTGGTCACCTGACCTGGGCATATATAAGAAAAGGAGGGAACGTTTTTAGTCAGTTGGGGCATCACTGACCTGGGGGACCCTACGCAGGAGACTTAGGCGGTAGGGCCTAGTCAGGAACCTATGCCACTGGGGGAGACAGGGTTTAGGCGCTGCCCACCAAGCTGTGTGAGGAACACTGAACTAGCCCCCTGATCTGGCCTGGTGGGAGGGGAACCCAGGGACCACCTACAGTGACCTGCTGAGGAATCCTGTCAGCAGCCTTCAACTCAACCCCCCCTCTTCAAGCAACTACCTACTAAGGGCGCAAGAACCATCTAGCGCCAAGAGGACCCTCTAACTGCCCCCAGGACTGCTGGGGATCAACAGGTATTGGTGCTGTGTCATCCCCTGCGCCCCCTGACTCCACCTGGGTCCTCTTTGCTGCTCTGCCACTGTCGTGTGGCCTGCCCTGTTTAAACTGCGTGAACTGCCTACCGTGCCCCTCAGCGGTACAAAAGGGGGTGGGGATGGACAGAGCATCTGAACCAATCAAACACTCACACCCAGTCAACAGATCTGTGTTTAATCCATCACCGTTCTTTAGCCCACTCTTCCACCCCAGTTCAGACATGGCCATATGCAAATCAGTCTGACCCTGTGCCTCATGGGAACAGTCCAGCCCGAACTGCCAAACCATGCCTTCCCTGGACCGGAATCAAGATTCCTAGGACCGGTTTCTGGCATTCCAGCGTCTTCATCCAGGCTTGCTTGAATCCAGTTGCAAATTGAGCAAGGGACTCAACGTCTGAGCATACCCTGCCAACTTATGGCGAACAAAGCGGTACAAAAGGGGGTGGTGATGGACAGAGCATCTGAACCAATCAAACACTCACACCCAGTCAACAGATCTGGGTTTAATCCATCACCGTTCTTTAGCCTACTCTGCCACCCCAGTTCAGACATGGCCATATGCAAATCAGTCTGACCCTTTGCCTCATGGTTCAGTAGTTCTAAATGAAATGTCACTTACATAATGAGATGTTGCCTGTTTTTCACTTAAGTGTTTAGACCTGCAGAAGGAGCTGGTTATTCTTGCATAGGAAAATGTTGACTAATTGCCTCCAATGACCTAATAACATGTTTATCTCTGATGAAATGCTTTGATGAAATGCTCTGATGAAATGCTTTGAGGAAACGCTTTGATGAAATAGAGACACTGTGATTTTTGACTACCCTGACTCTGCTCTAGATAAAAGCTATTTGATTTTTACTCAAACTCACTGGTGTGGCGTCAGTCATTGTGTGCGTTTCCCAGCCTCAGTGGATGTGTGTGCTGTATGGTCACTTTACTCCTAAGCTTCCGGGTGCCTACCTGCTCGAGCCAAGCTACCCCCCGGGGAACTGGTGACCCCAGTTCCTACATTGGTGGCGAGCGGTGGGATCAGGACCTGTGGCTATACAGCACCCTCCAGTGAGACAGAGTGCGCCGCAATTGGACTAAGACACCGATTGTGTAAGCAAGCCTAATCAATTGACCCCCCACTGTCTAACCTGAGTGTGTACAGTCCTGTTTTGACCCAATACTGTTACCTACGTCCTAGTGTCTTTCCCTTTGAGTATCTGGGTCCCCACCTGTCACAATGGAGTTCCAGCTAGCTGACCTGGAAGAGTAATTCCAGCTAAGGGAATTTTGTCTGGAGATGGGGGTGCCTGTTGGGCGGAGAGCCGCAAAGGAGGAGCTCCGTACAGCCTTGAGGGCATGGGTAAGGGCCCACCCAGAGGGGAGAGGGGATGGGGTACAGGAGGGGCAGGATACACAAGGGGAGGCGGGTGCTCCAGGAGAACTAGACCTGCTCAATATTTATGTTACTGAAAATGTGTTGCCAGGAAGACGTTCCAGGGCAGGCAGTAGTGGGTCTAGAAGGAGTACGTCGTCACATGAATATGAGGACAGGAGGGAGGAGAGGCAATTGAAATGGGAGCTTGCTAAGCTAGAACACGAGCGGGAGAGAGAAAGGGAAGATAAAAAGTTCGCAATGGAAGCAAAGAAGCTGGTGCACGAGCTTCAGCTTAAGGATTTGGAGCTGCGAGCCTTGCAATTAAGTGCGCCAGGAAGTCCTAATGGTGGCAGCATACCAGGGGCTCAACACAAGCCTAAGTTTTGGTTACCCAAAGAGGTGATAGCGAGTTACACTCAGGGGGATGACATCGCCAAGTGGTTGGAGGCATATGAGGTGGGCTTGACAGCCCATGGGGTGCCTGAGAGCTACTGGGGAGGTGGCCTGTACCGATACATACCCCCAATGTCAGGGACACCCTCCTGTACCTAGAGAAGGCAGACCAGTTCAGGTATCCCCCCATGAAGGAGGCGCTACTTAAAAAGTTTGGCCTCAACCCCGAAAGGTATCGCCAGAAGTTCCATGGCAGCCATAAGCTGTCCACACAGAATTGGGTAGACCTTTTTTATGCCCGTAAGGCTATGGATGGTTGGGTGCGTGGCAGCGAGGTGCATGATTATGAGGGCTTGTACAACTTATTTCTGAGAGAGCACCTCTTGGATAAATGTTTGGATAAATGTTTGGATAAATGTTTTCTGGAGCTGCGCCAACATCTGGTGGACCGCAAGCTGACTGATCCCCGTGAGCTTGCGGAGGAGGCGGATACTTGGGTTAGCACCCGAATGTCTCACAAGGGCCCCGGGGGAGATGGCCCAAAAGGCGGACAGGGTTTTCCCCAGAAAAAGAGGAGGGAGATAAAAAGAAGGAGTTCTCACGAGGCCTACAAAACAGACAGTTTGGGAGAGGAGTAGGTACCCCACCTCAGTCCAGTTCCCCAAAACCCACTTACCCTGACAAGAGTCAGCAGCCAAGAATTGTCCGTTGCTACGAATGCGTGGAGGTTGGACACTACAAGGGGGATCCCCAGTGTCACAAGAGACCCCCAGTCCCCACAGGAGGCAAGAGTCCCTGGGTGGCTAGTGTAGCGCTTGGGATGGAGCTGCCCCTAGATAGGGAAGGGGAGTGGACAGGCCTGACCCTGGTTTCACTCGGGGACAGAGAGATGGTCCCAGTGACGCCCTTATCATCGAACACTGCTAAGTACCAGTAGAGGGTGAAGGTTAACGGGGAGGAGGTGGAGGCTATGAGGGACACAGGTGCCAGCATGACCACCGTAGTGAGGTGGCTGGTGTCCCCTGAGCAAGTGATCCCTGCCGTATTCCATCCAGCCGTGTTGGCTGACGGCAGTCTGAGTTACTATCCCATGGCTCAGTTTCCCATTGAGTGGGGAGGAGTTAAAGGCCCGTTGAGAGTTGCTATAAGCCCTGCCTTGCCTGTGGACTGTCTGCTAGGAAACGACCTGGAACATACCGCCTGGAAGGTAGTGGAGTTTAAGGCCCACACTGAGATGCTGGGGTTACCAGGATGGACTTGCGTGGTCACGAGGTCCATGGCTGCCCGGCAAAGAACTCAACCCGGGTTGGAGCCTGAGACAACGGCCCAACCCAATGCTGGTCGTGAAGAAGAGAAAGTTGTGGAGGACACACCCCGTGTGATGGATGGGGAGCCCGCGGAGGTAACCCCGGAGTCCGCAGAGGTGGATGTTGTTCCCGTGGGGGACTTGCCGACCCTTGCCGAGTGGCATGTGGAAGGAGGGCCTACCCGGGAGGAATTCTGTCGGGTGCAGAAAGAGTGCCCCACGCTTGAAGGTATGCGGCGGCAGGCCGAAGCCCAAGCGACCAACCAGGAGACCGGCAGTTATCTCGTGTGCTGGGAGGATGGCTTCCTCTACAGTGAGCCTAAGGTTCCGGTGCATGGGTCCTCGAAGGCCTTAGTGGTCCCCCAATGCTACCGGGCCTTCCTATTGGAATTGGCGCATGAAATACCCTTAGCTGCACACGTGGGCCAGGACAAGACCTTTGCGCGGTTGGTCCCGCATTTTTATTGGCCCAGGATGAGAGTTGCCTCATACACCTATTGCAAGACCTGCAAGACTTGCCAGGTGAGTAGCTAGACTGGGACTAAGGTGAAGGTCCCTTTGGAACTGCTCCCGGTTGTCGGGACCCCTTTTGAGCGGGTCGGAATTGACATTGTTGGGCCGTTGGACCACCCGACTTCTTCGGGACACCGGTTCATTTTGGTGTTAGTGGACCACGCCACCCGGTACCCAGAGGCTATCCCTCTGAGGACCATCACTGCACCTGTGGTGGCGCAGGCCCTGATGGGAATTTTTACCCGAGTGGGATTCCCCAAGATCGTGGTGTCAGATATGGGCACAGCTTCATGTCGGCCTACATGCAGGCCATGTGGAAGGAGTGCGGAGTGACCTACTGGTTCTCCACTCCTTACCACCCCCAGACTAACGGGCTCGTAGAGTGCTTTAATAAGACTCTGAAGGGGATGATCCGGAGCCTGCCAGAGGATTTGAGGTGGAAGTGGGACGTCCTCCTCCTTTGCCTGCTGTTTTCATACCGCGAGGTACCACAGAAGGGAGTCGGTTTCAGCCCTTTTGAGTTGGCTCTATGGCCACCCCGTTAGGGGGCCCCTCAGCCTTGTCAAGGAGGGGTGGGAGAAGACTTCGAAGAAGCTTCCCCGTGATGTCGTCAGCTACCTGTTGGCATTCCGCAGCCAGATGGCCCTGCTGTGGAAGGAAGCCTCAGACAACCTGGAGGCTAGCCAAGCCGTCATGAAGGAGTGTTATGACCACAACGCTCAGACAGTGGAGTTGGACGCTGGACAGAAGGTGTGGGTCATGGAGCCTGGGGAGCTGAGTGCCCTCCAGGACTGGTGGACTGGTCCGTACGAAATTGTGGAGCGTCGAGGCTAGACCACCTATGTCGTGGATTTGAAGACCCCCCCGACAACCCCATCGGGTGCTCCACGTCAACCGCCTGAAGCCGCACCATGAGCCATCTGAGCTTGCTCTCCTCATGGTGACGGATGGGAGTGAGGAGGAGGAGAGTGAGCCTCTTCCTGACCTTCTGGTGGCCCAGGAGAAGGATGGATCGGTGGAGGGAGTGGTCCACTCCTCATCCTTGACCCCAGAGCAACAGAGGGACTGCCGCCAGGTGTTGGAGCAGTACGCCTCGTTGTTCTCCCTCAGGCCTGGAATTACACATTTGTGTACCCATGATGAGGACACAGGGGACAGTCCGCCTGTAAAAACCAAGTCTTACCGGCTGTCCGATAAAGTTAAGAACAGCATCCAGGGTGAGGTGGCCAAAATGCTGGAGCTGGGGGTGATCAAACCTTCCAGCAGCCCTTGGGCTAGTCCGGTCGTGTTGGTGCCAAAAGCGGCCCCACTGGGCACCACACCAGAACTTCGGTTCTGGGTGGACTATCGGGGATTGAACTCTGTCACCAAGACAGATGCTCACCTGATACCACGGGCAGATGAGCTGATCGACCGGCTGGGAGCAGCCCGGTACCTCAGCACCATCGACTTAACATCAGGGTACTGGCAGATTTCCATGGCCGATGGAGCGAAGGAGAAGACAGCGTTCTCCACCCCCGAGGGCCACTTTCAATTTAGGGTGATGCCCTTCGGGCTCAAGAATGCTCCGGCCACTTTCCAGCGGTTGGTGAACCAGGTGCTGTCTGGCCTGGAGTCCTTCTCAGCGGCGTACCTGGATGACATAGCTGTCTTCAGTAGCACCTGGGAGGACCACCTGCAGCATCTCCAGGAGGTGCTGCAGGCTCTGCAACGTGCTGGACTGACCATCAAGGCTAGCAAGTGCCAGATTGGACAGGGATCTGTCATCTACGTGGGACATCTGGTGGGTGGGGTAAGGTGCAACCCCCCCAGGAGAAAAATTGCGACCATCATAACCTGGAGCCCCCCAAAACCCAAACTGAGGTCCGAGCTTTCCTCGGCCTCACTGGATACTACCGCCGGTTTGTCAAGCGGTATGGTACCATCATAGCCCCCTTGACGGAGTTAACGTCCAAGAAGCAGCCACGAAAAGTGATCTGGACGGCTGCTTGCCAAGAGGCGTTCGAGACACTAAAGCACGCGATGTGCACCGCTCCGATGCTTGCAACACCTGACTTCACGAAAAATGTCATCGTGCAGACGGACGCCTCTGAGCACGGCGTAGGCGCTGTGCTCTCGCAACTCAACAATGACGGCCAAGACCAACCAGTGGCCTTTATCTCCAGAAGACTCCTCCCTCGGGAACAACGATGGAGTGCCATCGAGCGAGAAGCCTTTGCTGTGGTCTGGGCCTTGAAGAAGTTGAGGCCATACCTTTTTGGCTCTCACTTCCTGATTCAAACCGACCACCGACCCCTTCGCTGGCTCATGCAGATGAGAGGCGAGAATCCCAAGTTGCTAAGGTGGTCCATTTCCCTACAGGGGATGGACTTTCGGGTGGAACATCGGCCCGGAGTTGTACACGCCAATGCTGACGGTCTCTCCTGGTTTTTCCACCTTAGTGACGAGAACTCCCTAGAGGTTGGGTAGCTCTCCCCACTTTCGGCTGGGGGGGACGCATGTTGGACCTGTCAGCCCTAGGGTGGTCTTTCCCTATTTTTTTTCACCCTTGCCTCATTTTTCTCACCCTCTTTTTCGTTGGCCTTAGGTCTCCGCGCAACTTCCCATTGCTAATCAATGTTAAGGTGCAGGTGCTCTCTACTTCAAACATGGCTGCCATAGGCCCCTGATACTGCAGCGTGGTCTTTTTGTGTAGCACCCTAGTTGCCAGGAGCTGGATGAAAGCCCCAAACATTGTTGCCATTCCAGCCTGCCTTGCCTGCCCATAGTTAGAGTAGGGAAGCTCCTGGAACCTTCTAGAATAGGGGCGGGATCTGCTTTTGCCGCCTCAGAGAGTAGTCACCTGACTTGGGCATATTTAAGAAAAGGAGGGAAAGTTTTCAGTCAGTTGGGGCATCACTGACCTGGGGGACCCTATGCAGGAGACTTAGGCGGTAGGGCCTAGTCAGGAACCTATACCACTGGGGGTGACAGGGTTTAGGCGCTGCCCACCATGCTGTGTGAGGAACATACAGAGTTACAGCCTTTGCTTCATTATTGATGGTCATTTCACACATTCAAGGCTTGTTTTCTGTTGGATGTAAAGATATTTAAAATTACTAAATGGAAACATAATGGAATGAGAATTCAGAATGTTTAACTGGTTGTAAAAGACACTCCGCACAATGCAACGCAGCCCTCCCCCCATGAGGCTACGCTGCGTGTCGCGACAGGAAGTTCTTCACAGCTTGAGAGAACCTTCTCTGAATTCAAGCAAATAGAACTGAGGAATCAGCAAGTCTCTGGTATACCTTCAGTGAGACCTCCGCTCCATCAGAAAGGGAGAAAATTCTTCATAGCTTTAGAGAACGCTTCTCGGGAAGCAATACATCAGAACTGAAGAATCATTGAAGAATCACCAAGTTGAACCAGCAGGAAGGAGAGAGTAAAGAAAGGGGAGATGACAGGAATGGCCCCGTTCGCCAATTCGTCGGCAGTGTTGAAATTAAAGATGAGACTGAATCAAGGTAAGTTCAAGCACCTTTATTCTGTCATCCACTCTCCGTAACTGACCACATGTCCAACATTCCAAAGAGAACTCTAGGGGAACGTTCCAAAAAGTAGGAGGAGGCGAGGAGAGGGGGAAGATACCAAAAGGGGCAGGAAGGAAAGAAACAACAGCGAGGAAGGAGCCAGGGGAAAAAGGAGAGAGATTACAACAATTACATCATGCCTTCATTGTGACACTACAAACACCTTTGTTACAAGTGTGTACATTCGATTTTGTGCAGAAGAACTGGAGTTTCTGATCTAAGGGACGTTGCAAAAAAAGTAACAGTACTTCACTCACTGGGTTTCTCATGGACACCTTTGGTCAGGTAAAACCTTGTGGAACTTGTCCATGGAAAACAGCTCTGTACTTGGGAAAAGCCTGACAAAATCAGGGCAGAAAGGTGGACATCAGCTATAATTCGCCAGTGTTTAGAGAAAAATGCCTCGCAGTGCAATATTCAGCATCATAGAATGTTCAAAGCCTACAGTATCGTTGATTGAAGTTATGGAATTTCTGATGCGGTGCCAGCACAGATCATCATGGGATCAGCGTCAAGGTGCAAGAGCACGGCTGTCACTTGTCCATGCACATTATAGCATTAGCCAGTCAATGAACCATCACACATTCACAAGGTTCTCCCAGTCAACTGCTCCACCCAAGAAGAGGATGGACAGGTCCGGACCCTTCAACTGATCACATGAAGGGGATGGGAGAACTGGATGGTGCCTGGGGGATGGAATGATATAGGGACTGTATGTTACCGCTACATGGAACACACAAAGCCACCTCATTAATATTAATGAGCTCTTTTCAGCTCCAGTATGTAAGTATATACAGAGAAAAGACCAGTGTATTCATATTTAATTACACATGTGTTCCCTTGATTATAATAATCACATTTTAATTTAATTCATGAATCGCTTTTGTTACAAAGAGGCTATGAATGCGGCTCATAGGAAATATAATATTCATTTATATCATATAGGAGAACTTATGCAGCAGAAGAGTATGGAGGGTATTAGGAGAGACCATATGCTCAGGGGGATGACTGTGGACACATTTGACAGTAATACAAGAAAACTAGGGTAGAAAAAGGGTAATGAGCCCCCCTGAAAGATAGGCAAGGTGGAGATTTACGACCAAATGCGACATTTGAAAAAAGAAAATGAATGGAAAGAAGAAGTGAGGATTAGCCATCAAGAACGGACGGTGTAGGAGAAAGTACACTGAGTTCATTGAAAATGTAGCTTCTAAGTTGTTCTAATATGTAGAAGGAACACATTCAAGATTTCTGAACAGATATTTTAGAGCAGTGGTTCTTAACCTTTTGGCTTCTGCGATTCACTGTGGGTCCGAAGCTGTAACACAATAGGCAGCGATCTGTAACTGTTCTCAGTGTGTCCCAAACTTTATTATGTATCAATGGGCAGCGTGTCGTAACAGGCTGCAGTGGGCCCAAGTTGTTGTATGTATAAATGGGCAGTGAGCTGTAACATGCTGCAGTGGGCCAGAGTTGTAGTATGTGTAAATGGGCAGTGTGGCGTAACAGGCTGCAGTGGGCCCAAGTTGTAGTATGTATAAATGGGCAGTGAGCTGTAACAGGTCTCAGTGGGTTCCAAGAGGTAACATAACATAACATAACATGAGTATTTGTAAAGCGCATGTTCACCCAGAGGTATCTTGGCACTGAATAACAGATGTTTATTGTTACCCAACTCAACGGTACTCATTTTATCGACCTCAGATGGATGAAAGGCTGAGTGGACCCGCCAGGATTTGAACCTGTGATCATGAGGTCGAACACAGGACCCTGAAGTGGACGCATTAGTCCACTGAGCCACCAGACCCAGCTTTCTGGTAACATGAATCAATGAGAAGGAGGCTGTAACAGGTCACATGGGGTCCCACGCTGTAACATGTATCAATGGGCAGCGAGCTGTAGCAGGCCGAAGTGGGTCCCAACATTTAATATGTATCTGAGGGCCACGATCTGTAACGGGCCTGAGTGGGTCCCAAGATGTAACATGTATCTATCGATGGGCAGTGAGTTGTGGCAGGCCTCCGTGGGTCCGAAGCTTTAATATGAATCAAATGGACAGCGATCTGTAACAGGTTACAGTAGGTCCCAAGCTGTAATTGCCGTTATTAGGCCCCAAGCCCGTGACACGCTCAAAGGCCTCATTGGCCTCAAGCAGCTCTGGGCATCAATCAGCCCCAAGTAGTAGCAGACATTAATGTGATTCCAGCTGTAATCAGCATCAATGGGTCTCAAGGTGTAACAGGTAACAATTGCCTTCATTCTATACTATGCATCAAAGGTCCACAAGCTCTAACAGGCATTAATGGACCCCAAGCTAGAATAGGCATTAATGGATCTCAAGATGAGCGTCACAATAGACCATGTGCCTGGGTACGAGTTGCTTGGTAAAATTACTGATTCCAGCTGGTTATGGCACCCCTGCAGCATGCAATGATGAGCTTGTGTTTCCAGAATGGAGAAAGATGATGTAGACACGAAATTACCAGGCACTTTACTGCAAATGGATATCTATAGTTCCAGGGACATTTATTCTCCCATTTATGACCTTAATTGGGGTTGTGGGTGGGGGTGTAGCTCCACGGTTTACTGCCCAGGCCTCTTTTTACGTTTAAGGTACTTGCAGTGCCGAGAAGCTCCTCCCAGAGATTGCCACATCTATGGACAGGTGTGGGGCTTTTAATTTTTTTTTGATCTTATGAAAGCGGAACCTTTCTTTCCGTGTCTTTCTGCTTCTCCCCTTTTGAGCACAGGATATTTCCTAGCTACTTTTGCCCACTTTCTTTTTCTTTTTTCCTGAACTCAGAGACACATGAAATGTGTTGCCAGGGTAATAATGCACCTTGACAGCTGGAGCAGGCACTACACATGCCCCAGCAGCAGGACGCGTGTATCCTGCAGGCCTCCAGGCCTTCACTCCAGGGGCAACAGTCACTGAATGTACCAGAAAAGAGGGAACGTTCCTCACACCAAAATCACCCACAATGCACCATTAAACTGTATATTATCATGGACGTCATTTAAGGGGCGAAGCTGCGACCCATGGCTTGCCCTTTGCTACCCCTGGCACTGCCTTTGCGACCCCTGGCCTCAGAGGTGCCAAATTCAGTGCCAGGAAACACCCTTGAAGGAGCAGGTTGTAGAAAATCACCTGAGTGTGCCCTTATAATAAGACATCCCTGACACCTCTAGTGGGATCTGTGCGCTTACACGCCGATCTTTGCTGGAGATGTTGGGGCCTGTTGGACCTCTGTTATTCGTTTTCTGTGTTTGTTTCCTGCTTTCTTTGGTCAAGTGACCACTGCTGAGGCTATGTTCAGTTCTCTAATGGTCTGAATTATACACAACCACACTTCGGCACCTGATTCACTCCTTGATTCCCTTTCCCGCTCCCTCCTCCCACAGACACAATGCTCACGAGACCAGCAGCATCTTGGTTATTTGACCCCTGGGATATGGCATTCCCTTGCCTGTGCCACCTTGCCCTACCCCTGCCAAGCCATAACAGGGGCCCACCTTCTGTTCTAGTGGCTGTTGGCACTAACCCCTGCCATGGGGACAGTCCCACACAATAAACTGCTCTCCCGAAACATTTGCGCCTTAAAGTCACCTAACAAATGTAAGCAGGTTTGGCGATACCTCCTAAGACATGATCTGGACATCATCCTTCTCCAAGAGACACATCTCCTGAGGGAGTGCAATCACCAAATGTCACACCCAAAATATCTCCTTTGTTACTGGGCACATGCCCCTACTGAAACGCTGGGAGTGGTGAGTGGACACACTGTGCAAGGGGTGATCTAGCTCCACAACCTTCAAGGGTGTCAAGGATAAGGAAGGACGCCTTTTAAAGTTGAGTATCTTAAGGGGCACACGTCCTCTCACCCTGCCTAACATTTACTCCCCCAATCAAATGTTCGACATTTACATTTGGAGCATCCTTTGGGATCAACAAGCAGATGTGGTGGGTGATGGTATAGTGGATGGAGACTTATCTTGCTCTGTAGCTTTGTCTGTAGCATGGCTTCATATCATGGCACCACCAGAAAGTCTGCTAAGCTGAAGCATGGCATAGCAGATCTGGTGTTAGTAGACGCTTGGCGTTATAGATATCCTGTCTTGCAAGATTACTCATTTTACTCTCATGTACATGCCCCCTACTCCCCTATTGATTATGTCTTTCATACATACTCCTTACTCCGGGATCTCGATACCCCAACCATCTCATACATCTAAATCTCAGATTATGGTCAAGTGGAGCTGGTATGGACTAGTGGCTCGAGCTCCCATAGGTGACCGTCATAATGGAGCTTCCCCCGCATCTACTTACTGACCCGGTAGACACAGAAAAGATCCAAAAAGGGATTATAAAGTCTTTTGATCTCAATGCCCTCCTGGACACACTGCATCAGATGCTTTGGAGCACGTACAAGGCTCACATTAGGAGGGTTATTTCTTCTATTACCAAAGCCAGAGTGAGGGAGGCCGGACTGGTAGAAATGGACATATCAGCAGACGTTAAGGCCCTTGAGATGCTTGAGCAAATCACCCTCACCAGACACATCAAAGGACAACTTGCAATCCTGTGGGGACAGTTGAGAGTGCATAGGACCAACAAGGCTGAACGCTCTCCACTGGCCTTAAAACAGAAGTATTATTAGGGGAAGAGCAAGGTTTGCTCATTTCTAGCCCGCAAACTATACCATCAACAAGCCAAGACCCGTATTTCTAAAATCCAGACAGGGGATGCTCCCTGGGCAACCACTGAGAGAGCTAAGTGTTGGACTTGGCCTTTTCCCCCAAAATCTTTCGCTTTTCCCCCCCTAATTTGAAATGTCTCCCCCATGGGATTAAACCTGTATAGGCCATGAGTGGTGTGAGTCCCCTTGTTAAAAATTTAATGTCAAGTAATGGTGTGAGCACTTGTAAATTTCCCCATTTTAGAAATGCACCTGACTAAATGCACTGTATGTAAGATGGATGCCATGGCCATGGGTTGTTTTGCCACTGTACTGCCATAGGTCAGCGGTCTAGTTATTATTACCCAGCTACCCCTAGCTTTTGGAGGGAAAGCCTGGCACCCAGGGTGCTCACCCCCTCCCCTTGAGCCAGTTTAGGCCAGTTTTGCCAACATTCTAGAAGGTTCTGGCACTGTCTGGGAGGAGGGTATAATTAAGGGGGATGTGCCACCAGAGAGTCAGTCAGAGCTGGGACAAGAAAGAGAGGGGACCTGCTGCAAGGTGCTACCGCCACATGGGCCTGTGAGCTGGGCCCTGTACCCCTAAAACACCCCTACTCTGCTGTCCCTTGGCCCCTGAATTAGGAGGGCCCACCCAGGTCCCTGACACTGTGGGGACCGGGAATTACGCCAGCGCTGCGAGGAAGAAGCGCCCAGGAGGTGAGGAGTGGGACTGTCTACCCCCCTTAGTAAGTTGTGGTCCCTGTGGAAGCGCTGGACTGGGAGGAGCTGCCCGGGGAGAATTGTGCCCCCGAGGAACTGTGTCTTGCTGACCTGCCTCAGAAAAATTGCCCCTGGACTGCCTACTAAGTGCTGGGGCTGGGTGGCCTGAAGGAACTGTGAGGGGAAAGAGCGCTGGAGGAGCCTACCCTCGTTGTGGCGCGCTTGCTGCATTATTAATAATTAATAAAAGGGAGCCTACCCCTTATTGTGGCCGTCCTCACCGCCGCAGCCTGAGGAGTGTTGGCGCTGCCTTGCGCCGGTGGGATATCGCCGAAAATCACCGCCGCGGACCGGCGCTGTAAGGGAAGGACCCCCGCTGTGGTGAGCCTTGTTGCGGCGGCCCCCGGTGCCAGGAGGGGGCCACCGAGGTGAAGAGAGGGCCACGCTAGGCCCTGAGGCCGTCAGGGCCCGCGTCACGTGACGGGGGCGACTGGCCGCGTCATCGGCCCGCCCCCCCGCCAACGCCGCGCACTGATTGGCCCGCGCGGCCATGCCCCCGGAAAGGGAGCGCAGGGATTGGCTGCTGGCCGGGCAGCCAGCGAAGGACAGGCTGACCCTAAGCCCCGGGTCCCCGTGAGGAAGGGGGGACCCGGGTGAAGCACCAGTGTGGGGCCCCCGTGGTCGAGGGGGAGCCCCGCCGAGAGAACGACCGGAGTGGGAGCCGACCCCGCCGGTCTGTGCCCCAAGAGAAGCGCGGCTGGCCATCTGGAGGGAGCCCTCGGTTGTGAGGAGAGCTCCGTGTGGAGAGTGCTGCGTGGCGGGGCGGGACCTCGAGGCACATTGCCGGTGCCTCCCCCCACCGCATTGAAGCCCCGGGTCCCCGTGAGGCAGAGGGGCCCGGGAGAAGCAGGAAGAACCCGCTGGGAGGGGCGCGAGTGAAGCGCGGTGCAGAAGGGGCCTCGAGGCACATTGTTGGTGCCTGCCCCTACCGCCAAGGAGCCCCTGGACAGCCCGGTGATTGCGGGCGACATTATACGGTGTGGAGGGTGGAGAGGGCCACGGGACACAGGGTCGGTGTCCGCCCCACCCCCTCTGTTGACTGAGTGGGGCCCAAGTGCCCAGAAACCGGGTAAAAGCTGCTAGCGACTGCTGCCTCAGAATACCAGGATGCCAGTAAGGCCTACTGAACTGCCTACAGAAGCCCCTGCTCATCCTAGAAGTCACAGGGGAACGGTTTGATGTGCATAGCCAAGTGGGATGCTCATTGACATGCACATTTTTGCCTGCTGCCTGATTTTCCTGGAAGGACTTAGGCCTGACATCCCAGTTATATGTGTATGCCCGAGGAGGGTTTGCCCTAGGTTGAGGTTCTTAGGCCTGGAAGTTAATGCCCCTGTTAGTGGTGGGCATCCCCAGGCGCTATGCGGATGAGGCTGACTGCCCCCCTCTAAGGAAGTATTGCTCGCCCGAGGAGATATTCAGGGGTGCTCATGGAAAATGTGATACAGGCCTGGTGCATATGTATTGATGTCAATGTACTGCCTGATGTTTGTGTTGCCGGTTGGGGGGCTAAGGAGTCATGTTCCCCAGGTTACCTTTGATGCCTAGCGCGCATATCTAAGGTTTGATTGAATACCAGGCCCCTACCTGATGTTAATGCAGCGTTTGTTCTCCTGATGAGATGTTACAGGAATGCTAAAGGATTAGGATGGCACGAGGTTATCTGATTTTCACTAAAGTGTTTAGGCCTGCCTAAAGGAAGCTGCTGACTTACGGCCTACAGTTATATGAGGTTACTGATGCCAATGCATATTAATGCTTCCCGCCTGATGTTTGATATCCCCATGATGATTTATTGCAGGTGTTCCTGTATGTTGGGATTTACTGTGATGCCCTGAACTTTCCCTTACAGGGGTCGTGGTGGAGTGATAATGCAGGTTATGTGTACTCATACTAATGGTATTTTGCATTACAGTCTATCACTAAGGATGAGAGCCTGAGTTGGCCCCGTCATATTGGCCCCAGGTTCAATGTTAATTGATTCTTCTTTATTTCAGATGGACTTACAGACTCAGCCCCTACTTCCCATGTAAATAATCCCCCTTTTAAAAAAAAAAAATCTTTTTATTGAATTCAAATAACAAGAAACATAGAAATAAAACGAAAGCAAGGCAGTACAATACAAATGTGTCACTTCGTTGCTGGTGGGGGGGTACATACACAAATCAAATGTCAGAAGTATACGATGAGATTTGGGGGAGGGGAGGAGACGAGAAGCAAACAAAATATCGAAACACCTGCCGAGGAAACATCAGGTTGGGAGGATGACAGGTCAGTATTCAGGTCCGGAAGGGGGGGAGTACATATATTACCACGATATGTGTTCCATTGAGTCCAAGTTTTCCCCCATTTGCGGGGCGTGCCACGGGAAACATAAACAGTCTTTTCTCTAAACATGTACCAGTCCATGTTTTGTTGCCACACCAGAATTGTCGGAGGCCTCTGGGCGCCCCATAACTGGGCAATGTCACCCATCGAAGCTGCGCCTGGTCATAATCATTCGGCTCCCAGACATTCATCAGACACCTCCGCGCCTCAGGCATTGATTGCACACCCGTGACCTCACTCATAACTTCATGCACGCGAGTCCAATAGCGTAGCACAGCAGGACATTCCCAAATAATATGGAGAAACGTGCCCACCATACCACAGCCACGCCTGCACAATCCATCCGCTGAGAATCCCATGCGTTCCAGACGAGGACCAGTCACGTATACCCTATGAAGAATTTTGAGCTGGACAAACCGGAGGCGTGCTGGGATAGCCACCTCCTTCGGGGAAGAGATCGCAGCCTGCCAGTCTTTGTCATCGAGTTCCAGACCATCACTAGTCCATAACTCTCGAAGGTTATCCAATAGGTCAAGTCTGGTATTAATTAACTTTTTATATATGAGCGAGATCGTGCTATCAGGGACGTGCCCATCCAGTATCCAATGTCAATGGCTGGTACAATGTCAAGTGTGTTTTGAAGCGCATAAAGAAACCGTGGGAGCGACATCATCTTAATTAGCGCCGCTCTTCCCAGAGGCGAGAGAGGGAGCCTACCCCACGCAGTCACATCAGCACGGAGGCGCTGAAGCGGGGGCAGCAAATTGCGTTCATAACGAAGCACAGGGTCCAATGTGATAAAGATTCCCAGGTACTTGAATCCCTCCAGCTCCACCGAGATAGGACAGTCACGAGGCAGGAGAGGAGCCTCGCCGGAGAAGACATAGACGCAAGACTTCGACCAGTTGATGACAAGACCGGAGTTTTTACGGAAAGAAGTCAAAACGTCGAAAAGGACGATCAAGGACTTCCGAGGCGACGTAAGGTACAAGATCGTCTGCGTATAGGGATATACGATCTTCAAACTCCGGAGTCCATCTAATGCCCTTCAGAGATGGCTCCCATCTCAGCCAGGCCGCCAGCGGCTCCAAAGCAAGGGCAAACAAGAGAGGGGACAAAGGGCAGCCCTGGCGCATTCCCCTACCGAGAGCGAAGGAGGTCGCGACACGCCCGTAAATAATCCCCCTTGATACACTTGGCTCTGGTGCCAGTTGGCGCCGTGTTACGATGCTGCCACTGTTATGCATTTTTGCTTTACAGGTTGGAGAAACTAAACTTCTTAATTTTCCAACTCAAACTGGTGTCCTGCCTCTTTTGTGGTGTGCCTGGTGTGTTGACTGTGGGTACTGTGTGAGTGCTTCACATGTCCTTCGAAGTTTGGCCTGCCCGCTTGGTTCCATGCTACCCCCTTGGAGATTTGGGTAACCCCATTTCTTACATACTCTACAAGAAGAAACTCTGGACTTCGACGTTCTGCTCCACAGAAGACTGAAGAAAATCTCCCTTGTGGGCAAGGAGTGTCCACCCTGCAACTGCAGGCACCATCAAGCGTCCAGCGGCTTCACTTTGTCGTCTTCCCTCGAGGATCCAGACTTCAGAGCCCGACGAGACCCGGATTCCCAGACCTCTCCGACCTCTACCTACATCTGCAGCACAGCTGAGACCCGTGGGTGTGACGAGACACGTGGGACCGGCCATCTTGAACGAACCTGCACTTCGCTTCCAGCACGACTCCCGAGGTAAACTCGACCAAGTGCTTTAGGGACTGAGAAGCCCCAGCCCCGAGCAGCCCCTGCACCAAAGATCAGCCCTCCAGCATCCACGAGATCTGCGTGGGGCCCTTCTGCTTGTTTGCTGCTCGACGCGTTGTCTGGTCCCTTGCCGGCTGGCTAGTGGCCTCCTAGGTGACGAACCTTTGAATCTTTGCTGCTGGTCTGGTTGCTCCAGACTGGCCCTTGCTCCCTTCCAAAAGAGGGGCACCCCGGACTCTCCTAGTCCGCACCAGACGCTTTCTCCACTCAACACGTGATGCATTTGCCAAGGCCTGTTGACGCCGATTCCGGATCCAACACCGCCGACAGCGAGAGCCTGCGTGGGACAGCTCGTGCCTCCATCCTGGTCGTCGAAGACACCTCCTGGTCCACGTGGCTGCAGGGTCAAGCGTCCACTCTTCACCTGATCGCGACGACGACATCTGGTTCCTTCCTGGTTCCACTCCAGTTACTGGCTAGTGACTGTGAACATTGTCTCCTCTGCTTTCAGGTCCTCTTCTTCACCGATTCACCCTTTGATCGCCCCGGACATCTTCCTCCTGGTCGCCTGCAGCATCTTTTCTTTCAGGCTCCATTGACTTCAACGCGAGAACCCGACACACTTTGGCACCTATGCACCCGCAGTTCGTGGGTGAGGTAACGAGAGCATTTCGGTGCTCAAGGGTAGTTTAACTGTCCTAGTGTCCAGTTCCACAGTCGTTTTAGTCCTACCTAGTCAGGATTGTCCGTACTCACCTTTAACTTGAACTGTACTGTCCATAGACGTTGTTATGCATCTCGCGTGTGAGTTCACACTCTGCACATGCGTTCCGTGGGCCTCCTATTACTTACCTAGAGTTAGTGTAGCGTGGTCCCATCGATCCTACAGCCTCTGGACAGCTCCATTATTTCTATCGACTTTCACATTCCACTTACTTAGTATATAGTTTGTCGTGCCTCTAGGGCACCATTGTAATTTTGTGCAACTTGTCGTATTTTTCTTAAGAGATTGTCCTGTGCTTAGCCCTCTGACCTCATAAAGAGTTCAGAGGTGGTGTTATTAATAAATATACTGTTTATTTTCATAACAACCTGTGTGGTGTCCTTTCATCTGGTATTCAAGGGGTTATATTGTGGTAAAACAGCTGGCTTCACATGCCAAAAGAGTTTAGCCTAAGACTGCTTTGTCCATGCTACCATTAGGATAGCTGGTCTATAAGGTTGATTTACAACCAATCACCATAAGGGTTGTTTGGACTGATACAAGGTGATCACTAGAACTAGTAAGCATCATTTATCAGGCCAACTTCTCACATTGGTGTGCAGCGGTTGGGATTTGAGCTTGCTGTTGTTTTTACCACATATAATCTTGAAATATCATTTGAAAGATCACATAAGGTACTCTAGGTACATATAACAAGCTTAGAAATACTCTGAGTTCTAGCTGTTGTGGTAGAAAGGGCCTAGCACACCCTGACTACAACTGTTAGCAAGGGATCAGTAGGAAAACCCATAGTGTAGGTAGGTGCATCACTTACACCTCACTAGAAAGCATGTCTACCCATTGAGAGACTTCAGAGACTCCCCTAGTGGTTAGTGACCCTCCACCGGTTCTTTCCATTCCAGATATGCAGCTCTCAGTTTCCAGGAGATGAGACAATTGTGTACCTCCAGGAAATTGAAACAGGGTTCTAACCCTACCACTCCTTTTCTGTTAGGTCTTTTAGAGACATATGATGCCAGAAGGGCTGCTGATATAGACCCTCTAATCCAGATAGGAGCATGCCAGCCTTAGAAGGTACTCATGGTGATCCAGACCTCCCTGAAACAGAGAATGTAGATGAGGAGGAGGATGAGGAACCCTCTGGGGATGAGGCAGACAAAGGTCATGTAGTAGTCAGCAGACTAACCAGGGCCAACTTAGACATGCATAGGGAAGGAACTGGGGGACCCCCAGTGCTGACCCTAAGCAGGCCTAACTTTGGAGTTAGAACAGATAGATCTCATTCTAGGGACTCCAACAGATCTGTACACTCTCATGCATCTGCTCAGAGGAGAATGACTTCCCCTCAGAGGAGAGAGCATGAAGCAAAGATGAGGGTGGCTAATCTGAGGATCCAAAGGGAAGAACTTGCCCTTGCCAAGGAGAAGCTTGCCTTTGCTAGAGAGCAACAGTTGAGTGGGGTAGTCCCCACTGGTGGCAGCAATATCCCTAGGGATAGAGAAAGGGGTTTTGATACTAGAAACCTGAGTAAAATAGTGCCCTCCTATAAGACAGGAGATGATATCCACAAGTGGATAACTGCTTTGGAGAGAGCCTGCAAAGTACTGCAGGTACCCCAGAGTCAGTGGGCAGCTATATTGTGGCTCTCCTTTGAAGGTAACGGAAGAGATAAGCTCCTCACTGTTAGAGATGAGGATGCTAATGATTACCAAGTCTTGAAAAATGCACTGATTGATGGGTTTGGGTTAACAACTGAACAGTACAGGTTAATGTTCAGAGACAAACAAAAAACTCAGGCTCAAGATTGGACTGACTTTGTTGATTGTGCCACTAAGGCTTTGGGAGGCTGTTTACTGGGAAGTAAAGTTACTGATTACTAAGCATGAGCGCAAAATCCGCTCCGATCGCGGATTTTGCGGATTTTCGGTAAATCCGCGATCCGCGAACTCTCGCGGATTTACCGAGAATCCGCAATCCGCGATCGGAGCGGATTTTGCGGTCAAAAGTTCAAGCCTGCATAATTTACGATGGCGCCGGCAAGCTGCCAGCGCCATCCTCAAATGGTTACTTAATTAGCTTCGACAGGAAGCTCTAACAGATAAGATAAAGCAGGGGCTCGAGCGCCTGCTTTATTTTATCAGTTGGAGCTTCCTGTTGAAGCTAATTAAGTAACTTTTGCAGGATGGCGCTGTCAGCTTGCCGGCGCCATCGTAAATTATTTACATGGTGTCTGAAGGGCAGGGTTCATTCTGGCACGACGCATGTGCCCTAGTTGCAGCTTAAATTCAGTGACTCAATCATCAGCCAAAAAATAATCGTGAGCGTTGTGGAGGCTGGGCAGGTGTGCCTTGTGCGCTCGCATGGAAGCCCCGTCCGTTTGGCCCCGCCCACACACTCGAGGTGTGCACCGTCTTCCCGCCATTTACCCACTATGATGGACATTTCAATCAAGGGACCCCTGCGCACTTCGGCGCGATTGCATAGCAACACACACTTGGTCGCTGGAACTAGTTGAAGCGCAAATGCAGTGACTCATTCATCAGGCCAAAAAAAATCGTGATGCTGGCCAGAGGCATTTGCATCTTTGACTTTCACGAGCGCAATCCCCGTGCCTTTCCTGTGACCAGGGGCTTCTGTCTCTTAATCTGCTGCTCTGATCGGTCTCTGACCTTTTGTATACACAAGAGGCATGTGCGCTCGCATGGAAGCCCCGTCCGTTTGGCCCCGCCCACACACTCGAGGAAGCCCCGCCCCCAAATCCGCCGATCCGCAAAATCCGCGGATTTTGCGGATCCACGATCCGTGAATCCGCAAATTCGTGAATCGTGGATCCGCAAAATCCGCCCATGCTTACTGATTACACAGGATTGTATAATCTAATTATGAGAGAGCAAATCTTAAATAATTGTCAGAACCAGTTGTTGCATCAGCACTTGATTGACTCAGATCTGACCTCTCCCCAAGAATTGGGAAAGAAGGCAGACAGATGGGTCAGGACAAGGGTCAAGCAGCAGAACCAGAACCAGGGTGGGGGCCAGAAGAAAGCAGACCAAAAGGGTAATGATAATAAGCAAAATGACCAAAAGTCTTCAACAGGGCCCCAACAACCTAAGGAGGGTGCTATCACCCGCACTATTCAATATCTACATGGAGCCACTCACCATCATCCTTAAACAAGCCAACATTCCCTTCCGTCTCTATGCCGACGACACCCAGATATACCTAGAAACCTCCTCCCTAGCAGTCATGCAAAGACTAAACATCACCCTAAGAGAAGTACAAGAGTGGCTATCCCGCAACCATCTGAAACTAAATCAAAACAAAACGGAAATTCTTCTCCTAGCCAGCAAGGAAAAGACCCCGCAGATCACGGAATGGTTAAAGGCTATTGATGCTCTAGACTGCACTCTCATCCCAGCAGCCTCAGTGAAGTCATTGGGTATCACTCTGGACCCCAACTTGGATATGATTAAACACATCAAGAGCACCGCTAAAGGTGCCTTCTTCAACCTAAAGCTACTAAGTTAAATCAAATCCTTCATCCCATCAACGGACCTCAAACAAGCCACGCAGTCCATTGTCCTATCCTGATTAGACTACGGGATTGCCACCCTCACAGGCACAGCTAAACTACACCTGACTCCACTTAGAACAACACTAAATGCAGCAGCCAGAATGGTGTCGGGGTGAAGAAATATGAACACATCACTCCCGCGCTAACTGAACTCAAGTGGCTCCCAGTAGAAATGCGTGCTAATTTCAGAACTGCCTGCCTCACACACAAAGCTCTACATACTGGCAAACCCACCTATCTAGCTGCCAAACTCAAGAAAGCGGGACAGACAAGAAACCTCAGAAGCACTAACTCTCTGCTTCTCATCCCTCCGAAAACCTGCAAACAAAAGACTCTATCTAGATCCTTCACCGGAAATGCACCCAAAATCTGGAGTGCCATTCCCATACACATTAGGACGAACTCTTCCTACAGAGCCTCCAAGAGTCAGCTCAAAACGCTCTTCCTCAATCAAACCCTCACAAAGTAAAAACGGATCCTCTTTAACTCCCGACCACAGAACAAAAGACTAGAAACTACATCAAAGCGGATTACCGAATCCCTTAGACCGTGGACTCACTATTTACCTGAGCACTCCTGGTGTTACAATCTGTTTATAACAATGGAATCTGTTTACATAAATGTTGTAAAGCGCTCCGATACCTCCGGGTCTGGCTAGCGCTATAGAAAACTCCAAAATAATAATAATAATAATAATAGGGTGGGTCCCAAACTTCCCAAAAGAAGAAGAATGATGGTCCTAAGAAACCATGGTGCCAATACTGTAAAAGTAAGACTCACTGGTTTAGTGAGTGCACCAAGAAAGGCCAAACTCCTACCACTACTGTCCCTAAGACACCTGCACCCCCTAGTACAGTTAGTAGTGGTAGTGTACCTCCCAAGGCTATAGTTGGGTTAACCCTGGGAAATGAGGTGGGTTCTGACTTAGTTAGAATTCCTACTCAGGCAGTTCTTGTTTGTACTGGGGACATGGATATGACCCCTACTATAAGTCCTAGTACACTGGGCAAATACAGGCAAACACCTTTAATTAATGGAAAGATGGCTCAGGCCTACAGGGACACATGTGCCAGTGTCACTATGGTGACACCAACATTTGTGGACCCTGTCCAGATCATGCTAGGTTCAGACTACCTAGTGACCAATGCTAGCAATGTCACTACCAATCACAGTATGGCAGTTGTTAATTTCTCCTGGGGAGGGGTAACTGGCCTCAAAAGGGTTGTAGTTAGTTCAGACCTCCCAGTAGATTGTCTTTTGGGCAATGATTTGGAATCCTCACTGTGGAGTACAGGACTCATGTAGAAATGCTAGGTCTCTCCTCACATGTCCTTGCTGTGACCAGGTCACAGGCCAAGAAATGCCCAGCTGAACAAGTGCTGGATCCTGGAAGAATGGACCAGACACTACCCAAGAGAAAGAGCAGTAGGGGTAAGGCTGAGCCTTCCCCCCTGCCTCAGGTTGAGGATCAGTCCTCTCAGGAGGCTGACCCCAAGACCCCAGAAGGAACTGTCCTAGAAGAGCTTGAGCCTGAACAGGTTGAGTTTCTTGGAACAGGGGGACCTTCCAGGGCAGACTTGAGGCAGGCACAGTTAGACTGTTCCTCTCTTGAACCCCTCAGACAGCAGGCTGCTGCTGAGGCTGCAGGGAATGCTACAGGTGCCCATAAGGTATATTGGGAAGATGGACTCCTATACTCTGAGGCAAGAGACCCCATGCCTGGTGCTACCAGGAGGCTGGTCATCCCCTTGTCTCTTAGAGGTTTCCTTCTCACCTTAGCCCATGAGATTCCCCTTGCAGGTCACTTAGGCCAGAACAAGACTTGGGACAGGCTTGCCCCACACTTTCACTGGCCTCATATGCCTCATATGATTGTCGCTCATGTGTCACCTGCCAAGCCAGTGGCAAATCAGGTGGCACAACAAAGGCCCCCCTTATACCACTACCTGTGGTGGGGGTTCCCTTTGAAAGAGTGGGGATTGAGGTTGTTGGACCAATGGACCACCCAACAGCATCTGGGCACAGATTTATACTGGTGATAGTGGATCATGCCACCAGGTACCCAGAAGCTATTCCCCTTAGGACCACTACAGCTCCTGTTGTGGCCAGGGCCCTACTTGCAGTTTTTACTAGAGTTGGGTTTCCTAAGGAGGTTGTCTCTGACAGAGGTACAAACTTCATGTCAGGATACTTGACCGCAATGTGGAAGGAATGTGGTGTAAACTACATGTTTACCACACCCTATCACCCACAGTGCAATGGGCTTGTGGCGAGATTCAACAAGACCCTCAAAGGGATGATAAAAGGGTTACCAGACAAGCTTAGGCGAAGATGGGACATCCTTTTACCCTGCCTTCTGTTTGCTTACAGAGAGATCTCACTGAAGGGGGTTGGTTACAGCCCTTTTGAGCTTCTGTTTGGGCATCCTGTAAGAGGACCCCTATGTCTTGTGAAGGAAGGATGGGAGTTACCTCTCAAAAAGCCTAAACTTGACATAGTGGACTATGTACTTGGTCTCCGCTCCAGGATGGCAGAGTACATGGAGAAGGCATCCAAAAACCTTGAGGCCAGCCAAGAACTTCAAAAAGCTTGGCATGACCAAAAGGCTGTCCTAACTGTTTACCATGCAGGACAGAAGGTGTGGGTGCTGGAGCCAGTGGCCCCAGCAGCCCTCCAAGACAAGTGGGCTGGACCCCATACCATCATTGAGCAAAAGGGAGAAGTCACCTACCTGGTGGACCTTGGAACTCCCAGGAGCCCCCACAGGGTGCTTCATGTGAACAGGCTCAAAGCATTTGTTGACAGGGAGGACATGAGCTTGCTTATGGCCACAGGTGAGGGTCAGGAGGAAGAGAGTGACCCTCTCCCAGACCTGCTCACTCAGAACCCTGATGATGGGTCAGTAGATGGTGTAGTCTTTTCTGACAGCCTCTCTGAGCATCAACAAGGGGATTGTAGACAGGTTCTTCAATCCTTTAGACAAATGTTTTCTCTGACCCCCAGTCAGACAAACTGGTGCACCCATGAGGTGGACACTGGTGACAGTCTGCCTATAAAGAGTAAAATCTACAGGCAACCTGACCACGTCAGGGACTGCATAAAACAAGAAGTACAAAAGATGTTGGAATTGGGAGTCATTGAACCCTCAGAGAGCCCTTGGGCTAGTCCTGTAGCTCTAGTACCAAAGCCTCACACCCAGGATGGTAAGAGAGAGATGAGGTTTTGTGTAGACTACAGGGGTCTCAATGCTGTCACTAAGACAGATGGCCATCCAATACCTAGGGCAGATGAACTGAGGATGTATGACGTTACAACGCATACTTTTACCACGCCTACCATTACCACGCAATTTTTACAACGCAGGATCCATTACAACGAAGTACCATTACCACGCATGTATTTACAACGCATATACCTTTACAACGCATACAATTACAACGTAAGTATTGGTAAGTCTATAATATTTTTTACATTTTAATTTAATTAAAATTAATATAATGTAATTTAATTTAATTAATTTAATTTAATTTAATTTAATGTAATCAATTTAATTTAATGTAATTTAAATTTAATTATATTTAATTTTTACCCTGTACCCTTTTACCCAAAAACCCAAAACTGACCCTGAACCCTAAAAATACCCCTTTACCCAAAACCCCAAAACTGACCCTGAACCCTAAAAATACCCCTTTACCCAAAAACTCAAAATTGACCCTAAACCCTAAAAATACCCCTTTACCCAAAAACCCCAAATTGACCCTGAACCCTAAAAATACCTCTTTACCCAAAAACCCAAAACTGACCCTGAACCCTAAAAATACCCCTTTACCCAAAAACTGAAAACTGACCCTGAACCCTAAAAATACCCCTTTACCCAAAAATTGAAAACTGACACTGAACCCTAAAAATACCCCTTACCCAAAAACTGAAAACTGACCCTGAACCCTAAAAATACCCCTTTACCCAAAAACTGAAAACTGACCCTGAACCCTAAAAATACCCCTTTACCCAAAAACTGAAAACTGACCCTGAACCCTAAAAATACCCCTTTACCCAAAAACTGAAAACTGACCCTAAACCCTAAAAATACCCCTTTACCCAAAAACTGAAAACTGACCCTAAACCCTGAAAATACCCCTTTACCCAAAAACTGAAAACTGACCCTGAACCCTGAAAATACCCCTTTACCCAAAAACTGAAAACTGCCCCTTAACCATAAAAATACCCCTTTACCCAAAAACCCCAAACTGACCCTGAACCCTAAAAATACCCCTTTACCCAAAAACCCCAAACTGAGCCTGAACCCTAAAAATACCCCTTTACCCAAAAACCCAAAACTGACCCTGAACCCTAAAAATACCCCTTTATCCAAAAACCCAAAACTGACCCTGAACCCTAAAAATACCTCTTTACCCAAAAACCCAAAACTGACCCTGAACCCTAAAAATACCCCTTTACCCAAAAACGCAAACTTATAATATTTTTAATAAAATGATATACTTACCAATACTTACGTTGTAATGGTATGCGTTGTAAAGGTACCTGCGTTGTAAATACATGCGTGGTAATGGTATGCGTTGTAATGGATCCTGCGTTGTCAAAAATGCGTGGTAATGGTAGGTCGTTGTAAAAGTTGCGTGGTAAAGGTTGTATACCATGAACTGATAGACAAGTTGGCTTCTGCAACTTTCTTAAGTACATTTGACCTAACAGCTGGCTATTGGCAGATCAGGTTAGCTGAGGATGCCAAGGCCAAAACAGCATTTTCTACCCCAGGAGGTCATTACCAATTTGTGGTGATGCCCTTTGGTTTGAAAAATGCACCTGCTACTTTTAAAAGGTTGGTGAACCAAGTTCTCACTGGGTTGGATGACATTTGTGCAGCATATCTTGATAATATTGCTGTCTTCAGCTCCACCTGGGAGGATCACCTGACCCACATGAGGAAAGTTTTGGAGGCCCTGCAATAGGCAGGCCTCACTATCAAGGCTACTAAGTGCCAGATAGGGCAGAGTCAGGTTGTGTACCTGGGCCACCTTGTGGGTGGAGGCCAGGTTCAACCATTGGAGAGCAAGATACAGGCCATAAAGGACTGGGCTGCTCCAACCACCCAGACACAGGTCAGAGCTTTCTTGGGCCTGTCTGGTTACTATAGGAAGTTTGTCAAGAATTATGGATCCATTGTGACACCACTTAATGACCTGACAAGCAAGAAAATGCCAAAGAAAGTTCAGTGCACAGTTAGCTGTCAGAAGGCATTTGATGACCTAAAGCAGGCCATGTGTACTGCACCTATTCTCAAGAGTCCTGACTACTCCAAAACCTTCATTGTCCAAACAGATGCATCTGAGTTGGGTGTGGGAGCTGTTCTATCTCAACTGAATATTTATGGTCATGACCAGCCCATTGCTTTTATAAGCAGGAGGCTGACCCCTAGAGAGAAACGTTGGTCAGCTATTGAGAGGGAGGCCTTTGCTGTGGTTTGGGCCCTGAAGAAGTTGAGGCCCTACTTGTTTGGAACTCACTTCAAGATTCAGACCGACCATAAGCCCCTCTTATGGCTAAATCAGATGAAGAGTGAAAACCCCAAACTTCTTAGGTGGTCCATTTCCCTACAGGGGATGGACTTTACAGTGGAGCACAGACCAGGGACTGACCATGGCAATGCAGATGGTCTCTCCAGGTATTTCCACTTAGAACAGGAAGAATCACCTGGTCAAGGTTAGTTTAATGTCCCTAAGTTTGGGGTGGGGTTATGTAGGAGAGTGGGGTCTGCAATCCTATGGTCACCCCAGATTTTTGCTTTTTGCTTCACTGGTTTACGACTTTCCCTGTCTGTGGGCCTGCTAATCAGACCCACAGCCTAGCTGTTCTCTCTCTAAATTGACAACCATGTACTTTAGGTGCATTTACCAATTGGTACTGGGCCACCTTATCAGTCCCTGTACAGTATACCTTATGTACCCAGGGCATAGGTGTACCCAGGGCCTACCAGGGGCTGAAGCATGTATTATGCCACCCCTGGCTGGCCATCTAAAACTGACACAACTGGCTGCACGACAGCTGGGGCAAGGTGGTGTAATCACCCTTTGCTGTAGATATAGTATACCTATATCTAACCCTAAAATGGACACATATTCTCCTATCAGTCACTCCTATGGCAGGCCTTAACAATCCTGAAGGCAGAGTGCTTGGAATTATGTGAGATGGTGCTCTGGCATGAGCTGAGCCCATCTGCAGCTTGCGGAACCAAGTCCTAATAGCTGTTCCATGATAACGCTATACCATATACTCTTAAGTGCATTATCAACCTCGCGGTTAAATGCTAACTCTGGTATAACATTATCAAAACATGTCGAGTAAGGTGTCATACGAATTGGAATACTACCCCCTCGCCAATTCTAGAGACGGGGGTAGCATTCCACCCTTCTAGAGGGACACGACATGTATGTAACTGTAAACCCCGGTTAAAGTTAACTCGAGCCTTGGCATCACAAAATGGATGCTGCCACCATAGACACAAGTCTGACCTCCTGCTGCTGGGAGTCCTTCCAGCGAGGGCGGCTTGGACAAAGGGTTCCCTGCCTTGGGAGGTGCTAGCACCACCCCAGACAGGATTTTGTGTATTGAGGTAGGGAAGCCTGAAAGGAATGAGACATGCCTGGGGCACACAAGGTGCCCTGTGCATACACCGGTTCAAACCAGTTGCTGGGGCACTCCAGCCCCAGCTCTGGAGGGAAACCGGACAAAGGATAGGGGGTGTAGCCACCCCCCTTCCTGGTCCCACCCAGGGGAGGGACCTAGTCAGTAGTGCAGCCCCCATTAGCAGGATAAAGGTAGGAGCGGGTCCCATTCCAAATTAGATTAATCCTGAACTACTCTACAAGAAGAAACTCTGGACTTCGATGTTCTGCTCCACAGAAGACTGAAGAAAATCTCCCTTGTGGGCAAGGAGTGTCCACCCTGCAACTGCAGGCACCATCAAGCGTCCAGCGGCTTCACTTTGTCGTCTTCCCTCGAGGATCCAGACTTCAGAGCCCGACGAGACCCGGATTCCCAGACCTCTCCGACCTCTACCTACATCTGCAGCACAGCTGAGACCCGTGGGTGTGACGAGACACGTGGGACCGGCCATCTTGAACGAACCTGCACTTCGCTTCCAGCACGACTCCCGAGGTAAACTCGACCAAGTGCTTTAGGGACTGAGAAGCCCCAGCCCCGAGCAGCCCCTGCACCAAAGATCAGCCCTCCAGCATCCACGAGATCTGCGTGGGGCCCTTCTGCTTGTTTGCTGCTCGACGCGTTGTCTGGTCCCTTGCCGGCTGGCTAGTGGCCTCCTAGGTGACGAACCTTTGAATCTTTGCTGCTGGTCTGGTTGCTCCAGACTGGCCCTTGCTCCCTTCCAAAAGAGGGGCACCCCGGACTCTCCTAGTCCGCACCAGACGCTTTCTCCACTCAACACGTGATGCATTTGCCAAGGCCTGTTGACGCCGATTCCGGATCCAACACCGCCGACAGCGAGAGCCTGCGTGGGACAGCTCGTGCCTCCATCCTGGTCGTCGAAGACACCTCCTGGTCCACGTGGCTGCAGGGTCAAGCGTCCACTCTTCACCTGATCGCGACGACGACATCTGGTTCCTTCCTGGTTCCACTCCAGTTACTGGCTAGTGACTGTGAACATTGTCTCCTCTGCTTTCAGGTCCTCTTCTTCACCGATTCACCCTTTGATCGCCCCGGACATCTTCCTCCTGGTCGCCTGCAGCATCTTTTCTTTCAGGCTCCATTGACTTCAACGCGAGAACCCGACACACTTTGGCACCTATGCACCCGCAGTTCGTGGGTGAGGTAACGAGAGCATTTCGGTGCTCAAGGGTAGTTTAACTGTCCTAGTGTCCAGTTCCACAGTCGTTTTAGTCCTACCTAGTCAGGATTGTCCGTACTCACCTTTAACTTGAACTGTACTGTCCATAGACGTTGTTATGCATCTCGCGTGTGAGTTCACACTCTGCACATGCGTTCCGTGGGCCTCCTATTACTTACCTAGAGTTAGTGTAGCGTGGTCCCATCGATCCTACAGCCTCTGGACAGCTCCATTATTTCTATCGACTTTCACATTCCACTTACTTAGTATATAGTTTGTCGTGCCTCTAGGGCACCATTGTAATTTTGTGCAACTTGTCGTATTTTTCTTAAGAGATTGTCCTGTGCTTAGCCCTCTGACCTCATAAAGAGTTCAGAGGTGGTGTTATTAATAAATATACTGTTTATTTTCATAACAACCTGTGTGGTGTCCTTTCATCTGGTATTCAAGGGGTTATATTGTGGTAAAACAGCTGGCTTCACATGCCAAAAGAGTTTAGCCTAAGACTGCTTTGTCCATGCTACCATTAGGATAGCTGGTCTATAAGGTTGATTTACAACCAATCACCATAAGGGTTGTTTGGACTGATACAAGGTGATCACTAGAACTAGTAAGCATCATTTATCAGGCCAACTTCTCACATTGGTGTGCAGCGGTTGGGATTTGAGCTTGCTGTTGTTTTTACCACATATAATCTTGAAATATCATTTGAAAGATCACATAAGGTACTCTAGGTACATATAACAAGCTTAGAAATACTCTGAGTTCTAGCTGTTGTGGTAGAAAGGGCCTAGCACACCCTGACTACAACTGTTAGCAAGGGATCAGTAGGAAAACCCATAGTGTAGGTAGGTGCATCACTTATACCTCACTAGAAAGCATGTCTACCCATTGAGAGACTTCAGAGACTCCCCTAGTGGTTAGTGACCCTCCACCGGTTCTTTCCATTCCAGATATGCAGCTCTCAGTTTCCAGGAGATGAGACAATTGTGTACCTCCAGGAAATTGAAACAGGGTTCTAACCCTACCACTCCTTTTCTGTTAGGTCTTTTAGAGACATATGATGCCAGAAGGGCTGCTGATATAGACCCTCTAATCCAGATAGGAGCATGCCAGCCTTAGAAGGTACTCATGGTGATCCAGACCTCCCTGAAACAGAGAATGTAGATGAGGAGGAGGATGAGGAACCCTCTGGGGATGAGGCAGACAAAGGTCATGTAGTAGTCAGCAGACTAACCAGGGCCAACTTAGACATGCATAGGGAAGGAACTGGGGGACCCCCAGTGCTGACCCTAAGCAGGCCTAACTTTGGAGTTAGAACAGATAGATCTCATTCTAGGGACTCCAACAGATCTGTACACTCTCATGCATCTGCTCAGAGGAGAATGACTTCCCCTCAGAGGAGAGAGCATGAAGCAAAGATGAGGGTGGCTAATCTGAGGATCCAAAGGGAAGAACTTGCCCTTGCCAAGGAGAAGCTTGCCTTTGCTAGAGAGCAACAGTTGAGTGGGGTAGTCCCCACTGGTGGCAGCAATATCCCTAGGGATAGAGAAAGGGGTTTTGATACTAGAAACCTGAGTAAAATAGTGCCCTCCTATAAGACAGGAGATGATATCCACAAGTGGATAACTGCTTTGGAGAGAGCCTGCAAAGTACTGCAGGTACCCCAGAGTCAGTGGGCAGCTATATTGTGGCTCTCCTTTGAAGGTAACGGAAGAGATAAGCTCCTCACTGTTAGAGATGAGGATGCTAATGATTACCAAGTCTTGAAAAATGCACTGATTGATGGGTTTGGGTTAACAACTGAACAGTACAGGTTAATGTTCAGAGACAAACAAAAAACTCAGGCTCAAGATTGGACTGACTTTGTTGATTGTGCCACTAAGGCTTTGGGAGGCTGTTTACTGGGAAGTAAAGTTACTGATTACTAAGCATGAGCGCAAAATCCGCTCCGATCGCGGATTTTGCGGATTTTCGGTAAATCCGCGATCCGCGAACTCTCGCGGATTTACCGAGAATCCGCAATCCGCGATCGGAGCGGATTTTGCGGTCAAAAGTTCAAGCCTGCATAATTTACGATGGCGCCGGCAAGCTGCCAGCGCCATCCTCAAATGGTTACTTAATTAGCTTCGACAGGAAGCTCTAACAGATAAGATAAAGCAGGGGCTCGAGCGCCTGCTTTATTTTATCAGTTGGAGCTTCCTGTTGAAGCTAATTAAGTAACTTTTGCAGGATGGCGCTGTCAGCTTGCCGGCGCCATCGTAAATTATTTACATGGTGTCTGAAGGGCAGGGTTCATTCTGGCACGACGCATGTGCCCTAGTTGCAGCTTAAATTCAGTGACTCAATCATCAGCCAAAAAATAATCGTGAGCGTTGTGGAGGCTGGGCAGGTGTGCCTTGTGCGCTCGCATGGAAGCCCCGTCCGTTTGGCCCCGCCCACACACTCGAGGTGTGCACCGTCTTCCCGCCATTTACCCACTATGATGGACATTTCAATCAAGGGACCCCTGCGCACTTCGGCGCGATTGCATAGCAACACACACTTGGTCGCTGGAACTAGTTGAAGCGCAAATGCAGTGACTCATTCATCAGGCCAAAAAAAATCGTGATGCTGGCCAGAGGCATTTGCATCTTTGACTTTCACGAGCGCAATCCCCGTGCCTTTCCTGTGACCAGGGGCTTCTGTCTCTTAATCTGCTGCTCTGATCGGTCTCTGACCTTTTGTATACACAAGAGGCATGTGCGCTCGCATGGAAGCCCCGTCCGTTTGGCCCCGCCCACACACTCGAGGAAGCCCCGCCCCCAAATCCGCCGATCCGCAAAATCCGCGGATTTTGCGGATCCACGATCCGTGAATCCGCAAATTCGTGAATCGTGGATCCGCAAAATCCGCCCATGCTTACTGATTACACAGGATTGTATAATCTAATTATGAGAGAGCAAATCTTAAATAATTGTCAGAACCAGTTGTTGCATCAGCACTTGATTGACTCAGATCTGACCTCTCCCCAAGAATTGGGAAAGAAGGCAGACAGATGGGTCAGGACAAGGGTCAAGCAGCAGAACCAGAACCAGGGTGGGGGCCAGAAGAAAGCAGACCAAAAGGGTAATGATAATAAGCAAAATGACCAAAAGTCTTCAACAGGGCCCCAACAACCTAAGGAGGGTGCTATCACCCGCACTATTCAATATCTACATGGAGCCACTCACCATCATCCTTAAACAAGCCAACATTCCCTTCCGTCTCTATGCCGACGACACCCAGATATACCTAGAAACCTCCTCCCTAGCAGTCATGCAAAGACTAAACATCACCCTAAGAGAAGTACAAGAGTGGCTATCCCGCAACCATCTGAAACTAAATCAAAACAAAACGGAAATTCTTCTCCTAGCCAGCAAGGAAAAGACCCCGCAGATCACGGAATGGTTAAAGGCTATTGATGCTCTAGACTGCACTCTCATCCCAGCAGCCTCAGTGAAGTCATTGGGTATCACTCTGGACCCCAACTTGGATATGATTAAACACATCAAGAGCACCGCTAAAGGTGCCTTCTTCAACCTAAAGCTACTAAGTTAAATCAAATCCTTCATCCCATCAACGGACCTCAAACAAGCCACGCAGTCCATTGTCCTATCCTGATTAGACTACGGGATTGCCACCCTCACAGGCACAGCTAAACTACACCTGACTCCACTTAGAACAACACTAAATGCAGCAGCCAGAATGGTGTCGGGGTGAAGAAATATGAACACATCACTCCCGCGCTAACTGAACTCAAGTGGCTCCCAGTAGAAATGCGTGCTAATTTCAGAACTGCCTGCCTCACACACAAAGCTCTACATACTGGCAAACCCACCTATCTAGCTGCCAAACTCAAGAAAGCGGGACAGACAAGAAACCTCAGAAGCACTAACTCTCTGCTTCTCATCCCTCCGAAAACCTGCAAACAAAAGACTCTATCTAGATCCTTCACCGGAAATGCACCCAAAATCTGGAGTGCCATTCCCATACACATTAGGACGAACTCTTCCTACAGAGCCTCCAAGAGCCAGCTCAAAACGCTCTTCCTCAATCAAACCCTCACAAAGTAAAAACGGATCCTCTTTAACTCCCGACCACAGAACAAAAGACTAGAAACTACATCAAAGCGGATTACCGAATCCCTTAGACCGTGGACTCACTATTTACCTGAGCACTCCTGGTGTTACAATCTGTTTATAACAATGGAATCTGTTTACATAAATGTTGTAAAGCGCTCCGATACCTCCGGGTCTGGCTAGCGCTATAGAAAACTCCAAAATAATAATAATAATAATAATAGGGTGGGTCCCAAACTTCCCAAAAGAAGAAGAATGATGGTCCTAAGAAACCATGGTGCCAATACTGTAAAAGTAAGACTCACTGGTTTAGTGAGTGCACCAAGAAAGGCCAAACTCCTACCACTACTGTCCCTAAGACACCTGCACCCCCTAGTACAGTTAGTAGTGGTAGTGTACCTCCCAAGGCTATAGTTGGGTTAACCCTGGGAAATGAGGTGGGTTCTGACTTAGTTAGAATTCCTACTCAGGCAGTTCTTGTTTGTACTGGGGACATGGATATGACCCCTATTATAAGTCCTAGTACACTGGGCAAATACAGGCAAACACCTTTAATTAATGGAAAGATGGCTCAGGCCTACAGGGACACATGTGCCAGTGTCACTATGGTGACACCAACATTTGTGGACCCTGTCCAGATCATGCTAGGTTCAGACTACCTAGTGACCAATGCTAGCAATGTCACTACCAATCACAGTATGGCAGTTGTTAATTTCTCCTGTGGAGGGGTAACTGGCCTCAAAAGGGTTGTAGTTAGTTCAGACCTCCCAGTAGATTGTCTTTTGGGCAATGATTTGGAATCCTCACTGTGGAGTACAGGACTCATGTAGAAATGCTAGGTCTCTCCTCACATGTCCTTGCTGTGACCAGGTCACAGGCCAAGAAATGCCCAGCTGAACAAGTGCTGGATCCTGGAAGAATGGACCAGACACTACCCAAGAGAAAGAGCAGTAGGGGTAAGGCTGAGCCTTCCCCCCTGCCTCAGGTTGAGGATCAGTCCTCTCAGGAGGCTGACCCCAAGACCCCAGAAGGAACTGTCCTAGAAGAGCTTGAGCCTGAACAGGTTGAGTTTCTTGGAACAGGGGGACCTTCCAGGGCAGACTTGAGGCAGGCACAGTTAGACTGTTCCTCTCTTGAACCCCTCAGACAGCAGGCTGCTGCTGAGGCTGCAGGGAATGCTACAGGTGCCCATAAGGTATATTGGGAAGATGGACTCCTATACTCTGAGGCAAGAGACCCCATGCCTGGTGCTACCAGGAGGCTGGTCATCCCCTTGTCTCTTAGAGGTTTCCTTCTCACCTTAGCCCATGAGATTCCCCTTGCAGGTCACTTAGGCCAGAACAAGACTTGGGACAGGCTTGCCCCACACTTTCACTGGCCTCATATGCCTCATATGATTGTCGCTCATGTGTCACCTGCCAAGCCAGTGGCAAATCAGGTGGCACAACAAAGGCCCCCCTTATACCACTACCTGTGGTGGGGGTTCCCTTTGAAAGAGTGGGGATTGAGGTTGTTGGACCAATGGACCACCCAACAGCATCTGGGCACAGATTTATACTGGTGATAGTGGATCATGCCACCAGGTACCCAGAAGCTATTCCCCTTAGGACCACTACAGCTCCTGTTGTGGCCAGGGCCCTACTTGCAGTTTTTACTAGAGTTGGGTTTCCTAAGGAGGTTGTCTCTGACAGAGGTACAAACTTCATGTCAGGATACTTGACCGCAATGTGGAAGGAATGTGGTGTAAACTACATGTTTACCACACCCTATCACCCACAGTGCAATGGGCTTGTGGCGAGATTCAACAAGACCCTCAAAGGGATGATAAAAGGGTTACCAGACAAGCTTAGGCGAAGATGGGACATCCTTTTACCCTGCCTTCTGTTTGCTTACAGAGAGATCTCACTGAAGGGGGTTGGTTACAGCCCTTTTGAGCTTCTGTTTGGGCATCCTGTAAGAGGACCCCTATGTCTTGTGAAGGAAGGATGGGAGTTACCTCTCAAAAAGCCTAAACTTGACATAGTGGACTATGTACTTGGTCTCCGCTCCAGGATGGCAGAGTACATGGAGAAGGCATCCAAAAACCTTGAGGCCAGCCAAGAACTTCAAAAAGCTTGGCATGACCAAAAGGCTGTCCTAACTGTTTACCATGCAGGACAGAAGGTGTGGGTGCTGGAGCCAGTGGCCCCAGCAGCCCTCCAAGACAAGTGGGCTGGACCCCATACCATCATTGAGCAAAAGGGAGAAGTCACCTACCTGGTGGACCTTGGAACTCCCAGGAGCCCCCACAGGGTGCTTCATGTGAACAGGCTCAAAGCATTTGTTGACAGGGAGGACATGAGCTTGCTTATGGCCACAGGTGAGGGTCAGGAGGAAGAGAGTGACCCTCTCCCAGACCTGCTCACTCAGAACCCTGATGATGGGTCAGTAGATGGTGTAGTCTTTTCTGACAGCCTCTCTGAGCATCAACAAGGGGATTGTAGACAGGTTCTTCAATCCTTTAGACAAATGTTTTCTCTGACCCCCAGTCAGACAAACTGGTGCACCCATGAGGTGGACACTGGTGACAGTCTGCCTATAAAGAGTAAAATCTACAGGCAACCTGACCACGTCAGGGACTGCATAAAACAAGAAGTACAAAAGATGTTGGAATTGGGAGTCATTGAACCCTCAGAGAGCCCTTGGGCTAGTCCTGTAGCTCTAGTACCAAAGCCTCACACCCAGGATGGTAAGAGAGAGATGAGGTTTTGTGTAGACTACAGGGGTCTCAATGCTGTCACTAAGACAGATGGCCATCCAATACCTAGGGCAGATGAACTGAGGATGTATGACGTTACAACGCATACTTTTACCACGCCTACCATTACCACGCAATTTTTACAACGCAGGATCCATTACAACGAAGTACCATTACCACGCATGTATTTACAACGCATATACCTTTACAACGCATACAATTACAACGTAAGTATTGGTAAGTCTAATGGCGGCGGCCATTTTGGATAGGGACAGTATAAAAACAGACGCCCATTGCTTCGCACAGCGAATGCGCACAGCGGGCGCGCCATAGTCGCGCCGGAGTCCAGCCAGAGTCCTGCCCGTCTGCGCTCGTCCGCGCTAGGCTGGGCTCTGGGCTCTGGCATACCCTTTATTGGTGAGTAAAGCCACTATATCCATCATGACTCTTACATACTCCTCCGAAGAGTTATTTGCGCTACGTGGTGCTCCCAATAATAACTGCTCCACCTACCCTTTTCCGCCTCACAAGTTCAGCTGTCCTCGCTGCAACTTTTCACTAAAAACCCCTACCACATGCAGATCCCTCCAACATCAAGGCAGACGAAAGAGACAGGTATGCTCTAGGACAACTTCCACTCGCCCCCTTTTAAGATTTTGGAGCATAAATTGCCGATCCTTACCACAACACAGATACAATATCCACGATTTTCTAGATCAAAATCAACCTGATGCTATATTCCTGACCGAGACGTGGCTCAGAGACTGCTCGGGCCCGGATGTGGCAGACGCCATTCCCTCTAACTACGCCATTCTTCGTCAGGATAGAGTTTCCGGTAGGGGTGGAGGAATTGCAATTATTTACAAAAATGTATACACTTGTAAATTGGTAGACACCACTCAAAAAGATTGTGAATCAGCCCGTTTTAAATTATCCATTACCCCCCAATTTACGCTGTCAGGGCTACTGGTATACCGTCCCCCTGGGACAGCGAGCCCTTGGATAACATCGTTACCGGACTTCCTAGCCCCAGTACTGCTTAAAGCGCCTAATTTCACAATCTTAGGGGACCTAAACATACATTTAGACGACCATGAGTGCCCTAATAGGAATCAGCTTCTCTCTATTCTGGAAGCTTTTAACCTTCAACTTCTAAACACAGGTCCCACTCATTGTGCCGGTCACTTACTGGACCCGATCCTATCTAACCTGTCCCTAGATTGTTCACGTGAAGCCCTACAAATCACCTGGTCCGACCACTTAGCTGTCCCCTTCTCTTATGACATGGCTGATACAGTAGTAAGACCTGAGGTGGAAACTACGCGGCCAGTTCGGAACTGGGGGAAGATTAACTTGCCAGAACTCAATAAACTACTGATCAAAACACTTCCATGTGTTGAACTACCAACTGCCGCTCTCAATTGCGCCACTGAACTCTGGCTAACCACTGCAGTCAATACAGCGCTTCCAATGACATCAAAGCCCGCATTTTCACACCACCCTCCTGCTCCATGGTATTCGGAACAACTTAAAAGCCTCCGCTCACATTGTAAGACCTTGGAGCGTAAATGGAGACAAGGCTATTCTCCTTCACGTAAAGCCACATATAAAGAAGCCTTAAAAAAATACCACTACAGTTGTAAAACTGCTAAAGCAGACTACACAAGGAAAACTGTGACTGATGCACAAAACTGCCCAAAGGTGCTATTCTCTGTTGTCAAAAAATTGACTGGTGCTAACTCGATCCCTCCTCCCCCGGCACTTGATGGCACTCAGTGTCAGTCCTTAGCGGATTACTTCATAGATAAAGTTGATCTTATCTATGAAAATTTCACTACACCTCCAGGTACTATGTACACTGCCCTTGACATAGTCCAAAAATTGGAAAACAATGACACTGATGCAGTAGTCACTACTTGGCAGCCCTTAGACGCCATTTCTTTCCTCTCCTGTTTAAATAGTGTGAGATCGGGCTCCCCACAGGACGCTCTCCCGGCCAAAATATTAAAACAATTAGACCCCCTCACTCATCCCCCCATCATTAAATTACTCAACGCTTCTCTGAGCGAGGCCCATGTCCCACAACCTTGGAAACACGCCATGGTTGTACCGTTATTAAAAAAACAGGGTGCAGATCCTTCAAATCCTGCTAACTTTCGCCCTATATCCTTGTTGCCAATTTTCTCAAAGATATTGGAGAGACATATAAATTCTCAGCTCTCCAAACTGGTTGAAAACACTGGATTTCTCCATCCTTCTCAGTCGGGCTTTCGGCCTAGGCACTCAACCGAGACAGCCCTCCTGGGGGTGACAGAGAGTCTTAGGCACGGTGTCGATCAGGGAAACACCATGGCGCTCATCCTGCTGGATTTGAGCGCAGCTTTCGACACCGTGTCACATTCCATCCTCATTGACTCTCTGAAATCTCTAGGTGTGGCAGGCCAGGCCTTGGCCTGGCTGGCGTCTTTCCTTAGTGACCGAAGCTTCCAAGTGTTTTCTTCTAAAGCTGCCTCCGCCATTTGTCCTTCCACCCGCGGCGTCCCCCAGGGCTCAATTCTTAGCCCTTTATTATTTAATATTTATGTTAAACCCTTGGCAACCATAGTCGAACAAGCTGGGCTAACCCTGTTTTCCTACGCAGATGACACCCAGATTGTCTTCTCCTTGTCAGGGAGAGACGTAAACAACATCTCCGCACTCAAGTCGGGCCTCACTCTTGTGGCCGACTGGATGCGGAGAAATTGTCTCAAGCTGAATGGGGAGAAGACCGAGGTGGTCATTCTGGGACAGAACAAACATCTTTGGGGTCCTCGCCATTGGCCCATCGAACTGGGAAATGCGCCTACACCATCTACTGCAGTTCGCAACCTGGGCGTCATTATTGACGACAGGCTAACTATGAGACAACAGGCTACTAAGGTCTCAGCCATCTGCTTTTCAACCTTGCGATGGCTTCACAAGATTTTGTGGATGCTCCCCCTCTCCTCTCGCAGAACTGTAGTCCAGGCACTTGTAACATCACGCCTGGACTATGGCAACATTCTCTATTTGGGCGCAGATAAAGCCACTATACATGTGCTGCAGGTGGTGCAAAATGCGGCCGCGCGCCTGCTAAAGAATGTCCCCAGACGCACCTCAGCCACTGCCGCTTTGCGTGACCTCCATTGGTTGAGCATCCCAGAACGCGTTAAATTCAAGGCACTCTGCTATATGTTCAAGGCTAAGCAGGGTAGCGCCCCAGTATATGTTCAGGGGCTGGTAAAACCCTATAGACCCCTGCGCTCATTAAGGTCATCGGACATTGGCAATTTCACAGTACCAAGATGGAAGCTGGCAAAAATGGGAGGCCGCTCCTTTTCCACTCTTGGTCCTAAATACTGGAACTCCCTCCCATTGGCATTAAAATCTGAGACCAACTTACTCCGCTTCCGTAAGGCTTTGAAGACCCTGCTCTTTACTAAGCGTGACCAATAGTCGGCAGAGGCCTTAAGTCAAGGTGACATTCTCTTTTCTTCTACAGTCTATCCCTGGCGCCGGGAAACCCATTGTGGGTAGCTGTGCGCGGTACAAGCTTAAATAAATAAATAAATAAATAATATTTTTAAAATTTTAATTTAATTAAAATTAATATAATGTAATTTAATTTAATTAATTTAATTTAATTTAATTTAATGTAATCAATTTAATTTAATGTAATTTAAATTTAATTATATTTAATTTTTACCCTGTACCCTTTTACCCAAAAACCCAAAACTGACCCTGAACCCTAAAAATACCCCTTTACCCAAAACCCCAAAACTGACCCTGAACCCTAAAAATACCCCTTTACCCAAAAACTCAAAATTGACCCTAAACCCTAAAAATACCCCTTTACCCAAAAACCCCAAATTGACCCTGAACCCTAAAAATACCTCTTTACCCAAAAACCCAAAACTGACCCTGAACCCTAAAAATACCCCTTTACCCAAAAACTGAAAACTGACCCTGAACCCTAAAAATACCCCTTTACCCAAAAATTGAAAACTGACACTGAACCCTAAAAATACCCCTTACCCAAAAACTGAAAACTGACACTGAACCCTAAAAATACCCCTTTACCCAAAAACTGAAAACTGACCCTGAACCCTAAAAATACCCCTTTACCCAAAAACTGAAAACTGACCCTGAACCCTAAAAATACCCCTTTACCCAAAAACTGAAAACTGACCCTAAACCCTAAAAATACCCCTTTACCCAAAAACTGAAAACTGACCCTAAACCCTGAAAATACCCCTTTACCCAAAAACTGAAAACTGACCCTGAACCCTGAAAATACCCCTTTACCCAAAAACTGAAAACTGACCCTTAACCATAAAAATACCCCTTTACCCAAAAACCCCAAACTGACCCTGAACCCTAAAAATACCCCTTTACCCAAAAACCCCAAACTGAGCCTGAACCCTAAAAATACCCCTTTACCCAAAAACCCAAAACTGACCCTGAACCCTAAAAATACCCCTTTATCCAAAAACCCAAAACTGACCCTGAACCCTAAAAATACCTCTTTACCCAAAAACCCAAAACTGACCCTGAACCCTAAAAATACCCCTTTACCCAAAAACGCAAACTTATAATATTTTTAATAAAATGATATACTTACCAATACTTACGTTGTAATGGTATGCGTTGTAAAGGTACCTGCGTTGTAAATACATGCGTGGTAATGGTATGCGTTGTAATGGATCCTGCGTTGTCAAAAATGCGTGGTAATGGTAGGTCGTTGTAAAAGTTGCGTGGTAAAGGTTGTATACCATGAACTGATAGACAAGTTGGCTTCTGCAACTTTCTTAAGTACATTTGACCTAACAGCTGGCTATTGGCAGATCAGGTTAGCTGAGGATGCCAAGGCCAAAACAGCATTTTCTACCCCAGGAGGTCATTACCAATTTGTGGTGATGCCCTTTGGTTTGAAAAATGCACCTGCCACTTTTAAAAGGTTGGTGAACCAAGTTCTCACTGGGTTGGATGACATTTGTGCAGCATATCTTGATAATATTGCTGTCTTCAGCTCCACCTGGGAGGATCACCTGACCCACATGAGGAAAGTTTTGGAGGCCCTGCAATAGGCAGGCCTCACTATCAAGGCTACTAAGTGCCAGATAGGGCAGAGTCAGGTTGTGTACCTGGGCCACCTTGTGGGTGGAGGCCAGGTTCAACCATTGGAGAGCAAGATACAGGCCATAAAGGACTGGGCTGCTCCAACCACCCAGACACAGGTCAGAGCTTTCTTGGGCCTGTCTGGTTACTATAGGAAGTTTGTCAAGAATTATGGATCCATTGTGACACCACTTAATGACCTGACAAGCAAGAAAATGCCAAAGAAAGTTCAGTGCACAGTTAGCTGTCAGAAGGCATTTGATGACCTAAAGCAGGCCATGTGTACTGCACCTATTCTCAAGAGTCCTGACTACTCCAAAACCTTCATTGTCCAAACAGATGCATCTGAGTTGGGTGTGGGAGCTGTTCTATCTCAACTGAATATTTATGGTCATGACCAGCCCATTGCTTTTATAAGCAGGAGGCTGACCCCTAGAGAGAAACGTTGGTCAGCTATTGAGAGGGAGGCCTTTGCTGTGGTTTGGGCCCTGAAGAAGTTGAGGCCCTACTTGTTTGGAACTCACTTCAAGATTCAGACCGACCATAAGCCCCTCTTATGGCTAAATCAGATGAAGAGTGAAAACCCCAAACTTCTTAGGTGGTCCATTTCCCTACAGGGGATGGACTTTACAGTGGAGCACAGACCAGGGACTGACCATGGCAATGCAGATGGTCTCTCCAGGTATTTCCACTTAGAACAGGAAGAATCACCTGGTCAAGGTTAGTTTAATGTCCCTAAGTTTGGGGTGGGGTTATGTAGGAGAGTGGGGTCTGCAATCCTATGGTCACCCCAGATTTTTGCTTTTTGCTTCACTGGTTTACGACTTTCCCTGTCTGTGGGCCTGCTAATCAGACCCACAGCCTAGCTGTTCTCTCTCTAAATTGACAACCATGTACTTTAGGTGCATTTACCAATTGGTACTGGGCCACCTTATCAGTCCCTGTACAGTATACCTTATGTACCCAGGGCATAGGTGTACCCAGGGCCTACCAGGGGCTGAAGCATGTATTATGCCACCCCTGGCTGGCCATCTAAAACTGACACAACTGGCTGCACGACAGCTGGGGCAAGGTGGTGTAATCACCCTTTGCTGTAGATATAGTATACCTATATCTAACCCTAAAATGGACACATATTCTCCTATCAGTCACTCCTATGGCAGGCCTTAACAATCCTGAAGGCAGAGTGCTTGGAATTATGTGAGATGGTGCTCTGGCATGAGCTGAGCCCATCTGCAGCTTGCGGAACCAAGTCCTAATAGCTGTTCCATGATAACGCTATACCATATACTCTTAAGTGCATTATCAACCTCGCGGTTAAATGCTAACTCTGGTATAACATTATCAAAACATGTCGAGTAAGGTGTCATACGAATTGGAATACTACCCCCTCGCCAATTCTAGAGACGGGGGTAGCATTCCACCCTTCTAGAGGGACACGACATGTATGTAACTGTAAACCCCGGTTAAAGTTAACTCGAGCCTTGGCATCACAAAATGGATGCTGCCACCATAGACACAAGTCTGACCTCCTGCTGCTGGGAGTCCTTCCAGCGAGGGCGGCTTGGACAAAGGGTTCCCTGCCTTGGGAGGTGCTAGCACCACCCCAGACAGGATTTTGTGTATTGAGGTAGGGAAGCCTGAAAGGAATGAGACATGCCTGGGGCACACAAGGTGCCCTGTGCATACACCGGTTCAAACCAGTTGCTGGGGCACTCCAGCCCCAGCTCTGGAGGGAAACCGGACAAAGGATAGGGGGTGTAGCCACCCCCCTTCCTGGTCCCACCCAGGGGAGGGACCTAGTCAGTAGTGCAGCCCCCATTAGCAGGATAAAGGTAGGAGCGGGTCCCATTCCAAATTAGATTAATCCTGAACTACTCTACAAGAAGAAACTCTGGACTTCGATGTTCTGCTCCACAGAAGACTGAAGAAAATCTCCCTTGTGGGCAAGGAGTGTCCACCCTGCAACTGCAGGCACCATCAAGCGTCCAGCGGCTTCACTTTGTCGTCTTCCCTCGAGGATCCAGACTTCAGAGCCCGACGAGACCCGGATTCCCAGACCTCTCCGACCTCTACCTACATCTGCAGCACAGCTGAGACCCGTGGGTGCGACGAGACACGTGGGACCGGCCATCTTGAATGAACCAGCACTTCGCTTCCAGCACAACTCCCGAGGTAAACTCGACCAAGTGCTTTGGGGACTGAGAAGCCCCAGCCCAGAGCAGCCCCTGCACCAAAGATCAGCCCTCCAGCATCCACGAGATCTGCGTGGGGCCCTTCTGCTTGTTTGCTGCTCGACGCGTTGTCTGGTCACTTGCCGGCTGGCTAGTGGCCTCCTAGACAACGAACCTTTGAATCTTTGCTGCTGGTCTGGTTGCTCCAGACTGGCCCTTGCTCCCTTCCAAAAGAGGGGCACCCCGGACTCTCCTAGTCCGCAACAGACGCTTTCTCCACTCACCGCGTGGGTTGCATTTGCCAAGGCCTGTTGACGCCGATTCCGGATCCAACACCGCCAAAGGCGAGAGCCTGTGTGGGACAGCTTGTGCCTCCATCCTGGTCATCGAAGACACCTCCTGGTCCATGTGGCTGCAGAGTCAAGCGTCCACTCTTCACCTGATCGTGACGACGACATCTGGTTCCTTTCTGGTTCCACCCCAGTCACTGGCTAGTGACTGTGAACATTGTCCCCTCTGCTTTCAGGTCCTCTTCTTCACCGATTCACCCTTGGATCGCCCCGTACATCTTCCTCCTGGTCGCCTGCAGCATCTTTTCTTTCAGGCTCCATTGACTTGAACGCGAGAACCCGACACACTTTGGCACCTATACACCCGCAGTCCGTGGGTGAGGTAACGAGAGCATTTCGGTGCTCAAGGGTAGTTTAACTGTCCTAGTGTTCAGTTCCACAGTCGTTTTAGTCCTACCTAGTCAGGATTGTCCGTACTCACCTTTAACTTGAACTGTACTGTCCATAGACGTTGTTACGCATCTCGCGTGTGAGTTCACACTCTGCACACGCGTTCCGTGGGCCTCCTATTACTTACCTAGAGTTAGTGTATTGTGGTCCCATCGATCCTACAGCCTCTGGACAGCTCCATTATTTCTATCGACTTTCACATTCCACTTACTTAGTATATGGTTTGTCATGCCTCTAGGGCACCATTGTAATTTTGGGCAACTTGTCATATTTTTCTTAAGAGATTGTCATGTGCTTAGCCCTCTGACCTCATAAAGAGTTCAGAGGTGGTGTTATTAATAAATATACTGTTTATTTTCATAACAACCTGTGTGGTGTCCTTTCATCTGGTATTCGAGGGGTTATATTGTGGTAAAACAGCTGGCTTCACATGCCAAAAGAGTTTAGCCTAAGACTGCTTTGTCCATGCTACCATTAGGATAGCTGGTCTATAAGGTTGACTTACAACCAATCACCATAAGGGTTGTTTGGACTGATACAAGGTGATCACTAGAACTAGTGAGCATCATATATCAGGCCAACTTCTCACACCCTCCGAAACCAGACTCGGAAGTTCCGAGAGCTGGCCGAGGCAAACCTCGAGGCCAGTCAGGAAGAGATGAAACGTTGGTATGACCAGAATGCCACTCTGGTCGAGTTTCAACCCGGGCAGCAGGTCTGGGTGAAGGCCCCAGTGGAACCCTGTGCCCTACAATACAAATGGACCGGGCCTTTCAAGGTGGTGGAACGCAAGAGCCAGATGACATATCTCATCGATGTGCAGTCCCCCAGGAACCCCTTGAGGGTCCTCCATGTGAACCGCCTCAAACCCCACTTTGTGCGGTCCGAGCTGAGTTCTCTCCTCGCCACTGATGACGGAGAGGAAGAGGAAACGGAGCCTCTCCCCGATCGCCTGTGTGCGCAGAAAAAAGATGGCTCCGTAGAGGGAGTGAGTCTCTCCTCCTCCCTCACCCCTGAGCAGCGTGAGGGCTGTCGCCAGTTACTGGGACAGTTCTCTGACCTTTTCTCCCTCATCCCCGGTGTCACCAGCTGGTGCGTCCACGACGTGGACACCAGGGACAGCCCTCCGGTACGGCACAGAGCCTACCGCGTCCCTGACAGAGTCCGGGCCTGCATCAAGGACGAAGTCTCTAAGATGCTAGCTCTAGGAGTGGTCGAAGCCTCTGACAGCCCATGGGCCAGCCCCGTGGTCCTGGTTCCGAAGGCGGCCGCCCCCGGTGCTGTTCCCGAGCTGAGGTTCTGCGAAGACTACCGCGGGCTCAACGCAGTAACCAGAACCGACGCCCATCCCATTCCCCGAGCAGACGAGCTTATTGACCGCCTAGGGGCTGCTCGCTATCTCAGCACGTTCGACCTGACCAGTGGATACTGGCAGATCGCCCTCACAGAAGGGGCCAGAGAGAGATATGCCTTCTCCACCCCGGATGGTCACTACCAATTCCGGGTGATGCCCTTCGGGATGAAAAACGCCCCCACCACCTTCCAGAGGCTGGTTAACTAGGTACTGGCTGGGTTAGAGGAATTCAGCGCCGCGTATCTAGACGATATCGCGGTGTTCAGCTCCCACTGGTCCGAGCACCTCCAACACCTCTGGGAGGTACTGACAGCCCTGCAGAGGGCCGGACTCACCATTAAGGCAAGCAAGTGCCAGATCGGACAAGGGTCCGTAGTCTACCAGGGGCACCAGGTCGGAAGCGGCCTCGTAGCCCCCCTCCAGCCCAAGATTGATGCAATCGTGGCCTGGGAGGCCCCCACGACCCAGACGGAAGTGTGGGCATTCCTAGGGCTCACGGGGTACTACCGAAGGTTCATAAAGGGGTACGGCAGCATCGCAGTCCCCCTCACGGAGTTAACCTCCAAAAACCAGCCGAAGAAAGTCAGCTGGACCCCCGCCTGCCAAGATGCGTTCGAAACATTGAAAGAAGCCATGTGCACTGCCCCAGTACTCCAGGCCCCCGACTACTCCCGAGAGTTCGTGGTCCAAACGGACGCGTCCGAACATGGCATCGGAGCCGTCCTTTCCCAGGTGAACGACAAAGGCCTAGACCAGCCAGTGGCATTCATTAGCCAGAGGCTACTCCCTCGAGAACAAAGGTGGAGCACCATCGAGCGGGAGGCCTTCGCGGTGGTTTGGGCCCTGAAGAAGCTGAGGCCCTACCTGTTCGGTACTCACTTCCGGGTCCAGACCGAATACCGACCCCTCCGGTGGCTAATGCAAATGAGAGGGGAGAACCCCAAACTGTTGCGCTGGTCCATCTCCCTCCAGGGGATGGATTTCACTGTTGAGCACCGGCCTGGTGCTGACCAAGCCAACGCAGACGGCCTGTCCCGATTCTTCCGCCTCAGTGAAGAGAACCCCCAAGAGGATGGGTAGTTCTCTCCGCCTTTCAGCTGGGGGGACGCGTGTTGGACCTGGCCTCGTGGCGTGGTCCCCCCGTTCCTCAGCATCCCCTTAGCGTAGCCCTACACCCAGAGTCCCCTGGTCGCCCTGCTCCCTGTACGCCCAAACCCCGTAATCAACGACAAGCCCCGCATGTCCCGTCCCGCTCCCGGCTCCGAGCACCCAGAACCTGCATGCCCCACAAAGCCCGGCAGCCATTTTCCTTTCCCGAGGCCCCTGAATCCCTGGGCCAAGCATGACCCCGGCACCAGCGAAACTTAGGCTCCAAGGCGCGCCAGTCCCGGTTGGGGGGTAAAGGGCTCCCCGAGTGAGATAAGCGAGGGAGTTTCGATGGCACCTCCGGCCTCCCCTGAGAGACTGGTTTCTGTCACACCTTTGGGCCTCCCCTGTGGGCCAGTTTCGATTGCCCTTCTGGCCTCCCCGAGTGCTGGCTCCAGACCCTGCTGGGCGTCTGGGAATTCCCGGACGCATCATCAAAGGATCAAAGAGCCAACCGCCGGACCTCTCCAACGACCAGCCCCCAAGGCCTGAGACCTCCGCCTGCGAGGGTCCGGACATCAAAGGGCCCCTGCACTATATCAAGGCCCGCCCCACAACTAGCGGGCAGTTGTATCCTGGACAAGAAAGCCCTGCTGATCTGATCGCGGCTGACCCTTGGGGAGAACTGAACCTCTGAACCCTTCGAGCCCTGCTGACGCTGTCGCGGCTCCTCCTCGTAACACGGAACGGGAACATCGGAGCCCTGCTGGCGCGGCTCATCCTTGAAAAGATCTAACTAAGACCTCCGAGCCCTGCTGACGCTGTCGCAGCTCACCCTTGCCAAGACCGAACTAAGACCTCCGAGCCCTGCTGACGCTGTTGCGGCTCATCCTTGCAAGGACCGAACTAAGACCATCGAGCCCTGCTGACGCTGTCGCGGCTCCTCAAGAACAACTCCGGATCGAGCCCTGCTGACCTCGTTGCGGCTCGAGGAGTACTCTGGTCCGGCTGGACCATCGACGCTACCAAGGCGACCTGAGTCGACTCGAAGCGAGTGAAGCAGCCAGTGCGACCATCATCTTCCGTACCCCCCGGCTCGAGGATTGAGAGCTGTGCGCAGGGTACATTTCATGCTGGCCTAAAAACAGACTGTCCCGCTTCCCTCTTCCCAAATCCCCAAAGACTTTACGATCCCTCGATCGCTTGTAAATAAGAGTGCTAATTTCTTCTTACTGTTTGATAAAGAACTTATTACTGAAAACCAACGGTGTGGTGTCCGTTCGTAAGTGTGGTGTGAGCTCAGTGGGTACGATCCTAGACTCGAAGTCCCCCCCCCGGTGGGGACCTCACGATAAGACTCGGAAATATCTGTGGGGGAGGTGGGTCCCGGGGTGGTCGGGTGAGCATAACCTGGCCCTCTGAGATCGCCCAGTCCAACAGAATGTATGTGTCCCTGGTAGTTCCTGATGCATGCGTTGTACAGGCTCGAGTCTGGTATGTGCGGACTTGTGTGATTGAATGCTGAGAAATGATGTATGCAGCATGAATGTGTCTAGTGTGGAAGTGCCACTTCTAGACATGGGTGTGCGTGTGTAGTGAGTGTGCTGACACGTGATTGGCTGGAGCCTGGCTCCAGGATGTCTGTGTGGGTCTGCCCCGGTGGTGAGTGTGGAGATTAGCATGCTGATGTGAGGGAGGGGCTGCACCTGGGTCCTGAATAGGGCTTGGCTTTCCCCACACAATGCTGGCTCCGCCCCCTGTGGTGCGTCTAACGACCCTAGCCTCCCTAGTGAATGAAAGGGGTCGTGGAGCCATCAAGGGTGCTCCAAAACCAGCTGCGACTGGTTCCCCCCACCCTGCACCTACAGACGAAGGGATTTCAAGTATAAGAAGGGGCTGTGTCCCCTTACAATTTGTTCTTTTCCTGATCTTACTGAGGGGGGCTGCTGCTGCTTGCGCCAGGAGGAACCACCACTTGGGACTGCCTTCCTGCCTGGAGGGCACAGTGAGCTGGCCCCTGACCCAGCCTTGACCCCCCCTCCTGCCTTACTGCATTCCTGAAGGACCTGGGGCTGACCTTTGACCTGGACTTTTGCTTTTGCTCCAAGCGCCTGGAAGCGCTTTATTTCTCCCCCTACGTGCTTGATGGCGCTCTATTGGTATTTCTAGCGCTGAGAGCGCTTTATTGCTTATAGTGCTTGGGAGCGCTGCATTTGCCCCTCTAGCGCCGGAAGCGCTTGGTGTTCCTCAAAGCGCAGGGAGCGCTTTATTTTTTTACTAGCGCTTTGGGAGCGCTTTATTTATCTTTACCGCCGGTGCCCACCCAGCATTGCCCTTCGAAATTGTCCCCGTTGCCGCCCAGCCGCGACCAGGAAGTCAAGCAGGCCGGGACACCCCGCGACATCATTCCCCGGGCCGCGCTCTGATTGGCTGCCGGCCCGGGACCTGACTGGAGAGAGAGAAGAAGAAGTCTGCAGCCGGCGCCTGCCACGGGGCTCCCAGGAGTGAGGGAGAGCCCCGTGGTGACCGGCATAGGAGAGCAAGGAGACCGCGACTTCAGGAGAGTCCCGAGGAGCGGGAGCTCTCTTTCTCCAGCCGCCATCAAGCCCGGTGAATGCCTGCAAAGGGGAGGGGGCAGTCGGGGCACATTGCTGGTGCCCGCCCCTCCCCTCCAGTGCGAGGGCCGGAGTGGTTGTGAGCCCGTGAGGCTCAAGGCGGCATCTTTATTGTTTAAAGCCCTAAGAGGGCTCCGGGGGCCTTTGTTCATTCTGAGTCCCCAGAGGGGGGACTCCAGCGCAGGCGGCATTTGTGTAGAGCCCACAGAGGGCTCCGGGGGCATATTTTGTTGGTTGAGCCCGAGGCTCCAAAGTGCCCCCAATTGTTTAAGAGCCCCGAGAAGCTCAGAAGCGCCTACCTGTCGTGAGAGCCCAGAGAGGCTCAAGGCACCCCAAGTGTTCCCGGGTCCCCCATGAGGGACCCCACCGCCCAGTGAGGCTGCATCTTTGTGTGTAGAGCCCAGAGAGGCTCTAGGGGGCATTTCTTTTGGTTCTTGAGCCCACGAGGCTCCAACAAGTGGCCCCATTGTTTGCACCAGTTGCCCAGCACTTTATGGGCAACTGCTACGTTTAGGCCCCTGACTTTGGGACACAGGGCGGCCTAGCCCTAGAGAGGCCAGTTGGCCTAGGGACAGTCACAGGTGGTGACTAATGTGAGTTTGGCGCAACTTGTGATTTACTTGCTAAGGTGATTTCTGCGCAATTGTTATTTCCTACACCTCTGAATGTTTTTAGGCATCATGTGTTTTCCTTCCTTACACCGCTGAATGTATGTTTATGCATCATGTGTTATGTGCTTATACCCCTACAGGTATTGTGATACTTAGGTGGTTGTTCTTGCTAGTACAGGTGGTGCTAGTGAAGTCCTAGTTCCATGCTTGACATTGTCCTAAGATGTTTAGGGTTGCGTAGGTGGTACAGTGATTTTCTATGCTATGTTCTAAGTGCTAAGTTCTAAAAGTGCTGATTCCTGACAGTGGTCCAGGTGGCCCTGTCTTGTACATATCCCCTGTAAATTCTGCCCGTGCCTGTTGGCACATTGAAAAGTGTGTGTTTTCATCTAATGTGTTTTGGTGTAATACAAAGGCTATTTTTATATATAACCTTGTGTGGAGTTTCCATTGTGGTGAGCCTTGGGTGTTGTTGCTGGGGTTGCGTGCGCAAACACTTAACTCACATTGCCTCCGAGTTTAGCCTTATTGCTCGTGCTACGTTACCAAGGGGGTGAGCAGGGGTTATCTTGGCATGTAAATCCCTTGCCCTGGCGTGGAAGTGGTGGTCTCTGACTGACTTTGGCGCAAGCCCTGGTCAGCCAGGGATCCCATTTCTAACACATGTATTCTCCATTCTGAGGCACTGTGACCCTTGCCGCACACGCAAGTCTGAGGGCTTGGGTCATTCATGTATTCTCCAGTCGGAGGCGCTGTGACCCTTGCCGCACACGCAAGTCTGAGGGCTTGGGTCATTCATGTATTCTCCAGTCTGAGGCGCTGTGACTCTTGCCGCACACGAAAGTCTGAGGGCTTGGGTCATTCATGTATTCTCCAGTCTGAGGCGCTGTGACCCTTGCCGCACATGCAAGTCTGAGGGCTTGGGTCATTCATGTGTTCTCCAGTCTGAGGCGCTGTGACCCTTGCCGCACACGCAAGTCTGAGGGCTTGGGTCATTCATGTGTTCTCCAGTCTGAGGCGCTGTGACCCTTGCCACACACACAAGTCTGAGGGCTGGGTCATTCATGTATTCTCCAGTCTGAGGCGCTGTGACCCTTGCCGCACACGCAAGTCTAAGGGCTTGGGTCATTCATGTATTCTCCAGTCTGAGGCGCTGTGACCCTTGCCGCACACGCAAGTCTGAGGGCTTGGGTCATTCATGTGTTCTCCAGTCTGAGGCGCTGTGACCCTTGCCGCACACTCAAGTCTGAGGGCTTGGGTCATTCATGTGTTCTCCAGTCTGAGGCGCTGTGACCCTTGCCGCACACGCAAGTCTGAGGGCGTGGGTCATTCATGTGTTCTCCAGTCTGAGGCGCTGTGACCCTTGCCTCACACGCAATTCTGAGGGCTTGGGTCATTCATGTGTTCTCCCGTCTGAGGCGCTGTGACCTTTGCCGCACACGCAAGTCTGAGGGCTTGAGTTATTCATGTGTTCTCCAGTCTGAGGTGCTGTGACCCTTGCCACACACGCAAGTCTGAGGGCTTGGGTCATTCATGTGTTCTCCAGTCTGAGGCGCTGTGACCCTTGCCGCACACGCAAGTCTGAGGGCTTGGGTCATTCATGTGTTCTCCAGTCTGAGGTGCTGTGACCCTTGCCGCACACGCAAGTCTGAGGGCTTGGGTCATTCATGTATTCTCCGGTCTGAGGCGCTGTGATCCTTGCCGCACACGCAAGTCTGAGGGCTGGGTCATTCATGTATTCTTCAGTCTGAGGCGCTGTGACCCTTGCCGCACAGGCAAGTCTGAGGGATGGGTCTTTCATGTATTCTCCAGTCTGAGGCGCTATGACCCTTGCCACACAGGCAAGTCTGAGGGCTGGGTCATTCATGAATTCTCCAGTCTGAGGCGCTGGGACCCTTGCCGCACACGCAAGTCTGAGGGCTTGGTCATTCATGTATTCTCCAGTCTGAGGCGCTGCGACCCTTGCCGCACACGCAAGTCTGAGGGCTGGGTCATTCATGTATTTTCCCGTCTGAGGCGCTGTGACCCTTGCCACACACGCAAGTCTGAGGGCTTGGGTCATTCATGTATTCTCCAGTCCGAGGCGCTGTGACCCTTGCCCCACACGCAAGTCTGAGGGCTTGGTCATTCATGTATTCTCCAGTCTGAGGCGCTGGGACCCTTGCCGCACACGCAAGTCTGAGGGCTGGGTCATTCATGTATTCTCCAGTCCGAGGCGCTGGGACCCTTGCCGCACACGCAAGTCTGAGGGATGGGTCATTCATGTATTCTCCAGTCTGAGGCGCTGTGACCCTTGCCGCACACGCAATTCTGAGGGCTGGGTCATTCATGTATTCTCCCTTCTGAGGCGCTGTGACACTTGCCGCACACGCAAGTCTGAGGGCTGGGTCATTCATGTATTTTCCCGTCTAAGGCGCTGTGATCCTTGCCGCACAGGCAAGTCTGAGGGCTGGGTCTTTCATGTATTCTCCAGTCTGAGGCGCTATGACCCTTGCCACACAGGCAAGTCTGAGGGCTGGGTCATTCATGAATTCTCCAGTCTGAGGCGCTGGGACCCTTGCCGCACACGCAAGTCTGAGGGCTTGGTCATTCATGTATTCTCCAGTCTGAGGCGCTGGGACCCTTGCCGCACACGCAAGTCTGAGGGCTGGGTCATTCATGTATTCTCCAGTCCGAGGCGCTGGGACCCTTGCCGCACACGCAAGTCTGAGGGATGGGTCATTCATGTATTCTCCAGTCTGAGGCGCTGTGACCCTTGCCGCACACGCAAGTCTGAGGGCTTGCGTCATTCATGTATTCTCCAGTCTGAGGCGCTGTGACCCTTGATGCACACGCAAGTCTGAGGGCTTGGGTCATTCATGTGTTCTCCAGTCTGAGGCGCTGTGACCTTTGCCGCACACGCAAGTCTGAGGGCTTGGGTTATTCATGTGTTCTCCAGTCTGAGGCGCTGTGACCCTTGCCACACACGCAAGTCTGAGGGCTTGGGTCATTCATGTGTTCTCCAGTCTGAGGCGCTGTGACCCTTGCCGCACACGCAAGTCTGAGGGCTTGGGTCATTCATGTGTTCTCCTGTCTGAGGCGCTGTGACCCTTGCCGCACACGCATGTCTGAGGGCTTGGGTCATTCATGTATTCTCCAGTCTGCGGCGCTGTGACCTTGCCGCACACGCAAGTCTGAGGGCTGGGTCATTGATGTATTCTCCAGTCTGAGGAGCTGTGACCCTTGCCGCACACGCACGTCTGAGGGCTGGTTCATTCATGTATTCTCCCGTCTGAGGTGCTGTGACCCTTGCCGCACACGCAAGTCTGAGGGCTGGGTAATTCATGTATTCTCCCGTCTGAGGCGCTGTGAACCTTGCCGCACACGCAAGTCTGAGGGCTGGGTCATTCATGCATTCTCCCGTCTAAGGCGCTGTGACCCTTGCCGCACACACAATTCTGAGGGCTGGGTCATTCATGTATTCTCCCTTCTGAGGCGCTGAGACCCTTGCCGCACACGCAAGTCTGAGGGCTGGGTCATTCATGTATTTTCCCGTCTGAGGCGCTGTGATCCTTGCCGCACACACAAGTCTGAGGGCTGGGTCATTCATGTATTCTCCCGTCTGAGGCGCTGGGACCCTTGCCGCACATGCAAGTCTGAGGGCTGGGTCATTCATGTATTCTCCAGTCTGAGGCGCTGTGACCCTTGCCCCACAGGCAAGTCTGAGGGCTGGGTCTTTCATGTATTCTCCAGTCTGAGGCGCTATGACCCTTGCCACACAGGCAAGTCTGAGGGCTGGGTCATTCATGAATTCTCCAGTCTGAGGCGCTGGGACCCTTGCCGCACACGCAAGTCTGAGGGCTTGGTCATTCATGTATTCTCCAGTCTGAGGCGCTGGGACCCTTGCCGCACACGCAAGTCTGAGGGCTGGGTCATTCATGTGTTCTCCAGTCTGAGGCGCTGGGACCCTTGCCGTGCACGCAAGTCTGAGGGATGGGTCATTCATGTATTCTCCAGTCTGAGGCGCTGTGACCCTTGCCGCACACGCAAGTCTGAGAGCTTGCGTCATTCATGTATTCTCCAGTCTGAGACTCTGTGACTCTTGCCCCACTCACAGGTCTGAGGGCTTGGGTCATTCATGTATTCTCCAGGCCGAGGCGCTGTGACCCTTGCTGCACACGCAAGTCTGAGGGCTTGGGTCATTCATGTATTCTCCAGTCTGAGGCGCTGTGACCCTTGCCGCACACGCAAGTCTGAGGGCTTGGGTCATTCATGTATTCTCCAGTCCGAGGCGCTGTGACCCTTGCCACACACGCAAGTCTGAGGGCTTGGGTCATTCATGTATTCTCCAGTCCGAGGCGCTGTGACCCTTGCCCCACACGCAAGTCTGAGGGCTTGGGTCATTAATGTATTCTCGAGTCCGAGGCGCTGTGACCCTTGCCGCACACGCAAGTCTGAGGGCTTGGGTCATTCATGTATTCTCCAGTCCGAGGCGCTGTGACCCTTGCCGCACACGCAAGTCTGAGGGCTTGGGTCATTCATGTGTTCTCCAGTCCGAGGCGCTGTGACCCTTGCCGCACACGCAAGTCTGAGGGCTGAGTCATTCTTTTAATAAAAAATAAAAAAAATTATTGAGACAAAACATTTGACATTACAGATTCACTCTTACACAGCAGAGTTGGTTATTAATACAGATTAAAGAACAACAATATTTTAGAATATACGCCTTCGGTACAGCAAAGCATTCCTAGAAATGCAGACTAAGGAAAGCGGTACACAAGAAAATAAACAAAACAACAAAAAGAGATAAAGAAGACAGTAGTACGGAAAAAATATTGGAATTCCATTAACTGACCCATTCAATCACCGGCGCCCAAATCCTGGTTGCCAGTTGTCGCCTTCTCCCCCCTTTACACGAGAAAGCAGAAAATTCAAGCCTATGAATGGCTAACAATCTTGCTCGACACTGCATGAAGGTTGGAGCTTCTGAAGAAAGCCACTGAGATGTTATACATAGGCGGAGCTGCGACATAGCTATAAATATAAGGGCTGATTGATGTAACTGATTCCTGCCTATTGAACTATTACCAACCCCAACCCCAAATATCTGAGGGCTTGGGTCATTCATGTATTCTCCAGTCCGAGGTGCTGTGACCCTTGCCGCACACGCAAGTCTGAGGGCTTGGGTCATTCATGTATTCTCCAGTCCGAGGCGCTGAGACCCTTGCCGCACACGCAAGTCAGAGGGCTGGGTCATTCATGGGTTCTATAGTCCGAGGCGCTGAGACCCTTGCCGCACACGCAAGTCTGAGGGCTTGAGGAAAATTGAATTTTGCCTTGTCATATGTGCCTACGTGTTCCCCATCCTATGTTATATGTGCATGATCGATATGCATATGTTCCCCTATGATCGATTAAAGACGCAATTATAGTTGTGTCCAACGTTAGTATGCCAGTCTCCAGCTCTTGTGAAAGCAACGAGTATTAGGCCTATGTTGCCCACGTTTTACAGTGTGCACGTTAATGCATTGAATTGTCCCCGTTTCTAGGCCTCAAAAGGGCCCGGCACAAGATTCAAGCTCCAGTCTCCTGAACCCACTCCGAGGAGCGATGCAGCCCCCACCTGCATCCCTGACCCTTCACTTACTTCCTGCCGCGCAGCGCGGTGCCCGGCCTGGCTCTGCCTGCCTGTCTGCCAAGAATATGTTATGCCTCTAGTTATCAGTTCAGCTCTCCGTCTTCACATTCCTAAGCTAACGAACCGCATAAACAGCTTCAGCTATAGTCTAGTTTTTCTGTCTCCATGCAAGAGAATTACTGTATTAATATTCATAGAAGATTCATAGTACACGCAATACATGAAGAATATATGCATGCACCAGTCTTAGTGTCCAGTAGCCTTTGCCCTGATAACTTTTAGATTCTATCAACATGTACTCCAAACACCAGATACCAGATATGCTATAGGTACATGTCGTCCTGACACCGCAGACTTTAGTCTCCTCTTCTAGTGCAGAAGTCATAGCCCCAGTTCTCCCCGGTAACACGTCATTACCTGTTTGCGCGCACTACTAGGTTAAAGGTTCCAGCTGCTCAGGTGGCCCCCTCTATGTATCCACCCACTTTATGACACTTCTGTGACGTTTTCATCACATGTCTACGTGCACGCCCTGTGCACGCCTTCTTTTCACGCCCATGTGTTCTTATCTTACGTTTGTCACTAGTTACGCCTACTGTATGCAATGTAATTCTAATGTTTTACTATATATACCTTGTACTGTTGATGAAACGTTGCAGCTGCCTTCTATCCTATTTTATTTCAGGCTGTCCCGTTCCAGACCCTTCCCCTTTGCCTGAATAAAGCCTGTTCGACTCAGATTCCTCGGATCCTGCCTCTTATTTATTGAGCTATCTGTTATTGTTAATGTATTCAAAAATAGTACCGGTATTTAATATTTATTTACCACATAATGGCGCCCGAACAGGGACGTGCCCTTTCCCCACGCGCCGGCGATGTAACGCAGGCCCCCTGACCCTTCTACAGCCGTGACGGAACTCTACCGTGCACGTGCAGATATTTCTGCTTCAAGTCTCCCTCAGGCCCACGGAGGAGATGGAAACTGCGGTCCGGCATCCAGACGAGGCGGTGTGGAATGCAGTTCGTCCCGACCAGAGCCCAAGCCGAGAGAGCAAGGTCCGAGGTATCCGGAGGCCCACCTGTTTCTGAAGTCCGAAATCCGAAGTTCGTAGTCCGACGTCGTAGCAGTCCAGTCCAGTCCGAGGCCTTCCAGTTTCTGCTTCCCGGTGAGTACCGTTGCGGGGGAAGAATCTAGACAGGTTCATTAGTTTGTTCCTGGTCAGATGGGTTTGGGTACACAGATCCAGTCCGACGTGTCCATCTAGGTGGATACGGTATGACGTGTCTCTTTATGAGACCGGTATGTTCTGTACTGTTTTAGCAGTGCATCCAGTAATTCTAGTAAGTCCGTTCTCGAGAAATTCAAGTATTATGTTTTCAGTGTATCAGGTAGAATTCTGTTCGAACTGTTATTAATGTATTTCTATGTCGTGGTATGAGTGATTTGTTTGCCATTTCATTACTGTGATTATTGTGTATTGTGTTCGCAAGTATAATTCAGCCATGCCTCTGTTCTCGAAATTACGTCAGATCGGAACCAGAAAGGGGTTACTCGAAGAATCAGTTCCTGTCCCTCCTAGGGACAGTCCTGGACATTTTATGTATCACAGGCATGGTTTAAATGCCATATTATATCTAGACTTATGGGTTGATTATACGAAAGATCTTGAAGAGAAATATAGATGGCCTGTATCAGGTACATGGGATGCCGAGTGCATCATGCGAGTAGAAGAAGCATTATGGAAAAAGAAAGCCAGACAGTCCCAGAAAGATGCCATCGAGTTATGGCGCAAAGAATCTCATAAAAGAACCGAAAAAGAATTCAGAAAAGCAGAATTAAGTAGGGAATCCTCAGAAAAAGCCCAAGAAAGGGAATTAATTGGAGAAGGTGAACGAGTTAGAGCAGAACAGTCAGACAGACAGAGGAATGCCCTTATTAAAGGTATGTATCCTCTTCTTGCCGAGGGCTTGCCGAAGGCAACCCCAGAAGCACCCTGTAATTTACCGCCACCATTGGTCCCGATTAAGCTACGTCATAAACCGACCGCAGCTGAAATTTTTCTTTCGTCCTATTTGGACGACACAGTCCCAGAATATGCAAATCGTATTCCGCCTGTTCACCCTCCGCATCCTGTAAATAATGTAATTCCTGTTCCTCCAGCCACTGGTCCCGGGGGTCAAGTTAATGTGCCAGCACCCCCGGACCAGCCCACAGTATTGTGTACATATAAATGTACCCGTTTTACCAGTCACTCTGCCAGCCCGTACAGTATTAACTGACAATTCCAGCTCAGGAGGGGCTGAAGGAGGTGCTCCTATCACCCTGCCTCAAGTTAGACGACTGACGCTGCATGACGTAGCGTTACAGCGTACGCCAAAAGTGGCGACATACACAGATCTCAAGCGACTTCTTACTGACTGTATATATGATCCAGTTCCAGGCGAAGATCACATGATCTTATATTCAGTACGTTTAAGACGGGTGGCCAGCTTTTTGATCACCCTGCCTGATATGAAGGACCATCTAAACAGAATATATCGTTTTATCCGTACAGGAGAGAATCCAGGAAGTATTCACGAAGCTATGGCACACAGAAAAGTCGAGACTCAACATATGATTTTACAGTTCTTGATTAACTGTTTAATAAGAGAGCAAGATTATCCTGATAAAGATAAAGACGAGATGAAAGGTCTGACTAAGTGGAGTGACAATATAGCCGAGGGAAAGCACAGAACACAAGGTAGTGTAGAAAGTATGTACAAGAAAATTCGTAAGGAAATTATAAGTATACACCAGAAAGAGGAAGCAAAACGAGCAACCGAGAAAGAGAATGACTCTTCCAGTGAAGAGGTAGACAGCGAGAATCCCTCCAGAATAGCGTATGTAGGTAGAACTAGACTTTCCGACCGACATTCACGCCTAGATTACAAGAAAGTTTTTCCTCCTCCAGTACCAGAACAGTGTTCTCTTGAACAAGTATTCCAGGCTACCGATAAAATTCTGAAATCACGAATAGGTTATAGTGAGCTTAGTACAATGCATGAACAAGAACTAGCCCGATCAGCAGTCCGATGGACTAGTGATTCTACCACGTTTCCAGATGAAATAGTGGCCCAAATGTTTCTGAAACTGCCCCCAGCCGAGCAACGTCTGGTGGGTACGTATATGATCCAGCACCTCATTACACTGTATGAGGATCAGCATTCTGATCCAGGTCCTTTACATGATGTACTGAACGAGTTACTCCTAAACAGATGGAAAGGTCTAGGTACCGATTTAATTAGTGTCATACTAGAACAGCGCCACAAATACAGAACGTTCTTGAATCCACATTTTGTTCCTGTCCCACCTCCAGTAAGAAAATCATTCTACATAGACAGACAGAATCCGTTACGAGAAGTACATCCAGTTAAGGGAGAGGGGGGTGGTCTAGAACGAGTATTTGTTTACACCCCTATCACGAAAATAGAACTTCTGGAAATGAAAAAGTTAATACCTTGTCACGATAAAGATCCAGCAGGGTTTCACCGTGAATTAAAGGACATGCTCCGTATGGGAGAATACACGTATCCTGATATCATTAAAATGTTAAAGGTCCTGTTGCCTGCGGGCATATATGAAAAACTTAAAGAAAAAGAATGGGAGGTGGGAGAGAAAAAGATAGATTGGACCGCATTAGAGACTGAAGATAACACACGAGTTCCAGGTACCGGTCTTGGGGATAAAGCTAAAGCTTTGCCCGAATTGTTAATACAAGTCTTGCCAAGATTACTAGCCACGAAAAAGGAAGATTGGGATGCCATCTCAGCCTGTAAACAGAAACAAGACGAAGACACCAGTGATTTTTATTCTAGATTTGAGAAATGTTTCATTATTAATAGTGGTCTGAAAACAAGTAGTGAATCTTATCCACATCTTTTTGTTACCAAACTAGTCGAGAATTCAAGTCCACAAGTTAAAAATCGAGTACTGAAAGTCGAAAGTACCTGGCAAGCTAATACTCCGTCACAAATGCTCCAGATGCTACAGTACCACCAGAACAGAATCAGGGAAGAGCAGGAACACGAAAAGAGACGTATGAAAGACACGAAAATGAAAGTATTAGTTGCACAATCTGTTCCACAAGACAGTCAGAAGAGGGGTCCGAATCAAGCTAGTCATCCTGCATCTCCCGTTAAAGGGACATGCAATTACTGTAAACAGCCAGGTCATTATATAAACGAATGTGCAGTTCTGAAACACAACATAGCTACAGGTAGGACGAAAGAAAGACCACGTCCGCATAGACAAGAACAAGTTTCACAGACTTCCCAGCCACCGCAGAATGCACAACAGACAGTTACAGTACCGCAGCCTATAGCTGCCACACAGCACGTTACACAGCAGATGTACCAGTATGCACAGTCAGAGTATCCAGATTATCAGCCGTATTCATGAAACAGCCTAGAGAGGGAGGTAGGCTTGCCTCTCATCGAGATTCCTGTAGATCAAGAGGGTCCCTATGTACATAGTCAAGTATTAGGGAAAGACAGAAAGTTTCTGATTGATACAGGGGCAAGTAGGACTACCATCAGTCATGACGAGGTTCCAGGGGCTCCACTCTCAGGCTCTAGAAATGTTTCCCTTGGATTTTCAGGAAAGCCTATTGTTAATGAAATATCGAAACCAGTTACTCTAGAAGTCGGTCCATTGTCCCGAACTACAGACTTGTTACTTACGAAATCATGTCCAGAAAATGTATTAGGCATTAGAACTCTGAAAGAATTAGGAGCAGTCATATGCTGCTCCCCAGAAGGGGTGCGACTGTTTCTGCGAGATTTTAAAGGTCATTATGTATTACGCGATTTTGATCCAAGATTATTGAATGTACCTCAGCATTTATGGGCGCAAGGTCCAACTGATGTAGGTTGTATGCATATCACACCCTATCGTGTTACTCTGAAGAAAGGTGATGTATTACCACGAATCCGACAGTACAAATTGCCCTCTGAGGCTGTAGCAGCCTTATCCAAAATTATTGACGAGCTTATTGCTCAAGGAGTAGTTGTAGAAACTGACTCCAATGTATGTAATTCTCCTATCATTCCGATTCTGAAACGTACTGATCCAAATGCACCTCCAGTTTATCGATTAGTGATTGACCTTCGAGAACTTAATAAATGTATCATACCCCAGTACCCAGTGGTTCCAGACATTTCTTCCCTATTGACAGCCATTGATTCTGAAGCCACATTCTTTACCGTTATTGATCTCAAGAACGCATTCTTTAGTGTCCCCATTCATCCAGACAGTCAGTTCCTTTTCGGATTCTGTTTAAATGGAAGGAGCTATAAATTTACACGAGCTCCTCAAGGTTTCACAGAAAGTCCTAGTATTTACAGTCAAGCACTTAAAAGACAACTAGACAATATTCACATGCCAACTGACACTGCTCTGCTCCAGTATGTCGATGATCTATTGATCACAGCCCGTTCTGAACGTGACTGCGAACGTGCGTCACTTACGGTCTTGTATTTTCTGGCCGAGATGGGGCACAAGGTGTCCCCTTCCAAATTGCAATTCTGTGTCCAGCAAGTGGTCTACTTAGGACACTTACTGTCCAAGAGGGGTAGGCAGTTGACACCTGACCGTATCCAGTTAATAGCACGTCTTCCACAGCCCAAGACACAGAAGGAGGTACGAGCTTTTATCGGCCTCACTTCTTACTGTAGACAATGGATTCCTCAGTATGCATTTCTAGCCAAACCACTGATACAGTTAACGACACAGGAGGCAGCCGTATCGACTGTCCTCCCTTGGACCCTGGAACACACACTTGTTTTCAATGAGTTAAAGAAAGCTTTATGTAATGCACCTGTTCTAGCAACACCAAACTACAGTAAGCCTTTTACACTTTTTGTCACTGAACGTGATGGTACTGCATTATCTGTTCTCACACAAGATCAAGCAGGACAATACAAGCCCTGTGCTTATTTTTCTAGCACATTAGATCCAGTGGCCCAGGCTCTGCCTGCGTGCCTCAAGTCAGTTGCAGCCACAGCTCTAGCTATCAGACAAAGTGATTCCATAGTGTTAGGACACTCCCTGACAGTACAAGTTCCACACTCCGTGGAAGTTCTTTTAAACCGAACACAGACCCAGCACTTGACTATTGCACGTTTAACAGGATATGAACTGACGCTGTTCCAGCCACACATAGAAATCAGACGCTGCAACATTTTAAATCCCGCTACACTGTTACCCTCGAGTACATCGAATTCTGCCACACATGACTGTGTGGAAGTTGTTAACACCATGACAAAGCCAAGACAAGACTTGACAGACATTGCATTACCTGAACCCGACCTGACACTTTATGTGGATGGTTCATGTATGAGAACGAGTACAGGAGAACTAGTAGCCGCGTATGCAGTGACTACTGAAACCGAAGTTATAGAAACACATCGTATAGACACCCTGTCTGCTCAAGCAGCAGAGCTCGTCGCTCTGACCCAAGCCTGCATACGAGCCAAGAACCTGAAAGTTAACATATACACAGATTCACGTTATGCATTCGGAGTCGTACACGACTTTGGAGTACTCTGGCAAGAAAGAGGTTTTATGACTTCTCATGGAACCAAGATTCAGCATGGCCCCCTCATTCAAGCTCTGTTAGATGCAATACATTTACCGACAGCTATCGCTATCATGAAGTGCAAGGCACATACGAAAGTCACTGACATCATTTCCCAGGGTAACGACCTGGCAGATCGAACAGCCAAGCTCACAGCCCAGACTCCAGACATTCCAGTTAACACGACACCGACACACATTCCAGATCAGACTACTTGTATGACCGTTAAGGACCCTACACAAGACGTAATAGATATACAGTTACATGCCACTCCAGAAGAAATCAAGAAATGGTCTGAACAAGGAGGGGTCCAGACAGATCAAGGATGGTTGACAAAGGGAAAAGCCACATGGTTTCTCCCCGACTCTATGGTTCAAGTCATTATTAACACCGCACATAGTCCAGCACATTTAGGAGAAAAAGCCATGTTAGACAGTATTCAGAACCTCTGGTTCAACAAGCATTTGCGAGCAGCAGCCAAACAGAAAGTGCGTACCTGCATGATCTGTTGTCAGTTCAATCCAGGTAAAAGTATTCCGGTGGAACAAGGTGGATTCCATCCTCCTGACCACCCTTTTGAAGTCCTCCAGATGGATTATATTCAGATGGAGCGATGTCGAGGTTTCAAGTATGTTCTCGTAGTTGTATGCGCTTTGTCCAGGTGGACAGAAGCATATCCAGTTCCAGATTAAACAGCCGCGACCACTGCCAGGCAGTTGGTTCGTGAGTATTTCCCCCGCTATGGATTACCTAGGGTCGTGTATTCAGATAACGGCCAGCCATTCTCATCCGAGCTCATGAAACAAGTTTCCCTTCTGTTAGGGTACCAGTGGAAGTTCCATTGTGTACGCCATCCTGAAGCAGCCGGTCTCGTAGAGAGACATAACCAGACTCTGAAAATCCGCATCGCCAAAGTATGCGCAGAAAAAGGCGTAGATTGGATGGTAGCCCTGCCAGTCGCCCTTTTTTATATGAGAATGGTCGCTCTTTCCCGTTCAGGTCTATCTCCATATGAGATAGTGTTTGGTCGTCCCCCAAATATGTGGGGTACACCTAGACCACGTACAATTACCGATGTTGACAGTAATATGCTGACAGATTATTTGGCCGCCTTGATGTCTGCACTACAATCTTGTCGTTCACAGGTTGCCGCTGCTTTTCCAGACAACACCGAAGTGAAACCGCACGAGGTCGTTCCAGGTGACTTCGTCCTTGTGAGAAATTTTGATCGTTCAAGTCCGCTGGAGCCCCGCTGGAAGGAGCCCCGCCTTGTTCTTCTCACCACCCGGACAGCAGTGAAAGTCGAAAACAGAAAAGGGTGGCTACACGTGAGCCACGTCAAGAAATTCCATGGACTTAAAACAAAAACTTTTCTCAAAGACTGCCCCGTTCTCAAGGACTGCCCAGACACTGAATCTAAACTTCCCTTGTTAGAGAAAACTCCGCAGCAGGAGTATAAAACAAAGTTGAGGTCTAGTAAGTCAGCCAGTTTCATTGTCTAAGTCCCTCTCGGGTGAAACGGTTAGACAGGTTCCTGACATGTATGAGATAGACCCACACAGTGAGAGAGTTAGTCAAAACTCTAAGAGATGTATCATTACTCTGTTTTTTCTATTATTTCTGAGTCTTATGGTTACTTGCATAAGTTATGCTGTACATTTATGTTTTCCTATTTCACATGTACATATGTTTTCTAATGTTACAGTAGAGCACACATTTAGTGACCTGCCTCCTCACGAGTTATCATATCGTCTTGCTATGCGTAATAATACTTTTATCCGAATGCTGCACTATTCACACCAGACCAGCAATGCCACTAATTGTTGGGTGTGTGGTCGACTCCCCCCTTTCCAGACATCGAAGGGAGTTCTGCCACTCTTTCCCTATCCGTTTTCACACAATGGATCATGTGGAGCATGGTCCACGTTAACGTCATCCTCAAATGATATGTCCCTTCTGAATCGAACATGTTTCCCAGACAAGCAAGGTCTTTCCCATAGAACAGGGTTAGATCTAGAAAATGAAGTATATGATTTAGGTAATTATTCCTCGAATTTCATGGTTCTGAATGTTCAGTCCGAAACTACTCCAGATTTGCCTGCTATTTCAGTTCTACCAGTTAAAGGCGAATTATGTGTCAGAAAGAATGGTTCTGCACATGTAGGACATAGTGATTGTACTACTATGGTCAAGTATAGTGACAGTGGGAAATCTATTTTCAAAGCCTCACGTCATTCTTATTTTGTGTGCGGTCAGACCGCATATGTACGTCTGCCCCTAGATTGGGATGGAACATGTTATATTGCCTTCCTACTGCCACCAGTTTTCCTAGCCCCATCCGATTATCACAGAAACACACATCTAGTACACGTTAGACATAGAAGGGAGATCGAGTCCCCAATTGTCGATCAAACTGAAACTGCCTTAGAACATATCAAGACTTCAATAAAGGTTTCTTTTTCTTCATAGGCCCTGTCCAGAATAGTAAATTAATACGTAGGCTAACCAGAACCCTTGAAGCAGTAGTGAATGAGACTACTTCCGCTCTAGGTAACTTAACTGAAGAACAATCTGCTATGAGATTTGTCGTGCTCCAAAATCGTCTCGTCCTTGACGTCATACTGGCCGATAGGGGAGGAGCTTGTAGAGTCATCGGATCTAGTTGCTGCATTTTCATTCCTAATAACGCGCCGTCTGTTTATTCAGCTATAACCAGACTTCATAAAATTGCCCATCAGTTACACCAGAATCCAGGCACCTGGACATGGTCCGGTTGGCTCTGGAGTATAATATCTGCCTGGGGATGGAAAGTATTGTCATTCCTGGGTATAGCAGTAATGATCATATTCAGTTGCTGCCTCTGTTTACAATGTGGCCCTGCGATTTGCGGCTTGTGTGCTACCTCTTGTATTCCTAGTCCTAAGTCCCGTTCCAAGACAACTCGAGACGAGCAAATGATGCTATATGAACAGATAGATGGTATCATGAATATTGATGTTTCCTGATGGAAACGTAGGGCACAAGGAGGGAATGAGGAAAATTGAATTTTGCCTTGTCATATGTGCCTACGTGTTCCCCATCCTATGTTATATGTGCATGATCGATATGCATATGTTCCCCTATGATCGATTAAAGACGCAATTATAGTTGTGTCCAACGTTAGTATGCCAGTCTCCAGCTCTCGTGAAAGCAACGAGTATTAGGCCTATGTTGCCCACGTTTTACAGTGTGCACGTTGAATTGTCCCCGTTTCTAGGCCTCAAAAGGGCCCGGACACAAGATTCAAGCTCCAGTCTCCTGAACCCACTCCGAGGAGCGATGCAGCCCCCACCTGCATCCCTGACCCTTCACTTACTTCCTGCCGCGCAGCGCGGTGCCCGGCCTGGCTCTGCCTGCCTGTCTGCCAAGAATATGTTATGCCTCTAGTTATCAGTTCAGCTCTCCGTCTTCACATTCCTAAGCTAACGAACCGCATAAACAGCTTTAGCTATAGTCTAGTTTTTCTGTCTCCATGCAAGAGAATTACTGTATTAATATTCATAGAAGATTCATAGTACACGCAATACATGAAGAATATATGCATGCACCAGTCTTAGTGTCCAGTAGCCTTTGCCCTGATAACTTTTAGATTCTATCAACATGTACTCCAAACACCAGATACCAGATATGCTATAGGTACATGTCGTCCTGACACCGCAGACTTTAGTCTCCTCTTCTAGTGCAGAAGTCATAGCCCCAGTTCTCCCCGGTAACACGTCATTGCCCGTTTGCGCGCACTACTAGGTTAAAGGTTCCAGCTGCTCAGGTGGCCCCCTCTATGTATCCACCCACTTTATGACACTTCTGTGACGTTTTCATCACATGTCTACGTGCACGCCCTGTGCACGCCTTCTTTTCACGCCCATGTGTTCTTATCTTACGTTTGTCACTAGTTACGCCTACTGTATGCAATGTAATTCTAATGTTTTACTATATATACCTTGTACTGTTGATGAAACGTTGCAGCTGCCTTCTATCCTATTTTATTTCAGGCTGTCCCGTTCCAGACCCTTCCCCTTTGCCTGAATAAAGCCTGTTCGACTCAGATTCCTCGGATCCTGCCTCTTATTTATTGAGCTATCTGTTATTGTTAATGTATTCAAAAATAGTACCGGTATTTAAATATTTATTTACCACAGGCTGGGTCATTCATGTGTTCTCCAGTCCGAGGCGCTGTGATCCTTGCCGCACACGCAAGTCTGAGGGCTGGGTCATTCATGTATTCTCCAGTCCGATGCGCTGTGACCCTTGCCGCACATGCAAGTCTGAGGGCTGGGTCATTCATGTATTCTCCAGTCTGAGGCACTGTGACCCTTGCCGCACACGCAAGTCTGAGGGCTGGGTCATTTATGTATTCTCCAGTCTGAGGCGCTGGGACCCTTGCCGCACAGGCAAGTCTGAGGGCTGGGTCATTCATGTGTTCTCCAGTCTAAGGCGCTGGGACCCTTGCCGCACACGCAAGTCTGCGGGCTTGGGTCATTCATGTATTCTCCAGTCCGAGGCGCTGTGACCCTTGCCGCACACACAAGTCTGAGGACTTGGGTCATTCATGTATTCTCCAGTCCGAGTTGCTGAGACCCTTGCCGCACACGCAAGTCTGAGGGCTGGGTCATTCATGTGTTCTCCAGTCTGAGGCGCTGTGACCATTGCCACACTCGCAAGTCTGAGGGCTTGGGTCATTCATGTATTCTCCAGTCTGAGGCACTGGGACCCTTGCCGCACACGCAAGTCTGAGGGCTGGGTCATTCATGTGTTCTCCAGTCCGAGGCGCTGTGACCCTTGCCGCACACGCAAGTCTGAGGGCTTGGGTCATTCATGTATTCTCCAGTCCAAGGCGCTGTGACCCTTGCCGCACACGCAAGTCTGAGGACTTGGGTTATTCATGTATTCTCCAGTCCGAGGCGCTGAGACCATTGCCGCACACGCAAGTCTGAGGGCTGGGTCATTCATGTGTTCTCCAGTCCGAGGCGCTGTGACCCTTGCCGCACACGCAAGTCTGAGGGTTTGGGTCATTCATGTATTCTCCAGTCCGAGGCGATATGACTCTTGCTGCACACGCACGTCTGAGGGCTGGGTCATTCATCTGTTCTCCAGTCCAAGGCACTGAGACCCTTGCCGCACATGCAAGTCTGAGGGCTGGGTCATTCATGTGTTCTCCAGTCCGGGGCGCTGTGATCCTTGCCACACACGCAAGTCTGAGGGCTGGGTCATTCATGTATTCTCCAGTCCGAGGCGCTGTGACCCTTTCTGCACACGCAAGTCTGAGGGCCGACACATTCATGTATTCTCCAGTCTGTAGCGCTCTGACCCTTGCCGCACACGCAAGTCTGAGGGCTGGGTAATTCATGTGTTCTCCAGTCTGAGGCGCTGTGACCCTTGCCGCACACGCAAGTCTGAGGGCTGGGTCATTCATGTATTCTCCAGTCTGAGGCGCTGGGACTCTTGCCGCACACGCAAGTCTGAGGGCTGGGTCATTCATGTATTCTCCAGTCTGAGGCGCTGGGACCCTTGCCGCACACGCAAGTCTGAGGGCTGGGTCATTCATGTATTCTCCAGTCTATGGCCCCGGGACCCTTGCCGCACTCACAAGTCTGAGGGCTGGGTCATTCATGTATTCTCCAGTCTGAGGCGCTGGGACCCTTGCCGCACACGCAAGTCTGAGGGTTTGGTCATTCATGTATTCTCCAGTCTGAGGCGCTGGGACCCTTGCCGCACACTCAAGTCTGAGGGCTGGGTCATTCATGTATTCTCTAGTCTGAGGCACTGTGACCCTTGCCCCACTCGCAAGTCTGAGGGCTTGGGTCATTCATGTATTCTCCAGTCCGAGGCGCTGTGACCCTTGCCACACACGCAAGTCTGAGGGCTTGGGTCATTCATGTATTCTCCAGTCGAAGGCTCTGTGACCCTTGCCGCACACGCAAGTCTGAGGGCTTGGGTCATTCATGTGTTCTCCAGTCTGAGGCGCTGTGACCCTTGCCGCACACGCAAGTCTGAGGGCTTGGGTCATTCATGTATTCTCCAGTCCGAGGCGCTGAGACCCTTGCCGCACACGCAAGTCTGAGGGCTGGGTCATTCATGGGTTCTATAGTCCGAGGCGCTGAGACCCTTGCCGCACACGCAAGTCTGTGGGCTGGGTCATTCATGTGTTTTCCAGTCCGAGGCGCTGTGATCCTTGCCGCACACGCAAGTCTGAGGGCTGGGTCATTCATGTATTCTCCAGTCCGATGCGCTGTGACCCTTGCCGCACATGCAAGTCTGAGGGCTGGGTCATTCATGTATTCTCCAGTCTGAGGCACTGTGACCCTTGCCGCACACGCAAGTCTGAGGGCTGGGTCATTTATGTATTCTCCAGTCTGAGGCGCTGGGACCCTTGCCGCACAGGCAAGTCTGAGGGCTGGGTCATTCATGTGTTCTCCAGTCTAAGGCGCAGGGACCCTTGCCGCACACGCAAGTCTGCGGGCTTGGGTCATTCATGTATTCTCCAGTCCGAGGCGCTGTGACCCTTGCCGCACACGCAAGTCTGAGGACTTGGGTCATTCATGTATTCTCCAGTCCGAGGTGCTGAGACCCTTGCCGCACACGCAAGTCTGAGGGCTGGGTCATTCATGTGTTCTCCAGTCTGAGGCGCTGTGACCATTGCCACACTCGCAAGTCTGAGGGTTTGGGTCATTCATGTATACTCCAGTCTGAGGCGCTGGGACCCTTGCCGCACACGCAAGTCTGAGGGCTGGGTCAATCATGTGTTCTCCAGTCCGAGGCGCTGTGACCCTTGCCGCACACGCAAGTCTGAGGGCTTGGGTCATTCATGTATTCTCCAGTCCAAGGCGCTGTGACCCTTGCCGCACACGCAAGTCTGAGGACTTGGGTAATTCATGTATTCTCCAGTCGGAGGCGCTAAGACCATTGCCGCACACGCAAGTCTGAGGGCTGGGTCATTCATGTGTTCTCCAGTCCGAGGCACTGTGACCCTTGCCGCACACGCAAGTCTGAGGGTTTGGGTCATTCATGTATTCTCCAGTCCGAGGCGATATGACTCTTGCTGCACACGCACGTCTGAGGGCTGGGTCATTCATCTGTTCTCCAGTCCAAGGCACTGAGACCCTTGCCGCACATGCAAGTCTGAGGGCTGGGTCATTCATGTGTTCTCCAGTCGGGGGCGCTGTGATCCTTGCCACACACGCAAGTCTGAGGGCTGGGTCATTCATGTATTCTCCAGTCCGAGGCGCTGTGACCCTTTCTGCACACGCAAGTCTGAGGGCCGACACATTCATGTATTCTCCAGTCTGTAGCGCTCTGACCCTTGCCGCACACGCAAGTCTGAGGGCTGGGTAATTCATGTGTTCTCCAGTCTGAGGCGCTGTGACCCTTGCCGCACACGCAAGTCTGAAGGCTGGGTCATTCATGTGTTCTCCAGTCTGAGGCGCTTTGACCCTTGCCGCATACGCAAGTCTGAGGGCTCGGTCATTCACATCTTCTCCAGTCTGAGGCGCTGTGACCCTTGCCTCACACGCAAGTCTGAGGGCTGGGTCATTCATGTATTCTCCAGTCTGAGGCGCAGTGACCCTTGCCGCACACGCAAGTCTGAGGGCTGTGTCATTCATGTATTCTCCCGTCTGAGGCGCTGTGACCATTGCAGCACACACAAGTCTGATGGCTGGGTCATTCACGTATTCTCCCGTCTAGGCGCTGTGACCCTTGCCGCGCAGGCAAGTCTGAGGGCTGGGTCATTCATATATTCTCCAGTCTGAGGCGCTGTGACCCTTGCCGCACACTCAAGTCTGAGGGCTTGGTCATTCATGTATTCTCTAGTCTGAGGCGCTGTGACCCTTGCCCCACTCGCAAGTCTGAGGGCTTGGGTCATTCATGTATTCTCCAGTCCGAGGCGCTGTGACCCTTGCCACACACGCAAGTCTGAGGGCTTGGGTCATTCATGTATTCTCCAGTCCAAGGCTCTGTGACCCTTGCCGCACACGCAAGTCTGAGGGCTTGGGTCATTCATGTGTTCTCCAGTCTAAGGCGCTGTGACCCTTGCCGCACACGCAAGTCTGAGGGCTGGGTCATTTATGTGTTCTCCAGTCCGAGGCGCTGAGACCCTTGCCGCACACGCAAGTCCGAGGGCTGGGTCATTCATGTGTTCTCCAGTCCGAGGCGCAGTGATCCTTGCCGCACACGCAAGTCTGAGGGCTGGGTCATTCATGTATTCTCCCGTCTGAGGCGCTGTGACCCTTGCCGCACACGCAAGTCTGAGTGCTTTGGTCATTCATGTATTCTCCAGTCCGAGGCGCTGTGACCCTTGCCGCATACACAAGTCTGAGGGCTTGGGTCATTCATGTATTCTCCAGTCCGAGGCGATGTGACTCTTGCCGCACACGCAAGTCTGAGGGCTGGGTCATTCATGCGTTCTCCAGTCCGAGGCGCTGAGACCCTTGCCGCACACGCAAGTCTGAGGGCTGGGTCATTCATGTATTCTCCAGTCTGAGGCACTGTGACCCTTGCCAAACACGCAAGTCTTAGGGCTGGGTCATTCATGTATTCTCCAGTCTGAGGCGCTGTGACCCTTGCCGCACACACAAGTCTGAGGGCTGGGTCATTCATGTGTTCTCCAGTCTGAGGCGCTGTGACCCTTGCTGCACACGCAAGTCTGAGGGCTTGGGCCATTCATGTGTTCTCCAGTCCGAGGCGCTTTGACCCTTGCTGCACACGCAAGTCTGAGGGCTGAGTCATTCTTTAAAAAAAAAAAAAATTTTATTGAGACAAAACATTTGACATTACAGATTCACTCTTACACAGCAGAGTTGGTTATTAATACAGATTAAAGAACAACATTATTTTAGAATATAAGCCTTCGGTACAGCAAAGCATTCCTAGAAATTGAGACTAAGGAAAGCGGTACACAAGAAAATAAACAAAACAACAAAAAGAGATAAAGAAGACAGTAGTACGGAAAAAATATTGGAATTCCATTAACTGACCCATTCAATCACCGGCGCCCAAATCCTGGTTGCCAGTTGTCGCCTTCTCTCCCCTTTACACGAGAAAGCAGAAAATTCAAGCCTATGAAAGGCTAACAATCTTGCTCGCCACTGCATGAAGGTTGGAGCTTCTGAAGAAAGCCACTGAGATGTTATACATAGGCGGAGCTGCGACATAGCTATAAATATAAGGGCTGATTAATGTAACTGATTCCTGCCTATTGAACTATTACCAACCTCAACCCCAGATATCTGAGGGCTTGGGTCATTAATGTATTCTCCAGTCCGAGGTGCTGTGACCCTTGCCGCACACGCAAGTCTGAGGGCTTGGGTCATTCATGTATTCTCCAGTCCGAGGTGCTGAGACCCTTGCCGCACACGCAAGTCTGAGGGCTGGGTCGTTCATGGGTTCTATAGTCCGAGGCGCTGAGACCCTTGCCGCACACGCAAGTCTGAGGGCTGGGTCATTCATGTGTTCTCCAGTCCGAGGCGCCGTGACCCTTGCCGCACATGCAAGTCTGAGGGCTGGGTCATTCATGTGTTCTCCAGTCTGAGGCGCCGTGACCCTTGCCGCACAGGCAAGTCTGAGGGCTCGGTCATTCATGTATTCTCCAGTCTGAGGCGCTGGGACCCTTGCCGCACACGCAAGTCTGACGACTTGGGTCATTCATGTATTCTCCAGTCCGAGGCGCCGGGACCCTTGCCGCACACGCAAGTCTGAGGGCTGGGTCATTCATGTGTTCTGCAGTCTGAGGCGCTGTGACCCTTGCCACACTCACAAGTCTGAGGGCTTGGGTCATTCATGTATTCTCCAGTCTGAGGCGCTGGGACCCTTGCCGCACATGCAAGTCTGAGGGCTGGTTTATTCATGTGTTCTCCAGTCTGAGGCGCTGGGACCCTTGCCGCACACGCAAGTCTGAGGGCTTGGGTCATTCATGTATTCTCCAGTCCGAGGCGCTGTGACCCTTGCCGCACACGCAAGTCTGAGGACTTGGGTCATTCATGTATTCTCCAGTCCGAGGCGCTGAGACCCTTGCTGCACACGCAAGTCTGAGGGCTGGGTCATTCATGTGTTCTCCAGTCTGAGGCGCTGTGACCCTTGCCACACTCGCAAGTCTGAGGGCTTGGGTCATTCATGTATTCTCCAGTCTGAGGCGCTGGGACCCTTGCCGCACACGCAAGTCTGAGGGCTGGGTCATTCATGTGTTCTCCAGTCCGAGGCGCTGTGACCCTTGCCGCACACGCAAGTCTGAAGGCTTGGGTCATTCATGTATTCTCCAGTCCGAGGCGCTGTGACCCTTGCCGCACACGCAAGTCTGAGGGCTGGGTCATTCATGTGTTCTCCAGTCCGAGGTGCTGTGACCCTTGCCGCACATGCAAGTCCGAGGGTTTGGGTCATTCATGTATTCTCCAGTCCGAGGTGATATGACTCTTGCTGCACACGCACGTCTGAGGGCTGGGTCATTCATCTGTTCTCCAGTCCGAGGCACTGAGACCCTTGCCGCACATGCAAGTCTAAGGGCTGGGTCATTCATGTGTTCTCCAGTCCGAGGCGCTGTGATCCTTGCCACACACGCAAGTCTGAGGGCTGGGTCATTCATGTATTCTCCAGTCCGAGGCGCTGTGACCCTTGCCACACATGCAAGTCTGAGGGCTGGGTCATTCATGTATTCTCCAGTCTGAGGCACTGTGACCCTTGCCACACACGCAAGTCTGAGGGCTGACACATTCATGTATTCTCCAGTCTGTAGCGCTCTGACCCTTGCCGCACATGCAAGTCTGAGGGCTGGGTAATTCATGTCTTCTCCAGTCTGAGGCGCTGTGACCCTTGCCGCACACGCAAGTCTGAGGGCTGGGTCATTCATGTGTTCTCCAGTATGAGGCGCTGTGACCCTTGCCGCATACGCAAGTCTGAGGGCTCGGTCATTCACGTGTTCTCCAGTCTGAGGCGCTGTGACCCTTGACGCACACGCAAGTCTGAGAGCTGGGTCATTCATGTATTCTCCAGTCTGAGGCGCAGTGACCCTTGCCGCACACGCAAGTCTGAGGGCTGGGTCATTCATGTATTCTCCCGTCTGAGGCACTGTGACCATTGCCGCACACGCAAGTCTGAGGGCTGGGTCATTCACGTATTCTCCCGTCTAGGCGCTGTGACCCTTGCCGCGCAGGCAAGTCTGAGGGCTGGGTCATTCATGTATTCTCCAGTCTGAGGCGCTGTGACCCTTGCCGCACACGCAAGTCTGAGGGCTGGGTCATTCATGTATTCTCCAGTCTGAGACGCTGTGACCCTTGCCCCACTCGCAAGTCTGAGGGCTTGGGTCATTCATGTATTCTCCAGTCTGAGGCGCTGTGACCCTTGCTACACTCGCAAGTCTGAGGGCTTGTGTGAGAAGTTGGCCTGATAGGTGATGTTTCCAATTCTGGAACCACCGGTTATCAGACCAAACAATCCCTTATGGTGTCTGGTTGTAAGTCAACCTTATTAGACAAGCTATCCTAGGGGTAGCATGGACTAAGCAGCCTAAAGGCTTAACTTAAGAGGTCGTGTTAAGCAAGCTGTTTTACCAAATACAATCCTGTAATATCAAATGAAAGGACACCACACAAGTATATATTATAAAAATATATGTGTTTATTACTAAAAACAATCCCCAGTATTCTTTATGAATAAAGGGGCACAAGCGTTAAATCAAAAGCACAGTTTAAACATACAAAGTTGCACAATTATGGATGAGGGCGGGTGGCCACTCAAACCATATACTAAACAAGTGGTATAAGAGATGCCACTCGAACAGTGGTTAGGCCTAGGGCCTAGGGAATCGCTGGGAGCAGTCGGGACAAGCAATGCTGAAGTCGGGAGAGGCCCACGGGATTCGGGAGCAGTGCGGAAAGCGCACGCATGCACCAATGTTAACCAATGGTGCGTAAAAGTTGTAAAGTTAGAGTTTAAGAACACTTCCGCTGAACCTAGAGGAACAAAACTCAAGACACAGACCCTAGAGATGTGTACCAGTGTGGGAACACCGGCGGAGCAAAGTTACCTCACCCACAGGAAGCGGGTGCACAGGGTCGAAGTTGAGTCGGGTTTCATCACGCAGGCTCTTGGTGCTTGAAGCTGAAAGGGCTGCAGGCTTGGTGAAAGAGAAGTGTCCGGTGGAGTCCAAGGGGGGACTCAAGTCGAAGAGTACCTGAAAGCAGAGGGGCAGAGTCTGGGTCACTCAGCAGTAACCAGGGTGGAACCAGGACGGAACCAGGCAATGTCGGGCGCAATCAGGTGGTCGTCGAGGAGCTTCTCTCCACTGTCACGTGGGCTCTGGGGCATATTCGACGTCCAGGAGCGGGTCACGATCTGTCCCACGAGGGCTCTCACCGTCGGTGCAGTCGGCTTCAAGTTTGGAGCAAACAACAATTGGCAAGAGCAATCCACGCGGAACCGGGAGATTGCTTCTCACTCAAACCAGGAGGGTCAGAGTGGGGGCTCCTTTTCAGGGGAGCTGGTGCAGATCTGGAGCAACCAGATTTGCAGGTCGAATTTCAAAGTTCGTCGGCACAGGGGCCACTAGCCGGCTGGCAAGTGACCGGGCCAACGCGTTGAGCCAAATGGAGCAGAAGGGCCCCACGCAGCACTCGTCGAGTGTGGAGGGCTGAACTTCGGTGCAAGAGTGGCTCAGGGTTGGGGCTTCTCAAACCCCGGTGTACAGCTTCGAGGGTCACTCGTGGGCTGCACGGTCAGCGTCTCGTGGTCAATTCAAGATGGCGTGCCCCACGCTTCCGGTCGCCTCCTCGGGTCTCAGCTCTGCAGGGACTGTGGATCGGGCTGTTGGAAGGCAGGCAAGCTTGATCTCGTCGATCTCTGTCGCTCGAGTTCCGGCGGGAACTGCGACAAAGCAGACGTCGATGGCTGGATGGTGCCTGTTTGTACAGGGTGGTCACTCCTTGACCACAAGGGAGATTCTTCAGTCTTCTACGTTGAGTAGGATGTCGAAGGGTCCAGAGTTTCGTTTCTTATGTTTCATCAGGAAATCTGAAGTGCATTGGCACTGCTCCCAGTCTTATACTAATTTTGGCGGCTGGATTTCCTGCTAGGTCCCCTCCTATGGGTGGGACCCAGGAAGTGGGTGGATACACCCCCTTCCTTTGATCCAGGCCGCCCTGGCACGAGGGCTGGAGTGCCCCAGAACCGGTTTGGCCGGATTATGCAAGGGGCAGCCTTGTGCGCCCCAAGCAGTGTCTGGTTTCTTTCAAACCTCCCCGCTACAATCCACTATCTCCTGTCTGGAGGGTGGTAACACCCCCCTGCGACAGGAAACCCTTTGTCCAGGCCCCATTTGGCTGAGTTTCGGTCAGCTGCAGGGGGCCAGACTCTTGTCTGTGGCAGAGGCATCCATTTTGTGGATCTAAGGTCCTTTTAGAAATTAACCGCATTTAAGTAAAGTAACATGTCTTACCCCTCTAGAGGGGTGGAATGCTATCCCCGTCGCCAAAACTGGCGAGGGGATAGTATTCCAAATCGTATGACACCTTACACGACATGTTTTGATAAAGCCAAACCAGAGTTGCTATATAACCGCGAGGATTATAAGGCACTTAAGAGTATATGGTATGGCATTATCCTGAAACAGCTTAGGGAGTTGTTCCCGACAGCTGCAGACAGGCTCAGCTCATGCTAGAGCTCCATCTCACATTAAACCACGCACTCTGCCTCCAGGATTGATGAGGCCTTCCATAGGAGTGGCTCACAGGTTAATATGTGTCCAGATATAGGTTTAGATATAGGTATACTATATCTAAGTAAGGGGTGATTACAGCACCTTACCCCAGCTGAGTGATCAGCCAGTTGTGTCAATTTAAGAACCAGCCAGGGGTGGCAAAAGATATGCTGCAGCCCCTGGTAGGCCATTGTGGCCCCTATGCCCTGGGCACCTATAGTGCCTTATACAGGGGCTGACAAGGAGTCCATTTCCAATTATGGTATGTTCCTAGGGTACATGGAATCCATTTTACAGAGAGAGCAGATGGCCTGGGGCCCTGATTAGCAGGGAACCAGGTCAACTAAGTCAAAAAAACAGCTAAACACAGGCAAAAAATCTGGGGTAACCATAGTCAGGTAGCCACCTTCCTACACAACCCCCCCCCAAACGAAAGGAGATAAGGCTATCCTTGGCCAGGTAAGCCTATATTGCCTGAGTGGCCATATAAGGAAGTACCTGCACTAGCATGGGTACCCCCTGTCTCATGGTCCACTAAGCAGTCCCTCACCCTTGGGGTATTAGAGGGTCTCCACCATAGGGAATCACTACCTTGGGTGTGTTTATGCAAAGTTAAAGGCTGGTTTGGATATGGAGTATTGAAGTGAGGCTTTACTAATTTAGGGCTTAGCTTCCTCCAATTATCTTCCACCATGTGTGCCTTTCTTTCTTTAACTGAGTTGCACTGTGCTCTCAGGGTCAACCTCTGGCTACCTAAAGCTGGAGGCTGGGTCCCTCTGTTTGGCTTGCTGGAGGGACAGTTCAGGTTTGGGCCCTTTGGGTCCCAGGTCTGGCTGTGCCCAACAGAATCCATCTGTGGGAGGTCCCTAAATGTTTTTAAGGGGGCTCCCTCTGGAGTTTTTAAAGTTTTCACCTCATTAGGGCTACTAGTTTTGGTGCCCCTAATCTGTTGATGGGGGTGCTTTATTTGACAGGGGGCCCTCTGGGTCTCACTGTCCTTCTTGTCCTCTGCAGCCCTGGGCTGGCTAAGGCAAGGTAGAGAGGGGCAGGTTACCTGCTCCAGACTGGGTCCCACCTGAGAAGGGTCCACCGCCATCAGAGGCTCTGTCAGGCCAGGCCTAACAACCTCTGGGGCAGTTCCTTCATTAGGGGTAAGATCAGTTCCCTGAGGAGGCTGATCCCGTCCTAAAGTTTGGTGAGGGGGAGATTTCTCTTCCTCCTCCATGCTCTCAGTTTGTGTGGAGTTATCCATCATTTCAGGCTTCACAACACACATATCAGTTTGAGTTTGGGCTGTGGCCATCACAGCCCCACCAACCTTTTCAGGAGGAGACTCAGTTTGGGTTTCTGCTGTTATCATAACAGCTTTGCTATTCTGTTCAGGAAGAGCTTTTGCTAAAGATGGGGCAGAGAGTTTCTCAGCCCTACCAACCTTTTCAGGAAGGACATCTTGGATTGGAGCTGTAGCCATTACAGCCCCACTAACCTTTCCATTGGAATTTACCATTCTAGAATGGGTTTCCTGTTCAACCTCAGCCCAGGCGGCTGAGATTTCCAAATCATTACCAAGTAGACAGTCCACAGGCAAGTTTGATGACACTGCCACTCTCTTTGGGCCAATGACACCTCCCCAGCTGAGACTTACTACTGCCATGGGATGATTTGTTTGGATTCCATCAATGTTTGTAACCTGGTATGTGGCACCAGGTAAGAGTTGCTTAGAGGGGACTATGCCATCAGCCACCATGGTGATGCTAGCCCCTGTGTCTCTAAAAGCTTCAACTTTCAAACCATTGATGATGGGTTCTTGTCTATATTTGCTCAAAGTATTTGGGCAATCAGAGAAGTTGGCAAACCCCATGCCAGTCTCATAAACAAGATTATTTGGGGAGGGGGACCTGGATAGGCCAGGGTTCTCCTGGGCTCCAAAAGTAAACCCACCCAGATTCCTGGGTGTGCTCCGACTTCCTGGGGGATTACTGCTGACAGTAACAGGAGGTGTTGGAGCTGGCTTTGGAGGTATATTCTCTTTATTGTTATTCTTGGGACAACAGTTGTCTGTTTTGTAATGCCCAACCTGTTTACAGGCATAACAATAAGGCTTTTTCTCTGTTGAAGAAGTGTCTTGGGACCCACCCCCATTCTTGGAGTTTTGGGGCCCTGGGGAAGTCTTTTCTTTATTTTTATCCCCACCCTTATCTTGAGGCTTGGTAGACTCCTTCTTCTGGTTACTGTCCTGATTCTTAGGCCTAATCCTGGTTCTGACCCATTTGTCTGCCTTCTTTCCCAATTCTTGGGGAGAGGTCAGATCAGAGTCCACCAGGTGCTGGTGTAAGAGCTGGTTCTGACAATTACTTAGGATCTGCTCCCTCATAATCAAATTATACAATCCTATAAAGTCATGTACTTTGCTGCCATGTAGCCAACCCTCCAGAGCCTTAGTTGCACAATCAACAAAATCAGTCCAGTCCTGAGTCTGTGTCTTCTGGGTGTCTCTGAACTTCAACCTGTACTGTTCAGTGGTTAAGCCAAACCCATCTATTAGGACACTCTTCAGGACTTTGTAATTGTTTACATCCTCATGTCTAACAGTGAGGAGCCTATCTCTCCCTTTCTCTGAAAAGGAGTACCATAAGATTGCTGCCCACTGTTCCTCAGGAACCTGCTGTACCATGCAGGCTCTCTCAAGAGCAGTTATCCACTTGTGGATGTCATCCCCTTCCTTGTAGGGGGGCACAATCTTTGTCAGGTTTCTACTATCATAGGACCTGGGTTTCTCTTTAGGAATATTGCTGCCACCAGTGGCATCTAAGCCACTCAATTTCGGCTCTCTTGCCAAGGCAAGTCTAGCTTGAGCCAAGGCTACCTCCTCCCTCTCTATTTGGAGTTTGACAGCCCTCATTCTGGCCCTATGCTCTAGCTTTTGAGAAGCAGTCATGCCTCTCTGAGATTCTCTTGAGGCACTAGAAATATGAGAGTCCCCTGAGGGAGATCTCACTCTTCTGTTGCCTGGGAGAATGTTATAGGGTCTGGGGAGGTGCTGGCCCTCTCAATTCCCCAGTAGGTCTAAGTTGGCCTGGTTAAGCCTGGCAACTAGGACCTGGCTACCCCTCTGATCCTGATCTTCTGGGTCCTCAACATCTGAGTCCTCATCCCCCTCCTCTCCTTCTTCCTCCTCTGGAGTGGTATCAGTTACAGGTGGGTTTACTCCATCTCCTGACTCTAAGGTAACTTCATTCACCTTCTCTAAGTCATCCTGTTCTAGAATGGCTATCAGGATAGGACAGGTGGGACTTCTGCCCCTTTTTAACCCTCTTGATATGCACAAGGCAATTAAGTCCTTTCGGGTTAACTTGTCATAGCTGGAAGTTGCCTTGGTAAGGTCAACTGTCACAGGAGCAGACCCTGAGGCTTTTCCTGTGTCAGACATGACTACTAGTGAGGTGTAAGTGGTGCACTTACCTACACTAAGTGTTTTCCTACTGTACCTTGCTAGTGAGTTGTAGTCAGGGTGTGCTAATCCCTTTAATCTACAACTACTAAGTTCAGTAGAACTTAATATGCTAAGCTTTTGATTTATATGTACCTAGAGGTACTTGATGTGATCTTTCAATTTGATAAAAGATTGCAATGGTAAAACAACAGCAAGCTCAAATCCGCACCGCTGCTCACCAATGTGAGAAGTTGGCCTGATAGGTGATGTTTCCAATTCTGGAACCACCGGTTATCAGACCAAACAATCCCTTATGGTGTCTGGTTGTAAGTCAACCTTATTAGACAAGCTATCCTAGGGGTAGCATGGACTAAGCAGCCTAAAGGCTTAACTTAAGAGGTCGTGTTAAGCAAGCTGTTTTACCACATACAATCCTGTAATATCAAATGAAAGGACACCACACAAGTATATATTATAAAAATATATGTGTTTATTACTAAAAACAATCCCCAGTATTCTTTATGAATAAAGGGGCACAAGCGTTAAATCAAAAGCACAGTTTAAACATACAAAGTTGCACAATTATGGATGAGGGCGGGTGGCCACTCAAACCATATACTAAACAAGTGGTATAAGAGATGCCACTCGAACAGTGGTTAGGCCTAGGGCCTAGGGAATCGCTGGGAGCAGTCGGGACAAGCAATGCTGAAGTCGGGAGAGGCCCACGGGATTCGGGAGCAGTGCGGAAAGCGCACGCATGCACCAATGTTAACCAATGGTGCGTAAAAGTTGTAAAGTTAGAGTTTAAGGACACTTCCGCTGAACCTAGAGGAACAAAACTTAAGACACAGACCCTAGAGATGTGTACCAGTGTGGGAACACCGGCGGAGCAAAGTTACCTCACCCACAGGAAGCGGGTGCACAGGGTCGAAGTTGAGTCGGGTTTCGTCACGCAGGCTCTTGGTGCTTGAAGCTGAAAGGGCTGCAGGCGGGGTGAAAGAGAAGTGTCCGGTGGAGTCCAAGGGGGGACTCAAGTCGAAGAGTACCTGAAAGCAGAGGGGACAGAGTCTGGGTCACTCAGCAGTAACCAGGGTGGAACCAGGACGGGACCAGGCAATGTTGGGCGCAATCAGGTGATCGTCGAGGAGCTTCTCTCCGCTGTCACGTGGGCTCTGGGGCATCTGCGATGTCCAGGAGCGGGTCACGATCTGTCCCATGAGGGCTCTCACCGTCGGTGCAGTCGGCTTCAAGTTTGGAGCAAACAACACTTGGCAAGAGCAATCCACGCGGAACCGGGAGATTGCTTCTCACTCGAACCAGGAGGGTCAGAGTGGGGGCTCCTTTTCAGGGGAGCTGGTGCAGATCTGGAGCAACCAGATTTGTAGGTCGAATTTCAAAGTTCGTCGGCACAGGGGCCACTAGCCGGCTGGCAAGTGACCGGGCCAACGCGTTGAGCCAAATGGAGCAGAAGGGCCCCATGCAGCACTCGTCGAGTGTGGAGGGCTGAACTTCGGTGCAAGAGTGGCTCAGGGTTGGGGCTTCTCAAACCCCGGTGTACAGCTTCGAGGGTCACTCATGGGCTGCACGGTCAGTGTCTCATGGTCAATTCAATATGGCGTGCCCCACGCTTCCGGTCGCCTCCACAGGTCTCAGCTCTGCAGGGACTGTGGATCGGGCTGTTGGAAGGCAGGCAAGTTTGAGTTTGAGTCTGTCGCTCGAGTTCCGGCGGGAACTGCGACAAAGCAGACGTCGATGGCTGGATGGTGCCTGTTTGCACAGGGTGGTCACTCCTTGACCACGAGGGAGATTCTTCAGTCTTCTACTTTGAGTAGGATGTCGAAGGGTCCAGAGTTTTGTTTCTTATGTTTCATCAGGAAATCTGAAGTGCATTGGCACTGCTCCCAGTCTTATACTAATTTTGGGGGCTGGATTTCCTGCTAGGTCCCCTCCTATGGGTGGGACCCAGGAAGTGGGTGGATACACCCCCTTCCTTTGATCCAGGCCGCCCTGGCACGAGGGCTGGAGTGCCCCAGAACCGGTTTGGCCGGATTATGCAAGGGGCAGCCTTGTGCGCCCCAAGAAGTGTCTGGTTTCTTTCAAACCTCCCTGCTACAATCCACTATCTCCTGTCTGGAGGGTGGTAACACCCCCCTGCGACAGGAAACCCTTTGTCCAGGCCCCATTTGGCTGAGTTTCGGTCAGCTGCAGGGGGCCAGACTCTTGTCTGTGGCAGAGGCATCCATTTTGTGGATCTAAAGTCCTTTTAGAAATTAACCGCATTTAAGTAAAGTAACATGTCTTACCCCTCTAGAGGGGTGGAATGCTATCCCCGTCGCCAGAACTGGCGAGGGGATAGTATTCCAAATCGTATGACACCTTACACGACATGTTTTGATAAAGCCAAACCAGAGTTGCTATATAACCGCGAGGATTATAAGGCACTTAAGAGTATATGGTATGGCATTATCCTGAAACAGCTTAGGGAGTTGTTCTCGACAGCTGCAGACAGGCTCAGCTCATGCTAGAGCTCCATCTCACATTAAACCACGCGCTCTGCCTCCAGGATTGATGAGGCCTTCCATAGGAGTGGCTCACAGGTTAATATGTGTCCAGATATAGGTTTAGATATAGGTATACTATATCTAAGTAAGGGGTGATTACACCACCTTACCCCAGCTGAGTGATCAGCCAGTTGTGTCAATTTAAGAACCAGCCAGGGGTGGCAAAAGATATGCTGCAGCCCCTGGTAGGCCTTGGTGGCCCCTATGCCCTGGGCACCTATAGTGCCTTATACAGGGGCTGACAAGGAGTCCATTTCCAATTATGGTATGTACCTAGGGTACATGGAATCCATTTTACAGAGAGAGCAGAGGGCCTGGGGCCCTGATTAGCAGGGAACCAGGTCAACTAAGTCAAAAAACCAGCTAAACACAGGCAAAAAATCTGGGGTAACCATAGTCAGGTAGCCACCTTCCTACAGCTTGGGTCATTCATGTATTCTCCAGTCCAAGGCTCTGTGACCCTTGCCACACACGCAAGTCTGGGGCCTTGGGTCATTCATGTGTTCTCCAGTCTGAGGCGCTGTGACCCTTGCCGCACACGCAAGTCTGAGGGCTGGGTCATTTATGTGTTCTCCAGTCCATGCGCTGAGACCCTTGCCGCACACGCAAGTCTGAGGGCTTGGTCATTCATGTGTTCTCAAGTCCGAGGCGCTGAGACCCTTGCCGCACACGCAAGTCTGAGGGCTGGGTCATTCATGTGTTCTCCAGTCCGAGGCGCTGTGATCCTTGCCGCACACGCAAGTCTGAGGGCTGGGTCATTCATGTATTCTCCCGTCTGAGGCGCTGTGACCCTTGCCGCACACGCAAGTCTGAGTGCTTTGGTCATTCATGTATTCTCCAGTCCGAGGCGCTGTGACCCTTGCCGCACACACAAGTCTGAGGGCTTGGGTCATTCATGTATTCTCCAGTCTGAGGCGATGTGACTCTTGCCGCACACGCAAGTCTGAGGGCTGGGTCATTCATGTGTTCTCCAGTCCGAGGCGCTGAGACCCTTGCCGCACACGCAAGTCTGAGGGCTGGGTCATTCATGTGTTCTCCAGTCCGAGGCGCTGTGATCCTTGCCGCACACGCAAGTCTGACGGCTGGATCATTCATGTATTCTCCAGTCCGAGGCGCTGTGACCCTTGCCGCACACGCAAGTCTGAGGGCTGGGTCATTCATGTATTCTCCAGTCTGAGGCGCTGTGACCCTTGCCGCACACGCAAGTCTAAGGTCTGGGTCATTCATGTGTTCTCCAGTCTGAGGCGCTGTGACCCTTGCCGCACACGCAAGTCTGAGGGCTGGGTCATTCATGTATTCTCCAGTCTGAGGCGCTGTGACCCTTGCCGCACACGCAAGTCTGAGGTCTGGGTCATTCATGTGTTCTCCAGTCTGAGGCGCTGTGACCCTTGCCGCACACGCAAGTCTGAGGGCTGGGTCATTCATGTGTTCTCCAGTCTGAGGCGCTGTGACCCTTGCCGCACACGCAAGTCTGAGGGCTGGGTCATTCATGTGTTCTCCAGTCTGAGGCGCTGTGACCATTGCCGCACACGCAAGTCTGAGGGCTGGGTCATTCACGTGTTCTCCAGTCTGAGGCGCTGTGACCCTTTCCGCACACGCAAGTCTGAGGGCTGGGTCATTCACGTGTTCTCCTGTCTGAGGCGCTGTGACCCTTGCCGCACACGCAAGTCTGAGGGCTGGGTCATTCATGTATTCTCCAGTCTGAGGCGCTGTGACCCTTGCCGCACATGGAAGTCTGAGGGCTGGGTCATTTATGTGTTCTCCAGTCTGAGGCGATGTGACCCTTGCCGCACACGCAAGTCTGAGGGCTCGGTCATTAACGTATTCTCCCGTCTGAGGTGCTGTGACCCTTGTCGCACACGCAAATCTGAGGGCTGGGTCATTCATGTATTCTCCAGTCTGAGGCACTGTGACCCTTGCCTCACATGCAAGTCTGAGGGCTGGGTCATTCATGTATTCTCCAGTCTGAGGCGCTGTGACCCTTTCCGCACACGCAAGTCTGAGGGCTGGGTCATTCATGTATTCTCCAGTCTGAGGCGCTGGGACCCTTGCCGCACACGCAAGTCTGAGGGCTGGGTCATTCATGTATTCTCCAGTCTGAGGCGCTGTGACCCTTGCCCCACACGCAAGTCTGAGGGCTGGGTCATTCAAGTGTTCTCCAGTCTGAGGCGCTGTGACCCTTGCCGCACTCGCAAGTCTGAGGGTTTGGGTCATTCATGTATTCTCCAGTCTGAGGCGCTGGGACCCTTGCCGCACACGCAAGTCTGAGGGCTGGGTCATTCATGTGTTCTCCAGTCCGAGGCGCTGAGACCCTTGCCGCACACGCAAGTCTGAGGGCTGGGTCATTCATGTGTTCTCCAGTCTGAGGCGCTGTGACCCTTGCCGCACTCGCAAGTCTGAGGGCTTGGGTCATTCATGTATTCTCCAGTCTGAGGCGCTGAGACCCTTGCCGCACACGCAAGTCTGAGGGCTGGGTCATTCATGTGTTCTACAGTCCGAGGCACTGTGACCCTTGGCGCACACGCAAGACTGAGGGCTTGGGTCATTCATGTATTCTCCAGTCCGAGGCGCTGAGACCCTTGCCGCACATGCAAGTCTGAGGGCTGGGTCATTCATGTGTTCTCCAGTCCGAGGCGCTGAGACCCTTGCCGCACACGCAAATCTGAGGGCTGGGTCATTCATGTGTTCTCCAGTCCGAGGCGCTGTGATCCTTGCCACACATGCAAGTCTGAGGGCTGGGTCATTCATGTATTCTCCAGTCAGAGGCGATGTGACCCTTGCCGCACACGCAAGTCTGAGGGTTGGGTCATTCATGTGTTCTCCAGTCTGAGGCGCTGTGACCCTTGCCGCATACACAAGTCTGAGGGCTGGGTCATTCACGTGTTCTCCAGTCTGAGGCGCTGTGACCCTTGCCGCACACGCAAGTCTGAGGGCTGACACATTCATGTATTCTCCAGTCTGTGGCGCTCTGACCTTTGCCGCACACGCAAGTCTGAGGGCTGGGTCATTCATGTATTCTCCAGTCTGAGGCGCTGTGACCCTTGCCGCACACGCAAGTCTGAGGGCTGGGTCATTCAAGTGTTCTCCAGTCTGAGGCGCTGTGACCCTTGCCGCACCCGCAAGTCTGAGGGCTGGGTCATTCATGTGTTCTCCAGTATGAGGCGCTGTGACCCTTGCCGCATACGCAAGTCTGAGGGCTCGGTCATTCACGTGTTCTCCAGTCTGAGGCGCTGGGACCCTTGCCGCACACGCAAGTCTGAGGGCTGGGTCATTCATGTATTCTCCAGTCTGAGGCGCAGTGACCCTTGCCGCACACGCAAGTCTGAGGGCTGGGTCATTCATGTATTCTCCCGTCTGAGGCGCTGTGACCATTGCCGCACACGCAAGTCTGAGGGCTGGGTCATTCACGTATTCTCCCGTCTAGGCGCTGTGACCCTTGCCGCGCAGGCAAGTCTGAGGGCTGGGTCATTCATGTATTCTCCAGTCTGAGGCGCTGTGACCCTTGCCGCACACGCAAGTCTGAGGGCTGGGTCATTCATGTATTCTCCAGTCTGAGGCGCTGTGACCCTTGCCCCACTCGCAAGTCTGAGGGCTTGGGTCATGCATGTATTCTCCAGTCCGAGGCGCTGTGACCCTTGCTACACACGCAAGTCTGAGGGCTTGGGTCATTCATGTATTCTCCAGTCCAAGGCTCTGTGACCCTTGCCGCACACGCAAGTCTGGGGGCTTGGGTCATTCATGTGTTCTCCAGTCTGAGGCGCTGTGACCCTTGCCGCACACGCAAGTCTGAGGGATGGGTCATTTCTGTGTTCTCCAGTCCATGCGCTGAGACCCTTGCCGCACATGCAAGTCTGAGGGCTTGGTCATTCATGTTTTCTCCAGTCCGAGGCGCTGAGACCCTTGCCGCACACGCAAGTCTGAGGGCTGGGTCATTCATGTGTTCTCCAGTCCGAGGCGCTGTGATCCTTGCCGCACACGCAAGTCTGAGGGCTGGGTCATTCATGTATTCTCCCGTCTGAGGCGCTGTGACCCTTGCCGCACACGCAAGTCTGAGTGCTTTGGTCATTCATGTATTCTCCAGTCCGAGGCGCTGTGACCCTTGCCGCACACACAAGTCTGAGGGCTTGGGTCATTCATGTATTCTCCAGTCCGAGGCGATGTGACTCTTGCCGCACACGCAAGTCTGAGGGCTGGGTCATTCATGTGTTCTCCAGTCCGAGGCGATGAGACCCTTGCCGCACACGCAAGTCTGAGGGCTGGGTCACTCATGTGTTCTCCAGTCTGAGGCGCTGTGACCCTTGCCGCACACGCAAGGCTGAGGGCTGGGTCATTCATGTGTTCTCCAGTCTGAGGCGCTGTGACCCTTGCCGCACATGCAAGTCTGAGGGCTGGGTCATTCATGTGTTCTCCAGTCTGAGGCGCTGTGACCCTTGCCGCACACGCAAGTCTGAGGGCTGGGTCATTCACGTGTTCTCCAGTCTGAGGCGCTGTGACCCTTTCCGCACACGCAAGTCTGAGGGCTGGGTCATTCACGTGTTCTCCTGTCTGAGGCGCTGTGACCCTTGCCGCACACGCAAGTCTGAGGGCTGGGTCATTCATGTATTCTCCAGTCTGAGGCGCTGTGACCCTTGCCGCACATGGAAGTCTGAGGGCTGGGTCATTTATGTGTTCTTCAGTCTGAGGCGCTGTGACCCTTGCCACACACGCAAGTCTGAGGGCTCGGTCATTAGCGTATTCTCCCGTCTGAGGTGCTGTGACCCTTGCCGCACACGCAAATCTGAGGGCTGGGTCATTCATGTATTCTCCAGTCTGAGGCACTGTGACCCTTGCCTCACATGCAAGTCTGAGGGCTGGGTCATTCATGTATTCTCCAGTCTGAGGCGCTGTGACCCTTTCCGCACACGCAAGTCTGAGGGCTGGGTCATTCATGTATTCTCCAGTCTGAGGCGCTGGGACCCTTGCCGCACACGCAAGTCTGAGGGCTGGGTCATTCATGTATTCTCCAGTCTGAGGCGCTGTGACCCTTGCCGCACACGCAAGTCTGAGGGCTCGGTCATTAGCGTATTCTCCCGTCTGAGTTGCTGTGACCCTTGCCGCACACGCAAATCTGAGGGCTGGGTCATTCATGTATTCTCCAGTCCGAGGCGCTGAGACCCTTGCCGCACATGCAAGTCTGAGGGCTGGGTCATTCATGTGTTCTCCAGTCCGAGGCGCTGAGACCCTTGCCGCACACGCAAATCTGAGGGCTGGGTCATTCATGTATTCTCCAGTCTGAGGCGCTCTGACCTTTGCCGCACACGCAAGTCTGAGGGCTGGGTAATTCATGTATTCTCCAGTCTGAGGCACTGTGACCCTTTCCGCACACGCAAGTCTGAGGGCTGGGTCATTCATGTGTTCTCCAGTCTGAGGCGCTGCGACCCTTGCCGCATACGCAAGTCTGAGGGCTGGGTCATTCACGTGTTCTCCAGTCTGAGGCGCTGTGACCCTTGCCGCACACGCAAGTCTGAGGGCTGGGTCATTCATGTATTATCCAGTCTGAGGCGCAGTGACCCTTGCCGCACACGCAAGTCTGAGGGCTGGGTCATTCATGTATTCTCCCGTCTGAGGCGCTGTGACCATTGCCGCACACGCAAGTCTGAGGGCTGGGTCATTCACGTATGCTCCTGTCTAGGTGCTGTGACCCTTGCCGCACAGGCAAGTCTGAGGGCTGGGTCATTCATGTATTCTCCAGTCTGAGGCGCTGTGACCCTTGCCGCACACGCAGGTCTGAGGGCTGGGTCATTCATATATTCTCCAGTCTGAGGCGCTTTGACCCTTGCCGCACTCGCAAGTCTGAGGGCTTGGGTCATTCATGTATTCTCCAGTCCGAGGCGCTGTGACCCTTGCCACACACGCAAGTCTGAGGGCTTGGGTCATTCATGTATTCTCCAGTCCAAGGCTCTGTGGCCCTTGCCGCACACGCAAGTCTGAGGGCTTGGGTCATTCATGTGTTCTCCAGTCTGAGGCGCTGTGACCCTTGCCGCACACGCAAGTCTGAGGGCTGGGTCATTTATGTGTTCTCCAGTCCGAGGCGCTGAGACCCTTGCCGCACACGCAAGTCTGAGGGCTGGGTCATTCATGTGTTCTCCAGTCCGAGGTGCTGATACCCTTGCCGCACACGCAAGTCTGAGTGCTTTGGTCATTCATGTATTCTCCAGTCCGAGGCGCTGTGACCCTTGCCGCACACACAAGTCTGAGGGCTTGGATCATTCATGTATTCTCCAGTCCGATGCGATGTGACTCTTGCCGCACACGCAAGTCTGAGGACTGGGTCATTCATGTGTTCTCCAGTCCGAGGCGCTGAGACCCTTGCCGCACACGCAAGTCCGAGGGCTGGGTCATTCATGTGTTCTCCAGTCCGAGGCGCTGAGACCCTTGCTGCACACGCAAGTCTGAGGGCTGGGTCATTCATGTGTTCTCCAGGCCGAGGCGCTGTGACCCTTGCCAAACACGCAAGTCTGAGGGCTGGGTCATTCATGTATTCTCCAGTCTGAGGCGCTGTGACCCTTGCCGCACACGCAAGTCTGAGGGCTGGGTCATTCATGTGTTCTCCAGTCTGAGGCGCTGTGACCCTTGCCGCACACGCAAGTCTGAGGGCTGGGTCATTCATGTGTTCTCCAGTCTGAGGCGCTGTGACCCTTGCCGCACATGCAAGTCTGAGGGCTGGGTCATTCATGTGTTCTCCAGTCTGAGGCGCTGTGACCCTTGCCGCACACGCATGTCTGAGGGCTGGGTCATTCACGTGTTCTCCAGTCTGAGGCGCTGTGACCCTTTCCGCACACGCAAGTCTGAGGGCTGGGTCATTCATGTATTCTCCAGTCTGAGGCGCTGTGACCCTTGCCGCACACGCATGCCTGAGGGCTGGTTCATTCATGTGTTCTCCAGTCTGAGGCGCTGGGACCCTTGCCGCACACGCAAGTCTGAGGGTGTCATATTGCTACTGATATTCTGAATACTGTGTTAAGTTAGCGTAGGCTCATTTAATGTTTAAACGCCATTTTCCTTTTTGCTGCTTCTGCACACGTTACATAATTGTTGATTTAGCTTTCACCCTAGTAGTTTGCTTGAGAATAATATGTTATTGCCTTCAAATCAACGTTGCTTAATAAATAATGTCTGTACAGTGAGTGCTGAAGCTACAAAGATAACAAGACACAGATTGTTGTGAGAACTGATCTCCGCACCTACATAGACATAAGATAAGTGCAGCTCCTGCCAAATTCTGGCTGTAGGCGGGTTTTATATTGCAATGTTCAGAGCACAAAAACATACTTGATGCTGTTCGCATGTAGAGAGAGCTGGTGTATGCTGATGTGATCTCTTTATTCTAGGATCCAGAGGTATGGGCCCGCCCTAATTCAACCCAAAGAGACCTTCTTAGCTATTAATAAAATATGTGAGTTAGGGAGGGTGAGAAATAAGGGTTGTTAACCCTTATTCATTTACAGCATGTTAACATGCTGTCACCATTTGCTTTCTATGGACTAGTGACTATGCTGATAACTTTGCTTCTGATAATATGTTTCCTTGTATTATCTAAGATACTGAGAAAACGGCATTAGTAAATAAATATTTCAAATGTGCACGTGTCCTCGTTTACTCCACGTTCTGGTTTGAAATGATTGTATAACGAAAGAGTGCTCATGTGTTCCACGTAACCTGAGGTACTGTAAGTTCATGTTCTGGTTTGTCTAAACATTGGGTGTTTGTTATGACCAATGAGACACTGTAGCTAGCTCGGTAAGGGGTTTGTTGGGTACTGAGGTGAGTTTTGGGTCACCCTAATTCGCCGAGGTTCCAATCCTCTGTGCACAGTTTTGTGGGAGAACAGAAACCCTGCTACATGGCGCCCATACGTTGGTGGTCTTATATCATGGCACTCGAGTAGTATATCGTTCAAACCTTAACCCCTTCACTATCGTTTCCGGAAAATGGTGGTGTCGGTGAAACCTACCTATTTTTTGAAATAGGTCTTTTTCAAGCTTGAATCTATCTGAAACGGTTTCTTTGACTTACTACCCAGTTGTGCTACAAAGTTTTCTTTGTTTTTCAGTAGTTCCCGGGGATATCATGGCTGTGGCCATTGCGCAGCATAGTCGCATTGCGGTGCGCAACCATTTACAGACTTACCAAGTCCCTTTGGAAGGCTTGGCTGTGATTTTGGTGGTGTGTGCAGATCCGGCGTACCCCTTCGAACTGTTTTACTCGTGGGTAACGTTTCCGGAAGTGGACGCAAATTCTGGTGTGTTCCACACCTACACACCCTCTCCTGTACCGGTTGAGTATACACCATACAGGGCACTGGAAATACCTATTGATCATTGGCAGCATCGCGTTTAGTTTGATGGCGCCCTACCCCACTCTTTGTCCGCTGCGAGGTTAGGTCCTCTATCCATTCCAGGCACAAATTGGCCTGCATTGGGTGGATTCACCCCGCACCCGAATCACGGCGCTTGTCCCCTTGCGGATATTCGCAGACTACACGTTGTCTCGATTGCTGTGATTCGAGCATTAGTGCAATACATAGGTCGTCAACTCCCGGGAGGTCCCCCGGGGGGTCCGGCTGTTCAAACGGAACATGGCGGTTTAAGGCTTAATCCGGTTATGGTCAATTCGGTTTTTGGTAAACGCCCCGATGATAAAGATGATTTTCCTTTCTGGCTTGCCGAGAAATTTGACCAACTGGAAGCTGTGTTTCCGAATTCTACTCCTGCTGATAAACATAGAATGTTGACGATTACTTTGCCTAAGGATTTAACTCCTGAACTTGTTGACTGTGAAAGCTGGGGAAAGACTTTTGCGGCCGTTTATACGAGGTGTTTGGGCACCCCGTCTATGTCCGTACTGCCTACAATCGTTAAGCGTGTTCAGGATGATCACGGACCGGAAGCAGCGGTTGAATTGGGTATGCGCCTGTGTGGTTCTTTTGAGATTGTTAGCGATCTCATACTCTCCAATATAAAAGGAGATGCTGTGAACTTTCAGGTGTCGAATGCTTTAGCTGCTCTGCCCGATGCCGATAAACCCCGACAGTTAGCGAAAATAGTGGTGGCCGCTTATAAAACGATTGGCCGCACTAGTAAGGGTCTGAAATATTTTGCAGTCAAGGAGAAAAAACAACCACAAGTGCAGTCTGCTGCGGCAGATGTACAACCCAAGTCCAAAAAACAAAATTGGCCTCAAAAACAGAAACAGGGAAAGCAACAACAGCAGACTCCGGATTCTTATCCTGCGCCACAAGTTCCTGCGCCAACAGAGAGAGTTTATGATTTGCGCGACCGCGCAATGATTAAATCACCTGATCGATTTCAGAGGAGCTATGACCCTTGCCGCACACGCAAGTCTGAGGGCTGTGTCATTCATGTATTCTCCAGTCTGAGGCGCTGGGACCCTTGCCGCACACGCAAGTCTGAGGGCTGTGTCATTCATGTATTCTCCAGTCTGAGGCGCTGGGACCCTTAACGCACACGCAAGACTGAGGGCTGGGTCATTCATGTATTCTCCAGTCTGAGGTGCTGGGGATCTTGCCGCACACGCAAGTCTGAGGGCTGGGTCATTCATGTATTCTCCAGTCTGAGGCGCTGGGACCCTTGCCGCACACACAAGTCTGAGGGCTGGGTCATTCATGTGTTCTCCAGTCTGAGGCGCTGGGACCCTTGCCGCACATGCAAGTCTGAGGGCTGGGTCATTCATGTATTCTCCAGTCTGAGGCGCTGGAACCCTTGCCGCACACGCAAGTCTGAGGGCTGGGTCATTCATGTATTCTCCTGTCTGAGGCGCTGGGGCCCTTTCCGCACACGCAAGTCTGAGGGCTGGGTCATTCATTTGTTCTCCAGTCTGAGGCGCAGGGGCCCTTGCCGCACACCCAAGTCTGAGTGCTTGTGTCATTCAAGGGTTCTCCAGTCTGAGGCGCTGGGGATCTTGCCGCACACGCAAGTCTGAGGGCTTGGGTCATTCATGTGTTCTCCAGTCTGTGGCGCTGTGACTCTTGCCGCACACGCAAGTCTGAGGGCTTGGGTCATTCATGTGTTCTCCAGTCTGAGGCGCTGTGACCCTTGCTGCTCACACAAGTCTGAGGGCTTGGGTCATTCATGTATTCTCCAGTCTGAGGCGCTGTGACCATTGCCGCACACGCAAGTCTGAGGGCTTGGGTCATTCATGTATTCTCCAGTCTGAGGCGCTGTGACCCTTGCCGCACACGCAAGTCTGAGGGCTTGGGTCATTCATGCATTCTCCAGTCTGAGGCGCTGTGACCCTTTGCCACACACGCAAGTCTGAGGGCTTGGGTCATTCATGTATTCTCCAGTCTGAGGTGCTGTGACCCTTGCCGCACACGCAAGTCTGAGGGCTTGGGTCATTCATGTATTCTCCCGTCTGAGGCGTTGAGACCCTTGCCGCACACACAAGTCTGAGGGCTGGGTCATTCATGTATTCTCCCGTCTGAGGCGCTGTGAACCTTGCCGCACACGCAAGCCTGAGGGCTGGGTCATTCATGTATTCTCCAGTCTGAGGCGCTGTGACCCTTGCCGCACACGCACGTCTGAGGGCTGGGTCATTCATGTATTCTCCAATCTGAGGCGCTGTGACCCTTGCCGCAAATGCAAGTCTGAGGGCCGGGTCATTCATGTATTCTCCAGTCTGAGGCGCTGTGACCCTTGCCGCACACGCAAGTCTGAGGGCTGGGTCATTCATGTATTCTCCAGTCTGAGGCGCTGGGACCCTTGCCGCACACGCAAGTCTGAGGGCTGGGTCATTCATGTATTCTCCAGTCTGAGGCGCTGGGACCCTTGCCACACACGCAAGTCTGAGGGCTGGGTCATTCATGTGTTCTCCAGTCTGAGGCGCTGGTGCCCTTAACGCACACACATGTCTGAGGGCTGGGTCATTCATGTGTTCTCCAGTCTGAGGCGCTGTGACCCTTGCCGCACACGCAAGTCTGAGGGCTTGGGTCATTCATGTATTCTACAGTCTGAGGCGCTGTGACCCTTGCTGCACACGCAAGTCTGAGTGCTGGGTCATTCATGTATTCTCCAGTCTGATGCGCTGTGACCCTTGCCACACACACAAGTCTGAGGGCTGGGTCATTTATGTATTCTCCCGTCTGAGGCGCTGTGAATCTTGCCGCACACACAAGTCTGAGGGCTGGGTCATTCATGTATTCTCCCGTCTGAGGCGCTGTGACCCTTGCCGCACACGCTGTTGTGTCTTTATCTAGGTACCTGAATCGATATTCCTATTCTTTGCCCTTGTCCGGTTATAAATCAATAATATCCCTACAACGGCATAAAAAACCCTTTTCATAATTCAGTCATAGCGCATGCTGTCACATTAAGCAAGCCTATTCCTCCAGCCCCCTAGAAAGCACACCGAGTTCTTAAACAAATCCAAGCCTCCAGCAGCCTGGTAAATCCCCGCTGCCTTTGTTTTGATTTCGTCCAAGAACTCATGTAAAACACTGTAAGAACGACCAGTTCTTAGTGACATCTTTATTGAGGTCCTATGTCCAGCCTTACGTCAAACTCGGCACCTTTCAGGTATAAATATACCAACGTTGCCTTAAGCAAAGACACGGTGGTGGTGAATCTGGAGCAGCTATCTACTTGCCGAGAGCCCAGCTGATGCGAGAGCCCACGGACGCTGCCCCTCCCTTTTGACGCACTGAGAAAGACGCTGTCTTTTCTCCTGCCAAGAAATCCAGCCTCCAGCGTTTCCAGCCCACCCTTGCGGGTGACTGGGATACCGAGTCCTGAGAGAGAGATACCAGCCCTCCTGCCTTCTAATACCCAGGTATTGAACTGACTAAACCCTTACAGAGAATTCTTGAGTCAGATTCTTGGCAAAACAAACTTAACTTAAACTGCTACTTACTTTCTCCCTCCCACGTATTAGGCTTAGGTCAGGTACACCGGGGTAGGCGTAGTTAGAAGCACCAGTTGAGTACGATTAGTCAATGTATATATGTATGCATATCTTTTATCCATTTTAAAGTATCATATGACTAAGAAACCATATCAATGCTTTTACAGTATTATTTTATAATCCTGCTTTTACTATATGCACTTTACTTAACTATAAGTATTGCAATTGTAGCAATTCATTTCTCTTGTATGAGGAAGGAGACTGCTCAATAAATAACAGCTTTTATTGAAAACGCCCGTCTCTCTTTTCTCTGCAATCTGGTGAAACTAAGTACGCACTTATTGACTTATTGACTGAGTGAAATAGCTGCCTTTTGTTTTCACACGACTCTAGAGATACACTCTTATTCAGGGAGAGCAAAGTTGTCATGTTTTATGGTTGCCAGAAACTAAATCCCTTCTTGTCTATCCAGGGAGGTTAAACTCCTCCTCGCTTATTCGAGAAAGTTTCTAGTGAACTCTGAGCTAGCTGGCAAAAAACTTAACTCTAATATAGTCAGTAGAGACCTAGTGAACCTCAGTCCTACGTCTACACTACTGAAGATATTATTCCAATGCGCAGAGCCTATTGGGACTATAGGAACTACACTACATGGCGCCCAAACGTTTGGTAAGGCGATAAATCTAACGCAAGACATTAGAGTAACTCAGTCGTGCTTTTTCGCACAGATCCTTTCTCCCGTAAATACTCCAAAGATGTCTGGATTGGGTCAAAGGTTAAAATCCGCCGGAACTTAGTAGGAAGAAATTCCTATGTATAGTTTTTGGTTTATTCAACGTTGAAGGATACAGTGTTCCAAAATATTGTGCACCTAATCTTTGTTTACTTGAAACTTGATCTGCAACAAAAACCTTCCTGTCAGTAAAATGTCAGACAGTGAAGAAGAAAGGGAGGCAGCTAGAATGGCAGCTCAACTCCTAGCGGATGACACAAGTCTCCTGCAGACTGACCCGGATGCAATACTCATCCCGGTCAACATAAGAAAAACTATAACTCTTAAACTTATAGAAAATGGACTAACATCAAGAGGTTGTACAGTCATATTCGTAATTGAGGCACATGAATATCGGCAGACAGAGGTATTCTATTCATGGATGAACTTTCCAGCAGCAAACGCTGTCACACGTGAGTTCCACTATTACAAAATAGAGGAACCTCCGGATGAGTACACTCCTTTCGAGGAGGTGGAAATCCCATTAAATTACCAAGAGCACCTGCTCTGGTTTAAAGGCGCCCTAAAACATAATAATCACATCACCAGGCTCGGTCCACTAGGTAGACCAGGAGCAACATGGCCGGTTCTAGCCAGCTACACACCACATCCAGACATCGAAAAAAGTTCGGTACCAGAACTTCTAGTCCAACTAAAAGTACTAATTAAAATACATAGACAATTAGTCCAATATGTAATGCGGACTTCAACAGTCCAACCAGCTATTAACATTCCACTGCTGACCCCTCATCAGGGGAACACAAACAAAATTACACCACAGAACATACAATCATGTCTGGGTAAAGTACCCATAAAACGGGAACAAATTCCATTCTGGTTAGCACAAAAATAACTCAAAGAGGCAGTATTTCCGGATACTACCCCTACTGAGGAACACAGAATTCTGACTATCTGTCTTCCAATGGGGATCGCACCACATGTGGAGGACTGTGACACTTGGGGCACAGTCTTTTCTTCTATTTACACAAAAACACATGGTGTTCCGTCCATGGCGGTAATACCCGATGTGCTAAAACAGATTCAAAATGAATACGGTCCAGAACCTGCTTTAACTCTGGGTATGAAATTACTGAAAGACTTCAAGCAGGTCTCGGCTATATTATTAGCCAACATAAAAGGAGAAGCAGCATCTGTGGCGATCCGCCAGAAGTTGAAAGAAACAGATATAGCAGAACAACCATTTGAACTTGCCAGAATCATAGAAAAATCCTATGAAGAACTAGGAAGAGATAGTTTGGGTGGGAAACCAGTAAAACCCCAACTAAATGAAAATCCTGAAAAGATATTTATTACAAATAATCTAAACACTACAAAAAAGAGCTGGGATGGAAATAAACAATCCACTCCCAAAGAAAAAAGATTCCAGTCCAGAGGAAGGTCTCCTCGGCGGAGAGAAAGATCTCCGGACCAAGGACACAAGTCTCCCCAGAGGGAGCCCTCTGAGAAAAGATACAACCTTAGAAATAGGGATAATTTGAAAAAACCTGATAGATATCAAGATATTGATACACGTCCCTCTCGATTTGTTCAGACTTCCTCGCAGAAATCGGAAAGAAGAGGACGGTCAGAACAAAGGGAAGAGCACGTCAAGTCCAAAGACAAGGAACCTGCTCATCAAAGTAAAAAATTACAATTTCAAAAAAAGAAGGTAGCCAGTATTAAAGTAATCAAACATGCCGAGGATCCTGAGGACACAGCTGAAAAATGGAGAGTGGGCTCAGACAATGCTAGACAGCGCAGCAGAAGTGAGCATAGCTCGCAAGATCCTGATGAATCATCTGGAGACAGTGGACACGAATGAATACATTCAGGTGGAAACTGCAGATACCAGAGTTAGCAAACCTCATAAAATATACAAAATAACATTACGTATAGAGGGAGATAAGACTAGGAAAATAAGGGGTCTATTTTGGGATAACCTCTCCAAAGGCTATGACATCCTTTTAGCTGAAAAATACTGGCCACCAGAGTGTGTCAGGGAGTGCCCTCATGGCGAAGAAATGATTATGCCTGCCTTCTCATATCACATTTCAATTCATAAAAAAGCTTTATATGCAAGAAAGTGGGCAGTAGCCCAAGCTCCTGCATTATATAAAAACCATGTTGGATGGGATGAGGACTCTCCTCCTCACAAAATCCAGATAAAATGTCAACCAACTGCACAGAGGCAGTACCCAACTAAGCAAGAAGCTAAAAAACAGGTCAGGGTGATATTAGATCAACTTGAATACCAGGGGGTGATTGAAACTTGCACCTCACAAATGAACAATCCTTTGTTTCCTGTCTCCAAGCCAGACGATTCATATCGTCTAGTTTTGGACTACAGACATCTAAACTCATGTTGCAAAACTTTTGCAGTACAAAACTCACACAGTGCAGCACTAATGAATAACATTGTGCGCAAAAAATACAAAACAACATTAGACATCTCTAATGGATTCTTTTGTCAAAACATAGCACCTGAAAGCAGATATTTGACCGCTTTCTCAATAATGGGCTCGCAGGAAAATTCTGTCGACTCCCACAGGGGTTTCAAGAACAGCCCAGGATTATTCTCCGCAAGAGTAACAGAGTTACTACAGATGTATGATGATGAGGCATTATCTTATGTCGATGACATCTATCTAACAGATGATGACTTGGATACTCACTTGAAAAGAGTGAACACCATAATACTTGGGTTCGCAGCAGAGGGTTACAAATTCAACTTTAAAAAGTCACGAATTGCCCATCCAACTGTCCTGTTTTTAGGATATGAATGATCAAGTGAGGGCAAAAGCCTGGCAGACAATTTCTTAGAGAAATGTGCTGTAATCCAAGCACCAAGAACGCTGAAAAACTTACAATCAATTCTAGGTTTCCTTAATTTCGGAAGAACTTACATTCTAAATTATGCAGAGAGGGTTAAACCTCTCTATGAACTAATAAAACCAGATTTTAAAACAATCATTGGACTCAAAAACACACAGAAATTTTGAGATCATTGCAAACAGACATGTTAGCTAAAACAAAATTGCAAACACGCGATAACACACGCAACCTTGTGATTCGAGTCATCCCAGGAAGATGCGGATTCACATACCTATCCTCTAATGAGGGAGAAACGGTACCAATAGCATACAAATCACATTTGTACACGGAAGCTGAAAAAACATTCAGTATTAAGGAAAACATTGTACATGCGGTTCAAACAGCTGTAGCAAAAGAAAGAGACCAAGCCCAAGGCAGACAGATTACTGTCATAACAGCAGAATCAGCCTTTGAGGCATTAACAAGCCCATGTAATTTAACTACCGTGGCATTAAATCCAAAATGGATACAATGGGAAAATTCTCTTGCTACAGACAAATTGAAATACTATTTTGGCCCGAACATGAAAAGATTAAAAAATCTAGAATATGAAAGAGAATATCCTCTGCCAATCGACATTCTGCCCATACAACAGTACGCCTGTGTAATATATACAGACGGTTATGCACAACCCTCAGTTTGGGGAAAACAAGCCTATAACGCCACATGCGAGATTGTTTTAAAAACGTGTGGCGCGCAGGTAAATTGAGACCTCTGGTAACAATATCACACTCTGTAGAAAACAATTCAGATCAACAAACCGAAGTAATAGCTTTGAAAATGGCACTAGATAATGCCGATCATGAATTCCCGACACTAATAGTGTGCGATTCGCATTACTGCGTCAAATCATACAATAACGACTTGCAGAAATGGGTTCAAAATGGTTACAAAGATGACAAAGGTGCCACAATCAAGCAAAAATCGCTTTGGGAACAAGTAGTTCTTTTACAGAAAGAACTACCAAAGACTCACGTGATACATTTACTGAGTCATGAACGTGATGGCGTTCACGTTACAGGGAATTCATTGGCTGAGACAGCCACAGCGGAAGCAACTAAACCGGCCTCCGTAGCTACGAAAAAGCGTCAGGAAAATACATAGACGGGGAAACCATGCTGGCGGTAAAAACGTCATCAAAAGGCGACTGTGCAGCGCTACCCGTCAACTATCCACTCAATTAGACATACATAATCGATGCAAACTCCGTTCCTTTTGCTCAAATCCCTGGAGTGGGGGATAAGGTAATTCCAAACACGAACAGGAGAGTATTGTTAATAGCAGACGCACACATGGGTGAGGGTCTTAGACACCTTAAGATTAAGGAATCTCTGAAAGAATTACAATCAATATACTGGTGGCCGGGAATGAGCCTGCAAAACTACAAATTTGCATTTTACTGTCAAAACTGCAACAGAGATCGCAGTGGCGAACTACCCGGAGTATTACCATTGCCCTTCTTTTAGATATCACAAGAATATCAATACGAAAAACCCAGTAGGAATAATGCGTCATATTAACATATAGAGACTAGTTTCACTTCAAATGTAGATCTCGGCTGACGTCTGAACTGTTATTAAAGATTCGCGAGTCTATAGCGGCATAGACGCAATTGGCATGCTACATTCTGACCAGGGTCCTGCTTTTAGCTCTCGAGCTTATAAGGAGGCCAAGACCAGCATGGGCATTGCATTGCGGTAATATTATCACTTCCTTCCTGAGGGAAACGGGATGGTGGAAAGAAAAAAACGAGACATATAGCAATCTATAACGGCAAAGGTATAAGGTTCGGGTGTTGGGTGGGTCAAACATTTAATAAGTGTCCAACGTAGTCTTAACCATCTGCCAAGAAATTCTCTAAAGGTTTCAGTCCGTATGAACTATTGTTCGGGACTAGAATGCATATCCAGGACCTCGATAGTCAGACTTCAGTGGTAGAAGGAAAATGCTTTGATATCAAAGATCGTTTGGCTATTTTACAGGACTTAACCTCTTCAGTGCTGCGCAAATTTCGCTGCAGTGCTGAAGAGTTTAAAACGCAATTGGCTCATGACGGAAATGTTCCGTCATCAGCACCGGAGCACCGACGCTGATGACGGAACCGTTCCGTCATGAGCATGTAAGGGGTTAAATGAAACAAGAAAAGACCTGAGCAACATAAAGTTGAAACAACAGCCAACAGCCACTGAAGAGAAACCACCTGTCCCAGCAAGGCCTGTCTGGATTCCAAAGATTGGGGATCTGGTCAGAGAGAAAATCGCGGTGAAGAAGGAATTTAGGCCTTCTTACAGAAAAGCAGTACCTGTCTTAGCTGTCAACGGAACAAGATCAGTTGTACTATCGCCCCTTGCTGGTAAAAAGGAGAACCGAGTTGTATCCATTGATCTGGTTAAACCACAATCATGCGGCCAATAATAAGTAGTAGGCCAAGTGGACTCCCAAGAAATAGCAGAACACCAAAGTTTGCTACAATACAAGAGGTTCAAACTGAGAGACTAATCACATTTGATAAACCTACAGTGAATCAACAAGGACTATGCAACAAAGTCATGGAACTTATGCCTCTTAAAACCCAAATTGCAACAATTCGTCAAGAAACACCTGTCTACAACGATGTAGCCACAGACTATGCTAATGAAACAAAGAAAATTCCAAAAGCAAATGAAAATCCGGAAGCGATTCCAACAATTGACAGAACTGCATCAGGCTACTTCATCAATTTCGATGACTTTTCTGAGGATCCAAGCGAACCTGAGGAACAGCCAACAACAACAAAGACTTTTAAAGACAAAGCAAAAGAACTCTTTTATCAACTCCAAGAAACCTATCTGATTTCTCCATGGATTGAATTTTGGATGGTGCTAGGTGTACTTTTCCTCCTGCTTTGGCTCATCATGGTATTATGCTTGGGACACTTCATTGAGGGAAAATATATTACAATGGACACAGCAAGTCAGAACATCAACTTGGTCCTAAAGTCACACAAGTCTTCACACATCGAGAAAAGAGAACTTTCTTCAGTAAATTTCACAGCCAATCTGATACCCGGTGGGGTAGCATGGGACAAAACTGATTATGAAATATATGGCCCGGTCGAGCTCTTGAAGTATCCACATCAATTTAAGGTTTTATTGAGTGACTTTGTAAAACTGAGCACATTCTCTAATGGTTGGGACTTTGAAAGTATTAATGATATGATGTCAGACTTAGTTATGTCAGCAAAATTTACAGAACATGAATATTTACAAGGTTCATCAAATTATGAACAGATGTACTGCTACAATCACTATGCTAACCATTATTTGCATAAATCTGCTCAACCTAGAAATGTTTTTAATTGTAATCAATGGGAACATTGTGCAACTCCACCAAAAGGCAGTTCAAAAACATTCTATGATAAATTCCCATACTTCTCAGGATTTAACACAAGTGATGCAGAAACGTTTTATTTCAAACTGTTAAATAAGACAGGAATGAAAACCATGCTGACAAACACAAAATTAATCTATTCAGAAACATTTTTTGAAAAAATGAATACATTTGGTTTTGATTTTTGGAAAAATAATATTGAAACGAAAACCATCTGGGGTACAAGAGATTGGCAGGTCCAAGGTATAGAATCATTATTTAGAGCCTGCATGATCCCAGAACAAATTATATTCTTGAATGACACAATTCAACAGACAACCTGTCTTGGCATAGCCAAAATCAAAGACTTAAACAAACCGTCTATTCCAAAGCCAATACCTGACAGTAATAGCACTACAGATGTCGAGATAGACGTATCCTATATTTTTAACCAAAACAGAAGACATCCTGATTGGAAAAAAATGGTTGATCTGGCCCACAGACACAAACAACTGGCAAGATAGATTCCTGAACAAAATACAGGGGTTCAAATTGACCAGGCCAGAGCCTAGATACTCCCAGAGACAACATCCAGGGATAGTAACAACATACAGTGTAGGAAAACTCTGCCTCGAATGGCTACAGACATCCACACTGGCAGAAATTAAGCAACACTTGACTTTACTTAAAGAAGGTGCTGACTTGCGTGATTTCATAATGGGACCATGCAAACAGCGTCAAAAACGTTTCAAAGCAGCCTCTATATATGCAGATGGTCACTTGTTGTATGCAAGTATTGTATCCGAACGACACTCCAGACAGGGAGGGAAAAATTTGGCCCAGTTTAAAAATCTCTTCTATTCAAATTGATACTTTAAGCAGAATGAAGTCTGTTCTTCTACAGACGCCTGTGCCCTTGACGTCATCGAAAGAAACGTATGATCTCCAAGTTGCAAGGACAACGACAGAGATACATGCATTATTATCAACAAATTGCCCTTTAAATTTCTCGGAAATGCTAAGCCAAATCTTTAACATGTCAGATACGAATGGGATCCCACATGTATTTAAGACGATTTTTTCGGGACTGTTGACACCCTTCAAAGCAGTCCTGGGCATCTTTCCTAATTTTGTCCATTCGATCTTTGGCGGCCTTCCACTCCTGTTGGGACTCGTAGCAGGCATTTTATTTTTGATACTCCTGCTTCATTATGGCAAGCCATGTCACAGACAAGACTCCAGCAACAATGGAAGAAACGATCCTAGCTATACGCTATCGGGACCGCATAACTAAAGTCCTTGGATTAGCCTGGCTAAGAGATCTAAATATGACCTGGTTTCTTTCATTCAGACCCATCTGGAAGAATTGTATCTTACCTGTGTTAAGATGTATGCTGTGCGGAGAAGAATGCGTGTTGGACATCTGTCTCACACTACAATCAGAAGTACCATTGGATACAGATACTTTGCTAAGTCCCGTGAAGGCTCATGCATCGTGTTGTTCCCAGCGGTTACCTATCCTGATGACGGCATTCGTGGAAACGACACCACTGCGATTAAAGGGTAGTGAAGTACGAGATGAGAGCAGCATCAACCAGGTACGACCTTCTGTGAGCAGTGCTGATCCTGTCATCATTGAAAGCAATCATGCTCACGACTGCATGGTAGCGACATTTTCCAACTTGGTTGAACTTTCACCTGAAGCGGTAAACTGCTTTTTTGAAAGTCTGTCTGAAATGATGTTCTCCCCCGAACAAAAAGAATAACTTTTAAGCAAACGAGCACACAGCGTTCCCTGAACTCTGAATTTGGCCTTCAGCTTTGAAAAACAAAAGCTACTGGAAATATTTGGAACTGTTTTTTTTCTTCTTCCCCTGAAAAACGAAATTCTTTTTTTCCCCGATTCCAAAATATTTACTTTTTTGGCACTCATTCTCTGCTTAAAGTAGAACTATTCTTAGAGAACAGAGCTTCTATTTTTAGGAACTCTAGAGACTATATATTACCTCAGCCTCTAGCATATTTACAAATAACTGTATTTATATGTGATGAAGTGGTCTCGCACATTTTTTTCTGTATTAAGAGCCATTTCATGTGTAATTTCGCAAAATCATTCCGCTGATATACGCATCCTATTTAATGAATGATTACTCTGCTTGAAATACTGTACCTATACTCATTTTTCGTGTATTTCGCATATGCCATTTCAAATGCAAAAATGTATTTTGGGGTGGATCGGTATACACATGCACCGTTAGATATGTTTACTATTGCTTAGTTTTAGTAATTATGGACATGAATTCGTGGAGTGGGTGTAGTGTGTTTATCTAGGTACCTGAATCGATATTCCTATTCTTTGCCCTTGTCCGGTTATAAATCAATAATATCCCTACAACGGCATAGAAACCCTTTTCATAATTCAGTCATAGCGCATGCTGTCACATTAAGCAAGCCTATTCCTCCAGCCCCCTAGAAAGCACACCGAGTTCTTAAACAAATCCAAGCCTCCAGCAACCTGGGAAATCCCCGCTGCCTTTGTTTTGATTTTGTCCAAGAACTCATGTAAAACACTGTAAGAACGACCAGTTCTTAGTGACATCTTTATTGACGTCATATGTCCAGCCTTACGTCAAACCCGGCACCTTTCAGGTATAAATATACCAACGTTGCCTTAAGCAAAGACACGGTGGTGGTGAATCTGGAGCAGCTATCTACTTGCCGAGAGCCCAGCTGATGCGAGAGCCCACGGTCGCTGCCCCTCCCTTTTGATGCGCTGAGAAAGACTCTGTCTTTTCTCCTGCCGAGAAATCCAGCCTCCGGCGTTTCCAGCCCACCCTTGCGGGGGACTGGGATACCGAGTCCTGAGAGAGAGATACCAGCCCTCCTGCCTTCTAATACCCAGGTACTGAACTGACTAAACCCTTACAGAGAATTCTTGAGTCAGATTCTTGGCAAAACAAACTTAACTTAAACTGCTACTTACTTACTCCCTCCCACGTATTAGGCTTAGGTCAGGTACACGGGGGTAGGCGTAGTTAGAAGCACCAGATGAGTACGATTAGTCAATGTATATATGTATGTATATCTTTTATCCATTTTAAAGTATCATATGGCTAAGAAACCATATCAATGCTTTTACCGTATTATTTTATAATCCTGCTTTTAATATATGCACTTTACTTAACTATAAGTATTGCAATTGTAGCAATTGATTTCTCTTGTATGAGGAAGGAGACTGCTCAATAAATAACACCTTTTATTGAAAACGCCCGTCTCTCTTTTCTCTGCAATCTGGTGAAACTAAGTACGCACTTATTGACTGAGTGAAATAGCTGCCTTTTGTTTTCACACGACTCTAGAGATACACTCTTATTCAGGGAGAGCAAAGTTGTCATGTTTTATGGTTGTCAGAAACTAAATCCCTTCTTGTTTATCCAGGGAGGTTAAACTCCTCCTCGCTTATTCGAGAAAGTTTCTAGTGAACTCTGAGCAAGCTGGCAAAAAACTTAAGTCTAATATAGTCAGTAGAGACCTAGTTAACCTCAGTCCTACGTCTACACTACTGAAGATATTATTCCAATGCGCAGAGCCAATTGGGACTATAGGAACTACACTACAACGCAAGTCTGAGGGCTGGGTCATTTATGTATTCTCCCTTCTGAGGCGCTGTGACGCTTGCCGCACACACAAGTCTGAGGGCTGGGTCAGTCATGTATTCTCCCGTCTGAGGTGCTGTGACCCCTTGCCGCACACGCAAGTCTGAGGGCTGGGTCATTCATGTATTCTCCAGTCTGAGGCGCTGTGACCCTTGCCGCACACGCAAGTCTGAGGGCTGTGTCATTCATGTATTCTCCAGTCTGAGGCGCTGGGACCCTTGCCGCACACGCAAGTCTGAGGGCTGGGTCATTCATGTATTCTCCAGTCTGAGGCGATGTGACCCTTGCCGCACACGCAAGTCTGAGGGCTTGGGTCATTCATGTGTTCTCCAGTCTGAGGCGCTGTGACCCTTGCCGCACACGCAAGTCTGAGGGCTTAGGTCATTCATGTATTCTCCAGTCTGAGGCGCTGTGACCCTTGCCGCACACGCAAGTCTGAGGGCTTGGGTCATTCATGTATTCTCGGGTCTGAGGGGCTGTGACCCTTGCCGCACACGCAAGTCTGAGGGCTGGATCATTAATGTATTCTCCAGTCTGAGGCTCTGTGACCCTTGCCGCACTCACAAGTCTGAGGGCTGGGTCATTCATGTATTCTCCAGTCTGAGGCGCTGGTACCCTTGCCGCACACGCAAGTCTGAGGGCTGGGTCATTCATGTATTCTCCAGTCTATGGCGCTGGGACCCTTGCCGCACTCACAAGTCTGAGGGCTGGGTCATTCATGTATTCTCCAGTCTGAGGCGCCGGGGCCCTTGCCGCACACGCAAGTCTGAGGGCTGGGTCATTCATGTATTCTCCAGTCTGAGGCGCTGGGACCCTTGCCGCACACGCAAGTCTGAGGGCTGGGTCATTCATGTATTCTCCAGTCTGAGGCGATGTGACCCTTGCCGCACACGCAAGTTTGAGGGCTGGGTCATTCATGTATTCTCCAGTCTGAGGCTTTGGGACCCTTGCCGCACACGCAAGTCTGAGGGCTTGGGTCATTCATGTGTTCTCCAGTCTGAGGCGCTGTGACCCTTGCCACACACGCAAGTCTGAGGGCTTAGGTCAATTATGTATTCTCCAGTCTGAGGCGCTGTGTCCCTTGCCGCACACGCAAGTCTGAGGGCTTGGGTCATTCATGTATTCTCGAGTCTGAGGGGCTGTGACCCTTGCCGCACACACGAGTCTGAGGGCTGGGTCATTAATGTATTCTCCAGTCTGAGGCTCTGTGACCCTTGCCGCACTCACAAGTCTGAGGGCTGTGTCATTCATGTATTCTCCAGTCTGAGGCACTGGGGCCCTTGCCGCACACGCAAGTCTGAGGGCTGGGTCATTCATGTATTCTCCAGTCTGAGGCGCTGGGACCCTTGCCGCACACGCAAGTCTGAGGGCTGGGTCATTCATGTATTCTCCAGTCTATGGCGCCGGGACCCTTGCCGCACTCACAAGTCTGAGGGCTGGGTCATTCATGTATTCTCCAGTCTGAGGCGCTGTGACCCTTGCCGCACACGCAAGTCTGAGGGCTTAGGTCATTCATGTATTCTCCAGTCTGAGGCGCTGTGTCCCTTGCCGCACACGCAAGTCTGAGGGCTTGGGTCATTCATGTATTCTCGAGTCTGAGGGGCTGTGACCCTTGCCGCACACGCAAGTCTGAGGGCTGGGTCATTAATGTATTCTCTAGTCTAAGGCTCTGTGACCCTTGCCGCACTCACAAGTCTGAGGGCTGTGTCATTCATGTATTCTCCAGTCTGAGGCGCTGGGGCCCTTGCCGCACACGCAAGTCTGAGGGCTGGGTCATTCATGTATTCTCCAGTCTGAGGCGCTGGGACCCTTGCCGCACACGCAAGTCTGAGGGCTGGGTCATTCATGTATTCTCCAGTCTATGGCGCCGGGACCCTTGCCGCACTCACAAGTCTGAGGGCTGGGTCATTCATGTATTCTCCAGTCTGAGGCGCTGGGACCCTTGCCGCACACGCAAGTCTGGGGGTTGGGTCATTCATGTATTCTCCAGTCTGAGGCGCTGGGACCCATGCCGCACACGCAAGTCTGAGGTCTTGGTCATTCATGTATTCTCCAGTCTGAGGCGCTGGGACCCTTACCTCACATGCAAGTCTGAGGGCTGGGTCATTCATGTGTTCTCCAGTCTGAGGCGCTGGGGCCCTTGCTGCACACGCAAGTCTGAGGGCTTGGGTCATTCATGTATTCTCCAGTCTGAGGCGCTGTGACCCTTGCCGCACACGCAAGTCTGAGGGCTGGGTCATTCATGTATTCTCCAGTCTGAGGCGCTGTGACCCTTGCCGCACACGCAAGTCTGAGGGATGGGTCATTCATGTATTCTCCCGTCTGAGGTGCTGTGACCCTTGCCGCACACGCAAGTCTGAGGGCTGGGTCATTCATGTATTCTCCCGTCTGAGGCGCTGTGAACCTTGCCGCACACGCAAGTCTGAGGGCTGGGTCATTCATGTATTCTCCCTTCTGAGGCGCTGTGACCCTTGCCGCACACGCAAGTATGAGGGCTGGGTCATTCATGTATTCTCCCATCTGAGGCACTGTGACCCTTGCCGCACATGCAAGTCTGAGGGCTGGGTCATTCATGTCTTCTCCAGTCTGAGGCGCTGTGACCCTTGCGGCACATGCAAGTCTGAGGGCTGTGTCATTCATGTATTCTCCAGTCTGAGGCGCTGGGACCCTTGCCGCACACGCAAGTCTGAGGGCTGGGTCATTCATGTATTCTCCAGTCTGAGGCGCTGGGACCCTTGCCGCACATGTAAGTCTGAGGGCTGGGTCATTCATGAATTCTCTAGTCTGAGGCGCTGGGACCCTTGCCGCACACGCAAGTCTGAGGGCTGCGTCGTTCATGTATTCTCCAGTCTGAGGCGCTGGGACCCTTGCCGCACAGGCAAATCTGAGGGCTGGGTCATTCATGTATTCTCCAGTCTGAGGCGCTGGGGCCCTTGCCGCACACGCAAGTCTGAGGGCTGGGTCATTCATGTATTCTCCAGTCTGAGGTGCTGGGACCCTTGCCGCACACGCAAGTCTGAGGGCTGGGTCATTCATGTGTTCTCCAGTCTGAGGCGCTGGGACCCTTGCCGCAAACGCAAGTCTGAGGGCTGGGTCATTCATGTATTCTCCAGTCTGAGGCGCTGGGACACTTGCCGCACACGCAAGTCTGAGGGCTGGGTCATTCATGTATTCTCCAGTCTGAGGCGCTGGGACCCTTGCCGCACACGCAAGTCTGAGGGCTGGGTCATTCATGTATCCTCCAGTCTGAGGCGCTGGGGCCCTTTCCGCATACGCAAGTCTGAGGGCTGGGTCATTCATGTGTTCTCCAGGCTGAGGCGCTATGGCCCTTGCCGCACACCCAATTCTGAGTGCTTGTGTCATTCAAGGGTTCTCCAGTCTGAGGCGCTGGGGCCCTTGCCGCACACGCAAGTCTGAGGGCTTGGGTCATTCATGTGTTCTCCAGTCTGAGCCGCTGTGACTCTTGCCGCACACGCAAGTCTGAGGGCTTGGGTCATTCATGTGTTCTCCAGTCTGAGGCGCTGTGACCCTTGCCGCACACGCAAGTCTGAGGGCTTGGGTCATTTATGTATTCTCCAGTCTGAGGCGCTGTGACCATTGCCGCACACGCAAGTCTGAGCGCTTGGGTCATTCATGTATTCTCCAGTCTGAGGTGCTGTGACCCTTGCCGCACACGCAAGTCAGAGGGCTTGGGTCATTTATGTATTCTCCAGTCTGAGGCGCTGTAACCCTTGATGCACACGCAAGTCTGAGGGCTTGGGTCATTCATGTATTCTCCAGTCTGAGGGGCTGTGACCCTTGCCGCACACGCAAGTCTGAGGGCTGGGTCATTCATGTATTCTCCCGTCTGATGCGCTGTGACCCTTGCCGCACACGCAAGTCTGAGGGCTGGGTCATTCATGTATTCTCCAGTCTGAGGCGCTGGGACCCTTGCCGCACACGCAAGTCTGAGGGCTGGGTCATTCATGTATTCTCCAGTCTGAGGCGCTGGATCCTTGCCGCACACGCAAGTCTGAGGGCTGGGTCATTCATGTATTCTCCAGTCTGAGGCGCTGGGACCCTTGCCGCACACGCAGGTCTGAGGGCTCAGGTCATTCATGTATTCTCCAGTCTGAGGCGCTGGGACCCTTGCCGCACCCGCAAGTCTGAGGGCTGGGTCATTCATGTATTCTCCCATCTGAGGCACTGTGAACCTTGCCGCACACGCAAGTCTGAGGGCTGGGTCATTCATGTATTCTCCAGTCTGAGGCGCTGGGACTCTTGCCGCACACTCAAGTCTGAGGGCTGGGTCATTCATGTATTCTCCAGTCTGAGGCGCTGGGACCCTTGCCGCACACGCAAGTCTGAGGGCTGGGTCATTCATGTATTCTCCAGTCTATGGCCCCGGGACCCTTGCCGCACTCACAAGTCTGAGGGCTGGGTCATTCATGTATTCTCCAGTCTGAGGCGCTGGGACCCTTGCCGCACACGCAAGTCTGAGGGTTTGGTCATTCATGTATTCTCCAGTCTGAGGCGCTGGGACCCTTGCCGCACACGCAAGTCTGAGGTCTTGGTCATTCATGTATTCTCCAGTCTGAGGAGCTGGGACCCTTGCCTCACACGCAAGTCTGAGGGCTGGGTCATTCATGCGTTCTCCAGTCTGAGGCGCTGGGGCCCTTGCTGCACACGCAAGTCTGAGGGCTTGGGTCATTCATGTATTCTCCAGTCTGAGGCGCTGTGACCCTTGCCGCACACGCAAGTCTGAGGGCTGGGTCATTCATGTATTCTCCAGTCTGAGGCGCTGTGACCCTTGCCGCACACGCAAGTCTGAGGGATGGGTCATTCCTGTATTCTCCCGTCTGAGGCGCTGTGACCCTTGCCGCACATGCAAGTCTGAGGGCTGGGTCATTCATGTATTCTCCCGTCTGAGGCGCTGTGACCCTTGCCGCACATGCAAGTCTGAGGGCTGGGTCATTCATGTATTCTCCCTTCAGAGGCGCTGTGACCCTTGCCGCACACGCAAGTCTGAGGGCTGGGTCATTCATGTATTCTCCCTTCAGAGGCGCTGTGACCCTTGCCGCACACGCAAGTCTGAGGGCTGGGTCATTCATGTATTCTCCCGTCTGAGGCACTGTGACCCTTGCCGCACATGCAAGTCTGAGGGCTGGGTCATTCATGTCTTCTCCAGTCTGAGGCGCTGTGACCCTTGCGGCACACGCAAGTCTGAGGGCTGTGTCATTCATGTATTCTCCAGTCTGAGGCGCTGGGACCATTGCGGCACACGCAAGTCTGAGGGCTGGGTCATGCATGTATTCTCCAGTCTGAGGCGCTGGGACCCTTGCCGCACATGTAAGTCTGAGGGCTTGGTCATTCATGAATTCTCTAGTCTGAGGCGCTGGGACCCTTGCCGCACACGCAAGTCTGAGGGCTGGGTTGTTCATGTATTCTCCAGTCTGAGGCGCTGGGACCCTTGCCGCTCAGGCAAATCTGAGGGCTGGGTCATTCATGTATTCTCCAGTCTGAGGCGCTGGGGCCCTTGCCGCACACGCAAGTCTGAGGGCTGGGTCATTCATGTATTCTCCAGTCTGAGGTGCTGGGACCCTTGCCGCACACGCAAGTCTGAGGGCTGGATCATTCATGTGTTCTCCAGTCTGAGGCACTGGGACCCTTGCCGCAAACGCAAGTCTGAGGGCTGGGTCATTCATGTATTCTCCAGTCTGAGACGCTGGGACACTTGCCGCACACGCAAGTCTGAGGGCTGGGTCATTCATGTATTCTCCAGTCTGAGGCGCTGGGACCCTTGCCGCACACGCAAGTCTGGGGGCTGGGTCATTCATGTATTCTCCAGTCTGAGGCGCTGGGGCCATTTCCGCATACGCAAGTCTGAGGGCTGGGTCATTCATGTGTTCTCCAGTCTTAGCCGCTGTGACTCTTGCCGCACACGCAAGTCTGAGGGCTTGGGTCATTCATGTGTTCTCCAGTCTGAGGCGCTGTGACCCTTGCCGCACACGCAAGTCTGAGGGCTTGGGTCATTTATGTATTCTCCAGTCTGAGGCGCTGTGACCATTGCCGCACACGCAAGTCTGAGGGCTTGGGTCATTCATGTATTCTCCAGTCTGAGGCGCTGTGACCCTTGCCGCACACGCAAGTCAGAGGGCTTGGGTCATTTATGTATTCTCCAGTCTGAGGCGCTGTAACCCTTGCCGCACACGCAAGTCTGAGGGCTTGGGTCATTCATGTATTCTCCAGTCTGAGGGGCTGTGACCCTTGCCGCACACGCAAGTCTGAGGGCTGGGTCATTCATGTATTCTCCCGTCTGAGGCGCTGTGACCCTTGCCGCACACGCAAGTCTGAGGGCTGGGTCATTCATGTATTCTCCAGTCTGAGGCGCTGGGACCCTTGCCGCACACGCAAGTCTGAGGGCTGGGTCATTCATGTATTCTCCAGTCTGAGGCGCTGGACCCTTGCCGCACACGCAAGTCTGAGGGCTGGGTCATTCATGTATTCTCCAGTCTGAGGCGCTGGGACCCTTGCCGCACACGCAGGTCTGAGGGCTCGGGTCATTCATGTATTCTCCAGTCTGAGGCGCTGGGACCCTTGCCGCACCCGCAAGTCTGAGGGCTGGGTCATTCCTATATTCTCCAGTCTGAGGCGCTGGGACCCTTGCCGCACACGCAAGTCTTTGGGCTGGGTCATTCATGTATTCTCCAGTCTGAGGCGCTGGGACCCTTGCCACACACGCAAGTCTGAGGGCTGGGTCATTCATGTATTCTCCAGTTTGAGGCGCTGGGACCCTTACCGCACACGCAAGTCTGAGGGCTTGGGTCATTCATGTGTTCTCCAGTCTGAGGCGCTGGGGCCATTGCCGCACACGCAAGTCTGAGGGCTGGGTCATTCATGTGTTCTCCAGTCTGAGGCGCTGGGGCCCTTGCCGCACACGCAAGTCTGAGGGCTTGGGTCATTCATGTGTTCTCCAGTCTGAGGCGCTGTGGCCCTTGCCGCACACGCAGATCTGAGGGCTTGGGTCATTCATGTGTTCTCCAGTCTGAGGCACTGTGACCCTTGCCGCACACGCAAGTCTGAGGGCTTGGGTAATTCATGTATTCATCCAGTCTGAGGCGCTGTGACCCTTGCCGCACACGCAAGTCAGAGGGCTTGGGTCATTTATGTATTCTCCAGTCTGAGGCGCTGTAACCCTTGCCGCACACGCAAGTCTGAGGGCTTGGGTCATTCATGTATTCTCCAGTCTGAGGGGCTGTGACCCTTGCCGCACACGCAAGTCTGAGGGCTGGGTCATTCATGTATTCTCCCGTCTGAGGCGCTGTGACCCTTGCCGCACACGCAAGTCTGAGGGCTGGGTCATTCATGTATTCTCCAGTCTGAGGCGCTGGGACCCTTGCCGCACATGCAAGTCTGAGGGCTGGGTCATTCATGTATTCTCCAGTCTGAGGCGCTGGACCCTTGCCGCACACGCAAGTCTGAGGGCTGGGTCATTCATGTATTCTCCAGTCTGAGGCACTGGGACCCTTGTCGCACACGCAGGTCTGAGGGCTCGGGTCATTCATGTATTCTCCAGTCTGAGGCGCTGGGACCGTTGCCGCACCCTCAAGTCCGAGGGCTGGGTCATTCATGTATTCTCCCGTCTGAGGCACTGTAAACCTTGCCGCACACGCAAGTCTGAGGGCTGGGTCATTAATGTATTCTCCAGTCCGAGGCACTGGGACTCTTGCCGCACACGCAAGTCTGAGGGCTGGGTCATTCATGTATTCTCCAGTCTGAGGTGCTGGGACCCTTGCCGCACACGCAAGTCTGAGGGCTGGGTCATTCGTGTATTCTCCAGTCTGGGGCGCTGGGACCATTGCCACACACGCAAGTCTGAGGGCTGGGTCATTCCTGTATTCTCCAGTCTGAGGCGCTGGGACCCTTGCCGCACACGCAAGTCTTTGGGCTGGGTAATTCATGTATTCTCCAGTCTGAGGTGCTGGGACCCTTGCCGCACACGCAAGTCTGAGGGCTGGGTCATTCGTGTATTCTCCAGTCTGAGGCGCTGGGACCATTGCCGCACATGCAAGTCTGAGGGCTGGGTCATTCTTGTATTCTCCAGTCTGAGGCGCTGGGACCCTTGCCGCACACGCAAGTCTTTGGGCTGGGTCATTCATGTATTCTCCAGTCTGAGGCGCTGGGACCCTTGCCACACACGCAAGTCTGAGGGCTGGGTCATTCATGTATTCTCCAGTCTGAGGCGCTGGGACCTTTGCCGCACACGCAAGTCTGAGGGCTGGGTCATTCATGTGTTCTCCAGTCTGAGGCGCTGGGGCCCTTGCCGCACACGCAAGTCTTAGGGCTGGGTCATTCATGTGTTCTCCAGTCTGAGGCGCTGGGGCCCTTGCCGCACACGCAAGTCTGAGGGCTTGTGTCATTCATGTGTTCTCCAGTCTGAGGCGCTGTGGCCCTTGCCGCACACGCAAGTCTGAGGGCTTGGGTCATTCACGTGTTCTCCAGTCTGAGGCGCTGTGACACTTGCCACACACGCAAGTCTGAGGGCTTGGGTCATTCACGTGATCTCCAGTCTGAGGCGCTGAGACCCTTGCCGCACACGCAAGTCTGAGGGCTTGGGTCATTCACGTATTCTCCAGTCTGAGGCGCTGTGACCCTTGCCGCACACGAAGTCTGAGGGCTGGGTCATTCATGAATTCTCCAGTCTGAGGCACTGTGACCCTTGCCGCACACGCAAGTCTGAGGGCTGGGTCATTCATGTATTCTCCCGTCTGAGGCGCTGTGACCCTTGCCGCACACACCAGTCTGAGGGCTGGGTCATTCATGTATTCTCCAGTCTGAGGCGCTGGAACCCTTGCTGCACATGCAAGTCTGAGGGCTGGGTCATTCATGTATTCTCCAGTCTGAGGCGCTGGACCCTTGCCGCACACGCAAGTCTGAGGGCTGCGTCATTCATGTATTCACCAGTCTGAGGCGCTGTGACCCTTGCCGCACACGCAAGTCTGAGGGCTGTGTCGGGGGGGCGCTAGGTGGCGCCAAACCAAGATGGCCGCACTGTTGTGAGGCTCTCGCCAGATCGAGCCTTTGTACCATCCTCTTGTCCATCCTGACCGGGAAAATCTACCCGATCACATCGCCATTGTCTCTGCGACGGTTCACCGATCACAGCGGTGCCAAGAACGTCGAAATTGTCCGGCAGTGGGCGGAGTTAACCATCGATTTGCCGGGAGGCGGACTGAGGCGTCGGTCCGAGGTCTGCCGATCCGGGGCCAGCCTGCTGGGACACACCGGGGCTTCGCGGCCTCACCGGAGCTGTGGCAGCATCTACTGACGGAAAATATCGAAGCCACCAATAAACCTGCGCCAGTGTTTTGCTGAGGGAGAAACTTCCTATACTGCAGGTGAGCCCTCCTTGAATGAGACGGGAATTAATTACAAAGGAGGAACACCGATACGGGGGAAAAAAGAGCGCGAAAGTTAGGAACTGCTGGCAAGCTTCACTGGCCCGATAGCTGCATAGAATAACGGCCGGCACTCCGCTACACACTAATTTATCGGCTGTGTCGTTGAGTGTGGAGCCCGGGGCACAGTTTTCGACAGACGCTGGGAGTCAGTTTGCAAAACAGCGCACAGCGGCTGTACATGTCCGCTCATCAACTGCGGCCTCCCCGCTGCCTGCACACTGCCGGAAGCTGCCGTCTGCCGCCCCCGAGGCCTGGAGGTCCGGACGCGGTGCTAGTGAGGCCGGGAGAACATTTCCACATAAGATAGCAGGAACCTCCCGCTACCCTGCAGCGACCTCCCCGCTGCCCCTTACCTGCCGGTGACTGCCTGTAGATCGGAACGGCTCTGGCCTAATATTGTCTCCTGTGCCTGATCTCACTGCCTGGGGGACGAGACGGACGGCTAAAGACTCACCCATTTGCATTGAGGGGGTGGACTACCTGGCGGGATGTGCCTCATCAGATAAATACGCTGCTGCATCACCACGAAATACCGGGAGACACCCGGAAATTGCTAGTACTACATACTCGAGCCGCCTGAAACCACGAGGGACATACTAGTTACAGGTCGGACAGCTGCCGGCGGCTCCAGCAACCTGCAGCATAACACCACCCTCAGTTGAGGTGGCTCCATCCACTTGTGGTACTCACCTGTTGCTGTCTGGGTGTGGGGGAGCCTTGTGGTGGCTTCAGCAGGAACGCCTCGTCAACAGCGAAGCCACAGGGTGTAATCTGTCCCGCAATCATCTCCTGCTCAACCTGAGGCTGGGGAGGACAAACAGTCAGACCCATTGTGCTCATATATATACCGTGGGTCAACGGAATAACTCACGCCACAGAAGACGCTGCTGATCTGAACTGTGCCCTGAGTGCCACTTCCAGAAGGTGTGCTGTCCGCAGTCCCACTTTGCCCCGTCTTCTCCCGGACGACTGAACAAGGCATCACTTCACCGCACTCTGGCTGCTACTGTCACATTAGCTTCGCGTACGCCAAGACGCGACATGGGCCGAAATGACGCCAAACAAACTAAAATACCGTTTGAAGCTAAGAAAAACCCCAGAGGTGTACAGGACCCTGAAGGTAGCCCTACCGCCCGAGGACCCCCTGACGAAGACTGGAAAGCCTTGCTGATAAGCATGCAACAGAGCTTGACAAACATCGATTCCAAGATTGACACGATAAACACCCGCATGAACAGTGTGGTCACTAAGCTGGAACAACACGACACCAGAATTAAGGACGCGGAGGACAGGATTTCTGAATTGGAAGATGGCGCCACTTCTAATAGCAGACAGGTGACCCAAATGGACAGGCTCCTAAAAATCATTGCGGAGAAAAACGAGGATTTAGAAGCGAGGTCCAGACGCAACAACATTCGCGTCCTGGGCCTGGCGGAGTCCACCAACACAGGGAAAATGGAGGTGTTTATCGAGAATTTGGTCGTCAAACTCTTTGGTAAAGAATCATTCTCCTCGCACTTAATAGTAGAACGAGCCCACAGATCCCTGGCCGCACGCCCACCGCCAGGTGCCCAACCTCGCCCCATCATTGCGAGGTTCCTTAATTATAGAGATCGAGACGCGGTGCTGCGTCGAGCAAGAGAGATTGGCACCGTGGGATACTGCAATACTACACTCTCCTTTTTCCCAGACTTCACCCCTGCAGTACAGGAAGCCAGGAGGAAATTCTCAGGAGTGAAAAAGAAGCTTCAAGATCAAGAGATGACGTACGCCATGCTGTATCCGGCAAAATTGAAAGTCTCCTACAGAGGCAAGCAACACTTCTTTCAAAATCCTCAACAGGTGGAGGACTTCCTCAAACAACACAAAAAAGACAAAGCCAGAGAAGAAGCTGAAAGCCGTCGCTCCAGATCCCCTTCGCCTATGAACCTGCAAGAATAGAACGCAATCACTACGGTTGCTACACTTAAGATGGGTGGGGACGAACGTGACTCCAATAATCTGGTGAGGTACAATTTAACGCTGTTGATTAACCTGGTATATATATTTGATAGGCTCGATCGCCCACCTCCGTCCCACGTAGTGTGTCCAGGTACATGCCTGGCTCCAAGTGGGTGCAAATAGGGAGGTGGAGGGCAGGTTGGGTGCCCCTAGAACGGACCCCCGATGGGCGAACCCCATAGCCTCCCTTCTGTCGTAGAATGGAGGGATCAGTGACGTTACTTTTGTTTTTAAGTTGGGGAGGAGGTGGAATAGTTGGGAATGGGTGGGTTCCAAATGCCCGGCAAGTTGAGGAAGCCGGTGTGGGAGGGGAAATGTTACAACTTGATGCTTGTATGACAGAACTGTTTATCATTTACTCCATATGTTGGGCATGCCAAGAGGATAGATGGGGGTCACGTTACATATATGATGCCAAAAGCTATAGACACATGGATGTTGCAAACCTTTGTTACACAGTTTTTCTGAAAGAGATATGGGGGACGTAGATGAACCGCAGTCAGCCTCGCTGTTCCAGGTGGCCTCCTGGAATATACGCGGGTTAAATGACCCTAGGAAGAAGAGACAGATTTTGGGATATCTGGACAGACATAGGATATCCATTGCTATGTTGCAGGAGACACATTTGATGCCAAGTGGATCCCCCTCATTTGCTTCCAAATGGGCAACGTGCAAGGCGTTCTCATCCTACTCTAATTACGCTAGAGGGGTGGCAAGTCTTGTGAGACGAGGGACACATTTCACTCCGGCTGGAACTGAAGTAGATTCTGAGGGGCGTTATTGTTTGCTCTGGGGGAAGCTACACGCACACACAATACTGTTTGCATGTTACTATGGCCCTAACACAGATGATCCGAATATCCTTCTCACGATGTGGGGAAAGATACATGCCCTAGGAATAACTCACGTGATACTAGGGGGAGACTTTAACACGGCTCTAATACCAGTGCAAGACAGATCATGCCCGCAAGCTTCTCACTACACGAATACTCAACGCGCACTATTGGGAATAGTGAAAGAACACCACCTGGTAGATACGTGGCGACACCTACACCCCACTACCAAGCAAGACACCCATCACTCAGCATTTCACTCAACCTGAGCCCGCCTAGACTATATATTTGTGTCAGCAGGACTGTCCCCATGGTTATCCAAGGCAAGTCACCTGGCGCGGACGTTTTCTGATCACTCACCGGTCCTCCTTTCCCTACAGATTCCCCTTAACATGGCCCCTTTCCTGAACTGGCGCCTGAATCCCGCACATCTTACTGATACTGTCTTTGCGGCTGAACTAGAACAAGAGATCACAGAGTTTTTTGAACGGAATGTTAACTCAGTTTCTAGTCTCACTACGGTTTGGGAGGCCTTCAAAGTGACGATGAGAGGAAGTTGTATAGCCAAGGGAGGGGGAGTTCTCAAGGCATTGCGAGCAGACATACGCAAGCTAGAATTAGAGCTCCGCCAGCTAGAGCGAGAGATAGCTCGGGGAGGCAGGGACCGCGCGGCTCAAGCTCAGATTAGGGAAAAACTGAACGAATACTCTGAATTGGCGGATAAAGAATGCAAATTTCTGGGTAAGTCCTTCACGGCTCGAATATACGGGGAGGGAGACAGACCAGGTAAAGCGCTTGTCACCGCAGTCAGAGCCCCTAGATACCAAAATGATGTCCCTACTTTACTGGACAGACACGGCACACCACAACGAGATCTCACAAAACAGCTCCAACTGTTAACTGAACACTACACCTCGCTTTACACCTCACATAGAACTGACACACTTAACTTGCAGGAATACCTGGATGACACCGCTATTGCCTGGCTGGGACCGTCTCAGCAAAAATTCCTTCACCATGAGCTCGAACTTGACGAGATCAAAGATGCAATCATGTCCATGAAGTCTGGAAAGGCGCCGGGATCGGATGGCCTACCGATCGACTTTTATAAATCCTTTATACATGTGCTAGCACCCATACTGAAGCAGGTCTTTTACGCCGCGCTAGAGGAAGGCTCACTCCCGCTCACAATGCGAGAGGCACTAATAACATCACTTCTGAAACCGGGTAAGCCACCAGAACATTGCGACTCATTTCGGCCTCTCTCCTTGTTAAATACAGACAGCAAGATCTTAGCCAAAGTTCTCGCTACGCGTCTCAACCTCCTTATGGAGCGGCTCGTTCTTCCTGATCAGGCAGGGTTCGTCCCGAACCGCGCCACATCTCACAACTTGCGTACTTTACAAGCCGTGCTGCAAGATATTAACCCCAACTGTGACGCGGCTGCTGTGTTCCTGGACGCCACAAAGGCGTTCGACTCCCTGGAGTGGGATTACCTTCTTACACTGCTCGAAAGGATGGGAGTCCCCTTTAACTTTTTAGACTGGATTCGGTTATTATATTACAAACCCCAGGCCACGGTGCTGCTCAACGGTGCCCGCTCTGCTCCATTTGAGATTCAAAGGGGCACCCGGCAGGGCTGCCCATTGTCCCCGATACTATTCGCGATCGCCATTGAACCCCTAGCCGCCAAACTCCGACAACACCACAAACATGGCTCCCTCATTTACCCGGAACGGCAACTACTGATCGCATTATATGCAGATGACATGACCCTCTACGTGGACAAACCACAAGAAAATCTAAATCCCTTGCTACGCGAGATTACCAAGTTCGGGGCAATAGCGGGGATACAGATAAACTGGACGAAATCGGCTATGTTCCCCTTGACTGACAGGACCAAGGAGTTTCCTCTAGATTACCCCCTAGAGTGGGTATCTGATGAACTAAAATATTTAGGAATCATAATCACCAGAAATCGGGAGGCCCTTATCAGAGCCAACTATGGGACGGCACTAGACAAATTGACAGACAACGTAACCAGGTGGATACACCTTCCATTGTCTATGGCAGGCCGCATTTCTCTTGTGAAAATGGTGGTCCTCCCCAAACTGTTATATCTTTTTACTAATATACCTTATAGCCCCGGTTCATGTTTCTTTCGCGCCCTCGACTCTCAGACGTCGCGCCTTATCTGGGGAGGCAAACAGGCCAGACTCAGTTTGAAGACCCTAATGCTACCTTACCACCAGGGTGGGTTTGAAGTCCCAGACTTCCGAAAATACTATGATTGTGCCCAAGGACATTTCGCCTCGTACTGGTTCCATCCCCCTCCATTCATGGCCCATCTGGCAGTTGAAGACGGATACATGAGACCAGAAAAACCTTCGGGGTATCTCTACACTCCAGTCCATATGATGGACAGGGACCCGACTACAGTAGACTGTACTGTCAGGGCCTGGAAACGTATTGCAGAGCATATGGAAGTGCGTTTTTTTTATTCACCTCTGATGGTGCTGGCAAACGATCCCAGAGTGAGCGTCGCCCGTGAAGAAATAGGACGTAAATTTCTTGCCAAACTCGCTATTTACACCTGGGGAGATCTTTACCTTCAGGGTACTTTCCGCACGATAGCGCAACTTTTTGGAGATAGTTCCCCCACGATGATGGATACTTTCCTTTATGTTCGTCTTCGGCAAAGCATTAAATCCGTCACACCCAACTTCCCGGATGAGCCGGAACTTATGGCACCTCTTCATTCCCTGCTACAAGCAGACGCCCCGAGACATGTGGTCTCCATGTTGTATAAACATGTTCAAATAGCTCCATCTCCACCCCCCCTCAGAGCCAGGCAAGATTGGGACACTGACCTAAATGATACTATGACGGACGAGCAATGGGAGATGAGCTGTTCTCACACACACGCCGTAACCGGCAACGCTCACCTTAGGTTAATACACTATAAATTCCTGCACCGGCTCTACTTCACACCTGCTAAATTACACCGTCTAGGTCTCAGAAACGACGATCGATGTCTCCGATGTGGCAGTTCGGGCGCAGACTTCATACACCTGGCATGGAAATGCCGAGCAGTTGCCTCGTATTGGATAGAGGTGTTTGAGGCTGTGTCGGAAATGATCGGTATGCCCACGGACCCTTGTCCTAAAATAGCCTTACTCGGACTCACTAACCCGGCAATAAAGACACACTGCAAATTTTTTGCACTAAGCCTCCTGTTGGCTAAAAGGTTGGTGGCGTGCAGATGGGGCAGGGGGCGGGCGCCTAAATTCAAGGACTGGCTTAGTAACATGTCTACTTGGCAGGAACACCTACACAAATATGCTGACCTCTTACCACTTAAATCACGCCCCAAGGACCTATGGGGCCCCCTCACCACATACCTGCTTCGGTCACAAACTGATGAGGAATCCGCTGAGGAAGATAACGGAGGTATGAATGGCAGTAACCACACCACCGTCCCCACACCTGGGCCCCACTCCACTTCACAACGGAATGATATAAGTCCCGCACACACCCTCTAACTATCCTCCCTCTTCTGGAAACTGCATACCCTAGGACCTGCAAGAATGGACACACATTACACCGACCGGGACACCCCTAAGTATGTCCGCCACCTGCACGGAGGGAACGAACTGCGAGGCTGATAGCACCCCCTTTAGGTTTTCTTTCAGTATGGCTTGTCTTACTAAGAGAAACATTTACTGCAACACACCCATGGCATGGCACAACATCATCCCCTCCGCATGGCACGAAAAGTTATACCTTCCCCGAAATTGAGTTATGTTTGAAGGTTGGGTGACTGCACTGCCGGAACTGCCCGGCACTACACACTGGTATAGGACACCAAACATGCCCGCCACACTACAAGCTCCATCACGCCACTTGTTCAGCAAGATGGCTTACATTGGGGAAGAAAAAGTGTATAATGTGTAGTAAAGTTGATTGAAATGTTAAAAGTAACCTCAATGCTTTGTTGCTCATGAACTGCATTGTGATCATGTAGGTACTATAAAGTCTCCTTTATGGCCCACGTCTAGATACATCGCGGCCGGCCCGATTGGGTTGTAGGCGGCATGCTGTGTTAGCTATATACCCCCACCGGAAATACGTGTAAACCTTCGTAAGGAGTATTATAGCTGCCGGCCTACAGACGTGGGTTGTAGGCATTGAGCAGTGTACAACATGTTAATGACCAATAAAGGTTTTCAAAAAAAAAAAAAGTCTGAGGGCTGTGTCATTCATGTATTCTTCAGTCTGAGGCGCTGGCACCCTTGCCGCACACGCAAGTCTGAGGGCTGTGTCATTCATGTATTCTCCAGTTTGAGGCGCTGGGACCCTTGCCGCACACGCAAGTCTGAGGGCTGTGTCATTCATGTATTCTCCAGTCTGAGGCGCTTGGACCCTTGCCGCACACGCAAGTCTGAGGGCTGGGTCATTCATGTATTCTCCAGTCTGAGGCGCTGGGACCCTTGCCGCACACGCAAGTCTGAGGGCTGGGTCACTCATGGATTCTCCAGTCTGAGGCGCTGGGACCCTTGCCACACACGCAAGTCTGAGGGCTGGGTCATTCATGTGTTCTCCAGTCTGAAGCACTGGGGCCCTTGCCGCACACGCAAGTCTGAGGGCTTGGGTCATTCATGTGTTCTCCAGTCTGAGGCGCTGTGACCCTTGCCACACACGCAGATCTGAGGGCTTGGGTCATTCATGTGTTCTCCAGTCTGAGGCGCTGTGACCCTTGCCGCACACGCAAGTCTGAGGGCTTGGGTCATTCATGTATTCTCCAGTCTGAGGCGCTGTGACCATTGCCGCACACGCAAGTCTGAGGGCTGGGTCATTCATGTATTCTCCAGTCTGAGGCGCTGTGACCCTTGCCGCACACGCAAGTCTGAGGGCTGGGTCATTCATGTATTCTCCAGTCGGAGGCGCTGTGACCCTTGCCGCACACGCAAGTCTGAGGGCTTGGGTCATTCATGTGTTCTCCAGTCTGAGGCACTGTGACCCTTGCCACACACACAAGTCTGAGGGCTTGGGTCATTCATGTATTCTCCAGTCTGAGACGCTGTGACCATTGTTGCACACGCAGGTCTGAGAGCTTGGGTCATTCATGTATTCTCCAGTCCGAGGCGCTGTGACCCTTGCCACACATGCAAGTCTGAGGGCTTGGGTCATTCATGCATTCTCCAGTCCGAGGCGCTGTGACCCTTGCCACACATGCAAGTCTGAGGGCTTGGGTCATTCATGTATTCTCCAGTCTGAGGTGCTGTGACCCTTGCCGCACATGCAAGTCTGAGGGCTGGGTCATTAATGTATTCTCCCGTCTGAGGCGCTGTGAACCTTGCCGCACACGCAAGCCTGAGGGCTGGGTCATTCATGCATTCTCCAGTCTGAGGCGCTGTGACCCTTGCCGCACACGCAAGTCTGAGGGCTTGGGTCATTCATGTATTCTAAAGTCTGAGGCACTGTGACCCTTGCCGCACACGCAAGTCTGAGGGCTGGGTCATTCATGTATTCTCCAGTCTGAGGCGCTGGGACCCTTGCCGCACATGCAAGTCTGAGGGCTTGGGTCATTCATGTATTCTCCAGTCTGAGGCGCTGTGACCCTTGCCACACACGCAAGTCTGAGGGCTGGGTCATTCATGTATTATCCAGTCTGAGGCGCTGTGACCCTTGCCGCACACGCAAGTCTGAGGGCTTCGGTCATTCATGTATTATCCAGTCTGAGGCGCTGTGACCCTTGCCGCGCACGCAAGTCTGAGGGCTTGGGTCATTCATGTATTATCCAGTCTGAGGCGCTGTGACCCTTGCCGCGCATGCAAGTCTGAGGGCTTGGGTCAGTCCAGTTCATGAAGCTTTATTCGGTTCAAAAAATTACCTTAAAAGCAATGCAAACAGGCAACAGTTAAAAGTACAAACATAATTAAAAACTCATACTTTTTCTAAAAGCCATAGATTTACATATAAAACTGGCAGTATAAAAACATATATCGGGGTGGTCCAAATTATACAACAAACACATAGCATCCTCCACATTTAAGACTCCATACTTAAGAAATAATGGTTTTAAAAAAGAGATCCTACATTCTGAAATAGGGGGAAATGAGCATAAAGTGCATTGTGCTTTGCTTGGAATGTCCGTCACAGGGACACGGACCCACAGGGGGCCTTTTAGGATGTGGGAAAGCCACTAGTACATGAGCAATGCCAACCCTTAATCTGGTCAATACAAACCTATGCATTGGCCAGGTTACTACGTTCAGATAACGTTGAAATCCCTCAACAGCAATATATTTATTGTAAGATTTAACAGTAGCGAGGGAATTAGTTATTACTGAACGTTTAAGAGCTTTATGTGACATAAAGTTTTCTAACAACAAATTAATATCAAAGATGCTTTTATAACAATCTACAACATATTTAAGCCACGGTATCTGCATACAGTTGTCTAATCCAAGGCAATCCCTAATTATGAGTTGATTGAACTCGGTCTTTTCCTTAAGCCAAATGGCTCGATAAAGCAATAAAGGCCTAAGTGAGGCGAGCTCTGTTAGGTGAAAAACCCCTGCCTCTCTATGAATCAACTCTGTTGGAGCAGATTTAAGGAGGCACAGTAATTTCTTGAGAAAGTTGTTTTCTTCTATCTGTAGACAATCAGTTTTGCAGTAGCCCCAAAGCCCCGCCCCGTAAAGGGCAATGGATACACTGCGTGCCTTGTAGATTTCCAGCATATCCTTGATTCGCCTATCCCCCAGTTTTGACGCAAATTTAAAAATGCCATAAGAGCTTTTGCTCATTTTAGTTCGAACATTCGTTACTTCGTGCCCCCACCTACCATCACTGGTAAAAGTAACCCCCAGGTAGCAAAAACTATTCACATTCTGCACTTTGACCCCTTCTATAAAAAAGGGGTAATTTCTGCCCACTTTAGTCCCACAGATCATAGTATGAGTTCTTATTGATCAGCAGTCTCCTGCTCCCAATAAATTCAGTGAACTTGTCCATCAAGCGCTGCAGACCAAGGGGTGTCCGGGATAAGAGCACCGCATCGTCTGCATATAGCAGAACTGGGACACTATCCCCTGCAACCTGTGGCGCATCAGCCTTGATAGTTTTCAAGGCGGCTTCAACCCCATTAACAAAGAGGGTAAATAAAAGGGGCACAAGGACACAACCCTGCCTAATTCCCCGTTGAACTTTAAAATTACTAGTACATTCCCCGCTGACACCATACCGGACGCATGTTTTCAGCTTACTGTATAGTCTGGCGAGAAAAAAGATAATTTCTTTCGGGGCACCCATATCAAGCAAAACTGTCTGTAGGAGAGTAGGGTCTGCAATCCTATGATCACCCAGATTTTTGCTTTTTGCTGCACTGGTTTACGACTTTCCCTGGCTGTGGGCCTGCTAATCAGACCCACAGCCTAGCTGTTCTCTCTATCCAAATTGTACTCAGGTACTGAATTGGCACTGGGCCCTCTCCAAGTCCCTGTACCCAGGGCTGAGGTGCACCCAGAAGTCTCCCAGGGGCTGAAGCATGTATTGTGCCACCCCTGGACTGACTAACTAAACTGACACAACTGGCTGCACGACAGCTGGGGCAAGGTGGTGTACTCACCCTTTGCTTTAGATATAGTATACCTATATCTAACCCTAAAATGGACACACAGATCTCCTATCAGTCACTCCTATGGCAGGCCTTAACAATCCTGAAGGCAGAGTGCTTGGAATCGTGTGAGATGGTGCTCTGGCATGAGCTGAGCCTGTCTGCGGCTTTCGGGATCTATCCCTTAACCGTTTCCATGATATCGCATACCATATACTCTTAAGTGCATTATAATCCTCGCGGTTATATGCCAACTCTGGTATCGCTTTATCAAAACATGTCGAGTAAGGTGTCATACGAATTGGAATACTAACCCCTCGCCAATTCTGGCGACGGGGTTAGCATTCCACCCTTCTAGAGGGACACGACATGTATGTAACCCCTAACCCCGGTTAAAGTCCAACAGAGCCTCAGCTCCACAAAATGGATGCTGCCACCGAGACACAAGTCTGCCCTCCTGCTGCTGGGAGTCCTCCCAGAGCAGGAGATAAGGACAAAGGGTTTCCTGCCAGGGGCGGTGCCAGCACCGTCCCAGACAGGATTTTGTGTATCCTAGGTAGGCAGGGCTTCAGAGGAAGGTGACTGCAAGTGGCACCCCGGTGCTCACTATGCATAGGCCAGCTTGAACCAGTTCCAGGGACACTCCAGACCCTGAGCTGGGGAAAAGCCCGCCAAGGAAGTGGGTGTAACCACCCCCCTCCTGGTCCCACCCATAGGGCAGGACCTAGTCGCGTGCCAGCCCCCTTTTCCCAGATAAAGGTAGGAGCAGGCCCCCTTCCAAATTAGATCATTTTTGGAATCAAGACACGACTTTCTGCGAAAGGACTTCAAGATTTCCTTCTTCAAGATTCTCCCTTGTGACTAAGGAGTAGTCACCCTGCATCCGCAGGCACCATCGCAAGAACACTGCGGTCTGCTGTAAGTCCTTCCTCCGGAATCCGACTGCCCAGCTCGACAAGACACGGCTTCCCTGGCACCTCCGACCTCTACTCACCTCTACAGCCAAGCTGAGAACCATGAGTGCGACGAGACCTCAAAGGACCGACTATTGCCAAGACTGCACGACTTCTGCACAGCAAGCCCGCCGAGTAATTTCCTGGCGAGCGCTTTGGGGTCCGAGAAGCCCCGACCCTGAGCAGCTCCAGCACCGAAGAGCAGCCCCCCGGCATCTCCACGATCGGCGTGGGGCCCTTCTGCTTCTTGCTGCTCACCGCGTTGTTTGGCTACTAGCCCGCTGGCTTGTGGCCTTCTGAACGACGCCCGACGACATCACTGCTGCTGGTCTGGTTGCTCCAGACTGGCTCTTGCTCCCTTCCAGAAGAGGAGCACCCCGGACCCTCCTGGTCCACTCAAGACGCCATTTTGAGTCCACCGCGTGGGCTTGAATTAGCCAAGGCTTTGTTGCCCAATCCTGGGTTCTTCGACGCCGACAGCTTCATCCATCGTGGGACAGCTCGCCTCTCCATCCTGGTCGCCGACAACGCCTCCTGGTCCGTGAGATCTGCAGAGCACAGCGTCGCCCACCCACCTAGTCGAGGTGACTACCATCCGGTGCCCTCCTGGTGCCCACTGACTACTGGCTAGTAGTCACAAACTTGGTCCCCTCTGCTTTCAGGTGTCATCCATCTTCCAGATCCAGGCTTGGATCACTTCGAACTATCTTCACTGGTCGCCTGCCAGCATCTTTCTTCCAGGCTCCTGGTCCGGCAACGAGGATTCCCGACGTCTTTTGAGACATATGCAGCTGCAGCCCCTGGGCTAGGTAACTTCGGCATTTCGGTGCCCCAGCATAGCCTCACTATCCAAGGGTCAGGATCCACTGTCGTTTTCTCCCTACCAGGTCGGGTTCGCCCGTGAACACTAACTTTAACGTTACTAGCTACCATAGACTTTGTCCCGCATCCCGCGTGAGAGTGCACACTCTGCACCCGAGTCCCCTAGGCCTCCTAGAAGTAATCTAACGATTCCCTAGTCAAGTCCTAGCGATTCCAAAGCCTATTAGTACTGTACTTACCTGCTAGTAATTTCGCATTCCACTTTCAGAGTATATGGTTTTTCGTGCCCCTCGGGCATTTGTGTATACCGTGCTAACTTAAGTATTTTCGTAAGAGTTTTGTTGTGTGCCTAGCACCCTGTCCTCATAAAGAGTACAGGGTTGTTGTGATTCTAATAAATACATTGTTTATTTTCATAACACTTGTGTGGTGTCCTTTCACTGGGTGTTCAAGGGGTAATGTGATGGTAAAACAGCTGGCTTGGCTTAACACGCCCTCTAGAGTCTTAGCCTTAGACTGCTCGTATCCATGCTACTAGGATAGCTGGTCTATAAGGTTGACTTACAACCAATCATCAATAAGGGTTGTTTGGACTGATATATAGTGATCACTAGAATAGTGAACACTGCACATCAGGCCAACTTCTCACATTGGTGAGCAGCGGTTGGGATTTGAGCTTGCTGTTGTTTTACCACACATATCCTAAGAATATCTTGTGAAAGATCACATAAGTACTAAAGGTACATATAACTTAGCTTAGAATACTCTGAGTTCTACTGAACCAGCTGTTGTAGCTCCTAGGGCCTAGCACACCCTAAACTACAACTCTAGCAAGGGATCAGTAGGCAAACATATAGTGTAGGTAAGTGCACCACTTACACCTCACTAGAAAAGCATGTCTAACCATGGAGAGTCCACTGAGACTCCCCTGGTAAGTGTTGACCCTCCACAGGTCACTTCCAGATATGCAGCTCTCAGTTTCCAGGAGATGAGACAAGCCTGTACCTCCAGGAAACTGAAGCAGGGGTCTAACCCCACCATTCCCTTTCTGATAGGTCTCTTAGAGACATATGATGCCAGAAAGATGTCTCAGTTACATGAGAACATGCCAGCCTTAGAGGGAACCTCTGGGGATCCAGACCTCCCCAACACTGCTACTGCAGTTGAGGAGGAGGAGGATCAGGAGGAACTCTCTGGGGATGAGGTAGACAAAGGTCTTGAGGTAGTCAGAAGGCTAACCAGGGCCAACTTAGACCTACTTGGGGAAGGATCTGGGGGACCCCCAGTACTGACCCTAATAAGGCCTAACCTTGGAGTTAGGAGAGATAGATCTCTTTCTAGGGACTCCAATAGATCTCTGCACTCTAATGCCGCTTCCCAGAGTAGGAGGAACTCTCCACAGAGGAGAGTGACTTCCCCTCAGAGAATAGAGCATGAAGCTAGAATGAGACAGGCTGCTCTGAGGATTGAAAGGGAAGAACTTGCCCTGGCCAAAGAAAAGCTTGCCTTTGCTAGAGAGCAGCAGATGAGTGGGCTAGCTCCCACTGGTGGCAGCAATCTCCCAAGAGATAGAGAGAAGGGTTTAGATACTAAACACCTGACTAAAATAGTGCCCCCCTTTAAGCAAGGGGATGATATCCAGAAATGGATGGCTGCTTTGGAGAGGGCCTGCACTGTGCAGTGCATTCCCCGAAGTCAGTGGGCAGCTATACTGTGGCTCTCCTTTGATGGTAAAGGTAGAGATAAGCTCCTCACTACAAAAGTGGAGGATGCTAATGATTACCAGGTCCTGAAAAATGCACTGGTTGATGGGTTTGGTTTAACCACTGAGCAGTACAGGTTGCTGTTCAGAGACACCCAGAAAACTCAGTCTCAGGACTGGTCTGACTTTGTGGATTGTGCCACTAAGGCTTTGGAGGGCTGGTTGCTGGGTAGCAAGGTTACAGATTACACAGGATTGTATAATCTTATGATGAGAGAACAAATTTTAAACAATTGTCAGAACCAGTTGTTGCACCAGCACCTTGTTGATTCAGATCTGACCTCTCCCCAAGAATTGGGAAAGAAGGCAGACAAATGGGTCAGGACAAGGATCAAGCAGACCCAGAACCAGAACCAGGGTGGTCAGAAGAAAGCAGACCAGAAGGGTAATGCAAAGAGTGAACAAAATGACCAGAAGTCTTCACCAGGTCCCCAACAAACCAAAGAGGGTGGGGGTCAGGCTTCCCAGAAGAAGAAGACTCAAGAAGGCCAGTTAAAAAGGTGGTGCCAGTACTGCAAAAGTAAGTCTCACTGGTTTAGTGAGTGCACCAAAAGAGGAGGACAAACTCCTGCCACTACAGCCCCTAAGGCAACTGCACCCCCTAGTACAGTCAGTAGTGGTAGTGTACCTCCCAAGGCATTAGTTGGGTTAACCTTGGGTACTGAGGGGTCTGACAACTTAGTTGGCACACTCACTCAGGCTGTCCTTGTCTGTACAGGGGATATAGATATGTCCCCTGAGATAAGTCCCAATACTTTGGGCAAATACAGGCAGACACCTTTGATTAATGGCAAAATGGCTCAGGCCTATAGGGACACTTGTGCCAGTGTCACCATGGTGACACCTAACTTTGTGGACCCTGGGCAGATCATGCCAGGTACAGATTTCCTGGTGACCAATGCCAGCAATGTCACTACTAGTCATAGTGTGGCGATTGTGGCTTTCTCCTGGGGTGGAGTGAAGGGACAAAAGAAAGTTGTAGTAAGTTCAGACCTCCCAGTTGATTGTTTGTTGGGCAATGATTTGGAGTCATCACAATGGTCAGAAGTGGAGCAGAGGACTCACATGGAAATGTTAGGCTTGCCAGCACATGTGCTTGCTGTGACTAGGTCACAGGCCAGAAAATGCCCCACTGAACAGGTGCTGGATCCTGAAATTATGGACCAGACACCTTCCAAGAAGAAGAGCAGTAGGGTTAAGGCTTTGCCTTCCCCCTTGCCCCAGGTTGAGGATCAGGTCTCTGAGGAGGCTGATCTGAGAGAACTGAGGGAAACTGAGCCTAAAGAGCTTGAACTTGATCAAGTTGAGTTTCTGGGCTCAGGGGGACCCTCCAGAGCAGACCTGGGGAAGGCACAGTTAGACTGCCCTTCCCTTGAACCCCTCAGACAGCAGGCTGCTGCTGAGGCTGCTGGGAATGCCACAGGTGCCCACAGGGTATACTGGGAAGATGGACTCCTGTACTCTGAGTCAAGAGACCCCAAGCCTGGTGCAACCAGGAGGCTGGTCATCCCCTTGTCTCTGAGAGGTTTCCTTCTCACCTTGGCCCATGAGATTCCCCTTGCAGGTCACTTAGGCCAGACAAAGACTTGGGACAGGCTTGTCTCACACTTTCACTGGCCCCACATGAATGAGAATACCAAGGAGTTTTGTCGCTCCTGTGTCACTTACCAAGCCAGTGGTAAGTCAGGTGGCACAACAAAGGCCCCCCTCATACCACTACCTGTGGTGGGGGTTCCCTTTGAAAGAGTGGGGATTGACATTGTTGGTCCAATGGAACCCCAGACAGCATCAGGGCACAAGTTTATACTGGTGGTGGTGGATCATGCCACCAGGTATCCTGAAGCTATACCACTTAGGACCACTACAGCACCTGTAGTGGCAAGAGCCCTAGTTGGAGTGTTCTCCAGAGTGGGTTTCCCTAAGGAGGTCGTTTCTGACAGAGGTACAAACTTCATGTCAGGATATCTGACTGCAATGTGGAAGGAGTGTGGTGTGAACTACAAGTTCACCACACCCTATCATCCACAATGCAATGGGCTTGTTGGGAGATTCAACAGGACCCTGAAAGGGATGATTCATGGACTACCTGAAACTCTTAGGAGAAGATGGGATGTCCTGATCCCCTGCCTCTTGTTTGCTTACAGAGAGGTCCCACAGAAGGGGGTTGGCTACAGCCCTTTTGAGCTTCTGTATGGGCATCCTGTAAGAGGACCCCTGTGTTTGGTGAAGGAAGGATGGGAGAGACCTCTCAAAAAGCCTGCAACCAACATAGTGGACTATGTACTTGGTCTCCGCTCCAGGATGGCTGAGTATATGGAAAAGGCATCTAAAAACCTTGAGGCCAGCCAAGAACTTCAAAAAGCTTGGCATGACCAAAAGGCTGTTCTGACTGTGTACCAGCCAGGACAGAAGGTGTGGGTGCTGGAGCCAGTGGCCCCAGCAGCTCTGAAAGACAAATGGTCTGGGCCCCACACCATCATTGAGCAAAAGGGAGAGGTTACCTACTTGGTGGACCTTGGAACTCCCAGGAGCCCTCTCAGAGTGCTCCATGTTAACAGGCTCAAGGCATATGTTGACAGGAAGGACATGAGCTTGCTCATGGCCACAGATGAGGGACAGGAGGAAGAGAGTGACCCTCTCCCAGACCTGCTCACTCAGAATCCTGATGATGGATCAGTTGATGGTGTTGTCTTTTGTGGCAGCCTCACTGAACATCAGCAACAGGATTGCAGGCAAGTTCTGCAATCCTTCAGACATATGTTCTCTCTGACACCCAGCCAAACTGATTGGTGTACCCATGATGTTGACACTGGAGACAGTCTGTCTGTCAAGAGTAAAATCTACAGACAGCCTGATCATGTTAGAGACTGCATCAAAACTGAAGTGCAGAAAATGTTGGAGCTGGGAGTCATTGAGCCCTCAGATAGCCCTTGGGCTAGCCCAGTAGTTCTAGTGCCAAAGCCTCACACCCAGGGTGGTAAGAAAGAGATGAGGTTTTGCGTAGACAACAGAGGCCTCAATGCAGTCACTAAGACTGATGCCCACCCAATACCAAGAGCAGATGAACTTATAGATAAATTGGCTTCTGCCAACTTCTTAAGTACATTTGATTTGACAGCTGGGTATTGGCAAATCAGGTTAGCTGAGGAGGCCAAACCCAAGACAGCATTTTCTACCCCTGGTGGGCATTATCAGTTTGTGGTAATGCCCTTTGGTTTGAAAAATGCACCTGCCACCTTCCAAAGGTTGGTGAATCAAGTCCTCACTGGGCTGGATGACTTCTGTGCAGCATATATTGACGATATTGCTGTCTTTAGCTCCACCTGGGAGGATCACCTGGTCCACCTGAGGAAAGTGTTAGAGGCTCTGCAAAAGGCAGGCCTCACTATCAAGGCCACAAAGTGCCAGATAGGGCAGACACAGGTTGTATACCTGGGCCACCTTGTAGGTGGAGGCCAGGTTCAGCCACTGGAGAGTAAGATACAGGCCATCAAGGACTGGACTCCTCCAATCACCCAGACTCAAGTTCGAGCTTTCTTGGGCCTGACTGGGTACTATAGGAAGTTTGTCAGAAATTATGGGTCCATAGTGACCCCTCTTAATGACCTGACAAGCAAAAAGATGCCAAAGAAAGTTCAGTGGACAGCAAGCTGTCAGAAAGCATTCAATGACCTAAAGCAGGCCATGTGCACAGCACCTATCCTAAAGAGTCCAGATTACTCCAAGCCATTCATTGTCCAAACAGATGCTTCTGAGTTGGGTGTGGGAGCTGTTCTGTCTCAACTGAATTTTGATGGTAATGATCAGCCTATTGCTTTCATTAGTAGGAGGTTGACACCCAGAGAGAAAAATTGGTCAGCTATTGAGAGGGAGGCCTTTGCTGTGGTTTGGGCCCTGAAGAAGCTGAGGGCCTACTTGTTTGGCACTCACTTCACCATTCAGACCGACCATAAGCCCCTCTTGTGGCTAAATCAGATGAAGGGTGAAAACCCCAAACTGCTTAGGTGGTCCATTTCCCTACAGGGGATGGATTTTACAGTGGAGCATAGACCTGGTACTGATCACAGCAATGCTGATGGGTTCTCCAGGTATTTCCACTTAGAGCAAGAAGACTCACCTGGTCATGGTTAGTTTATTGTCCCAAAGTTTGGGGGGGGGGTCATGTAGGAGAGTAGGGTCTGCAATCCTATGATCACCCAGATTTTTGCTTTTTGCTGCACTGGTTTACGACTTTCCCTGGCTGTGGGCCTGCTAATCAGACCCACAGCCTAGCTGTTCTCTCTATCCAAATTGTACTCAGGTACTGAATTGGCACTGGGCCCTCTCCAAGTCCCTGTACCCAGGGCTGAGGTGCACCCAGAAGTCTCCCAGGGGCTGAAGCATGTATTGTGCCACCCCTGGACTGACTAACTAAACTGACACAACTGGCTGCACGACAGTTGGGGCAAGGTGGTGTACTCACCCTTTGCTTTAGATATAGTATACCTATATCTAACACTAAAATGGACACACAGATCTCCTATCAGTCACTCCTATGACAGGCCTTAACAATCCTGAAGGCAGAGTGCTTGGAATCGTGTGAGATGGTGCTCTGGCATGAGCTGAGCCTGTCTGCGGCTTTCGGGATCTATCCCTTAACCGTTTCCATGATATCGCATACCATATACTCTTAAGTGCATTATAATCCTCGCGGTTATATGCCAACTCTGGTATCGCTTTATCAAAACATGTCGAGTAAGGTGTCATACGAATTGGAATACTAACCCCTCGCCAATTCTGGCGACGGGGTTAGCATTCCACCCTTCTAGAGGGACACGACATGTATGTAACCCCTAACCCCGGTTAAAGTCCAACAGAGCCTCAGCTCCACAAAATGGATGCTGCCACCGAGACACAAGTCTGCCCTCCTGCTGCTGGGAGTCCTCCCAGAGCAGGAGATAAGGACAAAGGGTTTCCTGCCAGGGGCGGTACCAGCACCGTCCCAGACAGGATTTTGTGTATCCTAGGTAGGCAGGGCTTCAGAGGAAGGTGACTGCAAGTGGCACCCCGGTGCTCACTATGCATAGGCCGGCTTGAACCAGTTCCAGGGACACTCCAGACCCTGAGCTGGGGAAAAGCCCGCCAAGGAAGTGGGTGTAACCACCCCCCTCCTGGTCCCACCCATAGGGCAGGACCTAGTCGCGTGCCAGCCCCCTTTTCCCAGATAAAGGTAGGAGCAGGCCCCCTTCCAAATTAGATCATCTTTGGAATCAAGACACGACTTTCTGCGAAAGGACTTCAAGATTTCCTTCTTCAAGATTCTCCCTTGTGACTAAGGAGTAGTCACCCTGCATCCGCAGGCACCATCGCAAGAACACTGCGGTCTGCTGTAAGTCCTTCCTCCGGAATCCGACTGCCCAGCTCGACAAGACATGGCTTCCCTGGCACCTCCGACCTCTACTCACCTCTACAGCCAAGCTGAGAACCGTGAGTGCGACGAGACCTCAAGGGACCGACTATTGCCAAGACTGCACGACTTCTGCACAGCAAGCCCGCCGAGTAATTTCCTGGCGAGTGCTTTGGGGTCCGAGAAGCCCCAACCCTGAGCAGCTCCAGCACCGAAGAGCAGCCCCCCAGCATCTCCACGATCGGCGTGGGGCCCTTCTGCTTCTTGCTGCTCACCGCGTTGTTTGGCTACTAGCCCGCTGGCTTGTGGCCTTCTGAACGACGCCCGACGACATCACTGCTGCTGGTCTGGTTGCTCCAGACTGGCTCTTGCTCCCTTCCAGAAGAGGAGCACCCCGGACCCTCCTGGTCCACTCAAGACGCCATTTTGAGTCCACCGCGTGGGCTTGAATTAGCCAAGGCTTTGTTGCCCAATCCTGGGTTCTTCGACGCCGACAGCTTCATCCATCGTGGGACAGCTCGCCTCTCCATCCTGGTCCCCGACAACGCCTCCTGGTCCGTGAGATCTGCAGAGCACAGCGTCGCCCACCCACCTAGTCAAGGTGACTACCATCCGGTGCCCTCCTGGTGCCCACTGACTACTGGCTAGTAGTCACGAACTTGGTCCCCTCTGCTTTCAGGTGTCATCCATCTTCCAGATCCAGGCTTGGATCACTTCGAACTATCTTCACTGGTCGCCTGCCAGCATCTTTCTTCCAGGCTCCTGGTCCGGCAACGAGGATTCCCAACGTCTTTTGAGACATATGCAGCTGCAGCCCCTGGGCTAGGTAACTTCGGCATTTCGGTGCCCCAGCATAGCCTCACTATCCAAGGGTCAGGATCCACTGTCGTTTTCTCCCTACCAGGTCGGGTTCGCCCGTGAACACTAACTTTAACGTTACTAGCTACCATAGACTTTGTCCCGCATCCCGCGTGAGAGTGCACACTCTGCACCCGAGTCCCCTAGGCCTCCTAGAAGTAATCTAACGATTCCCTAGTCAATTCCTAGCGATTCCAAAGCCTATTAGTACTGTACTTACCTGCTAGTAATTTGGCATTCCACTTTCAGAGTATATGGTTTTTCGTGCCCCTCGGGCATTTGTGTATACCGTGCTAACTTAAGTATTTTCGTAAGAGTTTTGTTGTGTGCCTAGCACCCTGTCCTCATAAAGAGTACAGGGTTGTTGTGATTCTAATAAATACATTGTTTATTTTCATAACACTTGTGTGGTGTCCTTTCACTGGGTGTTCAAGGGGTAATGTGATGGTAAAACAGCTGGCTTGGCTTAACACGCCCTCTAGAGGCTTAGCCTTAGACTGCTCGTATCCATGCTACTAGGATAGCTGGTCTATAAGGTTGACTTACAACCAATCATCAATAAGGGTTGTTTGGACTGATATATAGTGATCACTAGAATAGTGAACACTGCACATCAGGCCAACTTCTCACATTGGTGAGCAGCGGTTGGGATTTGAGCTTGCTGTTGTTTTACCACACATATCCTAAGAATATCTTGTGAAAGATCACATAAGTACTAAAGGTACATATAACTTAGCTTAGAATACTCTGAGTTCTACTGAACCAGCTGTTGTAGCTCCTAGGGCCTAGCACACCCTAAACTACAACTCTAGCAAGGGATCAGTAGGCAAACATATAGTGTAGGTAAGTGCACCACTTACACCTCACTAGAAAAGCATGTCTAACCATGGAGAGTCCACTGAGACTCCCCTGGTAAGTGTTGACCCTCCACAGGTCACTTCCAGATATGCAGCTCTCAGTTTCCAGGAGATGAGACAAGTCTGTACCTCCAGGAAACTGAAGCAGGGGTCTAACCCCACCATTCCCTTTCTGATAGGTCTCTTAGAGACATATGATGCCAGAAAGATTTCTCAGTTACATGAGAACATGCCAGCCTTAGAGGGAACCTCTGGGGATCCAGACCTCCCCAACACTGCTACTGCAGTTGAGGAGGAGGAGGATCAGGAGGAACTCTCTGGGGATGAGGTAGACAAAGGTCTTGAGGTAGTCAGAAGGCTAACCAGGGCCAACTTAGACCTACTTGGGGAAGGATCTGGGGGACCCCCAGTACTGACCCTAATAAGGCCTAACCTTGGAGTTAGGAGAGATAGATCTCTTTCTAGGGACTCCAATAGATCTCTGCACTCTAATGCCTCTTCCCAGAGTAGGAGGAACTCTCCACAGAGGAGAGTGACTTCCCCTCAGAGAATAGAGCATGAAGCTAGAATGAGACAGGCTGCTCTGAGGATTGAAAGGGAAGAACTTGCCCTGGCCAAAGAAAAGCTTGCCTTTGCTAGAGAGCAGCAGATGAGTGGGCTAGCTCCCACTGGTGGCAGCAATCTCCCAAGAGATAGAGAGAAGGGTTTAGATACTAAACACTTGACTAAATTAGGGCCCCCCTTTAAGCAAGGGGATGATATCCAGAAATGGATGGCTGCTTTGGAGAGGGCCTGCACTGTGCAGTGCATTCCCCGAAGTCAGTGGGCAGCTATACTGTGGCTCTCCTTTGATGGTAAAGGTAGAGATAAGCTCCTCACTACAAGAGTGGACGATGCTAATGATTACCAGGTCCTGAAAAATGCACTGGTTGATGGGTTTGGTTTAACCACTGAGCAGTACAGGTTGCTGTTCAGAGACACCCAGAAAACTCAGTCTCAGGACTGGTCTGACTTTGTGGATTGTGCCACTAAGGCTTTGGAGGGCTGGTTGCTGGGTAGCAAGGTTACAGATTACACAGGATTGTATAATCTTATGATGAGAGAACAAATTTTAAACAATTGTCAGAACCAGTTGTTGCACCAGCACCTTGTTGATTCAGATCTGACCTCTCCCCAAGAATTGGGAAAGAAGGCAGACAAATGGGTCAGGACAAGGATCAAGCAGACCCAGAACCAGAACCAGGGTGGTCAGAAGAAAGCAGACCAGAAGGGTAATGCAAAGAGTGAACAAAATGACCAGAAGTCTTCACCAGGTCCCCAACAAACCAAAGAGGGTGGGGGTCAGGCTTCCCAGAAGAAGAAGACTCAAGAAGGCCAGTTAAAAAGGTGGTGCCAGTACTGCAAAAGTAAGTCTCACTGGTTTGGTGAGTGCACCAAAAGAGGAGGACAAACTCCTGCCACTACAGCCCCTAAGGCAACTGCACCCCCTAGTACAGTCAGTAGTGGTAGTATACCTCCCAAGGCATTAGTTGGGTTAACCTTGGGTACTGAGGGGTCTGACAACTTAGTTGGCACACTCACTCAGGCTGTCCTTGTCTGTACAGGGGATATAGATATGTCCCCTGAGATAAGTCCCAATACTTTGGGCAAATACAGGCAGACACCTTTGATTAATGGCAAAATGGCTCAGGCCTATAGGGACACTTGTGCCAGTGTCACCATGGTGACACCTAACTTTGTGGACCCTGGGCAGATCATGCCAGGTACAGATTTCCTGGTGACCAATGCCAGCAATGTCACTACTAGTCATAGTGTGGCGATTGTGGCTTTCTCCTGGGGTGGAGTGAAGGGACAAAAGAAAGTTGTAGTCAGTTCAGACCTCCCAGTTGATTGTTTGTTGGGCAATGATTTGGAGTCATCACAATGGTCAGAAGTGGAGCAGAGGACTCACATGGAAATGTTAGGCTTGCCAGCACATGTGCTTGCTGTGACTAGATCACAGGCCAGAAAATGCCCCACTGAACAGGTGCTGGATCCTGAAATTATGGACCAGACACCTTCCAAGAAGAAGAGCAGTAGAGTTAAGGCTTTGCCTTCCCCCTTGCCCCAGGTTGAGGATCAGGTCTCTGAGGAGGCTGATCTGAGAGAACTGAGGGAAACTGAGCCTAAAGAGCTTGAACTTGATCAAGTTGAGTTTCTGGGCTCAGGGGGACCCTCCAGAGCAGACCTGGGGAAGGCACAGTTAGACTGCCCTTCCCTTGAACCCCTCAGACAGCAGGCTGCTGCTGAGGCTGCAGGGAATGCCACAGGTGCCCACAGGGTATACTGGGAAGATGGACTCCTGTACTCTGAGTCAAGAGACCCCAAGCCTGGTGCAACCAGGAGGCTGGTCATCCCCTTGTCTCTGAGAGGTTTCCTTCTCACCTTGGCCCATGAGATTCCCCTTGCAGGTCACTTAGGCCAGACAAAGACTTGGGACAGGCTTGTCTCACACTTTCACTGGCCCCACATGAATGAGAATACCAAGGAGTTTTGTCGCTCCTGTGTCACTTGCCAAGCCAGTGGTAAGTCAGGTGGCACAACAAAGGCCCCCCTCATACCACTACCTGTGGTGGGGGTTCCCTTTGAAAGAGTGGGGATTGACATTGTTGGTCCAATGGAACCCCAGACAGCATCAGGGCACAAGTTTATACTGGTGGTGGTGGATCATGCCACCAGGTATCCTGAAGCTATACCACTTAGGACCACTACAGCACCTGTAGTGGCAAGAGCCCTAGTTGGAGTGTTCTCCAGAGTGGGTTTCCCTAAGGAGGTCGTTTCTGACAGAGGTACAAACTTCATGTCAGGATATCTGACTGCAATGTGGAAGGAGTGTGGTGTGAACTACAAGTTCACCACACCCTATCATCCACAATGCAATGGGCTTGTTGAGAGATTCAACAGGACCCTGAAAGGGATGATTCATGGACTACCTGAAACTCTTAGGAGAAGATGGGATGTCCTGATCCCCTGCCTCTTGTTTACTTACAGAGAGGTCCCACAGAAGGGGGTTGGCTACAGCCCTTTTGAGCTTCTGTATGGGCATCCTGTAAGAGGACCCCTGTGTTTGGTGAAGGAAGGATGGGAGAGACCTCTCAAAAAGCCTGCAACCAACATAGTGGACTATGTACTTGGTCTCCGCTCCAGGATGGCTGAGTATATGGAAAAGGCATCTAAAAACCTTGAGGCCAGCCAAGAACTTCAAAAAGCTTGGCATGACCAAAAGGCTGTTCTGACTGTGTACCAGCCAGGACAGAAGGTGTGGGTGCTGGAGCCAGTGGCCCCAGCAGCTCTGAAAGACAAATGGTCTGGGCCCCACACCATCATTGAGCAAAAGGGAGAGGTTACCTACTTGGTGGACCTTGGAACTCCCAGGAGCCCTCTCAGAGTGCTCCATGGTAACAGGCTCAAGGCATATGTTGACAGGAAGGACATGAGCTTGCTCATGGCCACAGATGAGGGACAGGAGGAAGAGAGTGACCCTCTCCCAGACCTGCTCACTCAGAATCCTGATGATGGATCAGTTGATGGTGTTGTCTTTTGTGGCAGCCTCACTGAACATCAGCAACAGGATTGCAGGCAAGTTCTGCAATCCTTCAGACATATGTTCTCTCTGACACCCAGCCAAACTGATTGGTGTACCCATGATGTTGACACTGGAGACAGTCTGCCTGTCAAGAGTAAAATCTACAGACAGCCTGATCATGTTAGAGACTGCATCAAAACTGAAGTGCAGAAAATGTTGGAGCTGGGAGTCATTGAGCCCTCAGATAGCCCTTGGGCTAGCCCAGTAGTTCTAGTGCCAAAGCCTCACACCCAGGGTGGTAAGAAAGAGATGAGGTTTTGCGTAGACTACAGAGGCCTCAATGCAGTCACTAAGACTGATGCCCACCCAATACCAAGAGCAGATGAACTTATAGATAAATTGGCTTCTGCCAACTTCTTAAGTACATTTGATTTGACAGCTGGGTATTGGCAAATCAGGTTAGCTGAGGAGGCCAAACCCAAGACAGCATTTTCTACCCCTGGTGGGCATTATCAGTTTGTGGTAATGCCCTTTGGTTTGAAAAATGCACCTGCCACCTTCCAAAGGTTGGTGAATCAAGTCCTCACTGGGCTGGATGACTTCTGTGCAGCATATCTTGACGATATTGCTGTCTTTAGCTCCACCTGGGAGGATCACCTGGTCCACCTGAGGAAAGTGTTAGAGGCTCTGCAAAAGGCAGGCCTCACTATCAAGGCCACAAAGTGCCAGATAGGGCAGACACAGGTTGTATACCTGGGCCACCTTGTAGGTGGAGGCCAGGTTCAGCCACTGGAGAGTAAGATACAGGCCATCAAGGACTGGACTCCTCCAATCACCCAGACTCAAGTTCGAGCTTTCTTGGGCCTGACTGGGTACTATAGGAAGTTTGTCAGAAATTATGGGTCCATAGTGACCCCTCTTAATGACCTGACAAGCAAAAAGATGCCAAAGAAAGTTCAGTGGACAGCAAGCTGTCAGAAAGCATTCAATGACCTAAAGCAGGCCATGTGCACAGCACCTATCCTAAAGAGTCCAGATTACTCCAAGCCATTCATTGTCCAAACAGATGCTTCTGAGTTGGGTGTGGGAGCTGTTCTGTCTCAACTGAATTTTGATGGTAATGATCAGCCTATTGCTTTCATTAGTAGGAGGTTGACACCCAGAGAGAAAAATTGGTCAGCTATTGAGAGGGAGGCCTTTGCTGTGGTTTGGGCCCTGAAGAAGCTGAGGGCCTACTTGTTTGGCACTCACTTCACCATTCAGACCGACCATAAGCCCCTCTTGTGGCTAAATCAGATGAAGGGTGAAAACCCCAAACTGCTTAGGTGGTCCATTTCCCTACAGGGGATGGATTTTACAGTGGAGCATAGACCTGGTACTGATCACAGCAATGCTGATGGGCTCTCCAGGTATTTCCACTTAGAGCAAGAAGACTCACCTGGTCATGGTTAGTTTATTGTCCCAAAGTTTGGGGGGGGGGTCATGTAGGAGAGTAGGGTCTGCAATCCTATGATCACCCAGATTTTTGCTTTTTGCTGCACTGGTTTACGACTTTCCCTGGCTGTGGGCCTGCTAATCAGACCCACAGCCTAGCTGTTCTCTCTATCCAAATTGTACTCAGGTACTGAATTGGCACTGGGCCCTCTCCAAGTCCCTGTACCCAGGGCTGAGGTGCACCCAGAAGTCTCCCAGGGGCTGAAGCATGTATTGTGCCACCCCTGGACTGACTAACTAAACTGACACAACTGGCTGCACGACAGCTGGGGCAAGGTGGTGTACTCACCCTTTGCTTTAGATATAGTATACCTATATCTAACACTAAAATGGACACACAGATCTCCTATCAGTCACTCCTATGGCAGGCCTTAACAATCCTGAAGGCAGAGTGCTTGGAATCGTGTGAGATGGTGCTCTGGCATGAGCTGAGCCTGTCTGCGGCTTTCGGGATCTATCCCTTAACCGTTTCCATGATATCGCATACCATATACTATTAAGTGCATTATAATCCTCGCGGTTATATGCCAACTCTGGTATCGCTTTATCAAAACATGTCGAGTAAGGTGTCATACGAATTGGAATACTAACCCCTCGCCAATTCTGGCGACGGGGTTAGCATTCCACCCTTCTAGAGGGACACGACATGTATGTAACCCCTAACCCCGGTTAAAGTCCAACAGAGCCTCAGCTCCACAAAATGGATGCTGCCACCGAGACACAAGTCTGCCCTCCTGCTGCTGGGAGTCCTCCCAGAGCAGGAGATAAGGACAAAGGGTTTCCTGCCAGGGGCGGTACCAGCACCGTCCCAGACAGGATTTTGTGTATCCTAGGTAGGCAGGGCTTCAGAGGAAGGTGACTGCAAGTGGCACCCCGGTGCTCACTATGCATAGGCCGGCTTGAACCAGTTCCAGGGACACTCCAGACCCTGAGCTGGGGAAAAGCCCGCCAAGGAAGTGGGTGTAACCACCCCCCTCCTGGTCCCACCCATAGGGCAGGACCTAGTTGCGTGCCAGCCCCCTTTTCCCAGATAAAGGTAGGAGCAGGCCCCCTTCCAAATTAGATCATCTTTGGAATCAAGACACGACTTTCTGCGAAAGGACTTCAAGATTTCCTTCTTCAAGATTCTCCCTTGTGACTAAGGAGTAGTCACCCTGCATCCGCAGGCACCATCGCAAGAACACTGCGGTCTGCTGTAAGTCCTTCCTCCGGAATCCGACTGCCCAGCTCGACAAGACACGGCTTCCCTGGCACCTCCGACCTCTACTCACCTCTACAGCCAAGCTGAGAACCGTGAGTGCGACGAGACCTCAAGGGACCGACTATTGCCAAGACTGCACGACTTCTGCACAGCAAGCCCGCCGAGTAATTTCCTGGCGAGCGCTTTGGGGTCCGAGAAGCCCCGACCCTGAGCAGCTCCAGCACCGAAGAGCAGCCCCCCAGCATCTCCACGATCGGCGTGGGGCCCTTCTGCTTCTTGCTGCTCACCGCGTTGTTTGGCTACTAGCCCGCTGGCTTGTGGCCTTCTGAACGACGCCCGACGACATCACTGCTGCTGGTCTGGTTGCTCCAGACTGGCTCTTGCTCCCTTCCAGAAGAGGAGCACCCCGGACCCTCCTGGTCCACTCAAGACGCCATTTTGAGTCCACCGCGTGGGCTTGAATTAGCCAAGGCTTTGTTGCCCAATCCTGGGTTCTTCGACGCCGACAGCTTCATCCATCGTGGGACAGCTCGCCTCTCCATCCTGGTCGCCGACAACGCCTCCTGGTCCGTGAGATCTGCAGAGCACAGCGTTGCCCACCCACCTAGTCGAGGTGACTACCATCCGGTGCCCTCCTGGTGCCCACTGACTACTGGCTAGTAGTCACGAACTTGGTCCCCTCTGCTTTCAGGTGTCATCCATCTTCCAGATCCAGGCTTGGATCACTTCGAACTATCTTCAATGGTCGCCTGCCAGCATCTTTCTTCCAGGCTCCTGGTCCGGCAACGAGGATTCCCGACGTCTTTTGAGACATATGCAGCTGCAGCCCCTGGGCTAGGTAACTTCGGCATTTCGGTGCCCCAGCATAGCCTCACTATCCAAGGGTCAGGATCCACTGTCGTTTTCTCCCTACCAGGTCGGGTTCGCCCGTGAACACTAACTTTAACGTTACTAGCTACCATAGACTTTGTCCCGCATCCCGCGTGAGAGTGCACACTCTGCACCCGAGTCCCCTAGGCCTCCTAGAAGTAATCTAACGATTCCCTAGTCAAGTCCTAGCGATTCCAAAGCCTATTAGTACTGTACTTACCTGCTAGTAATTTCGCATTCCACTTTCAGAGTATATGGTTTTTCGTGCCCCTCGGGCATTTGTGTATACCGTGCTAACTTAAGTATTTTCGTAAGAGTTTTGTTGTGTGCCTAGCACCCTGTCCTCATAAAGAGTACAGGGTTGTTGTGATTCTAATAAATACATTGTTTATTTTCATAACACTTGTGTGGTGTCCTTTCACTGGGTGTTCAAGGGGTAATGTGATGGTAAAACAGCTGGCTTAACACGCCCTCTAGAGTCTTAGCCTTAGACTGCTCGTATCCATGCTACTAGGATAGCTGGTCTATAAGGTTGACTTACAACCAATCATCAATAAGGGTTGTTTGGACTGATATATAGTGATCACTAGAATAGTGAACACTGCACATCAGGCCAACTTCTCACACTGTCCAAAGGAGTGAATGATTAACTAAATCAAAAGCACTGCTAAGGTCAGCAAAGCAAAGATAGATATTGCCGGGTTTAGCTCTGGTATACTTGCCTATCAGCAACTCCAGATTCAGGCACTGGTCTAGGGTCCCTCTTCCCTTCCTGAATCCATATTGTGAATTTGCAAGTATTCCATTCTCATCAGCCCATTCCTCTAGTCTGAAAAGCAGAACTCTGCTCATGATTTTTACAGACGAGTCGAGCAGGCTGATGGGCCGGTAATTACTTGCCAGGGCTTTATCTCCCTTTTTATAAATTGGGACTATAATGGAGTCGCCCCATGTTGGTGGGATCATGGTGGTTACTGCAGCGTTCAGTACCAATGTGAGTATTGGTCCCCAAAGCTGCAGTTGAGACCTGTAGACATCTATTGGGACTCCATCTGGTCCCTGGGCCTTGCCCCCCTTGCTATTTTTAATGCCATTTTCCACCTCTCCCAACGTAATATCTAAAGGTACTACCGGCCAGGTCATGTTTTCGTTGGGCGTCGTGGTGTTGTCTTAAAAAATCGCGGAAAAATGGTTAACCCAGTCCTCGCTGCCTACATTAGATGAAAGATGCGGGATTTTGTCATCTTGGAGGAAAGGGGAGTTAACAGTGGACCAAAACAGGCAACTATCGGCAGTTTCTGCTGCCTGGGTAAGATGCTCCCAGGCTTCCTGCTGTAATTCCCTCTTTCTTCTGGATAGCGCCTGTTTATAGTCAAATCTTAAAAGTTTGACTCTATCCTTGTCCCTTGGGGTATTGGCCGAAGCTTGTTTGAGTTGTGAGAGCAGGGACGTACAGGCATGGTCAAACCATCCAATCCCTTTCCCTCCTCTGGCTACTTTTTTCCCCGTGAAGATGTTATTAATGACAATATTGATATTAAGAAAACGAGTCATAACCTGAGCAGACGGGCATCCTAAAGATAGGATAATGTCAATGTCCATCATGCATTTATTTATGATTAAAGGTTCCACTGTAGCAGAATTTTCACCTTTCCATCTCAGCCTAACCCCATTGGGTCTATGCGGCTCTATATTATCCAGTAATCTAGTTGATTGTTCATTTCTAATCATCCATGTAGTTATTTGCAAGCTGACACAGTTATGGTCACTCAGGGAGGATGTATCCTTTACTTTGATTATATAATGGGATACCAAATTAGATGAGACCATAATGTGATCGATGATGGAGCTCACGTTCCTTCCAGTAAAGGTGGGGATTGAGCACTCACTTCCCTCCTGTACAGTACTCAATAGCTCTAGATCATGCGAGACCATAGTGCTATTAATTGCTTCTCCATAGGCATTATGTGGGAAGTGGGCCATATTCTTCCCACTATTAGTTAGGATCCCGCAGACCCTAGAGGAGGATAAACTACACATTTGTAAATTAAAATCCCCCACCCAAACAAAAGTAAAAGTGCATGTTGCTTCGCTTACCAGCTTCATTAGGGCACAGGACAGCTCATCTATCACTTGGTGCCGACGATAAGTAAAAATGTTATTGTAAAAATTAATTAAAAGCACATTAGTGCTATCCGGTAGACGTACCCACAAGATTTGTGAGTGTGGTTCGACTAGCAATTGTTTAATGATAGTCAGCTTAACGTCTACTGAGATAAGAATAAGGAGGCCTCCCTTTGCCCTACCATGACTAGATTCAGAGGCATCCAAACTGTAGCATGTATACCCCTCAAGGCAGGGTTTATTAGCACACCACGTCTCTTGCAGGCATAAAATATCGTAAGATCTTACAATTTCCTCCCATTCTACTTTAGATGCCGTAGATGCCCACCCGGCAATGTTCCAACTTGCCATAGCAACCCCCACAGGATGACGATCATTGGCGATATCGGCAGTATTATTAAAACAAATACCTCTATTACTTAGGTCTGATCCCGGTGCATCTGTACAACTGCCTATAGCAGTCCCTGTAGCAATCACTGTATCCTCAACAATCTCATTTGCACAGTGAACTACAGTCCCACTTTCAAGATTGCTCATAATGGCAGAACATAGATCCTCTCTTGCCTCACTTACATTGTTCATGTTGGTACTCAGGGTAACGTCCCTCCCAGTCCCAGGCCCAATCTGATGTCAATCATTTTGGTCCAGAATACTCAAGGACTGGTACCTATTCAGGACTGGGACTTGATAAACCATCCCATTAACCGGCGAGAAAATATTATCACAGTTAAGTGCATGATTGGTAGTATATGTTACAAATCTATTACCACTGGGGACAGAATTCATCAAGGGCGAGGGCAAGACAGAGCTGCCATCAAGAAAACCAGGGTTGAAAGTAGGTATCAAAGGCCTATTGCCATTGGATATGACGTTAGAATTGGAAACCCCGTCTCTACAATTAGCAAAAGTCGACCTGTTAAGATGATTGTAGAAGTAGCCCAAAGGTCTTGCGGCTACATCAGTCTCAGACTGTGTTAAAGCAGCTGCTCTGAGTAAGACCGTTGCAACGTGTTGGGGGTGTTTAAAATTGATTATCACACAGTCGCCCCCACAGGTCTTCCTAGTATTACCAATCCAGTTAACCCTTCTGACAGATATAATATTGTCAGAGTAGTTGACTGGATAGCCACATTGACGGTTTAACCATGAGACCGCTTTATTTTTTAAAGAATCCCCGGATTCCTGAAGATGCGAAGCCTGGATTAAAGGCGGAACATTAGTTAAAACCACAACATAGGGTACACACTCTGGTGGGAGATCTACTGGGCGGCTATTCATAACTACATTCACCCCTCCAGGCCTGGCTACAGCAGTTGGTGTAACAGGTGGTTGCATGGGCCTGGTTCTGTTTGGTGCTGGTAATGTACGTGCACTGGAGTTTAAACCTGCAAGCCCTGAGGCCGCCGGTATAACCACCGGTGCCTGCACAGAACGACCCGCATTGTGTGCTGGAAATGGTTTCGGGCAAGTTGAAACAGGTTTCGCCTGAGGTAGTGGTCTTCCTGCATTTGGGCCAGAGGGGGCAGTATTAACATAGTGAGGCCTTCCCTCATCTGGTTTAGGTGACGGTTGGGAACATGCATCAACTCTAGTAGGTAATATGGGATTATCCAATTTGGCTACATGTTGATCCACCATAGCCCCTAGTCTGGATACTTCAGCCGACAGTGCATCGATTTTAACTAATAAAGGCTCCACAACCAACTTCAGTTTGTCATCAATACAACTCACTAACAAGTCAAATTGGTTAGTATTAATGGTAACACAATTGTCATTAGTAGAAGTCCCTTGATCACCAGCAATCTCCTTGGGGGCGGTGTCCTTTTTCTTCCTGACCGAGTAATTCCCCCGTTTAAGAGAAGGTTTCCTACATGCTCTCATAAAACGGGTAGCCCTGGTGGATTGTTGTGGGGTGCCATTGAGAGTCTCAGATTGTTCAGACAAGTCTTCCGCTACAGTGAGATCATCTAGGGCCTCTACAGAAATGGAATCAACATTTGTACTGATGCTATCGGTCTCAGCTACCAAAATCGTATTGTTACTGCCCTCATTAGTAGAGTCCCCTGGTAGATCCGATGGAAGGTCGGGAATGGTGCCTTTCGCTAGCGATTTCCTTCTATCGCAGTTAATTCTATTGACAACTTTCAGCAGATAGTTGTCCGTTAGGGTAGTTTGGATTGACATGTTTGCTAACGGGTCAAAGCAGCAAGCAGTTACAAAACAGTACTCAGGGGATCAAAAGTGCACGACCCGCACAAGACTTGCCAGATGCTTGATGAACAGTTTATCAGCCCTACAAGAATGAACTGATACTCACAGTTACAGCCAAGGGGGATGGCCCGTCCCGTCCCTGGTCGTCCCCGGACGGCCACAGACGGCCCCGCCCTTGTCCCGGGCTTCTCCCGGGCGCGCCCGCGCGCATCCCGCGGGACGAGGGGGCGTGTCCCCCTTTATGCGCCTTCCGGCGCTTCCTGGTTGCGAGGGCGGCGAGGGCGGCGGCGTCCTTGCCGCGATGGGGCTGCTGGGGGTTGAAGTTCAAAGCGTCTCCCTGCGGAGCCAAGCCCAGCCAGGAGCACCCACAGCAAGGGAACAGGAATGGCAGAGCCAAGCCCGGCCGACAACGCTCAGCGGAGCCAAGCCCGGACGTGTGCAGCAGCAGGTAAATGATTTGCGCCCCCGCAGGACTCAGCGGCGTGTTCCCTTTATGCGCCTTCCGGCGCTTCCTGGTTGCGAGGGCGGCGAGGGCGGCGGCGTCCTTGCCGCGATGGGGCTGCTGGGGGTTGAAGTTCAAAGCGTCTCCCGGCGGAGCCAAGCCCGGCCAGGAGCACCCACAGCAAGGGAACAGGAATGGCGGAGCCAAGCCCGGCCGACAACGCTCAGCGGAGCCAAGCCCGGCCGTGTGAAGCAGCAGGTAAATGATTTGAGCCCCCCGCAGGACTCAGCGGCGTGTTCCCCTTTATGCGCCTTCCGGCGCTTCCTGGTTGCGAGGGAGGTGAGAGCGGCGGCGTCCTTGCCGCGATGGGGCTGCTGGGGGTTGAAGTTCAAAGCATCTCCCGGCGGAGCCAAGCCCGGCCAGGAGCACCCACAGCAAGGGAACAGGAATGGCGGAGCCAAGCCCGGCCGATAACGCTCAGCGGAGCCAAGCCCGGCCGTGTGCAGCAGCAGGTAAATGATTTGCGCCCCCCGCAGGACTCAGCGGCATGTTCCCCTTTATGCGCCTTCCGGCGCTTCCTGGTTGCGAGGGCGGCGAGGGCGGCGGCGTCCTTGCCGCGATGGGGCTGCTGGGGATTGAAGTTCAAAGCGTCTCCCGGCGGAGCCAAGCCCGGCCAGGAGCACCCACAGCAAGGGAACAGGAATGGCGGAGCCAAGCCCGGCCGACAAGGCTCAGCGGACCCAAGCCCGGCCGTGTGCAGCAGCAGGTAAATGATTTGCGCCCTCCGCAGGACTCAGCGGCGTGTTTCCCTTTATGCGCCTTCCGGCGCTTCCTGGTTGCGAGGGTGGCGAGGGCGGCGGCGTCCTTGCCGCGATGGGGCTGCTGGGGGTTGAAGTTCAAAGCGTCTCCCGGCGGAGCCAAACCCGGCCAGGAGCACCCACAGCAAGGGAACAGGAATGGCGGAGCCAAGCCCGGCCGACAACGCTCAGCGGAGCCAAGCCCGGCCGTGTGCAGCAGCAGGTAAATGATTTGCGCCTTTGGGTCATTCATGGATGTTTCAGAGACTACTGTTAGTAAATATATGAAAATACACATTATTCCTGCTTTTGAAAGCACTTTACATGCTATAAAATCGCCGACATGTTGTTTCGGCTGTTAATGTTTGTCATATAATGATCTCAGTCTTATTTTTGGACATATTAGTGGAGGGGTGTGGCTCACTGGTTAGAGGCTGCAGACCTGTAAGCAGAGAATGGCCCCGGACCAGGGTTCAATTCCCGACGTGGCAGGGTCTTGGACCAGGTTCAACGGACTCGATAATTCTCGCCTCAGCGCCTACTCTAACCAGGGAACACTCTCGGTAACTCTGGGCATTAAGCTTGCCTCATCTCTACAACGGACCCCCACAGACGCCGGGGATGCCTGGTTTCACCCTGGAGATACCCAGCAAGGGACCATCTCATAGGGAAAACCAGGACGGGTTCCCCAGCGGTCTACAGCGCCAGGACACTCGGGTAGAGTAACAGTGCACTTTACAAGTATCCCACATTTACATATGTTCAACACCTCAAAATTTATTTTCTGACTTTTATGCACAGTAGTGATGCATATTTTGTTAATAGTTGCCATATGATTTCATGTGTATAAACCCTGAAGGTCACAGTCCTTGACCCTTGACCCTAAATGGAGTGGTGTGGCTCACTGGTTCCCCAGCGGTCTATAGCGCAGAGATACTCCTTTGGGAGTCGATTCTAGCGCGTTAGAAACCCACAATTAACTAGAAACCCACAATTAATTAATGATAGCTCCTTTAAGTGTGCAAAGGATATGTCTTTGTAACATTGAAATTGTTTTTGCAAAGTGAGGTATCTTTGGAAAGGTCATTATGTGATCTCACAGGTCAACTAGTCAAATTTTATAAGAGGTGAAAAAAATGTAACCTTTGACCCCTAAATACAATTTTTTTTAACCTTTTTTCTGTTTATTCTGTTACCCGTGGATCAATTTCAACAAGTGTGACATTATTGGACTCGACATGCAAAGTACTATTTTTTTCCTTGTTCAAATTATTGTAGAGATCATAATATTTGACCTTTGACCTCTATTTGCCCTCATTGTAGGTGTATTAAAGTGTTTATTTCTTTTTTTTGTGCCTATTTTAAAAGAGTAAAATTCAAGGTCTTACTGGGCGCTTTCAAAATCTGGACCGCGATTAGGAAAAAACTCAAGCTGAATAGGATTCATAGATATACACCCTTGTCAAAAATCCACTTTTACTGGAAATTTTTAACGATGGCTATATGGAACTCGGGAGGGAGAAAGGAATTAGATATATTGGGGACTTAATACGGGATAACACAGTTCTATCATTTGATGTCATATAGGGGAAATTTGGAGTGGGAAACAATCACTTCTTTAAATTTTTACAAATTAGGGATTTAAAAAAAAAAAGAAGATTCAAGGCTTTAACACCCCCCTTATGGAGGCGGCTTTGGGGACCCAAGGAATATCCATCGCCGCTAAGTGCTATACACTGCTCTGTGATACCATGGAGGATGACCTCGCTAAACATATGGACCGATGGCAGGATAAAGTTCAGGCGGAAACAGGGGTGTGTGAGGACTCCCTGCTACTAAGTTCAACAGCAGCCATTTCCGCCAACATACAAGTTCAATGCTTCAAAACATGGCTAAACTTATATATTACTCCCTCTCGGATTTTTAAGTGGGGAGGCTCTACAGGTATTTACTGCCCACGATGCGGAGAGCTTGCTGCCGATAGTGTCCACTTGTTTGCCATTTGCCCTCGTCTTACTGAACTGATTGGCAAAATGGCGTTCTACGTCAAACAAATTCTGGACCATGATATAATGCTGTCTCCACAAGTTATATTATTAGGGGTGAGTAACCAGGCTCTGGCGGCGCCCAGGAAGACTTTACTCTTCATTATGATGGCTATATTTAGGCTTTCCATAGCAAATGGATGGTTAGACAAAGATCCTCCATCAGTGCACTGTTGGCTGGAGAAACTATTAGCTACATATCGTTGGGAGAAAGAGATATAAAAATGCAGAGGCTTGAGAGCAAGGAAAAGAGGGAGGGATATGTGGTCTCCAATCAGTATTTGGATTAACAAACCTATATTTTAAACCTCAATTAAAGAGTATGACCATATGTGCCTGAAACAATACGGATCTGGCGGAAATCGGGGGGGGGATACAGATTAATTAGTGGTCTGACAAAAGACTTAGATGTGTTAATCTGGGAATGTAGCTGCAGTTGAAGGGCAGTCTTCCCTGCAAATATCTGCTTGCCTTTTTTTTGCTGTGCTTTTCTGTTTTGTAATATGTTCCAAGTTTAACCTCCCATGGATCTGGGAAAAGGGAGGGGGGTTGGGGGGGGGGGGGGATCGGGGTGGACAAAAAAAACAAAAATGGGTACATATTTTCTGGTTCTGCTTGTACAACATGTATTATGTATAATTTTTCCTTCCCTTATGTATTTGTAACAAGCATATGATATGGCTGACCAAATAAAGGTTTAAATAAAAATAAATAAAAAATAAGGCGTTTATTCCATTATAGTGAGACCATTGTTTACAAGTGTTGCAGTGTTTGAATTGTACTTACATTTTTGTTCATTAAATTGGTGGGAGGGGTCATGTGGTTTGACCTTTGACCTCTATTTAGACTTATCTAAGTGTTTCATGGTCATTAATCGGATGTATGACGTTACAACGCATACTTTTACAACGCCTACCTTTACAACGAAACTTTTACAACGCAAATACCATTACAACGCATGTATTTACAACGCAGGTTTTTACAACGCAGGTACTTTTACAACGCATACCATTACAACGTAAGTATTGGTAAGTATATAATAATTTTTTTAATGTAATTTAATTGAAATTATTATAATTAAAATTAATTTAATTTAATTGTATTTAATTAATTTAATTAATTTAATTTAAAATTAATTTTACTTTATTTATACCCTGTACCCCTGTATCCCAAAAACCCAAAACTGACCCTGAACCCTAAAAATACCCCTTTACCCAAAAACCCAAAACTGACCCTGAACCCTAAAAATACCCCTTTACCCAAAAACCCAAACTTGACCCTGAACCCTACAAATACCCCTTTACCCAAAACCCCAAAACTGACCCTGAACCCTAAAAATACCCCTTTACCCAAAAACCCAAAACTGACCCTGAACCCTAAAAATACCCCTTTACCCAAAAACCCAAAACTGACCCTGAACCCTAAAAATACCCCTTTACCAAAAAACCCAAAACTGACCCTGAACCCTAAAAACACCCTTTTACCCAAAAACCCAAAACTGACCCTGAACCCTAAAAATACCCCTTTACCCAAAAACCCAAAACTGACCCTGAACCCTAAAAATACCCCTTTACCCAAAAACCCAAAACTGACCCTGAACCCTAAAAATACCCTTTTACCCAAAAATCCAAAACTGACCCTGAACCCTAAAAATACCCCTTTACCCAAAAACCCAAAACTGACCCTGAACCCTAAAAATACCCCTTTACCCAAAAACCCAAACCTATAACATTTTAAATATAATTATATACTTACCAATACTTACGTTGTAATGGTATGCGTTGTAAAAGTACATGCGTTGAAAAAACATGCGTTGTAAATACATGCGTTGTAATGGTATTTGCGTTGTAAAAGTTTCGTTGTAATGGTAGTGCGTTGTAAAAGTTGCGTTCTAAACGTTTTAAACCCATTAATCCATTACTGTTAGACCATTTGTTACAAGTGAGGCATTATTGTAATTGTAATTATGAGTACCTACATCCTCCTTAGTTACTGTGTTGGAAGAGGTTATGCTTTTTGATCTTTGACCTCTAATTATACTTGTTTAGGTATCTCATGGGTGTATTGCACGTCCCTTGGATCATTTGTTACTAGTAGCATTATTGTCATTGTCTTGATAAATACTTGCGTTTTCATTGGTTTAATTGGTGTTGGGGAGATCATGTCTGTAATGTTTCCTCTAGAAGCACTATGCCAAAAGTGCCTAGTGGCTTACCAGTTCATGACGACAAGGAGACAATGTCTTACCCTCACGAGCAGTTGTCAGTCCGAGCCTGCTTCTGCTCAGCACGTTTCTGGTCTCTTGATGCAATTTCTTTAGAAAGTATTGTGCGGCTTTCGGGGTAAGAAGGATCGTGGAGTGGCCATCATGAGTCACCTTCAGCCGAGCTGGGTAGAGCATAGCGTACTCCACACCCAGCTCTCGCAGTTTCTTTAAGCCGGATTGAACTCCTTACACGCTAGTTGAACTGACATAGTGAAGTTCCGGGTAAAACTCCAGTGCGTTACCCTGATGAACAAGTTACTTACCTTCGGTAACGCTGTTTCTGGTAGATACAATATCTGCCTGTGGATTCCTCACCTTGTGAATATCTCCTTGCGTCAGCAACATTCGGAAATTCTTTTTCGTAGCCTCGCGCCGACGTGGACTCCTGACGTCATAGAGACACGACCTCGCTCGCGACTCCGCTGACGTCACAGACGACTATAATAGGCCCACGCCGGCGTGATGACATCAGTTCCGCCCTTTTTTCCGTGCCATCGAGGCACACGGACGGACCAATGACAGTAGAAATATACAAGTATACATAGTACACAATACTCAAGGCAAAACACACAGTGTTAAGCAAAAGCAGGAAAGCAATTGAAACATTTCCTTGACAACAAAATATATATACATTACATTACAGTAACTCTGGCATAGAAGAGTGGACAACGGGGAGGCGGGTGGGTCAGTGAGGAATCCACAGGCAGATATTGTATCTACCAGAAAAAGCGTTACCGAAGGTAAGTAACTTGTTCTTCTGATAGATACATCTGCCGTGTGGATTCCTCATCTTGTGAATAGAGTCCCACAGCAGTCCCCACTCCCGGAGGAGGGTGTCCACTCTTCTAAACCAGGAAATCCTGAAGGACAGAGCGAGCAAAGTGACCGTCCCTCCTCACTTCGGAATCCAAGCAGTAATGCTTCGCGAAAGTGTGGAGGGAAGACCAAGTTGCCGCCCTACAAATATCCTCAACAGGTACACCTCTAGCCAATGCTGAGGATGAAGACTTAGCTCTTGTAGAATGAGCCCTTATACCCTCTGGTGGTTCCTTTCCGGCCAAAGAGTAGCAGATCTTTATGCAGAGGACGATCCATCTCGATAAAGTTCTTTTATGGACCGCTCTTCCTTTCTTGCAGCCAGCAAATCCAACGAAGAGCTGGTCTTCCAAACGAAAGTCCTTGGATATGTCCAAGTAAAAGGACACCGCCCTCTTAGGGTCCAGACGGTGCAGTCTCTCTTCCTCCTTGGAAGGGTGAGGGGGAGGATAGAAGGTAGGAAGGGTAATGGACTGACCTAGATGGAAGGGAGTTACCACCTTAGGCAGGAAAGCAGCCCTGGTCCTAAGAACCATTCGATCAGCATGAATGGTCAGGAATGGGGGCTTGGAACTAAGAGCTTGAAGCTCACTAACCCTCCTTGCCGAGGTTATTGCAACCAGGAAGACTGTCTTAAGGGTAAGAAGCCTCATGGGACATTTATGGAGAGGCTCAAAGGGAGCACCCATCAAAATACAAGATTCAAATCCCACTGAGGCACAATAAAAGGTGAAGGAGGGAACTTATTAGTAAGACCCTTCAAAAACCTTAAGACCACAGGAGACTTAAAAAGAGAAGGCTGGTCAGGCAAGCAGAGAAATGCCGACAGCGCCAAAAGGTAACCCTTCACCGTGGCAACCGCAAGCCCCTGCTGCGCCAGAGAAAGGGCAAACTGGAGAACATTAGACAAATGGGCCTTCAAAGGATCAACAGACCTTTCCCCACACCACGTGACAAATTTCGACCATCTATAAGAATAGATGGACTTAGTGGAGTCACGCCTGGCTGACAAGATGACATCCACAACATCAGGCGGGAGGGAAAAGGAATTCAGGTTGCCCCGTTCAATCTCCAGGCATGAAAGTGTAATGTCTGGAGGTGGGGGTGTAGAACCTGCCCCTCCATCTGAGAGAGGAGGTCTGCCCTGAGAGGGAGACGGAGCGGCGGGTGAGAGGAGAGGTGGAGAAGATCTGTATACCACACCCTTCTTGGCCAGTCCGGGGCGACCAATATGACTTGGGCCCGGTCTTGGCGAATCTTCCTCAGAACCCGAGGAATCAAAGGTATGGGAGGAAACGCGTAAAGGAGTTGACCTCCCCAACTCAACTGAAACGCATCCCCCAAGGCTCCATGCATCGGATACTGGAGACTGCAGAATGACAGGCAGTGCGTATTCTCGTAAGTGGCGAACAGGTCCACCCGAGGAGTTCCCCACATCTGAAAGATGTCGTGAACCACCTCCGGGTGAAGCCTCCACTCGTGGTCGGCAGAGAACTGTCGACTGAGACTGTCTGCACGAACGTTCAACACTCCGGCCAAATGATTTGCCATCAGACAAATCTGATGGTCCTGAACCCAGGACCAGAGACGCAGAGCCTCTCTGCAGAGACACTGTGACCCCGCTCCTCCCTGCTTGTTGATATACCACATCGCGGTCCTGTTGTCCGTCAGGACTTGAACCGACTGACCGCGAAGGGAAGGGAGGAAGGCCTTGAGCGCCAAACGTATCGCCCGTAACTCTAGAAGGTTGATATGAAGCAACCTTTCCTCTGGAGACCAAAGACCTTTGACCTCCAGATCCCCCAGATGAGCACCCCACCCGAGAGTGGATGCATCCGTTATCACTGTGGCCACCGATGGAGGCAGTTGAAAAGGTTTTCCTTGAGACAGGTTGCATTCCACGCCCCACCAAGACAGATCCGCCGCAGCTTCTCTGGAGATCCTCACTGACTCCCTGAGATCTCCGTTGTGCTGATACCACTGCCTGCGGAGGCACCACTGGAGCGCCCTCATGTGCCAGCGTGCATGGTTGACCAACAGAATGCATGAAGCCAACAGACCGAGCAGGCGAAGGACCTTCAGGACTGGAACGACCGCTCCATTGTAAAATAAAGGAATCATTTCCCGTATGTCGCGAATCCTTTGAGGGGGAGGGAATGCACGACATACAGTTGTGTCCAGTACGGCACCTATGAACAGGTTGCGCTGGGAGGGCACCAGGTGAGACTTGGGCACATTTATCGAAAAACCCAACCTGTACAACAACTGGGTTGTCTCTCGCAGATGATGGAGCACTCTCTCTGACGACTCTGCCTTGATCAGCCAGTCGTCCAAATAAGGGAATACTGGAATCCCTGATCTCCTGAGATGCGCCGCCACCACTGCCATCACCTTGGTGAAGACTCGAGGCGCAGTAGTAAGTCCAAATGGAAGGACCGCAAACTGGTAGTGCTGCGATCCCACCGTAAAACGGAGATACCTCCTGTGCGACTTCAGGATTGGGATATGAAAGTAAGCATCCTGCAAGTCGAGTGACACCATCCAGTCTTCTTCTTGCAGCGCCTGAAGAACCTGAGCAAGGGTGAACATCTTGAATTTCTCCTGTCTCAGATAGAGATTCAAGATCCTGAGATCCAGGATTGGACGAAGTCTGCCATCCTTCTTCGGAATCAGGAAATACCGGGAGTAGCATCCCTGACCCTTTTCCTGCTCTGGGACCACCTCTATCGCACCCTTTCTTATCAGAGTCAACACTTCCTCCTGCAGAAGTGACAGATGTTCCTCGGAGCAATACCCCTGGCAAGGAGGGAAATTGGGAGGGAATTCCCGAAAGGGAAGGGCATACCCATTTTCTACAAGATTGAGAACCCAAATATCTGATGTAACCGATTCCCAATCCTGTAGAAAATGGGTAAGCCGGCCCCCAACCAGACCCACATGATCCTGAATGTCGGATCTAGGGCTGCTTCTCAGGGGCAGGGGGGTTGGAGGAAGTGGAGGAGGAAGAGGCCTGACGTCCACGAGGACGTGCTCTCTGCTTTCCCCTATATGTCCTATATAAGGAATTTTGCTGCTGCTGTTGTTGTTGCTGCTGCTGCTGGCCTTGCCGGAAATTCCGAAAGGAAGAGCGACCAAAACCCCTGAATCTTCTGCCAGTCGAAGAACCTCTCATTTGAAGACCTAAAGACTTGGCAGTCGCTCTACTATCCTTAAACCTCTCAAGGGCCGCATCAGCCTTCTTCCCAAAGAGGCCAGAACCATCGAAAGGAAGATCTAACAATGTTGCCTGAACATCCGCCGAAAAGTCCGAGGATTTCAACCGGGCGGACCTCCTAGTAGCGACAGCAGTGCCCATAATGCGCGCCACAGAGTCTACAGTATCCAGACCACTCTGAATGACCTGGCGAGCCGCCGCCTGAGCGTCAGAGATGACTTCCTCAAAGTCCTTCCTGCTGTCATCAGGAACTTTTGGAACAAGAACACGCAAAGAGTCCATAAGTGCGTGCAAATACCTCCCCATCAAACAAGTGGCATTTGATGACTTTAATGCCATACTGGCAGAGGAGAAGGTCTTCTTTGCCACCTGATCCTGCTTCTTTGCCTCCTTTTCACAAGGAACCTGAGGAAAAGCACTAACGTTCTTCTTGGAACATGCAGCCGAATGACTAAACTCTCCGGTGAAGGGTGAGAGGTTAAAAAGGCAGGGTCCTCAGGGGCGACCCTGTACCTCCTGGCTACACTTTTAGAAACAGCAGGAGCCGACAAAGGTTTTTTCCATACCTCTAAAATGGGCTCTGTCAGAGCATCATTAAAAGGAAGAAGAGGTTCCACCACTGAACTTGGAGAATGCAAGACTTCAGTCAGAATATTAGATTTAAATTCTGCAGTCGGCAAAGTCAATTTAAGGAGATCAGCAGCCTTCCTCATAATCAAATGGTAGGGTTGAACATCCTTAGAAGGTGTACTAGAGCCTGAGGGCAACTCCCACTCTGGAGAGAAATCCAGGCTTCCTGCGTCTGCCAACTCCTCAAAACAATCCTCATCCAATTCACCTTCTTCAATGTCAGAATGTGAATCTAAGTACCTCCTTTCTTCCAACAGGCGTTGAGCCTCTCTTCTGGATCTCACCTTGACACGCTTTGCCACCGGATCCACCACCGGCTCCGACGGATTCGGGATCGACGTCGGAATCGAACTCGATGGCTCGGAGGTGTGCTCGAGGCCGACTCGGAGCAGGCGACGCCGGGACCGGCGTCGATGGCTTCGGTGGAGGTGGAAAATGCCACGGCGGCGTCAGAGCCGGCATGTAAGGCATAAATGGAGCCGGAGGATAGGAGTGAGGGACTCCTAAACTAAAAGCCAGAGGACCCATGGGACCAGACCAGAGGGGTACCACGCCCTTGAAAAGACTCCATACATTGCGTTGAGAAACGCAGATGGGTCCTGGCCTGGGGCCGGAAAGGGCGGTTGAAAACCCTCAGGCCTGTCTTGAGGAGTGCTCGGATTCGGATCATCTATAGGCGCGGAATCCCCATCCTCTCGAAGCTCTTCCTCATCTCGGGCCGGGGACGGCGCCGGAGATGGATTCGGAGACGGATTCGGAGCCGGAGTCGGAGTCGGAGCCGGAGACGGCGCCCGCGACTCAGATGGAGAGGCCTCACCTTCAGGTTCTGGATCCGAAACATCAAGGGTCACCACCTTCGAACGTACCTTCTTCGGTGACCTCGACCTCGATCCCGACTCCTTACCAGTACGACGTCGGGACTCATGTCTCCTCTTCTTATGTTTCCTCTTCTTCGAAACATGATCATAAGCCGACTTCGAGGATGACCTCCCTCGAGATCCAGACCTCGACCTCGATCTTGACCTCGACCTCGCCCTTCGAGAACGAGACCTCGACGATTTCTCCTTTCCAGCTTTCATCTTAGCCACCAGGAGCTTCGCCTCTCTCTCCCTCAGGGGCTTCGGGTTCATCTTCTTACACGAAGAACAGTCATCCACATCATGGTCCGAGCTCAAGCACCAGATGCAGTCGCTGTGTGGGTCGGTAATGGACATCATTTTGCCGCATTCTCTGCAGGGCTTGAAGCCGGTCTTTTTCAAAGACATTGTCGAAGAGACAGGATACAGAGAAGCAGAAAATGGCAACAATATAGACAACAAAGTATCCGTTGGCTACAGAGATTCCCGATAACCGTTAGCGTCGACGACGCGGAAAAAAGGGAACTGATGTCATCACGCCGGCGTGGGCCTATTATAGGCGTCGGTGACGTCAGCGGAGTCGCGAGCGAGGTCGTGTCTCTATGACGTCAGGAGTCCACGTTGGCGCGAAGCTACGAAAAAAGAATTTCCGAATGTTGCTGACGCAAGGGGATATTCACGAGGTGAGGAATCCACACGGCAGATGTATCTATCAGAAATCTTACTTGCTGCTTCTCGCGGGCCATCCTCAAGATCACATCGCGGTCTCTATAATTAAGAAGGCGGGCGAAGATCGGTCGCGGAGGTGCGCCTGGTTTTGGTCTCGGGGCCAGGGATTTGTGGGCGCGCTCCACCAGCAACACTGAGGAAAGATGCTCTGTACCAAAGGTGTTGCGGATTAGTTCCTCCTCGTAGGTTTCCATCTTCCCCGTGTTTGTTGATTCTGGAACACCCACGATCCTGATGTTATTCCGGCATGACCTCGCCTCAAAATCCTCCGCTTTGTTTTTAATCACATCCAAGAGTTTTTCCATTTCCGCGCACCTCTTAGTGGTAGTATGGGACTCCTCTTCCACCGTAGATATCCGGGTTTCTGCTTCAACGAGTCTTTCACCATGCTTATCTAATTTCGCCACCATGTTGTCGACTCTTTGAGTAATAGTGTCTAATTTTCCGTTGATATCCTGCAAGCTCTGTTGAATGGCGCTTAGCAGTGTCTCCATGCCATTAGGAGCCCCTGTTTTGCCATCAGGTTCAGTATCAGACTGTGCAGTAGCTCCCTTAGTGTGCTTTTTTGCTTTTTGCTGGGTAGTCCCGCCCACTTCCTCTAGCTAAAAGGAGGTGCGCCGACGGGACACACGGCTGAACATTTCAAAAAATCCACCAGGTCAGACAGAGGGATTGTCTGCAACGCAATAGCGCTTTTAAACCTCACTTTAAAAAATTGTATCTTGCGCCGCTTACCTGCCTTGTACATGCTTCCCCTGGTCCGATGCGGTTTGTGCCATTTGTGCGGAGGGGATCGACATGACCCTCTTTGCTCCCTTGCCTCCCCGGAAGCTAGGTCAGCCATCCATGCGCTGGTGTAGTCCCGCCCACTTCCTCTAGCTGAAAGGAGGTGTGCCGAGCGGAAGCGCGCAGCAGCGCGCCAGCGGCGGGCCAAAGGCAAGCCCATCTGCACCCGTCCGCCCCAGACCAACGCCAAACTCCAGACACCCTGCCCTTTTTCATCCACAACTCCCTCCTAAGCCCCACGTACCATTAGCAATGACTCAGATTCAATATACCAGCAAGGAGCTTCTCTCACTTAACAAAGCCTACCCTTTGGTAGCGGGTCCCTTTCCCTCTTATATCACCAGGGCACCCTCTACTCAAAAACATCCTCCTACCAAAGGACAAGCCAAACAAATAAAAAACAAAACGAAACCTCCGCTACTCAGTCCAGAACAACCAGAACATAAATAACTAATTGGTCTATACTGTAACGCACGCTCTCTGGATAAACACGCACTTGAGATCTGGTCTCTTCTAGACACAGAAAAACCTGACCTCCTCTTTATTACCGAGACATGGCTCCACGAACTCTCGCAACCCGACATCTCAGTGGCTCTCCCACATGACTACCAAATAATTAGACTTGACAGAAACAACAAGAAAGGTGGCGGCATACCTATTGCCTTCGGAACTAATACCAAAATTCATATGGTAGAGGCCGTGCAGGCCACTTGGGATGAAATCTGCATTTTCTCAATGGAGAATGCAAAAAGTGGAACCTGGAAAGGTGCCCTTCTCTATAGGTCACCCGAAAATAAAATCCATTTCCCCAGTAACCTTACCGAGACAATAGCACCACATGTTCTAGCTGCCGATAACTTCCTGCTACTAGGCGATTTCAGTTTTCATGCTGAGCTTAATACTGACCCCCATACCCAAGACCTTATCACCAGTCTTGAAACCCTAGGTCTAAAACAGATGATGACCGCCCCCACACACGTCGCAGGCCACACCCTAGACTTATTATTTACCAACTCCCTGAATGTAAATATAGAACAACCTACCCCCATCCTATGGTCCGACCCCCATGTAATGAAGTTCCATTTGAATGGGTTATTAACACAACCTCATCCTACGAAAGAATATAAACTAAGCAGATCCTGGAATAAAATAAGCCTAGATTCCTTCGCTGCCAATCACATTCCGCCTGCTCTCTCCGAAACAGCGAATGTCAACCAGGCTGCAAAATTGACTCAGCAATCACTGGACATTATTGCCCCCAAGAAAATAACTAAATGTCCGAAGAAACTATCCCCATGGTTCCCCCTGATCTAAAAAGTGAAAAACTTATCGTAAGGAAGGCAGAATGCAAATGGAGACATACGAAAAACATCATGGATAGGCAGCACTATAAAACTTTACACCACCATTACATGGAAAGCATTGCGATAACCAAAAGAGCATATCTAGGCAATTGAAGGAACCAAGCTGCAAACTCTCCTAAGGAACTATATAAGGTTGTGAAGGAATTCACCAACCCCGCCTTCCAGCCTACTATCTCAAACCGACCGCCTCCCAGGAATGGGTTGACTCCCTCTCAGATTTTTTAATTACCAAAATAAATTATATCCATAAAGCATTCCCTCTAACAAACAATACTCCACCACAGCAAAAATCCGCAGTAACCCTCCCCAGCCCTGTCAACTACCTGAAAAATTTCAATGCAATAACAGAGGAAAGCACCTCTGTAACACTTAGGAAGATGCAATCCGGTTCGCATGCGGATCCAGCATCCCCACAAATGTTAGCTAAAATTGAACAAATTCTCATCCCCAAATTAACCAAAATCCTCAACTTATCACTAGCACCGTCAACAGTTCCTTCTCAATTGGAGGAAGCCGTGGTGAGGCCAATCATGAAAAAACATCTGCCGACCTCAAACAACTATCGAACTACAGGCTTGTCTCACTGCACCCCCTTTTTTGGAAAGTAATGGAGTCAATGATCAATAAGCAATTATCAAATCATCTAAAAAACAATAAAATCCTTGACCCGTCACAGTCAGGCTTCCGATCCCATCACAGCTCGGAAACTGCTCTGGTCGAGATTGCCGACAACATCAGGCTCTCTCTGGATGCCAGGAAGTCCGCCATCCTAATCCTGCTGGATTTGTCGGCTGCCTTAGACACCATATCTAAAATGGCACCCTATGTAAAATGGCAATAAATAAATGTAAAAAAATAAAATTCTTGGCAGAGCCAGGAGACACAAGACAATAGCGAGGTTTCCTTGAACCAACTGTACAACGTGGTTCTGTGGCTCTGCTGTCTGCAAACGCACCTCAGTGAGGGCATTAGCTCAAGGCAAGCTGCGGAGTATGTACCTACAAGCTGTCCCTAGGCGTAACCTGTGTAGTTGACAGTATTTGAAGTTCTGGTCCACCTAGAAGGGGAAAAAGGGAGTGTGCCTACCACCTGTCTCTGTACTGTACATTCTTGGCAGAGCAAGGAGATACAAAACGAGAGGCAGGTTACCTTGAACCAACTGTACAAAGTGGAGCTGTGGCTCTGCTGGCTGCAAACCCACCTCAGTGAGGGCATTAGCTCAAGGTAAGCTGCAAAGCATGTACCTACAAACTTTCCCTAGTCTAATGATATGTTGTTGATGGTTGTAGAAGTGCCTGGTCCACCTAGAAGGGGAAAAAGAGAGTGTGCCTACAACCTGTCCCTGTTCTAAACATACTTGGCAGAGCCAAGAGACACACAAAACGAGAGGCAGCTTGCCTTGAACCAACTGTACAAAGTGGTGCTGTGGCTCTGCCGGCAGCAAAAACTCCTCAGTGAGGGCATTAGCTCAAGGCAAGCTGCAAAGCATGTGCCTACAAGCTGTCCCTAGTCTAAACATGTGTTGTTGATTGTTGTCGAAGTGCTGGTCTACCTAGAAGGGGAAAAAGAGAGAGAGTGTGCCTACCACCTGTCCCTGTACTGTACATTCATAGCAGAGCAAGCAGATACAAAACGAGAGGCAGGTTGCCTTGAACCAACTGTACAAAGTGGTGTTGTGGCTCTGCCGGCAGCAAAAACACCTCAGTTAGGACATTAGCTCAAGGCAAGCTGCCATAAACCTACACGCTGTCCCTAAGCTAAACGTGTAGTTGACTATTGTTGAAGTTCCAGGTACACCTTGGAGGGAAAAAAGAGTATGTCTATAACCTGACCCTATGCTCCTCTTGTTGAAAGAGTAAAAACTAGATCCGGATTCCTAGAGCGTATACCAAGATGCTTCCCAGGAGGTCCACAGATTTGGTATACCTTCTAGTCACCGACTTACCTGCATGATGTTTCTTAGGGAACAGCCAACAGTCTTTCCAACGTGACGTGATTGTTTATCTTCTTCACCTTGATCACAGACACCATAAAAGTGTTCTCATGAGTACGGTTTACACCTTGTGTACAAAAAACATATTTTAATGATTAAATACTACTAGTCACACATTCCCAAATCGCACCCATCCATTTATTTGATACTCGCCCCCTTACTGTGCAGAGATGGATTGTAAGTAGCATTTTCAGAGGCAGAGCATCCCTCCAGAAACTCTCATGCAAAACACAGTTGGTGTTAGTGAAACCATGTAGTGCTAAACCAAGGGCAATAAAATCACTTCCAAAAAGACATTGGTCACCATCTCTCACCCCCACATCAAACGTGACTGACTTTCCACTGGTTAATATCCACCCACTTGTCAGTCAACACAGTATGCTTCTCCGTATCCTTTTCTGATAAGTTAGACTGCTATTTATTAAGCAGAGTAGAGCAGTTCCATTTACTCTGCACTGTCCGCAAAGTCATGCAAGGCTAAGCTCGTTGTTTATCCAAGCTGAGATCAAAAGATAGTCACAAAACAGGACCCTTCCTGCTGGACTAGCACCCCTCTGACAATCTCCCTTACAGCAAGATACCAAGAGACCAATGCTTGCGTCAGGTTCACTAAACAAGTCATGTAGCAAGAGGCACAAAGTCAGATGCCTATGCAGGATATCAGAAATCCATGTTATGTGATGTTATTCCGGAAGGTATCCCGGTGCTGAAGCAGGAAATGTTTTGGCCAGAGTAGGGGCTCGGTGAAGAGTCAGGTTTTCAGTTTCTTATGGAATTCAAGAACTGAAGAGGTGGCTGTGATGTGCAGCGCCGGATCATTCCAAGCTTTAGAAGGGAGTTAGAAGGCATGACTGCCAGATCTGCTTATGTATATGCAGGTGTGTGTGCGAGTAGGAGTGTGGCTGGGTGGAACTTTCTGATAAGTGTGTGGGAGTTTATGTGGTTGTTGAGGTATGTGGGGCTGTACCTTTATTAGGCACCTTCGATTGTAAGAACTAACTGAAATAAAAGAAGACATATGGTGCATTACTTTGGGACACTATCAAAAGATAGTGTGTGGAGGAATCAAAAGATGTGGGGTGGGGCGTTCCTTGGTAATGATGCCTGGCACTGCGCCAGATGTAACGGCCCTCCATTGAATGTCTAATGCTATGGAACCGGTAACTAGTTGGTGCCTGCAAAGGCTATACACTTTCACTCAAGTAGCACGGAAGAACAGTACAATATTTGCCTTGTAGTACAGGAGGCAGGGTGTGCGTGTGACCCGAGCAAAATCCATGATTTGCCGAGGTCACATCAAGCACTGTCTCTGGGGCTTACACCACTGTAAGGAGGACTTCAGCAACCAATAGCTGTGTAAAGCTAAAGAGCCTATACTTCCCCATCCCCAACCAGTGCACAGGCACTGTGCTGCTGCCTATGAATGTAAGCTGCCAACAGTTTGAAAAGGCTGAGATGGGCAGGAATATACATGTTTGTGACAGAGCACCCTATCCATGAAACTGTAAATCATACCTGCAGTTTATAAATGGCTAACAGACAAACCAGGGGACAGCACCGTCCCAATGAACAAATGCCAAATGGTCAAATGACAAAACAAAGCACTGGGAAACAAGAGGCAATAACAATCTAGAGGGCAAAGGGAACCCAAATCTGATTGTCCAGACAGTCCAGCTAGACACTTTCCTATCAGAACAACTGGCCCTACCCTGTGGTGTCCCTCAAGGCTCATCCCTCAGTCCAACCCTATTTAATATCTGTGTCACTGATTTGGCGGGGGTAAGCTCACGCCCACTTGGTCTGATACATGGTGGCCCACGAACCTAGGCCCCCCCCTCCCATCTACCAAGGTTAAAAATCTATGAGTTCTCTTAGACAACAAACTCACTTTTTCATCCCACGTTAATTCCATTGCTTCCTCATCATTTTTAAACTGAAAGCAATTAAAAAGATCCTTCCTTTCCTCCCTCCCAATTCTGGTAAAACAATGGTCCGCAAATACCGTCGAGACACCATCAATTATAAACTTGGCGAAGTTTATAATTGGGCAGAAGTATACGCGAGAAGACAAAATCGCCAATACACACAACAAACGGACACATCATCCTCGGATACAGATGCCACATTAGAAACATCTAGGAGGACACCTATGGCACAAAAACCGTCCACAAGTTCAGATAAAGCACCTCAACCTTTTTTAGAGGTAGGCCCAAACGCAGGGGACGACCCAGGGGGTCAAGAAGGAAGCCACGCACAAGAGAAGGAGAAGGACCCCCCACAAACTCGGAATGCAGCCACGAGGAAGGACAGAAAGAAGAATCGTTAGATAATTTGGTCATCAATATCTCTAACATCAAACTCACCAAACTACAAACCAAAGTCCTTCAAAAAGGGACATCGTTTGTGCCCACAGCACACACTAACAATTTGGAATTAAACATTAGCCTTTTCAAACTCATGAGGAAATTGAGACTACGCCATTTTTTCACTAATGTTGTAGCGGAACACCAAGATCAAAAAGAAGATTCTCTCAAAGGTCTCACTACTACTAGCACATACATTGCTCCCATCAGCCATAAAACATTAGATCTATTCGAACAAATGGTAAAACAGGATTTAAACAAAATCAACTACCGGAGAAGAACAAAAATCAATAATCTCACACAAAAAGAATATGCCATTCTTCAAGCTATAGCTAATAACCAAAGCATCATTTGTCAAAAAGCGGATAAAGGTGGAGCTCTTGTTGTTATGAACAAAGATTACTACAACTCACAAGCCTTATTGCACCTCGAGGATGAAAATACCTACATGGAACTAAATTCTAATCCCACTAAAGAAATTCAAATGACACTCCAAACCATCATACAAGATGCTATGTCAAGAGGATGCATAGATGACAAAATAAAGAAATATCTAACAACAGACCATCCTAAGGTACCAGTGTTTTACCTTACCCCAAAAATTCACAAAGACCCAATCAAACCTCCATGCAGTCCGATCGTTTCCACTTGTGGGAGTATTCACGAACCGGTGGGAAAACTCATCGATAAATATCTTCAACCTTATGTTGTCACAATGGATTCCTTTGTTAAAGATACCACAGATTTCTTGACTAAATTGAATAAAGCAAACCTTGACACAGATGAAGAAATTATCATGTGCACTATAGATGTCCAAGCACTCTATACTTCAATACCGCATAACATGGGAATAGAAGCTACAGAAGAAGCATTGCTTCACATGGACTATGAAGAACCCATGAAAGTGTTTTTATTGGAGCTACTAAACTTTACACTGATGCACAGTTATTTCAGATGGGAAAATCAATGGTATCTCCAAAAATCAGGTACATCGATGGGGAATCCAGCAGCGCCTTCATATGCAAATATTTTCATGCATAAATATGAAAACACCCACATTCTACAGAAAGACCAATGGAAACAAAATCTACGCTTATACCTGAGATTTATCGACGACATTTTTATACTATGGAGCGGTACAAAGGAAAACTTAATCTTCAACATTCAACAACTAAATGAAGTAGACCAACTAATACAATTCACCTATGAGACTCATGACAGCAGAATTAACTATTTGGATGTAACAGTCATCAAAAGAACAGGTAACAAAATAGAGACTACACTCTATACAAAATCAACAGATCGGAACAATTTGTTAACATACCAGAGCTTCCATCCATCTCCACTTAAACAACACTTGCCATACTCACAACTCTTGCGTGTAAAGCGAATCGTCTCAGACCCAGAGGAAGCATTGACGCAATCACAAATCATGCTACAAAATTTTTTAAAAAGAGGATATCCAGATACGGTGTTAAACTCAGCCCTGGAGAGAGCTCAACTGAAAGACAGAGAGACTTTACTTTCAACATCCACAACTAAAAAAGAAACCAAAATAACATGTGTCAGCAAATTCTCCACAGCGAGTCCCATATTAAAAAAAACTATCAAAAAACATTGGCGAATATTACAGTCAGAACCAGACTTCAATAACATTTTTAATGATGAACCACTATTCGCATACACTAGAGCAAAAAATCTAGGAGAAATTATCAAACATACCACAGTGTACAAACCGAATGTCAAATACAAAGGCACTATTCCATGTAAAAATTGCAGCAACTGCCATAATATAATGGAAGGCAATACCATAACGCATCCGATGAGAGGAAACAAAATCAAATTACACGTTACTGCAACCTGTGACACCAAAAACATTATATATATGATGAAGTGCCCTTGCGGGAAAGCATACATCGGACAGACAGAACGGAAATTCAAGATAAGGCTCACAGAGCATAAAAGTAACATTAGAATGAAAGTTTTCAAATCAGCAGTAGCAACCCATTTTATTTAACAAAATCATCAAATCAATCAAATCAAGGCATGCATCCTAGAAGTTGTGGAAAGAAGTGAAGAAAGAGACAATAAAAAAACTCTCCTGAAACGTGAGAACCACTGGATATATTATTTACAAACATTAAGTCCTAATGGGATTAATGAACGGACAGAATTCAGCTGCTACTTATGACCACATGCTACTTTACATCATATATAATACCTGATATTGTGCTGTGAGACCATTGTATATGCACCATTTTAAATGTATCTGTATTCAGTTATGATTTATCCATTATTAATTAGGTTGTTTTTGCAATTGACATGTATTTTGCTTGCCGTCATTCACCGTATACTCATTGTTGTTCACACTCGTATGTTTATAAAGCTTTATTCACAACTCGATTGTGAACATTCACATTCTGAGCATCTGGCTCCTTTAAGAGATCACGCGCGTAACTAACGTTTTAAAACACACCCCCCATACGTCAGACGCGAACTTCTTTCGAACCGAAGGAGAAACACACCTCAGCGCCATAAGACGTTACGAAAATAATATTCAGTAAGCAGCCAAAGCGGAGCGCAGCAACCTTTTGAAACCAGCGCGTAACTTTTCGTATGGTTTAGATAATTCTTGTATCTTTAATACCATAGCTATAGATACCAGATAAGGTTGGACATATGACACATTATGGCATACAAAGTGAAGGATAGTATTAGGAGTTGGAAAAACAATGTTGGTGATTGCACAAGTGATTTTTTATTTAACTTGTTTTTATTTAACTTGAAATAAAAAAAACAGAATGGAAGGTGCACTCGAATGAAGTCAGTAGCAGTAGTTATTTTTAAATAAATTCTTCTTTATTCAGAAAAGTATTGGTGAAGCATAGGCACAGCCAACGCGTTTCGTTCCTCTTTTTGCCTCTTTTAGGAACTTCGTCAGGGCTGTAAAGATTACAAACATATTTATACATAAATATACATTCAACATAGCACATCAAGACATAGGTGTTAACAAAAAAAACTAGGAGTGAATAACCCAACAGACAACAACTAACACTAGACAAAATCTAAGTTCAAACAGTAAAAGAGTGTAGTGACACATCCTGGAATACAACAATTACCGTACAGTACACTCAACAATTAAAAAGACTATCATGATACATACTGATATACATATTATTTACAAAAACCTTTGACCTAAGAGGACTAATCTCCATATTTACATATACCACATGAAGTATGATATGCAGCGAGAAGGAAGGGGTGACTGTAGGAGAGATTTTGTTACTCTAAGGAAGCCTTTAACAGATATTTTGCAATTCTCGAATGGGTTTCCCAAAGAAAAAGGGATATTTAGATAAATACTGCAATCCCGATGGGTACAGAATTTTTTACAAATATAAAAACCATGCACAAAAAGGAGTTAAAGAATAATTACAAAGAATATTGGACAGAAAGAACAGTGAAACTGAATATGCTTACCGAGTACTTATAGCGTTAAGGAGCTGGACTCGATAATCAAATAAGATAACGTCCGGGGAGGTGGTCTGTTCAATAAATCAGAAGTAATATCCTGAGGTAAGACGAAAAAGTTATAAAAGTAAGGTGAGATGAAATAAAGTGAAAAAAGGGGGGGGGGAAGAAACACACCGCACAATAGATCCAACATCAGGATCACAACCGATAAGGAAAAATTAAGTATGAAAAATTAATAATAGTGATCTAGAATAAAAGAAATACCCATCTATGCTGGGATTGTGGGAATTGGAATAAGGGAGTCAACATTGAGTAGTCCAAGGCAGATAATTGGGTTCGGGAATTGAAGTATTGTGTTAACAGGAGACCGAAAGGGGGTTTGTTTAGTGGTTAGATCGGGTATTGTTGCAAAGAACGGGGAAAGAGAGAACTGCAACACCTATAGCATTCCACTGAGGTATAAATTGGATACCAATTATATAGATATACCTTAATATTAGGATGAAGTACGCCGTACTGGGCGAATAGTTCTTTGTTGGTGTAATACAATCCAAAACCAGAAGCTGTAATGGGATTAAGACCGAGTGGTCAGTGAGGAGAAAAATAGAAAAAAGTGGCCTGAAAAGAATTAATCATTGGCGCAGACACCGTAACTCCCGGATGGAATATGCATGGTGTGAGGAAAGCCCTGGCACATTACACTACCAAGCAGCGATGTTAAAATACCACCTTATGTTATGTATCCATACAATAGAATTCATTTTAGTCCTCATTAAATACACTTAAGCAATTGGATATAACTAATCCCCAATCAATGCATGGAGCATATTCCAGGATGTGTCACTACACTCTTTTACTGTTTGATCTTAGATTTTGTCTAGTGTTAGTTGTTGTCTGTTGGGTTATTCACTCCTAGTTTGTTTTGTTAATACCTATTTCTTGATGTGCTATGTTGAATATATATTTATGTATATATATGTTTGTAATCTTTACAGCCCTGACGAAGTTCCTAAAAGAGGCAAAAAGAGGAACGAAACGCGTTGGCTTTGCCTATGCTTCACCAATACTTTTCTGAATAAAGAAGAATTTATTTAAAAATAACTACTGTTACTGACTTCATTCGAGTGCACCTTTCATTCTGTTTTTTGTATTTCAATAATTTCTACATCCCATGGCAGCGGATGTTGGAAGAGATTGCACCACCCTAATTGAAGAACTAAATGATCCGTAGTGCTTGACCTGGTCTGCTGCCCTTGGTCCTTTGGTCTTTTTGTTCAAATTTGACTGTCTCCCACCGGTTCTTTCTTTTACTTGAACTTATACCAGGAATATGGCTAGATTTGATAATGGGAGGGTGGAGTTAGCCCTCAACCTATTTGGCACTAACAAACCCAAAGACATAACGCCGCAAGGGAATCCTACTAAACCAAGCTTAAAAACACTTTTTTCGAAATTAGAACGTTTAAAGAAATTAGAGCTGTCCCGATGGTGGGACGGGGTCACCCTAGAACAGTATCTAAACAATAAGAAGGTACCGAGAGGACTAAGAATCTTGATTTTTACAACATTCGAAGATCTAAGTGACACTCTGCTCACTGAATGGGAGGGGAATCTTGAACATGCATCTAAAATTATGATGCAAATATTGATTAAACACGCACGAGAGAAAGGCGATAAGCTATGCGAGGAAATTGAGGCCCTCATATTAGAAATCAATGGGATGGAGCAGAAGGATCTAATTGATAAGAATTTTGAAATTCTCAAAAAGGTAATCAATGAACATCAGGTCTATCTTAAGGAGAAGAAGCTGAGAAAAATAAGAAGGGACGATAGAGACTATCAGGATGGCCGAATATATACATTCGCCAAGAAATTTGATAACATCCAGGGTATGAGGATAAAAAGAGACAACGAGAAGAAAGGGATGACAATGATGATGCGAGATCAGGGAGTAGCATAACTTCTGCATCCTCATGCAGTACAGCCTCTAACACAATACGAGAGATCCCTTTAGCCGAAGGGGCCACTCATTTTCAAAAGGAGTTGGCCAAGTTACGTATCAACAACAGGCTACAACAAAAAAGGGAACTAACACACCCCCAGGGAGATCAAACAAAACAAGGAGGGGTGGCAAGAGGGCTAAGGGCAGGTACAGGAAAGAACCAGGTGAACAACCCTACAAGCAAACCCAATACTGGGACAAGACCGAAACAATGAATGTTATTTGTTCTGACATTAACACTTGCGATACCGATTGTAATTTTGACCTGAAGGTTATCAACTTATCAAATAAAGTGTTGAAAAATGATCAAATCTCTGTTTTAAGTAAAGGCTTAAATTTCTGTCCCACCCAGGGTGGGGACCTTGTTGATGTACATGTAGATCTGTACAAATTCCTAAGAAATTTAAAACTGAGGGATTTTTTCTCTCGCCAGACACCTAAGGCAAATGATATCACCAAAGGGGAGGTAGTGGGGTCACACACGGTATCTGATATCAGAAATATACAGTTGCTACTCAATCTCGATGACGAAGACACATACGATATGGCATCCATATTGGATGAATTGGGGATCCAACAAGATCTTGGGACTGATAGCAACCTTAAACCAAGATCTAAGTTTATTCCCTCCTATAACTACCATCCCAGTATTGATACTTTCTATGACCAAGTAACCAATGACCTATACAAATTAGAAACACTTGAAAGATGCAACACCTCTATTATACATAATATCACTGCTAGGGAGAGACTTGCCCTGGAGAATTTGAGAACAGATAACACCATTGTCATCAAGGAAGCCGATAAGGGCGGAAACGTGGTTGTGATGAATCATCATGACTACATGTCTGAAATTCAAAGACAACTGAACAATATCAATTGCTACCAATGTATCCCTGCCAACCCTGTAAACAAAATTAACAGTATGATAACAGCAAAACTCACTGAGTGGCGAGAGATTTGCCTCGTAAGTGAGGATGAATTCAGATACTTGAGGGTTGATAAAGCAAGATACCCGTGTATATACACTCTGCCAAAAAATTCCCAAGGGTGGCGTCTTTCCACCTGGACGCCCCATAATTTCTGGAATTGGTTCAATGACGGAGAAAATTTCGGAATTTGTTGACCTTAAGTTACAGAAATATGTTACCAACCTTCCGTCTTACATTCGTGACAGCAAAGACATTCTAGTCAAATTCAATGGTTTACAATGGTCTGAAGAACTCTCCTTTGTAACTTTCGATGTGGAGAGTTTATACACATGTATTCAGAGTAATTTTTGTATAACTGCTGTGCGATCCTTCCTAGACAAAGAGAGAGCCGAATTACATGATTTCAATGAAATGCTCTAGGAAATGATTAATATCATTCTTGACAACAACTATTTCCTACATAATGGCACTTGGTACTATCAAATCTGTGGGACCGCCATGGGTTCGAAATTTGCGCCTTCGTATGCCTGCCTCGTCATGGGCTGGTACGAGCGGGAACATGCATGGTGCAATCGTGCCTCCCCCTGGACAGAACACATTGTGTTCTGGGGGAGGTACATTGATGACATCATAGTCCTATGGTCTGGAACGAAGGAGCAATTAGAGTCCTTCCATTCCTATCTCAATGACAACAACTGTAATGTCAAATTGACTATGAAACAGGGAAGGGAGAGCATTGATTTTTTGGACATCCAATTTTACATCAAGGACAATGTTGTCCAAAGTACACTCTTTAGGAAGGAAACAGCCTGCAATGCAGTACTACGTGCCGAGAGTGCTCATCCACAGTCTGTGATCAATAATATCCCCTATAGGGAGATGGTACGGATACGGAGAAATTGTAGCCAGGAGGATACCTTTGCCAATAACATCCAGGAAGCAAATAACAGATTTCTGAAGAGGGGATACAAAAAGAATATTGTACACACAGCAGTTGAAAGGGCGACCAAACTAAATAGGGATGAAACCCTGTGTACAAAACAAAAAAATTCCAAATTATCTCGGAAAAAGGACTGTGGGGTGAGATTTGTAACCCAGTACAATACTAACAGTAATAAGGTATACACCATCCTCAAAAAGAATTGGGCCACTCTTAAAGGTATTGCTGGATTATCAAATGTAATTACTGACCGACCACAAATAACTTACCGCAGAGGAAGATCGCTGCGAGAGACTCTGTGTAAGAGTTATGTGACTAATGTTAGGAAGATATGGTTCCCACCAAAACCTAGTGGTTTTTTCAATTGTGGAACATGCAATGTATGCCCTTTTGGTCGCAACAAGACTTATGAATTTGCTTATAACTCCTCTCAAACATATAAGATCAATGAATTCATCAATTGCAACACGCCATATGTGGTATATATATTGGGCTGCGATTGCAATATCATATATGTTGGTAGCACTGTCCGCCCATTAAAGACCAGCATTCAAGAACATCGTAGGGGGATAATTAACAAGGATATTCGGTATCCAGTTAGTATACACTACAACGACAATCATCCCAATGATCTAACCTTTTGGTTCTACGGAATTGATCATATTCCGCAGGATAGTCGGGGGGGAGACCGAGAACTGGCACTCCGACAAAGGGAAGCAAAATGGATTTGCCGTTTGAAGGCCACCCAAATGGGGCATAACACTGATAGGGAACTTCATTACTTCTTAAACTGACAACATGACTTTCCAACAACTAATCCCTGAGATGTGCCCGGATGTGGTCCTATTATGATAATCAATACCTGAACTATGCCTTTATAATGATGTTTTTTCAGTAGGCCAAGATAGATGTATTTGATTTTCACTTAGCTTTTAATACTTGTGTATATATGTTTACTCCCCTTTTTGTGGTATCAAAAATGTTTTCTCCTGTTCATACATGTGATTCTAATTTGTCAGTTCGTTTAAGGTGGGATTCAGATATGGTACAATCATTCAATCAAATATGAAGGGGCTTTGCATTGTGCTTATTTGACTCTGTGACTGGTTATTCTAGGGTTACCATCTCCCTTATAAATAATTATATCGAAATAAGCTTTTTATACATATCTTCATGACGCACGGTACTTTATTGTCATGTTCTAGCATTTGTTTATTATGATTTATGTGATCATATTTACTTTTTCTCAGTTTTTCGTTTTGGGGCGAAATTTAATAATAATTTTCTGCCGGACGGGGTAATATTTCTTAGGAACGTAATCGTGGGTTATCAATGCTCCATCTCGATTCTATTTTCAATCTCCTTACACCTTTTTGAATCCGGCTTGCAATATCTCGTCATTTTCATTGAAACCACACTACAAGATGGCGCCCAACTAGAGTTCGAAGCCATGCTCGGACTCATCACATGACGGGTGTCTAATGGGCGGGGCTTACTCGGTGCTAACAGGTGTACACAATTCTTACTTTGGAATAAAAACAGCATGGCGCCCGCGGTTCGTTTGCGAGACGCCGCGTATGCCGAGGTTTCAGGATCCGCTACCCTATCACAGGTATGACTGGCGGACATGGGGACGGGGGGCTATGTGCACATAAATGGCCTTCTTTCGGCTTGCAAATCCCGGGGTTTGAATCGGGTTTCTCTTTACACCTCAGGTGCGGTTTCCCGCGTATGTGGCTTTAAACTCGGGTTATTACTGGACCAGTGGCGGTCGGATGATACTACCGATTTCGTTACCTTGGAGGTCCTGAATGTGGGAGCAACAATATAGGTGTCTCTGGACCTACGCTTGGTATTACCCATTGATTTAATATTTCATGATGTAACTATTTCTTTGTCGTATGTTATTTTGAAAAAGAATCCGTTAGTTAAGATATTCCATATACGCATATATGCATCTGTTTCATACGTATGACCCTTGATATATGTTTTTCTTGAATTTTTCATGAACGTGATTTGTGCTCTTTTTGTACTTAACTTTTAAAAAATCTATGCTCAGGTCTCAAGTGGCCTTTTCCTTGTGACCTCGGCTTGGCCCTTAATCTATTTCAATTTACTTTATAGAACCGTTTTTGAAGATTTTATGAACCGGATAAACTTAACACGACCTGGATAAACTCAATGTCAATCTGGCTCTGGGGCTTTTATTAGGTAAGGATGTGACTCATAGATTATTCCTTACTAATTGTAGGAAAATACTAATGCGAATGGAGCTGAATCTCATTGCTCAATGCATTGATTGGGGATTAGTTATATCCAATTGCTCAAGTGTATTTAATGAGGACTAAAATTAATTCTATTGTATGGATACATAACATAAGGTGGTATTTTAACATCGCTGCTTGGTAGTGTAATGTGCTAGGGGTTACCACACACCATGCATATTCCATCCGGGAGTTACGGTGTCTGCGCCAATGATTAATTCTTTTCAGGCCACTTTTTTCTATTTTTCTCCTCACTGACCACTCGGTCTTAATCCCATTACAGCTTCTGGTTTTGGATTGTATTACACCAACAAAGAACTATTCGAGACGACGCCCAGTAAGGCGTACTTCATCCTAATATTAAGGTATATCTATATAATTGGTATCCAATTTATACCTCAGTGGAATGCTATAGGTGTTGCAGTTCACTCTTTCCCCGTTCTTTGCAACAATACCCGATCTAACAACTAATCAAACCCCCTTTCGGTCTCCTGTTAATACAATACTTCAATTCCCGAACCCAATTATCTGCCTTGGACTACTCAATGTTGACTCCCTTATTCCAATTCCCACAATCCCAGCATAGATGGGTATTTCTTTTATTCTAGATCACTATTATTCATTTTTCATACTTAATTTTTCCTTATCGGTTGTGATCCTGATGTTGGATCTATTGTGCGGTGTGTTTCTTCCCCCCCCCCCTTTTTTTCACTTTATTTCATCTCACCTTACTTTTATAACTTTTTCGTCTTACCTCAGGATATTACTTCTGATTTATTGAACAGACCACCTCTCCGGACGTTATCTTATTTGATTATCGAGTCCAGCTCCTTAACGCTATAAGTACTCTGTAAGCATATTCAGTTTCACTGTTCTTTCTGTCCAATTTTCTTCGTAATTATTCTTTAACTCCTTTTTGTGCATGGTTTTTATGTTTGTAAAAAATTCTGTACCCATCGGGATTGCAGTATTTATCTAAATATCCCTTTTTCTTTGGGAAACCCATTCGAGAATTGCAAAATATCTGTTAAAGGCTTCCTTAGAGTAACAAAATCTCTCCTACAGTCACCCCTTCCTTCTCGCTGCATATCATACCTCATGTGGTATATGTAAATATGGAGATTAGTCCTCTTAGGTCAAAAGTTTTTGTAAATAATATGTATATTAGTATGTATCATGATAGTCTTTTTAATTGTTGAGTGTACTGTACGGTAATTGTTGTATTCCAGGATGTGTCACTACACTCTTTTACTGTTTGATCTTAGATTTTGTCTAGTGTTAGTTGTTGTCTGTTGGGTTATTCAATCCTAGTTTTGTTTGTAAACACCTATGTCTTGATGTGCTATGTTGAATGTATATTTATGTATATATATGTTTGTAATCTTTACAGCCCTGACGAAGTTCCTAAAAGAGGCAAAAAGAGGAACGAAACGCGTTGGCTGTGCCTATGCTTCACCAATACTTTTCTGAATAAAGAAGAATTTATTTAAAAAATAACTACTGCTACTGACTTCATTCGAGTGCACCTTCCATTCTGTTTTTTGTATTTCAATAATTTCTACATCCCATGGCAGCGGATGTTGGAAGAGATTGCACCACCCTAATTGAAGAACTAAATGATCCGTAGTGCTTGACCTGGTCTGCTGCCCTTGGTCCTTTTGTCTTTTTTTTATTTAACTTGTTGATGTTCATTTAACGCACCGATGTTATACCGCATAGAGTTGACAATTGTAACACGTTAATCATTTAATGTTGCACAAAATAGTGATGGTTACATCATTTGTTTATACAATCACAAAAGAGGGGCGAGGGTCAAATAAGTTTAAACTCTGCCACCCGAACCCCCGGAAACCTATAGTTGTACACACAAAAAGGGTGGATAGAGTAAATCGTAAAACCATATATACTAATACGGTAAGGGATAGAGCAAGCCCAATAGGGCATATCACTCTATTTGAAAATACTGCCCTCACCAGGCAAGATGGCTTAAATGGAATAAATTGTGGTTGATTTCTGAAGGACTGAACTGTGCGTTCGACTTTTGGAGAGAGACACTGTGCTCCAAACCCGTTTTGCATTCCTATACATGTGGAAATTGGGCGGACCACGGAGCCGGGCTGCACGCTAAATGTTTAAAGAAAGAATAAAACTTCATGAGGAACAGAATTGGACTAACCCGGTGTGCACAGTCACCCTTTCTTGTATACATTTTAAAACCAACCAGCAGACGAATATTAATGCAAAATGTTTTAGTGCTGAAACTAATGCACAATGTTTTAGGACTACAAACACTGCAAACAGAACAGTCACAAAACATCAGACTACTTCCAAAGCATCACTCAAAAAATAAAGCACAAACACAGAAAGATTCTTATATGTTTCCAAATTGTTTTCTGGAACCTCACTAATGTGATTAAAAGAAAAGGAAAAGTGTCCGATACCCAAGAAGAAAACATGACCAACAAACTCTTCAAACAAAACGTTTTACAATTGCAGTTCCCCGCCAAAGAAAACCTAGGACCTCCAGACGTAAAACAGGGCGGACTAGCATCCAGTCATACAAGGGCAAGTGAAAACCATATGTTGAAAGAAAACCACGGCCTTGTTATGGTCTGTGGCTGGTATGCCAAAAACAGACTATGTAGATTTAATTTCTTGCACTTCGTCAATGCGCTTACCTCTCTGAAAACTTACCCAACACAACCAAACGTCGACAAAATATTGCCAAACATTCAATCTGCGCCAGCTCACAACATTCAAGATACCATTACCAATCCCCACAAACACCTACAATCACCCCCACCAGCCAGGTAAAAACATTTACACCACACACCCTAAACAGCTAAATAGCACCCCAATGGCTCTGAAGCACTATGATACACCCAGAAACACCTGTATACACCCAAGGGAACAAAGACCAAGACCTCAGACATTACCAACATCACAGATGTCCACATGCATATCCACAGAGAGCAACACCCAGTCTAACATGTCACAAACCAGTACATATGAAGCAACACTTATGAATATTCAAATACTCTCACAATTCATATACCGTGCTATTTGTAATGGAAATCACCTTCAACATAAGGGTAGGAAGAGGTTGATGGGGCGAGGCACAAGATCACAAAAACTCACCTGAGTGATAAAACCACCTACCTTTTCACCAGACTCTCTTCACACAACACAGCCTTGTGAATACATAGCTCCTTCCAACCCAACAAGGTCTGCAACTTTTAGTCGGTGAGCATGTTTCATTTTTGAAAAAAGGCTGGACTCCCACAATAATACATGTTCGAAACCAGGGGAAAGTGCAGCTCCAGTTTGACATTTTTCCTTAAATTAAATCATAATACTGCAAAGTGTACCTTGAAAATATGCAGCACAAGAATCCGGCTGCCCATTTGCTTCATGCAAATTTTAAATATGAATTCAATCAATCAATCAATCAATCAGGGCTTTGTTAAAGCGCAACTACTCACCCGTAAGGGTCAAGGGTCTCAAGGCGCTGGGGGTGGGAGGGTGCAGGTTCCAGGCCAACAAGGAGGGGGACCGTCGAAGAGCCAAGTTTGAGGTTTCTTATGAATGTGGGGAGTGATGTTGTCTGTCTGAGGTGGAGCGGAAGGGCGTTCCAGGCTCTGGCCGCGCGGAAGGAGAGGGAGCGGCCTTCTGATCTGTTTTTTCTGGTGCGTGGGACCACGGCATAGGAGAGCTGGGCTGATCTGGGGTCCTTTGGGGTGCGTGGAATTTGAGTCGGCTGTTTAGGTATGCTGGTCCAGTGTCGTGGACGGCCTTGTGTGCATGAGCATCTTGAAGGTGACTCTTGCCTCGATGGGGGAGACAGTGGAGTGTGCGCAGGTGCCGGGCGATGTGGCAGTGTCTTGGCAGGTTGAGGACCAGCCTGCGGCTGCGTTCTGGATGTTCTGTAACTTGCGAGTGAGGTTTTTGTTTGTTCCAGCGTTGAGTGCGTTGCCGTAGTCGAGTCTGCAGGTGATCAGGACGTGAGTGAGGGTCTTTCTGTGTTCGAAGAGTATCCATTTGAAGGTCTTATGTAGGAGGTGGAGGGTATGGAAGCAGGAAGATGAGACAGAGTTGATCTGGCGGTCCATTTTGAGCTCGGAGTCCAGGATGATTCCCAGGTTGCGTGCGTGGTCCGTGGGGGTGGGCCGGTTTCCGAGGGTGGAGGGCAACCAGGTGTCATTCCAAGCATTGGGGTTTGGGCCCAGGATGAGTACTTCTGTGTTGTCGGTGTTTAGTTGTAGGCAGCTGTGTTTCATCCATTTTGCGACGGCTTCCATGCCTTCTCGAAAGTGGTGTCTGGCAGGGTGAACAACCTTTACAACGAAACTTTTACAACGCACTACCATTACAACGCGGTCATTACAATGCAAACTATTACGACGAATTGCTCTGGGGGGCGCTCTAGGATAGGGAATAGGTTAATTTACTATCCAATAACCTTCCCTAGTGTCCACGGGGACTGGAGTTGGAATAGTAAATTAAACTATTCACTATCCAGCACCCCAAAGCGCTATGCGTTGTAATGGACTGCGATGTAAAAACCGCGTTGTAAAGGCAGGCGTTGTAATAGCCTGCGTTGTAACGTCATACATCCGTCTGGCAGTGTTGGGTTTGTTGAATAGGGAGAGGATGAGTTGGGTATCGTCTGCATATGACACTATGTTGAGTCCGTAGGTTCTGACGATGGGGGCGGGCGGGGCCATGTAGACGTTGAAGAGTATAGGGCTGAGGGAGGACTACTGAGGGACTCCGCAGGTGGTTGGTGTAGGGTCCGAGAGGAAAGGGGGGAATCTGACCTGCTGCGTTCTATCGGAGAGGAAGGAGCTGACCCAGTTGAGGACCTTGTTCTGGATCCCTGCGTCGTGAAGTCTGCGTATTATGGTGCGGTGGGAGACTGTGACCAATGCCGCTGAGAGGTTGAGGAAGATGAGGCCTACTGTTTATCCTTTGTCCAGTAGGATGCTGATTTAATCTGTTGTGGCAAGGATGGCAGTTTCTGTGCTGTGGTTTTTCCTGAAGCCAGATTTGGAGGAGTTGAGGATGTTGTGCTCATCGATAAATGTGGCGAGTTGGCAGTTGATGGCTTTCTCAATAACTTTCAGAGGGAATGGGAGCAGGGAGATGGGTCTGTAGTTTTAGAGGTTGGTGATGTCTGCCGAGGGGTTCTTCAAGAGGGGGCTTACTTCAGCGTGTTTCCAGATGTCGGGGAACGTGGCGGTTGCCAGGGAGCAGTTGATGGTGTGGCAGAGCATGGGTGCGATGGTGTCAGCGACTCTGTTGAAGATGTGGTGAGGGCAGGAGTCTGTGGGTGCCCCGGAGTGGATTTCGTTCATCGTCTTAAGTGTGTCTTCAGTGGTGAGGGCTGTCAATCGTTGGCTTCAGGGTGTCGGGGTGGTTGGTGGGGGTTGCGTGTGATGTTTGTCTTTGTTGACGTTGTTGCAGATGTTCTTGACTTTGTGGTGAAAGAAGGTGCTGAGTTTGTCGCAGAGGCCTTGTGATGGAGGGATGTCAGTCGACTTGCTGGTAGGTTAGGCGAACTCCTTGATGATGTTGAAGAGTTCTTTGCTGTTGTGTGCGTGTGTGGAGATTTTGTCTTCAATCGCTTTTTTCCTCGTTTTTCTGATGAGTTAGTGGTGGGGGTTGTTAGTGGATCTGAAGTTGTTGTGAGAATCTGTGGATTTGGTGTTCCTCCAGGACTTTTCGAGGCGGCAGCAGGTGCACCTGGACTCTCGAAGTTCGGTGGTGAACCATCTGGCTTTCTTGGCATGGGTGTTGTTGTTTTTCTTGAGGAGGGCTATGGTGTTGGCGCTGTAGGAGATCCACCTGTATAGGGTTTGGGCTGCTGTGTTGGGGTAGTTGTTTTCTGCGATGGTTGGAGTGGAGTTGCTGAGTGAGGTGGTGAGCTGGTCGCCTGTGCTGATGTCTGTGGATGGTGGGTGTTCTGAAGGTGAAGTGGACGCATAGGTGGTCAGCCCATGTGAGTTCGGTGGTGTGGCTGAAGGTGATGGAATTTTCTGTTGTGAAGAGGGGGTCGATGGTGTGTCCTGCTGAGTGCATGGGTTTGGTCAAGATTTGGCGGAGTCCAATGTTGTGGAGGTTGTCCAGGAGGGACGTGGTGTTGGGTTCCAGTTGGTTGTCGTTGTGGAAGTTGAGGTCTCCCAGCAGGGTGTAGTTGGTGGATGCGATGACAAGATGTCCGTGATGGAGTTGGTGAACGGTCCACGGGGTCCGGGAAGTCAGTAGATGACGGTTCCTTGGTTGGTGGTGGTAGGGCTGGTCTGTATTTTGAATTGTAGATGTTCCATCAAGTCTGTGGGCTCGTCGGGGAGTATGCTCAGACAGAGGGTGGATTTGTGGATGATAACGATTCCTCCTCCCGGGCGGGTGGGGCGGTCCTTTCTGGAGATCTTGTATCCTTGGGGAATGGCGATGTTGATATCCAGTTCCGAGGTGGTGTTGGTCCAGGTTTCGGTGAAGAACGCTATGTCCGGGGTGGTGCTGTTGAGGAGGTCCCAGATTTCAGTGGCATGTTTGTGGAGGAATCGGACATTGAGGAGGATGCATTGCATGGTCTTCGGTTTGGGTGTGTTCTTACGGTCGGGTTGTGCTGGGTTCATATTCCTGGTGGTGCTGTAGGTTTGTCGGCAGAGGTGACAGCTGAAGGGTCCATGGGTGTTGGATGGTGAAGCTTGCTTGCAGTTGTTGTTGCGGCATGGGTTGAGTTTGTGGAGTGCTGCTGGGTCGTATCATTGGCGGGCGGAGGTCCAGGGTCCCTGGCACTGTCGGGTCGCGGACGAGTGCAGACGGGCTTGCCTTTGGCGCGGCCGCATAGCGGCCATCATTAAGTAGGGGTCGGGGAGGGCTGGACAGCTGGGAGATGGAAATGGGGAGGGGGATTGGTCGCACTGGTCGGGCTGGGGGGAGGGTCCACGGTGGCAGCAGCAGCAGGCGAAAACAGACGAGAAAGGAGGAGAGTGGGAGAAAGGTGAAAAAGAGAAGACAAGCAGAGCACAGGAGAGTGCAGAAAACAGAAACGAAGCAGGAATATAGATTAGGCAAAGATGGTTAACAGCAAGTGAAAAAAAGAGTAAAACAAGTGGAAAGAGGGAGAAAGGTGAAAAAGAAAAGACCGGCAAAGCACAGGAAAGTGCAGAAAACAGAAAGGAAGCAGGAATATAGATTTGGCAAAGATGATGAAAAACTAGTGACCAACGAGTAAAACGAGTGGAAAACGGAGCGGAAAGTGGGAGACAGGGGTCCACTGAACCACCAGGGATGAAGCGCAGGTGAACCTGAAGGTGGAGGAGGGCCTCGAACACTCACATTGTAGAGTGCAGGGGCTGGGGGAGGCCTCATTCAATGGTGGAGCTGCGAGGGTGGGAGAGCAATTTCCTTGACAAGAGTCAGTGATCTTGCTCGCCTGTCCCCGCAGCGGCTGCCATAAAGTAGGGGATTGGTCGCGCTGGTCCTGCTGGGGGGAGGGATCGCGGGGGTATCAGAAGTAGGGAAAACGGGCAAGAAAGGAGGAGAGTGGGAGAAAGGTGAAAAAGAGAAGACGAGCAGAGCACAGGAGAGTGCAGGAAACAGAAAAGAAGCAGGAATATAGATTAAGCAAAGTGCATTAAAATGTTGCATGTATCTATTTTTGAAGATGGGTAGGAAACCAAGCTTCTCAAGAGTAAACAGAGGCCGGTTGCTTTCGTGGTCTGCAGTTGTGCCTTGGTTTGTAAATACTAGTGTGTCTTTGAATGCATTAGGTGTCTAGTCAGCAAAAAAATAAGTTGTATGATTGTGATATCAAACCATAACATCAAACACATTAAAAAAAAACACACACACCTATGACCATATTCATTTGATAGGTAGTAGGTAATAGGAGCCAGGTGTCTGTAGCCACACTGGTCTCTGGTTATGTTTTGTACGAGCAGATTCCTTGGAGCTGTTAATTGATAACAGCTTGTGACATCAGGTGCTATATCAACAAGCATTTACAATGCAACGGTTTCGCCTTTGGAAAAGTTAGAGCTATTGGCAATGTAAAGGACAATGCCATTTATTTATCTGTTTTCAAAACCAACACATAAATACAAATTTTGTCATTTACAATGCCAATAGCTCAAACTTTTCCAAAGGCGAAACCGTTGCATCGTAAATGCTTGTTGTATGCATGCAGCACATTATAATGTGAGATTACCGACACTTCTCAGGAGCAAACAGGCCCTTTAAACAGAGTACCTGCACCTATATATTTCCAATTAAAGCACTGGTTACGAGTGAGTGACACACACACACGTCCATCTCTACCTCATTAAGACAATTCTAGAGAGAAAAAGCTTAGGTACACCATCCCATGCTCACTCGATAAAGCCGGTATCAGGAGAGTAACTATCTCTGCACACAAGCAACTTCCGCCATATGAACAACACACATGCGCAGCTCCTCCTGAACAGAGATAGCACTGAGAAAAAAAATCCGAGTACATGCGAGCCGTCATTCGAAGAAAAACAGAGAAATCACACACAACGGCCTTCCTTTCGGAGCACAGAGCTCAGAATTAACACTTGCTCGCAAGACCATACTACGGAACCCCAACATTCAATCGAAACACACGTCTTCCATCAAACTGAAGTCTTCTCCCAAGATCTCGCGCGAACGCACCTTGGGAGCTGCAATTGCGCATGCGCAAAGTTGAGACACGACTTTCTTGTACAAGCCTTTGTTAATCTACAAGTGCTATCCTTTTAGCATTTTCAGGAAAGAAGAAAACAAGGCGGGTGTTGTTGTCCAGAAGAGCGAGCAGGCACAGTGTGTTCTGCCCCCTCCGCGGCCGCCGCACAGGGAGGAATTCGCTGAATTCTGGGGGTAGACGGAGACGTCAAACCAGCATTAGATAAGAGCTGCTGCCCGCTGTCTGCCCCTCTGCCTTCAGCCACAGTGCCCTCCCGTGCCCCAAGCAGGGAGCAGGGAGCTGCGAGCCGACGTGCATTCACAAAGCGAGCACTGTCAAAGCCAATAGGCCTGGCTACAGCAAGCATACATTGTGTTACTTATTTTTTTACAAGCATATGCCATAGAAATTAAACGTTTACAAATTAAAACAAGAAACAACGGCACAAACAGGGGGGCAGAGGCTCACCGCATGGCCTCCGTAGACGCTGCTCGGAAAGCACAGCGTCCTGTAGGGATTCGGGGGCGTGCTCTCCCCTTCCCATTGGCTGGAAGGTAAAATTCCAGCCAATGGGAAGAGGAGAGGGTGGGACTTAAAAAAAGACCCAGAAATGCCCCCGAATCGCGTCAAGGCGGGCCCTGAACTCAGTGACGCTCCTCTCCTCCAATGGCTGGCCAGCATTTACGAGGCCAGCCAATGGAGGAGAGGGGCGTGTTCAGGCCCCCATACTACAGACATAAGATTTCGGCTCCGCCCATTGCTTACGCAGTGCGACGGTAGCCGAAACCTAAAAACTGGCTGAGCATTCTGTGCCTTTTTCGTCCCTCAACTGGTATGACTGGGTACAAGACTCTGACAGTCTGGGGCATATTTCATTGCTCCTGGTAATTACTCAGCCCTCCTCCCTCACCCAAACCATGTCCATCTTGTCACTGTGCCTGCTCCTTACATACCACCTGAATTTACCAATAAAGTGCAGGCCTTTCCTACAAAAGTAGTCTGAATCCTATCAACAAACACGGCCACAGTATTGAAAACACCTGCATTCATCCTCCTATCCATCCTACATAAAATAATTAAACGTGTTGCCTCCGCATGTGTTCAAGTTGCATACAGTTGAAGGTTGTAAAAACATATACATGGCACAACTTGGAAAAGTGTGAAACCACAGCTTTCAACCCAGAGCCTTTGGTTTGTAAAGCTGCTTGATAGGAAATACCCATGATGAAGCAGCACATTGTATTTTCATTTCATGAGAGAGATCTTTACTCACATAATTGCACAACCACTAAAATTAAATCATAGCCAAGTATATCTTCAGTTTGAAGAGGTCAGACTGCAAAAGCACGTTCTAATGAAATTAAAAATTACTTGTGTCACATGCATTCGTCGCGTCATCTTTTTCGCTGCTATTACTTCATCCCTTCATATTTTATAATATATTCACTGCACACGTTGATGCTCGAATTGTATCACAAATATTTTTTAAATACCGGCCTGCATGATTCAAAGTAAGGAAAGTATGATGTGCTCTGCTCCATTCATGTTGCAACACCTGATTACTCTATTTTGTGATGCCCCATGAGCACATTGCTACCTCCACCCCTGCTGCAAATTTATTACACTTCAATACAACTCTGGCACTTAGCAGCTCGTGCTATTTTCATTGGGGCCATGCTTACAAGGCCTGCTACCACTGCTGGGAGACGAGAGAATGTAATGCTATGAGTGACTCTTTCACACCAGAACATGAAGCCATTTATGTTTATGTTTATTAAAACTTTTGTAGCGCGCTCTGTTACCACGGGGTATCCTGGCGCGGTGAGTGGATTTTGAGAACAGAAGTACTGAAAACAGAGTCTGGAAGAACTACTAGTACGGGACATTGAACAAGTGGGTCTTGAGATCTTTTTTAAACAAAGCAATGGTTGGCGAAGCTCTGAGGGAAAGGGGGAGAGCATTCCAGGCAGAGGCTGCTTTAACTGAAATGGATTGGCCTCCTATGCGTGCGTATTTGAATTTGGGGGTGATTAAAAAACAGAGGTTGGCCGATCGAAGGGCACGGTTGGGAGTGTAAAATGAAAACCTTTTCTGCAGGTATGTTGGTCCCTGGCCATGGACTGCTCTGAATGCCAACACAAGAATTTTAAACAAAATTCGATGAGGTACTGGAAGCCAGTGCAAACTGCGTAAGTGGCTACACACGCTAGATCTCCTTGGAAGGGAGAAAAGCAAGCGCACTGCAGCGTTTAGACGAGGTAAACATATAAATATCAAAAAGTACATCCATTTGAGCATTGAGAAGCTAAGATGTCACAGAAATAAAGTGGGCCTACGACAGGCAGCTAAAAATTGAGCTGAGCAGAGTCAGTCAGACGCAATCACAAATCATGCTACAAAATTTTTTTAAAAGAGGATATCCAGATACGGTGTTAAACTCAGCCCTGGAGAGAGCTTAACTGAAAGACAGAGAGACTTTACTTTCAACATCCACAACTAAAAAAGAAACCAAAATAACATGTGTCAGCAAATTCTCGACAGCGAGTCCAATATTAAAAAAAACTATCAAAAAACATTGGCGAATATTACAGACAGAACCAGACTTCAATAACATTTTTGCTGATGAACCACTATTCGCATACACTAGAGCAAAAAATCTAGGAGAAATTATCAAACATACCACAGTGTACAAACCGAATGTCAAATACAAAGGCACTCACTATTCCATGTAAAAATTGCAGCAACTGCCATAATATAATGGAAGGCAATACCATAACGCATCCGATGAGAGGAAACAAAATCAAATTACATGTTACTGCAACCTGTGACACCAAAAACATTATATATATGATGAAGTGCCCTTGCGGGAAAGCATACATCGGACAGACAGAACGGAAATTCAAGATAAGGCTCACAGAGCATAAAAGTAACATTAGAATGAAAGTTTTGAAATCAGCAGTAGCAAACCATTTTATTGAACAAAATCATCAAATCAATCAAATCAAGGCATGCATCCTAGAAGTTGTGGAAAGAAGTAAAGAAAGAGACAATAAAAAAACTCTCCTGAAACGTGAGAACCACTGGATATATTATTTACAAACATTAGGTCCTAATGGGATTAATGAACGGACAGAATTCAGCTGCTACTTATGACCACATGCTACTTTACATCATATATAATACCTGATATTGTGCTGTGAGACCATTGTATATGCACCATTTTAAATGTTTCTGTATTCAGTTATGATTTATCCATTATTAATTAGGTTGTTTTTGCAATTGACATGTATTTTGCTTGCCATCCTTCACCGTATACTCATTGTTGTTCACACTTGTATGTTTATAAAGCTTTATTCACAACTCGATTGTGAACATTCACATTCTGAGCATCCGGCTCCTTTAAGAGATCACACGCGTAGTTAACGTTTTAAAACACACCCCTCATACGTCAGACGCGAACTTCTTTCGAACCGAAGGAGAAACACACCTCAGCGCCATAAGACGTTAAGAAAAAAATATTCGGTAAGCAGCCAAAGCGGAGCGCAGCAACCTTTTGAAACCAGCGCGTAACTTTTCGTATGGTTTAGATAATTCTTGTATCTTTAATACCATAGCTATAGATACCAGATAAGGTTGGACATATGACACATTATGGCATACAAAGTGAAGGATAGTATTAGGAGTTGGAAAAACAATGTTGGTGATTGCACAAGTGATTTTTTATTTAACTTGTTTTTATTTAACTTGAAATACAAAAAACAGAATGGAAGGTGCACTCGAATGAAGTCAGTAGCAGTAGTTATTTTTAAATAAATTCTTCTTTATTCAGAAAAGTATTGGTGAAGCATAGGCACAGCCAACGCGTTTCGTTCCTCTTTTTGCCTCTTTTAGGAACTTCGTCAGGGCTGTAAAGATTACAAACATATATATACATAAATATACATTCAACATAGCACATCAAGACATAGGTGTTAACAAAAAAAACTAGGAGTGAATAACCCAACAGACAACAACTAACACTAGACAAAATCTAAGATCAAACAGTAAAAGAGTGTAGTGACACATCCTGGAATACAACAATTACCGTACAGTACACTCAACAATTAAAAAGACTATCATGATACATACTGATATACATATTATTTACAAAAACTTTTGACCTAAGAGGACTAATCTCCATATTTACATATACCACATGAAGTATGATATGCAGCGAGAAGGAAGGGGTGACTGTAGGAGAGATTTTGTTACTCTAAGGAAGCCTTTAACAGATATTTTGCAATTCTCGAATGGGTTTCCCAAAGAAAAAGGGATATTTAGATAAATACTGCAATCCCGATGGGTACAGAATTTTTTACAAATATAAAAACCATGCACAAAAAGGAGTTAAAGAATAATTACAAAGAAAATTGGACAGAAAGAACAGTGAAACTGAATATGCTTACCGAGTACTTATAGCGTTAAGGAGCTGGACTCGATAATCAAATAAGATAACGTCCGGAGAGGTGGTCTGTTCAATAAATCAGAAGTAATATCCTGAGGTAAGACGAAAAAGTTATAAAAGTAAGGTGAGATGAAATAAAGTGAAAAAAAGGGGTGGGGGGGGAAGAAACACACCGCACAATAGATCCAACATCAGGATCACAACCGATAAGGAAAAATTAAGTATGAAAAATTAATAATAGTGATCTAGAATAAAAGAAATACCAATCTATGCTGGGATTGTGGGAATTGGAATAAGGGAGTCAACATTGAGTAGTCCAAGGCAGATAATTGGGTTCGGGAATTGAAGTATTGTATTAACAGGAGACCGAAAGGGGGTTTGTTTAGTGGTTAGATCGGGTATTGTTGCAAAGAACGGGGAAAGAGAGAACTGCAACACCTATAGCATTCCACTGAGGTATAAATTGGATACCAATTATATAGATATACCTTAATATTAGGATGAAGTACGCCTTACTGGGCGAATAGTTCTTTGTTGGTGTAATACAATCCAAAACCAGAAGCTGTAATGGGATTAAGACCGAGTGGTCAGTGAGGAGAAAAATAGAAAAAAGTGGCCTGAAAAGAATTAATCATTGGCGCAGACACCGTAACTCCCGGATGGAATATGCATGGTGTGTGGTAACCCCTGGCACATTACACTACCAAGCAGCGATGTTAAAATACCACCTTATGTTATGTATCCATACAATAGAATTAATTTTAGTCCTCATTAAATACACTTGAGCAATTGGATATAACTAATCCCCAATCAATGCATTGAGTATATTCCAGGATGTGTCACTACACTCTTTTACTGTTTGATCTTAGATTTTGTCTAGTGTGTTAGTTGTTGTCTGTTGGGTTATTCACTCCTAGTTTTTTTTGTTAACACCTATTTCTTGATGTGCTATGTTGAATGTATATTTATGTATATATATGTTTGTAATCTTTACAGCCCTGACGAAGTTCCTAAAAGAGGCAAAAAGAGGAAAGAAACGCGTTGGCTGTGCCTATGCTTCACCAATACTTTTCTGAATAAAGAAGAATTTATTTAAAAATAACTACTGCTACTGACTTCATTCGAGTGCACCTTCCATTCTGTTTTTTATATTTCAATAATTTCTACATCCCATGGCAGCGGATGTTGGAAGAGATTGCACCACCCTAATTCAATAACTAAATGATCCGTAGTGCTTGACCTGGTCTGCTGCCCTTGGTCCTTTTGTCTTTTTGTTCAAATTTGACTGTCTCGCACCGGTTCTTTCTTTTACTTGAACTTATACCAGGAATATGGCTAGATTTGATGATGGGAGGGAGGAGTTAGCCCTCAACCTATTTGGCAGTAACAAACCCAAAGACATAACGCCGCAAGGGAATCCTAGTAAACCAAGCTTAAAACACTTTTTTCTAAATTAGAACGTTTAAAGAAATTAGAGCTGTCCCGATGGAGGGACGGGGTCACCCTAGAACAGTATCTAAACAATAAGAAGGTACCGAGAGGACTAAGAATCTTGGTTTTTCCAACATTCGAAGATCTAAGTGACACTCTGCTCACTGAATGGGAGGGGAATCTTGAACATGCATCTAAAATTATGATGCAAATATTGATTAAACACGCACGAGAGAAAGGAGATAAGCTATGCGAGGAAATTGAGGCCCTCATATTAGAAATCAATGGGATGGAGCAGAAGGATCTAATTGAGAAGAATTTTAAAATTCTCAAAAAGGTAATCAATGAACATCAGGTCTATCTTAAGGAGAAGAAGCTGAGAAAAATAAGAAGGGACGATAGAGACTATCAGGATGGCCGAATATATACATTCGCCAAGAAATTTGATAACATCCAGGGTAGTGAGGATAAAAAGAGACAACGAGAAGAAAGGGATGACAATGATGATGCGAGATCAGGGAGTAGCATAACTTCTGCATCCTCATGCAGTACAGCCTCTAACACAATACGAGAGATCCCTTTAGCCGAAGGGGCCACTCCTTTTCAAAAGGAGTTGGCCAAGTTACGTATCAGCAACAGACTACAACAAAAAAGGGAACTGACACACCCCCAGGGAGATCAAACAAAACAAGGAGGGGTGACAGGAGGGCTAAGGGCAGGTACAGGAAAGAACCAGGTGAACAACCCTACAAGCAAACCCAATACTGGGACAAGACCGAAACAATGAATGTTATTTGTTCTGACATTAACACTTGCGATACCGATTGTAATTTTGACCTGAAGGTTATCAACTTATCAAATAAAGTCTTGAACAATGATGAAATCTCTGTTTTAAGTAAAGGCTTAAATTTCTGTCCCACCCAGGGTGGGGACCTTGTTGATGTACATGTAGATCTGTACAAATTCGTAAGAAATTTAAAACTGAGGGATTTTTTCTCTCGCCAGACACCTAAGGCAAATGATATCACCAAAGGGGAGGTAGTGGGGTCACACACGGTATCTGATGTCAGAAATATACAGTTGCTACTCAATCTCGATGACGAAGACACATACGATATAGCATCCATATTAGACGAATTGGGGATCCAACCAGATCTTGGGACTGATAGCAACCTTAAACCAAGATCTAAGTTTATTCCCTCTTATAACTACCATCCCAGTATTGATACTTTCTATGACCAAGTAACCAATGACCTATACAAATTAGAAACACTTGAGAGACGCAACACCTCTACTATACATAATGTCACTGCTAGGGAGAGACTTGCCCTGGAGAATTTGAGAACAGATAACACCATTGTCATCAAGGAAGCCGATAAGGGCGGAAACGTGGTCGTGATGAATCATCATGACTACATGTCTGAAATTCAAAGACAACTGAACAATATTGTGTTCTGGGGAGGTACATTGATGACATCATAGTCCTATGGTCTGGAACGAAGAAGCAATTAGAGTCATACCATTCCTATCTCAATGACAACAACTGTAATGTCAAATTGACTATGAAACAGGGAAGAGAGAGCATTGATTTTTTGGACATCCAATTTTACATCAAGGACAATGTTGTCCAAAGTACACTCTTTAGGAAGGAAACAGCATGCAATGCAGTACTACGTGCCGAGAGTGCTCATCCACAGTCTGTGATCAATAATATCCCCTATGGGGGAGATGGTACGGATACGGAGAAATTGTAGCCAGGAGGATACCTTTGCCAATAACATCCAGGAAGCAAATAACAGATTTCTGAAGAGGGGATACAAAAAGAATATTGTACACACAGCAGTTGAAGGGCAGCCAAACTAAATAGGGATGAAACCCTGTGTACAAAACAAAAAAAATCCAAATTATCTCGGAAAAAGGACTGTGGGGTGAGATTTGTAACCCAGTACAATACTAACAGTAATAAGGTGTACAACATCCTCAAAAAGAATTGGGCCACTCTTAAAGGTATTGCTGGATTATCAAATGTAATTACTGACCGACCACAAATAACTTACCGCAGAGGAAGATCGCTGCGAGAGACTCTGTGTAAGAGTTATGTGACTAATGTTAGGAAGATATGGTTCACACCAAAACCTAGTGGTTTTTTCAATTGTGGAACATGCACTGTATGCCCTTTTGGTCGCAACAAGACTTATGAATTTGCTTATAACTCCTCTAAAACATATAAGATCAATGAATTCATCAATTGCAACACGCCATATGTGGTATATATATTGGGCTGCGATTGCAATATCATATATGTTGGTAGCACTGTCCGCCCATTAAAGACCAGAATTCAAGAACATCGTAGGGCGATAATTAACAAGGATATTCGGTATCCAGTTAGTATACACTACAACGACAATCATCCCAATGATCTAACCTTTTGGTTCCACAGAATTGATCATATTCCGCAGGATAGTCGGGGGGGGAGACCGAGAACTGGCACTCCGACAAAGGGAAGCAAAATGGATTTGCCGTTTGAAGGCCACCCAAATGGGGCATAACACTGATAGGGAACTTCATTACTTCTCAAACTGACAACTTGACTTTCCAACAACTAATCCCTGAGATGTGCCCGGACTTTCCAACAACTAATCCCTGAGATGTGCCCGGATGTGGTCCTATTATGATAATCAATACCTGAACTATGCCTTTATAATGATGTTTTTTTCAGTAGGCCAAGATAGATGTATTTGATTTTCACTTAGCTTTTAATACTTGTGTATATATGTTTACTTCCCTTTTTGTGGTATCAAAAATGTTTTCTCCTGTTCATACATGTGATTCTAATTTGTCAGTTCGTTTAAGGTGGGATTCAGATATGGTACAATCATTCAATCAAATATGAAGGGGCTTCGCATTGTGCTTATTTGACTCTGTGACTGGTTATTCTAGGGTTACCATCTCCCATATAAATAATTATATCGAAATAAGCTTTTTATACATATCTTCATGACGCATGGTACTTTATTGTCATGTTCTAGCATTTGTTTATTATGATTTATGTGATCATATTTACTTTTTCACAGTTTTTCGTTTTGGGGCGAAATGTAATAATAATTTTCTGCCGGACGGGGTAATATTTCTTAGGAACGTAATCGTGGGTTATCAATGCTCCATCTCGATTTTATTTTCAATCTCCTTACAACTTTTTGAATCCGGCTTGCAATATCTTGCCTTTTTCATTGAAACCACACTACAAGATGGCGCCCAACTAGAGTTCGAAGCCATGCTCGGACTCATCACATGACGGGTGTCTAATGGGCGGGGCTTACTCGGTGCTAACAGGTGTACACAATTCTTACTTTGGAATAAAAACAGCATGGCGCCCGCGGTTCGTTTGCGAGATGCCGCGTATGCCGAGGTTTCAGGATCCGCTACCCTCTCACAGGTATGACTGGCGGACATGGGGACGGGGGGCTATGTGCACGTAAATGGCCTTCTTTCGGCTTGCAAATCCCGGGGTTTGAATCGGGTTTCTCTTTACACCTCAGGTGCGGTTTCCCGCGTATGTGGCTTTAAACTCGGGTTATTACTGGAGCAGTGGCGGTCGGATGATACTACCGATTTCGTTACCTTGGAGGTCCTGAATGTGGGAGCAACAATATAGGTGTCTCTGGACCTACGCTTGGTATTACCCATTGATTTAATATTTCATGATGTAACTATTTTTTTGTCGTATGTTATTTTGAAAAAGAATCCGTTAGTTAAGATATTCCATATATATGCATATATGCATCTGTATCATACGTATGACCCTTGATATATGTTTTTCTTGAATTTTTCATGAATGTGATTTGTGCTCTTTTTGTACTTAACTTTTAAAAAATCTATGCTCAGGTCTCAAGTGGCCTTTTCCTTGTGACCTCGGCTTGGCCCTTAATCTATTTCAATTTACTTTATAGAACCGTTTTTGAAGATTTTATGAACCGGATAAACTTAACACGACCTGGATAAACTCCATGTCAATCCGGCTCTGGGGCTTTTATTAGGTAAGGATGTGACTCATAGATCATTCCTTACTAATTGTTGGAAAATACTAATGCGAATGGAGCTGAATCTCATAGCTCAATGCATTGATTGGGGATTAGGTATATCCAATTGCTCAAGTGTATTTAAAGAGGACTAAAATTAATTCTATTGTATGGATACATAACATAAGGTGGTATTTTAACATCGCTGCTTGGTAGTGTAATGTGCCAGGGGTTACCACACACCATGCATATTCCATCCGGGAGTTACGGTGTCTGCGCCAATGATTAATTCTTTTCAGGCCACTTTTCTCTATTTTTCTCCTCACTGACCACTCGGTCTTAATCCCATTACAGCTTCTGGTTTTGGATTGTATTACACCAACAAAGAACTATTCGAGACGACGCCCAGTAAGGCGTACTTTATCCTAATATTAAGGTATATCTATATAATTGGTATCCAATTTATACCTCAGTGGAATGCTATAGGTGTTGCAGTTCTCTCTTTCCCCGTTCTTTGCAACAATACCCGATCTAACCACTAAACAAACCCCCTTTCGGTCTCCTGTTAATACAATACTTCAATTCCCGAACCCAATTATCTGCCTTGGACTACTCAATGTTGACTCCCTTATTCCAATTCCCACAATCCCAGCATAGATGGGTATTTCTTTCATTCTAGATCACTATTATTAATTTTTCATACTTAATTTTTCCTTATCGGTTGTGATACTGATGTTGGATCTATTGTGCGGTGTGTTTCTCCCCCCCCCCTTTTTTTCACTTTATTTCATCTCACCTTACTTTTATAACTTTTTCGTCTTACCTCAGGATATTACTTCTGATTTATTGAACAGACCACCTCTCCGGACGTTATCTTATTTGATTTTCGAGTCCAGCTGCTTAACCCTATAAGCACTCGGTAAGCATATTCAGTTTCACTGTTCTTTCTGTCCAATTTTCTTTGTAATTATTCTTTAACTCCTTTTTGTGCATGGTTTTTATATTTGCAAAAAATTCTGTACCCATCGGGATTGCAGTATTTATCTAAATATCCCTTTTTCTTTGGGAAACCCATTCGAGAATTGCAAAATATCTGTTAAAGGCTTCCTTAGAGTAACAAAATCTCTCCTACAGTCACCCCTTCCTTCTAGCTGCATATCATACTTCATGTGGTATATGTAAATACGGAGATTAGTCCTCTTAGGTCAAAAGTTTTTGTACATAATATGTATATCAGTATGTATCATGATAGTCTTTTTAATTGTTGAGTGTACTGTACGGTAATTGTTGTATTCCAGGATGTGTCACTACACTCTTTTACTGTTTGATCTTAGATTTTGTCTAGTGTTAGTTGTTGTCTGTTGGGTTATTCACTCCTAGTTTTTATTGTTAACACATATGTCTTGATGTGCTATGTTGAATGTATATTTATGTATATATATGTTTGTATTCTTTACAGCCCTGACGAAGTTCCTAAAAGAGGCAAAAGGAGGAACGAAACGCGTTGGCTGTGCCTATGCTTCACCAATACTTTTCTGAATAAAGAAGAATTTATTTAAAAATAACTACTGCTACTGACTTCATTCGAGTGCACCTTCCATTCTGTTTTTTGTATTTCAATAATTTCTACATCCCATGGCAGCGGATGTTGGAAGAGATTGCACCACCCTAATTCAAGAACTAAATGATCCGTAGTGCTTGACCTGGTCTGCTGCCCTTGGTCCTTTTGTCTTTTTTTTTATTTAACTTGTTGATGTTCATTTAACGCACCGATGTTATACCGCATAGAGTTGACAATTGTAACACGTTAATCATTTAATGTTGCACAAAATAGTGATGGTTACATCATTTGTTTCACAGACTTCCCCGATGAAGGCCAGTCGGCCGAAATGCATTGGAAGACATAATTGTGTTGGATATATGAAAATTCAATCAGTCGAATAGTTTTGATACTCCATGGATAACTATAAAATACAATTGAGTAATTGCATTGAACTGATGCCATAAGTATGAATAAAATACTTGCAAAATCGAGAAGCGTATTGACAACCTTTGTTTGAAACCTTTATTCTACAAGAATCAGCTGGTGTTTCCAGCAATTACCCACCAGTGCCATAGGAGACACTGACACAGTTTGTGTCAGTGCGGTCTAGAGTTATTGTCATATACTCCCGAGCGGGGAGTATTCCTCATGAGCACGGTATACGCCTTAAAAATCATCAAAAAAACAACGCAGTGCACGGACAGTATCCATAGAAAGCACTGGTCACCTCATTCATCATGTCCTCAGTGGACTACTGTAACGGACTCTTGGTCAATGCCCAAGAAAAGGTCATAAAAAACTGCAGTATATACAGAACGCCGCGGCCAGACTGCTTTCAAACACCCCTAAATTCAAACTTATTGCTGACACCATAAAAAAATACCATTGGCTCTCAGTCAAAAATAGGATGGCAGGGTGAACAACCTTTACAACGAAACATTTACAACGCACTACCATTACAACGCGGTCATTACAATGCAAACTATTACAACGCATTGCTCTGGGGGGCGCTCTAGGATAGGGAATAGGTTAATTTACTATCCAATAACCTTCCCTAGTGTCCACGGGGACTGGAGTTGGAATAGTAAATTAAACTATTCACTATCCAGCACCCCAAAGCGCTATGCGTTGTAATAGACTGCGATGTAAAAACCGCGTTGTAAAGGCAGGCGTTGTAATAGCCTGCGTTGTAACGTCATACATCCGTCTGGCAGTGTTGGGTTTGTTGAATAGGGAGAGGATGAGTTGGGTATCGTCTGCATATGACACTATGTTGAGTCCGTAGGTTCTGACGATGGGGGCGGGCGGGGCCATGTAGACGTTGAAGAGTCTAGGGCTGAGGGAGGACTACTGAGGGACTCCGCAGGTGGTTGGTGTAGGGTCCGAGAGGAAAGGGGGGAGTCTGACCTGCTGCGTTCTATCGTAAAGGAAGGAGCTGACCCAGTTGAGGACCTTGTTCTGGATCCCTGCGTCATGAAGTCTGCGTATTAGGGTGCGGTGGGAGACTGTGACCAATGCCGCTGAGAGGTTCAGGAAGATGAGGCCTACTGTTTATCCTTTGTCCAGTAGGATGCTGATTTAATCTGTTGTGGCAAGGATGGCAGTTTCTGTGCTGTGGTTTTTCCTGAAGCCAGATTTGGAGGAGTTGAGGATGTTGTGCTCATCGATAAATGTGGCGAGTTGGCAGTTGATGGCTTTCTCAATAACTTTCACAGGGAATGGGAGCAGGGAGATGGGTCTGTAGTTTTAGAGGTCGGTGATGTCTGCCGAGGGTTTCTTCAAGAGGGGGTTTACTTCAGCGTGTTTCCAGATGTCGGGGAACGTGGCGGTTGCCAGGGAGCAGTTGATGGTGTGGCGGAGCATGGGTGCGATGGTGTCAGCGACTCTGTTGAATATGTGGTGAGGGCAGGAGTCTGTGGGTGCCCCGGAGTGGATTGCGTTCATAGTCTTAAGTGTGTCTTTAGTGGTGAGGGCTGTCAATCGTTGGCTTCAGGGTGTCGGGGTGGTTGGTGGGGGTTGCGTGTGATGTTTGTCTTTGTTGACGTTGTTGTAGATGTTCTTGACTTTGTGGTGAAAGAAGGTGCTGAGTTTGCCGCAGAGGCCTTGTGATGGAGGGATGTCAGTCGACTTGCTGGTAGGTTAGGCGAACTCCTTGATAATGTTGAAGAGTTCTTTGCTGTTGTGTGCGTGTGTGGAGATTTTGTCTTCAATCGCTTTTTTCCACCTTTTTCTGATGAGTTAGTGGTGGGCGTTGTTAGTGGATCTGAAGTTGTTGTGAGAATCTGTGGATTTGGTGTTTCTCCAGGACTTTTCGAGGCGGCAGCAGGTGCACCTGGACTCTCGAAGTTCGGTGGTGAACCATCTGGCTTTCTTGGCATGGGTGTTGTTGTTTTTCTTGAGGAGGGCTACGGTGTTGGCGCTGTAGGAGATCCACCTGTATAGGGTTCAAGCTGCTGTGTTGGGGTCGTTGTTTTCTGCGATGGTTGGAGTGGAGTTGCTGAGTGAGGTGGTGAGCTGGTCGCCTGTGCTGATGTCTGTGGATGGTGGGTGTTCTGAAGGTGAAGTGGACGCATAGGTGGTCAGCCCATGTGAGTTCGGTGGTGTGGCTGAAGGTGATGGAATTTTCTGTTGTGAAGAGGGGGTCAATGGTGTGTCCTGCTGAGTGCATGGGTTTGGTCAAGATTTGGCAGAGTCCAATGTTGTGGAGGTTGTTCAGGAGGGATGTGGTGTTGGGTTCCAGTTGGTTGTCGTTGTGGAAGTTGAGGTCTCCCAGCAGGGTGTAGTTGGTGGATGCGATGACATGATGTCCGTGATGGAGTTGGTGAACGGTCCACGGGGTCCGGGAAGTCAGTAGATGAGGGTTCCTTGGTTGGTGCTGGTAGGGCTGGTCTGTATTTTGAATTGTAGATGTTGCATCAAGTCTGTGGGCTTGTCTGGGAGTATGCTCAGGCAGAGGGTGGATTTGTGGATGATAACGATTCCTCCTCCCGGGCGGGCGGGGCGGTCCTTTCTGGAGATCTTGTATCCTTGGGGAATGGCGATGTTGATATCCAGTTCCGAGGTGGTGTTGGTCCAGGTTTCGGTGAAGAACGCTATGTCCGGGGTGGTGCTGTTGAGGAGGTCCCAGATTTCAGTGGCATGTTTGTGGAGGAATCGGACATTGAGGAGGATGCATTGCATGGTCTTCGGTTTGGGTGTGTTCTTACGGTCGGGTTGTGCTGGGTTCATGTTCCTGGTGGTGCTGTAGGTTTGTCGGCAGAGGTGACAGCTGAAGGGTCCATGGGTGTTGGATGGTGAAATTGCTTGCAGTTGTTGTTGCGGCATGGGTTGAGTTTGTGGAGTGCTGCTGGGTCGTATCATTGGCGGGTGGAGGTCCAGAGTCCCTGGCACTGTCGGGTCGCGGACGAGTGCAGGCGGGCTTGCCTTTGGCGTGGCCACCATTAAGTAGGGGTCGGGGAGGGCTGGACAGCTGGGAGATGGAAATGGGGAGGGGGATTGGTCGCACTGGTCGTGCTGGGGGGAGGGTCCACGGTGGCAGCAGCAGCATGGGAAAACAGACGAGAAAGGAGGAGAGTGGGAGAAAGGTGAAAAAAAGAAGACTAGCAGAGCACAGGAGAGTGCAGAAAACAGAAACGAAGCAGGAATATAGATTAGGCAAAGATGGTGAACAGCAAGTGAAAAAAAGAGTAAAACAAGTGGAAAAATGGAGCGGAAAGAGGGAGAAAGGGGAAAAAGAGAAGACCGGCAAAGCACAGGAAAGTGCAGAAAACAGAAAGGAAGCAGGAATATAGATTTGGCAAAGATGATGAAAAACTAGTGACCAACGAGTAAAACGAGTGGAAAACGGAGCGGAAAGTGGGAGACAGGGGTCCACTGGACCACCAGGGATGAAGCGCAGGTGAACCTGCAGGTGGAGGAGGGCCTCGAACACTCACACTGTAGAGTGCAGGGGCTGGGGGAGGCCTCACTCAATGGTGGAGCTGCGAGGGTGGGAGAGCAATTTCCTTGACAAGAGTCAGTGATCTTGCTCGCCTGTCCCTGCAGCGGCTGCCATAAAGTAGGGGATTGGTCGCGCTGGTCGTGCTGGGGGGAGGGATCGCGGGGGTAGCAGAAGTGGGGAAAACGAGCAAGAAAGGAGGAGAGTGGGAGAAAGGTGAAAAAGAGAAGACGAGCAGAGCACAGGAGAGTGCAGGAAACAGAAAAGAAGCAGGAATATAGATTAAGCAAAGTGCATTAAAATGTTGCATGCATCTATTTTTGAAGATGGGTAGGAAACCAAGCTTCTCAAGAGTAAACAGAGGCCGGTTGCTTTCGTGGTCTGCAGTTGTGCCTTGGTTTGTAAATACTAGTGTGTCTTTGAATGCATTAGGTGTCTAGTCAGCAAAAAAATAAGTTGTATGATTGTGATATCAAACCATAACATCAAACACATTAAAAAACACACACACACACACCTATGACCATATTCATTTGATAGGTAGTAGGTAATAGGAGCCAGGTGTCTGTAGCCACACTGGTCTCTGGTTATGTTTTGTACGAGCAGATTCCTTGGAGCTGCTAAATGATAACAGCTTGTGACATCAGGTGCTATATCAAAAACGGGCTGAGCATTCTGTGCCTTTTTCGTCCCTCAACTGGTATGACTGGGTACAAGACTCTGACAGTCTGGGGCATATTTCATTGCTCCTGGTAATTACTCAGCCCACCTCCCTCACCCAAACCATGTCCATCTTGTCACTGTGCCTGCTCCTTACATACCACCTGAATTTACCAAAAAAGTGCAGGCCTTTCCTACAAAAGTAGTCTGAATCCTATCAACAAACATGGCCACAGAATTGAAAACACCTGCATTCATCCTCCTATCCATCCTACATAAAATAATTAAACTAGTTGCCCCCGCATGTGTTCAAGTTGCATACAGTTGAAGGTTGTAAAAACATATACATGGCACAACTTGGAAAAGTGTGAAACCACAGCTTTCAACCCAGAGCCTTTAGTTTGTAAAGCTGCTTGATAGGAAATACCCGTGAGGAAGCAGCACATTGTATTTTCATTTCATGAGAGAGATCTTTACTCACATAATTGTACAACCACTAAAATTAAATCATAGCCAAGTATATCTTTAGTTTGAAGAGGTCAGACTGCAAAAGCACGTTCTAGTGAAATTAAAAATTACTTGTGTCACATGCATTCGTCGCGTCATCTTTTTCGCTGCTATTACTTCATCCCTTCATATTTCATAATATATTCACTGCACACGTTGATGCTCGAATTTTATCACAAATATTTTTTAAATACCGGCCTGCATGATTCAAAGTAAGGAAAGTATGATGTGCTCTGCTCCATTCATGTTGCAACACCTGATTACTCTATTTTGTGATGCCCCATGAGCACATTGCTACCTCCACCCCTGCTGCAAATTTATTACACTTCAATACAACTCTGGCACTTAGCAGCTCGTGCTATTTTCATTGGGGCCATGCTTACAAGGCCTGCTACCACTGCTGGGAGACAAGAGAATGTAATGCTATGAGTGACTCTTTCACACCAGAACATGAAGCCATTTAGACGAGGTAAACATATAAATATCAAAAAGTACATCCATTTGAGCATTGAGAAGCTAAGATGTCACAGAAATAAAGTGGGCCTACGACAGGCAGCTAAAAATTGAGCTGAGCAGAGTCAGCCTGCATGTCTTCATAGTCGCATTCCAAAGTGTGTGTGTTTTTTTTTTTCACCGCGGGTATTATCGAACGTTTATAAATGTGCGCGCCAACTTTTCAATGAGGATGAAGTGACATCTGTAAATGGACGCTCTTGGCAGCGCCCGACAGGTAGGTAAATAGACATTAATGCATAGTTTACATGAGTACTCACACACGTTTTACATATTTCAATGCTTGACTGCACAGTTCTTAGAGCTATAGGCAGCTCAGAACAATTGAAGCCTTCATGTAATATATTTAGAGCAGTGGTAGCCAGGCTTCACCCACACTGCCCCGTGGATCCTGCTTGCCGCCAGCATTCAGTCCAGTCTAAGGCTGTGAGGCCCTAACATGAAACACACGGACCTAAGCTGTCACCTGTGCTCGAGTCTTGCTGCCTGTACTTACTGTGCAGGTGTCTCTTGCAATGGTGTCCGGCACGGAGTCACTAACATGGGTTCAGTCCACTGCTTCATCTCTGCAGTTGCCTGTTTCCCAATTGTTTCAAACATCGAGCAGCAGCTTTCAGTGCTGCGTGTTCTCATAAGATAACACTCATAATTCAAATGGAAACCATAGAGCCTTTTTCTGTGTATGGGAGGTTAGACTCAATTCAGCAGGGTGACGGAGGCAGTCATGCTGAAACTGACTGCAAGCTTCGTCAGCCGGCCTGTGCCTTCTGAAAGAACCGTAAAACACACAAGATGGACGGAATGTTGCACAATGGCAAACCATCCACCCCCAGTCACAGATCTGGGTTTAATCCATCGTTAGTTTGCTCACCAAGCCAACTGTTGTTTTTGCATTTGTCACCCCGAGTGGGATGGGTATGCTCAGACATGAGTCCCATGCTCTCCACACCACTGGAGTCAGGCTATCCAGGCTGATGAAGGCTGATAGCCAGAAACCGGTCCTAGGATGCTTGATTCCGGTCCAGGAAAGACATGGCTTGGCAGTTCGGGCTGGACTGTTCCCATGAGGCACAGGGTCAAGGCTGATTTGCATATGGCCATGTCTGAACTGGGGTGCTGTGGTGCACAAAAAAACAATGGATTTAGGCCCAGATCTATGTACTGGGGTAAATGTATGACATTGTTCTGCATTCTGTCCATCAACTGTTGTTTTTGCATTTGTCACCCCGAGTGGGATGGTGTAGGAAGGTGGATACCTGACTATGGTTACCCCAGATTTTTTGCCTTGTGTTTAGCTGGTTTTCGACTTAGTTGGCCTGGGATCCTGCTAATCAGGACCCCAGGCTATATGCTCTCTCTGTAAAATGGACTCCATGTACCTTAGGTACATCTCCAATTGGGAATTGGGTCACCTTATTAGCCCCTGTACAGTGTACTATAGGTTCCCAGGGCATAGGTGCATCCAAGGCGTACCAGGGGCTGCAGCATGTATTATGCCACCCCTGGCTGGCCACTTAAACTGACACAACTGGCTAATCACTCAGCTCGGGCAAGGTCATGTAATCACCCCTTGCTTAGGTATAGTATTCCTATATCTACCCTTATATATAGACACACAGTAACCTATAAGTCACTCCTGTGGCAGGCCTTAACAATCCTGGAGGCAGAGTGCTTGGTTTTATGTGAGATGAGGCTCTAGCATGAGCTGAGCCTGTCTGCAGCTTGCGGAACCAAGTCCTTATAACTGTTCTATGATGTCACCATACCATATACTCTTAAGTGCATTATAATCCTCGCGGTTGAATGCTAACTTTGGTTTGGCTTTATCTAAACATGTCGTGTAAGGTGGCATACGCTTTGGAATACTACCCCCTCACCAATTCTGGCGACGGGGGTAGCATTCCACCCTTCTAGAGGGAGAAAGCATGTTAGTGCTGACTATCCCGGTTAAAGTTGACCAGAGCCTCAGCATCACAAAATGGGCGCTGCTGTCACAGACACAAGTCTGACCTCCTGCTGCTGGGAGTCCTTCCAGTCACGGAGGTTTGGACAATAGGTTTCCTGCCTGGAGAGGTGCGAGCACCACCCCAGACAGGACTTTGTGTATTTGGACAGGTAGGGCTGAATAGAATGAGACACTGCCTGGGGCACACTAGGTGCTCCATGCATAGTCCAGTTCAAACCGGTGCTGGGGCACTCCAGCCCCAGCTCTGGCACGAAACTGGACAAAGGAAAGAGGGTGTAACCACCCCCCTTCCTGGTCCCACCCATAGGAGGGACCTAGACAGTAATCCACCCCCATTTAGTTGTATAAAGGTAGGAGCTGACCCCCAGGACTTTAGATTAATCCTGGAATCGACTTGAAATGAAACTCTGGACCCTTCGACATTCACCTGAGCTGAAGACTGAAGAATCTCCCTTGTGGCCAAGGAGTGACCACCCTGGGCAACCAGGCACCATCCAGCAACTCGACGGCTTGCTTTGTCCCCGTTCCCGCCAGAACCCGAGCACAGAGCCTGACAAGACCCTGACTCCCAGACCTCTCTCACCCCACTGCACGACTCCAGCACAGCTGAGCCCCGTGGAAGGCGTCGGAACCCGTGGAACCAGGCAACTTGGAAAGTCTTCAACTTGCTAACAGCGCAGCTCCTGAGGCATCCTCGAAGCTGTGCCCTGGGGACTGAGACACCTCCACCTGCACCGAAGACCAGCCCTTCTGCTTGTGTTCTGCTCGACGCGTTGTCCCGGTTGCTGGCCAGTTGGCTAGTGGCCCTGTGACGACCATCCTTTTGAAAATCCATCGCTGGTCTGGTTGCTCCAGACTGGCACTTGCTTCCCTGAAAAGGTGAAGTACCTCGGCCCCTCCTGGTCTGCACCAGAAGCTCCTTGTGTATCCGGCGTGGGCTGCCTTTGCTTAGGCTTGTTGGCTCTGATCTTGAAGTCAACCCCTCCATCTGCGAGAACCTTCGTGGGACAGCTCCTCTCCAGCACCTGGTCGTCCTCTATGCCTCCTGGTCCGCGTGGCTGCAAAGACAAGCTTCACGACAGCACCTGATTGCTCCTCGACGACGTCTGGTTCCTTCCTGGTTCCACAAAGTCACTGGCTAATGACCTAGACTCTGTCCTCTCTGCTTTCCGGTCTTCTTCAACTCCGATCCACCCTTGGATCCAACCGGACATCTTCCTCCTGGTCGCCTGCAGCATCTTCTTCCGAGGCTCCATAGGAATCAACGAGAAAACCCGACACACTTTGACACCTATGCATCCGCAGCCCGTGGGTGAGGTAACGCGAGTACTTCGGTGCTCCTGTAGGGATTGACTATCCTAGTGTCTGGTTTTGTTAGTTGTATCTTCCTAGTTAGACTGGAAGTGTCCTAAAACTCCATTTATTTACCTTTTACATTCCTATTGACTTTCTATTGACTCTCGCGTGAGTGTACTGACACTGCACGCGCCGCCTGTGGGCCTCCTACTCCTAACCTAAGGGTCAGATAGTGTAGACCCAGCGATTCCCTAGGCCGTAGGCCTTCTCCTTTCACAAAGTCGTGGTTCTTATACCACTTGCTTAGTATATGGTTTTACGCGCCCCTTGGGCCTAACTGTAAATTGTGCTATTTAAAGTATTTCTAAGAGTAACTTGTTATGTGCTTTTGCCTCTGACCTCATAAAGAGTTCAGAGGAGTGTGTTAGTGAATAAATACATATATATTTTATATATATCCTGTGTGGTGTCCTTTCATTTGGTATTCAAGGGGTTACATATGGTAAAACAGCTGGCTTTACGCGTCCTCAAAAGTCTTTTAGCCTAAGACTGTTCTGTCCACGCTACCACGCGGATAGCTGGTCTATAAGGTTGACTTACAACGATCACCATAAGGGTTGTTTGGACTGGTGCAAGGTGTTCACTAGAATAGTGATCATCATATACCAGGCCAACTTCTCACAGATGGGTATGCTCAGACGTGAGTCCCATGCTCTCCACACCACTGGAGTCAAGCTATCCTGGCTGATGACGGCTGATAGCCAGAAACCCTTCCTAGGATGCTTTATTCCGGTCCAGGAAAGACATGGCTTGGCAGTTCCAGCTGGACTGTTCCCATGAGGCACAGGGTCAAGGCTGATTTGCATATAGCCATGTCTGAACTGGGGTGGTGTGCAGTGCAAAAAAAGGATGGATTTAGGCCCAGATCTCTGTACTGGTGTGAATGTATGACATTGTTCTGCATTCTGTCCATCAACAGTTGTTTTTGCTTCTGAAAGAACCGTGGTACACAATACTGGCATATGAAGTCAGCAGGTCAGTCAGAAAAACTTTGCAAAGTTGATTGTAACAGCCCATTGACAGAAAAAGGCTCTATGGTTTTCATTTTATTTACGTAGCTGGAAGGCGGAAACAATTGGGAAACAGGCAGCTGCAGCACACATGGAGCAGCGGACTGACCCATAATAGTAACGGAAATGGGAATAAAGGTGGGAGTATTTGGAGGATGGGGCAAAGGAGAGGAATGGAAAAAAAGGAGAATAAACGTGTCACACACGATTCAAAAGTAAAATCAATGTATTGTTTGGGAAATAAAAGAGCCTACCTGCGCTGGTTTCTGTATGTCTGCAGTTCAAACCCAACACTGAAGTGACGATTCAGTCAAGTCATGTGCCCACACTGGCTGCACTGTCTCTGGGGCTGACGCAAGTCTGAGGGCTCGGTCATGTTACCAGTCGGAACGCTGTGACCCTTGCCGCACACGCAAGTGTGAGGGCTCGGTCATTCATGTAACCAGTCTGAGCGCTGTCTGTGACCCTTGCCGCACACGCAAGTCTGAGGGCTCGGTCATTCATGTAACCAGTCTGAGCGCTGTCTGTGACCCGTGCCGCACACGCAAGTCTGAGGGCTCTGGCATGTTTCCAGTCTGAGCGCTGTCTGTGACCCTTGCCACACACGCAAGTCTGAGGGCTCGGTCATGTATACCCCCACCTGACAATCCCGGACAGTGTCCCGTGCCAGGCTTTGCCTCTAGGCGCTGTGTCTTGAGTCCCCCCACTCTACAGTTTGTGGGCTGTCCCCGGTGCCAGGCCTTGCCTCTGGGTGCTGTGTGATGTACCCCCTCCTCTGTGCCCGGCCTCGCCCCTGGGCGCTGTGTGATGTACCCTCCTCCCCTGTGCAGGGCCTCACCTCTGGGCGCTGTGTGATGTACCCTCCTCCTCCCCTGTACCAGGCCTCACCTCTGGGTGCTGTGTGATGTACCCTCCTCCTCCCCTGTGCCAGGCCTCGCCTCTGGGCGCTGTGTGGTGTACCCTCCTCCCCTGTGCCAGGCCTCGTCTTTGGGCGCTGTGTGATGTACCCCCTCCCCTGTGCCAGGCCTCACCTCTGGGTGCTGTGTGATGTACCCCCCTCCACTGTGCCAGGCCTCGCCTCTGGGCACTGTGTGATATACCGCCCCCCCACCTCTCCTGTGCCAGGCCTCGCCTCGGGGCGCTGTGTGATGTACCCCCCTGTGCCAGGCCTCGCCTTTGGGCGATGTGTGATGTACCCTCCTCCTCCCCTGAGCCAGGCCTCGCCTCTGGGCGCTGTGTGATGTACCCGCCTCCTCCCCTGTGCCAGGCCTCACCTCTGGGCGCTGTGTGATGTACCCCCCTCCCCTGTGCCAGGCCTCGCCTCTGGGTGCTGTGTGATGTACCCTCCTCCCCTGTGCCAGGCCTCGCCTCTGGGCGCTGTGTGATGTACCCCTCTCCGCTGTGCCAGTCCTCGCCTCTGGGCGCTGTGTGATGTACCCTCCTCCCCTGTGCCAGGCCTTGCCTCTGGGCGCTGTGTGATGTACCCTCCTCCCCTGTGCCAGTCCTCGCTTCTTTGCGCTGTGTGATGTACCCTCCTCCCCTGTGCCAGGCCTTGCCTCTGGGCACTGTGTGATGTACCCTCCTCCCCTGTGCCAGGCCTCACCTCTGGGCGCTGTGTGATGTACCCTCCTCCTCCCCTGTGCCAGGCCTCGCTTCTGGGAGCTGTGTGGTGTACCCTCCTCCCCTGTGCCAGGCCTCGCCTTTGGGCGCAGTGTGATGTACCTCCTCCCCTGTGCCAGGCCTCGCCACTGGGCGCTGTGCCAGGCCTCGCCTCTGGGCGTTGTATGATGTACCCTCCTCCCCCGTGCCAGGCCTCACCTCTGGGCGCTGTGCCAGGCCTCGCCTCTGGGCGCTGTGTGATGTACCCTCCTCCCCTGTGCCAGGCCTCGCCTCTGGGAGCTGTGTGATGTACCCCCCTCCTCCCCTGTGCCAGGCCTCGCCCCTGGGCGCTGTGTGGTGTACCCTCCTCCCCTGTGCCAGGCCTCGCCTCTGGGCGCTGTGTAATGTACCCCCCCCTGTTCCTGGCCTCGCCTCTGGGTGCTGTGTGATGTACCCCCCTCCCCTGAGCCAGGCCTCGGCTCTGGGCGCTGTGTGATGTACCCCCCCTCCCCTGTGCCAGGCCTAGTCTCTGGGCGCTGTGTGATGTACCCCCCTCCCCCCCTGTGCCAGGCCTCGCCTCTGGGCGCTGTGTGGTGTACCCTCCTCCCCTATGCCAGGCCTTGCCTCTGGGCGCTGTGTGATGTACCCCCTCCCCTGTGCCAGGCCTTGCCTCTGGCCGCTGTGTGATGTACCCTCCTCCTCCGCTGTGCCAGGCCTCGCCTCTGGGCGCTGTGTGATGTACCCTCCTCCTCCCATGTGCCAGGCCTCGCCTCTGGGCGCTGTGGGATGTACCCTCCTCCCCTGTGCCAGGCCTCGCCTCTGGGCGCTTTGTGATGTACCCTCCTCCCCTGTGCCAGGCCTCACCTCTGGAGCTGTGTGATGTAACCTCCTCCTCCCCTGTGCCAGGCCTCACCTCTGGGCGCTGTGTGATGTACCCCACCTGTGCCAGGCCTCGGCTCTGGGCGCTGTGTGATGTACCCCCTCCCCTGTGCCAGGCCTCACCTCTGGGCGTTGTGTGATGTACCCCCTCCCCTGTGCCAGGGCTCGCCTCTGGGCGTCGTGTGATGTACCCCCCTCCCCTGTGCCAGGCCTCGCCTCGGGGCACTGTGTGATGTACCCTCCTCCCCTGTGCCAGGCCTCGCCTCTGGGCGCTTTGTGATGTACCCCCCTCCCCTGTTCCTGGCCTCGCCTCTGGGCGCTGTGTGATGTACCCTCCTCCTCCCCTGTTCCTGGCCTCGCCTCTGGGCGCTGTGTGATGTACCCTCCTCCCCTGTGCCAGGCCTCGCCTCCGGGCGCTGTGTGATGTACCCCCCTCCCCTGTGTCAGGCCTCGCCTCTGGGCGCAGTGTGATGTACCCTCCTCCTCCCCTGTGCCAGGCCTCGCCTCTGGGCGCTGTGTGATGTACCCCCCTCCCCTGTGCCAGGCTGCGCCTCTGGGCGCTGTGTGATGTACCCTCCTCCCCTGAGCCAGGCCTCGCCTCTGGGCGCTGTATGATGTATCCCCTCCCCTGTGCCAGGCCTTACCTCTGGGTGCTGTGTGATGTACCCTCCTCCCCTGTGCCAGGCCTCGCCTCTGGGCGCTGTGTGATGTACCCCCCCCTGTGCCAGGCCTCACCTCTGGGCGCTGCGTGATATACCCCCCTCCTCCCCTGTTCCTGGCCTGGCCTCTGGGCCCTGTGCCAGGCCTCGCCTCTGGGCGCTGTGCCAGGCCTCGCCTCTGGGCGTTGTATGATGTACCCTCCTCCCCTGTGCCAGGCCTCACCTCTGGGCGCTGTGCCAGGCCTCGCCTCTGGGCGCTGTGTGATGTACCCTCCTCCCCTGTGCCAGACCTCGCCTCTGGGAGCTGTGTGATGTACCCCCCCTCCTCCCCTGTGCCAGGCCTCGCCTCTGGGCGCTGTGTGGTGTACCCTCCTCCCCGGTGCCAGGCCTCGCCTCTGGGCGCTGTGTGATGTACCCCCCCCCTGTTCGTGGCCTCGCCTCTGGGTGCTGTGTGATGTACCCTCCTCCCCTGAGCCAGGCCTCGGCTCTGGGCGCTGTGTGATGTACCCCCCCTCCCCTGTGCCAGGCCTCGCCTCTGGGCGCTGTGTGATGTACCCTCCTCCTCCCATGTGCCAGGCCTCGCCTCTGGGCGCTGTGTGATGTACCCTCCTCCCCTGTGCCAGGCCTTGCCTCTGGGTGCTGTGTGATGTACCCTCCTCCCCTGTGCCAGGCCTCGCCTCTGGGCGCTTTGTGATGTACCCTCCTCCCCTGTGCCAGGCCTCACCTCTGGGCGATATGTGATGTACCCTCCTCCTCCCCTGTGCCAGGCTTCACCTCTGGGCGCTGTGTGATGTGCCCCACCTGTGCCAGGCCTCGGCTCTGGGCGCTGTGTGATGTACCCCCTCCCCTGTGCCAGACCTCGCCTCTTGGCGTTGTGTGATGTACCCCCTCCCCTGTTCCTGGCCTTGCCTCTGGGCATTGTGTGATGTACCCCCCTCCCCTGTGCCAGGCCTCGCCTCGGGGCGCTGTGTGATGTACCCTCCTCCCCTGTGCCAGGGCTCGCCTCTGGGCGCTTTGTGATGTACCCCCCTTCCCTGTTCCTGGCCTCACCTCTGGGCGCTGTGTGATGTACCCCCCCTCCCCTGTGCCAGGGCTCGCCTCTGGGCGCTTTGTGATGTACCCCCCTCCCCTGTTCCCGGCCTCGCCTCTGGGCGCTGATGGATGTACCCCCCTCCTCCCCTGTTCCAGGCCTTGCCTCTGGGTGCTGTGTGATGTACCCTCCTCCCCTGTGCCAGGCCTCGCCTCTGGGCGCTTTGTGATGTACCCTCCTCCCCTGTGCCAGGCCTCACCTCTGGGCGATGTGTGATGTACCCTCCTCCTCCCCTGTGCCAGGCTTCACCTCTGGGCGCTGTGTGATGTACCCCACCTGTGCCAGGCCTCGGCTCTGGGCGCTGTGTGATGTACCCCCTCCCCTGTGCCAGACCTCGCCTCTGGGCGTTGTGTGATGTACCCCCTCCCCTGTTCCTGGCCTCGCCTCTGGGCATTGTGTGATGTACCCCCTCCCCTGTGCCAGGCCTCGCCTCTGGGCGCTGTGTGATGTACCCTCCTCCCCTGTGCCAGGGCTCGCCTCTGGGCGCTTTGTGATGTACCCCCCTTCCCTGTTCCTGGCCTCACCTCTGGGCGCTGTGTGATGTACCCCCCCCTCCCCTGTGCCAGGCCTCGCCTCGGGGCGCTGTGTGATGTACCCTCCTCCCCTGTGCCAGGGCTCGCCTCTGGGCGCTTTGTGATGTACCCCCCTCCCCTGTTCCTGGCCTCGCCTCTGGGCGCTGATGGATGTACCCCCCTCCTCCCCTGTTCCTGGCCTCGCCTCTGGGCGCTGTGTGATGTACCCTCCTCCCCTGCGCCAGTCCTCGCCTCTGGGCGCTGTGTGATGTACCCCCCTCCCCTGTGTTAGGCCTCGCCTCTGGACACTGTGTGATGTACCCTCCTCCCCTGTGCCAGGCCTCGCCTCTGGGCGCTGTGTGATGTACCCTCCTCCCCTGTGCCAGGCCTCGCCTCTGGGTGCTGTGTGATGTACCCCCCTCCTCCCCTGTTCCTGGCCTCGCCTCTGGGCGCTGTGTGATGTACCCTCCTCCCCTGTGCCAGGCCTCGCCTCCGGGCGCTGTGTGATGTACCCCCCTCCCCTGTTTCAGGCCTCGCCTCTGGGCGCTGTGTGATGTACCCTCCTCCCCTGTGCCAGGCCTCGCCTCGGGGCGCTGTGTGGTGTACCCTCCTCCTCCCATGTGCCAGGCCTCGCCTCTGGGCGCTGTGTGATGTACCCTCCTCCGCTGTGCCAGGCCTTGCCTCCCGGTGCTGTGTGATGTACCCTCCTCCCCTGTGCCAGGCCTCGCCTCTGGGCGCTTTGTGATGTACCCTCCTCCCCTGTGCCAGGCCTCACCTCTGGGCGATGTGTGATGTACCCTCCTCCTCCCCTGTGCCAGGCCTCACCTCTGGGCGCTGTGTGATGTACCCCACCTGTGCCAGGCCTCGGCTCTGGGCGCTGTGTGATGTACCCCCTCCCCTGTGCCAGACCTCGCCTCTGGGCGTTGTGTGATGTACCCCCTCCCCTGTTCCTGGCCTCGCCTCTGGGCATTGTGTGATATACCCCCCTCCCCTGTGCCAGGCCTCGCCTTGGGGCGCTCTGTGATGTACCCTCCTCCCCTGTGCCAGGGCTCGCCTCTGGGCGCTTTGTGATGTACCCCCCTTCCCTGTTCCTGGTCTCACCTCTGGGCACTGTGTGATGTACCCCCCTCCCCTGTGCCAGGCCTCGCCTCGGGGCACTGTGTGATGTACCCTCCTCCCCTGTGCCAGGGCTCGCCTCTGGGCGCTTTGTGGTATACCCCCCTCCCCTGTTCCTGGCCTTGCCTCTGGGCGCTGTGTGATGTACCCCCCTCCTCCCCTGTTCCTGGCCTCGCCTCTGGGCGCTGTGTGATGTACCCTCCTCCCCTGTGCCAGTCCTCGCCTCTGGGCGCTGTGTGATGTACCCCCCCTCCCCTGTGCCAGGCCTCGCCTCTGGACGCTGTGTGATGTACCCTCCTCCCCTGTGCCAGGCCTCGCCTCTCGGCGCTGTGTGATGTACCCTCCTCCCCTGTGCCAGGCCTCGCCTCTGGGCGCTGTGTGATGTACCCCCCTCCTCTCCTGTTCCTAACCTCGCCTCTGGGTGCTGTGTGATGTACCCTCCTCCCCTGTGCCAGGCCTCGCCTCTGGGCGCTGTGTGATGTACCCCCCTCCCCTGTGCCAGTCCTCGCCTCTGAGCGCTGTGTGATGTACCCTCCTCCCCTGTGCCAGGCCTTGCCTCTGGGCGCTGTGTGATGTACCCCCCTCCTCCCCTGTGCCAGGCCTCGCCTCCGGGCGCTGTGTGATGTACCCCCCTCCCCTGTGTCAGGCCTCGCCTCTGGATGCTGTGTGATGTACCCCCCTCCCCTGTGCCAGGCCTCGCCTCTCGGTGCTTTGTGATGTACCCCCCTCCTCCCGTATGCCAGGCCTCGCCTCCGGGCGCTGTGTGATGTACCCCCCTCCCCTGTTTCAGGCCTCGCCTCTGGGCGCTGTGTGATGTACCCTCCTCCCCTGTGCCAGGCCTCGCCTCTGGGCGCTGTGTGATGTACCCTCCTCCTCCCATGTGCCAGGCCTCGCCTCTGGGCGCTGTGTGATGTACCCTCCTCCGCTGTGCCAGGCCTTGCCTCTGGGTGCTGTGTGATGTACCCTCCTCCCCTGTGCCAGGCCTCGCCTCTGGGCGCTTTGTGATGTACCCTCCTCCCCTGTGCCAGGCCTCACCTCTGGGCGATGTGTGATGTACCCTCCTCCTCCCCTGTGCCAGGCCTCACCTCTGGGCGCTGTGTGATGTACCCCACCTGTGCCAGGCCTCGGCTCTGGGCGCTGTGTGATGTACCCCCTCCCCTGTGCCAGACCTCGCCTCTGGGCGTTGTGTGATGTACCCCCTGCCCCGTTCCTGGCCTCGCCTCTGGGCATTGTGTGATATACCCCCCTCCCCTGTGCCAGGGCTCGCCTCTGGGCGCTTTGTGATGTACCCCCCTTCCCTGTTCCTGGTCTCACCTCTGGGCACTGTGTGATGTACCCCCCTCCCCTGTGCCAGGCCTCGCCTCGGGGCACTGTGTGATGTACCCTCCTCCCCTGTGCCAGGGCTCGCCTCTGGGCGCTTTGTGGTGTACCCCCCTCCCCTGTTCCTGGCCTCGCCTCTGGGCGCTGTGTGATGTACCCCCCTCCTCCCCTGTTCCTGGCCTCGCCTCTGGGCGCTGTGTGATGTACCCTCCTCCCATGTGCCAGTCCTCGCCTCTGGGCGCTGTGTGATGTACCCCCCCTCCCCTGTGTCAGGCCTCGCCTCTGGACGCTGTGTGATGTACCCTCCTCCCCTGTGCCAGGCCTCGCCTCTGGGTGCTGTGTGATGTACCCCCCTCCTCCCCTGTTCCTGGCCTCGCCTCTGGGCACTGGGTGATGTACCCTCCTCCCCTGTGCCAGGCCTCGCCTCTGGGCGCTGTGTGATGTACCCTCCTCCCCTGTGCCAGGCCTCGCCTCTGGGCGCTGTGTGACGTACCCCCCTCCTCCCCAGTTCCTGGCCTCGCCTGTGGGCGCGGTGCCAGGCCTCGCCTGTGGGCGCTGTGCCATGAGATGGAAGTCCCCATGTACCCTGTGGCACAGCTGGTTCTCTGCTTTCTCCAAGAGCTGTTTCCAGGAACAGAGGGCACCGCCCGTCCTCGCCCTGGCGCTGCCTGTTCTTTCTGCCCTCCGTGTCCCCGGCTGCGCCCTGAGCTCCTCTCGGGCGGGAAACATCATTTACCACGAACGCATTACCACGCGTTACTTTTACAACGGGTCACTTACCACGCAAACGTCTTTTCACCGCGGGTGCATTCCACGAACGTTTTTACAACGCAAGCTTCATTGCTTCCAGTCTTCGTTCCTTCGCTTCGTCCTGCGTGTATATCATTAGGAGAAAGGGACAATAAAAAGGGGGGGTTGGGGGGGGTCTCCCCCCCTAAAAAAAAAAAGCGGAATAAAAAAAAAAAGAAAACTTTAGAAAAAAAACGCTATTCAGTGCAAATTGAGAGAAAGGAAAGAACCTCAACAATGACGTGGCGTGTACGTCAAAATAGAAGTCCTATCTCTATTTTGAAAGACGTGTTTTGACGCTGGTTATCGTAACGTAAATATGGCGGAGTACAGTCTTGCGTGCTCAAATGCTGCGTGGTAAAGACACATGCGTAGTAAAATACGCGTGGTAAAGCCATGTGTGGTACAGGTAAGCGTTGTATTATCATATATTCCTCTCAGGCTCTCTGGGCGCTGTGCCCGGTGCCACCGACGCGGCGTGTGATCCTGCACGGGCCAGTGCACGTCATAGACACTGCCCGTCATACGTCATAGACACTGCCCCAGGGGGGGCAGTGCACGTCATAAACCCTCCCCAGGGGGGGATCAGAAGATGTAACTCGGGCAACAACTGCCAGGAAAACAAAGACTTTAAAAGTAAACACCTTCACGTGTTAGTGTCTGAATGAAGTGAACGATTCTACCTCCGAAAGGAGCGACATTTCTCGAAGGTCAGAGGTTGAACCATGAAACGTCCACCAATCCCTGGCGGCCCTGCCTCGAGGCACCTGAAGCGTCATGTTCCTCCTTTAAAGAGCCGCGATTAGGATGGAATGTGAATCCATGTTATTTTATACATCAGCATGTTGTTCCCAAGGACTTCGAGGCGCTCTCAAACTGCTTGTTTAAGGAAAAAGATGCATGAAGGCCTCCGATGTGCGGAGGATCAAACGGTGCTCGAGGGGAGCCGGGATTGGAAGTCGAGCAGTGCATGCCGGTCCGTGCAGACTGTAGGGTTACAGCGCCTTGAGGGCTTTGTGTTCACTTAGTGTTAGTATACGGAGTTCAATTGTGGCACCTGGAATCAGACTGACACATGCACACATGCAGGGGCGGCTGGTGACATTTGAAAGGGGTGGGCGTAAAAGTTTGAGTTCCTATGGCGAGCACGTGGAAAGGTTTTTCCCATTACACTGTTCAGAGACTCGAAGTCACTGCATTGACATATAGGTGCTTATTAAAATAATGTGGAAGTAAATCAAAAACATTTCGTAACACTAAATGAAATCATGCTATTTTTTTTTTTTACAGTTTTATATAGCGCTAATTCGGCCAGAAGAATGCATTGAAGCGCTTTACATGATCACCAGTTACCTGGCATTATGTAAAAATACCTAGCTGAAGGTCACATAACAACACATAGCAGCATGAAGCGCTCTGTGAACAAACATGCTTGCGGCAGTCATTTGGAGTTGAAAACCCATGATGTATAAAAGCCCTGTACATCAGGGGGGTTGATGTCGCGCGGGGGGGGGGGGGGGATTAAATATATAATAAAACTTACATCACCGCCGGTCCCGGTCCGCACCTCCTCTGCTCCTCAACCCCTTGGCGCCTTCACGTCCTCGAATGCCACTGGCAGCCCCTTGCAGCCAATCCTGGCACTGCAGGGGCACAGGTTACTCTGCGCCCGCAGCACGCCCTTGCGCAAAAAAGCGGAAACACAAGTGCGCATGCGTGGGCACGGGTAAACAATTCACCCTCCGTCCCCACTCATGCGCACTTGTGTTGCTGCCTCCCTTTTGCCCTGGTGTCCGGTGACAATCATGTCAATCAACATGACGCCGACCGCCCACCCCCTTCAGTCTCTGAAGGGGGTGGGTGGTCCGACGTCATGCTGACTGGCATGCATTGTCAGTTCTCCCTCGGCGTCTCCTGCGGGCGGCTGCGGGCGGGGGAGCTACGCCCCCACGCCCCTATGGACGCACCGCGCCTGCACACATGTATGTACATGTTTACTGCCCTAAGATTTCACGGTCTGCTTTTCTGTTTGAAATGTTTCTACGAACCCTGAAGAAAGATCAGTGATAGGACACGCCTGTCGGAAATCAAGAGCAAACTCTGGAAGGGGGGGGGGGGTGGTTATTGCTAATTAGACATTGGAATGTGGAGCCCTCCATTGAAGGCCATGAGAGGCGCGGGGCTTCTAATGGCTGTTAGAAGCCCGGAGCTCCCACATGTTAGGGTTTGTCTTTCACAGCAACAGCTCTGAACCAAGGCCTCACGGAGCCCGGGGGGATTCCTAATAGCCTGTTAGAATTAGGGGTCTCTGGTTGGCGCAAGTATGCACTTGTGACAAGCAGGGACCCTCTCCTCTAACTTAGGGCAAAGGATTACTCTCAGGAAATAACCCCTGCTCACCCTCTAGGTAGTGTGGCGCAAGCAGTCAAGGCTGATCTCTGGAGTACATACGGTTAAGCATTTGAGGCATCCCCCACAATGACCATCAACCCACCACACAGGGACACAAGACTGTAGGTTTGTAAAAATATATATATCCTTTATATATAACTTTCAAGCAGGCTTCAAAAATACAGTCATTAGGCTTTAGGATGTGCCTGAGTACCGTTTAAAATAGGTCACAGTTCTTTATAGGCAAAATTCAGTTCTTTTAGGCAAGTTCCTGTAAGGTACGGTGCTTACTAGCGCTTCGTTCTATGCGAGTTGAAAGGCGCTACCGATGCACACGCATCTCGCTATACAGAGCGTGCTGTACTCACGGCCCTCTTCAAAGCAAGGGTGAGCTGCGTATCGGGCTAGTGTCAAATGCGAGGTGCACAGTCTCAATGCCAAAGGCGAGGCGTACAGGCCTTAGCAATGCAGCCGTACGCCGCGCACAGTCGATCTTGGACACGAAGCGCACAATAAATTTTCCTTGATGTGCGGGTGCGATGCGGACGATGCTAGGCTGACATCCCACGTTGCGGTGCCGTCCAGAAGAGTGTTGCGGCGCGGGGGCCAAGGGATCACTTTTCCTTTGGTTGGCGGTGATCGGGGGGACACAGGCTCATAAGCAGAGTCCGCGACCTGAAGAGGGGGCAGTGGCTGGAGATACTCCCAGCGGCGATATGCTGTGAACAAGGCCTCTTCTTTGGAAGGACGAGTCCGGGGGCCACCAGTCTTTACTGTGCGTTCCTGCAGCTCGGGGGCCACGGATTCAAGTTGCTTGGACCAGGTGGGGGCACAGGCTCTCAGATTGCGGGACAAGCGGCAGTACGGTCCCCAAGTGCGGGACGTACCCAGCCGCAGTGCGGGTCGCATTTGTGCACTTCACAGCGGGGGACACTTCAGGCAGGACCTTGATCAGCGGGAGGTGATGCAGGGCCGAGATCCGTCTTTGCTTTGTGATCTACGGCGCGGGGCTCAGTAGATCTCGATGCTTGGACCGGACGGGTCCTCCTTCACTTTGCGAGCTAGGGCTTGGTGCGGATGCAGTCATGGTGCTCGGGCCAGCGGAGGGCTGGTCTCTACTTTGTTTTTGCAGCACGCTCAGGCCAAAGTCACGGTGCTCGGGGGACATGGGTACACTGAATCACGGAGAGCGCGGCGAGGGTGCACAACGCTCTCAGTCTCCTCGATCAGCGCTGCAGGGACAAGCAGCACACACAGCAGTTCCTTCTTCAGGGGGTAGCGCCCAATGTTCCTGGGGTGCAGTTCAGGGGGCAAGTTCACAAGCAAGCCCTTGGAGATCTTTGTAGAAGAATGCACCAGTTGAATAAAATAAACTCTTTCTCAGTCTTTGTCTCCTCTCCTTCTTGCAGCAAGGCACCCACCAGAGGCCAGTCTCTCAGGATTAGAGACAGTAGTCCTCCATGCAGCTTTCCCAGGTCCTTCTCTTCAGGCAGAGTTTCTTCTTAGCGCAAACAGGATCTGATTTCTTAGGAGCAGGGCTCCTACTTTTATAGGACATTTCTTTTGTTCTTGCAGGCCAGGGGGGCCTTTGCCTAATCCAGTCAGTCTCTGAGCACTTGGTTTTTCAGGCTCTGGTTTCTCCTTCCAGTGTGAGGAGCAGGGACATCAGACGCTCCGCAGGAGGTGGAGCCAGCATTGTGATGACAAGTACAGCCAGGAGGACTCTGTTGACAGTCTTCCCTCTTCCTGGGCCAGGTGCAGGCAGAGTCATCAGTCGCTCCCCAGGAGGTGGAGCCAGCATTGTGGTGGCAGAGCAGAGCCCTATTCAGAGTCAAGGGGCACTCCCCCCACCCATCCTGGTGTAATCCCTCTATTCTCCACCTGTCATCCCTAGCCCGGTCACTCACAGAACCCAGACAGCAGATACACATAAGAGCAGAGGCGGGCTGAAATGGTTAGGCAAGCAAATGCTAACTTTCTAAAAGTAGCATTTGCAAACACAGGATATTAAAATAAACTTTACTAAAAGAAGTATTTTATTATTCTGAGTTCAGGCATACTAAACTTGACCTTCTACCATGTTCCCTGAGCCTGCTGGGATTATAGAATGTAATAATTCCAGCAGCCCATTCTGGCCTATGAGAACAGGTAGCCTTACAATAGTGAAAAACGAAATTGGCTGTGATTCACTATTAGGACATGCCACACACATCAGGGCATGTCCTACCTTATGCTTACAATGCACCCTGCCCTAGCGCCTACCATAGGGGTGACTAATATGAAGTTAAGGAAAGGTTTAGGGACTAGCAAGTAGGTGTACTTGCGCAGTTAGCATGACAGTACCAGACTGCACGCAGGTCTTGCAATGGCAGACCTAAGGCACATTTTACTAGGCCGCTTCTGTGGCTGGTACAACCAGTGCTGCAAGACCACCAGCAGCCTTTGTATTTACAAGCCCTGGCACTCCTGGTGCACTTTACTGGGGACTGACAGTTAACCGAATAAGCCAATCATGGAAACCAATCACATGTAGCAATTTACAGTAGAGAGAGCATATGCACTTTAGCACTGGTCAGCAGTGGTAAAGTGCCCAGAGTCATTAAACCAACATAAACAGGTCAGAGAGAATATTGGAGATGGCGAAAAGTTCAGGGATGACCCTGCCAAGAGGGCCAAGTCCAACATAGCCTTACAACCTGCTGTAGCAGGGCTATACCAGCCATTAAAGACCTGCTCCCTTTTTAAAGGCCCTTACCTTCGGCTTGGGCCTTTAACACTGGAGTGGGCCTTTAATGGGCGGAGTAGAGCAATAAGGCTATGATTAAACATTGGAATGTTCAGCGCTCCATTAAATAAAATGGAGTACTCTGTCTGGTAAACAACATTTAGGGCCAGATTCAGGTAATCTCGATTTACCTACTCTTAAATACCGAATCATACCGATTCGGTATTTAAGAGTAGGTAAATGGGATGTAGGTAATTTCTCTTTTTAAATTACCGAATCGGTAAGATTCGGTAATTACCGAATCGGTATTTACCGATTCAGTAATTGCCATTCATTCGTATGGGCCTGGAGGCCCATAGGAATGAATGTCAATTACTGAATCGGTAAATACCGATTCGGTAATTGGGGGAAACATTGAAGGGTAGCAGGGTGTCACTTTGACACCCTGTTGCACCCCTCAATCGTTTATGGGTGCACATGTTGCAGACGTATGTCTGCAACATGGCAGCGTTTGAAAAGCAAAAAAAATGCTTTTTCAAGGCTTTTCATTATTTACCACCAACTTCTAGTTGGTGGTAAATAACGAATTCTTAAAGCCCTGTAGCACTGATTACAGTGCTACCTACATCTCATGATACAGATTCGGTAATTTTACAGAATCTGTAATTTTACAGAATCTGTAAAATTACTGAATCTGTATTTTAGGTGGCCCTACATCTCATTTTCCAAATACCGGTAGGTAACGGCCGAAATTACCGAATTTCGGCCGTTACCAACCGGTATTTACCTATCTACATCTGGCCCTTTGTACGCAGCTCCTAGTGCGCATATCATTACTTCTCAAACGTTACTACACTTGCGATGTTACAACACATACCATAAGTACGCAAGTTGTTACATTGCAAGCGTTGTTACAATGCATGCGTTCTCATGGTATTCGCTATCCACATCGTTGTTTGTAAGGCGCTTCTGTTTGCAAACAACGAAGTGCAGATCTGACGTCGCTGGAAGCCGGAGAAGAGAGGAACCACGGAGGAGAGAGAGAGGTAAGTGTAGTTTTTTTGGGTCATGCAGGGGTGGTTTTTTTAGGTTATTGGGTTGTGTTTGAGTAGTAGAGAGTAGTATATTTGAGTTTAGGGTAGTGTCGGGGGTCGTGAAGTGTTGTGTTGGGGAATAGTGATGTGGTATTTGTGTAGGGTAGTGTTTTAGGGATTAGGGTAGTGTTGGGGTGTCGTGCAGGGTAGTGTAGTGTAGGGAGCAGACTGGGGTAAAGGTAAGGGTCATGCAAGGAGTAGTGTTTTAGGGTTTAGGGTAGTGGTGTGGGAGGTCGTGAAGTGTAGTGTTTGAGTGTAAGGTCCAGGAAGGGTGAAGGTCGTGAAGGGGGTAGTGTATTAGGGATTAGGGTAGTGGTGTGGTGTTTGTGTAGTGTAGGGTAGTGTTTTAGGGTTCAGGGTAGTGTTGGGGTGTCGTGCAGGGTAGTGTTGCAGTGTAGGGAGTGAACTGGGGAAGGGTGAGGGTCGTGCAGGGCGGTAGTGTTTTAGGGTTTAGTGTAGTGGTGTGGTGTTTGTGTCATGTAGGGTAGTGTTTTAGGTTTCAGGGTAGTGTCGGGGGGGTCGTGAAGTGTAGTGTTCGAGTGTAAGGTCCAGCCAGGGGGAAGGTTGTGTTAAATCGCAGTTTACAAACATGAACATCACCGGTGCCATCTTGCCTAACAAGAGCCATTGTCCGCAAGTAAACGGCATCCATTTTAGGTGCCACGGCCATCTCGCACTTTGTAAGTCACCCACGATTCACCCTGACCTCGCAACCATCCCCAGTGCCCTGATTCAGCATGACCAAATGCACTAAGGTCATAAAACCTTGTCCTCGTGACAAGACCCTGGAGCCACTTCCCGCCCTAAACATGTTTGTCCTTTCATCCTCCACACTCGAGCAGGCCCTTCTGATAACCCCCAACTGCACCTGGCCACTCGATCCAGTCCCAGGCTGTAAACCAAGCCCTGCGGACGTAGTTTATTACCCCCACAAGGCAGGACTTGTTGCATGAACAGAAATGCTTGATCTTATCACTTACATAACCCTTAGATGTGACTAATCACACACATTTACAGATCCTGTTGGAATGTCCAGCTGCGAGATATCAATCATTAATTAGGACCCAGGTGGGGGGACGACAAATTGTTGGGACTCTGTGAGAACCTGCTGGAGGCGGGAATTCCTAGGATGTTTGACCACCAATAATGTTACTGTAAATTGTATAAAAAGGAGAGCAGCAGAGAAGTTGTTAGAACATCTCCTCAAGACATCCCTTGTGTCAGACCTGACGTGTTCTCCTCTAGAGCAATAAACTTGTTCATGCTTTCCAGTTTCCTCTTTATGTTGGTAACTATCGATATTGGGAATTAGAGGTGTCTTGCGCCAAGCAGCCTGGGTATTCGTAAGAGATTGGCTGTTTTTTCCACAAATTGGCGTCCCAACGCGGGGCCCATCAGCGACACGGGGTCCGGTGGAGAGGTCCTTACGACGGAGTGAACGACTGCAACGATCGGGAAAGTGCACTTGCCTGAAAGAGACCCTCGTCTGGCAGCCAATCATCCGAACTTCACCGGTTCCGAACGGACCTCTCTTGAGTGACCTACGGTCCTGACTGGGATCCCACAGGAGTGCCGCGGCTAATACGGAGAAAACAGGACGATCGGGCGCTGGAAGTGGAAGACAAAGAACTGTCCATGCGGTCCGGGTAAGGTCGTGAAAACGACTGCTGTCGAATGATTGATTGTATTGGAATTGTTTGGATTCAATACTAGTATTGCACTTTATTGGTTTGTTAGCTATTTTGGTACGTTGGCTCTTTTTGAGATATTCCCTGTTTGCAAACAACGAAGAATAGGAATAGTCTCTCTCTTTGCAGGCAGCGAAGGATAGGTAGTGCGGACCTTTGACCACAATTGTTTGAGATCTTTATTTGTCCGATTATACGTCATGCCTATCTTCTCCCCACTGACTTGTAATTGGTTCAGCACGGACCGCTTATTAGAGGTCAGTCATCCGGCTCCACCGGAGGGCACCCCTAATAAGGACATGTATCTGAAGTATGGATTAGTCGCTGTAGCTTATAGCAAACTATGGCACAAGCACACTAGGAAGGATCAGGAAAATCAGTGGCCACTGACGGGATCTTTTGATCCTGCTAAAATAGAAACGCTAGAAATAGCCTTGCGTGAAAAGAAAACCACGCCGACTATGCTTGACAGCTTCGGCTTATGGCGAAAAGAAACAACACAGCGAAAGAAAAGTGATGAAGCGAGAATAGAAAAAGAACTACAAAAATCAGCTCACCTAGCTGGCAAAAAGTTAGAAGAGGAAGTTGAGAAAAAGCTAGGAAGGAGCGAGAGGCAGAGATCTCAGGTCAACACCCGGTTAGAGCTCCCTCAACTCTTTACCCTGAGCTCCCATCGAAACACAGGGTAGACGACAATCTACTCCTAGGTCCACCGATGATCTACATGCCACCTCCACATGCCCCTACCAATCCTCTAGTGCAACAACAAGGATCTCAGAATACAACTGAAGGTAGCGACAGGGCCTCGGTATCCACGGCCTCTGCGCCAAGCGAGCCTCTCACGCCTAATGCCTTGCCAGAGGACACATCAGAAAGAATCGAAGTGAAAGGGCTGGTGAGAATCCCACGATTAAGTAAAAATGAGCGAGCAGGCATCGATAGGAAAGTTAAAACCCTAGTAGACAGGAAAGAAACAGAGGAATACATAACAGATATATGTAACTCCTACGCCGACAACCGCAAACAACACTTTGTCGTGCGCTTTTGTTATTACACACTCACAGCGTATGAGGAAAAGTATAGGAATAAAGGACCCGACCGACTCGTGACTCTGTACAGAAAGTTAGATACAGGAGATGAGAGTGAATCCGATGTAGCGAAACTTTTTTCCTATACATTAGAAGTCTTCCGCCACCTCATGGAGCAAGGGCAGGTAGACAAAAATACAACATCTGCAATGACGAAACCCCCGATAGAGAGAATAGATAACATGATGCCCATTAAGGAAGCTGCCCCCTATTGGGTCCCCCCTAGAGGACAAGGAACTCACGATGACATAAATCACCAAGACGCTAAGGGAAGGGTGATCTATAACAGCCCTGGGATAGACAGGACATTCTGACGTTCCGAAAATCCCTGCCGGACTTATGAAAGAATCCTATCACTTTTTCATGGAGTTAGGTACAGCCCTAGGGTCGACAATTATGACGCTAGCCGACATCGATTTGTTCTTTGGGCTATGTCGGCCAGCCGATGTGTGGAAACAGATCAGGAAATAGACCACACAGACCTATTCGGTCATACCTGGGGACAACTCGATGGGCTGGATAAACAGCGAAACCCTGGTCAGAAACCCTTGAAAGCCATACTAGACCTCCCTGACAAAATAGTGCAGAAGTTAAAGACCCTGATTCCCGAGAAAAAGATAGATTGGTCTATCGTAACAGCTTGCCGCCAGAAACCTCAAGAAGATGTTTCGGAATTCTTCTCCCGGTTTGAGACAGTGTTCTCCGATTATAGTGGACAAGACATGTCCACTGCGACCGGACACCACTTGTTCGTACAGAACTAAGTTAAGGGACTGTTGCCAGAATGCCAGAAGTCTCACAGAAATTATAGACCAGTGAGAGCAGTTGGGCGGCCTCTAAACCAGCAGCCATCCTCCAGATGGCCCAATACTATGAACACCAGAAAAACGAAAACGAAAGAGCCAATGAAAAGAAAAAGAAAGATTTGAAAGAAAGAGTCATGATAGCGCAGCTACAGGGTGTAAATTTAGGAAGGGAACAGGACAAGGGAGGATATCAGCAAAATACCCCTAGAGCGCCACCACCACCTAGAAATAACGTGCCTGCCCCATACAACGGACGCAGAGACTTAGGGGAAGATCAGTGTGCATTTTGTAAAGGTTATGGACACTGGAAATCCCAATGCCCGATCCTGGCAGAAATAAATAAAGAAAAGGGAACAAGAGAATTAGTAAATGGGCCAAGAGGTAGAGGACGAGGAAGAGGGTACACTAACAACATTAGTGAGGAGAGGCCAGGTAGGACAAATGCTTTTGACAGCCCCGACAGAACCAGTATCAGCAATCAGACTACGACAACACATACGACTTTGCATAGGACAGCCAAGGGTAAGGGAGGGATCCAGTCGAGCGCTATGTTGATCAGCAAGGCCCTTATGTTACCGCAAAGGTTCTGGGCACAGAGTCGCCATTTTTGGTAGACACAGGAGCAACACGTAGTGCGCTATCCAAATGACTGATTCCAAGGGCACCCTTGTCTGGCTCACATGTTACCTCAATAGGATTTGATGGTACGCCCTCCATTAACCCTTTGTCCAGACCCCTCCCTTTTAATCTAGAAAATAACATCATCGACACGACATTCCTTCTCTCTTCCAACACCCCAGACGCCATTATGGGTCTCGACTTACTGAAGCACGTCCGTGCAACTATTCGATGTTCCCCGGACGGAGTGCGAGTCATCTTATATGACAATCACCAACACCAGAGAGATAGTCCACTCCAACGCATGTATCCCGTTTCCAAAGCAGACACATCCCTACTGGCCACTTTACCATCGCACTTGTGGGCTAGGGCTGACTCAGACGTAGGACAAATGATGATATACTCAGTGCATGTAACAATACGACAAGACGTGACTCTGCCAAAGATACCGCAGTACAAAATCTCACCAGAGGGAGAGAGAGCACTCACAGATATCATTCTCTCACTTGTAGAAGCAGGGGTGGTAGAAGAAGTGGTGAGCAACGTTTGTAACAGTCCTATTCTGCCGATCATAAAGAAACAGGGAGAGGGAGATGGAAAAGCCTACCGCTTTATCATTGACCTAAGAGAGGTAAACAAGATCCAATATCCAGTTGTTTCCGACATTACCACCATCCTGACCCTCATCCCATCCACTGCCACCGTTTTCACTGTTATCAATCTCAAAAATGCATTCTTTTCTATACCCATTCATGAGGACAGCCGCTATCTTTTTGGATTTACACTAAGATCCTGCTCATTTAGATTTTGTAGAGCACCGCAGGGGTACACAGAAAGTCCAAGCATCTATAGTCAGACACTCAAACGACAGCTGGATGCCATACAATTGCCAGACGGAGTAGCACTGATACAATACGTAGACGGCATTTTGCTAGCAGCAGACACCACTCCAATACCAGTCGCTGCCACCATTCAGTTACTACATTTCCTTGCCGAAAATGGTCACAAGGTCTCCCGCAAGAAACTGCAATTCTGCCAACCACAAGTGACGTATTTAGGACACCTTTTGTCAAAGGAAGGAAGAACGCTCACACCAGACAGGATCCAGACCATTCTAGACACTCCTGTCCCCAAAAACCAGAAACAAGTCGACTCACTGATAGGCCTCACTTCATTCTGTCGACAATGGTTACCAAACTTCAGCCTCATTGTCAAACCCCTTCTCTCCCTCCTAGCCAAAGACACACCCTTTCCACTCCCTTGGACACCCAAAAGCCAGTCAGCATTCGAGGAATTACGAGATGCCCTTTGTTCAGCACCTGTTCTAGGGACACCAGACTACTCCAAACCATTTTCCCTCTACACACACGAAAGGGAGGGATGTGCATTATCTGTCCTGACACAATCAATTGGCCACAAGCCACGCCCCTGTGCGTATTTTTCTGCCACCCTCGACCCAGTAGCTAGTGCTTGCGCGCTGTAGCAGCTGCAGCAGTCTCCATACGATAGAGCGAGGGAATAGTGCTCTCCAACCCCATCACAGTGCTAGTACCACATGCAGTTGACACATTGCTAAACCAGACTAAGACGCAACATTTGATGAGTGCCCGACTGACTGGATACGAACTGACCCTGTTAGCACCACACAGTACGCTGAAACGATGTTCCATCCTCAATCCAGCCACATTGCAGCCTCTTCCAGAAAATGACCCTAATACAATTTCGCTACACTACTGCGTAACCCTCACTGATGAGCAGACTAAAAGTAGAGTTGATCTCCGAGACACTGCCTTCCCAGAACCAGACGGGGAACTATGGGTAGACGGCTCATGCCTCAAGCTCCCTGATGGCACTACCTCAGCAGCGTATGCCGTGACCACAGCTCAAACTATCCTAGAAACTGCCCGCATTGCCCAACGATCTGCCCAAGCAGCTGAGCTCATTGCCCTTACACGAGCATGCATTCTAGCGGCTGGCACAACAGCCAACAAATACACCGATAGCCAGTACGCATTTGGGGTAGTTCATCATTTCGGACTCCTTTGGAGGGAAAGAGGGTTCCTGACGTCACACAGCACGCCCATCTTACACGGGGACCTAGTCTCCGCATTGACAGAAGCAGTCCTCCTCCTCAAGCAGCTAGCAGTAATTAAGTGTCAGGCTCATAAGAAGGTGACTGATCTCATTGGGCAGGGAAATGCACTAGCAGACATTACTGCCCGAACCACAGCACAAGACAGAACCACGACACGCATGTATGTGACCAGGACACAAGCAGAACACTGGACTGACGCTAGGGCGACTATAAGGGACATACAGACGACAGGCACACAGAGCGAGCTGACTGAATGGGCGCAGGTGGGACTGAAAGATGAGGAAGGCTGCTGTAGGACAAAAGACGGTGGCAAAAATCAACTTAGTGCTTAGAGAGTTGACTACAGTATTGAGTACTAAAATTATGGTACTATGGTCAGTGGCGTCACTAGAGGGTTGCGGGGGGTGCTGACCGCACCGGGTGACACCATCACATAGGGTGACAAGTCGAAAATAATCTTGGCCTGCGGCCGGGTAAGGTTCGACAGACAGTAATATTATTTTGCATTTTGGTGTCACGGTCGAACCTTACCCGGCCGCAGGCCAAGAATATTGTCCAATCAGGCTACGACGCCAGCGTCCCTACGTCGAGGATGTTCGAAAGGTCTCTCACGTGACGTGGCTCCCGGACCCGCCGTTTTCATCACTGCGCCAGGTGCACGCTTGTCTTCCGCTCCAGCTGGTAAGTGGCACCCCAATTCTTCCTTTCGCTGTGTTTGAAAGTATGCCCTTTGAACTGGGAGCCGGAAAAACCTGGTACACAGTGCCGCAAACAGCATCTTTCAATATGCATCTTTCCTAAAGTTACAGCATGTGCCTCTGCCTTCCCCAAAGTTCACAGAGCACATCTCCGTGGCCACTCGAGTACGCTGAAATGTGATCTTTCGCAGCCGCCTCCCTTGGCATCTGACTGGCAGAGGAGCATGGAGGACAGGAAGGAGGCTGCCCTGGGCGCTGCCGGTGATGGGCACCACCTGGGCAGAGCCTGTCCCAGAAGAGGGGGGGCACCACCAGGGTGCCGGCCCCTGGTGGCAGGGAGGGTGGCAGGGGCCCGCCGAGCTTATCCAGAGGGCCCTGGAGTTCATAATGGCAGCTACATGCTTGTGAGGACACAGTCTCAGCAGTCTGTTAAACACACAAGACACCAAAACGCTTTCACATATGCTGAAATGTATTTACACACTTCCTAAACACTCACATACAGTAGCTTACGTTCCCTGCCTCTCACTATTTTTCACTTCAGCTTCACACATAGGTGCAGCGGCATCCTGCAAGGATCCTCGCTCAGCCCTACCCTCTTCAACGTCTACATGACCCCCCTCGCAGCCATCGCACGCCAACACAACCTAAACATCATCTCCTACGCAGACGACACCCAGCTGACCCTGTCCCTTACCAAGGACCCCGCCACCGCCAGAGCCAACCTCCAGGAAGGAATGGAAGGAAGTCCTCATCCTGGGAACATCCCCTTCCGCCTGGGACAACTCCTGGTGGCCCCCTGCCCTGGGCACCGCCCCCAAGCCAACGGACCATGCAAGCAACCTGGGCTTCGTCCTGGACTCCTCCCTCACGATGACCAAGCAAGTCAACGCCGTCTCGTCATCCTGCTTCAACACCCTGCGCATGCTCCGCAAGATCTTCCAGTGGATCCCCACCGACACCAGGAAGACGGTCACCCAGGCCCTCGTCACCAGCCGACTGGACTATGGAAACACCCTCCACGCTGGAACCACAGCCAAACTACAGAAAAGACTCCAACGCATACAGAACTCCTCTGCACGACTCATCTTGGACACCCCCCGCCACAGCCACATCACTCCCCAGCTGAGAAACCTGCACTGGCTCCCCGTCAGCAAGAGGATCACGTTCAGACTCCTCACCCACGCACACAAGGCTCTCCATGACATGGGGCCCAAATACCTCAACAACGCCTCACATTCTACACACCCACACGCCAGCTCCGATCCACCAGCCTCGCACTCGCCACCATTCCACGCATTCGCAGAACCACCACCGGAGAAAGATCCTTCTCCTACCTGGCGGGGCGCCATCTGATATTCAGTATCTGGTTGTCCGCCTGGCACCTTCGATCCCTAAAACAGTGTCCCTGAACTATAAGATGCTGGTTGAGCAGGTCACCAAGGCTCTCTCATACTGGTCCTGGCTCAAGCTGGCCTGTTATGGGAGGCTGGCAGCTCTGAAAATGACTGTTCTCCCCGCATATTGTACTTGTTTCAAATGCTGCCGCTGACCCCGCCGCAGGGCATCCTGTGGAAACTGCAGGGGCTCCTTCATAGATTCCTGTGGGACAACAAGCGGCCGCGACAGGCATTGTCCGTGGCGGTTGCTCTGAGAGCGGCTGGGGGACTGGGTTTTCCCTTACTGTCAGCCTACCTTCAAGCGTCCACCCTGCATTACATAGTGGAATGGAACAGGCCCATGTCCAGTAAACACTGGAACTTTATGGACCATACGGTGGCGGGTTGCAATATCTGGCGGGAGCTGTGGCTGCCCCGCAAGCATAGAGCCTGGGGCCTGTACTCTTCCCCAGTGACGGCACCGACTCTTAGGGCATGGAACCAGCTGGCGCAACAAATGGGGTGGACCACGTTTCCCTCTCCGATGACTCCTAATGTTGACAATCCGGATCCCCGAGACTGGTTCCAACGGCTCTGGCACATATTAGCAATGGAAAGGCTCTCGATGGGGATGGATGGGAAAGGCTCGGAGTATGCTAAATTGTGGGGCCCGTTCTTGCATCTCCTGTCCAAGGACCTACGAGAAGTAACTTGCCCGAAATACCTTCAGATCCTACAACTCATTCCCTTAGAATCGGACAGGGCTTACCCAGGGGGTTGAACCTTCCTTTGGATCATTGCTGGATTTTATAGTACTTGTATAGCTAAAGCTGATGCGGAGTGCGGGTGGGATAGGGAGAGGGGCGAGGGTGTGTGTGTGTGTGTTTCTGGGGGGAGTGGGGGGGAGTTGGGAGAGGGTGTTTACATTCTCATTAGTTCATTTCCTGAAAAGGCAGTGGCCTCAGCACAGGCGGGGCGGTCACTTCGGTTCATAGCATTTCGCGGGGCCGTCCTCCGGGATGTAGGTCCAGACGCCGTGTTGATGCACTGTGTTTTCGCCCTACCGGCAAGTTGATGTGGGCAGCTGGGCTGTGTACCATATGTCTTTCTGCACAATAAAAATGATTGACTCTAAAGTGCATCCACATATTAAACTTAAATACCACAACAATCAATCATAAATAAATACAGTGAATTGAAAATACATGTAATTAAAACAATACAAAACTTGATTACAGCAAGCAAAATACATTGTAGTGAATACAAATAGGTCAATTTATATTAAGAAAGCACCCAAAAACCTAATTAAATGATAGCAAATATTCACAGAGGAAAGGTTTAAAAAAAGTTAAGTGCTTGTTTGTGCGTTACTACAGAATACCTTAATATCACAGGATAGAAAAAAAAATTCTGCAGATAAAAAAGATCAAGACAGAATAAAAAGCACATTATTCAAATGATGTGCAACAACTCCACAATATTGATAGCATGAATGTGGGGAGACCCCATCCCTCTAGATCCACACATTATCACCCCACAGCATGTGGTTACCTGAATATCATGAAAAATCCACGCCCAAGGGGACAAATGATGGACTTTAAATACAATTGCATCTCACCACTTCGTGCTAACATACAGCCCAGCTGTAATCTTCTTATTTCTAGACAATGTTCCAAGTCAAGCTGGAAACTTTCATTTCTAGCACGCTTTTTTAAGTGACACTTTAAGGCACTACTATGTAGACACAATAACACCCCATCATGATTTAAGGCAAACTTTGGTATACAATAGGAGTAAACAGACCCAAAAGTTTACATCTTTTTATTATCCCATATAAGTTCCCACCAAGTTACATTTTTCAATGCATTTTTAGGACTTCTGAATAAATATTGTAAATATTAAATTATTTGGCAGTGGGCACGGAAGGTAATACCCATCAAGCCCAGCTCAAGACAGATCATGTCAACAGACCTGGAGGAGCTTACACCAAGGTAGCTCTTCCATGAAACTGATTCAATATTGGAGATAAACGAAGAAAGCTTCTATTCCATATAAAGCATCAGGAACCACGCTAGCAATATACACCTTTAACAGTAAAAAAGATGTCCCTCCTTCTTTGTACATTAAAAAACACGTAAAAGGCCAATTCTCGCAGACTTTGCAGCCTGAGAGGTATTATATGGGACTCAAGAAACATTATTTGAGATGTTTGCACCTAAATATGTGTCCAGTTTTACCACCTCCAATTTTTTTCAATTCACAAATAGGATATAACGGAAGAAGACGATGTGTACAGAGCACAAAAGTGAGCTTATAAAAGATTTTCGTCAATAGGAGTTGGAGTTTTGAAGGTGAGCTCTACCCAAACTTCTGGTTATTATGAGTCAGAATAGACGCATATCGCGAGAAGAAACCGCAGACTGAAGATCAGATCATAACTTTGCGTCTTTGGTTGATTTATTAATTTTCCTTTCTAACTTAGAACATTTGGTAGCTCTATATCTCTGTGAGATATCCAGAGGCCTAGGAGTCCTGGTATACATTTTTTGTTTCATTACAAAGGTATCCTGGAGCCAGCACAGGAATGCCTCAAATTTAGTGACATCCAAAGACGTATAGGGATATTACTTGATCGGCACCTTAACTATAAGCCATATTTGGTATCAAGGCAATTAAAAGCAAACCAGCTGCCATTTGCATTCAAAATCTTACAAAAAAATCAGAGACTGTTCAACAAATAATTTGCTGAAGGTCGTAGCAGCTAAATTCTTGCCCTCAATCTTGTACAGATCCGAACTGTTTAAAACTCATGATGCATCAGGTTTGAACAGCACTCAATCTAGCTTTTTCAAGAAATTATTTTTGATCCCACGATGCACATAACAAGCTCACATCAGGCTGGAGTTCGGATTAAAAATCCAGATTCAGGCAAGACAAGACGCCCTCATAACCTTTTTACTGGAGAATGAGGGAAGAAGAGGAAAACTCCCTCGCCCATCATTGTTGACTGGAGATCAAACAACAATCTACACAAAGGAACTCAGCTCACTTTGTTCTACTGCAATCACTTTCGTCTCTAAAGTTAGAAGAGGGTCGGCACACAGTATGGGCCTACTCCGAGTTCAAACAAACTACTAACAAAGCCATCAGGCTGCAATAACTTCTAATAGACAAAGCAACTTTGATGAACAAAAACTATGCGTGGGTGGCGATGCCAACATATAAAACTCTAAAACCTCAACTGTACTTCCTGGACCACTTCTCAAGATCAAAAGAAGTGCAACCTGATGTTAATGAGGTCCATCAGCAACCCTATAGCCACTGAATAGAAAAAGAAATGCAGAGAGGCGCTCTGTTTAAACAGCCAACATCAAACCTGAACAAACCTAATGCGCAATTAGAGAACTTGCACAGGGACACAAGCAACCAACACATAGGCACCCCAACGAGTTCTTAGAAAGCAGACCCGTAAGCTCTTGGGAGTTATTATTATTGATTTCTCCAAGAACTCATTTATTATGCATGAACCGCTATTCCTTACGGGTTCATTCCTGACGTCTTCCTGTGCATGACTGTACGTCAATGCTAACATTTCAAGGCACCCACCAGGTATAAAGATACCTTCCCTTGCCCAAGCAAGTGGGAGGAAACCTCGACTTTAGAGGAGCCCGTGTCCTGGCTTGACGCACTGACAAGAGGCGCTGTCATCCCTGCTCGCAGAGAATCCGGCTTCCAGTGTTCTGCCTACCTTCGCGGGGTGTTAGAGTTCGAGACCCGGAAAGAGATTCCCACCTCTCTCATTCTACGGTATGGAGCTGACTAGAACCTAGAGGGGCTCTTGGCATTACCTTGTACTACACTTAGGTTAGGTACACCGGGGTAGAACTAGTTAGAGAAGCATCTTATGAGTACTCACATTTTAGCTTGTGTTATTTATGTATATGAATATGTGTCATAGCTAAAAGATAATGCTAGCGCAGTATTATTTCTTTCTATTGCTTACGCTGTACATAATATATCTCGCATACTGTCTTACCATTGTAACAGCTCATATCTCTTACACGAGAAACAAGACTGTTCAGTAAATCCTTTTATTGAAACCCCAGGCTATTCTTTCTGTGTAACTCTGAAGAAACTAAGCATGCATGAAAAGATGAGTGAAACTGTTATCTGTTGTTTCCACGATTCTGTTAGTATTCCGATTCTAAAGGGAAACAAAGTTCTCATGTTTATGCGGTTTCCAGAAACTACTCCCTTCTTGTTTACAAGGAGTTTCTAGTGGCCTCTGAGTTAGCTGGCACACAAAGTAATTAAGTTTAATTTACTCGATATGGGGCATACTGACCTCAGTCCTATGCCAAAACTATAGGGTATATTATTCCAATGTGCAGAGCCTATTAGGGAAAGAGGAACTACACTGCAACATCAAGGCTCAGCTCTTTGGATTGAAGGACTCAAGAGAACCACGTGACTTCTCCATCTAAGACTACTGCATCATGCACATCACAAGCAGACTGGGGGTCTGTGGTGAAATCAGACAGGTTGCACGGGTGCACTTTTGTTCCGGCGTTCCCCTATCACTTGGATTGTAGTACCGGTGTTGACGTTTTTCACCAAATCATTCACCATATCATATGTAGAAACCAACATTTTATACTCATTGCTCAGTCCAAACCCCAGAGAACAAATGCACCAGCGCAATCCAAGGTCCCAGAGAACAAATGCACCAGCGCAATCCAAGATCCCAGAGCACTTTGTGTTAATTTGCATAGTTTGTGATACGATTGCAAAGAATTGGCGCAAAATTACCCGGGCGCACAACCAGTCTAGTTACACCGACCCCTTTGCACTTTCAGAACACTTTTTTTTGTAATTTTTTTATTTTTTATTGTAAACGAACAACAAACAACAAAATACGTTCACAAGGCAAGAGCAACATTAGCGATCATGAGTCCGTGGGGAATAGCTCCAGCAACCATGTATGCACAGTATAATAGACGTCAATTATGAGGAGGGGGGCAGCGAGGAAACCAAGCAATATATACATTTGATATGCAAAAACTTGGAATGTTATTTAGGGAGACAGGGGAACATCAAGGGTAAAATCATGCGGGCGAGTGCATACACTTCCACGATAAGCATTCCATTGTGACCAAATCCTATTCCATTTCTTGGGTCTGCCCCGTGATAGATACACTGTCTTTTCTCCGAACATGCACCAATCCATGTTCTCCTTCCAGGCCGATACAGTAGGCGGCCTATGAGAGCCCCATAGCTGCGCAATGTCTTTCTTTGTGATCATGTTACCAAGGGTTGCCCAACTGATCTGCGCTGTAGTATAGTCATTCGGTTCCCATGCATTCAGAAGACAACGCCGGGCCTCGGGTAGCAGTGAGACCCCCGTGACCCTTTCCATAACTACATGCACTCGGGACCAGAATGCAGCCACCTCAGGACATTCCCACAATATGTGAAGGAAAGTAGCACTCCCACCACAGCCGCGCTTACATTGACCATCCGAAGAGTAACCCATACGTACCAGACTCAGACCAGTGACATACACGCGATGAAGGATCTTAAGCTGGACGAACCAAAGGCGGGCAGGAATAGCGACAACTTTAGGCGAGGACAGTGCAGATTGCCAGTCCTCATCGTCCAATTCCAATCCGTCGGCTGTCCATAAGGTCCTGAGGCGCACAAGCAGGTCGGCTCTATTATTGATCAGTTTTTTATAGATCAATGAGATCGTACTGTCAGGCACGTAGCCGTCTAGGATACAGTCCTCGAGGGGCGAGGATTCAGGAATATCCATCCCTGAAGGAAAGACAGACAACAAGGCGTGTCGTACCTGAGCGTATCTAAGATATTCGTTGTCTCCGAGCTCGTACTCTGTCTTAAGCGCCTCTAAAGCCTTGACATTTCCTTTGGACCAGAGGTCATCTACCTTGCTCAACCCAATCATATCCCATTTGTCAAAGCCTTTCGTCCTCCACAAATTGCCCAAGTCTTCAGAGTCATACAACGGAGTCGCGCGGGTCAATCTATTACCCCCATCCCATGGCAGCATTCGCATCACGCCACACTCGCACAGCGATATTGGTGGGCCCGGCCGGCGTCTTATAGGGCCCTTTTAGAATATAGCACCCTATTAAAATTCCCACCTGGCAAGAGGTGTTTATCCATTGCAAAGGCCGGGGTAGGTCCGGAAGTATAAGTTACATGATTGACCGCACTCAATTGAGAGGCCCAGTAATAACGTCTGATATCCGGTAGGGCAATACCACCATCGTACCACGGAAGCGTAAGTTTATGTAGGGCAATACGCGCACGCCCGTCCCAGATCAGGCGTCTCTGCAGGCTCTCCACTTCATGAAAGTAACTCGAAGGAATGGGATCAAAAGAGTTCTGGAGTGCGTATAAGAATCTGGGCAGCGACATTATTTTAAAAAGAGCTGCACGACCGAGTGGCGACAGAGGCAACTGACGTCATCTTGCGACGTCAAGCTTGAGCCGCTGAAGGGGGGGCCAACAAATTGCGGTCGTAGCGAACGGTGGGATCCAGAGAAATGTATATCCCTAGATACTTGAAGCCGTTCTGAATTGGAAATCTACGAGGCAACGGAGGAAGCTCTCCAGCCAAAACGTAGACACAGGACTTAGTCCAATTAATAATGAGACCCGAGTTCTTCCCGAAGGAGGTCAAAACATCAAAAAGCGGAGGAGGAGCTACGCTCGTAACCAAGATGGCCGCATAAGCTCCCGGCTCCGCCGACCTCCGCCAGAGGCTCATAAATCCTGACTCTCATTCTGATTTCCCTCCGGACTCCTGTGCAGGTGAACTGTGCCTGATCTGAAAGGTGCAACCCCAAAATTTCCAGCGGCCCGGACGGCGAAGATATGCCGTGCGCCATTCTTGGCATAACCCGGATCTGACGCCGGGGCCTCGAGTTTTAACTTGGCCGGGTTGGAGTCGAACAACATCGGCTGTAAATAGTAGGTTGATCCGGTCTCCCGAAGTGGCCCTTTTTCTTCTCCCTTATTGGACGATGATCCGGTGACAGCTCTACCCTGCAACTACGGTGGCCTGTTAGTACCGACTATTTGTTCGGGGATCCGCTGCCCGGAGACCCCGTTGAGCTCCCGGTGGTTCTCTGGGCTTGGTTCCTCGTGGGAGGCGACGGTGCAACTATCGTGCTTTAGACGTGTTTACAGTGGTTTCTACATTGCTTCTGCCCTGTGCCCCGGAGAAGTCGACCTCTGGGGTTCGGACACCCGCCCGGTTGCTCATTCAAGGGCGATGGAGCGGGCTGAAACTACGCCGTCGCTATGCACTGTAATGGCCGCCATTTTGGAGCTCCACAAACGATTCACCGCCACCCTCCAGGGGATGGTCGTGGCTGTTGACCGTATCAGCCTGAGACCGGATTCGACCCTTTGTTGCTAGAAAGTCGAGATACTCCACCCGCGGATAATGTCTTGACTGGCACCGGGTACCCCGTGCAGAATATTGATTTGGAAACTTCCCGCAACCCTAAGATGGCGGCGATTGTGGCCGAAAGGACTGGATGTGTGTTTAGCCCTATATCGATATCGCTCGAGATGGATGTGACTACCCTTATGAGACAGTGTGCCTTCTCCTACGACTGCCGAATTAAACCTTTGCCTCTTTCGGTGATCGATCAACACCGCTTTGATGCTTTATCGCTGGTGGGCAGTGGACTTGCTCTGACTTTTGAACTCTGTGAATGTCTATCCTGCTTTCCCTCCCTTCGAATTGACTTTGACACTACTATTTTCGGATATTCTTGTTGTGATGGCGGTTCGAATGGATGTAACCAACGTGGAGAATCGCGGCGACCTGTTTGTGCTGGAAGGGGTCTACGTGATGGATCGTGAGGGTTTGGGCTGAACTTGATTGGGCTTCGATGCAATGTTCCTTTTGTTTTTGCTGGGTTGTATCTGTGGGAGCGGGGCCGGCTGTGCATCTGATTAGTCTGATTACTGTTTTTCTGATGTGCCTGAGACGGGGTCTGCTATCTCTGTGGTGCCGGGGGTCGGACGGGATGTTCCCTTTTTTCTGTTTGCGGCTCCCCTACAGACTGTCTCTTGGTTTGCTATGCCTTGCTATTCTTACGGTAGGGGGTGTCTGCTTTTGGCGGGGGGATGGGAGTCTGGGAGCTCGTATCGTATTGTAACATTCTCCTCCTCCACCTTTTCCCCATCCTTGGGGTGTAGTTTAGGGGGCGACAGGCACACTGCTAGTGGGGTTAGGTCGTAGCCATCTGCAGGGGTGTAGGGTGGGGGGTTGTGGGGGGGGGGTTTGTTTTTTCTTTGTAATTTTCTATGACCATTCTATTTCCCTTTTCCCTTCTTCACAAGAGCTGTGGCGTATTCTCCTGTTTTTCGTCATCATATCTGGGTGTCACATGTATGCTTCGTATATCCTGTATTTCCGGTGGGTGGATGGTGTGGGGGGATGCCTGCGGTCATTGATATTTAACTGCTTCGCTTCAGCTTTTCGCTGGTATTGATTTTTCTGCTGCTCATAACTGTATGGTGTTTCTTCACTTCATTTGCCCGTCCACAGCTGTGCTGTGCTTCGTTTAATGACACCCAATATGTATATTTCTCCTCTTGTGTTATAATAATAAAAAAATAAAAGAACATCAAAAAGCACATTAAGGGATTTCTGAGGGGATGTAAGATAAAGGAGGATGCCATCCGCATATAGCGAGATTCGATCCTCAAAGTCGGGAGTCCACCGAATGCCTTTCATCGAGGGCTCCCAACGGAGCCACTCCGCCAACGGTTCCAAGGCAAGAGCAAAAAGCAATGGGGACAGCGGACAACCCTGCCGAGTGCCACGCCCGAGCGTGAAAACACTAGAAACCTTCCCATTAAGAACCACCTGGGACAAAGGCCTCTCATAAAGAAGCTTCACCCAGGCGATGAATGTCGGGCCGAACCCGAATTTGGAAAGAGACGCCCATAGATAGGGCCATTCTTTGGTATCAAAAGCCATAGTGGCGCCAAGGGAGGCCAAAATGGCCGGCTCAGTAAGAGTCCCAGCTCTCGCGAGAGCTCCATGGAGTCTCTGAAGATTAAGGGCGGTGTTCCGGTGTGGAATAAAGCCAGATTGATCCGGATGAATCAAGTCACTGATCACCTTAAACAATCGATTAGCTAATAGTTTGGCGATAATTTTGGGTTCGGCATTGAGCAATGAGATAGGCCTATACGAGGCGCAACGATCGCGCGGCTTACCTTCCTTATGAATTACAACGATGGTAGCCAGGCGCTGATCGGCGGGAAGGAAACCAGAGTCAAAAGCCTCAAGGAACATACTCCGCAAGTGAGGCGCCATTTTGTCAGGGCGCAACTTGTAAAGTTCAATGGGAAAACCATTGGGGCCCATGGCCTTACCAGAACGGAGAGAACGTAAGGGGACAGCGACTTCATCTATTGACAGAGGTGCATCCATTAAATCTCTATCTTCGTCAGAAAGGCGAGGCAAAGCAATGTCACACAACAACAACTGGGAATCCTCCTCATCCCTATCACTAACCGAGGCATACACAGTCCGTAAATGGTCGGCAAAACATTCGACAACGCCAGTCGGGTAAGAAACACGCTCACCTTCCGACTTTTCAATCACCGGAACGACACGATTCACTCTTTCTTTCTTGTCCAACCACGCAATCAGTTTACCCGCCTTGTTGCCCACATCATATATTCTGCCCTGTTGCTCTCTATTCATCACTTTTGCAGCATCGGTCACAAGAGCTTTATAGTCGGCTTGTTTCAGACTAAGAGAATGCAATTTAGCACGTGTAACATCATCTTCAAGATCACTCTCAAGCACAGTAATTTCGGTTTTGAGGCGTACAAGTTCCTCGTATTTAGCCTTCTTGGCAGCAGCAATCAACGACAAAGAGCGACCACGATTGACCGTCTTAAAGGCCTCCCACAGTGAGACGGAAGAAGAAACAGAACCCACATTTTCATCAAAGTAATAGTCAATAGCTTTGATCAGCTCAGAATGGGTTTTAGGGTTGCGAAAGTACCAACGATTTATAGGAGCAACTCTACCCTCGCTACCCACTCCGGCCTCAACACAGAACCACAGGGGGGAATGATCAGAAATGCCCCTAGGGAGGTGACGAATCTCTCTGATGGAGGAAGACTGAGCTGCTGGCATTAAGAAATAATCTAACCTGGAAAGGCTACCATGGGCCCCCGAGTGAAAAGTATATTGTAACTGTGTAGGGTGCATCAGTCTCCAACTATCCACAAGCCCAAAGGTTTCCAGCAGCTCATTCAACCACATTTGAGACCTAGCTAAATCCCTGGGAGGGTAGCGATCTGACGTGCCAGAAACCACAGCGTTAAAGTCTCCACCCATAATCAGGAAACCCTCAGGAAGCCCCAATATGAGCCGCCCAAGGTCGGCAAAGGTGGTCGCTTGCAAGCCCGGAGGGACATATGTTGTAATTATAGAGAGCGTCTTACCCTCCCATCTCCAAGTGAGCGCAGCATATCGTCCCCTGTCGTCAAGCATTACCTCGTCAATTTCAAGGGGGAGAGAGAACCGAATCAGAATGCCCACCCCTCTGGAGCCAGAGGTGAATCCAGCATGAGCGACTAGTCGATACCCCCGTCTATTCTTCGCCTGGCATGCGTTACCAATTAGATGTGTTTCCTGCAGAAGGACAATATCTGGGGAATGGCGTCGAAGGAACTGTTGCACCACCCCTCGTTTTATTCTATCTCCCAACCCATTAACATTCCAGGACAGCAGTCTCAACTCACTACCCCCATCCCCGAGAAGGACACAGAGCACCCCCTCACGGAACCCAAAGAGCAATGAATATAGGAAAACAATACGATGCCATGTGAAGAAAAACAAACACACAAACACCCCCCTGCCATCCCCCAACGAGAACCCGTTACAACACCCCCCACCCTGCACCCCTGCGTACGACTCAAGAGCCACCCCAACTTGCAGTGTGCCTATCGCCCTGTCATAAATCTAATCTACACAAAGAACCCAGGAGGAGGAAGAGTCCCTTACACCCCAGCCACCCCTGGGACAACCAAAAATAGATACGAAAGAACAAATAGCCAAACTCAGCTGACAAATAGTTAGAAAGTTCTGACGTCGGGAACCATAATGTCACTCTTACTCCGGCGAGCCCCCATCGGCACCACCGGGGTGCTCAGTTCGATCATCCCTTTTCGGCAAGGAATCAAGCCAGTCACTGACATTGTCCGGACGATCGAAGAAAAACGTTTGTTCCTCATGTTCGATCCGCAGCCGAGCTGGAAACAACATAGCGTACTTGAAGCCCAGATCTCGCAGCCGCCGCTTTACTCCCTGAAACCCCATTCTCTGTCTTTGAACCAAAGGAGTAAAGTCGGGATAAAAGTTCACGGTGGTATTTTCAAACTTCACTGGGCCGCACTCTCGAGAGGCCTGAAGGATAGCATCTCTATTTCGAAAGTGGAAGAGTCTAGCAATGATGGGTCTCGGGGGGGCACCCGGCTTCAGCTTCCCGCCAGGGAATCGATGGGCCCGTTCGACAGCAAAGAATTTACTGAGTCCGGCGGGGGCGAGAGGGTTCAGGACCAGATCTTCCACAAGGAGGTCGGTAGCAGAATTCTCGGGATTTTCCGGCACACCAATAATGCGTACATTATTACGCCGGGCCCTGTTTTCATAATCCTCAAGCCGACGGGCCATCAAGTGCTGTGATGAACGCAAGTTGCCAATCTCAGTCTGTGCATCCATGACATCCGTAGTCAGGCTGGAGGTCTTCAGATCCAACGCCTTGACCCTCTCATTAGTCTTAGCCAGGTCCGCTCTAATCAGCGTAACATCCACAGCCACCGTATCGATCTTAGATGCGAGCGCCTCATACTGTTGTCCCATAGAGGCCTTCATACTCGTAATGGCACTCATAACATCTTGAAGTGATACCTCCGCAGGCGCAGCCAGATCTGCAAGAGAGTCATCAGAAGTACGACCGGTGCAGCTGGGGAACCCCTTCAAATGGGTGTAGTGATCCATAATGTTGGTCTGGATCTGTCCCCCTCGGATAGGCATCTTCGTCTTGCGCTTCTCGGTATCTGGTCTGGTTGCCATATTGGAAAGAGTGCCCCGAAGGGGCCCTCGAGACCTGGTGAAAATGGCCGATCGTAATGAGTCAAAAGTTGACGAAAATGGGCCAAAATAGCGATATTGCCAATAGGGCAGGAGGTATACGCTCAGGTAGGCTAGGACTCCACAGAAGAGTGAAGCCAAGCCAGATCGAGATTGGATCTGAGAGAGTGTTCGTCAATCGGAGCCAGGAGTAGGAAACGAAACTGAAAGTTGAAGTGAGGCTGCCTGGGGGGAGTCCCCTCTGGCCGTTGTTATTCAACTACTCCTCGGGCAGTAGCGCAGCAGAGACCCCGGCCACGTCCCGTGGCAGGCCAAAAAGTTCGAATCGATGTAGAAACGGCTCCCGACGTCCAAATTCAATCTTGAAAAGAATGTTTAGGTCAGCAAAAGTTCTTCTTCAAAAGCCCATAGTCAGAATCAGGATTTGATAAGGATATTTGCGAAAGGGCGGCGCGGGTCTCGGGAGTTCTCTGCTCACGCGACCATCTTGGATGCCCGCGAAGCTCCTCCTCCAGAACACTTTTTTTGATATTACCAAATGTACTGGTACCCAGAAGATGCAAGGCAGAGATTCCCATGGTGAGAGTCCAATCTGTGAGCTGCACGTGTGTTTACCTCAGGCTATGTTTACATAAGTATTGATAATGCAAGCTTTCACCCCTTGGACATCTTGGCATTGAATAACAGACTTTTATTGATTCCATACTTAATCTTATTCATTGCATTGACCTTGGAAAGATGAAAATCTGAGTTGACCTTCCAGGACCACAAGGCCGAAGATATCTGGGTGGACGTATTCCTTAACCCCTTTGGTGCTAAGGCAATTCCTGCTTTTACTCTAATTTCCATTGAAATTACATGGTCGGCTTGGCTGCAGTGCATGACGAGCTGACCTTGTCATGAGCATGGAAGGAGTAACCGGGCCCGGATGTACCAGGTTTTTGGATGCCATTCTGCTCAGCACAGGGGCTGTTGATACACGACCAAGCCTAGTTTTCACATTTGCCCATGATGGTCTCACTAGCGAGGGGTTGCCCTGTCTGCCCCGGTCATAATCCAGACAAAGACTCCCAAAGGTTGTGTGCCTTGGGCATCTGAACTTGCAACACAGGTAGCACAACTGCAGAGGACTGCCCATGCCTTTCTCTGAACTTTCCTTTCTGCCTGAACTCTGAGACCCTCTGCCCTACTTGCCCCATCCCAGAGACAAGGAGGACAGGGGTCCCGCAGAAGGCTTGAGTTCCCAGCAGAGGGGACCCTCCCTCGTTGGCATCTGATCTCCTTGTCCCTAAGGGCCGGTTGCACAAGATGCACAGACAGTATCTGCGGATGTTCGAGCGATGCCCTGACCTCGGGCACTGGCATGAACCATGACGACAGGGCGCTGACTCTGCTTCCTGGCTCTGCTGAAGACAACCTCAGGACATCCGTGCTGCATGTTAAAAGGGCAGAAGGAGTGAAACTGCTCGGGCACCGAGAGTTGTTTCAAAGGGCCCACCCTTCCAATGAGAATAGAAGCCTTGGCAGCCTGCGGAGCTGTGCTGCAGCTCTACACGTGAAATATGGTTATTTTATGCAAGAGTTTTGTTCTGGAGCCATATTTTATTTGCTAAACTTGATAGCATTTATTTCAAGTAATCTTGTCACACATTAGGAAGTTCTCACAACAACCGCGCATACTGATGGAAGGGAATACTTTAATTAATCTTAGTCCCTGTTATTTACTCTAGCTGCCATTCCAATCCATTGTTTTACAGCTTGTCTGTGCCATTACAGACTGGAGTTACAAAGCGGTACTTATAATGCACAGGACAGTTATAGGAATACAATACATGGTGGAAATCTTGTTTACAATCTTGGACACTACACCTTTCTGTTCCCAACCCCACTAATGGCGTTGGCAGTCAGTAATCCCTGGCATCTAATCTTGGCGACTGCACTGATTAGGCACAGGCTCTGTTCACTCAGTCAACCCCAAATCAAATGCACTCAACAGTTCAGTTCCCTTTTCTCTTTCTGGATTTATTCTTAAACTTCGGTCTGCTGTTCAGTCTTTGTTCTCACTCAGCCCCATGGTTACCTGCATTTGCCAAGTCTTGCTGCTCTGATGCAATTGTATTCCTCTGTGAGAGTCTTAAGCTCAGCAGACTTGAATCTGGCCTTCGTTCCCCATCAGACAAGAGCCGGAGTGGCTGAAATTCTTTTCCATCCTTGCTCCAGACCTATAGAACTCTTTGCCGGTTTCGCTAAGAAAGACTCAAAACTACTTAAGTTTTCAGAAGCAACTAAAGACCTGGTTGTTCTCCTCCTTGGCCTAGCCTGCCTTCCTCTTATGCTGTCGTCTTACTTGTGACTGGCACCAGGAAGCCCCATTCTGGGGGCAGCAATGTGCTACAGAAATCTTTTTAACATAACATAACATTTGCATGTTGCAGTTTGGGCAGGTGTGTGATGCCCGTCTGCTAGGGTCCTGCTCTTGCAGCTTCTGAGCCTTTAGGTCTGAGGTGGTGACCTCGCATGACCATAGCACTTTACACCTCACAGACCGTAGAAAACTCCACCAGCCTCGTCCTCAACATACCAGCCTGCATGCATAGCACATCACGCCTTGCAGACCGTACAAAACTCAGCCACCAGTCTCACTCTCATCCTACAAGCCTGCCTGCATAGCACGTTACACCTCACAGACCGTACAAAACTCAGCCACCAGCCTTGTCCTCAACCTACCAGCCTGCATGCATAGCACATTACACCTCTCAGACCTTACTAAACTCAGTCACCAGTCTCATCCTCAACCCACGAGCCTGCATGAATGGCACGTTACACCTCACTGACCTTACAAAACTCAGCCACCAGCCTCATCCTCAACCTACCAGCCTGCATGCATACAAGTTACACCTCACAGACCTTACAAAGACCGCCACCAGTCTCATCCTCAACCCACCAGCCTGCATGCATAGCACGTTACACCTCACATACCTTACAAAGACCAGCCACCAGACTCATCCTCAACCCACCAGCCTGCATGCATAGCACGTTACACCTCACTGACCTTACAAAACTCAGCCACCAGACTCATCCTCAACCCACCAGCCTGCATGCATATTACGTTATACTTTACAGACCTTACGAAACTACGCCACCAGCCTCATCCTCATAGCACGTTACACCTCACAGACCTTACAAAACTCAGCCACCAGCCTCATCCTCAACCTACCAGCCTGCATGCATAGCATGTTCCACCTCACAGATCTTACAAAGCCAGGTCACCAGTATCATCCTCAACCCACCAGCCTGCATGCATAGCACGTTACACCTCACAGACCTTACAAAACTCATCCACCAGCCTCATCCTCAACCTACCAGCCTGCATGCATAGCACGTTACACCTCACAGACTGTACAAAACTCAGCCACCAGTTTCATCCTCAACCCAACAGCCTGCATGCATAGTAACCATGGGCGTAGTTCGTGAAGTAGCGCTATGCGCAACTATGTGAAGTGCACTTCGCACCACGCCAGCTACGCATAGCACTACGTGAACTGCTTAAAACCCTATTCGCACGGTGCAAGATGCCGTTTTCAATGATTGCACAGTGCGGACAAGCATCCGGCACTGTGCAATCATTGAAAATGGTATGTTGCACAGTGCGACCTGTAGTTTTCTAACGCTCAAGTAGATTTTTACTCGAGCTGCAGCTTTCTCAACGTGGACTGATAGTTTCTCATCGCGAGTGGTCGCGAGCTTACGTTACTACTCGCAATGAGAAACCTGACCCCCTCGCGTTGAGAATCTCACTGGGAGGTTTATTTTCCACGCTCGCTATCGGCAACTTGATGTTGCTGATCGCGATCGAGATAAAAGTCTCACCGGAATGTCATTTTGCTTGCTCGCGGTCGCCAACTTGACGTTAAGGACCGCGAGCAAGCAAAAAAATGACAGCTGCACTACGCTACGAGTGTTTGCACTGTGCTACGCGCAGTTCGCATAGTGTGAAGTAGCGGAAACTTCACCAACTACGAGAGAGTATCGTAGTGCTTCGCCCAGGGTTAATGTATAGCACATTACACTTCACAGACCTTACAAACTCAGCCACCAGCCTCGTCCTCAACCTACCAGCCTGTATGCATAGCACGTTACGTCTCGCAGACCATACAAAACTCAGCCACAAGTCTCATCCTCAACCTACAAGCCGCAGTGCACAGCACGGTACACCTCGCAGACCTTACAAAACTTAGCCACCAGCCTCATGCTCAACCCACCAGCATGCATGCATGCATAGCACGTTACATCTCACAGACCTTACATAATTCATCCACCAGCCTCGTCCTCAATGTAGCAGCCTGAATGCATAGCACGTTACACCTCACAGACCTTACAAAACTCAGCCACCAGCCTCATCCTAAACCCACCAGCCTGCTTGCATAGCACTTTACACCTCACAGACCTTACAAAGACCAGCCACGAGTCTCATCCTCCATCCACCAACCTGCATGCTTAGGACGTTACACCTCACAGACCTTACAAATCTCAGCCACCAGCCTCATCCTCATAGCACGTAGCACCTCACAGACCTTACAAAACTCAGTGGCAGGCCTCGTTCTCAACCTTCCAGCCTGCATGCATAGCACGTTACACCTCACAGAACTCAGCCACCAGCCTCACCCTCAACCAACCAGCCTACATGAATAGCATGTTACTCCTCACAGACCTTACAAAACTCAGCCACCAGCCTCATACTTAACCTACCAGCCTGCATGCATAGCACGTTACACCTCACAGACCTTACAAATCTCAGCCACCTGTCTCATCCTCAACCCACAAGCCTGTATGCATAGCACGTTACACCTCACAGACCTTACTAAACTCAGCCACCAGCCTCACCCTCAATCTACCAGCCTGCTTGCATAGTACGTTACACCTCACAAACCTTACAAATCTCAGCCACCAGCCTCGTCCTCAACCTACCAGCCGGCATGCATAGCATGTTACACCTCACACACCTTACAAATCTCAGCCACCAGCCTCGTCCTCAACCTACCAGCCTGCATGCACAGCACGTTACACCTCACAGACCTTACAAAGACCAGCCACCAGTCCCATCCTCAACCCACCAGCCTGCATGCAAAGCACGTTACACCTTACATACCTTACAAAACTCAGCCACCAGTCTCATCCTCAAACCACCAGCCTGCATGCAAAGCACATTACACCTCAAAGACTTTACAAAACTCAGCCAACTGCCTCATCCTCAACCTACCAGTCTGCATGCATAGCAGGTTACACCTCACAGACCTTACAAAGACCAGCCACCAGTCTCATACTCAACCCAGAAGCCTGCATGCATTGGACGTTACAGCTCACTGACCTTACAAAACTCAGCCACCAGTCTCGTCCTCAACCTACCAGCCTACATGCATAGCATGTTCCACCTCACAGATCTTACAAAGCCAAGCCACCAGTATCATCCTCAAACCACCAGCCTGCATGCATAGCACGTTACGCATCATAGACCTTACAAAACTCATCCACCAGCCTCATCCTCAACCTACCAGCTTGCATGCATAGCACGTTACACCTCACAGACTGTACAAAACTCAGCCACCAGTTTCATCCTCAACCCAACAGCCTGCATGCATAGTAACCATGGGCGTAGTTCGTGAAGTAGCGCTATGCGTAACTATGCGTAGTGCACTTCGCACCACGCCAGCTACGCATAGCACTACGTGAACTGCTTAAAACCCTGTTCGCACGGTGCAAGATGCCGTTTTCAATGATTGCACAGTGCGGACAAGCATCCGGCACTGTGCAATCATTGAAAATGGCATGTTGCACAGTGCGACCTGTAGTTTTCTAACGCTCAAGTAGATTTTTACTAGAGCTGCAGCTTTCTCAACGCGGACTGATAGTTTCTCATCGCGAGTGGTCGCGAGCATACGTTACTACTCGCAATGAGAAACCTGACCCCCTCGCGTTGAGAATCTCACTGGGAGGTTTATTTTCCACGCTCGCTATCGGCAACTTGATGTTGCTGATCGCGATCGAGATAAAAGTCTCACCGGAATGTCATTTTGCTTGCTCGCGGTCGCCAACTTGACGTTAAGGACCGCGAGCAAGCAAAAAAATGACAGCTGCACTACGCTACGAGTGTTTGCACTGTGCTACGCGCAATTCGCATAGTGCGAAGTAGCGGAAACTTCACCAACTACGCGAGAGTAGCGTAGTGCTTCGCCCAGGGTTAATGTTTAGCACATTACACTTCACAGACCTTACAAACTCAGCCACCAGCCTCGTCCTCAACCTACCAGCCTGCATGCACAGCACGTTACACCTCACAGACCTTACAAAGACCAGCCACCAGTCCCATCCTCAACCCACCAGCCTGCATGCAAAGCACGTTACACCTCACATACCTTACAAAACTCAGCCACCAGTCCCATCCTCAACCCACCAGCCTGCATGCATAGCACGTTACACCTCACTGACCTTACAAAACTCAGCCACCAGCCTCATCCTAAACCCACCAGCCTGCATGCATAGCACGTTACACCTCACAGACCATACAAATCTCAACCACCAGCCTCATCCTCATAGCACGTAGCACCTCACAGACCTTACAAAACTCAGTGGCAGGCCTCGTTCTCAACCTTCCAGCCTGCATGCATAGCACGTTACACCTCACAGAACTCAGCCACCAGCCTCACCCTCAACCAACCAGCCTACATGAATAGCACGTTACTCCTCACAGACCTTACAAAACTCAGCCACCAACCTCATACTTAACCTACCAGCCTGCATGCATAGCACGTTACACCTCACAGACCTTACTAAACTCAGCCACCAGCCTCACCCTCAATCTACCAGCCTGCAAGCAAAGCACGTTACACCTCACAAACCTTACAAATCTCAGCCACCAGCCTCGTCCTCAACCTACCAGCCTGCATGCACAGCATGTTACACCTCACAGACCTTACAAAGACCAGCCACCAGTCCCATCCTCAACCCACCAGCCTGCATGCAAAGCACGTTACACCTCACATACCTTACAAAACTCAGCCACCAGTCTCATCCTCAAACCACCAGCCTGCATGCAAAGCACGTTATACCTCACAGACCTTACAAAGACCAGCCACCAGACTCATCCTACACCCACCAGCCTGCATGCATAGGACGTTACAGATCACTGACTTTACAAAACTCAGTCACCAGCCTCATCCTCAACCTACCAGTCTGCATGCATAGCAGGTTACACCTCACATACCTTACAAAGACCAGCCACCAGTCTCATACTCAACCCAGAAGCCTGCATGCATTGGACGTTACAGCTCACTGACCTTACAAAACTCAGCCACCAGTCTCGTCCTCAACCTACCAGCCTACATGCATAGCATGTTCCACCTCACAGATCTTACAAAGCCAAGCCACCAGTATCATCCTCAAACTACCAGCCTGCATGCATAGCACGTTACGCATCATAGACCTTACAAAACTCAGCCACCAGTCTCATTCTCAACCCACCAGCCTGCATGCATAGCATGTTACACCTCACAGACTTTACAGAACTCATCCACCAGCCTTATCCTCAACCTACGAGCCTGTATGCATAGCACGTTACACCTCACAGACCTTAGAAAACTCAGTGGCATGCCTCGTTCTCCACCTACAAGCCTGCATGCATAGCACGGTACACCTCACATACCTTACAAAACTCAGCCACCAGCCTCATACTTAACCTACCAGCCTGCATGCATAGCATGTTACACCTCACAAACCTTACAAATCTCAGCCACCAGCCTGTCCTCAACCTACCAGCCTGCATGCCTACACGTTACACCTCACAGACCTTACAAAAACCAGCCACCAGTCTAATCCTCAACCCACCAGCCTCCATGCATAGCACGTTTCACCTCACAGACCTTTCAAAGTCCAGCCACCAGTCTCATCCTCAACCCACCAGCCTGCTTGCATAGCGCGTTTCACCTCACAGACTTTTCAAAGTCCATCCACCAGTCTAATCCTCAACCCACCAGCCTGCATGCATAGCACGTTATACCTCACAGACCTTACAAAACTCAGCCACCAGTCTCATCCTCAACCCACCAGCCTGCATGGATAGCACATTACGCCTCACAGACCTTACAAAACTCAACCACCAGCCTCATCCTCAACCTACCAGCCTGCTTGCATAGCACGTTACATCTCACTGACCTTACAAAACTCATCCACCAGCATCATCCTCAACCTACCAGCCTGCTTGCATAGCACGTTACACCTCACTGACCTTACAAAACTCAGCCACCAGTTAAATCCTCAACCCAACAGCCTGCATGCATAGTAACCATGGGTGTAGTTCGCAAAGTAGCGCTCTGCGTAACTATGCGAAGTGCACTTCGCACTACGCCAGCTACGCATAGCACTACGTGAACTGCTTAAAACCCTGTTCGCACTGTGCAAGATGCCGTTTTCAATGATTGCACAGAGCGGACAAGCATCCGGCACTGTGCAATCATTGAAAATGGCATCATGCACAGTGCGAGCTGTAGTTTTCTGCCGCTCAAGTAGATTTTTATTCGAGCGGCAGCTTTTTCAACGAGGACCGATAGTTTCTCATCGCGAGCAGTCGTGAGCATATGCTACTGCTCGTAAAGAGAAACCTGACCGTCCCGCGTTGAGAATCTCGCTGGGAGGTTTATTTTCCACGCTCGCAATCGGCAACTTGATGTTGCTGATCGCGATCAAGGAAAAAGTCTCACTGGAATGTAATTTTGCTTGCTCGCGGTCGCCAACTTGATGTTAAGGACAGCGAGCAAGCAAAAAAAGGACAGCTGCACTACGCTACGAGTGTTTGCACTGTGCTACGTGCAGTTCGCATAGTGTGAAGTAGCGGAAACTTCAGCAACTACGCGAGAGTAGCGTAGCGCTTCGCCCAGGGTTAATGTATAGCACATTACACCTCACAGACCATACAAACTCAGCCACCAGCCTCGTGCTCAACCTACCAGCCTGCATGCATAGCACGTTACGTCTCACAGAACATACAAAATAAAGCCACCAGTCTCATCCTCAACCTACAAGCCTGCCTGCATAGCACGTTACATCTCACAGACCTTACATAATTCATCCACCAGCTTCGTCCTCAATGTACCAGCCCGAATGCATAGCACGTTACACCTCACAAACCTTGCAAAACTCAGCCACCAGCCTCATCCCCAACCCACCAGCCTGCATGCATAGCACGGTACACCTCACAGACCTTAGAAAACTCAGTGGCACGCCTCGTTCTCCACCTACAAGCCTGCATGCATAGCAGGTTACACCTCACAGACCTTATAAACCTCAGCCACCAGCCTCATCCTCATAGCACTTAGCACCTCACAGACCTTACAAAACTCAGTGGCAGGCCTCGTTCTCAACCTTCCAGCCTGCATGCATAGCACGTTACACCACACAGACTTTACAAAACTCAGCTACTAGCCTCATCCTCAACCTACCAGCCTGCATGCATAGCACGTTACACCTCACAGACCTTTCAAAACTCAAACACCAGCCTCATCCTCAAACCACCAGCCTGCATGCATAGCACATTACACCTCATATACCTTACAAAACTCAACCACCAGCCTCATCCTCAAACCACCAGCCTGCATGCATAGCACTTTACACCTCACAGACCTTACAAAACTCAGCCACCAGCCTCATCCTAAACCCACCAGCCTGCTTGCATAGCACTTTACACCTCACAGACCTTACAAAGACCAGCCACGAGTCTCATCCTCAATCCACCAACCTGCATGCTTAGGACGTTACACCTCACAGACCTTACAAAGACCAGCCACGAGTCTCATCCTCAATCCACCAGCCTGCATGCATAGGACGTTACACCTCACTGACCTTACAAAACTCAGCCAACAGCCTCATCCCCAACCTACCAGCCTGCATGCATAGCATGTTACACCTCACAGACCTTACAAAGACCAGCCACCAGTCTTATCCTCAACCCACCAGCCTGCATGCATAGCACGTTACACCTCACAGACCTTACAAATCTAAGCCACCAGCCTCAGCCTCAACTTACCAGCCTACATGCATAGCGTGTTACACCTCACACACCTTACGAAACTCAGCCACCAGTCTCATCCTCAACCCACCAGGGTGCATGCATAGCACGTTACACCTCACTGACCTTACAAAACTCAGCCACCAGCCTCATCCTCAACCTACCAGCCTGCATAAATAGCACGTTATACCTCACAGACCTTACAAAACTCAGCGACACGCCTCGTTCTCCACCTACGAGCCTGCATGCATAGCACGGTACACCTCACAGACCTTAGAAAACTCATCGGCACGCCTCGTTCTCCTCCTATCAGCCTACATACATAGCAGTTAACACCCAACAGACCTTACAAAACTCAGCCACCAGCCTCATCCTCATATCACGTTACAACTCACAGACCTTACATAACTCAGCGGCACGCCTCGTTCTCAACCTTCCAGCCTGCATGCATATCACGTTACACCTCACAGACCTTACAAATCTAAGCCACCAGCCTCAGCCTCAACTTACCAGCCTACATGCATAGCGTGTTACACCTCACACACCTTACGAAACTCAGCCACCAGTCTCATCCTCAACCTACCAGGGTGCATGCATAGCACGTTACACCTCACAGACCTTTCAAAGCTCAGCCATCAGCCTCATCCCCAACCCACCAGCCTGCATGCATAGCACGTTACACCTCACAGACCTTTCAAAGCTCAGTCACCAGCCTCATCCTCAACATACCAGCCTGCATGCTGTGACGAGGGGGACCCGGACTCGGGTCCTCCAGGCTTACCTGTTACTATGTCCCCTCTTTCCGAAACCCCACACATGCATAGCAGGTTACACTTCACAGACCTTACAACATTGAGCCACCAGTCTCGTCCTCAACCTACAAGCCTGCCTGCGTAGCGCGGTACACCTCACAGACCTTTCAAAACTCAGCTACCAGCCTCATCCTCAACCCACCAACCTGCATGCGTAGCACGTTACACCTCACAGCCCTTACAAAACTCAACCACCAGCCTTGTCCTTAACGTACCAGCCTCATGCATAACACAATACTCCTCACAGACCTTACAAAACTCAGCCACCAGCCTCATCCTCAACCTACCAGCCTGCATGTATAGCACGTTACACCTCACAGACCTTACAAAACTCAGCTACCAGCCTCATCCTCAACCCACCAACCTGCATGCGTAGCACGTTACACCTCACAGACCTTACAAAGACCAGCCACCAGTCTCATCCTCAACCTACCAGCCTGCATGTATATTACGTTACACCTCAAAGAGCTGTACTGACTGCCTATCTGCAAATAAGCATCAGCCTTATGTATCTCAACAACATCATCTACTTGCACAAACCTGCCAGACATCTCTGTTCAGCCAGACTCCTACTTGCCCTCCTCCTCCTTCAGACACAGAACCAGATCCGGAGTTTGCGCCTCATCCCATCTCGCTGATAAAGCCTGGGACGATCTGCCCTTGTACGTCAGCTCTTGAATTCCCCAAGAAGCGGAAACCCTGCCTCTTCCCTTAGCCCCGAGCCTGGCTCGGCCCATATAACTCCAGCTTTAGTGGCAGAATACCCTCCATGGTTACACTGTCTGCAGCTCCCAGCCAGCTTTTGGCAAGCCCATGCTCCTGCACCACGAATGAAGCAGGGAGGGTGCCCACACAGAATTTCCAAGGTTTTACCCCATCTCTGGAAGAGCAGCTAGGGAGCCAGCTTCTAATTTTAATATTTTCCCAGTCTACTACCAAGTATCCTGTATTTGCAGACATTAATCACAACGGGCCCGATTCACAGAACTAACTGAAGACAAAATCATAAACTTACTACTTTTGGTATTCACAGAAGGCATTTAGAAGTAGTAAAGTTAGGATTTTATCTTAAGTTTGACTTAAGACAAACTTAAGACAGACTTAAGCTAGGATTTTGTCTTCAGTTTGACTTAAGTCTGTCTTAAGTCTGTCTTAAAGTCTGTCTTAAGTTTGTCTTAAGTCTGTCGGTGGGGTCCGCTCTTGGTTTCTTCAGGAGGGCGCTGAGCTCGGCCTGCTTCCAGCTCTCCGGGAAGGTGGCGGTGTTGAAGGAGGTGTTGATGATGGACCGGAGTTGGGGTGCGATGATGGAGTCGGCTTTGTTGAAGACGTGGTGGGGGCAGGGGGCAGTTGGTGATCCGGAGTGGATGGTGTTCATCACGCGGGTGGTGTCTTCGGTGCTGACCGGAGTCCAGGCGCGGAGAGTGGTGTTGGGGGGCATTGGTTCGGTGGTTGGGTGCATGGTCTGTGCGCCGAAGCTTTTGTGTAAGTCGGCGATCTTGCTGTGGAAGAACGAGGTGAGTGAGTCGCAGAGGTCTTGCGAGGGGGTGATGTCATTGTTTCCAGTGCTGGGGTTGGAGAGCTCTTTGACGATGCTGAAGAGTTCCTTGCTGTTGTGGGCGTTGTTGTCCAGTCATTCCTTGAAAGCTGTCTTCTTGGTGGTGCAGATCAGCTGGTGGTGTTTGCGGCGGTGTGCTTGAGGGCAGTCATGTTGTCTGTGGTCTGGTTGTTGCTCCAGGCTTTCTCAAGGGTGCGGCAGTTCTTCTTGGAGTTCTTGAGTTCGTCGGTGAACGAGGAGGCTTTCTTGCTGCCGGGTCTGCTGGGAGGGGCCTTCAGTGGTGCGAGGTTGTCTGCGCAGTTGGTGATCCACTGTGTGAGGTTGCTGGCTGCTTCGTTGGGGTCCGTTGTGCTGGCGGGAGGGTTCTGGCTGAGGGAGGTGGTGAGCTGGTCGGCGGTGATCTTGTTCCAGCTCCTGCGATGGACCTGTTGCGGGTGGTGGGTCGTGGTTCTTCTGAAGCTGAAGTGGACGCAGCTGTGGTCCGTCCAAAGAAATTCGGTGGAGTGTCTGAAGGAGATGTACTTGTTGGAGGAGAAGACGGGGTCAAGCGTGTGGCCGGCGTAGTGGGTGGGGGTGTTCACCAGTTGCTTGAGTCCGAGGTTGGCGAGGTTGTCCAGCAGGGTGGTGGTGTTGCTGTTGTTGTTGTTCTCCAGGTGGAAGTTGAAGTCCCCTAGGAGGATGTAGTCAGTGGAGGGGAGGGCGTGCGGACTGATGAAGTCTGCGATGTCTTCGGTGAATTGGGTGCGTGGTCCCGGGGGTCTGTAGATGAGGGTGCCTCTGAGGGTCATCTTGGGGTCGGTGTGTATCTGGAAGTGGAGGTGTTCAGCGGCGGTGAGGGTGTCGTCGGAATTGGTCGTGATGCGGATGGTGTTCTTGTGTACGATGGCAATGCCTCCTCCGGTCTGGTTGACGCGGTCCCTCCTGGTGATCTTGTACCCGTCCAGGATGGCGATGGTGATGTCGGGGGCTGAGGAGGCATTCATCCAGATTTCCGTGAGGAAGGCGTCGTCTGGTGAAGTTGTGTCAAGGAGGTTCCAGAGTTCCACGGTGTGTCTGTGGACGGAGCGGGTGTTGAGCAAGATGCACTTAAGGTGGTTGTTGCTGGTGCTTGGCTTGGCGGGTGCAGTGCTGGTTCGGAGGCAGGTGAATCGGCAGGCATTGCAGGTGAAGGGTCCGTGGGTGCATTTCGGGGTGGCTCGGTGTGAGAAGTTGGCCTGATAGGTGATGTTTCCAATTCTGGAACCACCTATTATCAGATCAAACAATCCCTTATGGTGTCAGGTTGTAAGTCAACCTTGTTAGACAAGCTATCCTAGGGGTAGCATGGACTAAGCAGCCTAAAGGCTTAACTTAAGAGGTCGTGTTAAGCGAGCTGTTTTACCACATACAATCCTGTAATATCAAATGAAAGGACACCACACAAGTATATATTATAAAAATATATGTATTTATTACTAAAAACAATCCCCAGTATTCTTTATGAATAAAGGGGCACAAGCGTTAAATCAAAAGCACAGTTTAAACATACAAAGTTGCACAATTATGGATGAGGGCAGGTGGCCAGTCAAACCATATACTAAACAAGAGGTATAAGAGATACCAATCGAACAGTGGTTAGGCCTAGGGCCTAGGGAATCGCTGGGAGCAGTCGGGACAAGCAATGCTGAAGTCGGGAGAGGCCCACGGGATTCGGGAGCAGTGCGGAAAGCGCACGCATGCACCAATGTTAACCAATGGTGCGTAAAAGTTGTAAAGTTAAAGTTTAAGGACACTTCCGCTGAACCTAGAGGAACAAAACTTAAGACACAGACCCTAGAGATGTGTACCAGTGTGGGAACACCGGCGGAGCAAAGTTACCTCACCCACAGGAAGTGGGTGCACAGGGTCGAAGTTGAGTCGGGTTTCGTCACGCAGGCTCTTGGTGCTTGAAGCTGAAAGGGCTGCAGGCGGGGTGAAAGAGAAGTGTCCGCTGGAGTCCAAGGGTGGACTCGAGTCGAAAAGTACCTGAAAGCAGAGGGGACAGAGTCTGGGTCACTCAGCAGTGACCAGGGTGGAACCAGGACGGAACCAGGCAATGTCGGGCGCAATCAGGTGGTCGTCGAGGAGCTTCTCTCCGCTGTCACGTGGGCTCTGGGGCATCTGCGACGTCCAGGAGCGGGTAACGAGCTGTCCCACGAGGGCTCTCACCGTCGGCGCAGTCGGCTTCAAGTTTGGAGCAAACAACACTTGGCAAGAGCAATCCACGCGGAACCGGGAGATTGCTTCTCACTTGAACCAGGAGGGTCAGAGTGGGGGCTCCTTTTCAGGGGAGCTGGTGCAGATCTGGAGCAACCAGATTCACAGGTCGAATTTCAAAGTTCGTCGGTACAGGGGCCACTAGCCGGCTGGCAAGTGACCGGGCCAACGCGTTGAGCCAAATGGAGCAGAAGGGCCCCACGCAGCACTCGTCGAGTGTGGAGGGCTGAACTTCGGTGCAAGAGTGGCTCAGGGTTGGGGCTTCTCAAACCCCGGTGTACAGCTTCGAGGGTCACTCGTGGGCTGCACGGTCAGCGTCTCGTGGTCAATTCAAGATGGCGTGCCCCACGCTTCCGGTCGCCTCCACGGGTCTCAGCTCTGCAGGGACTGTGGATCGGGCTGTTGGAAGGCAGGCAAGCTTGATCTCGTCGATCTCTGTCGCTCGAGTTCCGGCGGGAACTGCGACAAAGCAGACGTCGATGGCTGGATGGTGCCTGTTTGCACAGGGTGGTCACTCCTTGACCACAAGGGAGATTCTTCGGGCTTCTACGTCGAGTAGGATGTCGAAGGGTCCAGAATTTCGTTTCTTATGTTTCTTCAGGATAATCTGAAGTGCATTGGCACTGCTCCCAGTCTTATACTAATTTTGGGGGCTGGATTACCTGCTAGGTCCCCTCCTATGGGTGGGACCCAGGAAGTGGGTGGATACACCCCCTTCTTTTGATCCAGGTCGCCCTGGCACGAGGGCTGGAGTGCCCCAGAACCGGTTTGGCCGGATTATGCAAGGGGCAGCCTTGTGCTCCCCATGCAGTGTCTGGTTTCTTTCAAACCTCCCTGCTACAATCCACTACCTCCTGTCTGAGGGGTGGTAACACCCCCCTGCGACAGGAAACCCTTTGTCCAGGCCCCATTTGGCTGAGTTTCGGTCAGCTTCAGGGGGTCAGACTTCTGTCTGTGGCAGAGGCATCCATTTTGTGGATCTAAGGTCTTTTTAGAAATTAACCGCATTTAAGTAAAGTAACATGTCTTACCCCTCTAGAGGGGTGGAATGCTATCCCCGTCGCCAGAACTGGCGAGGGGATAGTATTCCAAATCGTATGACACCTTACACGACATGTTTTGATAAAGCCAAACCAGAGTTGCTATATAACCGTGAGGATTATAAGGCACTTAAGAGTATATGGTATGGCATTATTCTGAAACAGCTTAGGGAGTTGTTCCCAACAGCTGCAGACAGGCTCAGCTCATGCTAGAGCTCCATCTCACATTAAACCACGCACTCTGCCTCCAGGATTGATGAGGCCTTCCATAGGAGTGGCTCACAGGTTTATATGTGTCCAGATATAGGTTTAGATATAGGTATACTATATCTAAGTAAGGGGTGATTACACCACCTTACCCCAGCTGAGTGATCAGCCAGTTGTGTCAATTTAAGAACCAGCCAGGGGTGGCAAAAGATATGCTGCAGCCCCTGGTAGGCCTTGGTGGCCCCTATGCCCTGGGCACCTATAGTGCATTATACAGGGGCTGACAATGGGTCCATTTCCAATTGTGGTATGTACCTAGGGTACATGGAATCCATTTTACAGAGAGAGCAGATGGCCTGGGGCCCTGATTAGCAGGGAACCAGGTCAACTAAGCCAAAAAACCAGCTAAACACAGGCAAAAAATCTGGGGTAACCATAGTCAGGTAGCCACCTTCCTACACAACCCCCCCAAACGAAAGGAGATAAGGCTATCCTTGGCCAGGTAAGCCTATATTGCCTGAGTGGCCATATAAGGAAGTACCTGCACTAGCATGGGTACCCCCTGTCTCATGGTCCACTAAGCAGTCCCTCACCCGTGGGGTATTAGAGGGTCTCCACCATAGGGAATCACTACCTTGGGTGTGTTTATGCAAAGTTAAAGGCTGGTTTGGATATGGAGTATTGAAGTGAGGCTCTACTAATTTAGGGCTTAGCTTCCTCCAATTATCTTCCACCATGTGTGCCTTTCTGTTTAACTGCGTTGCACTGTGCTCTCAGGGTCAGCCTCTGGCTACCTAAAGCTGGAGGCTGGGTCCCTCTGTTTGGCTTGCTGGAGGGACAGTTCAGGTTTGGGCCCTTTGGGTCCCAGGTGTGGCTGTGCCCAACAGAATCCATCTGTGGGAGGTCCCTAACTGTTTTTAAGGGGGCTCCCTCAGGAGTTTTTAAAGTTTTCACCTTACTAGGGCTACTAGTTTTGGTGCCCCTAATCTGTTGATGGGGGTGCTTTATTTGACAGGGGGCCCTCTGGGTCTCACTGTCCTTCTTGTCCTCTGCAGCCCTGGGCTGGCTAAGGCAAGGGAGAGAGGGGCAGGTTACCTGCTCCAGACTGGGTCCCACCTGAGAAGGGTCCACTGACATCAGAGGCTCTGTCAGGCTAGGCCCAACCACCTCTGGGGCAGTTCCTTCATCAGGGGTAAGATCAGTTCCCTGAGGAGGCTGATCCTGTCCTAAAGTCTGGTGAGGGGGAGATTTCTCTTCCTCCTCCATGCTCTCAGTTTGTGTGGAGTTATCCATCATTTCAGGCTTCACAACACACATATCAGTTTGAGTTTGGGCTGTGGCCATCACAGCCCCACCAACCTTTTCAGGAGGAGACTCAGTTTGGGTTTCTGCTGTTCTCATAACAGCTTTTCTATTCTGTTCAGGAAGAGCTTTTGCTAAAGATGGGGCAGAGAGTTTCTCAGCCCTACCAACCTTTTCAGGAAGGACATCTTGAATTGGGGCTGTAGCCATTACAGCCCCACTAACCTTTCCATTGGAATTCACCATTCTAGAATGGGTTTCCTGTTCAACCTCAGCCCAGGCTGAGATTTCTAAATCATTACCCAGTAGACAGTCCACAGGCAAGTTTGATGACACTGCCACTCTCTTTGGGCCAGTGACACCTCCCCAGCTGAGACTTACTACTGCCATGGGATGATTTGTTTGGATGCCATCAATGTTTATTACCTGGTATGTGGCACCAGGTAAAAGTTGCTTAGAGGGGACTATGCCATCAGCCACCATGGTGATGCTAGCCCCTGTGTCTCTAAAAGCTTCAACTCTCAAACCATTGATGATGGGTTCTTGTCTATATTTGCTCAAAGTATTTGGGCAATCAGAGAAGTTGGCAAACCCCATGCCAGTCTCATAAACAAGATTATTTGGGGATGGGGATCTGGATAGGCCAGGGTCCTCCTGGGCTCCAAAAGTAAACCCACCCAGATTCCTGGGTGTGCTCCCACTTCCTGGGGGATTACTGTTGACAGTAACAGGAGGTGTTGGAGCTGGCTTTGGAGGTATATTCTCTTTATTGTTATTCTTGGGACAACAGTTGTCTGTTTTGTAATGCCCAACCTGTTTACAGGCATAACAATAAGGTTTTTTCTCAGTTGAAGAAGTGTCTTGGGACCCACCCCCATTCTTGGAATTTTGGGGCCCTGGGGAAGTCTTTTCTTTACTTTTATCCCCACCCTTTTCTTGAGGCTTGGTAGACTCCTTCTTCTGGTTACTGTCCTGATTCTTAGGCCTAATCCTGGTTCTGACCCACTTGTCTGCCTTCTTTCCCAATTCTTGGGGAGAGGTCAGATCAGAGTCCACCAGGTGCTGGTGTAAGAGCTGGTTCTGACAATTACTTAGGATCTGCTCCCTCATAATCAAATTATACAATCCTGTAAAGTCATGTACTTTGCTGCCATGTAGCCAACCCTCCAGAGCCTTAGTTGCACAATCAACAAAATCAGTCCAGTCCTGAGTCTGTGTCTTCTGGGTGTCTCTGAACTTCAACCTGTACTGTTCAGTGGTTAAGCCAAACCCATCTATCAGAACACTCTTCAGGACTTTGTAATTGTTTGCATCCTCATGTCTAACAGTGAGGAGCGTATCTCTCCCTTTCTCTGAAAAGGAGTACCATAAGATTGCTGCCCACTGTTCCTCAGGAACCTGCTGTACCATGCAGGCTCTCTCAAGAGCAGTTATCCACTTGTGGATGTCATCCCCTTCTTTGTAGGGGGGCACAATCTTTGTCAGGTTTCTACTATCATAGGACCTGGGTTTCTCTTTAGGAATATTGCTGCCACCAGTGGCATCTAAGCCACACAATTTTTGCTCTCTTGCCAAGGCAAGTCTAGCTTGAGCCAAGGCTACCTCCTCCCTCTCTATTTGGAGTTTGACAGCCCTCATTCTGGCCCTATGCTCTATCTTCTGAGAGGCAGTCATGCCTCTCTGAGATTCTCTTGAGGCACTAGAAATATGAGAGTCCCCTGAGGGAGATCTCACTCTTCTGTTGCTTGGGAGAATGACATGGTAGGATCTGGGGAGGTGCTGGCCCTCTCCATTTCCCAGTAGGTCTAAGTTGGCCTGGTTAAGCCTGGCAACTTGAACCTGGCTACCCTGCTGATCCTGATCTTCTGGACCCTCTACATCTGAGTCCTCCTCCTCCTCTTCCTCCTCTTCTTCTTCCTCTGGAGGGGTATCAGTCACAGGGGGGTTACCTCCATCTCCTGATTCTAAGGGAGCTTCATTTCCCTTCTCTAAGTCATCCTGCTCTAGAATGGCTATCAGGATAGGACAGGTGGGACTTCTGCCCCTTTTTAACCCTCTTGATATGCACAAGGCAATCAAGTCCTTTCGGGTTAATTTGTCATAGCTGGAAGTTGCCTTGGTAAGGTCAACTGTCACAGGAGCAGACCCTGAGGCTTTTCCTGTGTCAGACATGACTCTAGTGTGGTGTAAGTGATGCACCTACCTACACTAAGTGTTTCCCTACTGTACATTGCTAGTGAGTTGTAGTCAGGGTGTGCTAATCCCTTTAATCTACAACTACTAAGTTCAGTAGAACTTAATATGCTAAGCTTTTGATTTATATGTACCTAGAGGTACTTGATGTGATCTTTCAATTTGATAAAAAGATTGTAATGGTAAAACAACAGCAAGCTCAAATCCGCACCGCTGCCACCAATGTGAGAAGTTGGCCTGATAGGTGATGTTTCCAATTCTGGAACCACCTATTATCAGACCAAACAATCCCTTATGGTGTCAGGTTGTAAGTCAACCTTGTTAGACAAGCTATCCTAGGGGTAGCATGGACTAAGCAGCCTAAAAGCTTAACTTAAGAGGTCGTGTTAAGCGAGCTGTTTTACCACATACATTCCTGTAATATCAAATGAAAGGACACCACACACGTATATATTATAAAAATATATGTATTTATTACTAAAAACAATCCCCAGTATTCTTTATGAATAAAGGGGCACAAGCGTTAAATCAAAAGCACAGTTTAAACATACAAAGTTGCACAATTATGGATGAGGGCGGGTGGCCACTCAAACCATAAACTAAACAAGTGGTATAAGAGATACCAATCGAACAGTGGTTAGGCCTAGGGCCTAGGGAATCGCTGGGAGCAGTCGGGACAAGCAATGCTGAAGTCGGGAGAGGCCCACGGGATTCGGGAGCAGTGCGGAAAGCGCACGCATGCACCAATGTTAACCAATGGTGCGTAAAAGTTGTAAAGTTAAAGTTTAAGGACACTTCCGCTGAACCTAGAGGAACAAAACTTAAGACACAGACCCTAGAGATGTGTACCAGTGTGGGAACACTGGCGGAGCAAAGTTACCTCACCCACAAGAAGTGGGTGCACAGGGTCGAAGTTGAGTCGGGTTTCGTCACGCAGGCTCTTGGTGCTTGAAGCTGAAAGGGCTGCAGGCGGGGTGAAAGAGAAGTGTCCGGTGGAGTCCAAGGGTGGACTCGAGTCGAAAAGTACCTGAAAGCAGAGGGGACAGAGTCTGGGTCACTCAGCAGTGACCAGGGTGGAACCAGGACGGAACCAGGCAATGTCGGGCGCAATCAGGTGGTCGTCGAGGAGCTTCTCTCCGCTGTCACGTGGGCTCTGGGGCATCTGCGACGTCCAGGAGCGGGTCACGATCTGTCCCACGAGGGCTCTCACCGTCGGCGCAGTCGGCTTCAAGTTTGGAGCAAACAACACTTGGCAAGAGCAATCCACGCGGAACCAGGAGATTGCTTCTCACTTGAACCAGGAGGGTCAGAGTGGGGGCTCCTTTTCAGGGGAGCTGGTGCAGATCTGGAGCAACCAGATTCACAGGTCGAATTTCAAAGTTCGTCGGTACAGGGGCCACTAGCCGGTTGGCAAGTGACCGGGCCAACGCGTTGAGCCAAATGGAGCAGAAGGGCCCCACGCAGCACTCGTCGAGTGTGGAGGGCTGAACTTCGGAGCAAGAGTGGCTCAGGTTTGGGGCTTCTTAAACCCCGGTGTACAGCTTCGAGGGTCACTCGTGGGCTGCACGGTCAGCGTCTCGTGGTCAATTCAAGATGGCGTGCCCCACGCTTCCGGTCGCCTCCACGGGTCTCAGCTCTGCAGGGACTGTGGATCGGGCTGTTGGAAGGCAGGCAAGCTTGATCTCGTCGATCTCTGTCGCTCGAGTTCCGGCGGGAACTGCGACAAAGCAGACGTCGATGGCTGGATGGTGCCTGTTTGCACAGGGTGGTCACTCCTTGACCACAAGGGAGATTCTTCGGGCTTCTACGTCGAGTAGGATGTCAAAGGGTCCAGAATTTCGTTTCTTATGTTTCTTCAGGATAATCTGAAGTGCATTGGCACTGCTCCCAGTCTTATACTAATTTTGGGGGCTGGATTACCTGCTAGGTCCCCTCCTATGGGTGGGACCCAGGAAGTGGGTGGATACACCCCCTTCCTTTGATCCAGGCCGCCCTGGCACGAGGGCTGGAGTGCCCCAGAACCGGTTTGGCCGGATTATGCAAGGGGCAGCCTTGTGCTCCCCATGCAGTGTCTGGTTTCTTTCAAACCTCCCTGCTACAATCCACTATCTCCTGTCTGAGGGGTGGTAACAATCCCCTGCGACAGGAAACCCTTTGTCCAGGCCCCATTTGGCTGAGTTTCGGTCAGCTTCAGGGGGTCAGACTTCTGACTGTGGCAGAGGCATCCATTTTGTGGATCTAAGGTCTTTTTAGAAATTATTCGCATTTAAGTAAAGTAACATGTCTTACCCCTCTAGAGGGGTGGAATGCTATCCCCGTCGCCAGAACTGGCGAGGGGATAGTATTCCAAATCGTATGACACCTTACACGACATGTTTTGATAAAGCCAAACCAGAGTTGCTATATAACCGCGAGGATTATAAGGCACTTAAGAGTATATGGTATGGCATTATCCTGAAACAGCTTAGGGAGTTGTTCCCGACAGCTGCAGACAGGCTCAGCTCATGCTAGAGCTCCATCTCACATTAAACCACGCACTCTGCCTCCAGGATTGATGAGGCCTTCCATAGGAGTGGCTCACAGGTTTATATGTGTCCAGATATAGGTTTAGATATAGGTATACTATATCTAAGTAAGGGGTGATTACACCACCTTACCCCAGCTGAGTGATCAGCCAGTTGTGTCAATTTAAGAACCAGCCAGGGGTGGCAAAAGATATGCTGCAGCCCCTGGTAGGCCTTGGTGGCCCCTATGCCCTGGGCACCTATAGTGCATTACACAGGGGCTGACAAGGGGTCCATTTCCAATTGTGGTATGTACCTCGGGTACATGGAATCCATTTTACAGAGAGAGCAGATGGCCTGGGGCCCTGATTAGCAGGGAACCAGGTCAACTAAGCCAAAAAACCAGCTAAACACAGGCAAAAAAATCTGGGGTAACCATAGTCAGGTAGCCACCTTCCTACACTCGGTAGGAGGCGGTGTTCCGGCCAGCGTTGAGGGCGTTGAGGGTGGCGGCGTCGTAGGTCCATCGGGTGGTCTTGCATCAGCAGGGGCCAGGGGTTCTGGGGCTGGCGCGGGCCTGGCACGGACAGGCGCAGTCGGGCTTGCCTTTGGCGCACCTTCGGCGCACAATCGGCGCGCCCGCTGGGCGTGACCGCTGAGCGTGACCGCTGCGCGTGACCGCTGTGCGTACGTGCGGACTCTGCCATAAATGGAGAGTGGGAGGGAGGAGCAGCTGGGAGGCGGGAGAGGGCCGGCGAATGGGGATTGGGGACGAGGAAGGGGGTGGGGCCGCAGGGGAGCAGCGGCGGGGGTCGGGAAGGAAAGGAAAAACGGCGGGAAGAAGAGCTGAGGTGGCGGCGAGGGGAAAGGCCTGAGGGCGGAGTCCCTGGAGGCAGCGGCGGCACACGAGCAGGGAGCCTGAGGGAAGTCCCTAGAGGCAGCGGCAGCACGCGAGCAGGGAGCCTGAGGGAAGTCCTAAGAGACTGCGATCAGGAAGCAGTGGCTGTGGCAGCAATGGTGACCTGGCACACGGGCCGTGCGGTAGGTGGAACGACCTGGAGGGGTCACAGCTCACTGCCGTGCGGTCCCAGATATATGTGTGCAACTGGGAGGGAGGAACAGCTGGGAGGCGGGAGCGGGGCGGCGAATGGGGATCGGGGACGAGGAAGGGGTCGGTGCCGCAGGGGAGCAGCGGCGGGGGTCGGGAAGGAAAGGAAAAACTGCGGGAAGAAGAGCGGAGGTGGCGGCGAGGGGAAAGGCCTGAGGGCGGAGTCCCTGGAGGCAGCGGCGGCACACGAGCAGGGAGCCTGAGGGAAGTCCCTAGAGGCTGCGGCAGCACGCGAGCAGGGAGACTGAGGGAAGTCCTAAGGGACGGCGATCAGGAAGCAGTGGCTGTGGCAGCAATGGTGACCTGGCACACGGGGGCCGTGCATTAGGTGGAGCGACCTGGAGGGGTCACTCCACAGTTCAGTTCCCTTTTCTCTTTGTGGATTTATTCTTAAACTTCGGTCTGCAGTTCAGTCTTTGTACTCACATAGTTTTTAAGCCCCATGGTTACCTGCATTTGCCAAGCCTTGCTGCTCTGATGCAATTGTATTCCTCTGTGAGAGTCTTAAGCACAGCAGACTTGAATCTGGCCTTCGTTCCCCATCAGACAAGAGCCGGATTGGCTGGAATTCTTTTCCATCCTTGCTCCAGCCGTATAGAACGCTCTGCCGGCTTCGCTAAGAAAGACTCAAAAACACTTAAGTTTTCAGAGGCAACTAAAGACCTGGTTGTTCTCATCCTTGGCCTAGCCTGCCTTCCTCTTTTGCTGTCGTCTTATTTGTGACTGGCACCAGGAAGCCCCATTCTGGGGGCAGCGATGCGCTACAGAAATCTTTTTAACATAACATAACATTTGCATGTTGCAGTTTGGGCAGGTGTGTGATGCCCGCGTGCTAGGGTTCTGCTCTTGCAGCTTCTGAGCCTTTAGGGGTGAGGTGGAGACCTCGCATGACCATAGCACGTTACACCTCACACACCGTAGAAAACTCAGCCACCAGTCTCATTCTCAACCTACAAGCCTGCCTGTATAGCACGGTACACCACACAGACCTTTCAAAACTCAGCCATCAGCCTCATCCTCAACCCACCAGCCTGCATCGATAATACCTTATACCTCACAGACCTCACAAAACCCAGCCAACAGCCTCGTCCTTAACGTAGCAGCCTGCATGCATAGCACGTTACACCTCAGACCTTACAAAACTTAGCCACCAGCCTCGTCCTCAACCTACCAGCCTGCATGTATAGCACATCACGCCTTACAGACCATACAAAACTCAGCCACCAGTCTCATTCTCAACCTAAAAGCCTGCCTGCATAGCACGGTACACCACACAGACCGTACAAAACTCAGCCACTAGCCTCGTCCTTAACGTACCAGCCTGCATGCATAGCACGTTACACCTCTCAGACCTTACAAAACTCAGCCACCAGCCTCGTCCTCAATCCACCAGCCTGCATGCATAGCACGTTACACCTCACAGACCTTACAAAACTCAGCCACCAGCCTCGTCCTCAATCCACCAGCCTGCATGCATAGCACGTTACACCTCACAGACCTTACAATACTCAGCCACCAGCCTCATCCTCAACACATAAGCCTGCATGTATAGCACGTTACACCTTACAGACCTTACGGAACTCATCCACCAGCCTCATCCTCCACCTAGCAGCCTGCATGCATAGCAGGTTGAAACTCACAGACCTTACAAAACTCAGCCACCAGCCTCATCCTCCTAGCACATTACACCTCACTGACCTTACAAAACTCAGCCACTCTCCTCGTTTTCAACCTTCCGGCCTGCATGCATAGCACGTTACACCTCACAGATCTTACAAAGCCAAGCCACCAGTATCATCCTCAACCCACCAGCCTGCATGCATAGCAAGTTACGCCTCACTGACCTTACAAAACTCAGCCACCATCACCATCCTCAACCTACCAGCTGGCTTGCATAGCACGTTACACCTCACTGACCTTACAAAACTCAGCCACCAGCCTCATCCTCAACCCACCAGCCTGCATGCATAGCACGTTACACCTCACTGACCTTACAAAACTCAGCCACCAGCCTCATCCTCAACCCACCAGCCTGCATGCATAGCACGTTACACTTTACAGACCTTACAAAACTCAGCCACCAGCCTCATCCTCAAGTCACCAGCCTGCATGCATAGCATGTTACGCCTCACAGACCTTACAAAACTCAGCCACCAGCATCATCCTCAACCTACCTGCCTGCATGCATAGCACGTTACACCTCACAGACTGTACAAAACTCAGCCACCAATTTCATCCTCACCCCAACAGCCTGCATGCATAGTAACCATGGGTATAGTTTGCGAAGTAGCGCTATGCGTAACTATGCGAAGTGCACTTCGCACTACGCCAGCTACGCATAGCACTACGTGAACTGCTTAAAACCCTGTTCGCACTGTGCAAGATGCAGTTTTCAATGATTGCACAGTGAGGACAAGCATCCGGCACTGTGCAATCATCGAAAATGGCATCTTGCACAGTGCGGGCTGTAGTTTTCTGCCGCTCAAGTAGATTTTTACTCGAGCGGCAGCTTTCTCAACGCGGACTGATAGTTTCCCATCGCGAGCGGTCGCAAGCATATGCTACCGCTCGCAATGAGAAACCTGACCTCCCCGCGTTGAGAATCTCGCTGGGAGGTTTATTTTCCACGCTTGTGATCGGCAACTTGATGTTGCTGATCGCGATCAAGGAAAAAGTCTCACCGGAATGTCATTTTCCTGCTCGCGGACGCCAACTTGACGTTAAGGACCGCGAGCAAGCAAAAAAATGACAGCTGCACTACGCTACGTGTGTTTGCATTGTGCTACGTGCAGTTCGCATAGTGCGAAGTAGCGGAAACTTCACCAAGTATGGGAGAGTAGCGTAGTGCTTCGCCCAGGGTTAATGTATAGCACATTACTCCTCACAGACCTTACAAACTCAGCCACCACCCTCGTCCTCAAACTACAAGCCTGCCTGCACAGCATGGTACACCTCACAGACCTTACAAAACTTAGCCACCAGCCTCATGCTCAACCCACCAGCATGCATGAATGCATAGCACATTACATCTCACAGACCTTACATAATTCATCCACCAGCCTCATCCCCAACCCACCAGCCTGCATGCATAGCATGTTACACCTCACAGACCTTACAAAACTCAGCCACCAGCCTTATCCTCAACCTACGAGCCTGTATGCATAGCACGTTACACCTCACAGACCTTAGAAAACTCAGTGGCATGCCTCGTTCTCCACCTACAAGCCTGCATGCATAGCACGGTACACCTCACATACCTTACAAAACTCAGCCACCAGCCTCATACTTAACCTACCAGCCTGCATGCATAGCATGTTACACCTCACAAACCTTACAAATCTCAGCCACCAGCCTGTCCTCAACCTACCAGCCTGCATGCCTACACGTTACACCTCACAGACCTTACAAAAACCAGCCACCAGTCTAATCCTCAACCCACCAGCCTCCATGCATAGCACGTTTCACCTCACAGACCTTTCAAAGTCCAGCCACCAGTCTCATCCTCAACCCACCAGCCTGCTTGCATAGCGCGTTTCACCTCACAGACTTTTCAAAGTCCATCCACCAGTCTAATCCTCAACCCACCAGCCTGCATGCATAGCACGTTATACCTCACAGACCTTACAAAACTCAGCCACCAGTCTCATCCTCAACCCACCAGCCTGCATGGATAGCACATTACGCCTCACAGACCTTACAAAACTCAACCACCAGCCTCGTCCTCAACGTACCAGCTTGCATGCATAACACGTTACTCCTCACAGACCTTACAAAACTCAGCCACCAGCCTCATCCTCAACCCACCAGCCTGCATGCATACATGTTACACCTCACAGACCTTACAAAACTCAGCCACCAGTCTCATCCTCAACCCACCGACCTGCATGCATAGCACGTTACACATCACAGATCTTACAAATCTCAGCCACCAGACTTGTCCTTAACCTACTAGCCTGCATGTGTAGCACGTTACACCTCACAGACCTTTAAAACTCAGCCACCAGCCTTGTCCTTAACGTACCAGCCTCATGCATAGCACATTGCACCTCACAGACCTTTAAAACTTAGCCACCAGTCTCATCCTCAACCCACCAGCCTGCATGCATAGCACGTTACACCTCACAGACCTTACAAAACTCAGCCATCAGCCTCATCCTCAACCCACCGACCTGCATGCATAGCACATTACACCTCACAGACCTTCTAAAACTCAGTCACCAGCCTCATCCTCAACATACCAGCCTGCATGCTGTGACGAGGGGGACCCGGACTCGGGTCCTCCAGGCTTACCTGTTACTATGTCCCCTCTTTCCGAAACCCCACACATGCATAGCAGGTTACACTTCACAGACCTTACAACATTGAGCCACCAGTCTCATCCTCAACCCACCAACCTGCATGCGTAGCACGTTACACCTCACAGCCCTTACAAAACTCAACCACCAGCCTTGTCCTTAACGTACCAGCCTCATGCATAACACAATACTCCTCACAGACCTTACAAAACTCAGCCACCAGCCTCATCCTCAACCTACTAGCCTACATGTATAGCATGTTACACCTCACAGACCTTTACAACTCAGCCAGCAGTCTCATCCTCAACCCACCAGCCTGCATGTATATTACGTTACACCTCAAAGAGCTGTACTGACTGCCTATCTGCAAATAAGCATCAGCCTTATGTACCTCAACAACATCATCTACTTGCACAAACCTGCAGACATCTCTGTTCAGCCAGACTCCTACTTGCCCTCCTCCTCCTTCAGACACAGAACCAGATCCGGAGTTTGCGCCTCATCCCATCTCGCTGATAAAGCCTGGGACGATCTGCCCTTGTACGTCAGCTCTTGAATTCCCCAAGAAGCGGAAACCCTGCCTCTTCCCTTAGCCCCGAGCCTGGCTCGGCCCATATAACTCCAGCTTTAGTGGCAGAATACCCTCCATGGTTACTTGTGTGCTGTACACATAACATAACTAACATAACATGGGATACCACAACACAACCCAACACAATACAACACAACATAACATAACAACATGACATTCTTCTGTGCATGGCACAGCATAACATAGCACAACACAATATAATATAACACAGCACAGCATAACAACATGACATAACACAATTGAACTAACATAACTTTGCTTATGCAGGGATATGAATTTGATAATGGCAGTGAGGGGAACAGAAGCAGTCCCTGTGGCAGGGAAGTGGTAACTGCCCCTAATTCTAGTCTTATTGATCATGGCAAACCCCATGCAGTCATGTGGAAGCAGGATGGTTATGAGACATTATTTATTCCACCGAGAGGATAATGATGAACACTGTCTGCAGCTCCCAGCCAGCTTCTGGCAAGCCCATGCTCCTGCACCACGAATGAAGCAGGGAGGGTGCCCACACAGAATGTCCAAGGTTTTACCCCCTCTCTGGAAGAGCAGCTAGGGAGCCAGCTTCTAATTTTAATATTTTCCCAGTCTACCACCAAGTATCCTGTATTTGCAGACATTAAGGTCTTCAGCAGTAGTCACAACGGGCCCGATTCACAGAACTAACTGAAGACAAAATCATAAACTTACTACTTTTGGTATTCACAGAAGGCATTTAGTAGTAGTAAAGTTAGGATTTTGTCTTAAGTTTGACTTAAGACAAACGTAAGACAGACTTAAGACAGACTTAAGCTAGGATTTTGTCTTCAGTTTGTCTTAAGTCTGTCTTAAGTCTGTCTTAAAGTCTGTCTTAAGTTTGTCTTAAGTCAAACTTAAGAAAAAATCCTAACTTTACTACTACTAAATGCCTTCTGTGAATACCAAAGTAGTAAGTTTAGGATTTTGTCTTAAGTTAGTTCTGTGGATCGGCCCCAACATCTCTGCCCCGGCACACAAGATAGTGGTTCAGCACTCAATTCCAAAGTTGTTAAATGTGTATAGTGAAACATGAGTCTATTGTACACAATTTGTAACTTCAAGCAATGTCATCATCTAGTCTCAATAAACAGATGTGAAGATAATTTCTTCTTTCAGTAAATCTTTATTCATCTCCATTTTTCTTAAAATCACCTCAATCGAACAGTAGCCAATGTATTTCGTCCGCCAAGAACTTCTTCAGGGCTTAGTACACATGCTGTCAACATTTATACTTCTTACTTTGATGAGTATTGAAGTTGGTTGTTGTATATAAAAGTTTAGAGTGCAATTGCTCCAGCTGTTTGCCAGTGTGGCGTCCGGTTCAAGTAAAGGACCAGGGAAACGAGGCAACCTTCTGGCATTGCATCCACGCTGTATTACAGATGCAGTAAAAGAGGCAAATACATAGTAATTGTGCACTGTGAGAAATCAGGGCCTGTTTGCAGTGTCCCCCACTTTTAGCCCCCGTTTTGCCTACTAGGTGCTGGTTTAGTGACTTTGACAGCTCCATGGGCTCTGCTAACCAGACCCAGGGCCTCTGTTTGGATTGAAATTATGTTATAATTCCGTATAATTAGAATTGGCAATGAGAGACCCTGTAAGTCCCTAGGATATAATAAGGTAAGGGGGATTCAGACTACCTATAAGTGCCTAGTCACTAGTATATAATGGAGCAGGGAGTGTAGAGGCCCAGTAGATTTGCTGCACTGGAGTGTGATTTCCTAATTGCGACAAATAGCACCTCGCAATTAGGAAATCTCTATTCAGAATGCACAGTAGTAGTTGCATCAACAATTTGAGAATCAGTATTTGTTTGGTGCGCTACTAAGGTAATCGCATTCTTCAACTTCAATAATTGTGAGTTCTGTCAGAATTAGTGGCCGTCGTATTTTGTCATAGCCTGATGACCTCACAACTGAACATTGATGCTCAATTGGAAACAGCAGCGTGTGCATGCTGGAGATTGTGGAAAGTATCCAAACAACATCGACCTGTGTTTGTAGCATCCACCGATAAAGACATCGAATGTCAAGAAAGGACACAGAGAAGGAGGCTGGGGCCTGGAAACGCAAAATAAAATATTCAAGATAAAAACTGGAAATATTGACAGAGCAGTGCGCTGGGCACCATGACAAACCTTTTGGGAAATCATCCCTCACAGTGCCGTTATCACAAAAGAATTAAATATGGAAAGCAATACAGAAAAAATCAACTCTGTTGGTGTGATGCAGAGATCCATTGAGGGAAATCAGAAAACGATGTCAAGATCTCAGATCATGGACAAACGAGAAGGTTGCAAAGTGTCTAATCGAGGCTAGAGCTACTGGAGGAGGTCCGCCACTGCCCCAAACCAACTGCGGTAGACGAACTTGTAAAAACTACTCTGAGATCAGAATCCGTCAATGGATCAGTAAACCTGATGCACCTGACATTCCAGGAGCCTCTCTAGGGAAGTATAAGATAGCTTTGTTACATACAAACATATATGTGGTTAAGCAGTGTCAAAACACATACATTATACAACCTTTTTAATTCTTGTGTATATATAAATAGGGAATGGAATCCACATAATAGTGTACATTAAAAAAGCAGTGATTGTTCGTAGTGTATCATGGTAGATGTAGTGAAAACACATTAACACATTAGCTGGAGTACAACAAGTTTATGAATCATGATTCCATTTTCTAACAGATATTCAGGCTCATGGAAGTGATGTGTATTAAGCCGAGGGACTTGTGAAATCTCACTGACCAATTAATCTTCATAGCCAGGGCACAGCACTCTAAGCGGAATATATAAATGACAGAGTCAAACAGCATACACATTTAGTGCAAGAAGTATGTGGAAGAGACACACAGCTTGTCACCCAGGAAACTGTAGGGAGGCTAAGACAAATCCGGTCGATGTGGAGCTCGCACTCGCCATGTTGCCAACACACAATCCCAACAAATTCTGAGAACTGCTCATAGTGACGAAAATGTGCAACTCTTTGGAGGTTTGAAGGTGTCAATGCTTAAGGTTCAGTACCAGGAATGAAAAGACAAATATGAAGAAAATCATTACATTTGGTTTTCAAAAAATTCTACGTCCTCATGCTTGAACCCAGATTTCCATGAAGGAAAAGCTAGACATTTTATTTGTCATTGGTTATTTTTGGTACGTTTAGTGTAACAACACACATGGTATACCTTTTATTTTATATTATTATAAGGGATGTATGACATTACAACGCATGCTTTTACCACGCATGCCTTTACAACGCGGTTTTTACAACGCAAACCTTTACAACGCATAGCGCTTTGGGGTGCTGGATAGTGAATAGTTTATTTTACTATTCGAACTCCAGTCCCAGTGGACACTAGGGAAGGTGTTGGATAGTAAATTAAACTTATTCCCTATCCTAGAGCGCCCCCCCAGCGCAATGCGTTGTAATGGTTTGCATTGTAAAAGTTGCGTCGTAAAGGCACTGCGTGGTAAAAGTTGCGTTGTAAAGGATGTTTCCCTATTATAAGGCACACATATACGTATTGTACCTTATCATTTACATTTTGTGTTATAGAGCAATGTTAAGTTACTTTGCTTTCATACGTTATCATATCTGAAAGTAAAGCGAGACAATGCTTTACCAACTACGAAGCACTTGTATTATTATGCTAAAATGATTTGGTTAATTTATAACTTACCCTTAGTGAGGCGTCCGCGGCCTTGGGCTGTCCTTGAGTCATCATCTTGTTGAGGTGCTGATGGCTCTTTGCCCTCTTCATCAGACTCTGACTCAGACATCCAAACTTCCAATTCTTTCTGAGTCACTATATTGTGAAGAATTGCACGTGTTGACACCATTTTACGACTGATTTCTGGAGAATATTGCAAGACATCACCACACCAATGGAGACATCAGACTTTGCTTTTTAAAAGTCCAAAGCTCCTCTTGTACTTCTACGTGTTCCTTTTTTAAATACAAGGCTTAAGTTCTTCTTTTAATATATCATTGTGCGTCAGGTTGCCTTGATTTTGCGCTGCAGCTATATCCTCATATTCTTGTGTCTGTGTATATTTGCATTTTTTTCGTTGTGTTTGCAGATTCATTTCAATAAGTCCATTGTTGAGGTGGGTGATGGATCTTCCCCTAAAAGCCAGAGATTTTCATAGAGTTCCGATGATTTTTGGGGGGTTTTGTGATGCACTGTAGGCATATTGTTAGAGTGTGACCAGGCTCCAGGTGTGAAATTAGATTGCCCCACTTGGCAAATGTTGGTTTTTGTATCGTAATGCAGTGAAACACATTCTGGTATTTTTTTACATTGTTATGGTTTTTCTTCTTTCTCCTTTCAATGCAGAAAGAAATGCAATTTTTTTATTGATTCTTCATAAAAAAAATTGGGACATTCTGGAGATACGTTAGGAGTTTGAAAATGTTGCCTTGTTCAAGTAATCATGTTCCCTCTAAAGTTGTTTTGCGGTTCTTATAGAAGAATAAAAAGACTCTGGGTTACAGCTGGTGGACTTGCTTAAAGGGTGTTGACCTTCCTCCTGTTTCACCTATTGGGTGTTCCTTGGCCTGAGTGCTGGCACAGATACCTTCCCTGTCATGTGCTGTCAGTGTGATAATCTTGCCGGTGGTTTGGGATACTTCCTTTCTCAAAGCCTCGGAGACAAGTACAAGTCAGGTGCATCCATGTGTGGGGGATGAAGAGAGGGCTCTTCCCCAGGTTTAGCTAGTGTTATTTGATGGGCTAGTGAGGACTGAGGACAGTGCTGGCATAGTTTGTTGAGGTTTTATCATTATGTTAAATGACCCTGAACACGATGTGTCAGTTAGATGTCTGCATCTGCTCCGCTGGGCGAAATGATGGAGGGGCAGATGGTGGCTGCAGGGAATGGGGGGGAGCTAGGACAAAGCTGAGAAGGTTCCAGTAGAGCTTCCAAGGTCAGAGAGGACACAACAGGCGAGTTGGGGAGGCCAAGCAGTTTTAAACCCAGACAGCAAGGTAGGACGGAGGGACAAGGAGATGGGGGGGTTCAGAGGGGAGTTATTCACATAGCTGCTGCCATTGGTCTCAACTGACCGCATCCACTCCACAGTCTCAGAGACTCCAGGAGACATGGGAAGCCAAACAACTGGGTAGATCAAGAGGAAAGCAAAGCGTCTCACTATGTATCTAGACAAAGCATGCAGCGGAGGGGGCAAAATAACAGCTTTGACCTGGAATATAAATGGACTTGGGAACAAAACAAAGAGATGCATAGAGGTTCACAAGTGACATGAAGGGGCAATGTTACAAGAAACACACCAGAAGGGAAACAACTGTGAGAAACTGAAAAGGGGGATATAAAGTGCTGGCACATTTGGCACACGCATCTGACTCAAAGGGAGTAGGACTGCTAATTAAGAAGTCAACACTCATCATACGTGTGTCGACGTGCAAGGGTGATAAGTTGAAGATTCGGGCTGCTAGGACAGCATGCAAATCAACCTTTGCTCCCTATACGTCCCACCTAAACTCCTTGCATAGACCTTGAAGACGCTGGGCACCCTCCTATTGCGCCTACCTGACTGGGTGCTAAATTTAGGCAACTTAAATCTGGTGGTGAGTGATGGAGAGGATAGATACCCACAATGACAGGGACGGGCAAGGGAGATTCCTTTGGTGGAATTCCTTTGGGCCAAAGGTCTATCTAACATCTAGACAACCAGCACGCCAGGGCGTGCCAAAAGACTTTCCACTCCAGATCATGCAACAGTTTATCAAATATCGATCCTTATATAAAATCACTACACTAGACTGATTGCAAACGGGATCTCAAATCACTCACAGATGTGGGCCAAGCTGCAGGACCCATATGTGTATAGAGACATGGCTTGGACTCAATAATTGTGGTACCTCAAAGATAGAGGCATCACTCAGGAGTTGAGAAAAGGCACTGTCCACTACTTTGAAGAAAACTTGGATAAAGGAACCTCAGAGCTCATAGCAAGGGAAGCCTACATGGTGGTCCTGAGGGGCTTCAAAAGTATGTAAATAAGAAAGTAAGCCATTACTGAGGGTTCGAGAGCAAGATTAAGGGGACCCGGCTGATAATAAAGAGAGAACCACCACCTTGACCTCGCAGTACTGAATAAACAAGGTAGGCAATGGACCAGGGAGGTTCCTGTATGGCTGAGCAAGAAAGTGATACAAATTTGGTATAGGAAATACGGCGAAAGAAGGAGCCGCTCGTCAAGAGGCAAACAGAAATAGTGGCAGAAATCGCAAGTTACTATCAAGACCTATATCGGTCAATCATGAGCAAGTTACAAGGTGACACAGGAGGCTTCCGCAAACATATACGCCTCCTGGTCCCGATGCCAGAGGAAACAAATTAACTAGATGGAGACATAGTATAAAGTGAGACAGTTAGGACCATCAAAGACATTCATCTGGGAAAGCTCCAGGGCTGAACAAATTTCCAATAGAACTCTATAAAAGTATGGCTTAGCGCCGCACAAGAGTCAGATGTTCCCTGAAGCCAATTAAATAAGCCAGATGCCCTATGACCAGCAGTTATCTAAGGTAGTGGCAGTCCTGAAAGATAGGAAACCAGCAGATAGTTGTGCCTTTCTATAGGACTATATCACTGCTTAATACTAGCAAAAGTACTGGGCACTCGACTAAGGCAGTTCATCCTGAAACTGGTGCACCTAGACCAGTTGGGCTTCATGCCTTACTAGGCTAAACCTCAAACACCTATATGGCAACCTTACTAGAGTTAGAGATCACCGAGAAGATTTAGCCATGCTATACCTTTATACAGCGAAAGTCTTCAACACTCTGTAAAGGACATACCTACCTGAAGTGTTGGAAAGGGTGGGTCAGAGGTCAAGATCTTAAACACTCCGGAGAGGACATACCTACCGGAAAGTGTTGGAAAGAGTGGGTCAGAGGTCAAGGTTTTCAACACTCCGGCGAGGACATACCTACCGGAAGCGTTGGAAAGAGTGGGTGAGAGGTCATGGTCTTCAACACTCCGGCGATGGCATACCTACCGGAATCGTTTGAAAGAGTGGGTCAGAGGTCAAGGTCTTCGACACTCCGGCAAGGACATACCTACCTGACACGTTCGAAAGAGTGGGTCATAGCTCAAGGTCTTCGACACACCGCGGAGGACATATCTACCTGACGTGTGGGAAAGAGTGGGTCAAAGGTCAAGGTCTTCGACACTCCATCGAGGACATACCTACCTGACACGTGGGAAAGAGTGGGTCAAAGGTTAAGGTCTTCAACACTCCTGCGAGGACATACCTACCGGAAGCTTGGGAAAGAGTGGGTCAAAGGTCAAGGTCTTCAACACTCCGACGAGGACATACCTAGATGACGGGTGGGAAAGAGTGGGTCAAAGGTCAAGGTCTTCGACACTCCGGTGAGGACACACCTACCTGAAGCGTAGAAAGAGTGGGTCAAAGGTCAAGGTCTTCGACACTCCGCGGAGGACATATCTACCTGACATGTGGGAAAGAGTGGGTCAAAGGTCAAGGTCTTCGACACTCCGGGAGGACATACCGACCTGACGCGTGGGAAAGAGGGGATCCAAGATCAAGGTCTTCAACACTCGGGAGAGGACATACCTACCTGACATGTGGTAAAGAGGGGGTTAAAGGTCAAGGTCTTCCACACTCCGGCAAAGACATACCTACCTGACGTGTGGGAAAAAGTGGGTCAAAGGTCGAGGTCTTTGACACTCCTGCAAGGACATACCTACCTTACGTGTGGGAAAGAGTGGGTCAAAGGTCACGGTCTTCGACACTCCTGCGAGGACATACCTACTTAACGCGTGGGAAAGAGGGAGTCAAAGGCTTCGACACTCCGGTGAGGACATACCTACCTGACGCATGGGAAAGAATGGGTCAAAGGCTTCGACACTCCGGTGAGGACATACCTACCTGACGTATGGGAAAGAGGGGGTCAAAGGTCAAGGTCTTCGACACTCCTGCGAGGACATACCTACCGGATGCATGGGAATGACAGGGTCAAAGGTCAAGGTGTTCAACACTCGGGCGAGTGCATACCAACCTGACGCGTGGGAAACAGGGGGTCAAAGGTCAAGGACTTCGACACTCCGACAAGGACGTACCTACCTGACGCGTGGGAAACAGTGGGTCAAAGGTCAAAGTTTTCGACACTCGGGTGAGGATATACCTACCTGACGCGTGGGAAAGTGTGGATCAAAGGTCAAGGTCTTCAACCCTCTGGGAGGACATACCCACCTGACGAGTGGGAAAGAGAGGGTCAAAGGACAAGGTCTTCGACACTCCTGCATGGACATACCTACCTGACGCATGGGAAAGAGTGAGTCAAAGGCTTCGACACTCCGGTGAGGACATACCTACCTGACGCGTGGGAAAGAGGGAGTCAAAGGTTAAGGTATTCGACACTCCGGCTAGGACATACCTACCTACCTGACACATGGGAAAGAGAGGGTCATAGGTCAAGGTCTTCGACACTCCGGCAAGGACATAACTACCTGACGCATGGGAAAGAGTAGGTCAAAGGGTTCGACACTCCGGCGAGGACATACCTACCTGACGCGTGGGAAAGAGGTGGTCAAAGGTCAAGGTCTTCGACACTCCGGCATGAACATACCTACCTGAAGCATGGGAATGAGGGGGTCAAGGCGTTCAACACTTCGGCGAGTACATGCTTACCTGATGCCTTGGAAAGAGGGGGTCAAAGGTCAAAGTCTTCGACACTCCGACAAGGACATACCTACCTGACGCGTGGGAAAGAGTGGGTCAAAGGTCAAAGTCTTCGACACTCGGGTGAGCATATACCTACCTGAAGCTTGGGAAAGTGTGGGTCAAAGGGTTCGACACTCCGGCGAGGACATACCTACCTGACGCGTGGGAAAGAGGTGGTCAAAGGTCAAGATCTGCAATACTCCGGCGAGGACATACCTACCGGATGCATGGGAATGAGGGGGTCAAGGCGTTCAACACTTCGGCGAGTACATGCTTACCTGATGCCTTGGAAAGAGGGGGTCAAAGGTCAAAGTCTTCGACACTCGGGTGAGCATATACCTACCTGAAGCTTGGGAAAGTGTGGGTCAAAGGTCAAGGTTTACAACCCTCTGGGGGGACATACCTACCTGACGCGTAGGAAAGAGAGGGTCAATGGCCAAGGTCTTCGACACTCCTGCAAGGACATAGCCACCTGACGCATGGAAAAGAGTTGGTCAAAGGCTTCGACACTCTGGCGAGGACATACCAACCTTATGCGTGGGAAAGAAGGGGTCAAATGTTAATGTCTTCGACACTTCGGCGAATACATACCTACCTGAAGCGTGGGAAAGAGAGGGTCAAAGGTCAAGGTGTTCGACACTCCTGCAAGGACATACCTACCTGACGCATGGGAAAGAGTGGGTCAAAGTCTTCAACACTCCGGGGAGGACATACCTACCTGACGCATGGGAAAGAGAGGGACAAAGATCAAGGTCTTCGACACTCCGGCGAGGACATACCTACCTGACGCGTGGGAAAGAGGGGGTCAAAAGTCAAGGTCTTCAACACTCTGGAGAGGACATATCTACCTGACGCTTTGGAAAGGGGCAGTAAAATGTCAAGGTCTTCGACACTCCGGCAAGGACATACCTACTTGACGCATGGGAAAGAGGGGCGGTCAAAGTTCAAGGTGTTCAACACTCAGGCGAGGACATACCTACCTGACACCTGGGAAAGAGGGGGTCAAAGATCAAGGTCTTCAACACTCCGGCAGAGACATAGCTACCTAACGCGTGGGAAAGAGGGGGTCAAAGGTCAAGGTCTTCAAAACTCCAGGAATGACATAGCTACCTAACGCGTGGAAAAGAGGGAGTCAAAGGTCAAGGTCTTCAACATTCCGGCGAGGACATACCTACCTGATGCGTGGGAAAGAGGGGGTCAAAGGCCTAGGTCTTCCACACTCCTGCGAGGACATACCTACATGACACGTGGGAAAGAGGGGTCAAGGGTCAAAGGTCAAGGTTTTCACACTCTGGCGAGGACATACCTACCTGAAGCGTGGGAAAGAGGGGGTCAAAGGTCAAGGTCTTTGACACTCAGGCCGAGGACATACCTACCTGACGCGTGGGAAAGAGTGGGTCAAAGGTCAAAGTCTTCGACACTACGCTGAGGACATACCTACCTCACGCGTGGGACAGAGGGGGTCATAGGTCATGGTCTTCGGCACTCCGGCGAGGACATACCTCCCTGACGCGTGGGAAAGAGGGTGTCAAAGGTTAAGGTCTTCAACACTTCGGAGAGGACATACCTATTTGAATCGTGGGAAAGAGGGTCAAGGTCTTTGACACTCCGGCGAGGATATACCTACCTGATGAGTGAGAAAGAGGGGGTCAAAGGTCAAGGTGTTCGACACTCCGGCGAGGACATACCTACCTGACGCATGGGAAAGAGCGGGTCAAGGTCTTCAAAGCTCCGGAGAGGACATATCTACCTGGCGCGTGGGAAAGAGGGGGTAAAAGGTCAAGGTCTTAAACACTACGGAGAGACATACCTACCTGATGCCTGGGAATGAGGGGTCAAAGGTCAAGTTCTTTAACACTCTGGAGAGGACATACCTACCTGACGCTTGGGAAAGAGGCGGTAAAATTTCAAGGTCTTCAACACTCCGGCATGAACATACCTACCTGAAGCATGGGCAAGAGGAGGGGTCAAAGGTCAAGATCTGCAATACTCCGGCGAGGACATACCTACCGGATGCATGGGAATGAGGGGGTCAAAGGTCAAGGTGTTCAACACTTCGGCGAGTACATACCTATCTGATGCCTTGGAAAGAGGGGGTCAAAGGTCAAAGTCTTCGACACTCAGACAAGGACATACCTACCTGACGTGTGGGAAAGAGTGGGTCAAAGGTCAAAGTCTTCGACACTCGGGTGAGCATATACCTACCTGACGCTTGGGAAAGTGTGGGTCAAAGGTCAAGGTTTACAACCCTCTGGGGGGGACATACCTACCTGACGCGTAGGAAAGAGAGAGTCAAAGGTCAAGGTCTTTGACACTCCTGCAAGGACATAGCTACCTGACGCATGGAAAAGAGTTGGTCAAAGGCTTCGACACTCTGGCGAGGACATACCAACCTGATGCGTGGGAAAGAAGTGGTCAAAGGTTAATGTCTTCGACACTTCGGCAAATACATACCTACCTGAAGCGTGGGAAAGAGAGGGTCAAAGGTCCAGGTGTTCGACACTCCTGCAAGGACATACCTACCTGACGCATGGGAAAGAGTGGGTCAAAGTCTTCAACACTCCGGGGAGGACATACCTACCTGACGCATGGGAAAGAAAGGGACAAAGATCAAGGTCTTCGACACTCCGGCGAGGACATACCTACCTGACGCGTGGGAAAGAGGGGGTCAAAGGTCAAGGTCTTCAACACTCTGGAGAGGACATATCTACCTGACGCTTTGGAAAGGGTCAGTAAAATGTCAAGGTCTTTGACACTCCGGCGAGGACATACCTACTTGACGCATGGGAAAGAGGGGCGGTCAAAGTTCAAGGTGTTCAACACTCAGGCGAGGACATGCCTACCTGACACTTGGGAAATAGGGGGTCAAAGATCAAGGTCTTCAACACTCCGGCAGAGACATAGCTACCTAACGTGTGGGAAAGAGGGGGTCAAAGGTCAAGGTCTTCAAAACTCCACCAATGACATAGCTACCTAACACGTGGAAAAGAGGGGGTCAAAGGTCAAGGTCTTCAACATTCCGGCGAGGACATACCTACCTGATACGTGGGAAAGAGGTGGTCAAAGGTCAAGGTCTTCCACACTCCTGCGAGGACATACCTACATGACGCGTGGGAAAGAGGGGTCAAAGGTCAAGGTTTTCAACACTCTGGCGAGGACATACCTACCTGAAGCGTGGGAAAGAGGGGCTCAAAGGTCAAGGTCTTTGACACTCAGGCCGAGGACATATCTACCTGACGCGTGGGAAAGAGTGGGATAAAGGTCAAGGTCTTTGACACTCCAGTGAGGACCTACCTACCTGACGCATGGGAAAGAGCGGGTCAAGGTCTTCAAAGCTCCGGAGAGGACATATCTACCTGACGCGTGGGAAAGAGGGGGTAAAAGGTCAAGGTCTTAAACACTACGGAGAGACATACCTACCTGATGCATGGGAATGAGGGGGTCAAAGGTCAAGGTCTCGAACACTCCGGCAAGGACATACCTACCTGATGTGTGGGAAAGAGTGGGTCAAAGGTCAAGATCTTCAACATTACAGCAAGGAAATACCTACCGGAAATTGTTGGAAAAAGTGGGTCAAAGGTCAAGGTCTTCAACACTCCTGCGAGGACATACCTACCTGACATGTGGGAAAGAGTGGATCAAAGGTCAAGGTCTTTGAAAGTCCGGCGAGGACATACCTACCTGATGAGTGGGAAAGAGTGCGTCAAAGGCTTGAGACTCTGGCGAAGGCATACCTACCTGACGTGTGGGAAAGAGCGAGTCAAAGGTTAAGGTCTTCATCACTCCGGCGAGGACATACCTACTTGACGCATGGGAAAGAGGGGCGGTCAAAGTTCAAGGTGTTCAACACTCAGGCGAGGACATACCTACCTGACTAGTGGGAAAGAGGGGGTCAAAGGTCAAGGTCTTCGACACTCTCTTGGGGCCATACCTACCTGACGTGTGGGAAAGAGCGGGTCAAGGTCTTCAATGCTCCGGAGGGGACATACCTACCTGACGCGTGGGAAAGAGAGGACAAAGGTCATGGTCTTTAACACTCCGGCGGGGGCATACCTACCTGACGCGTGGGAAAGAGGGGGTCAAAGGTCAGGGTCTTCAACACTCCGGTGAGGACATACTTACCGGAAAGTGTTGGAAAAAGTGGGTCAAAGGACAAGGTAGTCGACACTCTGGCTAGGACATACCTACCTGTTGCAAGGGAAAGAGGTGGTCAAAGGTCAAGGTCTTCGACACTCCGGCAAGGATATACATACGTGACGCGTGGGATAGAGGGGGTCAAAGGTCAAGGTCTTCAACACTCCAGTGAGGACATACCTACCTGACGAGTGAGAAAGAGGGGGTCAAAGGTCAAGGTGTGCGACACTCCGGCGAGGACATACCTACCTGACGTGTGGGAAAGGGAGGGTCAAAGGTCAAGGCCTTCAACACTCCGGAAAGGACATACTTACCCTGACGCGTAGGAAAGAGGGGGTCAAAGGTCAAGGTCTTGAACACTCCGGCGAGGACATACCTACCTGATGCATGGGAAAGAGAGGTCAAGGTCTTCAACACTCCGACGAGGACATACCTACCCGACGAGTAGGAAAGAGGGGGTCAAAGGGTCAAAGGTCAAGGTCTTAAACACTCCGGCGAGGACATACCTACCTGATGTGTGGGAAAGAGTGGGTCAAAGATCAAGGTCTTCAACACTCCGGCAAGGACATACCTACCTGAAATTGTTGGAAAAAGTGGGTCAAAGGTCAAGATCTTCGAGACTCCTGCGAGGACATACCTACCTGACGTGTGGGAAAGAGTGGGTCAAAGGTCAAGGTCTTTGAAAGTCCGGCGAGGACACATCTACCTGATGCGTGGGAAAGAGTGGGTCAAAAGATTCGACACTCTGGTGAAGACATACCTACCTGACGCGTGGAAAAGAACGGGTCATGGTCTTCAACACTCCGGAGAGCATATACCTACATGACGTGTGGGAAAGAGGGGTTCAAAGGTCAAGGTCTTCAACACTCCGGCAAGGAAATAACTACCGGAAATTGTTGGAAAAAGTGGGTCAAAGGTCAAGGTCTTCAACAGTCCTGCGAGGACATATCTACCTGACGCGTGGGAAAGAGGTGGTCAAAGGTCAGGGTCTTTAACACTCTGGTGAGGACAAACTTACCGGAAATTGTTGGAAATAGTGGGTCAAAGGTCAAGGTCGTCAACACTCCGGCTAGGACATACCTACCTGTTGCAAGGGAAAGAGGTGGTCAAAGGTCAAGGTCTTCGACACTCCGGCAAGGATATACATACGTGACGTGTGGGAAAGAGAGGGTCAAAGGTCAAGGTCTTCAACACTCCGGTGAGGACATACCTACCTGACGAGTGAGAAAGAGGGAGTCAAAGGTCAAGGTGTTCAACACTCCGGCGAGGACATACCTACCTGACGCGTAGGAAAGAGAGGGTCAAAGGTCAAGGCCTTCAAGACTCCGGCAGGACATACCTACCTGACGCATAGGAAAGAGGGGGTCAAAGGTCAAGGTCTTGAATACTCCGGCGAGGACATACCTACCTGATGCATGGGAAAGAGGGGTCAAAGGTCAAGGTCTTGAATACTCCGGCGAGGACATACCTACCTGATGCATGGGAAAGAGGGGGTCAAAGGACAAGGTCTTAAACACTCCGGCGAGGACATACCTACCTGAAATTGTTGAAAAAAGTGGGTCAAAGGTCAAGGTCTTCGAGACTCCTGCGAGAACAAACCTACCTGACGTGTGGAAAAGAGTGGGTCAAAGGTCAAGGTCTTCGAAAGTCCTGCGAGGACATACCTACCTTATGCGTGAGAAAGAGTGGGTCAAAAGATTCGACACTCTGGCAAAGACATACCTACATGACGTTTGGGAAAGAGGGGGTCAAATGTCAAGGTCTTCAACACTCCGGCAAGGAAATACCTACCGGAAATTATTGGAAAAAGTGGGTCAAAGGTCAAGGTCTTCAACACTCCTTCGAGGAAATACCTACCTGACCGTGGGAAAGAGAGGACAAAGGTCATGGTCTTTAACACTCTGGCGAGGGCATACCCACCTGACGCGTGGGAAAGAGGGGGTCAAAGGTCAAGGTCTTCAACACTCCGGTGAGGACATACCTACCTGACGAGTGAGAAAGATGGGGTCAAAAGTCAAGGTGTTCGATACTCCGGCGAGGACATACCTACCTGACACGTAGGAAAGAGGGGGTCAAAGGTCAAGGTCTTGAACACTCCGGCGAGGACATACCTACCTGATGTGTGGTAAAGAGTGGGTCAAAGGTCAAGGTCGTCGACACTCCGGCTAGGACATACCTACCTGTTGCAAGGCAAAGAGGTGGTCAAAGGTCAAGGTCTTCGACACTCCGGCAAGGATATACATACGTGACGTGTGGGAAAGAGGGAGTCAAAGGTCAAGGTCTTCAACACTCCGGTGAGTACATACCTACCTGACGAATGAGAAAAAGGGAGTCAAAGGTCAAGGTGTTCAAGACTCCGGCGAGGACATACCTACCTGACGCGTAGGAAAGAGAGGGTCAAAGGTCAAGGCCTTCAAGACTCCGGCAGGACATACCTACCTGACGCGTAGGAAAGAGGGGGTCAAAGGTCAAGGTCTTGAATACTCCGGCGAGGACATACCTACCTGATGCATGGGAAAGAGGGGTCAAAGGTCAAGGTCTTCAACACTCCGGCGAGGACATACCTCCCTGACGCGTAGGAAAGAGGGGGTCAAAGGTCATGGTCTTAAACACTCCTGTGAGGACATACCTACCTGAAATTGTTGAAAAAAGTGGGGCAAAGGTCAAGGTCTTCAACACTCCGGCGAGGACATACCTACCTGACGCGTAGGAAAGAAGGGGTCAAAGGTCATGGTCTTAAACACTCCGGCGAGGAAAAACCTACCTGAAATTGTTGAAAAAAGTGGGTCAAAGGTCAAGGTCTTCGAGACTCCTGCGAGGACATACCTACTTGACGTGTGGGAAAGAGTGGGTCAAGGGTCAAGGTCTTCGAAAGTCCGGCGAGGACATACCTACCTGATGCGTGGGAAAGAGTGGGTCAAAAGATTCGACACTCTGGCAAAGACATACCTACCTGACGCGTGGGAAAGAGCGGGTCATCGTCTTCAACACTCCGGAGAGCATATACCTACTTGACGTGTGGGAAAGATGCTGTCAAAGGTCAAGGTCTTCAACACTCCGGCATGGAAATACCTACCGGAAATTGTTGAAAAAAGTGGGTCAACGGTTAAGGTCTGCAACACTCCTGCGAGGACATACCTCCCTGACGCGTAGGAAATAGGGGGTCAAAGGTCATGGTCTTAAACACTCCTGTGAGGACATACCTACCTGAAATTGTTGAAAAAAGTGGGTCAAAGGTCAAGGTCTTCAACACTCCGGCGAGGACATACCTCCCTGACGCGTAGGAAAGAGGGGGTCAAAGGTCATGGTCTTAAACACTCCTGTGAGGACATACCTACCTGAAATTGTTGAAAAAAGTGGGTCAACGGTCAAGGTCTTCGAGACTCCTGCGAGGACATACCTACTTGACGTGTGGGAAAGAGTGGGTCAAGGGTCAAGGTCTTCGAAAGTCCGGCGAGGACATACCTACCTGATGCGTGGGAAAGAGTGGGTCAAAAGATTCGACACTCTGGCAAAGACATACCTACCTGACGCGTGGGAAAGAGCGGGTCATCGTCTTCAACACTCCGGAGAGCATATACCTACTTGACGTGTGAGAAAGATGCTGTCAAAGGTCAAGGTCTTCAACACTCCGGCATGGAAATACCTACCGGAAATTGTTGAAAAAAGTGGGTCAAAGGTTAAGGTCTGCAACACTCCTGCGAGGACATACCTACCTGACGCGTGGGAAAGAGAGGACAAAGGTCATGGTCTTTAACACTCCGGCGAGGGCATACCTACCTGACGCGTGGGAAAGAGGGGGTCAAAGGTCAGGGTCTTCAACACTCCGGTGAGGACATACTTACCGGAAAGTGTTAGAAAAAGTGGGTCAAAGGTCAAGGTCATCGACACTCCGGCTAGGACATACCTACCTGTTGCAAGGGAAAGAGGTGGTCAAAGGTCAAGGTCTTTGACATTCCGGCATGGATATACATACGTGACGTGTGGGAAAGAGGTGGGTCAAAGGTCAAGGTCTTCGACATTCCGGCGAGGACATACTTACCTCACGCGTGGGAAATAGGGGGTCATAGGTCTTCAACGCTCTGGAGAGGACATATCTACCTGACGCCTGGGAAAGAGGGGGTAAAAGGTCAAGGTCTTAAACACTATTGAGAGGACATACCTACCTGACGTGTGGAAAATAGGGGGTCAAAGGTCAAAGTCACCAACACTCCAGTGAGGACATACCTACCTGACGAGTGAGAAAGAGGGGGTCAAAGGTCAAGGTGTGCGACACTCCGGCGAGGACATACCTACCTGACGTGTGGGAAAGGGAGGGTCAAAGGTCAAGGCCTTCAACACTCCGGAAAGGACATACTTACCCTGACGCGTAGGAAAGAGGGGGTCAAAGGTCAAGGTCTTGAACACTCCGGCGAGGACATACCTACCTGATGCATGGGAAAGAGAGGTCAAGGTCTTCAACACTCCGACGAGGACATACCTACCCGACGAGTAGGAAAGAGGGGGTCAAAGGGTCAAAGGTCAAGGTCTTAAACACTCCGGCGAGGACATACCTACCTGATGTGTGGGAAAGAGTGGGTCAAAGTGTGGTAAATAAATAAATAATACCTCTCTTTTTGACTAGACATATATCATAACAGATAGCTCAATAAATAAGAGTCAAGATTCGAGGTAGTAGGAGTTTCGCAGGTTTATTACAGCATAAGGACAGGAACAGGACAACCTGCATAGGAATAGGATGACAGGGCCCAGCAGCTGCTGGGGCTGGATCTGGGATGAGCGCGCTGGCTTTTAATAACAATACATGAGCATATATACATAACGCAAACACATAGCATTACATTGCAGTAGGCGTAGCAGTGGGTGGAGCAGAAGGTGTGACGCGTAGCAGTCGCGAAAGATAAGGGCGAAAGTAGGTGTAACGGGGCGTATACATAGACATGTGGTGCAGACGTAACAGAATATGTCATGAATGGGGCGGAAACCATGGAGGGGGCTACCTGAGGAGCCGGGACCTCTAACCTGATGGTGCGCGCAGACTAGCAATGACGTATCACTAGGAGAAGCTGGGGGCTATGAACTCTGTGCTAGGAGCAGAGACTGAAGTCTGGAGAGTCAGGGCGACATGTACCTAAACAGTATCTAGTATCTGATGTTTAGAGAACATGTTGATATAAACTAGAAGTCAGGAGAGGAAAGGCTAACTTGATTCTAAGACTGGACCATGCATTATTCTACATGTAGTGCGTGATGAAGAATATTAAATGACCATTAAATGCAGTATTTCTCTAACGTGGAGACGTGAAGGCTAGACAATGACGGAAACTATTGATGCAGTTCAGTAGTTTAGGAATGCAGAGAAGGAGGACTGAACTGATAACTGGAACTATAACATACTTTTGGCAGACTCAGAGGCTGAGCCAGGCTGAACCGGGCACTGCAAGGCAGGAAGTAAGTGAAGGGTCGAGGATACAGGTGGGGGCTGTATCGCTCCTCAGCGAGGCTTCTGGAGACAGGAGCTGAATCTGGTGTCCAGGCCCTTTTGAGGCCTAGAAACGGGGACTTTATAATAGAATAACGTGCACACTGAGAAACGTGGCAACGTAGCTTTACATAGGCCTGATATTCGTAGTATTCACGAGGACTGGAAACTGGCATACTAGAGGTGGACACAACTGTAATTGCGTCATTAATCGAACATGGGGAATACATATGCATATTTAATCATGTACACATAACATATGATGGATGACACGTAGGGACACAGAACATGGCAAAATGTACTTTTCCACATTCCCTCCTTGTCACTACGTTTCCATCAGGAAACATCAATATTCATGATACCGTCTATCATTTCATACAGTATCATTTGCTCGTCTCGAATTATCCTGGAACGGGATTTAGAACGGGGCTTGGGACTAGGAATACAAGAGGTAGCACAAATGCCGCAAATCGCAGGGCCACATTGTATACAGAGGCAGCAGCTGAATATGATCGCTACTGCAATACCTAGGAAGGACAATATTTTCCATCCCCATGCGGAAATTATATTCCAGAACCAACCGGACCATGTCCAGGTGCCTGGGTCTTGGTGTAACAGATGGGCAATTTTATGGAGTCTGGTTATAGCTGAATAAACAGATGGCGCGTTATTTGGAATGAAAATGCAGCAACTAGATCCGATGACTCTACAGGCCCCGCCCCTATCGGCCAGTATGACGTCAAGGACGAGACGATTCTGTAAAACGACAAATCTCATAGCAGATTGCTCTTCAGTTAAGTTACCTAGAGCAGAGGCAGTCTCATTTACTACAGCTTCGAGGGTTCTGGTTAACCTACGGATCAGTTTACTATTCTGGATAGGTCCTATAAAGAAAAAGAAACCTCTGTTGAAATCTGTATACTGTTCTAGAGCAGTTTCAGTATAATCGACAATTGGGGACTCCCTTCTATGTCTAATGTGTACTAGATGTGTATTTCTATGATAATCAGGTGGGGCTAGGAAAACTGGTGGCAGTAGGAAGGCAATGTAACAGGTTCCCTCCCAATCGAGGGGCAGACGAACATATGCAGTTTGACCACAAATAAAATAAGAATGACGTGAAGCTTTGAAAATAGATTTCCCACTGTCACTATACTTGACAATAGTAGTACATTCACTATGTCCTACGTGTACGGAACCATTATTTCGGACACATAATTCGCCTTTGACTGGTAGTACTGAAATAGCAGGTAAGTCTGGAGTAGTATCAGACTGAACATTCAAGACCATGAAATTCGACGAATAATTACCTAAATTATACACTTCATTTTCTAGATCTAAACCTGTTCTGTGGGGGAGACCTTGCTTGTCTGGAAAACATGTACTGTTAAGAAAAGACATATCTGTTGAGGATGACGTTAACGTGGACCATGCTCCACACGAACCATTATGTGAAAATGGATAAGGAAAAAGTGGCAGGACTCCCTTCGGTGTCTGGAAAGGGGGGAGTCGACCACACACCCAACAATTAGTGGCATTGCTGGACTGGTGTGAGTAATGTAACATGCGGATAAATGAGTTATTTCGCATGGCGAGGCGGTAAGAGAGTTCATGAGGAGGCAGATCACTAAACGTGTGCTCTACTGTAGCATTAGCAGACTTATTTACATGAAGAACTGGGAAATACAAGAAAAATGCATAACTGGTGCAGGAAATCATAAGGCTGAGAAACAATATGAAACATAGAAAAACGATACATCGGATTGAGTTTTGACTAACTCTCTCACTATGGGGGTCTATTTTATACATGTCAGAAACAGTCTAACCGTTTCACCTAGGGGAGGACTTAGACAATCAAACTGACTGACTTATTTTACTAGACCGGAGTTTTAGCTTGTACTCCTGTTGCGGAGTTTTCTCTAACAGGGGAGGGGTTGTAGCAATGTCTTTTGCGGGACAGTCCTTGAGAACAATGCTTTGGCAATCCTTCAAATCCTGGGAAATGTTCTTTAAGACGGGTTTCAGTCCATTAAAAAGTTTAATATGAGAAAGGTGCACCCAGCCTTTGCGTCCTTCCAACTTCACGGCTGTACGGGTGGTGAGGAGGACCTGTCGGGGCTCTTTCCAACGAGGCTCCAGCGGACTTGATCTGTCAAAGTTGCGGACCATTACCATGGATCCTGGAACGATTTCGTGCGGTGCCACCTCGGTATTGTCTGGAAATGCGGCGGCAACCTGTGAACGACATGAGTTGAGGGCAGACATCAAGGAAGCTAGGTAATCTGTCAGCATATTACTTGAAACATCGGTAATACTTCGGGGTCTAGGAGTACCCCACATGTTAGGGGGGCGGCCGAAAACGACCTCATACGGGGACAGACCTGATCTGGAATGTGCGACCATGCGCATATAAAATAAAGCGACTGGTAGAGCTACTAGCCAGTCCACACCTTTTTCTTTACACACTTTTGCAATACGGATTTTCAGGGTCTGGTTATGTCTCTCTACGAGACCGGCTGCTTCAGGATGGCGTACACAATGAAACTTCCACTGGTACCCTAGCAACAGGGAAACATGCTTCATGAGTTCAGATGAGAATGGCTGGCCGTTGTCAGAATATACGACTCTAGGGAGTCCATAACGGGGGAAGAACTCACGAACCAACTGCTTGGCAGTGGTCGCGGCTGTGTAATCTGGGACTGGATATGCTTCTGTCCACCTGGACAAAGCGCATACAACTACAAGGACATACTTGAAACCTCGACATCGCTCCATCTGAATATAATCCATCTGGAGGACTTCAAAAGGGTGGTCAGGGGGCTGGAATCCACCTTGTTCCACCGGGACACTTTTACCTGGATTAAACTGACAACATATCATACAGGTACGGACTTTCTGCTTGGCTGCAGCTCGTAAATGCTTGTTAAACCAAATGTTCTGGATACTGTCTAACATAGCTTTTTCTCCTAAATGTGCTGGACTATGTGCGGTATTAATAATGACTTGAACCATAGAGTCGGGGAGAAACCATGTGGCTCTACCCTTCGTTAACCATCCTTGATCTGTCTGGACCCCTCCTTGTTCGGACCATTTCTTGATTTCTTCGGGAGTAGCGTGTAACTGTATGTCTATGACATCTTGTGTAGGGTCCTTAACTGTCATACATGTGGTCGGATCTGGAGTATGTGTCTGATTAACTGGAATGTCTAGAGTCTGTGCTGTAAGCTTGGCTGTGCGATCTGCTAGATCATTACCTTGGGAAATAATGTCAGTAACTTTCGTATGTGCTTTGCACTTCATGATAGCGATAGATGTCGGCAAATGTATGGCATCTAACAGAGCTTGAATAAGGAGACCATGCTGAATCTTGGTTCCATGAGAAGTCATGAAACCTCTCTCCTGCCAGAGCACTCCGAAGTCGTGTACGACTCCGAATGCGTAGCGTGAATCTGTGTAAACATTAACTCTCTGGTTCTTGGCATGTATACAGGCTTGTGTCAGAGCAACTAGCTCTGCTGCTTGAGCGGACAGGGTATCAATACGGTGTGTTTCAATAACTTCGGTGTCAGTAGTCACTGCATACGCGGCGACTAGTTCTCCTGTACTAGTTCTCATACATGAACCGTCCACATAAAGTGTCAGGTCGGGATCTGGTAGCGGAATATCTGTCAGATCTTGTCTTGGCTTTGTCGTAATGTTAACTACTTCCACGCAATCATGTGTGGCTGGATTTGAATTAACTGATGGTAACAGTGTAGCAGGATTCAGGATGTTGCAGCGTCTGATTTCTATGTGAGGCTGGAACAGTGTCAATTCATAACCTGTTAAACGTGCAATTGTCAAGTGCTGAGTCTGTGTTCGGTTTAAAAGAACTTCCACGGAATGTGGGTATGTCCTAAGACTATGGAATCACTTTGTCTGATAGCTAGTGCTGTGGCTGCAACTGACTTGAGGCACGCAGGCAGAGCCTGGGCTACAGGATCTAATGTGCTCGAAAAATAAGCACAGGGCTTGTATTGTCCTGCTTGATCTTGTGTGAGAACAGATAATGCTGTACCTTCACGTTCAGTGACAAAAAGTGTAAAAGGCTTACTGTAGTTCGGTGTTGCTAGAACTGGAGCTTGGCATAGGGCTTTCTTTAACTCATTGAAACTTAGTGTATGTTCAGATGTCCAAGGGAGGACAGTCGATACGGCTGCCTCCTGTGTCGTTAACCGTATCAGTGGTTTGGCTAGAAATGCATACTGAGGAATCCATTGTCTGCAGTAAGAAGTAAGGCCGATAAAAGCACGTACCTCCTTCTGGGTCTTGGGCTGAGGAAGACTCGCTATCAACTGGATACGGTCTGGTGTCAACTGCCTACCCCTCTTGGACAGCAAGTGTCCTAAGTATACCACTTGCTGGACACAGAATTGAAGCTTAGAAGGGGACACCTTGTGCCCCATCTCGGCTAGGAAATACAAAACTGTAAGGGATGCCCGCTCGCAAGCACGTTCAGAACGGGCTGTGATCAGTAGATCATCGACATACTGGAGCAGGGCAGTGTCAGTTGGCATATGAATGTTGTCTAGTTGTCTCTTGAGTGCTTGACTGTAAATACTAGGACTTTCTGTGAAACCTTGAGGAGCTCGTGTAAACATATAGCTCCTTCCATTTAAACAAAATCCGAAAAGGAACTGGCTGTCTGGATGAATAGGGACACTGAAAAATGCGTTCTTGAGGTCTATGACAGTGAAGAACGTGGCTTCGGAATCAATGGCCGTTAATAGGGAAGAGATGTCTGGGACAACTGGGTACTGCGGAATAATACATTTATTAAGCTCTCGTAGGTCAATCACTAATCGATATACTGGGGGTGCATTCGGATCAGTACGTTTCATGACTGGAATGATCGGAGAATTACATACATTGGAGTCAGTTTCTACAACCACTCCTTGAGCCATGAGCTCGTCAATAATTTTGGATAAGGCTGCTACAGCCTCAGGTGGCAATCTGTACTGTCTGATTCGTGGTAACACTACACCTGGCTTGAGAGTCACACGATAGGGTGTGATTTGCATGTAACCTACATCAGTTGGACCTTGCGCCCATAAATGCTGTGGAACATTAGACAGTCTTGAATCAAAATCTCGTAATACATAGTGACCCTTAAAGTCACGTAGGAACAATCGTATTCCCTCTGGGGAACAGCATATAACTGCACCCAACTCTTTCAGTGTCTTAATGCCTAATAGGTTTTCTGGACATGACTTAGTAAGTAACAGATCAGTAGTGCGGGACAATGGACCTACTTCTAGAGTAACTGGCTTTGAAATCTCATTTACGATAGGTTTTCCTGAAAATCCAAGGGAAACATTTCTTGAGCCTGAGAGCGGAGCCCCTGGAACTTCGGCGTGACTAATTGTGGTCCTACTTGCCCCTGTATCAATCAAAAACTTTCTGTCTTTCCCTAATACTTGACTGTGAACATAGGGACCTTCTTGATCTACAGGTATCTCGATGAGAGGCAAGCCTACCTCCCTCTCTAGGCTGTTTCATGAATACTGCTGGTACTCTGGATACTCAGACTGTGCATACTGGTACATCTGCGATGTAACATGCTGTGTTGCAGCAATAGGCTGCGGTGCTGTAACTGTCTGTGGTGCATTCTGTGACTGAGGAATCTGGGAAACTTGTTCTTGTCTAGGCGGACGTGGTCTTTCTTTAGTCTTACCAGTAGCTATGTTGTGTTTCAGAACTGCACACTCATTTATAAAATGACCTGGCTGTTTACAATAATTGCAGTTCCCTTTAACGGGAGCTGCAGGATGACTGGCTTGATTCGGACCCCTCTTCAGACTGTCTTGGGGAACAGATTGTGCAACTAGTACTTTCATTTTCGTGTCTTTCATACGTTTTCTCTCGTGTTCTTGCTCTTCTCTGATTCTATTCTGGTGATACTGAAGCATCTGCAACATCTGGGACGGGGTATTAGCTTGCCAGGTACTTTCGACTTTCAAAACTCGATTTTTAATTTGTGGACTTGAATTCTCGACTAATTTGGTAACAAAAAGGTGAGGGTATGACTCACTACTTGTCTTGAGGCCACTGTTGATGCTGAAACATTTTTCAAATCTAGAATAAAAATCACTAATATCCTCATCTTGCTTCTGTTTACAGGCTGAGATTGCATCCCAGTCTTCTTTTCTAGTTGTCAATAATCTGGGTAAAACTTGTATTAATAATTCTGGTAATTCTTTACATTTATCTCCAAGACCGGTACCTGGTACTCGTGCCTTGTCTTCAGCTTCTAGAACTGCCCAATCGATCTTTTTCTCTCCCACCTCCCATTCTTTTTCCTTGAGCTTTTCATACACCCCTGCGGGCAGCAGAACCTTTAACATTTTAATTATATCTGGATATGTGTATTCTCCCATACGGAGCATGTCTTTTAATTCTCTATGGAACCCTGCTGGATCTTTGTCATGACAGGGAATTAATTTCTTCATTTCGAGGAGTTCCATCTTTGTAATCGGGGTGTAAACAAACACTCGCTGCATTTCGCCACCCGTTCCTTTAACTGGGTGGACTTCTCGTAACGGATTCTGTCTCTCCATGTAAAATGGTTTACTTTCTGGAGGTGAGACATGAACAAAATGCGGGTTCAGAAACGTTCTATATTTGTGGCGCTGTTCTAGAATGACACTAATTAAGTCGGTACCTAAACCTTTCCATCTATACTGGAGTAACTCGTTCAGGATATCATGTAACGGACCCGGATCAGAGTGTTGACCCTCATACAAAGTAATGAGGTGCTGAATCATATACATACCCACCAGTCGTTGCTCGGCTGGGGGCATTTTCAGAAACATTTGTGCCACTATTTCGTCTGGAAAAGTGATAGAATCAGTAATCCATCGGACTGCTGATCGGGCTAGTTCTTGTTCATGCATGGTACTTAACTCACTGTAACCGATTCGTGATTTCAGAATGTGATCGGTAGCTTGGAATACTTGTTCTAGTGAACCTTGTTCTGGTGCTGGATGATGGAAAGTAGACTTGTGTTCTAGGCGTAAATGGCGATCTGGAAATCTAGATTTTCCTACATACGCTATTCTGGCGGGATTCTCGTCCTCTACCTCTTCAGTATCAGAGTTACTTTCTTTCTCACTTACTTGTGCTGCTTTACGTTGTTCGTGTATCTTTATTATTTCTCTACGGATTTTCTTGTACATACTCTCCACAGCACCGACGGTCTTGTGCTTACCCTCGGCTATATTATCACTCTACCTTGTCAGGATTTTCATTTCGGCCGGATCTTTAGACGGGTAATCTTGTTCTCTTATTAGACAATTGATCAGAAACTTTAATATCATGAGCTGGATCTCGGCTTTCCTTTGAGACATGGCCTCGCTAATGCTTTCTGGATCATCCCCTGTACGGATGAAACGATATATTCTGTCTAGATCTTCTTTCATATTCGGTAAGGTGACTAGATACTCGGCCACCTTTCTTACGCGGAATGAATATAAAACCATATTATCCTCGCCTGGGACTGGATCATAGCCACATTCGGCAAGGGATCTTCTTATTTCTGCTACAGTCTGATGTCTAGGCGTACGCTGTGACGCTTGTGCATGTAATTCGGCTGTCGTTAAACGCTTGTGTGGCGGCGGGGTTTGAGGAGTACCTCCCCCTGCGGCCCCTAAACTGGAGTCCAGGTCTACTGAGGCTCTTCGTCCTGGCAGAGTGGGAAATGGAAATGGAGGCTGGACTTGTATGGCGGGCTGGACCGGGGGTACCGTAACAGGTACTCCGGTGTCTGGAGGAGCGGGAAGTGCCTGATTTACAGGGACTGGCGGAGCGCGAACAGGATTTGCATATTCTGGGACTGTGTCGTCCAAATAGGACGAAATAAAAATATCAGCTGCGGTCTGTTTATGACGTAGCTTGGTCGGAACTAATGGTGGCGGGAAATTACTGGATGCCTCTGGGGTCGCTTTTGGCAAGCCCTCGGCAAGGAGAGGATACATACCCCTAATAAGGGCATGCCTCTGTCTGTCTGACTGTTCGGCTTTGACTTGTTCACCTATCTCGATTAGTTCTTTTTCTTGTGCTCGTTCTAAGGATTCTCTACTTAATTCTGACTTTCTGATTTCCTTTTCAGTTTTTTTATGAGATTCTTTACGCCATAACTCGATGGCATCTTTCTGTGACTGTCTGGCTTTCTTTTTCCATAATGCTTCTTCTACTCGCATGATGCACTCGGCATCCCATGTACCCGATACGGGCCATCTATACTTTTCTTCTAACTGTTTGGTATACTCTACCCATAAATCTAGATACAATATGGCGCTTATGCCATGCTTCTGATACATAAAATGACCTGGACTGTCCCTCGGCGGAACAGGAACTGCTTCTTCTAACAAACCTTTTCTAGTTTTTAGCTGACGTAATCTCGAAAAGAGAGACATTGTAAACTTGAATCGGAACACAATACAATACACGAGGAACAATAACAATTGGGAGAACAATTCAGGCATACCACGACATTGGAAATACATTGAACAACATCATAACATAACAGTTCGGACAGAATATTACCTGGAATACTGAGAACAGAAACACAAGAATTTCTCGAGAACGGAACAGACTAGAGTTTACTGGATGCACTGCTGAAACAGTACGGAACATACCGGTCCCATAAAGGGACGCATCAAGACCCGTATCCACCTAGGTGAACACTTCGTTTGTGAGTCTGTGTACCACCAACCCACGGACCAGAGTCAATTTAGATTGACCCTGTCTAGATACTACCCCAGTAATGGTACTCACCGGGCAGCAAGAACGGAAAGCCTCGGACTGGACTGGACTGCTACGACGACGGACGACGAACTTCGTTGCAGGGTTTCTGTACTCACACAGAACTGTGCACAGAGGAGTGGAACCTCGGCAAATTAGGGTGTCCCAAAACTTACCTTAGCAACCAACTCACCCCTTACCGAGCTAGCTACAGTGTCTCATTGGACATATCAAACACCCAATGTTTAGACAAACCAGAACATGAACTTACAGTACCTCAGGGTACGTGGGACTCATGAACACTCTTTCGTTATATTATCATTACAAACCAGAACATGGAGTAAAGAAGACACATGTGCATTTGAAATGTTTATTTACTAATGCCGTCTTCTCAGGCGCAGTATCTTTGATAATACAAGTATACTTATTATCAGTAGCAAAATTATCAGCATAGTTACTAAGACATAAAAAGCGAATGGTGACAGCATGTTATCATGCTGTAATGAATAAGAGTTAACAACACTTATATCTCACCCTCCCTAACACATATATTATATTATTATCTAAGAAGGTCTCTTTGGGTTGTTTTAGGGCGGGCCCATACCTTAGTGTCCTAGCATGAAGGAATCACATCAGCATACACCAGCTCTCTCTGCATGTGCACCGCACCAAGTGTGTTAACAATTCTCGTGCAAAGCAATATCAATCCCGCCTCAAGCCCAAGTTGGCAAAGGCTGCACTTGTGTTATGACTATGAAGGCGTGGAGATCAGACCTCATAACAATTCCATATCGTGTTGCTCCTGAAACTTCAGCACTCTCCGTGCAGACATGGTTTATTAAACAAGACTGATATCAGAGCAATAACATATTATTCTCACATACACCACGGCAAACCACTAGGTTGAAAGCTAAGTCAACAATTAAGGGTCGTGTGCAGAAGTTGCAAGAAAGGAAAAATGGCGTTTAAATCTGAAACGTACCTATGCTAACTTAACACGATATAAGGATATATAGGAGCTATACAACACCCCCCCATGATCCGAGAACGGACTAAATAAGGTAACAGAAGTGCCATCACATGAGAGCAGAATCCATTTATAAACGAGCATGAATAAAAAATCAATAATAAAAACTAATGCTAAAAAAAAAAAGCCCACAAATATAATGTGGCTCAAGCCAATAGGCAAGCAAAAATAAAATGTCTTGACCAAAAGTCAATAAAATCAAGGAAATGCTATCAATCAGCATGCCAATTTGAGGCAGTGTCTATGATAAGACTGTATATGAAAAGTAAGCTGCAACAGCCTCAAGGAGGAAGTCACTGTCCTCATCCGAAAACAGTTCAGCCATCCAGTTTAAAAGATGAAAGGAACATACGTGATCTTCCAGCACCGGATCCTCTATAACCATCAGAGGACAGCTCGGTGGGTTTTCAAGAAAACTTTGTTCCAAGAAATTTTGCGCTGCCGACAACACATCCCAGGGACCCATTAGTCCATGTGCCACCGCCAAGGCCATAATCCTTTCGTCAGAACAAACCAACTCGTGAGCAATGATAGGACTCATCAGTTGATCAAAATCGACGTCAGAAGATGCTGGTCCGCAGAGACACAAATCAATGGCCCAAAGGAAATCACAGGTCAGGCAGCGAAATACAGGCTGGACACAGGTGAAATAGGAGAACCGAAAAGATAATCCAAACGCCGTGCTTAGAGTCGCCAACGGCAGTGTGCCATAATAATCAAGCATGCGGTTGCGAAACCGCGTCAGTAGTAGCTGTGCGTGGTCTTGCACAGGAAGGGCATCCATATTTAAAAAGGCAGAAAACCACCAATGCGCCAGCCGCTAATGCAAGCAAAAACGGGAACCCTCCAAATAAGGATGAAAAAATAGAATGGAAGAAGGCAGGGATGACTCCAAAAATCTTCTCAAAGGAAGTCACGAGACCACCGCTAACAACTTTAAAAAAATGTGCTAGGCCCGTTGTGGAGGATGCGTTAAAGATAGAACGGACCATGGCTCCGAAATGCAAAGGCAAATCAGTGTTTAAAAGAGCCTGAACCTCCGTACGGGTGTTAGCAATGTGAAGCACGAAAGTTTCACGGGCCGAGCTCAAGGCCACCTCTTTCTGGGACAATAGAGCTCTTATTCTAGCCATGCCGCTGAATTCTGCTCCCAAGGTCGGTATCTGTGGCCAAATGGAAGACTCCCTATGTTCACGTGTGGGAGGATAAAGAACATTTCTGCAGCAAATAACTCGCTCACTAACCGTTACTATGAAAGCTATACCTTTAATTAAACCACAGCAGTTTTCATTATTGAGCATTAAATAACTACCATTCTCTAACAATTTAAACGTGGGGATGATAGCAGGAACTGGCGTGCCCTGTAAAACGCAAGCCATATTCGGTCTGTCCCTGTTACATGAACCGTGTAACTGTATGTGTCTACACATTAAAGAATGATCTGGCGTCTCAGTACACTCATCCCCTGTTAGATAAACCTCTTGTTCATCCTTGAAACATCTGTATGTGTATGGGAGTGACCAGACCTCATGAAGAAAACCGCTACCTAAGGGTTCAAAACGACCTATTGGCACATATTTCATACAATTTGAAAACTTATATAAAGCAAACGGCAGCGTTATTAAACCGTGGATAAGCCACGTAGCAGCAGTGGTCTCTGCCACAGAAAAAGGTAAAGATTCCAATCTTTCAATATGGAGCATAGAAAAGGAAGCATCACGCATTGAAAGCAAGCGTTGTTTGTCTGTCAAATTAAACGGTGCAAATAAAGAGGAAACGTTCATGTATCCCCAGGGAACTTTACCCATTTTTAGAGTCTGTAGTGTCCATGCAAACTGCATGATTGAACGTAATTGATTTTGACCATGGTATAATACAGACACTTCATCATGCACAATATCAACAACAGACGACACAATATTATCTAATGTGTAAATTCTAGAGGAAAGCACGTTAATGCTATTGTCAACCACTGCAAGCACTTTCTCAAGATTTGCCTGATCAATAGCCCTAAGGCGTGAAGCAGCCTCAATCTGTGAGAGTTTCCAAATTTCATTGTAAACACCATATAACCACCTTTTAGACCTGCCACTAGCTGGGCCCTTAATGAAATCATTCAAATCCACGTCTGCATTCAGTTTGGAAAGGTGATACTTAACCGCAGGTAAAGTTGAATGTTTCAGCCAAGCTTGACACAACTTGCCAACTGAGTAAGAGGTGACAGTATGACTCAAATCAAAACGGGGATCAGATCTAACAGTCTTAAAACCGTCAGTTATATTCAAAAATCTCTTTTGGCAAGAATCAGCACCACGGTGCCAAAGCAGCCAACCCTTGGGATTCATACTGGAAATGTTAAAGGAGGAATTCAGAAGCAGAGCCTGTATATCTCTAATGGACAATTTAGTAAAATTACTCCAATTCTCATATTCCTCCAACTCCGGGAAAGACGGGGTGTTTAACCTTTTAGATGTAGCCAATCCAAAGCACGTGGTCTGGGAAATGGTTTCATTTAAAAACCACATATGATTTGGGATGAGACATGCACGGTGCAAAGCCTCAGTGCCTTGTACCTGCCAGGCCCTTGAGCCCCAAACTGATTTAAGGTCTATGGTATCCTTCCATAACTCATACCCTCCAGTAACTAATTGATCCAGGAAGGCCTTTGAATATAACAATTTTGTATTTGTAAGTCGAACCTTGGACAGTGGCTGTTTGTGAAATTTAAAATAAAAGGACTCGGGATTGGACTGATTAAAGTCAGTGAAATAAGTATACTTTTTAAGAAACGTTTCTGAACTCCCTTGTGTTGGTGCTGGGCAATGTTCCCACTGAGTAAAATTAACCGCATCCCTTCGGGAAGATGTCTTGTGTAAGAAGTGATTGCCATAATGTTGGTAACAGAACAATTCACCATAATTAGCAGATTCTAAATATAAATCCTCAGCATCAAAAGCAGCATAATATTTCAAATCAGAAAACAAACTTTCCACAGCATTAACATCCCAATCATCAGAACGAATGTTTTGTTTCACCACATCCCCCATATTAACTCTTAGTACATTAGGGACATTAACGACTTCCGTTGGACCATGTATCTGAAAACGAACTGCATCCCAAGCGATTCCATCCAGAACAGGCCACGCTGTGATGTTAACCAAAGTCAAGTCTCTTTTTAATCTGTGTGTAGAATGTGAAGAGGAAAGTGGGGCCAAAGTTCCATTCAAATGAGTAATGCAAGTTCTCTCCTCGACATAGTGTCCATTCATAATGCGAAAAAAATAAAACACAAAACCAATTGACATAAAAAGGTAAACTGAAAAAAGGACCAGCCAAATGTATATCCAAGGAGGTATCAAAAAATGTTTTTTAAACAGGCTAGCATATACTGCAATTTTAGAGGGTTTTTTCGAGGCAAGGGAAGCAGAGTCAAATGAAAATCTGGATTCCGTGGCTAAGCGAGCTTGCATGTCAGGCATGGACAAATCAGTGGGGTATGTATAGTCTGTCTCATCAAGGTTAGTTCCTGGTAAATTATTCAATAATGGACTGGAAACAGCAGGTAATTCGATGGCCACCTCAGGTTCATTATTAGAAGCAGTGGGCATAATTGAATTTCTCACAATGGAAGGACAGGAAACAGCCGGTGTCATGCTAAGAAGAATCGGCCACTCTGTGTATCTTGACATTGTCAATAGAAATAAACCTGGTTTCCTTACGACCTGGAAGTGGTGGTAAAATGACTGTTCTTGTGCCCTTCACACCAAGCACTGGGACCGGAGCTCGATAGGAGGGACCAAACTCTTTCTTGTTGTCGATCTTCTCTCGAACCAGATCTCCAACTTGGGGTAGCCAGCCAACTACCGGGATCTGCAACGCATCATCCGATGTGGAGGGCAAATGTTCCTTTGCAAGAGTGTCTCTCGTCTTTTGTAGATTCTGTAAAACATTGCAATGTTCATCTGCGTCAAAGGAAGTGGCGCGAACCACCGAGTCTAGACCGTCAAGGTCAGGGACGAACATCTTGATGCCAAAGAGCATTTCGTATGGGGTCCGCCCACCCAGAGACCTTCTAGGGAGATTATTAAGAGCACGCTGCACGCCATAGAGGTGAGCCAGCCAGTTTCTGCCAGTGCCTATAACTCGGGCTGTCAAAGATTGCTTTAAATCACGGTTCATTCGTTCAACTACACTATTACCCTCGGGTCTGTAGGGTGACGAAAACTTGACTTGGACCCCCATCGAAGTCATGGCATCCTTATACGCCTTAGAGGCGAAAGCCGGACCCTGATCCGAATGGAAGGTACCACAGGCAAAAATCCCTATAAAGATACGCAAATCTCTGATGACAGTCCGGGAATCAGCGCTGCGATGTGGCCATACCCAAACAAAGCGTGTGCATGAGTCAACTGCTACTAAGATGTATTTATACGCAGTATCAGATGAAAATGGACCGCAGTGATCTAAATAAACACAGCCTAGTGGTTTATTAGAAATGTACAACTGAGTCTGAGGCGGACGCGTAGCAGTTGAAGGTTTAATCTGCTGGCATATGTCACAAAGAAGGACATAATCACGCGTCTGTTTGTACAGTCCCCGCCACCAGAAACGTTGTTGCAGTTGCGTTACAGTGGCTGAGACGCCCGCATGCGCAGACGCCACACCTTCATGAGCCGCTGTAATCAAGTCTGTTCTGCGATCCGAGTTGGGAATCAGCCGTTCCCCAACATCAGGAATTGTCACAAAAGGAACCTTTTCGGGACTTAAGTGGTATTTATACTTCGAAGGGAATCCCGCAGAATGTTTACTTCCCTTCTCAGAGGCAGCAATCGCTGCCAAGATGTCGCTATCAATCTTGGATTTAGACCTAGTAACTGCTGCAACTAAGTATGTAGATACTGCTGATTTCGCTGCTTCATCAGCAAGCGAGTTGCCAACAGCGTGAACTCCTAAGCGCTGATGACCGAGAGTATGAATCACATAAACGAGTGGCAACATAGCCTTAAGCTCTGCCACTCGAACCCAGATCATTTTATGTTTTATTGTGCTATCCTTGGAATCATGAAAGTCATTTTGAATCCAAAAGAACAAGTTTTCATTGTAAGACTGGACACAGTAGTAAGAATCACTTACAATTAGAGTAGTAACACTTGGATCTGCGTACTCCAAAGCTAGTAAGAGAGCACGAAGCTCTGCCAATTGTGCAGTGCAATCGCCCAGGGGCAACGTGTGTACCTCCCTGGAAATGAACTCATCATTCAACATAGCACCGACCACAATGGCGCATGCGGAAACGTAGGCATGTTTAGAGCCATGCGCAACCTGCGCCGACCCATCAGTGTAAATGATGCAATGGAAGTCCTCCAAAGGTCGCATCGTCAGAGGAGCAGGGTGAACGAATTCATACTGCAAGAACTCCTGCGACCGTAAGGAAGCGTCAAAAATACACATGACATCCGAGGATGACAATGACGCAGCCCACTGAATCCACCGAGGGTGCAAAGCTTTTGAATTTGGTACACTGGCTTTCGTGACTGCCTCCAAATGAGGACAGGGTGTTACCACTAGCATGCGTTTCCCCTGTGACAGAGCTCGTTCCTTTAGAATAGCCATCTGTACAGCAGTTAAAACCTTTTCTATGGTGGGAAACCGCATCTCAGCCGAGGTGTACAAGTGTGACTTGTAAGCAATAGGTACTGTGTCACCTTCATTAAAAGTGAGGTAAGTGAAACCCACCGTCCCAGGAATTATTCTTATGACCAGGTTGGTGTGGTTATCACGAGTCAGTAAATATTTAGAAGCGAGCAGATCAGCCTGCAAGGCTTGCAAAATGGCTGAATGCTCAGGCAGCCAGCATGATTTTGAGAAAGTTGGTTGTATCAAAGCATACAAAGGCTTGATACGCTGGGCATATTCCGGAATGTAAGTTCTGCCGAAATTCAAAAAGCCCAGTAAGGATTGTAATTTTTTCAGAGTTGTTGGTGCGCGCAATTGTGCGCACTTCTCCAAGAAGTGAGGAGCCAAACCTCTACCTTCATTGTTGAGCTCATAGCCCAAAAACAACACTGTGTGTTCAGCAATGTGCGATTTTGCAAAGTTGAATTTGTAACCCATGTCTGCGAAATTGCAAACAAGAGAATTTACACGACACAGATGCTCCCAAATATCGTCGTCTGTGAGATATATGTCATCCACATACGAAAAAGCATCAGGGTCGAGTGCCTCCAGAATAGAGACAATTCGAGCGGTAAATACACCAGGACTATTCTTGTAGCCCATTGGAAGACGCCGGAATTGCTTTTGGACTCCAGCGCTTGTAAAACTGGTCCATTGGGAGCTAAAGCTGTCCAATCTGTGGGCATAAAAACCATTGGATATGTCAAGCGTTGTCTTGAAACGCTTACGCACGAGACTATCCACTAGGGCAGAGCCGTGGGTATTCTGTACCGCACAGTTACGGCAATGCGAGTTCAAATGCCGGTAATCCAAAACCAAACGATATGATCCGTCAGGTTTATTCACAGTAAAAAGGGGATTATTCATCGGTGACACACACGTTTCAATAACTCCCTGATATTCCAATTGTTCAAGGATTTCCGCGACGGAAGATTTTGCTTCACGCCGTATGGGATATTGAGGTTGAGGCTGCGGCTGAGACCGCAACGGAATTTCGTGGCAAGGCGACAATTTATCCCAACCACATTGGTTACGGTACAGAGCCGGCGCGAGAGCCCGAGCCCACTCTTCTGCAAAATGCTGCGCATGCTCTTTCGAGACAGTGTTCGCGAAACTGGGTAGGATTACCTCCTCCCCTCGCGGCGCCGCGAGCACAAAAGGTGGGGGCCAGTCAGCCTCCGAAAGTAAAATATCATATGTAGAAGACAGATTCTCCCAAAATACACCTTTAACGGTACGCTGTATGTCACCTTCAATTAACAGGACAATTTCATATAGTCTTTCAGGGGGAGCAAGTCTCGTATCCGCTGTTTCTATCACAACGTAGACTTCAGTCGCTGTCACCCTCAGTAGTGGACGCAGCGCCTCTCTGACTATGGTTATCTCCGCCGCGCTGTCCAGCAAGGTCAGAGCCCACGTCAGATTCCGAAGCCGCGTTCTCACTATCTGTGGCATATCGATGCGCTGTTAAGGCTGCGACTTTCTTTTTCGCAAACTGCGGACGCCGAGGCGTAGAATCCTCCTGCTTCACTGCGCCGTCCGTCTGGCGGGACTGACCACGTCCTTGTTGGCCACCACGTCCACGTCCACCCCCTCCTCCTCCACCGGTTTTCTGGGCCGATGTGTCCTGAAAGGAACGAGGAGAGCGTTGATCAGAACCCTGAAAACGATCAGGTGATTTAATCATCGCGCGGTCGCGCAAATCATAAACTTTTTCGGATGGCGCAGGAGCTTGTATTGCAGGAAAAGGACCCTGAGTCTGCGTTGTCTGCTTCCCCTGTGTCTGTTTTTTAGGCCAATTTTGTTTCTTGGACTTTGGCTGGGCATCTGTCACTGCAGATTGCCCCTGTGGTTGTTTTTTCTCCTTCACTGGAAAATATTTCAGACCTCTACTTGTGCGGCCAATCGTTTTATAAGCGGCCACCACAATCTTTGCTAACTGGCGGGGTTTGTCGGCATCGGGCAGAGCAGCCAAAGCATTCGACACCTGAAAGTTAACTGCATCTCCTTTAACATTGGAGAGAATGAGATCACTTACAATCTCAAAAGAACCACACAGGCGCATACCCAATTCAACCGCTGCCTCTGGACCGTGATCATTCTGAACACGTCGAACGATTTCAGGCAGGGCAGTCATAGACGGGGTGCCGAAGCACCTTGTATAAACTGCCGCAAATGTTTTTCCCCAGCTGTCACAGTCAGCAAGTTCAGGAGTAATATCCTTCGGTAGAGTAATCGTCAACATTCTATGTTTATCAGCAGGAGTAGAATTCGGAAAAACCGCCTCCAGTTGATCAAACTTCTCCGCTAGCCAGAATGGGAAGTCATCGTTGTCAACAGGACGCGCACCAAAAACCGAATTTACCATCACTGGATTGAGACGCATTCCGCCTCGTTCCATGGGAGCGGCCGCACCCCCCTGGGGACCACCAGGAAGATGTCGACCGATGTATTGCACTAAAGCACGAATCACGGAAATGGAAACTACATGAAGCCTGCGAATTTCTGCCAGGGTACAAGCCCCGTGATTCGGGTGCGGGGTAAAGCCACCCAACGCAGGCCAATTCGTACCTGGAATCGAGACTGGACCTAACCTCGCACGGGACAAAGAGTGGGGGAGGGCGCCATCAAACCAAACTCGATGCTGCCAATGATCAATAGGTATTTCCAATGCCCTGTATGGCGTATATTCAGCCGGGACATCCGAGGCGGTGTAGGAGTGGAACAAACCAGAATTAGCGTCCACAGCCGGAAACGTAACCCAAGAGTAAAACAACTCGTAAGGAAACGCCGGATCTGCACTTACCACGAAAATCACAGCCATCCCATCTACTGGGACTTGGTACGTCTGAAGATGGTTGCGTACCGCTACGCGACTATGCTGCGCAATAGCCACCGCTGCCGCCATCACAGAATTGGAAACAAGAAAACACAAAGAATACTTTGTAGCACAACTGGGTAGTAATTCAAAGAAACCGTTTAAGTAAGAATCAAGCTTGAATAAAGACCTATTTAAAAAAATAGGTAGGTTTCACCAACACCCCGTTTTCCGGAAACGGATGTGAAGGGGTTAAGGCATGAATGATAAACTACTCGAGTGTCATGATATAAGACCACCGAAACCGTTGGGCGCCATGTTGCAGGGTTTCTGTACTCACACAGAACTGTGCACAGAGGAGTGGAACCTCGGCAAATTAGGGTGTCCCAAAACTTACCTTAGCAACCAACTCACCCCTTACCGAGCTAGCTACAGTGTCTCATTGGACATATCAAACACCCAATGTTTAGACAAACCAGAACATGAACTTACAGTACCTCAGGGTACGTGGGACTCATGAACACTCTTTCGTTATATTATCATTACAAACCAGAACATGGAGTAAAGAAGACACATGTGCATTTGAAATGTTTATTTACTAATGCCGTCTTCTCAGGCGCAGTATCTTTGATAATACAAGTATACTTATTATCAGTAGCAAAATTATCAGCATAGTTACTAAGACATAAAAAGCGAATGGTGACAGCATGTTATCATGCTGTAATGAATAAGAGTTAACAACACTTATATCTCACCCTCCCTAACACATATATTATATTATTATCTAAGAAGGTCTCTTTGGGTTGTTTTAGGGCGGGCCCATACCTTAGTGTCCTAGCATGAAGGAATCACATCAGCATACACCAGCTCTCTCTGCATGTGCACCGCACCAAGTGTGTTAACAATTCTCGTGCAAAGCAATATCAATCCCGCCTCAAGCCCAAGTTGGCAAAGGCTGCACTTGTGTTATGACTATGAAGGCGTGGAGATCAGACCTCATAACAATTCCATATCGTGTTGCTCCTGAAACTTCAGCACTCTCCGTGCAGACATGGTTTATTAAACAAGACTGATATCAGAGCAATAACATATTATTCTCACATACACCACGGCAAACCACTAGGTTGAAAGCTAAGTCAACAATTAAGGGTCGTGTGCAGAAGTTGCAAGAAAGGAAAAATGGCGTTTAAATCTGAAACGTACCTATGCTAACTTAACACGATATAAGGATATATAGGAGCTATACAACAGGTGGGCCTCCGGATACCTCGGACCTTGGACTCTTGGCTTGGGCTCTGGTCGGGACTCGCCGCGTTCCTCCACCGTCTCGTTTGGATGCTGGACCGCCTCCTCCGTCTCCTCCGTGGGCCTGAGGGATACTTGAAGCAGAAATATCTGCCGGTGCACAGAAGAGTTCCGTCACGACTGCAGAGGGTCAGGGGGTCGGCGTGGCTTCACCGACGCGTGGGGAAAGGGCAAGTCCCTGTTCGGGCGCCATTATGTGGTAAATAAATAAATAATACCTCTCTTTTTGACTAGACATATATCATAACAGATAGCTCAATAAATAAGAGTCAAGATTCGAGGTAGTAGGAGTTTCGCAGGTTTATTACAGCATAAGGACAGGAACAGGACAACCTGCATAGGAATAGGATGACAGGGCCCAGCAGCTGCTGGGGCTGGATCTGGGATGAGCGCGCTGGCTTTTAATAACAATACATGAGCATATATACATAACGCAAACACATAGCATTACATTGCAGTAGGCGTAGCAGTGGGTGGAGCAGAAGGTGTGACGCGTAGCAGTCGCGAAAGATAAGGGCGAAAGTAGGTGTAACGGGGCGTATACATAGACATGTGGTGCAGACGTAACAGAATATGTCATGAATGGGGCGGAAACCATGGAGGGGGCTACCTGAGGAGCCGGGACCTCTAACCTGATGGTGCGCGCAGACTAGCAATGACGTATCACTAGGAGAAGCTGGGGGCTATGAACTCTGTGCTAGGAGCAGAGACTGAAGTCTGGAGAGTCAGGGCGACATGTACCTAAACAGTATCTAGTATCTGATGTTTAGAGAACATGTTGATATAAACTAGAAGTCAGGAGAGGAAAGGCTAACTTGATTCTAAGACTGGACCATGCATTATTCTACATGTAGTGCGTGATGAAGAATATTAAATGACCATTAAATGCAGTATTTCTCTAACGTGGAGACGTGAAGGCTAGACAATGACGGAAACTATTGATGCAGTTCAGTAGTTTAGGAATGCAGAGAAGGAGGACTGAACTGATAACTGGAACTATAACATACTTTTGGCAGACTCAGAGGCTGAGCCAGGCTGAACCGGGCACTGCAAGGCAGGAAGTAAGTGAAGGGTCGAGGATACAGGTGGGGGCTGTATCGCTCCTCAGCGAGGCTTCTGGAGACAGGAGCTGAATCTGGTGTCCAGGCCCTTTTGAGGCCTAGAAACGGGGACTTTATAATAGAATAACGTGCACACTGAGAAACGTGGCAACGTAGCTTTACATAGGCCTGATATTCGTAGTATTCACGAGGACTGGAAACTGGCATACTAGAGGTGGACACAACTGTAATTGCGTCATTAATCGAACATGGGGAATACATATGCATATTTAATCATGTACACATAACATATGATGGATGACACGTAGGGACACAGAACATGGCAAAATTTACTTTTCCACAAAAGATCAAGGTCTTCAACACTCCGGCAAGGACATACCTACCTGAAATTGTTGGAAAAAGTGGGTCAAAGGTCAAGATCTTCGAGACTCCTGCGAGGACATACCTACCTGACGTGTGGGAAAGAGTGGGTCAAAGGTCAAGGTCTTTGAAAGTCCGGCGAGGACACATCTACCTGATGCGTGGGAAAGAGTGGGTCAAAAGATTCGACACTCTGGTGAAGACATACCTACCTGACGCGTGGAAAAGAACGGGTCATGGTCTTCAACACTCCGGAGAGCATATACCTACATGACGTGTGGGAAAGAGGGGTTCAAAGGTCAAGGTCTTCAACACTCCGGCAAGGAAATAACTACCGGAAATTGTTGGAAAAAGTGGGTCAAAGGTCAAGGTCTTCAACAGTCCTGCGAGGACATATCTACCTGACGCGTGGGAAAGAGGTGGTCAAAGGTCAGGGTCTTTAACACTCTGGTGAGGACAAACTTACCGGAAATTGTTGGAAATAGTGGGTCAAAGGTCAAGGTCGTCGACACTCCGGCTAGGACATACCTACCTGTTGCAAGGGAAAGAGGTGGTCAAAGGTCAAGGTCTTCGACACTCCGGCAAGGATATACATACGTGACGTGTGGGAAAGAGAGGGTCAAAGGTCAAGGTCTTCAACACTCCGGTGAGGACATACCTACCTGACGAGTGAGAAAGAGGGAGTCAAAGGTCAAGGTGTTCAACACTCCGGCGAGGACATACCTACCTGACGCGTAGGAAAGAGAGGGTCAAAGGTCAAGGCCTTCAAGACTCCGGCAGGACATACCTACCTGACGCATAGGAAAGAGGGGGTCAAAGGTCAAGGTCTTGAATACTCCGGCGAGGACATACCTACCTGATGCATGGGAAAGAGGGGTCAAAGGTCAAGGTCTTCAACACTTCGGCGAGGACATACCTACCTGACGCGTAGGAAAGAGGGGGTCAAAGGACAAGGTCTTAAACACTCCGGCGAGGACATACCTACCTGAAATTGTTGAAAAAAGTGGGTCAAAGGTCAAGGTCTTCGAGACTCCTGCGAGAACAAACCTACCTGACGTGTGGAAAAGAGTGGGTCAAAGGTCAAGGTCTTCGAAAGTCCTGCGAGGACATACCTACCTTATGCGTGAGAAAGAGTGGGTCAAAAGATTCGACACTCTGGCAAAGACATACCTACATGACGTTTGGGAAAGAGGGGGTCAAATGTCAAGGTCTTCAACACTCCGGCAAGGAAATACCTACCGGAAATTATTGGAAAAAGTGGGTCAAAGGTCAAGGTCTTCAACACTCCTTCGAGGAAATACCTACCTGACCGTGGGAAAGAGAGGACAAAGGTCATGGTCTTTAACACTCTGGCGAGGGCATACCCACCTGACGCGTGGGAAAGAGGGGGTCAAAGGTCAAGGTCTTCAACACTCCGGTGAGGACATACCTACCTGACGAGTGAGAAAGATGGGGTCAAAAGTCAAGGTGTTCGATACTCCGGCGAGGACATACCTACCTGACACGTAGGAAAGAGGGGGTCAAAGGTCAAGGTCTTGAACACTCCGGCGAGGACATACCTACCTGATGTGTGGTAAAGAGTGGGTCAAAGGTCAAGGTCGTCGACACTCCGGCTAGGACATACCTACCTGTTGCAAGGCAAAGAGGTGGTCAAAGGTCAAGGTCTTCGACACTCCGGCAAGGATATACATACGTGAAGTGTGGGAAAGAGGGAGTCAAAGGTCAAGGTCTTCAACACTCCGGTGAGTACATACCTACCTGACGAATGAGAAAAAGGGAGTCAAAGGTCAAGGTGTTCAAGACTCCGGCGAGGACATACCTACCTGACGCGTAGGAAAGAGAGGGTCAAAGGTCAAGGCCTTCAAGACTCCGGCAGGACATACCTACCTGACGCGTAGGAAAGAGGGGGTCAAAGGTCAAGGTCTTGAATACTCCGGCGAGGACATACCTACCTGATGCATGGGAAAGAGGGGTCAAAGGTCAAGGTCTTGAATACTCCGGCGAGGACATACCTACCTGATGCATGGGAAAGAGGGGTCAAAGGTCAAGGTCTTCAACACTCCTGCGAGGACATACCTACTTGACGTGTGGGAAAGAGTGGGTCAAGGGTCAAGGTCTTCGAAAGTCCGGCGAGGACATACCTACCTGATGCGTGGGAAAGAGTGGGTCAAAAGATTCGACACTCTGGCAAAGACATACCTACCTGAAATTGTTGAAAAAAGTGGGGCAAAGGTCAAGGTCTTCAACACTCCGGCGAGGACATACCTACCTGACGCGTAGGAAAGAAGGGGTCAAAGGTCATGGTCTTAAACACTCCGGCGAGGAAAAACCTACCTGAAATTGTTGAAAAAAGTGGGTCAAAGGTCAAGGTCTTCGAGACTCCTGCGAGGACATACCTACTTGACGTGTGGGAAAGAGTGGGTCAAGGGTCAAGGTCTTCGAAAGTCCGGCGAGGACATACCTACCTGATGCGTGGGAAAGAGTGGGTCAAAAGATTCGACACTCTGGCAAAGACATACCTACCTGACGCGTGGGAAAGAGCGGGTCATCGTCTTCAACACTCCGGAGAGCATATACCTACTTGACGTGTGGGAAAGATGCTGTCAAAGGTCAAGGTCTTCAACACTCCGGCATGGAAATACCTACCGGAAATTGTTGAAAAAAGTGGGTCAACGGTTAAGGTCTGCAACACTCCTGCGAGGACATACCTCCCTGACGCGTAGGAAATAGGGGGTCAAAGGTCATGGTCTTAAACACTCCTGTGAGGACATACCTACCTGAAATTGTTGAAAAAAGTGGGTCAAAGGTCAAGGTCTTCAACACTCCGGCGAGGACATACCTCCCTGACGCGTAGGAAAGAGGGGGTCAAAGGTCATGGTCTTAAACACTCCTGTGAGGACATACCTACCTGAAATTGTTGAAAAAAGTGGGTCAACGGTCAAGGTCTTCGAGACTCCTGCGAGGACATACCTACTTGACGTGTGGGAAAGAGTGGGTCAAGGGTCAAGGTCTTCGAAAGTCCGGCGAGGACATACCTACCTGATGCGTGGGAAAGAGTGGGTCAAAAGATTCGACACTCTGGCAAAGACATACCTACCTGACGCGTGGGAAAGAGCGGGTCATCGTCTTCAACACTCCGGAGAGCATATACCTACTTGACGTGTGAGAAAGATGCTGTCAAAGGTCAAGGTCTTCAACACTCCGGCATGGAAATACCTACCGGAAATTGTTGAAAAAAGTGGGTCAAAGGTTAAGGTCTGCAACACTCCTGCGAGGACATACCTACCTGACGCGTGGGAAAGAGAGGACAAAGGTCATGGTCTTTAACACTCCGGCGAGGGCATACCTACCTGACGCGTGGGAAAGAGGGGGTCAAAGGTCAGGGTCTTCAACACTCCGGTGAGGACATACTTACCGGAAAGTGTTAGAAAAAGTGGGTCAAAGGTCAAGGTCATCGACACTCCGGCTAGGACATACCTACCTGTTGCAAGGGAAAGAGGTGGTCAAAGGTCAAGGTCTTTGACATTCCGGCATGGATATACATACGTGACGTGTGGGAAAGAGGTGGGTCAAAGGTCAAGGTCTTCGACATTCCGGCGAGGACATACTTACCTCACGCGTGGGAAATAGGGGGTCATAGGTCTTCAACGCTCTGGAGAGGACATATCTACCTGACGCCTGGGAAAGAGGGGGTAAAAGGTCAAGGTCTTAAACACTATTGAGAGGACATACCTACCTGACGTGTGGAAAATAGGGGGTCAAAGGTCAAAGTCACCAACACTCCAGTGAGGACATACCTACCTGACGAGTGAGAAAGAGGGGGTCAAAGGTCAAGGTGTGCGACACTCCGGCGAGGACATACCTACCTGACGTGTGGGAAAGGGAGGGTCAAAGGTCAAGGCCTTCAACACTCCGGAAAGGACATACTTACCCTGACGCGTAGGAAAGAGGGGGTCAAAGGTCAAGGTCTTGAACACTCCGGCGAGGACATACCTACCTGATGCATGGGAAAGAGAGGTCAAGGTCTTCAACACTCCGACGAGGACATACCTACCCGACGAGTAGGAAAGAGGGGTCAAAGGGTCAAAGGTCAAGGTCTTAAACACTCCGGCGAGGACATACCTACCTGATGTGTGGGAAAGAGTGGGTCAAAGATCAAGGTCTTCAACACTCCGGCAAGGACATACCTACCTGAAATTGTTGGAAAAAGTGGGTCAAAGGTCAAGATCTTCGAGACTCCTGCGAGGACATACCTACCTGACGTGTGGGAAAGAGTGGGTCAAAGGTCAAGGTCTTTGAAAGTCCGGCGAGGACACATCTACCTGATGCGTGGGAAAGAGTGGGTCAAAAGATTCGACACTCTGGTGAAGACATACCTACCTGACGCGTGGAAAAGAACGGGTCATGGTCTTCAACACTCCGGAGAGCATATACCTACATGACGTGTGGGAAAGAGGGGTTCAAAGGTCAAGGTCTTCAACACTCCGGCAAGGAAATAACTACCGGAAATTGTTGGAAAAAGTGGGTCAAAGGTCAAGGTCTTCAACAGTCCTGCGAGGACATATCTACCTGATGCGTGGGAAAGAGGTGGTCAAAGGTCAGGGTCTTTAACACTCTGGTGAGGACAAACTTACCGGAAATTGTTGGAAATAGTGGGTCAAAGGTCAAGGTCGTCGACACTCCGGCTAGGACATACCTACCTGTTGCAAGGGAAAGAGGTGGTCAAAGGTCAAGGTCTTCGACACTCCGGCAAGGATATACATACGTGACGTGTGGGAAAGAGAGGGTCAAAGGTCAAGGTCTTCAACACTCCGGTGAGGACATACCTACCTGACGAGTGAGAAAGAGGGAGTCAAAGGTCAAGGTGTTCAACACTCCGGCGAGGACATACCTACCTGACGCGTAGGAAAGAGAGGGTCAAAGGTCAAGGCCTTCAAGACTCCGGCAGGACATACCTACCTGACGCATAGGAAAGAGGGGGTCAAAGGTCAAGGTCTTGAATACTCCGGCGAGGACATACCTACCTGATGCATGGGAAAGAGGGGTCAAAGGTCAAGGTCTTCAACACTTCGGCGAGGACATACCTACCTGACGCGTAGGAAAGAGGGGGTCAAAGGTCAAGGTCTTGAATACTCCGGCGAGGACATACCTACCTGATGCATGGGAAAGAGGGGGTCAAAGGACAAGGTCTTAAACACTCCGGCGAGGACATACCTACCTGAAATTGTTGAAAAAAGTGGGTCAAAGGTCAAGGTCTTCGAGACTCCTGCGAGAACAAACCTACCTGACGTGTGGAAAAGAGTGGGTCAAAGGTCAAGGTCTTCGAAAGTCCTGCGAGGACATACCTACCTTATGCGTGAGAAAGAGTGGGTCAAAAGATTCGACACTCTGGCAAAGACATACCTACATGACGTTTGGGAAAGAGGGGGTCAAATGTCAAGGTCTTCAACACTCCGGCAAGGAAATACCTACCGGAAATTATTGGAAAAAGTGGGTCAAAGGTCAAGGTCTTCAACACTCCTTCGAGGAAATACCTACCTGACCGTGGGAAAGAGAGGACAAAGGTCATGGTCTTTAACACTCTGGCGAGGGCATACCCACCTGACGCGTGGGAAAGAGGGGGTCAAAGGTCAAGGTCTTCAACACTCCGGTGAGGACATACCTACCTGACGAGTGAGAAAGATGGGGTCAAAAGTCAAGGTGTTCGATACTCCGGCGAGGACATACCTACCTGACACGTAGGAAAGAGCGGGTCAAAGGTCAAGGTCTTGAACACTCCGGCGAGGACATACCTACCTGATGTGTGGTAAAGAGTGGGTCAAAGGTCAAGGTCGTCGACACTCCGGCTAGGACATACCTACCTGTTGCAAGGCAAAGAGGTGGTCAAAGGTCAAGGTCTTCGACACTCCGGCAAGGATATACATACGTGACGTGTGGGAAAGAGGGAGTCAAAGGTCAAGGTCTTCAACACTCCGGTGAGTACATACCTACCTGACGAATGAGAAAAAGGGAGTCAAAGGTCAAGGTGTTCAAGACTCCGGCGAGGACATACCTACCTGACGCGTAGGAAAGAGAGGGTCAAAGGTCAAGGCCTTCAAGACTCCGGCAGGACATACCTACCTGACGCGTAGGAAAGAGGGGGTCAAAGGTCAAGGTCTTGAATACTCCGGCGAGGACATACCTACCTGATGCATGGGAAAGAGGGGTCAAAGGTCAAGGTCTTCAACACTCCGGCGAGGACATACCTCCCTGACGCGTAGGAAAGAGGGGGTCAAAGGTCATGGTCTTAAACACTCCTGTGAGGACATACCTACCTGAAATTGTTGAAAAAAGTGGGGCAAAGGTCAAGGTCTTCAACACTCCGGCGAGGACATACCTACCTGACGCGTAGGAAAGAAGGGGTCAAAGGTCATGGTCTTAAACACTCCGGCGAGGAAAAACCTACCTGAAATTGTTGAAAAAAGTGGGTCAAAGGTCAAGGTCTTCGAGACTCCTGCGAGGACATACCTACTTGACGTGTGGGAAAGAGTGGGTCAAGGGTCAAGGTCTTCGAAAGTCCGGCGAGGACATACCTACCTGATGCGTGGGAAAGAGTGGGTCAAAAGATTCGACACTCTGGCAAAGACATACCTACCTGACGCGTGGGAAAGAGCGGGTCATCGTCTTCAACACTCCGGAGAGCATATACCTACTTGACGTGTGGGAAAGATGCTGTCAAAGGTCAAGGTCTTCAACACTCCGGCATGGAAATACCTACCGGAAATTGTTGAAAAAAGTGGGTCAACGGTTAAGGTCTGCAACACTCCTGCGAGGACATACCTCCCTGACGCGTAGGAAATAGGGGGTCAAAGGTCATGGTCTTAAACACTCCTGTGAGGACATACCTACCTGAAATTGTTGAAAAAAGTGGGTCAAAGGTCAAGGTCTTCAACACTCCGGCGAGGACATACCTCCCTGACGCGTAGGAAAGAGGGGGTCAAAGGTCATGGTCTTAAACACTCCTGTGAGGACATACCTACCTGAAATTGTTGAAAAAAGTGGGTCAACGGTCAAGGTCTTCGAGACTCCTGCGAGGACATACCTACTTGACGTGTGGGAAAGAGTGGGTCAAGGGTCAAGGTCTTCGAAAGTCCGGCGAGGACATACCTACCTGATGCGTGGGAAGGAGTGGGTCAAAAGATTCGACACTCTGGCAAAGACATACCTACCTGACGCGTGGGAAAGAGCGGGTCATCGTCTTCAACACTCCGGAGAGCATATACCTACTTGACGTGTGAGAAAGATGCTGTCAAAGGTCAAGGTCTTCAACACTCCGGCATGGAAATACCTACCGGAAATTGTTGAAAAAAGTGGGTCAAAGGTTAAGGTCTGCAACACTCCTGCGAGGACATACCTACCTGACGCGTGGGAAAGAGAGGACAAAGGTCATGGTCTTTAACACTCCGGCGAGGGCATACCTACCTGACGCGTGGGAAAGAGGGGGTCAAAGGTCAGGGTCTTCAACACTCCGGTGAGGACATACTTACCGGAAAGTGTTAGAAAAAGTGGGTCAAAGGTCAAGGTCATCGACACTCCGGCTAGGACATACCTACCTGTTGCAAGGGAAAGAGGTGGTCAAAGGTCAAGGTCTTTGACATTCCGGCATGGATATACATACGTGACGTGTGGGAAAGAGGTGGGTCAAAGGTCAAGGTCTTCGACATTCCGGCGAGGACATACTTACCTCACGCGTGGGAAATAGGGGGTCATAGGTCTTCAACGCTCTGGAGAGGACATATCTACCTGACGCCTGGGAAAGAGGGGGTAAAAGGTCAAGGTCTTAAACACTATTGAGAGGACATACCTACCTGACGTGTGGAAAATAGGGGGTCAAAGGTCAAAGTCACCAACACTCCAGTGAGGACATATCTACCGGAAAGTGTTGTAAAAAGTAGGTCGAAGGTGAAGGTCTTCAACAGTAAGGCGAGGACATACCTACCGGAAAGTGTTGGAAAGAGTGGTTAAAAGGGCAAGGTTTTTCGACACTCCGGCTAGGACATACCTACCTGACGTGTGGGAATGAGTGGGTCAAAGGACAAGGTAGACAACACGCCGGCGAGAACATACCTATTTGAAGTGTTGGAAAAAGTGGGTCAAAGTTCAAGGTCTTCGACACTAAGGCGAGGACATACCTACCTGATGCGTGGGAAAGAGTGGGTCAAAGGACAAGGTCTTCGACTCTCCGGCAAGGACATACATACCTCACGCGTGGGAAAGAGGGGGTCATAGGTCAAGGTCTGGGACACTCCAGAGAGGACATACCTACCTGACGCGTGGGAAAGAGCGAGTCAAGGTCAATGCTCCTGAGAGGACATACCTACCTGATGCGTGGGAAAGAGTGGGTCAAAGGTCAAGGTCTTCGACCCTTCGGCGAGGACATACATACTTCACGCATGGGAAAGAGAAGGTCATAGGTCAAGGTCTTCGACACTCCAGAGAGGACATACCTACCTGACGTGTGGGAAAGAGGGGGTCAAAGGTCAAGGTCTTCAACAGTCCGGCGAGGACATACCTACCTGATGCGTGGGAAAGAGGGGTCAAAGGTCAAGGTCTTGAACACTCCGGCGAGGACATACCTACCTGGCGCGTGGGAAAGGGGCGGTCAAAGGTCAAGGTCTTCACCACTCGGCAAGGATATACATACCTGATGCGTGGGATAGAGGGGGGTCAAAGGTCAAGGTCTTCAACACTCCAGTGAGGACATACCTACTGGAAAGTGTTGGAAAAAGTGGGTCAAAAGTCAAGGTTGTCGTCAGTCCAGCTAGGACATACCTACCTGACGAGTGAGAAAGAGGGGGTCAAAGGTCACCCATATTACGGCACAAATCACAGCTGCAGGGAATTCACCCAGGGTCCTCTATCAAATTCTTCAAACATTTGTTAAACCTACAGCATGTGAAACATCTGAGGTAGCATCACAGCAGCTGTGCAATGAAATATCCCAATTTTTTACTGAATAAATAGATAAAATCTATGAGAAAATAATTTGCGCCAACAAGACCATCACTACAGATACAGCGCATCTCCAAATAGATGCTGACCTGAAGCAGAATACTCACTCACTTGACACTTTCCCTCCTATTTCGTCTGATAACATCCTCTCTTTGATATCACAGATCAAAAGTGGTAGCCCAGACGATACTATCCCAGCGAGGATAATGCCCGCCCTAGCCGAACAACTCTGCCCCATGATTGGAGAAATGGTAAATCTCTCTCTGAGCACAGGCAATGTCCCTAGAGAATGGAAACGAGCCATTGTTAGACCAATTAGGAAAAACACGGCGACTCCGTGGACCGAATTGGCTAATCTGAGGCCCATCTCCTTACTACCTTTCCTAGGGAAACTGACTGAGAAGCATGCCAACCACCATCTCTCCAGCTATATCGAACTTGCTGGGGCCCTGGACTACTCTCAGTCAGGTTTCAGACCCAAACATAGCACTGAATCCACCCTTCTGTCAGTCACTGATGACCTGCACATGTACCAGGACAAGGGCATCTCAGTAATCTTGGTTCTTTTAGATCTGTCAGCAGCGTTCGACACCATGTCACATTCCATCCTGACCGAGCGGTTGTCGAACGCTGGCATCAAGAACAAAGCCCTTGCCTGGCTAAGGAGTTTTTTATCCGATCGCACCCAGACTGTCACCATGGGTGCATATCGTTCAGCGGAGGTGGAGATATCAAAAGGGGTGCCCCAGGGTTCGTGTCTAAGCCCGACCCTCTTCAACATTTATGTGGCACCCCTGGCTAGAGTGATGCGTAGGTACGGGTTCATCCCAGTATCCTACGCTGATGACACCCAGCTCCTCTTCCCCTTTAAAACCCTCTCCGCTGAAGTAAGAAACTCCTTCTCATCAGGCATGAAGGCAGTGGCACACTGGATGTCCTCCAACTGCCTTCAGTGCAACGTCAGCAAGACGGAAGTCATGCTGTTTGGAGAAGCCAGGATGCTATGGGCCCCGGATTGGTGGCCACAGGACTTAGGAGCAGCCCCCGAACCCAAACAGATAGTGAAAAACCTGGGGGTCCGTCTGGATCAAGAACTATCACTAAAACAGCACTCAAACTACATCTCGGGTTCTTGTTTCCATACCATCAGCCTGTTGCGTAAGGTCTTCCCTCTACTGCCAGATTCCTTTAGGAGGACGCTAGTGCAGGCACTCGTGCTAAGTCGGATCGACTACTGTAATGGCCTGCTGCTTTCTGCCAATGAAGGCGTGTTGGCCAAGCTACAGGTCATTCAAAACACAGCGGCTCGCCTAGTTCTGAATGCTCCGCCAAGAACTCCATCTAAACCCCTCCTTGAGCAACTACACTGGCTCTCGATCCGGCAAAGAACAAAATTCAAGATAGGCTGCCTGATCCACAAATGTCTTCATGGACAAGGGCCTGCATATCTTGAAAACAAATTTATTCCCTACATTCCATCTCGTACACTAAGATCAAGCAATAATCTGCTCCTAGTGGTGCGCCGTGCCAGGAAAGCGAGGCATGGGAATAAAGCGTTGTCAATTGCAGGACCTACATTATGGAACAGACTCCCTCTGTCCCTAAGACAGTGTACTGAGCACTTAAAATTCAGAAGGCAACTGAAAACCGTTCTGTTTAAAAATGAGATCTAGCATCTGCTCCAATTTACATCTCCTGTTTAGCCGGCACCAAAAGCGCAGAGATACTCCATCTGGAGTCGATTCAAGCGCTATAAAAACCAGCAAATAAATAAATAAATAAATAAATAAGGCATACAATGTGCATCACAATTTGTATTGACCCATGTAGTCTCCTACGTAGGTTGAGACTTGCTCACTTACCGCCATTCAGGATATGGTTTGGGAGGTGGGGGGTATTTTATTTCTCTGGCGATTAGCTTGTTGTTAGAAAGGCGATCCCGGGGGAGGCAGAAGATGTCTGACTGACCACCCCTAGGTCCACCCCTCCGTCTAGAAGTAGCCGAGCGATAGCGAGAGGCCTCCTGGGTGAGGGTTCTCTCCTAGGATCGTACAGCAGAGTAATCACACCACTACAAATGGACACCACACAAGAGGATAAGTTATTAGGCTTTATCAAGAATAAAGGTTGCTTGTCTTCAGCGATATGTACAGGCAGATCGAGGGATCTGGAAAGTCTCGTAAATAAGGGACAGGGTAGCGGGACAGTCTCAGTACTGGTGATGGAAGGGGTACCCTGCGCACAGCTCTCAATCCTCGAGCCGGGGGATCCCGAAAGGTTGAGTCGTGGCAGTGCCAGCAGGACTCGATAGGTGGTCTTTAACGGAGAGGGGGCCGCGGCAGCGCCAGCAGGCCTCGAGGTGGTTACGGCGAAGGTGGGCCGCGGCAGCGCCAGCAGGCTCCAAAGATGGTTCAGCGAAGATGGACCGCGGCAGCGCCAGCAGGCTCCAAAGATGGTTCAGCGAAGGTGGACCGCGGCAGCGCCAGCAGGCTCCAAAGATGGTTCCGCGAAGGTGGACCGCGGCAGCGCCAGCAGGCTCCAAAGATAGCTTCAGGTTTCAGGGTAATGAGTTCTTTTCGGGGTCAGCCGCGACAGCGTCAGCAGGGCTCTCGACTCCAGGATACAACTGCCGTCCTACTCCGGGGCTGGCCCAGATATAGGACTGGTGTCCTTTGATGTCCGGACCCTCGCGCCTGGGGGTCAGAGGGGCCGGGATGATGGTGGCCAGACACCCAGCAGGGGGGTGGAGCCAGCGCCCAGGGAGGCCGGAGGGCGATCGATACCAGGCGTCTGGGGACGGGTGGAGGGCCATCGAAACTCCCCTCCTCTTGGATCCGTTGAGTGGCCACTCTACCACCTGGGGGATCTTGGTGCCTCGATGTCGGGGCTTCGCTGGGGCCTTGGCCGGGGCCGAGGCCACGTGCTCGGGACGTGATGGGCCCAAGATGGAGTCGGGCCTGTAGTGGTGGTCCGGGTTGGTAGCCGGTCCGGCAGTGTTGGGGCGTGCAGGGTCTGCCGTGCTCCAGAGGGGAGAGCCGTGGTTTGTCAGGGTGGTTGCTCTCGCCGGTAGTTCGTGTAGGGTCGTGCCAAGGGGGCGCCCGTGGCTCGATGGAGGGCCGATGTCGTCTTGGTCCCGCCATGCGGCCATGCGGGAGGGGTAGGACCACGCCATGAGGCCGGGTCCAACACACGTCCCCTCCAGCTGAAGGCAGGGGAGAGTCACCCATCTTCTTGGGGGTTCTCCTCGCCGAGGCGGAAAAATCGGGACAGGCCATCAGCATTGGCGTGGTCGTTGCCAGGGCGATGCTCCACAGTGAAGTCCATCCCTTGGAGGGAGATGGACCATCGCAACAGTTTTGGGTTCTCTCCCCGCATCTGCATCAGCCACCGCAGGGGCCGGTGGTCGGTCTGTACCCGGAAGTGGGTGCCGAAGAGGTAGGGCCGGAGTTTATTTAGGGACCACACGACGGCGAAGGCTTTCCTCTCGATGGTGCTCCATCGTTGTTCTCTAGCCAGCAGGCGCCGACTGATGAAGGCCACGGGAAGGTCGACTCCCTCAGGGTTCACTTGTGATAGGACCGCCCCGATGCCGTGCTCCGAGGCGTCGGTTTGGACCACAAATCTCGGCTGTAGTCGAGGGCTTGGAGCACAGGGGCGGTGCACATGGCAGTCTTTAGTGTCTCGAAGGCTGCTTGGCACTCGGGGGTCCAGCGCACCTTCTGTGGTAGTCTTTTGGATGTTAGTTCAGTGAGAGGCCCCACAATGCTCCCATAGTCTTTTATGAAGCGCCGATAATATCCTGTCAGCCCCAGGAAGGCTCGGACTGCGGTCTGGGTGACCGGGGGCTCCCAGGCCCGGATGGCGTCAATCTTTGGCTGGAGGGGAGTCACCTGGCCGCTCCCTACTTGGTGCCCCAGATAGGTCACGGACCCTTGGCCTATCTGGCACTTGCTGGCTTTTATTGTCAGTCCGGCCCGTCGGAGGGCCGTCAGGACCTCCCAGAGGTGTGTCAGGTGCTCGTCCCAGTGGAGGCTGTATACCGCAATATCGTCCAGATACGCGGCACTGAAATCTTCTAGTCCCGCCAGCTCTCTATTCACGAGTCTCTGGAAGGTGGCCGGGGCGTTTTTCATGCCAAAGGGCATCACTTTGAAATGGTAGTGGCCATCAGGGGTCGAGAAGGCAGATCGCTCTTGTGCACCATGGGTGAGGCCGATCTGCCAATACCCGGCCGTGAGGTCGAAGGTGCTGATATACTTGGCGGCCCCCAGGCGATCGATCAGTTCATCTGCCCGGGGGATGGGATGGGCGTCGGTCCTGGTGACGGCATTCAGCCCCCGGTAGTCGACACAGAACCGGAGCCCCGGGGGTGCGCCGGGGGCGGCGGCTTTAGGGACCAGGACAACGGGACTGGCCCAGGGACTGTTGGAGGGTTCGACTACCCCCAGAGCTAGCATCTTGGCAACTTCGGACTGAATGCAGGCCCGAACTCGGTCGGGAACTCGAAAAGCCCGGTGTCGTACAGGCGGGCTGTCCCCGGTGTCTACATCATGGACACACCACCGGGTGACCCCGGGAGTGAGGGAAAATAGGTCTGTAAATTGCCCCAGCAGCTTCCGGCAGTCTTGGTGCTGTTCGGGGGTCAGGGTAGAGGAGAGCGTGACCCCTTCGACGGAGCGGTCCCTCTCGGTGGTGCTCAGGAGATCTGGTAGGGGCTCGGCGTCGTCTTCAGCTCCGTCATCTGTAGCTAGCAGCAGGCTCAGTTCAGTGCGGGCAAAGTGAGGCTTGAGCCGGTTGGCGTGTAGAATCCGGAGGGGGTTCCGGGGGGACTCCATGTCCACCAAGTAAGTGACGGGGCTCTTGCGCTCCACCACTTTAAAGGGCCCATCCATTTGTCCTGGAGGGCACAAGGTTCGACCGGGGACATGACCCAGACTTGCTGGCCCGGCTCGAATTCGATGGATGAGGCGTTCTGGTCATACCAGCGTTTCATCTCCTCCTGACTGGCCTCACGGTTGGCCTCGGCAAGTTCCCGGCACTTCCGAGTCTGGTTGCGGAGGGTCAGGAGGTACCGGTAGACATCCGGTGGTGCATCTCGGACAGCCGTCCCCCAGCCTTCTTTGACCAGGCTGAGGGGACTTCGGACACGATGCCCGTACAACAGTTCGAAGGGGCTGAACCCCAGGGAATTCTGGGGCACCTCTCGATAGGCAAACAGGAGGCAGGGCAGCAGGACATCCCATCTGCGTCGTAGCGGCTCTTCTAGTCCCTTGATCATCCCCTTCAGTGTTCGGTTAAACCGCTCTACAAGTCCATTTCCTTGGGGGTGATACGGGGTGGTGAACTTATATGTGACCGCGCACTGTTGCCACAGGGACCGCATATATTTAGATATAAAGTTTGTGCCCCGATCACTCACGACCTCTCGGGGGAAGCCGACTCTGGAGAAGATCCCCATTAGCGCTCGGCCCACCACAGGGGCCGTGATGGTGCGGAGGGGGATGGCTTCTGGATAGCGGTGGCATGGTCCACCAGAACGAGGATGAAGCGGTGTCCCTGAGAGGTGCGGGGGTCCAAGGGCCCCACTATGTCGATCCCCACTCGCTCGAAGGGGGTGGTTACCACGGGAAAGGGTTTGAGCGGGGATTTGACTTTCCCCCCGCTCTTCCCGCTGGCTTGACAAGTCGGACAGGTTCGGCAGTGATTGTTCACATCGTTGCTCATTTTCGGCCAGTAAAAATGGGTCACCAGGCGGCTATAGGTCTTGTCCTGCCCCATGTGCCCGGCGAGGGGCACGCCATGTGCCAGGTTCAAGAGGAAGTCTCTGAATCGGAGGGGGACGACCAGCACCCGGCTGGCTCCCAGTTCGACAATCTTCTGCTCGCTGTAGAGGAGGTCGTGGTCCCAATAGACCCAGTGGGACCCCGAGGGGTCTCCGGCGGCTTGAGTGGCGGCTTGTTGTCGGATTCCCTCGAGGGAGGGACATGTTTTCTGCTCTTGCCGGAACTGTTCGCGGGTGGGGCCACCTTCCTGGCGCCATTGAGCTAGTTCTGGAAGGTTGGCGAGCTCGGTGAGGTCTTCAGGATTGGGCCCCTGGGGCCTGGGTTCAGGGTTGGCGTCCTCGGGGACGGCGGGCGGCGGAGGTGCAGGCACTCTGGTTCTTCAGGCGGGGTGTCTTCGTTCGGGCGGAGGCCTGGGCGGTCATGGATCGGGTGGTCGCACAGACCCACTCGGGAAGGCCTAGCATCCCCAGATGCTCTCTTCGCTCGACGTGGGCCCAGGGGGAACTTTCTAGGTCGTTCCCGAGGAGGCACTCCACAGGGGCATCGTCCGGGACGGTCACCTTCAGCATGCCCGACACCCCTCCCCATTGAAGGGGATACGGGCCATCTGGCACAAGCTCTCGGAGTTGTCCGCCGACCGTACTGGGCACAGGACGTTGTGTAGGATTTGTTTAGGGGTCACCAAATGGCAGCGGACCGCCGTCATGCTGGCTCCAGTGTCACGGAGGGCTTCGGCCCGGTGTCCATTAATGGTGACCCATTGGCGGTACTGTGTGTTGCCTGGGACCGGGGCTCGGGGGATCATGTCTCTTTCGCCCAGGCACACCAAGGACATAGCGGCGGGCTCCCACTCGGCCTACTCGGGGTCGTCGTCCTCTTTCTCGCCTCTTTCTTCACCCAGGGCGGCGGCCGCGATCTGGCGGTTGGGAGGGCCGGTGGTGCTGGGTCGCTGGTTCATCGGGCAGAGGGGGTCATTAGCATAGTGACCCGGCCGCTGGCATCTGTGGCAAGTAACGTTCGGTCGGGGCCCCAGTCGTGCTGGAGGGGTCCCCCTTCGGCCCACGGCTGGGGAAGTGGAGGTTGGGGAGGACCCCGTGGGGGCGTCTCGGCCCCTGCTCTGGCCTCCTCCGCCGCCTCGTGGTCGGTGGTTCCCCGGGGATCCCCGGCCGTAGTCTCCCATTGGACTCCGGGGGACGCGGGTGCTCACCCATCTATCAGCCTCGACAGCGAGTTTTCGTGGCTCTGTCAGTTTGCTGTCGAGGAGGTGCTGCCGGAGTTTGATAAAGCAGTTGTTGGAAAGGTGTTCCCATATGATGAGGTCGACCAACTGCTGGTAGGTGGTGACCTGACTGCCTTTGATCCACCCCTCGAAGGCTCTGCTATAAAAGTTCACGTATTCCACCCATGTGGTACCGGGGATTTTTTTACAGTCTCGGAATCGCTGCCGGTACATTTCGGGGGTGAGTCCGTAGCGAGTGAGGAGGGCGGTTTTCATGTGTTCGTATTAGGTCATCTCGGCGTCGGGAAGCTCTAGCAGGGCGTCCCTCCCTTCGTTGACGAACTTCCCCCACTGGCCGGCGCCCCAGTCCTTGAAGGGTACCCGATGGGCGGTCATGGCTACTTCATAGGCTTTGAACCACTGTTGGATGTCGTCGTTCTTATAGAACTCTTTGACGACATCCTTGGGCATCTGCACCTTCGTGTCCACCGGGGGGTGCGAGGTCTTGCCCCCGGAGGCACTGGCCTCGCTCGTTTTGGCCTTGATTTCTAGTTCCTTTAAGCCACGCTCATGCTCGAACGTGAGTCTCTTTTCTTCGAGATCTCTTTGTCTTCGTTTTTCCTCCAAGTCTCCTTCCAGCCGTAGTTGCTCGAGGGCTATTTTTCTTTCTGCAAGCTGTAGTTCTACGTCTTGCCGGAGTCGGGCGAGCTCCAATTCGTGGAGCCGGTTCCTCTCTCGTTCTCGGGCGTCTTCGTGGGAGAGGCCCGTGTCTAGGTTTGTGGGTCTTTCCCCCGCTGGGGTCGTGTCGGTCTCCGGGCGTCCGTTCGGGCCCGTGTTGTCTTCGATCTGGGGTGGCGTGTCTCCGGCTTCCACCCATGCTTGTAGGGCCGATTTAAAGTCCTCCTTGGTGCTTAGGCCAGTGGTAGCGATGCCCAGATCTGCAGTATTGTTTCAACTCCTTATGACTGTACTCTTCCATTTTCCCTTTCCGTAATTCTGCAGTCGGTCTTGTTTCTTGAGTAGTCATGGTTGCGGTGTGTTTTTTTCGGTAGTGGTTGAATCACTCTCTGTACGATTTGCGTTGGCTCGGATCGCACCGCCTGCCACCAATGTTAGAAAGGCGATCCCGGGGGAGGCAGTAGATGTCTGACTGACCACCCCTAGGTCCACCCCTCCGTCTAGAAGTAGCCGAGCGTTAGCGAGAGGCCTCCTGGGTGCGGGTCCTCTCCTAGGATCATACAGCAGAGTTATCACACCACTACAAATGGACACCACACAAGAGAATAAGTTCTTAGGCTTTATCAAGAATAAAGGTTGCTTGTCTTCAGCGATATGTACAGGCAGATCGAGGGATCTGGAAAGTCTCATAAATAAGGGACAGGGTAGCGGGACAGTCTCAGTACTGGTGATGGAAGGGGTACCCTGCGCACAGCTCTCAATCCTCGAGCCGGGGGATCCCGAAAGGTCGAGTCGCGGCAGCGCCAGCAGGACTGGATAGGTGGTCTTTAACGGAGAGGGGGCCGCGGCAGCGCCAGCAGGCCTCGAGGTGGTTTCGGCGAAGGTGGGCCGCGGCAGCGCCAGCAGGCTCCAAAGATGGTTCAGGGAAGATGGACCGCGGCAGCGCCAGCAGGCTCCAAAGATGGTTCAGCGAAGGTGGACCGCGGCAGCGCCAGCAGGCTCCAAAGATGGTTCAGCGAAGGTGGACCGCGGCAGCGCCAGCAGGCTCCAAAGATGGTTCAGCGAAGGTGGACCGCGGCAGCGCCAGCAGGCTCCAAAGATAGCTTCAGGTTTCAGGGTAATGAGTTCTTCTCGGGGTCAGCCGCGACAGCGTCAGCAGGGCTCTCGACTCCAGGATACAACTGCCATCCTACTCCGGGGCTGGCCCAGATATAGGACTGGTGTCCTTTGATGTCCGGACCCTCGCGCCTGGGGGTCAGAGGGGCCGGGATGATGGTGGCCAGACACCCAGCAGGGGGGTGGAGCCAGCGCCCAGGGAGGCAGGAGGGCGATCGATACCAGGCGTCTGGGGACGGGTGGAGGGCCATCGAAACTCCCCTCCTCTTGGATCCGTTGAGTGGCCACTCTACCACCTGGGGGGATCTTGGTGCCTCGATGTTGGGGCTTCGCTGGGGCCTTGGCCGGGGCCGAGGCCACGTGCTCGGGACGTGATGGGCCCAAGATGGAGTCGGGCCTGTAGTGGTGGTCCGGGTTGGTAGCCGGTCCGGCAGTGTTGGGGCGTGCAGGGTCCGCCGTGCTCCAGAGGGGAGAGCCGTGGTTTGTCAGGGGGGTTGCTCTCGCCGGTAGTTCGTGTAGGGTCGGGCCTAGGGGGCGCCCGTGGCTCGATGGAGGGCCGATGTCGTCTTGGGCCCGCCATGCGGGAGGGGTAGGACCACGCCATGAGGCCGGGTCCAACACTTGTGCCAGGGTGCCTGCTACTAGAAACAAATATAAATGTGTGCAATTGGTAAATCAGCAAAATATAAAGGCTGCTTGCGAGTCAGTGTATACTTTAATTGATGAGTCCTTTGGAGCTTCACAGCAAAGGGAAACACGAGAAGAGAAATGTAAACCAAAGTAGATGGGAGGACAGGAGAGACGAGGTGGAGAATGAGGAGAGGGACAAGGCTCCGTGGGAGGGGGAGCAAAGGGAAACACGAGAAGAGAAATGTAAACCAAAGTAGATGCATAAAAGGAGACACGGCCGGCGGCCGTGAAACTGAAAGTACGGCCGGCCGTCCGTGAATAATTAGGGGATGTGCGCACGCTGATAAGCTTGTGGGAGGGAGCCTGGGCTGCCTTTGATGTGGTAATGCGAGGCAGGCAGGCAGGCGGCTGGTGGCATTGTGCACGCGCTTTTAAGGCTTGCGCATGCGCAATGACCTAAAAAGCACATGCACTGCAAGGAATCGCCAGTGGAATCGTGTGCTTGGTTAAACGCTGTTTAAGCTCCTATAGTCTCGCTCCGCTCAATGCGCATGCGCATTGAGAGGCGAGACCTAAAAAGCACATCTTATTGAACGATTTGGTGGTGGTCCCATCCTCTTAGGACCACCCCAAGCACAGTTATTGGCAAAAAACATTCCCAACCAAAGGCCCTGCAAAGCATTATGGGATGACATTAGCAGTGGGCAGTGTGAGAAGTTGGCCTGATAGGTGATGTTTCCAATTCTGGAACCACCGGTTATCAGACCAAACAATCCCTTATGGTGTCTGGTTGTAAGTCAACCTTGTTAGACAAGCTATCCTAGGGGTAGCATGGACTAAGCAGCCTAAAGGCTTAACTTAAGAGGTCGTGTTAAGCGAGCTGTTTTACCACATACAATCCTGTAATATCAAATGAAAGGACACCACACAAGTATATATTATAAAAATATATGTATTTATTACTAAAAACAATCCCCAGTATTCTTTATGAATAAAGGGGCACAAGCGTTAAATCAAAAGCACAGTTTAAACATACAAAGTTGCACAATTATGGATGAGGGCGGGGGGCCACTCAAACCATATACTAAACAAGTGGTATAAGAGATACCAATCGAACAGTGGTTAGGCCTAGGGCCTAGGGAATCGCTGGGAGCAGTCGGGACAAGCAATGCTGAAGTCGGGAGAGGCCCACGGGATTCGGGAGCAGTGCGGAAAGCGCACGCATGCACCAATGTTAACCAATGGTGCGTAAAAGTTGTAAAGTTAAAGTTTAAGGACACTTCCGCTGAACCTAGAGGAACAAAACGTAAGACACAGACCGTAGAGATGTGTACCAGTGTGGGAACACCGGCGGAGCAAAGTTACCTCACCCACAGGAAGCGGGTGCACAGGGTCGAAGTTGAGTCGGGTTTCGTCACGCAGGCTCTTGGTGCTTGAAGCTGAAAGGGCTGCAGGCGGGGTGAAAGAGAAGTGTCCGGTGGAGTCCAAGGGTGGACTCGAGTCGAAAAGTACCTGAAAGCAGAGGGGACAGAGTCTGGGTCACTCAGCAGTGACCAGGGTGGAACCAGGATAGAACCAGGCAATGTCGGGCGCAATCAGGTGGTCGTCGAGGAGCTTCTCTCCGCTGTCACATGGGCTCTGGGGCATCTGCGACGTCCAGGAGCGGGTCACGATCTGTCCCACGAGGGCTCTCACCGTCGGCGCAGTCGGCTTCAAGTTTGGAGCAAACAACACTTGGCAAGAGAAATCCACGCGGAACCGGGAGATTGCTTCTCACTCGAACCAGGAGGGTCAGAGTGGGGGCTCCTTTTCAGGGGGCTGGTGCAGATCTGGAGCAACCAGATTCGGAGGTCGAATTTCAAAGTTCGTCGGCACAGGGGCCACTAGCCGGCTGGCAAGTGACCGGGCCAACGCGTTGAGCCAAAAGAAGCAGAAGGGCCCCACGCAGCACTCGTCGAGTGTGGAGGGCTGAACTTCGGTGCAAGTGTGGCTCAGGGTTGGGGCTTCTCAAACCCCGGTGTACAGCTTCGAGGGTCACTCGTGGGCTGCACGGTCAGCGTCTCGTGGTCTTTCCAAGATGGCGTGCCCCACGCTTCCGGTCGCCTCCACGGGTCTCAGCTCTGCAGGGACTGTGGATCGGGCTGTAGGAAGGCAGGCAAGCTTGATCTCGTCGATCTCTGTCGCTTGAGTTCCGGCGGGAACTGCAACAATGCAGACGTCGAAGGCTGGATGGTGCCTGTTTGCACAGGGTGGTCACTCCTTGACCACAAGGGAGATTCTTCAGTCTTCTACGTTGAGTAGGATGTCGAAGGGTCCAGAGTTTCGTTTCTTATGTTTCATCAGGATAATCTGAAGTGCATTGGCACTGCTCCCAGTCATATACTAATTTTGGGGGCTGGATTACCTGCTAGGTCCCCTCCTATGGGTGGGACCCAGGAAGTGGGTGGATACACCCCCTTCCTTTGATCCAGGCCGCCCTGGCACGAGGGCTGGAGTGCCCCAGAACCGGTTTGGCCGGATTATGCAAGGGGCAGCCTTGTGCGCCCCAATCAGTGTCTGGTTTCTTTCAAACCTCCCTGCTACAATCCACTATCTCCTGTCTGGAGGGTGGTAACACCCCCCTGAGACAGGAAACCCTTTGTCCAAGCCCCATTTGGCTGAGTTTCGGTCAGCTTCAGGGGGTCAGACTCTTGTCTGTGGCAGAGGCATCCATTTTGTGGATCTAAGGTCCTTTTAGAAATTAACCGCATTTAAGCAAAGTAACATGTCTTACCCCTCTAGAGGGGTGGAATGCTATCCCCGTCGCCAGAACTGGCGAGGGGATAGTATTCCAAATCGTATGACACCTTAAACGACATGTTTTTATAAAGCCAAACCAGAGTTGCTATATAACCGCGAGGATTATAAGGCACTTAAGAGTATATGGTATGGCATTATCCTGAAACAGCTTAGGGAGTTGTTCCCGACAGCTGCAGACAGGCTCAGCTCATGCTAGAGCTCCATCTCACATTAAACCACGCACTCTGCCTCCAGGATGGATGAGGCCTTCCATAGGAGTGGCTCACAGGTTTATATGTGTCCAGATATAGGTTTAGATATAGGTATACTATATCTAAGTAAGGGGTGATTACACCACCTTACCCCAGCTGCGTGATCAGCCAGTTGTGTCAATTTAAGAACCAGCCAGGGGTGGCAAAAGATATGCTGCAGCCCCTGGTAGGCCTTGGTGGCTCCTATGCCCTGGGCACCTATAGTGCATTATACAGGGGCTGACAAGGAGTCCATTTCCAATTGTGGTATGTACCTAGGGTACATGGAATCCATTTTACAGAGAGAGCAGATGGCCTGGGGCCCTGATTAGCAGGGAACCAGGTCAACTAAGTCAAAAAACCAGCTAAACACATGCAAAAAATCTGGGGTAACCATAGTCAGGTAGCCACCTTCCTACACAACCCTCCCCCACCCCAAACGAAAGGAGATAAGGCTATCCTTGGCCAGGTAAGCCTATATTGCCTGAGTGGCCATATAAGGAAGTACCTGCACTAGCATGGGTACCCCCTGTCTCATGGTCCACTAAGCAGTCCCTCACCCTTGGGTTATCAGAGGGTCTCCACCATAGGGAATCACTACCTTGGGTGTGTTTATGCAAAGTTAAAGGCTGGTTTGGATATGGAGTATTGAAGTGAGGCTCCACTAATTTAGGGCTCAGCTTCCTCCAATTATCTTCCACCATGGGTGCCTTTCTTTCTTTAACTGAGTTGCACTGTGCTCTCAGGGTCAACCTCTGGCTACCTAAAGCTGGAGGCTGGGTCCCTCTGTTTGGCTTGCTGGAGGGACAATTCAGGTTTGGGCCCTTTGGGTCCCAGGTTTGGCTGTGTCCAACAGAATCCATCTGTGGGAGGTCCCTAACTGTTTTTAAGGGGGCTCCCTCAGGAGTTTTTAAAGTTTTCACCTCACTAGGGCTACTAGTTTTGGTGCCCCTAATCTGTTGATGGGGGTGCTTTATTTGACAGGGGGCCCTCTGGGTCTCACTGTCCTTCTTGTCCTCTGCAGCCCTGGGCTGACTAAGGCAAGGTAGAGAGGGGCAGGTTACCTGCTCCAGACTGGGTCCCACCTGAGAAGGGTCCACTGACATCAGAGGCTCTGTCAGGCTAGGCCTAACCACCTCTGGGGCAGTTCCTTCATCAGGGGTAAGATCAGTTCCCTGAGGAGGCTGATCCTTTCCTAAAGTCTGGTGAGGGGGAGATTTCTCGTCCTCCTCTGTGCTCTCAGTTCGTGTGGAGTTATCCATCATTTCAGGCTTCACAACACACATATCAGTTTGAGTTTGGGCTGTGGCCATCACAGCCCCACCAACCTTTTCAGGAGGAGACTCAGTTTGGGTTTCTGCTGTTATCATAACAGCTTTGCTATTCTGTTCAGGAAGAGCTTTTGCTAAAGATGGGGCAGAGAGTTGCTCAGCCCTACCAACCTTTTCAGGAAGGACATCTTGAATTGGGGCTGTAGCCATTACAGCCCCACTAACCTTTCCATTGGAATTTACCATTCTAGAATGGGTTTCCTGTTCAACCTCAGCCCAGGCTGAGATTTCCAAATCATTACCAAGTAGACAGTCCACAGGCAAGTTTGATGACACTGCCACTCTCTTTGGGCCAATGACACCTCCCCAGCTGAGACTTACTACTGCCATGGGATGGTTTGTTTTGATGCCATCAATGTTTGTCACCTGGTATGTGGCACCAGGTAAAAGTTGCTAAGAGGGGACTATACCATCAGCCACCATGGTGATGCTAGCCCCTGTGTCTCTAAAAGCTTCAACTTTCAAACCATTGATGATGGGCTCTTGTCTATACTTGCTCAAGGTATTTGGGCAATCAGAGAATTTGGCAAACCCCATGCCAGTCTCATAAACAAGATCACTGGGTGATGGGGACCTGGATAGGCCAGGGTCCACCTGAGCTCCAAAAGAAAACCCACCCAGATTCCTGGGTTTGCTCCCACTTCCTGGGGGATTACTGCTGACAGTAACAGGAGGTGTTGGAGCTGGCTTTGGAGGTATATTTTCTTTATTGCCATTCTTGGGACAACAGTTGTCTGTTTTGTAATGCCCAACCTGTTTACAGACATGACAATAAGGCTTTTTCTCTGTTGAAGAAGTGTCTTGGGACCCACCCCCATTCTTGGAGTTTTGGGGCCCTGGGGAAGTCTTTTCTTTATTTTTATCCCCACCCTTATCTTGAGGCTTGGTAGACTCCTTCTTCTGGTTACTGTCCTGATTCTTAGGCCTAATCCTGGTTCTGACCCACTTGTCTGCCTTCTTTCCCAATTCTTGGGGAGAGGTCAGATCAGAGTCCACCAGGTGCTGGTGTAAGAGCTGGTTCTGACAATTACTTAGGATCTGCTCCCTCATAATCAAATTATACAATCCTGTAAAGTCATGTACTTTGCTGCCATGTAGCCAACCCTCCAGAGCCTTAGTTGCACAATCAACAAAATCAGTCCAGTCCTGAGTCTGTGTCTTCTGGGTGTCTCTGAACTTCAACCTGTACTGTTCAGTGGTTAAGCCAAACCCATCTATTAGGACACTCTTCAGGACTTTGTAATTGTTTGCATCCTCATGTCTAACAGTGAGGAGCTTATCTCTCCCTTTCTCTGAAAAGGAGTACCATAATATTGCTGCCCACTGTTCCTCAGGAACCTGCTGTACCATGCAGGCTCTCTCAAGAGCAGTTATCCACTTGTGGATGTCATCCCCTTCCTTGTAGGGGGGCACAATCTTTGTCAGGTTTCTACTATCATAGGACCTGGGTTTCTCTTTAGGAATATTGCTGCCACCAGTGGCAACTAAGCCACACAATTTTTGCTCTCTTGCCAAGGCAAGTCTAGCTTGAGCCAAGGCTACCTCCTCCCTCTCTATTTGGAGTTTGACAGCCCTCATTCTGGCCCTATGCTCTAGCTTTTGAGAAGCAGTCATGCCTCTCTGAGATTCTCTTGAGGCACTAGAAATATGAGAGTCTCCTGAGGGAGACCTCACTCTTCTGTTGCCTGGGAGAATGACATGGTAGGATCTGGGGAGGTGCTGGCCCTCTCCATTTCCCAGTAGGTCTAAGTTGGCCTGGTTAAGCCTGGCAACTAGGACCTGGCTACCCCTCTGATCCTGATTCTCTTGGTCCTCTACATCTGAGACCTCCTCCTCCTCCTCTTCCTCCTCTTCTTCTTCTTCCTCTGGAGGGGTATCAGTTACAGGGGGGTTCACTCCTTCTCCTGATTTTAAGTGAACTGCATGCGCCTTCTCTAAGTCATCCTGTTCTAGAATGGCTATCAGGATAGGACTGGTGGGACTTCTGCCCCTTTTTAACCCTCTTGAGATGCACAAGGCAATCAAGTCCTTTCGGGTTAATTTGTCATAGCTGGAAGTTGCCTCTGTAAGGTCAACTGTCACAGGAGCAGACCCTGAGGCTTTTCCTGTGTCAGACATGACTCTAATGTGGTGTAAGTGATGCACCTACCTACACTAAGTGTTTCCCTACTGTACCTTGCTAGTGAGTTGTAGTCAGGGTCTGCTATCCCTTTAATCTACAACTACTAAGTTCAGTAGAACTTAAGTATGCTAAGCTTTTGATTTTATATGTACCTAGAGGTACTTGATGTGATCTTTCAATTTGATAAAAGATTGCAATGGTAAAACAACAGCAAGCTCAAATCCGCACCGCTGCTCACCAATGTGAGAAGTTGGCCTGATAGGTGATGTTTCCAATTCTGGAACCACCGGTTATCAGACCAAACAATCCCTTATGGTGTCTGGTTGTAAGTCAACTTGTTAGACAAGCTATCCTAGGGGTAGCATGGACTAAGCAGCCTAAAGGCTTAACTTAAGAGGTCGTGTTAAGCGAGCTGTTTTACCACATACAATCCTGTAATATCAAATGAAAGGACACCACACAAGTATATATTATAAAAATATATGTATTTATTACTAAAAACAATCCCCAGTATTCTTTATGAATAAAGGGGCACAAGCGTTAAATCAAAAGCACAGTTTAAACATACAAAGTTGCACAATTATGGATGAGGGCGGGGGGCCACTCAAACCATATACTAAACAAGTGGTATAAGAGATACCAATCGAACAGTGGGTAGGCCTAGGGAATCGCTGGGAGCAGTCGGGACAAGCAATGCTGAAGTCGGGAGAGGCCCACGGGATTCGGGAGCAGTGCGGAAAGCGCACGCATGCACCAATGTTAACCAATGGTGCGTAAAAGTTGTAAAGTTAAAGTTTAAGGACACTTCCGCTGAACCTAGAGGAACAAAACTTAAGACACAGACCCCAGAGATGTGTACCAGTGTGGGAACACCGGCGGAGCAAAGTTACCTCACCCACAGGAAGCGGGTGCACAGGGTCGAAGTTGAGTCGGGTTTCGTCGCGCAGGCTCTTGGTGCTTGAAGCTGAAAGGGCTGCAGGCGGGGTGAAAGAGAAGTGTCCGGTGGAGTCCAAGGGTGGACTCGAGTCGAAAAGTACCTGAAAGCAGAGGGGACAGAGTCTGGGTCACTCAGCAGTGACCAGGGTGGAACCAGGACAGAACCAGGCAATGTCGGGCGCAATCAGGTGGTCGTCGAGGAGCTTCTCTCCGCTGTCACGTGGGCTCTGGGGCATCTGCGACGTCCAGGAGCGGGTCACAATCTGTCCCACGAGGGCTCTCACCGTCGGCGCAGTCGGCTTCAAGTTTGGAGCAAACAACACTTGGCAAGAGCAATCCACGCGGAACCGGGAGATTGCTTCTCACTCGAACCAGGAGGGTCAGAGTGGGGGCTCCTTTTCAGGGGGCTGGTGCAGATCTGGAGCAACCAGATTCGGAGGTCGAATTTCAAAGTTCGTCGGCACAGGGGCCACTAGCCGGCTGGCAAGTGACCGGGCCAACTCGTTGAGCCAAAAGCAGAAGGGCCCCACGCAGCACTCGTCGAGTGTGGAGGGCTGAACTTCGGTGCAAGTGTGGCTCAGGGTTGGGGCTTCTCAAACCCCGGTGTACAGCTTCGAGGGTCACTCGTGGGCTGCACGGTCAGCGTCTCGTTGTCTTTCCAAGATGGCGTGCCCCACGCTTCCGGTCGCCTCCACGGGTCTCAGCTTTGCAGGGACTGTGGATTGGGCTGTAGGAAGGTAGGCAAGCTTGATCTCGTCGATCTCTGTCGCTCGAGTTCCGGCGGGAACTGCAACAAAGCAGACGTCGAAGGCTGGATGGTGCCTGTTTGCACAGGGTGGTCACTCCTTGACCACAAGGGAGATTCTTCAGTCTTCTACGTTGAGTAGGATGTCGAAGGGTCCAGAGTTTCGTTTCTTATGTTTCATCAGGATAATCTGAAGTGCATTGGCACTGCTCCCAGTCTTATACTAATTTTGGGGGCTGGATTACATGCTAGGTCCCCTCCTATGGGTGGGACCCAGGAAGTGGGTGGATACACCCCCTTCCTTTGATCCAGGCCGCCCTGGCACGAGGGCTGGAGTGCCCCAGAACCGGTTTGGCCGGATTATGCAAGGGGCAGCCTTGTGCGCCCCAAGCAGTGTCTGGTTTCTTTCAAACCTCTCTGCTACAATCCACTATCTCCTGTCTGGAGGGTGGTAACACCCCCCTGCGACAGGAAACCCTTTGTCCAAGCCCCATTTGGCTGAGTTTCGGTCAGCTTCAGGGGGTCAGACTCTTGTCTGTGGCAGAGGCATCCATTTTGTGGATCTAAGGTCCTTTTAGAAATTAACCGCATTTAAGCAAAGTAACATGTCTTACCCCTCTAGAGGGGTGGAATGCTATCCCCGTCGCCAGAACTGGCGAGGGGATAGTATTCCAAATCGTATGACACCTTACACGACATGTTTTGATAAAGCCAAACCAGAGTTGCTATATAACCGCGAGGATTATAAGGCACTTAAGAGTATATGGTATGGCATTATCCTGAAACAGCTTAGGGAGTTGTTCCCGACAGCTGCAGACAGGCTCAGCTCATGCTAGAGCTCCATCTCACATTAAACCACGCACTCTGCCTCCAGGATGGATGAGGCCTTCCATAGGAGTGGCTCACAGGTTTATATGTGTCCAGATATTGGTTTAGATATAGGTATACTATATCTAAGTAAGGGGTGATTACACCACCTTACCCCAGCTGCGTGATCAGCCAGTTGTGTCAATTTAAGAACCAGCCAGGGGTGGCAAAAGATATGCTGCAGCCCCTGGTAGGCCTTGGTGGCTCCTATGCCCTGGGCACCTATAGTGCATTATACAGGGGCTGACAAGGAGTCCATTTCCAATTGTGGTATGTACCTAGGGTACATGGAATCCATTTTACAGAGAGAGCAGATGGCCTGGGGCCCTGATTAGCAGGGAACCAGGTCAACTAAGTCAAAAAACCAGCTAAACACAGGCAAAAAATCTGGGGTAACCATAGTCAGGTAGCCACCTTCCTACAGGCAGTGAATATTATGTAGTATCCAATATCAAAATAATTCTACAAAGAGCTGCAGTTCAACTGGTGGTTACTAGATGTCCCTCACGAGTCAAATGCAAATGCTTGAAAGGGTTTGAATAGTTTTGTATTTGACTCGTGAGGGACATTTAGTAACGACTAGTGGAACTGCAGCTTGATGTAAGAATACAATACAATACAATACAACAACATTTGTAGAGCGCGCTACCTACCCGTGAGGGTCTCAAGGCGCTGGAGGGGGGGGGGGGCTGCTACTGATCGAAGAGCCAGGTCTTGGGAAGTCTTCTGAAGGTCGGTAGGTCCTGGGTCTGTCGTAGGTGGGTGGGGAGAGAGTTCCAGGTCTTGGCGCAAGGTAGGAGAAGGATCTGCCGCCGGCGGTGGATTTCTGAATGCGAGGGGTTGTGGCGAGGGCGTGGCTGGCCGAGCGGAGGCTGCGGGTGGGGTTGTGGAAGCTGAGTCGGTCGTTGAGGTATTTGGGTTCGGTGTCGTGGAGGGCCTTGTGTGCGCGGATGAGGAGCTTGAAGGTGATCCTCTTGTTGACGGGGAGCCAGTGTAGGTCTCTCAGGTGGGGTGTGATGTGGCAGCATCGTGGGGCGTCTAGGATCAGTCGGGCCGCGGCGTTCTGGATGCGTTGGAGCAGTCCCAGGAGCTTGGTTGTTGTTCCTGCGTAGAGGGCATTCCCGTAGTCCAGTCTACTGGTGACAAGGGCGTGGGTGACAGTCCTTCTCGTGTCGAAGGGGATCCATTTGAAGATTCTGTGGAGCATTCGGAGGGTGTTAAAGCAAGACGCGGAGATGGCGTTGACTTGCTGGGTCATGGAGAGGGTGGAGTCGAGGATGATCCCCAGGTTGCGTGCGTGTTTAGTGGGTTCTGGTGGCGTTCCTAGCAAAGTAGGCCACCAGGAGTCGTTCCAGGCTGAGGGGGTGGAGCCAGGTGAAATGCAGCTCTTTGTAGAATTATTTTGATATTGGATACTATAATATTTAGTGCCCACTGCTAATCTCGTCCTATAATGCTTTGCACAGCCTTAGGTTGGGATTATTTTTTTGCCAATACCTGTGATTTGGGTGGTCCTAAAAGGAAGGGACCACCACTGAAGTTCAACAAAATGTGCTTTTTGTTTATGCTCTTTGTGTTCAAGGCATCTGCTTGGTCTTCCCCCTAGGTTAGGAGGACCCCAAAATCAACAGCTCTCATTGCCTAATTGTTGGACTGGGCCCTTCTGGCAGGTCCCCCCCTGAAGTTTTTGCTTGCTATAGGTGACCTGGGGATGGTGATTCCCACTCTGAGTGCGTGTAGATGAGAGAGGCCTGCCCTCCCATAGGAATGCATTGGGAATGTGTGTGTCCCTTATAGTTCCTGATGCGTGGGGGGTACAGGCTCGAGTCTGGTATGTGTGGACTCGTGTGATTGAATGCTGCAAGATGATGTATGTGGCGTGTGTGTGCCTAGAAGGGAAGTGCCACTTCTAGACATGGGTGTGTGTGTGTGCCGTAGGTGTGCTGGCGCGTGATTGGCTGAAGCCGGCTGGGGAGCCTGGCCCCAGGAGTCTGTGTGGGTCTGCCCCGGTGGTGAATGGAGAGATTAACATGCTGATGTGAGGGAGGGGCTGTGCCTGTATCCTGTATGGGGCTGGGCTTTCCCCCACAATGCTGGCTCCACCCCCTGGGGTGCGTCTGGTGTCCCTAGCCTGGCCAGTAACAAGGAATTCCTTATAACCAGTTCTAGCTGGTTCTCCCCCTGCCAGCCCCTTTTTAGACAAAGGAATCTCATGTATAAAAGGAGGGTGTGACCTCTTCTCTCTCTCTTTTCCTGCTTGTCCTGACTGGAGCCCTGCCAGGGGCGTGCTGCTGCTTGGGCTCAGGGTTGAATGGCCTCCCTGGGCTCTGACCTGCTCCTGGACTTCTGATGGCCTTTTTTTCTTCTAGGAGCTGCTGTGCTACCCCTGAAATCCTGGACTTCCTATGGACTCTGCTCTCTGTGGCTCTAGCGCTGGGAGCGCTCTATTTTCCCTTATAGCGCTGGGAGCGATGTATTCCTGCTGCGAGCCCTTGGGAGCGCTTCCTTGCTGTCCTAGAGCCTTTGGGCGCTTCATTCATGCTACTAGCGCTGGGAGCGCTATATTCCACAAGCCGGTGCCCACCCGGCATTTGCCCCGTTCGTGTGGGGGGCCCGAGCCCCCAGCGAGTGCCTACCTCGCTTGCCCCCGTCATTGTTATATTTATCGAGGGCGCCTGGTCCTCGTCAATTCCCCCGAGTTCACCGCCGCCGCCCGGGACCCCTCGTGAGGCCCTCCCCCGGGCCGCGCTGGGATTGGCTGCCGGCCCGGGCTTGGCTTCTGACGTCTCCCCGGGCCGCGCTGTGATTGGCCGGCGGCCCGGGGAGCTGTGATGGCGGCTGGAGCGAGAACGACGAAGCAGGGAGCGGCGGGAGCCTACTCCGCGCCCCTGCGTCCCCACGAAGACTGGCCGCTTCCCCCCCGGGGCCCCCAGGAGCGAGAGGAGAGACCGGCGCGCCCACCGACCGGTAAGTGTTGCGGGAAGGAGAGGCGGGGCATCGGGGCACATTGCCGGTGCCCGCCCCTCCCCTCCAAAGATCCTTCGGTTGGGCGATAGAGGCCCGTGGGGCCCTCCGTGATGCCGGGTCCCCCGAGGGGGACCCCGCCTGCCCCCATCTTGCTTCATGAGCCCCGTGAGGCTCCACCAGTGGCCCCTTCGTCCCTGGAGCCCCGAGAGGCTCCACCAGTGGCCCCCTTTGCCCCATGAGCCCCGAGAGGCTCCACCAGTGGCCCCTTCGTTTCTCGAGCCCCGAGAAGGCTCCCACGTGTCCCGAGCCCCGAGAGGCTCCGCCTTGGTCCCTTGTCCTGTTCGAGCCTGCGAGGCTCCGCCCAGCATCTTTCTTCTTGAGCCCCAGAGACTCCATCATGGCGCCATTATTCCCCCGAGTCTGCGAGGCTCCCACGATGCCCCTCAGCTGCCCAGCACTTTGTGGGCAGCTGCCACGTGTAGGTTTGTCCCTGGCTACCTGCAGCCTGCCCTGAACATCGTGACATTGGGCGTCCTAGCCCCAGGAAGGCCCGTTGGCCCGTTGAATGCTATTGGCTAATATTAATGTGATTCTGAGAGTTATTACGTGTTGCCCTGCTGATGGTGCCTCCATTGTGTTATGTACCTTGTCCTTCCTTCCCTTCTGAGCATCCGATGTCCCATGTATGTTAATCCTGGTTAGAGTGAGTTCTACTGCTAGTTCCATGAAGCTCCTGGTTGTTATGGGTTCTAGTACTAGTTCTAGGAAGCTCCCAGGGGTTATGTGTTCTAATGCCAGTTCCATCATGTGCATATCCCTGGCAGTGGTCCCCTGGCCCTGCCCTGTATATAGTCCCTTGTAAACCCTGCCCGTGCCCCTGGCACTTTGTAAGTTGCGTATTCATGTCTAAGTGTGTTCATCAATACAAAAGCTATTTTCCTATATATCTTGTGTGGAGTTCCTTTTGTGGGGGGCCCGGGAGGTTGTTGCTGGGGTGCGTGCGCAAATGCTTTACACATGACCTCCGAGATAGGCCTGACTACTCGTGCCAAGCTACCAAGGGGGTGAGCAGGGGTTGTCTTGGCGGGTGACTTCCCTACCCTAACTAGAAATGGTGATTTCTGCCTGGCCTTGGCACAAGCCTCGGCCAACCAGGGATCCCATTTCTAACACTAATGTTTTCATTGTAAAAGTTCACTGTTGTGAATTGGTTATATGCTTTTAAGCATATAAAATTGCTTTTTCAAAGCATCTGAGGATGTTGTTGATTTAGCTGCTCCGCTACCTGATTAAGCACAGTTTTGGTACTAAGTGAAATTTGCGAAGTGCGAATTAGTACAAACTTTGCATGCTCCATTAGTGTAGCGTAGTATTATGCCAAGGGTTATTTTAAACAGCAATCAGTTATTCTAATTGGTTTGTTTCACAGAGGTTGTGTCTTAGGAGAAGGGCAGTGGCACTCGCATGGCACTATACGCTTGTGTGTCCAAAAGAGTTGTTTTTAAAAAAAAAAGTTTTAGGAAAAATTGACTTTTCTGATTCCATCAGAATCAGAGTCCTCCACAACACCTTGTTTTTTTGGCTGTCAGCTGTGAAAAGAAGACCAATATTGCCCCCATTTTTATCATTCTGAATCCTCGGTTCAATACTGGGGTGCTTTTTAACTTGTCTCTAGTACACTGCGAATCTTACCGTTACTAATTTAAATTGTGTTAGCTTTGGCTTATTTGCAACGCAAACTTTATCTCAATAACTTGCTGTAACAAGCTGCAAGTCCGCTACGACACCCCACTCCTGTACTAAGGTTACGAGTGACCCCGCCTTTCAGAGGTTCTAGCATCCACCCAAGTCTGGCCTGGCACTGGTGCGTCCCAGCCTGACACACACCAGGTGATAATCTCCGCACCTCCTTCTAGACCCCAGCTCACTACTGTTTGCAGTATGTCACTCACCCCTCACCCCCCTGGCACTCGCCCTTCACACCACAGGCCTGGCAGTCACTCCTCACACCTGGCAATCACCCTTCTCCCTCTTTGGCACTCAGCATTGACTATCTGTGACACTCAACTGTCACCTCCCTGAAACTCACCCTCGACCCGCCTGGTACTCATACTTTCCCTCCCTGGCACATATCCTTCACCTACCTGACACTCACCCATATCCCTCCTGGCATTCACTACTCGCCCCCTTGGCCCTCACCCTTCACCTCTATGGCACTAGCCCTTCATCCCCCTGGCCTGGCAGCTACCCTTCACCCCTTGCACTCACCCTTCCCCTCCCTGGCACTCACCCTTGATCCTCCTGACTCTTATGTGTCACCTCCATGGCACTCAACCTTCATCTCCCTGCCTGGCACTCAACCTTCACCTCTGTGGCACTAGCCCTTCACCCCCCTGGCCTGTCAGCTACCCCTCACCCCTAGCACTCATACTTCTCCTTCTCAGCACTCACCCTTCCCCTCCCTCGCACTCATCCTTGACCCTCTTGACTTCTCATCTCCCTGGCACTCACTCCTCACCTCTCTGGCACTCAACCTTCTCCCCCATGGCCTGACAGTCACCCTTGTCTCTCCTGGCATTCACTCCTCACCTCCCTGCCACTCACCCTTGACCCTCCTGGCACTAGCCCGGTTTCCCCCAAGAACAAAAATAACAAGCATTGGCATAGCCAATAGGTCTCGCCTTTGGGACCTTATAAGTGTTTATTGCAAAAAACACAGTTGATGGACAGAATGTAGAACAATGTCATACATTCACCCCAGTACAAGGATCTGGGCCTAAATCCATCGTTTTTTTGCACTCCACACCACAGACACTGGCTATATGCAAATCAGCTCTGACCCTGTGCCTCATAGGAACAGTCCAGTCCGAACTACCAAGCCATGTCTTTCCCAGACCGGAATCAAGCATCCAAGGACCGGTTTCTGGCTATCAGCCTTCATCAGCCTGGATAGCTTGACTCCAGTGGTGTGGAGAGCCTGGGACTCACGTCTGAGCATACTTAGCCCACTCGGGTGAAAATTGCAAAAAACACAGTTGATGGACAGAATGTAGAACAATGTCATACATTCACCCCAGTACAAGGATCTGGGCCTAAATCCATCGTTTTTTTGCACTCCACACCACCCTGGGTTAGACACTGGCTATATGCAAATCAGCTCTGACCCTGTGCCTCATGGGAACAGTCCAGTCCGAACTACCAAGCCATGTCTTTCCCAGACCGGAATCAAGCATCCAAGGACCGGTTTCTGGCTATCAGCCTTCATCAGCCTGGATAGCTTGACTCCAGTGGTGTGGAGAGCCTGGGACTCACGTCTGAGCATACCCAGCCCACTCGGGTGAAAATTGCAAAAAACACAGTTGATGGACAGAATGTAGAACAATGTCATACATTCACCCCAGTACAAGGATCTGGGCCTAAATCCATCGTTTTTTTGCACTCCACACCACCCTGGGTTAGACACTGGCTATATGCAAATCAGCTCTGACCCTGTGCCTCATGGGAACAGTCCAGTCCGAACTACCAAGCCATGTCTTTCCCAGACCGGAATCAAGCATCCAAGGACCGGTTTCTGGCTATCAGCCTTCATCAGCCTGGATAGCTTGACTCCAGTGGTGTGGAGAGCCTGGGACTCACGTCTGAGCATACCCAGCCCACTCGGGGTGAAAATTGCAAAAAACACAGTAAGTGTTTAGCCATGCAACAGTTGATGTTGTTGCACCAAGGATATTGTGCTGCATAACTAAATACTTAGAAGTTCCGAAAAACAAGACCTATTGGCTCAGCCAATGATTGTTGGAATAAGGCTCGGGCTTTATGGGTGCGTGGCCTGAGGCATGGCCGGCTAGACGTGTCTCTGTGGTGCTCCTGCCCCAAATCGCGTTAATCCTGCAAAATCCTGGTGTTATGGTCATCCTCATAGCGCATGACAGCAGCGGAAACCTCCCCTGACTGCGGTTCATGTTGGTATCAGCCTGCAGTGGAGGACCGGCAATACGGACCGCGGTGAACCCGGGGGAATCCTGATCCCCGTAATGGCAGACGTCATCAGTTGTTGAGCGGGGAAAATCGGCAAGCAGTGGTGGAGGCCCACGACCCCGGGGAGTCCCGACGCGAGGCAGACACCGATTTCAGACACCAGGAGGGGAGACAAACCACTGTACCATGGCGACCGAAGTGTGAGACCGGCAGGCTAGTCTCCACGGACTGGGGGAGAGCATTAAGAGAGGCCGTGGTGGTGAGGCCTACTTCCGTGCCGGGGTCCACAACGGCCTTGACAGACTCCTGATCCCTGTGTCGGAGGCCTCCTGGCGGCATTGAGAGGCGGGCATCGGGGGATAGCAGAGGAACCCCCGTGACCTCAGTGAGTCTGGCCACTTGACGACACCAACAGTAAGGCCCCAGGAGAGGGGAAACAAACCACGAGAGGGAGGAGACGGCTGTCGGGACCTCACAGGCCAAAGGAGGGCTCTATGCCAGGCCACGGCGGTGCGGCCTGCATGCATTCTGGCGTGCCGTGCCTGAATACCACACGGAGACCGCCTGGGGGCCCGGTCGCGCGCATGTAATGCCTGGGTGTGAGTGTTTGATTGGTTCAGATGCTCCGTCCAACACCACCCCCTTTTATACCGCTGTGTTCGCCATAAGTTGGCAGGGTATGCTCAGACGTGAGTCCCTTGCTCGCTTTGCCACTGGATTCAAGTAAGCCTGGCTGAAGATGGCTGTAATGCCAGAAACCAGTCCTAGGAAGCTTGTTTCCGGTCCAGGGAAGGCATGGCTTGGCAGTTCGGGCTGGACTGTTCCCATGAGGCACAGGGTCACACTGATTAGCATATGGCCATGTCTGAACTGGGGTGGCAGAGTGGGCTAAAGAACGGTGATGGATTAAACCCAGATCTGTTGACTGGGTGTGAGTGTTTGATTGGTTCAGATGTTCTGTCCATCACCACCCCCTTTTGTACCGCTTTGTTCGCCATAAGTTGGCAGGGTATGCTCAGACGTGAGTCCCTTGCTCACTTTGCCACTGGTTTCAAGCAAGCCTGGCTGAAGACGGCTGTAATGCCAGAAATTGGTCCTAGGAAGCTTGTTTCCGGTCCAGGGAAGGCATGGCTTGGCAGTTCGGACTGGACTGTTCCCATGAGGCACAGGGTCAGACAGATTTACATATGGCCATGTCTGAACTGGGGTGGCAGAGTGGGCTAAAGAACGGTGATGGATTAAACCTAGATCTGTTGACTGGGTGTGAGTGTTTGATTGGTTCAGATGCTCCGTCCATCACCACTCCCTTTTGTACTGCTTTGTTCGCCATAAGTTGGCAGGGTATGCTCAGACGTGAGTCCCTTGCTCACTTTGCCACTGGATTCAAGCAAGCTTGGCTGAAGACGGCTGTAATGCCAGAAACCGGTCCTAGGAAGCTTGTTTCCGGTCCAGGGAAGGCATGGCTTGGCAGTCCGGGCTGGACTGTTCTCATGAGGCACAGGGTCAGACTGATTTGCATATGGCCATGTCTGAACTGGGGTGGCAGAGTGGGCTAAAGAACGGTGATGGATTAAACCCAGATCTGTTGACTGGGTGTGAGTGTTTGATTGGTTCAGAGGCTCCGTCTATCACCACCCCCTTTTGTACCGCTTTGTTCGCCATGAGTTGACAGGGTATGCTCAGACGTGATTCCCTTGCTCACTTTGCCACTGGATTCAAGCAAGCCTGGCTGAAGACAGCTGTAATGCCAGAAACCGGTCCTAGGAAGCTTGTTTCCGGTCCAGGGAAGGCATGGCTTAGCGGTTCGGGCTGGACTGTTCCCATGAGGCACAGGGTCAGACTGATTTACATATGGCCATGTCTGACCTGGGGTGGCAGAGTGGGCTAAAGAACAGTTATGGATTAAACCCAGATCTGTTGACTGGGTGTGAATGTTTGATTGGTTCAGAGGCTCCGTCCATCACCACCCCCTTTTGTACCACTTTGTAATGCCTGGGGGCTGCATTTAGAGCCCGGTTGCGGTGGTGCGCTGCCCAACGCGCCCATTGAATTACTTGCCCCCTGTATCCTGGCACTAACGAATCTGGATGCCAGAGATAGGCCTAAACAGATGCAGAGGGGGCGAGGTGAGGCCTACCTGTACTCAAGCTGGTGGGTCTGGATGAGACTTGGTGACTGCTTGGGGGCTAGACAGTGGTGCACAGTGCCAGAGGCCGGGGGCTGTACCCTAGGTGGTGAGGTGAGGAGTCCCCCTCTGAGTAGCTTTACCCCCTGGAGTGAGGAAATAGGCCAGTGGCGTTCGTTCTGCGATTCGGCGGAAGGCCAGGCTCACAAGAGTACTACACAGGAACTGTCCAGCGAGGCTGGTGAAGAGTGCCCGAAGGCCAGGTAACTGCTCCGAGCGGCAGACGAGGGGCCTGCCTGACACAGACAATGCTGAAACCCCCGAGGGGAGGTGGACTGTCAGAGGGAACCCCTTACCTGGACTGTTTGGGTAATACTAGTTCTTGTACGGAGGGGGCCACTGAGACATAACCTAGGATGGCCTTGCTGATAATGGAGAAAAACCGACCCCTAAGAGGCGCCCAAACGAAATAAATTGTGCAATTCACGGTCCCGGGGCCGACTGCAACGGACCACCCTCGTGCGAACATGGAGCAGGGAGCTCACCAGGACTCAGCAGCTTGGGATAAAGCAGATATTGTGGAAGCGATTCGAGACTCCAGGGTGGCATTAGAAACCAAAATGGATGGGATGGCCATTGACATCCATCACCTGCGCCTGGATCTCAGGAAGGTGGCCATCTCGGAAGGAGACCTGAACACTCTGCAGATGGAGGTCAGGCAGCTACAGGAAATGGTGACGGCACTCCAGGACCATAAGGCCCGGCTGGAGGACAGGGCGGAGGATGCGGAAGAAAGATCTAGAAGGAACAATCTCTGATTTTTGGGATTCCCTAAAAATGCGGATGGGCCGGCAGCAGACCTATTTCTGGAGGACTGGATTGGCAGAGCATTCCCCACCTTAGGCGCTCCAAAATGTTTGCGGTGGAAAGGGTAAATAGATCTCTGGGGCCACCACTGAGACCGGGATCCCCGCTTAGAGCCCTGATTGCCCGGATGTTCAATTTGAGGGACCGGGACATGATCTTACAGCACATCCCTGCCAACGGCCACCTAGATTTGAAAATCAAGACATTCACATATACCCTGACTATACTAAAAAAGTGCAAGAGCTGCGGAATGACTTCCTGAGTGTTAAACGCTGGATGCGCAGCCACAACATTAAATACAGCCCGATGTTCCCGGCTAGGCTCCGAGTGTAGTATGCAGACAAAAGCCACTTCTTTGATACCCCATGGGGGGCAGCAGATTGGATGGACTCGCCGGACCAAAACCAGGGATGGCAGGAGTAGAGATGCCGGAGCAATCGACAGAGGAACCAGCAGCGTCGTGAAGATAGACAGCAGTGGCGGGAATGAGATCGGGCAGACAGAGGACGCATCATGGTGGGACCGGATGGCACTCTCCTTACGGAGCGAGAAGCGATCCCGATGCAGAACCAGTTCTCTCCGCTCTGTCTGGTGCAGGAAACACAGCCAAGACTTGGACGGTGCCACTGGTCTGGCTGTAGAGAGCTCTGGAAACAATTGAGCGAGGGACCTGACGCTAAGATCGGGAGGTTCTAAACCATAGACACTGTGAGTACTGGGTTTGGCCCACGGGGCACTTGACTTTACCGTGAGACTCGTATGAACGGGCATTGAGCGCAATGGACTTGAGGGGGTGGAGTTTGATTAATGTAGGAGGAGGGTACACTATTTTGCCCATATGCTGGTTAGGTTCGCCAGGTGTAGAGTGCCGAGGCAAGACCTCGGTCGGGCAGGGCTGTGGGGTGCCAGTAAGTCGGCTGATTCACAGAGTCTAAGTGGGGAGGAGGTTTAAACGGACCAGGGTGGGTAAGTGTGGTTGTAATCATTCTTTCAAGTTGAGAGGGGTATTCTAGGGGGTGGGTGGAGCTTTGGGGGGGGTTCTCAAACCAGGACTGACTGTGAGAATGAAGGGCTACTGCCTGTGGGTGGGGGAGTTGGGGTTTCCAGTTGTGGGTTTGTTGGGGTTGCTGCTGGGTCTGGTCTATGTTGTCACACAGGAGACGTCCTCCTCTTGCGGGGGCAAGCTATGACACTACTGGGGGGTCCCCACACCACAGGCGGGGGGGATTGTGATACCAAGAATTGTTCACTCATGCCAGGGGATCACCAGAATTGCAAACTGATCACATGGAATGTTCGGGGGCTCAATAATTGGGTGGCATCATACCTTAGGCGTTATGGGGTCAGTATAGCTCTACTCCAGGAAACCCACCAATGGGGAGACTGTCTCAAATTCGTCCAACGCAGGTGGAGGGGTCAATTTTTTGCTACATCCTACTCCGAGTTTGCTAGGGGAGGGCTTATTTGGGGGGCACTGGGAGTCCCCTTTAAGGCGGTGCATGTTAAACAGGATCCTGAAGGGAGGTTTGTGCCGGTGGAGGGGACCCTAGATGGGTGCAGTATATGCCTTGTAAATGTTCATGCCCCAAATAGCGATGATGGTGGGTTTTTGAGCCAAGTTATGGGACAGCTGGATCTGGACCCGGATACAGAATTGGTAGTGGCAGGTGACTTTAACTGTGCCCTGGATGGGGAGCTCGACCGATTCCCCCCAAAACTGGATGCCAAACCTAGAGCCAGAGAAGCGATGGGCCAAATGCTTCACAATTATGGCTTGCTGGACGTGTGGAGCAACAGTAACCCTAGTCGTAGAGGGTACCCGTGTCACACACTTGCTGCCAATACCCATAGTAGATTAGACTACTTCTTCATTCAAAAGACGGCAATATATTGGGTAGCAGAGACGCAATACCTAGCCCGCTATTTGACTGACCATTCCCCGTTCCTAATTGCTTACTCGCTGGCGAGACCGAGATATGAGGTACCGCTATGGAGGCTCCATATTGAAGCCTTTGGTGACCCGATCTATAAAGATGCTTTATCGAATGGGCTGGACGATTATATGAAGGTAGCGCCATTGGAAATCGAACTTGCCGTGAATAGAGCGAGGTCGGCTGAATGGGATGACGTGCGGCGGCAGATAAGGGACATATGGGACTCATTAGGCAAATATACTAGAACTGCAAGTAGGCGTCGCTCGTATACGGAAGGGGATAAGGCAGGGTGGCTGTTGGCGCGCCTGATTAGGGGGGAGACTCAGCCTCACCCAATCCTGGCACTTAAAAAAGACCTTGGACAGCTGGTGTATGCTCAACATGAAATAAGGAATATGCTACTTACCAGTATGCATCTGTTCTTGGCATGTAGAGCTGCTGACATTCATATCTGTGCATAGATCGCCGCCTAGTGTTGGATCCGGATGATTGCACATTGTTGTCCTGGAAGAGTCTTCGAAGTATCACGAGATAGGTTGCTCCTCCCTCGGACTACAGTGCGCATGGGCATCCTCTCCATCCTTAGATTGTTTTTCGCCATTGTGGCAGAGATGGAGTATAGTACAGTAAGAGATGTCCATGCAAAGAGTGAGTGCTGCAGCTGCGACAGGCACCCGGGAGGCGTGTGGGCGATATGAATGTCAGCAGCCCTACATGCCAAAAACAGATGCATACTGGTAAGTAGCATATTCCGTTCGAGGCATGTGAGCTGCTGAATTCATACCTGTGCATAGAATGTATAGCAGTATCTCCCCTAGCGGTGGCCGCCTGTGCCAGCGCCAGCAGTCTGAAAAAGAGTTTTGAGAACAGCCTGTCCTACAGCAGCTTGCTGTTTGGAGTGCACATCTACGCAGTAGTGTTTGGTAAATGTATGTATGGTTGACCATGTGGCTGCTCTACAAATTTTGTGTATAGGAATGCGCCCTAGGGGGAACTGTTAAGGTGCGTTTTGCTTTTAAATAACAGATCTGAATGCACTTAACGATCCATCTGGCTATACCTGATTTTGAAATAGGGTTGCCTTTGTGTTGCAGTGAGAAAGCAACAAACAACTGTTTTGTCTTTCGAAATGCCTTTGTTCTATCTATATAGTATGGCAGAGCTCTCTTGACATCTAGAGTATGCAAGGCCCTTTCAGCTACTGTCTGTGGATTTTGAAAGAACACTGGAAGTTCTATTGTTTTATTTATATGAAAATGGGATATCACTTTTGGCATGAATTTAGGGTTTGTTCTGAGAACTACCCTATTTGCATGTACTTGAATGAATGGCTCTTGAATAGTTAGGGCTTGTAGCTCACTAACTCTTCTAAGTGAAGTAATGGCAATTAGGAAAGCCACCTTCCAAGTAAGAAATTGTATTTCACATGAGTGTAGTGGTTCAAAAGGTGGTCCCATAAGTCTGGTTAAAACAATGTTTAGATTCCAGACAGGTGAAGGTGGGTGTTTTGGTGGAATTACTTTTATTGCTGGCACTCTAAACAGTGAAAGGTGTTGCCTGTTCTGGAGGTATGCTGCTAACGCAACTAGATGTATCCTGATGGATGAGTAGGCTAAATTGCAGCGTTGTAGGTGCAAGAGATAGAAAATGATGTTTTGTGTAGAAGCATCTAATGGGTTTATGTCGTTGTTTCTGCAGTAAATGACGAAACGTTTCCACTTAAGCTGCATAACATGTCCTGGTAGTGGGTCTTCTTGCCTCTTTGATAATATTCATGCAGTCTGGGGGCAAGTTTAGGTATCCAAACTCTAGGACTTCAGGAGCCGGATCGCCAGGTTCAGCTGTTGCGGGTCTGTGTGTTGGATTTCGCCGCAGTTCTGTGTGAGAAGACTGGGTGTGAGTCGCAGTCTTTGATGAGGCACCACTGACAGTTCTAGGAACGTTGTGTACCATGGTTGCCTCGCCCATGTGGGAGCAACTAGGAATGCGAATGTTGGCACAGTTTGCGTGCCACTAGCAAGATTAATGGCGCTGGGGGAAAAGCGTACGCAAATTTGCCAGACCAGTTCATCCATATCGCATTGCCCTGCGACTGCGGATGTGGGAACCTGGCGGCAAAGTACTGGCATTTTGAGTTTTTGCTTGTGGCAAACAGGTCTATTTCCGGTTGTCCCCACTTCCGGAACAATGGTTGGAGCACATTGGGGTGAATCTCCCATTCGTGCATTTGTTGACTGTGTCTGCTGAGTATGTCGGCTATTTGATTGTCTTTGCCTGGGAGGTGTTCTGCCATGAGAAACATGTTCCTCTGAATAGCCCATTTCCACACTCTTTGAGCCAGGTGCGACAGCTGCAGGGAGTGTGTCCCTCCCTGCTTTTGAATATAATACATAGCCGTCATGTTGTCCGTCCGGATCAACACGGTTTTGTTGCATAAGTATTTCTTGAACGCTTTTAGGGCTAGGAAGATTGCCATCAACTCTAGAAGATTGATGTGCATCATAGTCCCTGTACTGTGTAATGCAGGACATGGGATCCCCAGCCTAGCAGGGATGCATCCGCTGTAATCACTATGTGTGGGACAGGCTCTTGGAACAGTCGCCCTTTGCAAAGGTTTTGTGGATTCCATAAATGCAGAGAGTTGTATGCACGACTGGTCACCAACACTAGGTCTTTTAATTGTCCCTGAGCCTGGTTTCACTGCCTTGCTAGGGGCACTCCTGTAGCGGACGCATGTGTAGTCTGGCATGAGGGACTATGAATATGCACGAGGCCATCATGCCTATTAGTTGCATAAACACTCGAGCTGGCAATGAGTGTTGTGGTCTGAACTTTTGGAATAACATCTGCATACTATTGATCCGTGCTGCGTTGGGGTATGCTTTAGCTGCTAGGGTATCTATGGTCGCTCCCAGGTACTGTTGGACGTGGGAGGGTTGCAGGTGTGATTTTGGGTAATTCAGCGAGAAACCTAGACTGTGCAGGAGATGAATGGTTTTTGACATGTGGCTGGCACATTGCTGGGCTGATGGCGCGTGTATTAGCCAATCGTCCAGATATGGGTACACATGAATGTGTTGTCTCCTGAGATGTGCCGCCACTGTTGCTAGGAATTTGGTGAACACACGTGGAGCTGTTGTGACACCGAATGGTAGGACTTTGAACTGGTAGTGTTATCCTTGAATAGTAAACCTTAGATACTTTCTGTGAGCAGGGTGTTATGGTATATGCGTCTTTGAGGTCTAGGGTTGCTAGGAAGTCTCCCTGACGCAGCAATGGCAAGACTTGTTGCAGAGTGAGCATGTGGAAATGCTCTGATAAAATGTACAGGTTGAGGGGCCTGAGGTCCAGTATTGGTCTGAGAGAACCGTCCTTTTTGGGAATGAGGAAGTATAGTGAGTATACTCCTGTTCCTTGATGTTGAAGTGGGACTGGTTCTATGGCCCCCTTTTGCAGCATACTGATGACCTCTTGCTGCAGTAACTTTATATGTTCCTGTGACATTGGACGGTGTATGGGTGGAATGTTGGGTGGTGTTGATGTGAGTTCTAGGCAATAGCCATGTTGGATAATTTGCCGGACCCACTTGTCTGTAGTGATGTTTAACCACAGTGGCAGGAATTGTTGTAGTCTTCCCCCGACCGGTGTTATATGGTCTGGGGGTAGTGGCAAGAAGTCACTGTTTGGTGTTAGTGGAGGATCTATTGGCATTGCCTCCACGACCTCTGCCCTTGTTATTATTACCTCTGTATCCACCCATGTTCGTGTTTTTATTGTATGTGGATTGCGTATTTGTTTTGTATGTGGAGGATTGCTGCGATGTGTTACCTCGCGGTCCTCCCCTATAAGTGGAGCGACGAAAGGAGCCTCTGTGTTGCTGGGACTGAAGAGCCCCCATGGTCTTTGCAGTCTCAGTGTCCTTTTTAGGTCTCGCGACCTATCAATTCGCGCAAGCGCATTGAGCGGAGCGAGAATTCAAGTGCTCAAAAAGCTCGTCAAACCAAGGGCTTTTTGCTGCGGTTTTCTTTGAGTTCACGTGAATCACGTGACCAAACAAGCACGCGCATCAGCCTCCCTCCCTCCCTCCTAATTGCATTTTTTCACGGCCGCCCAGCACATCAAAGGGCTTCGCCCAGCGTGCGCTCTGCGGCTTCTCCTCCCCGAATTAATCATGGCTGGCCATGTTACTCTCGGCTTCGGCTGCCTCTCTGCTGCCCTTGCTCCCCATACCGTAATGTTTTAGCAAAGCACATTGCAATACAAACAATGGTGTCTGCCGCATATTTTTTTCACAGCAGCCGCTGGCCGCACGCCACTCCTAACATGGGCGCATACAAACAATGGCGACCGCTTTTCAAGCTTCTCATCGCCGGGGGACCGCTTTGTAATCTCTGCTGTCTGCTCCCCATACCGTAATGTTTTAGCAATCTCTGCTGTCTGCTCCCCATACCGTAATGTTTTAGCTAAGCACATTGCAATACAAACAATGGTGTCCGCCGCATATTTTTTTCACAGCAGCCGCTGGCCGCACGCCACTCCTAACATGGGCGCATACAAACAATGGCGACCGCTTTTCAAGCTTCTCATCGCCGGGGGACCGCTTTGTAATCTCTGCTGTCTGCTCCCCATACCGTAATGTTTTAGCAATCTCTGCTGTCTGCTCCCCATACCGTAATGTTTTAGCTAAGCACATTGCAATACAAACAATGGTGTCCGCCGCATATTGTTTTTCACAGCAGCCACTTCTCATCGCTGGGGGACCGCTTTGTAATCTCTGCTGTCTGCTCCCCATACCGTAATGTTTTAGCAAAGCACATTGCAATACAAACAATGGTGTCCGCCGCATATTTTTTTTCACAGCAGCCACTTCTCATCGCTGGGGGACCGCTTTGTAATCTCTGCTGTCTGCTCCCCATACCGTAATGTTTTAGCAAAGCACATTGCAATACAAACAATGGTGTCCGCCGCATATTTTTTTTCACAGCAGCCGCTGGCCGCACGCCACTCCTAACATGGGCGCATACAAACAATGGCGACCGCAGCTTTATCACAGTGCTACGCCTTCAACCTTGTTAAGAGAGGGGGTGTTATGCTGGCATTAACCTCTATTAATTCGAAGGTACACAAACTTAGTAAACAAAATGCTTTTGTAGAGCTCTTTTACTGCTGATAGCATACATTTTCAAAAACTGAACAGCAACAAGGGCAAACTCTGCATGTATTTGCTGCATAGCTAAACATTTATAAGGTCCCAAAAGCGAGACCTATTGGCCATGCCAATGCTTGTTCATTTTGTCCAGAATTGAGTCAACTGCTGGACCAAACAGAAAATCTGGATTTATAGGCTGGTTAAGAATTGTGGCCTGTACTTCATTTTTAAATCCAGATATTCGCAGCCATGCATGCCTCCTAAGTAGGACGTTTGTGTTAATAGATCTGGCAGCTGTATCAGCCGCGTCTAGAGCACATTTAATAGAGGCATTGGTGATGAGCTTTCCCTCTTGTATGAGTTCATCTGCCTGGTCTTTGTAGGGCTCAGGTAAGTGTTGGAGAAGGCCCTCTAAAGTATCATAGTGTGCCCTGTCATATCTGGCCAGCAAGGCCTGAGTATTGGCTATTCTTCATGAGTTTGCTGCTTGAGCTGCTACTCTCTTGCCTGATGCTTCCAAAATTTTGGACTCCTTGTCAGGAGGAGGAGCCTCTCCAGTTGTTTGTGAATTAGCACGCTTTTGTGCGTTGGATACCACTACAGAGTCTAAAGGTAGTTGCCCTTTGATGTAAGTAGGGTCTACTGGTGCAGCCCTATACTTCTTTTCTATCCATGGGTTTATGACACATGCCCTAGCAGTGTCCTTGAATATGTCATTTGCGTGCTTAAGGACGCCCTTCAACATGGGGAGCGTTTTGACAGACTTTTCTGATGTAGCTAGTGTATCAAATAGAAAATCCTCCTCTATAGCATCTGAGTGCATGTCTACATTATGGTAGCTTGCTGCTCTATCAATTAAAGAGTTAAAAGCCACTGTGTCTTCTGTGGGTGATGGCTTAACTGGGTATACAGCAGGGTCTGTAATGGGTAGAGTCCCCTCATTGTCTGGCTCACCCCCCATCCCATGGTTGTAAATTGGGGTCTATATATGGGTTTTGAGGATATCCAAAACCCACACTGCATCCTGATCCTCATCTGGGTTATGGTCAGAGCGTGCAGGAGAGTATGGGGCATATGGAGTAGTAGGCATAGCTTGAGAGATAGGCTGGAAAAGAATAGGAGAGGTAGCACAGTCACTTTTCTTTTTTAGAGGTATTCTAGAAAAGTCTTCAGTAGGAACTGGTCTTTTCTTTTTGGTATGGACAGTCACTTTCCCAGTATTTGGGTCAATATATAGTTTGGACTGATCCTCTGTGGAGGGGTCTGGATGGATGAGCTCCTCTTCCAAAGTGGTGTGCTTTGGCTTTTGTTTGACCTTTTTCGGTTCGATGCTTTTAGGTGATTCGACCGGTTTTGGTGCATGTATTGGTTTTTGAGGGTTTCCGACAGGTTTTGTCAGTCCGATGTCTTTTACAGGTTTCACCACTTGTTTCGCACCGAGCGGCTTTGTCGGTTCGGTAACTTCTTTCGGCTTTAGAGGTGTCCTCGGAGCCTGCATCTTTGGCTCGATGCCCTTCTTTGGATCGATGGCCTTCGGCTCGACGGGTTTGGTCTGGGGAACCTTAGGCTTCGGTTTCGGTTCGACGACCGCCTTGGGCGTAGCCCTTTTTTCTTCGGTGCCAGTCTTTTTCCCCTTTTCGACGGTCGAAGTTGATTTGTTCGATTCGACGGTCTTTGGCCTCGACTGTTTCTGTGTTATGGTGGCCTTCGGCTTGGCGCCCTTTGGTTTTGTGACCTTCGGTTTGACGACGTTCGGTCCGAAGACGGTCGTGTCGATTCGTTTCGGTTTTGATGGAACCGGCCTTGGGGTATGTGTCTCAGAAGGCTCTTTTTGTATGTTCTTAGCTGGGCGGTATGGCGGGGCTATAGAAACAGTTTTATGATCATGGCTAAGGCCTGATGGCGATGCCTCGACCTGAGTCTCTGATATCAGTGCAGTGTCTATATGGGGCGGTGTACTCACAGTTCGCCCCCCGTCGTCATCGGAGTCGTCTTCGACAGCTACGATGTCTTGTTCATAGTCTTTGATATCGACGATTTCTTCCTGTTCGTCGATATAGTATTCAGAGTCGTTCTCGGAGTATTGCTCGTCTTGATCCGAGTCTTCGGCGTGTACTAGTTCTTCCTAATCGTCGAAGATATTCTCGGGCTCCGGTGCCGATCTCTACATTTCTTGCCTCGCCGCCCGCCTATTCCGGATCGTCTTTTTGGATCGGAACTGGGCACAAGCTAGACAATTATCTTCATTATGATCTGAAGATAAGCATTTGTTGCACACTGGATGCTTATCTGTGTGCGGGAGCTTCGAGTTGCACTGCGGGCAGTATTTGAATGGACTTCGTTCCATCGACCGTCGGTCCACGTGGCGTCGAGAAGGCCTAACGGCCCGATTCGACGACCGGAGTGCAACAAATGATGAAGAAAGTGTTTCGGTACCGATCGCAAACAATATCAACGAAAGCGAAGGCCTTTTAGCTTTTAGAAAAGTTTTCTTTGATTCCGAACTTCGAGTGCTGGAAGGTACATCCGAACCCAATGGCGGAAAAAAACAATCTAAGGATGGAGAGGATGCCCATGCGCACTGTAGTCGGAGGGAGGAGCCACCTATCTCGTGATACTTCGAAGACTCTTCCAGGACAAAAATGTGCAATCATCCGGACCCAACACTAGGCGGCGATCTATGCACAGATATGAATTCAGCAGCCCACATGCCTCGAACATAACACTTCTCCTGAGGCGGAAGCTCGGCCGATTGAAGGGCTGAGGCTCCGGGGCTGTGCAAATCGGCGGCGGCCATTTTACATTGGGCACTCTTCGATTGGCGCTCTAGTCGCCAGTACTTAAACAGCCCCTGAAGAGCAGGCGAGAGATTACTGCTAATACTTCTCCTGAGGCAGAAGCCGGGAGACTTTTACTCAGATAGCGTTTTTAACTTTGTACTTTACTCTTTGCTGTTGCTCCTTTGTGTCCGCTCCCCCCCCCTTCCTGTCACTTAGAGCTCACGGATTTTATCGTGATGCTCTATTTACCTCTTACCACTCCTTGTTGTGGCACGGACCTCCCAGCACCTTGCACTTTATTCCGCTGATAATTAACATCAATTCCCTTACTTACACACCTCAGACGGTTCTCGGCCAATTGAAGGGCTGAGGCTCCGGGGCTGTGCAAATTGGCGGCGGCCATCTTACATTGGGCACTCTTCGATCGGCGCTCTAGTCGCCAGTACTTAAACAGCCTCTGAAGAGCAGGCGAGAGATTACTGCTAACACTTCTCCTGAGGCGGAAGCCGGGAGACTTTTACTCAGATAGCGTTTTTAACTTTGTACTTTACTCTTTGCTGTTGCTCCTTTGTGTCCGCTCCCCCCCCCCCCCCTTCCTGTCACTTAGAGCTCACGGATATTATCGTGACACTCTATTTACCTCTTACCACTCCTTGTTGTGGCACGGACCTCCCAGCACCATGCACTTTATTCCGCCGATAATTAACATCAATTCCCTTACTTACACACCTCAGGCGGTTCTCGGCCGATGGAAGGGCTGAGGCTCCGGGGCTGTGCAAATCGGCGGCGGCCATCTTACATTGGGCACTCTTCGATCGGCGCTCTAGTCGCCAGTACTTAAACAACTAGTTACGGCTCCACGCAGCGGACGCGATCAGCGGTCGTGCCGCATTCGCCGGAGTCGTGCCAAAGTCCTGCCCGTCTGCGCCCGTCCGCGGCCGGACGGGGCGCGGGGCCGAACCCCTTGATCCTCTCGCCCTCGTTGACAGTGATGGTATTAATAAAGAAAAAGTTTGCTATACTACAAATGAATTACTAGCCCTTTGTCCTGATTTTAAAAACAGATGTTGCCACACACTGTCAGTGGACTTGCCGTCGCTGCAGTGCGAGACTTGCAATTTTACCACCCATGGGTGGACGAGCGATGAGCTGGCGCCGACCACATTAAAAATGACATTATTAAATTGCAGATCCATGAAAAAGCACAAATTAGAGATACATGATCTGCTGATAGAGGGGGACCTTGATGTGCTCTTCCTAACAGAGACATGGCTAGACGAAGCCTCGACGCCCGTAATTCTGGAAGCTCTCCCCCCAGGTTATTGTCTGCTCAGAATTGATAGAGAAAGGCAGAGGGGCGGGGGACTGACACTAATCTACAAAAGTGATCTACAATGCACTTTAGAGAAGGCCACACTGTCCAACAGTGAGAGTGGCTTTTTTACGATAAAAGTAAACCCTAAAAACATCATTAACGGGTGCCTCCTGTACCGTCCCCCTGGCAGGACCACACAGTTCTGCAACCAATTGACAGAACTGGTCACCCAGCCTGCACTCCGGTATAAAAAAATTCTCATCTTGGGAGACTTTAACCTCCACTTCGAGGATATTAATTGTGGGGAGGCACAGGCTGTGATTGATGCACTGAAATCACTGACGCTCAACTTACAAGCAGTGTCCCCGTCACACCAATTAGGTCACCTCCTGGACCCTGTATTCGCTAACTGGGAGGGTATTAAAGTTTCCACCCCAATCAGAATAACATGGTCTGATCATTTTATTATTCTCTTTGAGGTAGAAGGTGCCCCACAGGACATCAGGACGATCAAGACCAGGCCCCAGAAACGAAGAGACTGGAAGAAGTTTAATGAGGAAACCTTCAAATCCGCCTTGCTCATGGAACCTCCCCCTCGTGGCGACACTCTGCCAGAGGCGTGGGTCGACTATGAAAAATGGATGTCCAGGGCGCTGGACACAGTCACGCCATGGACACTCAATCCCCCTGCCAGAAAAACCAAAACTGCCCCATGGTTTTCCAAAGAGCTTAAGGAAGCCAAAGCCAAATGCAAAAACCTCGAACGAGGTGGGAGAAAAAAGTACAATCTTGAATGTAAGCTTAAATATAAAAGAGTTAAAAAAATACCATAGACTCGTGAGAGCAGCCAAAGGCGCCTATTTTAGGGAACGTATAGAATCTGCCACCAACCCTACCAAGGAACTTTTCTCCATTTATAAAGAGCTTACGGCCCCCATCAGACTTGAGGCCCAAGACCCCTTCTCCAATGAGCTATGTGATGACATAGCAGATTACTTTGTAAACAAAGGGGATATAATACATACCACTTTTACAGGCGGCATGGACCTGTCGGTTAAACACACGGAAGGGGGAAATGACTCTGCCATCAAACCTCATCTGACCTGCTTTCAAGTACCTGATAGGCAAGATGTGCTTAATATTGCGAACAGCATCCAGTCTGGCTCCCCCTATGATGTGATTCCTCCTAATCGATGTAAGGGAGTCCTAGAATGCATGATCGACCAGATTGGACACATGATCACCCTATCCTTCCAAGAGTGTCATGTGCTTGACGCATGGAAAACAGCCCAAGTCATCCCTCTGAAAAAAAAATCCAACGTTCACATCTCCCAGCTACAGAATCTCTGCCCCATTTCCCTTCTTCCTTTCTGTGGGAAGGTTGTGGAGAAGGTGGTTAACAGCCAACTCATGAAATACCTTGAGGAGGAATCCCTCCTCCATCCCACAAGTCAGGTTTTAGAGCAGGCCACTTGACAGAGTCGGCTGTTCTCTTCTCCACAGAATGTCTCAGACAGTTAGTGGATGAGGGGCAGACAGCAGCGTTGGTTTTATTAGATCTTAGTGCAGCTTTTGACACCGTGCTGCACACAACGCTGCTGTCTCGCCTCTCAGACATGGGAGTGGAGGGATCTGCTTATGAATGGATCAGATCTTTTCTGGAAAACAGGAGTTTTCAGATACATTGCCCTCCTTACAAATCTTTCCCCCGGAAGCTAAGACATGGGGTTCCACAGGGCTCCAGTTTGAGCCCTACGTTGTTCAATCTTTACATGGAACCCCTGGCTCACATCGTGGAAGCCTTCAGAGTGGATATCGTCACGTATGCTGACGATACCCAACTGATGATTAAACTCACGCACAATCAGATGGAAGACGCCACCAACTTTTCCAACTGCATGCTATCTGTGGTAAGGTGGATGAACAGCAACTGCCTGCGCCTGAACGGCGACAAAACAGAACTGCTGGTTGTTGGTAAATCCCCCTTGGCCTGGTCGCATGCCTGGTGGCCCACTGAATTGGGCGTGATTCCCTCCCCGACGGAATCCGTTAGAAATCTTGGAATCATGCTCGACGCGGAGCTTTCTTTTAAACAACAGGTCAGTAAAATCACAAGAAGATGTTTTGGTATACTCAAAACTCTTCGCAAAGTTCTTGACCTTCTCCCCATCAGCGCCAGGAAGACACTTATCCACGCTTTAGTCACACCACACCTGGACTATGGCAATGCCCTGCTCTTAGGCTTAAGTAAAAAAGGTATACACCAACTGCAGTGCGTTCAAAATGCTGCCGCTCGCCTGGTGCTCAACCTACCGCGTAGAGCATCAGGAAAGACGGCACTATTTAAACTTCACTGGCTCCCTATTGAGGAACGCATTAAGTTTAAGGCGCTATGCTTTGCACACCGCATTGCACAGGGACAAGGCCCAGGTTACTTGCGAAAACTTCTTACCATCCTTCGCCCTATCCGGAATTTAAGATCTGCCGGAGCGATGCTGTTCCAACTTCCCCGCATTCACAAGGCTAGGATGGGAGGTCGTTCCTTCAGGTTTTTGGCAAGTAAATACTGGAACGAACTTCCACTTGACCTGCGCATGGAACCCTCTGAAGCTAGATTCAGATTGAGACTTAAAACCCATCTCTTTCCACGTAAATAGCTTTCTTGTTCCTTTGACCTAGGCCACTCGCTTCTGGACTTCTGTCTCTCTTGGAGCAGCAGGAATTTTAGCGCGGGGACACACTGTCTTGAGTGTAACCAGGCACTCTAAAAATGGTTTTATTATTATTATTATTCCTGGCCCACTTACGTAAATATATACTCCGAGACCCAATCACCCACGACCCTTGAGGCTGTGGAGGCCTATCTGGCAGGGGTGGAATTGCCTTGTATAGATGCGGACAGTCAGCAGGCCCTGGGGGCCCCTTTAGTGGGGAGTAAATAAGGGCGGCAATCGCCCACCTAAAGAAGGCGAAGTCCCCGGGAATGGATGTTATAGCAGTGAGTGCTGATCCTCAAACTACGAGAGATCAAGGTGGTGGCCGAGGAATGCGGTATGCTCCCAGACACCATGCGGGAAGCACTGATCGTGATGAACCCCAAACCAGGGAAGGACCCCCTCCTCCCCAGCTCATATAGGTCCATTTCTATGCTGAATGTTGATCTTAAAATTATCAGCCAGGTGTTGGCGTCTAGGCTCCTCCCTTATCTTCGGCGGCTGGTCCATGACGACCAGTCTGGGTTTATACCGGGCAGAAATACGTTGCGGAATATCTGCTGCCTGGCGCACATTATGCAATCTTTGGAAGGACGTGCCCAACAGAGCAACTTGGTGTTCCTCGATATCGAACAGGCGTTCGATTCGATCAGATTGGATTACCTATGGCAGGTACTGCATAAAATGGGCCTAGGGAAGGGGTTTGTAAACTGGATTAAATTACTATATGCTCGTCCGATGGTGAGGATCCGTACGGGATGTTACGTATCAGACACATTTCCTATAGCAAGGGGGACGCGGCAGGGTTGCCCGCTATCCCACTTGCTATTTGCCCTGGCAATGGAGCCGTTGGCGTGTCATCCGCGCAAGATACTTGTAGGACAGGGAATACGTGTGGGGGGTCCGGAGCATGTGGTGTCAATATACGCCGATGACGCGTTAATATACCTGAATCGACCGACGCTGTCATTGCCGACATTGATAACAGCGCTGGCCCAATTCTCTGATGCTTCCGGGCTTTACATTAACAGAACAAAGTCACAGCTCTAGGCGATTGGAACGGAGAGCGACTGGGGGGGACCAACGCCCGGTGCTGGAGCTTTCATGGGCAGAGGACACGGTCCGATACCTAGGGATATGGGTCGGTAGGACCGAGGCAGTGTTTTCTCAGCACAAAATGGTGAGGATAATCCGGGGGCTGCAGGGTAGTATTACCTTTAGGAACACACTTAACCTCTCCATGATGGGAAAGATTGCACTGATAAAGAAGGTAGTCCTGCCTGATGTCTCTATACCATGCAAGACTCCTTCTTTGAAATTCCGCACTGGGTATTCAGGGAACTCGATGCACTGCTGGTCCAACTATTATGGAACGGAGTGCGATGCAAGGTTAGTTTAGAAGTCATGAAACGTAGTTGGGGTAAAGGGGGTTTGGAGATCCCAGACTTGGAACTTTATTATTTTACATCACAATTGCAACATGCCATAGCCTGGTTGGACGCGGATCCCTCTTGGAAGAGGTCCCTGCTGGCAGGTACGTATAGGGACTGACAGCTCGGGGCGTTGTTATCGTGGGCCGGGGGGCTCACGTTGCATGGCCCTCCTTTGGTACGGCTTGTGGCTGCAATTTGGAATCGAGTGGTCCGTAGAATAATTCAGGAAAGACCTTTCACCCCGGAGGCGGACTTCTGGCTGATGCCGCCCTTTGCTCAGATTGACCAGGTGATGTCAATATAGGCCTGGAAGGGGGACTGCCTGATGTTGTCTGACCTCTACCCGGACAGTAAATGTATCACTTATCAGGAGGCAGTGATCACCTTTGAGTTGGGGGCAGAGCAGTTTTTGCAATATGCAAAAATAGCGGCAACGGCACGGCAATTATGGCCCACATTTCTGGAAGCCCCACGGCACACCCAAACCCCTGGTCACTAGGATTTCTATGGCGGGAGGGCTAAAGTGTATTACTCACCTCTATAGGGCATTGAGGGACGATAAAGAGAACGGCCCCCTAAAAATAGAAGAAAAAAGGCAGCAGGTGTGTCCCCAAGAGGTCACAACACGAGATTGGGTAAAGATACACGGGAGTGTGTGGAAGGTGTTGGTGAGCAATCGCTTTAAGCAAATCCAGTACAGCATAATACATATGACGTACCTCTCACCCAGGAGACTGCATGCCATTGATGGCTCCAAAGACCCTCACTGTCCCAGATGTCGCTATGATCCGGCAGATTTTCTGCATATGGTATGGACTTGCCCAACGATCCAGACGTATTGGGGGCATTTCTCGGGGATCTGACCCGGATAACGGGATGGGCTATAGCATTGGATCCACTCGCTTGTCTACTGGGCTTGATTCCTAGGTACCCGAAACGTAAGATAAGCAGACGGTTCCTGGTCCAGGGTCTTGTTATAGCCAAGAGGCGTATTGCAATCCACTGGTTAACTCAGCAAGGACTGCTACTGGCAAAATGGAGGACGTATCTATGGGAATGGGCCCTAGCAGAGAAGGGGCACATACGGAGCACCAGGAGGGATGCCAAACTGCCCGAGGTGTTAATGGCATGGGGATCGATGATGCAGGAGACAGCAGGACATGACTCCCAAGTCACCTTAGACAGCCCAGTTGAGATGTCCCCTGTAAAGGGGGGCCTGGACAGGGGATGGAGACACAGGGTTGCCCCACATGATTACTTCGGTACATGGACCTTGAGTTATATAGACCCGGCAGAGGGGGGAGGGCACTGAGTGGGGGTGTTGGGATGAGGGGAGGGGATGGGATGGGAGGCCGGGGAAGTTTAATACAGTTGGGTTTGATTATGCATATAAAAAGACAAACCAAAGATAATGTTGAAGATAGTGGACTCTCCACGGTTGCGAACTCCGACATTATCGTTGACATGTATTCTTACTGTGATGTTCCTCACCTCGGCTGAGGTGGACAAAATGTATACATGTTGTTTTGGATGTGAGCTGCCGATTTGGAGAAAACCTAAGGCTTTTTTTTTTTTAAAAGCCTTGGGGCTTATTCATGCAATGCTCTAACAGAAAGGCTTTCCCAGATGCCAAATGCAAATGTATATAGAGATATATATTTATATGCAAGCAATAATAAAACACTTGGCAAATGCAAAAGTTAATTGCATGATTAATACTAATAAATAAACAAGCAGCAAATAATATGAAATAAGACTCAAGCATATATACTGGACGTTCTGCAAGAGATAGGAAAGATATATATACACTAGATACATCAAATAATTACTTTGAATATGCACTCTGACACATTTACACATCACAAAGAAAACACCTCAAATGATCAAATCACTGGCCACACATCACAATGGCAATAATCAAAACTCAACACCTCAAATGACCACAGCCACTGGAACCATGCATCACATTTGCACTAGTCAGAAACAAGTCACCTCACCTGATCGTTCACTCAACATCCTTGCCAATTCTAGCTGGGGGGCCCGTTCAAAGCTGGGCTTGGACTCTCGACCAGGACTCAGTTTCCGTTTGTCTTACAGCAGTACGTCTACTCTGTAAGTGAGCTCCTAACTCAGCCGTCAACAAACATCAGCTTTATAGTCTCAAAACACACACTAGAAGGTTCAAGAGTCTTCCTCTCTGCACAAGGAAACTTACTGGAACTGGCCAGCTTCCAGGCAAGCATTCCACGGCAGAAAGGAATTCCCACGTCCCCTCTACATTCTCGCATGTTCCAGCCTTTATCTTGAAGAAGCTCACAAAAGCCTTCCAGGGTACATTAAACAATCTTTCACAAAACAATCCTTGAACGTTATTAATCCAATCAACTTGCAAGCGTGTCTGTGCGCGCAGATAAAGCTGAATCAAGGCAGAGTCAGAATTCAGGATGACATGAGGGCATGTCAAAGCCAATAGTAAGTGCTTAATAATTCTTCCCAGAATACAACACAGTGCACAATTGTGCACCGCTGCTTATAGCATCACATACTTCATCTCTCAATATACAACACAATGCACATTTGTGCACCACTGCTTATAGCTTCACATACTTCATCTCTCAATGTACAACACAGTGCACATTTGTGTACCACTGCTCATAACACTGAACTTTGAGACCAAAAAGTACATACCACACCTCTATCTCTCTCTCATGCTTTCAAATGCACATTCCACACATTCTGTGCTTGGCAAGGCTGACCTACTCCATGACTGCTCCCACTGAAAGCCTGCAAGATTACAAGAAAGAAACCTTTACGAGAAAAAAAGGCATATGCAGCAGGTCGTACATTCAGGCTAGGATAAAATAACACACCAATATCAATTTTAATAAGGGTAGTCAAAGGTCATCACGTGTTGTCAGACCACAAAAGTGCTTCTAGCACTACAACATGGTGCAATAAACTAGCAAGAAGAGAAAGGATCTTTTCGAACTATCTCCTTATATTGAGCCAACTTCCTACATACATGAATGTATAGTAAGTCATAATCACATCGAATTTCCAGATATTAACAAGTGAAGGAGGACTGTTATTGCATCATGAGATGATAATGTATAAAGAGGAGCATTTTCATCTCTTTTCTATCACAATTTGCAGCACTGGCAATTTCACATATGTCTATATTATTATTCCTATTACAGCACCTTCAGCTTTCAGAAGTCCCACACAGGATCAACATGCTGACAAATCGAGAACTAAGGGATGTTGGCATGATCAAGGAAAACTAACAACATATTCTGCATCAAACATCAGATGTTCAATCGATGGAGAGCAAAGCGCAATATAAAGTGATATACTTAGTAATAAGTAACCTGCAAAATTGCTGCAAATTAACTCAATTTAAAAAACGAATAATTACATAACCACCATTGTGTGACTTGGATGCCAATTATTTCTCAATATAGCCCTTGTTTGTGATTCTGTTGCAGTTCTTACATCATCATCCCCATTAAAGAAGATCAAAGCCTGGGTTTTCTGGTCACAGTGGCTCCTTTACATACGGGGGCACATGCCCAATCAAAAAGCACAACGGTAACCATTTCAGCTGGGAAGTTTGCTTCCTGGAATCAGCCTGCTTTGTTCCCATACTGCGGTCAACAAAGGTAAATGTGTCTTGCACTAAAGTGTTCTTGGCTTTCCTATAGTAAAGTGTCTTGAGCAGGGGAAACATCCTTTACAACAAAACTTTTACAACGCAGTGCTTTTACAACGCAGGTTTTACAATGAAAACCTTTACAACGCATTGCGCTGGGGGGCGCTCTAGGATAGGGAATAGATTTAATTTACTATCCAACACCTTCCCTAGTGTCCATGGGGACTAGAGTTGGAATAGTAAATTAAACTATTCACTATCCAGCACCCCAAAGCGCTATGTGGTGTAAAGGTTTGCGTTGTAAAAACTGTGTTGTAACAGCATGCGTGGTAAAAGCATGCGTTGTAACGTCATACATCCCTTGAGCAGTAAGACCATGCTCAAAGGTAAAGCAAAACAGTAGAAGTCACACATTTCAATACAGTGTCTTATATATAGACATGGGGCTTCTCCGTCAAATAAACACATTGGACGAGTGCTCTGGTGTTTGCGCAAGATCCTCCCTTTCACTCTAATAACATCCTAAGTAACCACATCCACTTTAGCTTTACTACAAAAAGTAAACACTTGTCGAGACACCTCGAGGGCTATTCCCAAAGGTATCTTTCACCTGCGAGTACTCTACACATGCAAGGATGTGCTCTGAGACTTACTGTGCTACTTTTAGCTATCCAACATTAAGAGCGTAAACACACTAAAACATGTAGACCTGTACATCTCTACGCCATTAAACTGAGGTGGGGCAACATTTACAAATATAACGTACTACAGCTAAAGTTGAGCAATAGAAAGTGCAGCCCCACACATATCCAGTCAACGGTAATGCAAAACCCTCCCTTAGAAAATACTGGAGACAGAGACTTAAAAAAAGATCCAAATAGTAAATTAATATAAATTAAAATTATTTATTTAGCCTGCATATAAATTCAATTTAGTTTTACAAAATAACAAAAATGATTTCTTCATGATAAAAATGTTAAACTTTTGATTTAAATATAATATAACAATTAAGAAAATAATTAGAAATAATTATATACATAACTCCTTGTAAGGCAATGTCCTCTCTAAACAGATATGTGTAAAGCAATTTAGATATTCTGATTACATAACAAAAAAAACACAATTTCATTTTCCATGTTATTTTTTACAACAAATCTTTAAAGACATTTTTATTTAACACATTTAAAATTAATCAAATATTTAATTAAAATACAAATTACAAATATTGTAGCATTTTTCATTTTGTTCCACATTTGTAGTACATACAATTAATTTACATTGATATTAAACATAAAAATATTTCATTTCTTTCAAGTTTAATAAACTTTTTTAATTTGTCCTATGTTTTTACAGAGAGTTCCACCCAAGTTGAATATATTAAAATGTGTATCTTTTCTTCAGCTTGAATTAAAAGTTTCAGACCTAAAGTAACATTTGCATATGTAATAAGAACCATTAAATGAGTTGTAGAGAGATAATGATAATACATTTAATTATACTTTACGAGGAGCAGAAGGGAATGGGAACATAGCGACAGGTTGACGCTGGTCGCAGGGAGCTCCAGGGATTCATCCTGCTGGTCTCACACATTGCACTATCTACTACTGTTGGAGACCTACCTACATTATCCTCCTCTAGACCCTTCTCCAGATCCTCACGGCTTCCTGACTCGTCAACTCTTAGAGGTTTTTGTTAACTTAATTTTTCTGATTAATTCATCCGCATCCTCTCCCCTCCTTAAGATTGTGCATCTCATTATTCCATATAACCTTCAACTTGGCGAGGAATTTAAACTTAACAGAGGCTCCCAGAGCTCTTAGCTCCTCCATTTTCACGCCCACATTAAGCCTTACTCGATTTTCAGATCCCCTGCTTTGCTTTTCAGTTTTAAAAGTTTAGCACTTTAGCTAGGACCCTCAATCAGTCGCAGCTGGACCATATATATTCTGCTATGTTGACATCCTTGAGTGCTGAGAATCTTTTTATATAATTTGGAGAGCCTAAATTTTTCAAGTAAGTAAGGTAGTAAAGCCCCTTTGTCAGCACTCAAGGGTAGGGTACACTGAATGAAGGCTCCTGGAATCCACTGCTGTACAGACTTAGCTCCCATTTGGGACTCTCCTGGGACTCCTACGTGGTTGAGGGATGAACTCAGTCTCCAACTACAAAGGGTAAACCCTAGAACCTGGGGGGATCTGAGGTTGAGACACACCTTTTTTTCAGGGTAGGACCTCCATTTGTTAACGGCAAGGGAAATCTCAAAGTTGAAATATCTGCAGCTTTGTTCATGGTGGTCAGCTCAGAGACTAACAAAAACAGAGCCCTGGGAACACAAAACGCTCTTAAATGCGAATAAATGGATTAAAAAGGAAGTATCTTTGTGGTACTGGGACTTGATAGCTGCAGAGGACAAGAAGAATATAGACCCACACCGGATATGGGAGAAAGACCTGAGGCAGCTGGCTGTGGAAGACCTCTGGAAGTATCTAGAAATATTCTTGATAAAACAGTAAAGTCTACACCGCTGAAGCAAAACCATCTCTTCACTCTCCACAGAGCCCATTGGATGCTCCAGAGACTGGCTAAGTACTCCCAAGTAGCCCCAGGTTGGAAGAGATGCAATATGACGGAAGCAGACAACAAGCATAAGTTCATGGATTGTCCTATGCTGAAACGTTACTGGAATGACTAGGTGACTATGTAGAGGAACTCACGGGCTGTGAAGTAAAGATAAGACACTCTCTGATATCCCTTGGTGTAGACTTGGCATTGATTTACCTCAATGAGCACCAAATCATTTCTCTGGTTCTGCCGTCTGAACTAGACTGGATTAAGTCAGTAAGGTGTAAGAGTCAACTAGACCTAGCATATAACAATAAAGAAGCTTCAAAGCATAGGTCTCCTTTTGTAACCTAGCAAGCAAATCCTATTAGTTCAATGATTACACCATAACTTTGCTGAGTTGATGCTGGACTGTTCCGTGTATAATACTATTCAGCAAGACATGCAGTCACATCTACAGTAAGGAGTTTCTCAGGCCATCGACTAGGTTAACTAGTGACTGACGGTGGAATGAGTACAAAAAAGATAATTTATACTTTTCTAAAACTGAAAGTTCTATGAGTGAATAATTTAAACAAAATCTCAAAATAATAAAATGCTTTCTTTATAGCTATTTTTTGCCATTCAATTCCATTTATTTAGATTTTTATCTACTTTACAATATTTAATGTAATTTTAGTTCCTATGGGATTTTATTTGACGTCCCTACCTCCATTATTATTTAGGGAGGGTGTTGCAGTTTCAACAGAAACACGTGTCGGCTGCCGGTCCAACACATGTGGAAGGATTACTGTATCAAGCTTTCCATCATTAAAACATATGTCATCTGTTTCCAAACATATGATCTAAATGCGTTTGATTTATATATTTACTCTATTGAACAACAAGCAATGACATTTTGAATTTCTCTATGAAACTCACTGTTTGTAGATACATCAAATAAAAAATCTTTTTGTATGAATCAAATTAAACTGACTTGAGTGCCGAGGTTTATCTATAGTCTTTGACATTGCCACTGGGCTCTTTGAGAACAGTGGATAACACCTTAGGGAGTGGGGTGAAAATCTATAAACTTGAGGGGCACCAATACTGTGACTTAATATCTAATGCACTTAGAGAGTGATGTGCTACCAGCAGGACCACCACTACCATTTGTAAATATTGTGTGTTTTCTTATGTTGAGTGAGATTACTTTTCTGACTGAAGCTTCTCTGGCATTCAGTGCACTGATAAGGTCTTTCACCAGTGTGTGTTCTCTCATGTTGAGCAAGACTTGATTCCCGGTTGAAGCTTTTCTGGCATTCAGAGCACTGATAAGGTTTTTCCCCAGTGTGGATTCTCTGGTGTTGAATGAGACTGACCTTACAAACAAAGCTTTTATGGCACTCTGAGCACGGATAAGGTTTGTCCTCTGTGTGTGTTTTCTTATGTTCAGTGAGATTTCTTTTCTGACTGAACATTTTCTGGCATTCGGTGCACTGATAAGGTCTTTCACCAGTGTGAGCTCTCTCATGTTTAATGAGACTGGCCTTACAACTAAACCGTTTTGGGCACTTTGAGCACTGATAAGGTTTGTACCCAGTGTGTGTTATCTCATGCTGCGTGAGATAACTTTTCCAAATGAAGCTTTTCATGCATTCAGAGCACTGATAAGGTTTTTGCTCAGTGTGGATTCTCTCATGTTTAATGAGACTGGCCTTATAACTGAAACTTTTTGGGCACTTTGAGCACTGATAAGGTTTGTACCCAGTGTGTGTTTTCTTATGTTCAGTGAGATTACCTTTCTGACTGTAGCTTTTATGGCATTCGGTGCACTTATAAGGTCTTTCACCAGTGTGTGTTCTCTCATGTTGAGCAAGACTTGATTCCCGGTTGAAGCTTATGTGGCATTCAGAGCACTGATAAGGTTTTTGCCCAGTGTGGATTCTCTCATGTCGATTGAGATTTTCTTTGCAACGGAAACGTTTTTGGCACTCTGAGCACTGATGAGTTTTGTAGCCAGTGTGTGTTATCGTATGTCGAGTGAGATGACTTCTCGAACTGAAGCTTTTCAGGCATTCAGAGCACTGATAAGGTTTTAGCCCAGTGTGTGTTCTTTCATGTTGAATGAGGCAGTCTTTCCGACTAAAGCTTTTCTGGCACTCTGAGCACTGATATGGATTTAGCCCAGTGTGGATTTTCTCATGAGAAATTAGACTGACCTTATGACTGAAGCTTATTTGGCACTCTGAGCACTGATAAGGTTTGTACCCACTGTGAATCCATTCATGTCGTGTGAGACTACTTTTCTTACTGAAGCTTTTCTGGCAGTCAGTGCACTGATATGGTTTTACCCCAGTGTGGATTGTCACATGTTGAATAAGAGAGGATTTTGTAGTAAAGCATTTCTGGCATTCAGGACACTGATATGGTTTTACCCCAGTGTGGATTGTCACATGTTGAATGAGAGAGGATTTTTGAGTAAAGCATTTCTGGCATTCAGGACACTGATAAGGTTTTTTTCCAGTGTCAGTTCTCTCGTGTTTAGTGGGGTGGGATTGATAACTAAAGCTGTTCTCAAATCCATTACTCCTATTCGAGTTATGGGAATTTTCATGTTGGGTTTGCTCCTGGACACCGGCCATGTTAAGACTGTATCTGATTCCAGAGTTTGTACTCGTTTATGCTACACTCAGCATTAACTTCTAAAATACACTGCAGATGCTCTTCTTAACATTTGTATTTAACTAATTATATCTTTTATCTGGAGACTATTTTCCTACTTTTAAAGGCAGCCTGTCTAACCTGTTTTATAAACTTTCACTGAGGAGCCCCTTGAATTTAGTGAGATGGGTTCATTTTCTCCAAGTTATGCCCGAGTGAGTTCTATCAAGTTGAATTAACTCATTTTGTGACTCCGGTTTATCAGATTCGATTTAGAAGTTTTAAAATAACTGATAAAGTCTTTGGGGTTTAGTTGTTGCCGTTAAAGTATATTTGTTCATACAAGTAATGACAGGTGATTAGGGCATGCCAGGGTGGTTTTATGAATTAGCAATACATAGCACTGGCCTCTTTTAAATTTTGTGCAGGTACATTCTTTGCCACTCTAGTGGCTAGGGCAGGTACATGATCAACTTTTGTAGTCCGAGCCACTTTGAAAATACTCTGATCATCCCAAGAGACAGAGTTGATGGGGGATAATGTTTCAATATTGGAGATGATAATCCAGCGTCTTTGCTGTAATGAGAAAGAGCATTTATAATTTGTTTTTTTCTTAACAATGTCTTCTCTCTAACAATCACTTGAGACGTAGACAAAGGCTCGTTCTTTTAAACTGCAGTTATTTGTCTTTCTGACAATTCTGTCACATCACATGCACAAATACTGTTTTTAGGAGGGGTTTGGGTCTCCAGGGCATTTCTCATAAACCATGAGACAGAATTTACAAGACTGATTATTCTCAAATGCACAGTGTGGGTATCCAATGCAGCAAATGTTTTTTGTCCAACCAATCTTGAAATGTTTCTTTTAAGTGAAAATATTTTTACAATTAGTAGATGCAGACTTTCAATTTACTCTTGAGTTCCATTCATACTTCAGCAGAGTCCTCAATCTCAGTAAATGACTCTTCGTAAACATTTACCGTAATTTTTCTTTAAATATTTGACAAATTTCACATTCAGCAGTTTCTTCCGCTCCAAATTCATCAACATTCCTGGCACATATAATATGTTTCTCCTCTAGAGCTCGAGGATGTTTTAACTTTCCTTGAAATAATCCTTTTTATTGTGTTTCACTAAATTAAAACCTTCTTTTTTCTGTTCATGCTTCAGTCACCTGGAGAAATAGAATTTGATATTGTAAATCAACATAAAGAACAAATATTTATGACTTTGTACTTTGCAGAAAGAAAGCATATATAGAAGCAAGATAGGCAATCAGTTTGAGTTGCAATTCTAAAAGTGGTGAAACAGCTCGGGGACACTGTGTAGAAAGGGAGCTTGGAACCACTGGAACTCAAGGTTGTGAAAGCAAAACAAGTGAATCTTTAGGAAAGAATCACAAGTTAGACATATATTCTAACACTTATTGTCACACGCAACCAATATATTTGTAATACTTTTAATGAATTATCAGATGCTATTTATTCCACTGCACACTGGGAGTGGGTGGAGGGCTGGCTCTAGCAATTGTGCTATCTGCCCTTTGACCTTTGCAGACAGTGAGGAATCTTGCTGTATTAAACCGGCAGGCAATTAAAAAAAAGGAAACCCGGACGGCAACCTCTAATTCAGAGGTCTTCAAACTGTGGGGCCCGCCCCCCTGGGGGGGCGTGAATGGGTTCCCAGGGGGGGCGCGAATGCCTCTGTAATTGCATGTAAATGAAGATGGCCTGGAAGTGCGGCGATGTTTATTTGCTGCATTTCCAGGCTGTCTTCATTTACTTCGAGCCCTTGTGAGAACAGTGATCAGCATGCCATGGGGCGGAGGTCAGGAAGTGTGCTGGAAGGGTCAAAAAGGTTGCTAAAATCAAAAGACATTTATGTATTTTTAACAACTGGCTGTTTTTATTATGATGCATAAACATCAATAATGTTCAAAGCACCTGATGCCACTTTCCTTGCCCCAGCAATTTTCAAAGTATCAATAAACATGCCAGGATAACTCCAGTGATTAATGTTCTTTCTGGGGAGAGACCGTAACTTTGTCTGGAAGTGAAAGTTTCTTTTGACTCATCGTAGCGCAGAAGGTTAATATGCCTGCTGCACAGAACATGTCTGATTCAGATCACAAAGTACATACACTATAAATAGGTCAATGGGTTATTTTTTTTCTCAGAGAGATGTTTTTGTTACTTGCAGTTTAAAAGTTAAAATACTAATATATAGCTGAGTGCTATTAACTGTCACCAAAGAGCTGCATGCAAACTTTTTTTTTTTTAATTATATTTATTATCAACACATAATGAAGAGTCAAACATAAACAGTACAAATATACCAACACTATCTATACATAGAGCTATACAGAAAGGCATAAAAAAAACTAAAAAATAAATAAATTAAAGAGTATACAGGAGAATTCATACAATAGGAAGAAAAAAAAGATAGTGTCCCTGCAAAGAAAAATTTTATATAAAGTTGCTCCACGTTTTCTCAAATTTAAGAGGAGATCTGGTACCCCTTATTCGAGCTAACCCAGCTTCCATATTGTGGATTTCATTAACCAAAAACCACCATTACATAATCTGTGGCGGCTGTGGCGATATCCAAGCCCGAGCTACTATGAGTTTAGCACAGGATAGCAAAATAGTAACTAAAACTTTCTGGGGTAAGGTAGTACTGTGTATATCTTAAAGTATGGCAGAGGCTGACAGTACCGGTGGTCTTGCCAATTTAAATTTCAAAACTTTATCCAAATTGAACCAAAAGTCTTTCAGTTGAGGGAAAGAAAATAGCATATGTTCTATATTTGCGCCCACCATATCGCATTTAGGGCATTTGGTACGATCTGTATATAGTGGATTTGAAGACCATTTAAGAATCACTTCCGGGGTATGATATAGTAAACAAGAAGTTTTGAACTGTTGCAAACGAAGGCTAGCTGAGTGGACCAGCCTGTTTATATTAGAGAGGGAGTGTGAAATCTGATCCGGATAGATCGTAGTACCAAGTTTAGAACTCCATTTCTCCGCTAGTTTGGAGCAATCTTGTTTTACATAAGAATTTAGACAATTATAGCCAGTGCATATTACTGATTTAATTTTAGATGAGTAAAGACAATCCCAAATATCAGATTCTGAGACAGTTAAGATTTTCATCCGACGTATCAGAAAGTCGTGAATCTGAATATATTTAAACCTTGTAGACTCTGTCAGATGGTACAGATGTTTTAATGTCTCAAAATCTAAAAAGCCATTAGTACCATACATATCCCCTATGGTTGATATACCATGTGTTGCCCAAACACTAGCCCTGCTGTCATTAAATATCCCCGGAAATCCTGGGTTGTCCTATAGCCTCAATTTTGAGTGATAGAAGGAAGTTTTACAGAAGGACATCATACCAAACCAGATCATAGCAATGTCTCGGGCTGTCTTAAATTTCACTCTTTTGTAAAAATGTGGGTCGTTCAGTCGGAGCAGAAACATTCTTGCATCTGATTTCAACATTATCGTATGATTTTTTTTTTTATTAAGCTTGGGATTAAGTAAGGAATGAAGACGTCCTATTAAAGTTGCCCAAAAATAAAGTTTAAAGTCTGGGAAGCATAGGCCTCCCATATCAGTAGATCCTTTTAGTGAAGATAAGCTTTTTCGAGCTTTTCTGTAACCCCAGATAAAGCTGCTAAATATTCCGTCTAGCTGTTTAAAAAAAATATTGTTCAGTGCCAAAGGAATAGAACGGAAGAGATAAAGAAATTTCGGCAGGATTTTCATCTTAATTAAGTTAATTCTACTTATAATGTTTAGTGGTAGTTTATGCCATTTTTTAAAAAGCTGCTTAGTTGATTTAACCAGCACATCATAGTTAATGGGAATTATATCACTAATCTTGGATGATATTTTAACCCCCAAATAATTAGCTGCCCTACAGACCCCCTTAGTTCCCCCCGATAACTTATAATTAACCACTATCTGAGTTTTATTCGCATTTAGTTTGTAGCCAGAGACATTGCCAAATTTTTCCGCTTCAACCATTATACCCTCTAGTGCTGTTGTAACATTTGAAGAGTATACCGCGATGTCGTCCGCGTAAGCGGTAATTTTCAAACAGTGGGGTCCGGAACTAAATGGGATTATCTTGGGCTGAGCCAGGAGCGCAGATAGAAATGGCTCCATAGAGATTGAGAAAAGCAGAGGAGATAACGGGCACCCCTGGCGGGTGCCTCGTGCGATGGAAAAAGCAGAGGATAACAGACCTGAGTAACTGATTTTTGCCATGGGTTTGTCATATAAGGCCCGGATCCAGCTGACTATGTTGCCCCTGAGACCAATGAAAGATAGCACAGTCCAAAGATAATCCCACCCCACTCGGTCAAAAGCCTTTTCGGCATCTAATAAGATCATGCCGAGTGGGGAGTCCTCAGTTTCGGCAATGTCAAAGGCTGTGATAGCTGTATTGATATGAGTTGTTGTATCTCTTCCCAATACGAAACCGTGCTGTTGTTCACTAACAATCCCAGGGATAATTAGGGCCAGTCTATTTGCCAGCACTTTGGCGAAAACCTTAGCATCAGAATTAATCAAAGATATTAGCCTGTACGACCCACATTCCTCTGGCGGCGTATCTTTTTTTTTAAAGAAAATAATTTTCGTTATGTTCCAAGAGCTCGGGGCTTTACCAGTTAACCCAATATGCTGTGTTACAAGGAGAAAAAGAGAGCTGCATGCAAACTGCAAGGAATATATTACAGCTAGATATTTTTTTGACCAGTTTTTCCTTATCCTAGTATTGCAAAAAGGTTCTCATTTGGGTAGAAATCAAGTCTTCCTATTAAAGAAAACCACTCACAATGGTACATTTTAAATTCTGAATTTGTGCTTTTCCAGACCAAGGACTCTTAAACTATACTGCCTACCAGTATGCATGACATGTGACTCCTACACCTTGTAGGCCTCTGTCTTATGTAACATTTCCCATACACGGATTAACACTTGTATGATTGTCTCCGTGCAACGTATGTGTGATGTAACATGTTCTGACACCTTAAACTGGTATGAGTGGCGCTATAAAACTAAATTACTCTAAAAGACAGTGGTAATGGAGACTTGGGGGGCATTGTCAAATGGTGGTAGTGAGGGAATCCGTGGCGAGGTGGTCATTGTGGGGTGAGGGGGGCGTCACCAAACATTGTCGCACAGGGTGCCACCAGGACTAAAGCCGGCCCGGAGGCCTTTATTACAGAAATTTCCTTAGTCCCGAATCTTGTGGTAGCAGTTTTTTTTCTGCTTGAATCATGATTATAAGAAATGTGGGAATTACAGAACAACAGTGTTGGTAAATTCAATTGTTATTTCCTATGAGGTTTAAATGCCCACCACACAAGGAGGGACTTGCAGGGCACTGGGTGGATTGGTAGGTACTGCCCTCTTCATCCCGGAAGATTTGGGAGTGGTAACTGCTTCACAGCACTCAATTCACAGCCAAGCAGTTACTCTAGGGAAGCACTGAGCCTACTAGCCAACTCTGGTACAGGGACAATAGGCTTCAGCAGCAGGTTGAGCACTGGGAAAGAGCTGCAGTCAGAGAAAGAGGTATTAGTTATAGAGGTCAAGCTCATCAAAAGGCACCGAGGACGAGTTTAGAGGTAACAGGGAAAAGAGCAACGGAAAGTAAGAGGAGAATGGTGGTATGAAAGGAGGGCAGGCTTGGTTCAGGGGCAGATAGGCTGATTTGGTGCAAAGAAATATTGGAGTCAGGAGAAAAGGCAAAAGGGTTCGTCACTAACGGAAGTTGTCAAGATGAAGTTAAAGAAGAAATTGTTAAAGGAGGTGGGAATTGTTTAGCGGCCAAGGGAATAGTTAATGTTTGTTTGAGTGCTGTGAGGACATATTAATCTGAGCGGCAATAAGCGGATGGTTTTTTTTTGCACCTGAGCTGAAACGGCCTTATGACAACAGCAACAAGGTGTACGTGGTGATCCAATCCCAAAGTATGTTTGGGAGATTAAATGGCTGCTGAATCCACGCTCAACATATTTAAAAAACATGGCAGAAGACCACAAAAGAAGTGAATTGTGCAGCAAAATAAACCGCAACATACATAGAACTAGGTTCACTTAAAAACACAAGTGTGCAACAAAATGTATTTGTCTTCCTGTACTGCACAATAAAGCAGAACTTTCGAAAAGACATAAATCTGTCCTCCAGAATAGAATGTTTGTAAGTACTAGTTTACAGCACTGAAGAATTGGATATGCAGTACCATGCAGCAGATGATGGATAACGTAGCAAATGTGGTAATATAAGTGGCCTTTTTTTTCTTTAAAAAAGGCCATTCATTAGTGAAGCAGGTACTGCTGACGGGTGTGTAAGTGGCCACTGCTGATTATCAATAATTAAGCAGATGTAGAAGGACTGGGGCCTATGGGTTTGAGGGGCCCACTGCATCACAGTTATCACTGTCTACTTTTAAAAAAGAGGCATGGGAGCTTATTTTCCTTTTTAGCATTAGGACCGAGGGCACCTTTGCAGAAAAAAGGGAGACCTGGTGTGGGAGCTTTATGTTTTTTCTGAAAAGGAACGGAGAACCTCATTCAAAATCGGAGAGATGGGCAGGCATGGTGGGAAAGAGGTGAAAGATGTAGAGGAGATAGCCTTCTACTCAGGACTACTGTTATCAATAATACAGCAGGTGTAGTTGCATTGGGGTCCAAGAGTGTGAGGGGCTACAACACCCCAATAATGGGGAGCAGTATTTTTGGGACCACATGTTTTTGTTTGATGCATTTGCTGTTTTATATGTATCGTACTTAGTGTGGTTAATGAGCTATAGAAAAAGTATTCCTGAAATCATCTCATAAGCCTCTCCCTTGCACACAGCCATGTCCCTCCCGCTCCACCAATCATTGCCTTAAAGTTTTGTAGGGGGGCCCGACCTCAAAACATTTTGCTTAGGGGGGGCTCGGAGCAGAAAAGTTTGAAGACCTCTGCTCTAATTGGTGTCACACCAGAAAAGTGGTATAAGCGAAATGAGATCAGGGCGGATTAGGCAGGTGCCCCCGCTACAAAAATCACACAAACTAAAAAGTCACAAAAGAAGTCAACTACAACAAGGGGGACATCAACAAGATCCCAAGGGATAGGAAACCATCCCAGCCCAATACTTCCTCCACTGGAAACCAATTTTGGAAAAGCGAAAAGGTCGGAACAAGAAATAAATACATTTTTCTTTCTGAAAGACCTGGCAGCAGCAATCTTTTCAGAAACAGGAAGCATAAAGGGTTTGCTCACACCTCTTGCCCCACAAAAACCAATGGCTTCCGAAACGCGAGAGGCACAACAACCAGCACCTTATGCAATGGCACCATTTACAGAGCCAGACACAGGGAAAGTGTAGGAAAAATTGAACAAATAATAACAGATTCAATAGATGAGGAAAATCAGCTAAAAACCCACTAAACAAAAAGAAGGAAAAAAATCATTGTAAAATGTAATGTAATGTGTGTATACTTGTAAAGCGCACTATCACCTGAAAGGTATCTTGGCGCTGTATACCGCTGTGGAACCCTTCCTGGCTTTCCCTGTGAGATGCCCCCTTACTGGGCACCTCCAAGGTGAGGCCAGGCATCCAAGCGCTTTCGGGGCCATTGTACAGGCAATTATACACTCAGTGAATAATCACAAGAGCGATTTGGAAGACATTAAGCAAACATGTATAGAACGGACTACTGAACCTAAAAAAAGAAACCATCAACATGATGAAATAGCAATAGCATCCAAGTTCAAAACACTGGATCACTTTCACTCAACTCCTAACAGAGATAAACAGGTTGAGGAGAATCGATGCTACGATTCCCCTTCAACACCCTGTGACATAAAGGCTTCAAAGAAGGACGGTCTGCAAACTTCATGGTTGCACTACACATTAATAATGGACAATGCTGAACTTGTAAAAGCCCTGGAGACACAAAAAAAATCAGTCAAACTTGGCAATTACTCCTGTAACCTCACAAATAGAAACTACAAATCAATTATACAAAACAAAACAAGTTCCTGCAACAAGATCAATTGGCACTGAAACAAAGCAGGACCTTTCCTCAATTATAGAAACATCAAGCCACTCTTCTTCTCAAATCCTAACAGACCTAAAGAATTATGCAATACATGGTTCAGTACCCAACTCAAGGCAGGATCAATTTGATATACAAACATGAAAAAAGTTTAAGTATTTCGTCATATCAGCAGAATAATTCCAAAACAGGAGGATACGAAACCTGTAAACCGAAAAAATATATCAACCAGACGGAGACAGGCAACCTATCCTCTTTACACTCCTCATTATTAAGCATTCTGCAAACGTCGATATCAGCACTAATTATGCAATCTGATAAATTAGATCTTCAGATCGACCCTATGAACATTATGGAAACACACGTCTCTAGTATTAACACCAAAATAGATATACTTACCAAACAGCTGAAGAAGGTCCAATCACCTAAGAGCACAGATCCACAATGTATCTGCAAATGCGACCACATAATAGATAAATTAAGTACTCTGCCAGCTATACTAATTGATATATTGAAAGAAATAAAGCACAAGGCCGATCATAAACTAATTTTAAGGCAAATTCCAGAGGAACACACAAAGAGCAATTGCAGTTATTAGACAACTCACCAAAAAAGGAAACCTATGAACAACAGGGAGGACATCCAAATGTGTCAGGTTGTGTAAATACAAAAGAAACCCAAAACGATATATCGCTGATCCAGTTACCAACTAGTGGCCTACAATCTCTTACTACAATAGCAAAAAACACATTCACCCAAGTATTAACAAAAAGGCAAAAAAAACGTGCTAGAAAGGGAAGACATAACATGAATGGTCCCACGCAAAACGATGCAGAGGCCAAAACATTCTATTCACTGTTTAGTGCTACGCAAAAAAAAAAGAAATCTCTTCCAGAAACAAAGATCGTAGAAGAAAAATGTACGCTACTGGTTCAATCAGCGGATAGAATTTCGCCCCCTCGTTCTAATAAGTTAAAAAATAAAGCTAATGAAAATAGCGCAAACAAGTGGAAGGCAAGTCAGAAGGACAAAGACAAGCATACCCAAACCAGCCTTACCTCTAAAGGAAATAGATGCTAATAGAATTTTTTTTAAAAAGGGCGGCTTTCCAGACACCTTGAAAATGGAGACATTGACTTCAGATTCTGAACATGACATTCCATCAACTTAGTCACCCTGAGGTACCATTGTGTAATTGCTCTGAACAGAACCTCTTGGAAAGGCCCCACCTTACCAATACCGGAGAGGTCGTTTGCACTTCACACGGGAACCCTATCATGGATGTGCCGAGTTGAGTCCGCGCTGTTGGTACACAGACAGAAAAACTTGCGGGGCCTATCATAGCCAGCCTGATTTTCAACAACTGTCTCGGTGGCACACAAAATAGCAGGATAACTATACTGAAGCTAATGAAAGTCAACAGTATTACGGTTCCAACGGGGACACTTTGAAATAATTATTGAGAATACATGAGACATACCTAGTATTTATTCGCATGACACGTCCTTTTGAATTACTTTCTTAGGCGGCTTTTTTGCTCTAATATTTGAAACAAGAAATAGATGGACTTTTCTTATTGACCAGCAACTTCCCTGGTCGACGCCGTCCACAGTGGAAGACTTCGGGAATCAAACTATTGTGCAGCTTCTCACGCCCTTAAAATCGGGAAAAAGCCTTGAGGAAGTCACTTGGTGTGACGAAACACGTGTCGGCTGTCGTGTATTTGGATCAAGATTATGAGGACATAACCATCAATCGGATTCTCTTGAATGTTATATATTTTTGAGGGGAAATGGTCTCTTCTTGGTCCTTTTTGTAAACCATGATGTCTTAAATGATTGTTTGGATTAAATAATCACTGTTTTTTTAACTCAAATCTGCTTGTTGCCAGTGATATTATAAGTATGAACAATGTAGTGTGTTATGACTAACTACGAACAGGAGATGTCACTTTTGAGTGCCGAGATATTTGTATAATTATATTGCACTTCACTTGTGTTTGCATAAACTTGCTGCACCATACCAGCATCATCAACAATCAAGTTTCCTTGGTCTCCATCTCCTTGAAAAAAAAGAAGAGCCCAAAGGTCAAAATTGGGAAAAACATAAATAGGAGACTGAGTATATCCAGTGTCGGGTCTGCCAATAAGAAGGAACAAATTAAGGGATTGTCTGCTAACAGCCCCATGCGGAGATGGGTTCAATCAAAAGGAGGGATAAAAACTGTTATGTCAAGGTTATCTGATGTAGGGTTGACGGACAAGGCTACAAATGTCACCAGTGTACGTGGTGAAAGCTGCTCAGAAACTGACCTTGATTCAGAATCCTGCATAACGCCTAAGAGAAATGGTGACTCAGGCCAAAATGGACCACTTACGGTATCTGGTTCACGTGGTTCATTTCAATTATCTCACTCGTTGAGCCCGGGCGAGGATTCGCAAAGAAGGCGCTCCAAGGAAAACGATGTTCCAATACTCTTCTTGATATTACAAGCCTTAAAAGATCAGAGGGAGGAGACGAGAGAGCTCTTTGCTCAGATTAGGGCAGACAATCTTAGTATTCAACTATCCTTGAAGGAAGTAACAGGGAAAGTTGGGGAAATGACCGGCGAGATAACAGAGATACAGCAGAGAGTGGTCACTACTGAGGAGGTTACTGCTAAAGTAGTAAATTTAACACAGTAGCATGACGACCAGTTAGCAAGCCTCGAACTTAAACTTGAAGAGTTGGCAAATAGGCAAAGGAGGCAACATTTTAAATTATTTGGGATCCCTGAAGGGCAAGAGGGTTCAGACACCAGATCAGTCATTGTCCAAGTGATGAAGAAGGCTTTCCCGGATCTGGTGGACTGGGACTGGGACTGCCAGATCCAGAGGGCTCACAGACTCCCTCTAGTTCAGCGTCGAAAGAATGACCGCTATTCAAGGCCGTTTTTAATATATTTTGGGAACTATTTGCTGAGACAAGCAGTTTCTTTAAAAGCGAGCGAGAGGGTATTACTCGATTTTTTTCTGCTCTGACTTTTGAAAGGCAACTATGGACAGGCGATGGCGGTTGAGACAGTTAATTGAACCCCTAAAAGCTACAGGGGCACATGCTTTTTTTTACAGGAGCCAGCTCGCCTGAAGATCATCAGGAGTGGCCAAATGTTATCTTTTACGTCTGAACTTGAGGCAAAGGAGGTGTTATTAAAATGACAGAAAGAGGGGACTGCTAAAGATTGAGAAGGAATTAGTAGCTGTAATGTTAAGGCCTAAAACTAGTTAAAGAGGATAAGCTGGCTCCTCTTTGTTCGTGGCTAGCTATCCTAATCATCCTCGTTGCATTAAACTGGTTTTCTTATTCCCCTTTTTTTTTCCTCTTTCTTTTTTTCTTTTTTACTGTTGCTTAGATTGCAGAAGACTCAGCCACCTCGTATGTTTTTTTTCTCTCCGGCTAATTGAATTAGGGGATTGTGACTACTTGGCGGCCATCATGGCTGCAGGTTTCCAGAGCACTGGCAGCAACAGGAAGGGGTTGATTCCTCCATTAGTTTGCGGGGGCGGGACGTGGAGGGTTGTGTGTTAAAGGGGAAAATGTCAACACAATTGTAGGGATAAAGGTGGAAAAAAGCAAGTGCATATCTAAGATGGAAAGTAAGCAACAAAGTAATCAAAAAAATATTCAAAAGCTAATGGAGGTAAATAATAGAAAAAGCAGGGAGGAATTAATGCTAGGATGGCAGTGATAAAGTACTTAGCATGGAATGTGGTAGGTCTCAACAGCAAGATTAAGAGACAGTTAGTAGCAGAAGAACTTAAAATGTATAACCCCCAGATTGTTATGCTGTGAGAAACACACCTTTCTTACAAAGGTAGAGGTTTTCTGAGACATTTAGGTTATGAAGTGATAGTTATGTCTATTCGGGAGGTAGCTATTTTGAAGAGTAACCGATTTGGAGAAGAAATTTGTAGGACATAGTCCGAAAAGTATGTGTTTTGTTCACTCTACAACCCAAACATAGACGATCCTACTATAATAGAGGCAGTGACTTTGGAGTTATTAAAATGGCAAGGGGAGCGGTTGGTGATGGGGGATATTAATTGTATAATGGATTATGGAGTAGACACTACAAGGAGAGGGGCATTTCAAAGGATGAGGAAAACACGGGCAGCTATATGGGAGCTGGGGCGTTTGCTGGCAATCAAGGATGTTTGGAGGACCCTCTATCCCAATATAGCAGGTTATACGTACTACTCTGCCCCTCATAAGCTATATTCAAAAATTAATATGGCTTGGGCATCAGATAATATCTTATGGTTGAGCAATATGGAAATATGTCTGAGGGTCAAGTCAGACCATAACCCTGTTCTTTTCACACTTAAAATCTCCCCCGAGCATAAAAGCTCTCGATCTTTCTCCATTCCCAGATATTTGCGGACAGATGAAGGGTTTACGACGCAGATTAAGAAAAAACTTAAGGAGTTCTTTGAAATTAACATAGGGTCAGCCTCTCCCATAGTAGTATGGGACAGATTTAAGGCAACAACTAGAGGATTTGTCCAGCAATTTATTTTGAGACAAAACAAAGAGCAGAAAACGAAATTGGAAGCAACTAAATAGGACATACGGAAGATAGAAAATGATCATACATAGGCAGTTACCAGAGGCCATCAAAACCAAGACGAGCTGGGGTGCAAACTAGTGGATCTTAGATCAGCACTGAAAAAGACATTCAGGGAGAGGGGTATAGTGAAACTGAATAAGTATCGTCTTTCGCAGTATGAGTCTGGGGAAAAGATAGGTAAGATTTTAGCTTTAGCTTTTAGAGTAGCTGATGACAGGGCCAAGACAACTATAAAGAAGATTAAGGGGATCGATAATAAATGATATGAACACCCAAATCAAATATTGGAACAATGTGTGGCTTATTAACAAGAGCTATATACTCCGGATAATTAGCCAAAGGAAGAGGAAATATATAATTATATACAAGATAATCCCGTGTTAAGTATGGAGGCGGAAATAACCAATTCTCTAGCTAGGGACATAATGGAAGAGATAAGGTTAGCAATTACTTCCCTACCATCAGGCAAAGCAGCAGGAGACGATACCATTCCTTTGGAATTTTATAAGCAATTTATGGAGAAACTATTGATACCACTTAGTCCGGTTATAGGATTTATTGGTGAAGAACGCAGGGCTCCTGACTCATGTAAAGTAACGCAAATAATTTTTTTCTCTAGAAAGAATAAAACGGCAGATGAGTACGGGTTGTATCAGCCGACTTCACTCATTAACGCCGACGCAAAGATTTTTGCAAAAATACTAGCGAATCGATTATCTCTAGTGTTACCTAGAATGGGGTTGCTTTACCAGCATTGCTTTATTCAAGGGAGAGACACGACTGCACATGTGAATATGGCTGTCTCTGCTTTCGATGCAGCAAAAATACAGTCAACCTCACTCGGTATGATATTGTTAGATGCTGAGAAAGCATTTGACCGAGTGGGGTGGGACTTCTTGTGGGCCATACTTGACGCTTTCGGCATTAAGGGGCAATATCTCCCTTGGATAAAAGCTCTATATGATAAACCCAGGGCTAAATTAATGTATCCAGGTTAACAATCAATTGCTTTTTCGATTCTCCGGGGCACCTGGCAAGGGTGCCCCCTATCACCACTTTTATTTGCTCTTTATATAGAGCCTTTTGTTTCAATCCTCCAAAATCAGCAGCTAATCTGTCCCTTCTCGCTTGGGGATAACTCCCTTAAAGTCATCGAATATGCCAATGACATAGCAGTGTTCTCAATGGACCTGCAGGGGGCTATCCAAGTGATTACAGATGAAGCGCAAAAGTTCGGTTTGATATCTGGGTACAAACTGAATATCAACAAGACTCAGATCCTACTGAACTATAAATTAGCGCTTCCGATACAGGGGGTGTGTTCAACTGCTATATATTTGGGAGTTAAGATGGCGGCACAGATTGAAGGAATAATTCCTTTAAATTACGAGACTCTGCTGAAGGAGACGGCTAAATCATTAAGAATTGGCATATGCTGCCTATTGGTATTATAACAACATAAATATGAAGATTCTGCCCAAATTTCTGTACCTGTTTAGATCTGTTCCGTTGTGATTGTCTAGGTCTTTCTTTAAGCGATTAGACGGGATTCTCAGCAGTTTTATTTGGGGCTATAAAAAAGCGAGAAAAGCTCTGGATCTGTTAAAAACTCCCCTTTAGCCATGGGGTCTAAATTTCCCGGATTTTAGAATTTATTTTTGGGCTGCTTTTTTTGGTCGCCTCCGTAGCTTTATTCATTCTGAGAAGAGAACCTACTATCACAAATGTATGTTATCAGCAGAGAGCAATTTATTTTTGTTTAGAATTAGTGACCCAAACTATTATAAAAGTTTTCAATTTAAGACTATTCGCGAGGGCATAACAATATGGTGTGCAATCGCTGTTAAGTATGGCTTGACATTTGTGAATAGAAAATTACCCCTTTGGGGTAATCCAGGGTTGGCAAGCACCCGGCAAGTAATCGCTGGATCAATTATGGGGTAACATGCCTAGGAGACTGTTATAAGTGACGCATGCCTTTCATTACTCTGGTGGTGTCTTCCCTGTTGCTCAGCTAGTATGTGTGCTAGAATGCCTGATGACCTCATGGAATGTTTCGGTACATGGCTTGAGGGTAGAGTGGCAGTTGAGGGCAGGCAGGCTGAGCGACAGGGAGGTCGCCCCTGGTGGGGTTTACATTACCATCTACTCATCTTCTTATCCTGAACGTAACCTGGAACTTAAAGCTGAATAATAAAGCTATCCTGTTTTGTATACCTGACTACTGGACTTTCTGTGTACAACATGTTGGCGATGTTTTAAAGAACCTACAACGTGCACTAAAGATTCTATGCCTAAAGGTACCAAGCAACTTTCTGAGAAAAAAGCATTTGAAATATTGGAAACAAAGAACCTACTGAGAGAAAAGTATTTGAAATATTGGAAACAAAGAAACTACAGCAAAGAGGAGAATCTGCTTATAAGAGCCTACTGAAACAAAGGACATTACTTAAAAGTACATGGAAACGCCTTGCCTAACCCCACCAGTGTCCTTTGCCATTTGGACAGCCTGCTGCCCAAGGCGTTTGACCCCTACTCTCAGTATCCGTGTAACTACTGTGACGATTGCGCTTCTGGATTGAATTGGCAGCAGCTAATTATTCTGACAAAACCAACAGACACCCAGTGAGACATTTCTAAGTGCTGATTCTTGTAATGCATGTGAACTTATGCCAGAGGGCTTGAGCACCCTTTGACACCCCCAGAGGAGTTTACATGGACGAGTGTCTTGTTTGAGGAAAGGGACGCCTCTTTCATCAGTTATCAGCAGTTAAACACACAACTTTTATTTTGCCTCTGGGGAGATTGGTGCCTGCTGCGCTGTTTGGCACCACGGGGGAGAGCAGCGCACAGTGCAGGCCATTAACTCTGTGTTTGTTTGTTTTAGCAGCAAGCAGCAGAAGCAAAACACGTAATTAAATGACTGCCATGTATTGAGGTAACCCGGTTTTCATAGCACTTTGAGGAAGAAACTTGCGGTTTTGCTTTGATACTAAGCGTTGGTCAGTTTCCTTTTTGATTTCATGGAGCAACTGTCATGTGGCTGCATTCTTTACGCAACATTCAAATGTGCTCAGCTTGCACTATCATGAGCTACTCACCTTTTCACGTGCTTCAGCCAGACAGTCTTCTGTGACGTTTCACTTCATTCCAGTTTTCATTGCTGCTGTTACGCGTCTTCCAGCAGCAACATGCGGAAAGCCACCCGGTACAGGGTGTGCTGTGTGCCGCCATCTTGCCTCACTTCTACTCTGCAATTGTCGCTGTGGTGTACAACTTTTGCCAATAAAGTTTTCTAAGCATTGAAGTCCTGAGGTGGCCTGCAGTTCGTCTCGACGTTCCAAGCTGTCTTCATCCCATGCAGACTTTGGGACAGTGGCGCTGTTGCGGGTCAGAATGGTGAGGGAGCATACTATTTTTGTCGGCCTGTATGGTGCGTCTCTCGTGGGCCCCCGGTCATGAAGTCTTCGGCAGTGAACTTGGTGTACCGGCGCATTGAGTGGCAGAAACTTGCAACTCATTAAAAAGGACTCAGAGTGGTGAGGACCTCGGGTGAGAGATCGCTCACCGGAGCGACACATTTGCTATTTGCTCAATCTGACAATTGCGACAAAATTGTTTTGTGAGGATGGTGGTGAGGGTTGAGATTTGTTTTTAAGGAGGGGTGTATTTTTTTATGTTGAGATTTTGCCCTAGTTATGTTTCTTAGTGATGTATTTTGTTGGCATCTTTTACGTGTAGTTTCTGGGAATTAAGTGCCCCAGTTATAGCTTCATAGAGAGGTTCCCTGTTGCGGGGAGGTTGTGGTGTGGTGTAACTAAGTCCCCCAGTTTTTTTCTTAGGGTGGTGAGTACTCTTTGCTGTGAGGTGTGCCAGTCTTGCGTAGAATTGTGTGGTGGTTGTGGGAGCTAAGTGCTAAATATTATAAAAATTTTTGCTAGCGTGGTTTACCCTTTTGCGATATGGTTGTGGGAGCTCAGTGGCCCAGTCTTGTTCTACAGGGCGTTATGTACTCTGTTACATGTTGGTTGTGGAGCGATAAGTGCTCCAATTTTGTTACACAGGGTGGTGTGTACCCTGTTACATGTAGGTTGTGGGGCAGTTTGTGTCCCAGTACTGGTTCACAGGGTTGTATGTACCCTGTTACATGTTGGTTATGGAGCAATAAGTGCTCCAATTTTGTTCCACAGGGTGGTGTGTACCCTGTTACATATAGGTTGTGGGGCAGTCTTTGTCCCAATACTGGGCCACAGGGTAGTGTGTACCCTGTCACATATAGGTTGTGGGGCAGTCTTTGTCCCAATACTGGGCCACATGGTAGTGTGTACCCTGTCACATATAGGTTGTGGGGCAGTCTTTGTCCCAATACTGGTCAACATGGTGGTGGGTACCCGGTTACATGTTGGTCGTGGGTGCGTGCCTGTTCTGTTTCTCCGCTTTTGTGTTGTGTATCTTCCGAAGGGAGCGGGATGGGGCTAATCTTAATGTTTTTATTCTTGAAGATGTAATGCAATATTTTTGAAGATGTAATGCAGTGTTTTTGAAGATGTAATGCAGTGTTTTTGAAGATGTAATGCAGTTTTTGAAGATGTAATGCAGTGTTTTTGAAGATGTAATGCAGTGTTTTTCTTGATGTTCACATCTCTTTCTTTCACTGCTGTATTATTGTTTCCCTAAGGAAGGGGGATGTGTTATAAGTGACTTATGCCTTTCATTACTCCAGTGGTGTCTTCCCTGTTGCTCAGCTAGTATGCGTGCTAGAATGCCTGATGACCTCATGGAATTTTTGGGTGCATGGCTTGAGTGTAGAGTGGCAGTTGAGGGCAGGCAGGCTGAGCGACAGGGAGGTCGCTCCTGGTGGGGTTTACATTTCCATCTACTCATCTTCTTATCATGAACGTAACCTGGAACTTAAGCCTGAATAATAAAGCTATCCTGTTTTGTATACCTGGCTTGTGGAAAAGTAAATTTTGCCATGTTCTGTGTCCCTACGTGTCCCCCATCTTATGTTATGTGTGCATGATTAATATGCATATGTATTCCCCATGTTTGATTAAAGACGCACTTACAGTTGTGTCCATCTCTAGTATGCCAGTTTCCAGTTCTCGTGAAAGCTACGAGTATTAGGCCTATGTAAAGTTACGTTGCCACGTTTCTCAGTATGCACGTTATTTCATTGAAAAGTCCCCGTTTCTAGGCCTCAAAAGGGCCCGGACACCAGATTCAGCTCCTGTCTCCTGAGCCCTCGCTGAGGAGCGATACAGCCCCCACCTGTATTCCTGACCCTTCACTTACTTCCTGCCTCACAGTGCCCGGCTCGGCCTGGCTCTGCCTGCTAGTCTGCCAAGAGTATGTTATGATTCTAGTTATCAGTCCAGCCCTCCTTCCCTGCATTCCTAAGCTACTGAATCGCATCAATAGTTTCAGTCATCGTCTAGCCTTTACGTCTCCATGTAGGAGAAATACTGTATTAATGGTCATTTAATATTCCTCAACACACACTACATGTAGAATAATGCATGCACCAGTCTTAGAGTCTGTTAGCCTTTACCCTGATAACTTTTAGTTTATATCAACATGTTCTCTAAACATCAGATACTAGATAGTGTTTAGGTACATGTCGCCCTGACTCTCCAGACTTCAGTCTCTGCTCCTAGCGCAGAAGTCATAGCCCCCAGCTTCTCCTAGTAACACGTCATTGTCAGTTTGCGCGCACCACTAGGTTAGAGGTCCCGGCTCCTCAGGTAGCCCCCTCCATGTTTCCGCCCCATTTATGACATATTCTGTTACGTTTACATCACATGTCTATGTATACGCCTCCTGTTACACCCACTTTCACCCTTATCTTTCGCGACTGCTATTGACCACACCCACTGCTCCGCCTACTGTATTCATTGTAATGCAATTGTTTTAGTATATATGCTTGTGCATTGTTATTAAAAGTTATCCTTTCCCTTGATCCTGCCCCCGGCAGCGCTGCCATCCTATTCCTGTGCAGGTTGTCCTGTTCCTGTCCTTATGCTGTATTAAACCTGCAAACTCCTACTACCTCGAATCTTGACTCTTATTTATTGAGCTATCTGTTATTGCTATGTCCAGTCAAACCTAGATCCGGTATTATTTATTTATATACCACATAATGGCGCCCGAACAGGGACTTGCCCTTTCCCCACGCGCCGGTGAAGCCACGCCGGCCCCCTGACCCTCTGCAGCCGTGACGGAACCATACCGTGCACGTGCAGATATTTCTGCTTCAAGTATCCCTCAGGCCCACGGAGGAGACGGAGGTTGCGGTCCAGCATCCAGACGAGGCGGTGGAGGAACGCGGCGAGTCCCGACCAGAGCCCAAGCCGAGAGTCCAAGGTCCGAGGTATCCGGAGGCCCACCCGTAACAGAAGTCCGAAGTCTGTGTCCGTCCGGCGTCGAAGCAGTCCAGTCCAGTCCGAGGCCTTCCGTTCTTGCTGCCCGGTGAGTACCGTTGCTGGGGTAGTATCTAGACAGGGTCAATCTAATTGACTCTGGTCCGTGGGTTTGGTGGTACACAGACCCAACACGAAGTGTCCACTCCGGTGGATGCGGGTCCTGACGTGTCTCTTTATGAGACCGGTAAGTTTCGTACTGTTTCAGCAGTGCATCTAGTCTCTGTTCTAGTCAGTTCTGCCCTCGAGAAATTCTGTATTCTGTTTTCAGTATTCCAGGTAGTATTTTGTCAGAACTGTTATTTTAAATGTCATTCATGTATTTCAATGTCGTGGTATGAAAGTGGTGTAATTATCGTGTTCATTGTGTATTGTATTGTGACTAGACTACAGTTCAGTCATGCCTTTGTTTTCAAAACTACGTCAGTTAAAAACTAGAAAAGGTCTGTTAGAAGAAGCAGTTCCTGTCCCGCCTAGGGACAGTCCAGGTCATTTTATGTATCAAAAGCATGGCATAAGTGCCATATTATATCTAGATTTATGGGTAGAGTACACCAAACAGTTAGAAGAAAAGTATAAATGGCCCGTATCAGGTACGTGGGATGCCGAGTGCATCATGCGAGTAGAAGAAGTATTATGGAAAAAGAAAGCCAGACAGTCACAGAAAGATGCCATCGAGTTATGGCGCAAAGAATCTCATAAAAGAACCGAAAAAGAAATCAGAAAGTCAGAATTAAGTAGAGAATCCTTAGAAAGAGCCCAAGAAAGGGAATTAATCGAAATAGGTGAACGAGTTAAAGCCGAACAGTCAGACAGACAGAGGAATGCCCTCATTAAGGGTATGTACCCTCTTCTTGCCGAGGGCTTGCCAAAAGCAACCCCGGAAGCATCCAGTAATTTTCCGCCACCATTAGTTCCGATCAAGTTACGTCACAAACCGACCGCAGCTGATATTTTTATTTCGTCCTATTTGGACGACACAGTCCCGGAATATGCAAATCCTGTTCCGCCAGTTCCTGTAAATAATGTAAATCCTGCTCCTCCAGTCACCGGAGTACCTGTTACGGGACCCCCGGTCCAGTCCACATTACAATTTCCCGCCGCGCCAGCACGAAGAGTATCAGTCGACGATTCCAGTTTAGGGGCCGCAGGAGGAGGTCCTCCTGGTACCCCGCCACCACACCAACGTGTAACGTTAGTCGAGTTACATGAACGTGCGTTACAGCGTACGCCCAAATATAAGTCCGTTGCAGACATCCGACGAGCTCTTACTGAATGCCGCTATGATCCAGTCACAGGCGATGATAGTACGGTCATATACTCCATACGTGTAAGACGGGTGACCGGGTATTTGGACACCCTACCAGATATGAAAGAAGATCTAGACAGAATATATCGTTTCATCCGTACAGGGGATGATCCAGAAAGTATTGGTGAAGCCATGTCTCAAAGGAAAGCTGAGATCCAGCTTATGCTATTAAAGTTTCTGATTAATTGTTTAATAAGGGAACAAGATTATCCGACCAAAGATCCGGCCGAAATGAGAATCCTGACAAGGTGGAGTGATAATATAGCCGAGGGTAAGCACAGAACCGTCAGTAGTATAGAGAGTATGTACAAGAAAATTCGTAAAGAAATAATAAGGTTACACGAACAACGTAAAACAGCACAAGTAAGCGAGAAAGAGAATGACTCTCCTACAGAAGAGGTAGAGGACGAGAATACCGCCAGAATAGCGTATGTAGGAAAATCTAGATTTCCAGACCGCCATTTACGCCTAGAACACAAGAAAATCTTTCATCATCCAGCACCAGAACAAGGTTCTCTAGAACAAGTATTTCAAGCTACCGATCACATTCTGAAATCACGAATCGGTTATAGTGAATTAAGTACTATGCATGAACAAGAACTAGCCCGATCAGCAGTCCGATGGACTACTGATTCTACCACTTTTCCAGACGAAATAGTGGCACAAATGTTTCTGAAATTGCCCCCAGCCGAGCAACGACTGGTGGGTATGTATATGATTCAGCACCTCATCACATTATATGAGGGTCAACATTCTGATCCAGGTCCGTTACATGATGTCCTGAACGAGTTACTCCAGTATAGATGGAAAGGTTTAGGTACCGATTTAGTTAGTGTCATTCTAGAACAGCGCCACAAATATAGTATGTTTTTGAATCCGCATTTTGTTCATGTCTCACCTCCAGAAAGTAAACCCTCTTACATAGACAGACAGAATCCGTTACGAGAAGTGCACCCAGTCAGGACAGCAGATGGTGAAATGCAACGAGTATTTGTTTACACCCCAGTTACAAAGATGGAACTCTTAGAGATGAAGAAATTAATTCCTTGTCATGACAAAGATCCAGCAGGGTTCCACCGAGAATTAAAGGACATGCTCCGTATGGGAGAATACACGTATCCAGATATTATTAAAATATTAAAAGTCCTGTTGCCTGCGGGCATATATGAGAAACTCAAGGAAAAAGAATGGGAGGTGGGAGAGAAAAAGATCGATTGGGCAGTTCTAGAAGCTGAAGATAAGATACGAGTACCAGGTACCGGTCTTGGAGAGAAATGTAAAGAATTACCAGAACTGTTAATACAAGTTTTGCCCAGATTATTAGCCACTAAAAAGGAAGACTGGGATGCAATCTCAGCCTGTAAACAGAAACAAGATGAAGACACTAGTGATTTTTATTCTAGATTTGAAAAATGTTTCATAATAAACAGTGGATTGAAGACGAGTAGCGAGTCATACCCTCATCTTTTTGTTACTAAACTAGTCGAGAATTCAAGTCCACAAATTAAGAATCGAGTTTTGAAAGTCGAAAGTACATGGCAAGCTAGTACCCCGTCCCAGATGTTACAGATGCTCCAGTATCATCAGAATAGAATCAGAGAAGAGCAAGAACACGAGAGAAGACGTATGAAAGACACGAAAATGAAAGTACTAGTTGCACAATCTGTTCCACAAGACAGTCAGAAGAGGGGTCCGAATCAAGCCAGTCATCCTGCAGCTCCCGTTAAAGGGACATGCAATTATTGTAAACAGCCAGGTCATTTCATAAACGAGTGTGCAGTTCTGAAACACAATATAGCCACTGGTAAAACTAAAGAAAGACCACGTCCGCCTAGACAAGAACAAGTTTCACAGACTTCTCAGCCACAGAATGCACAACAGACAGTTCCAGCACCGCAGCCTATTGCTGCAACACAGCATGTTACACAGCAAATGTATCAGTATGCCCAGTCTGAGTATCCAGAGTATCAACAGTATTCATGAAATAGCCTAGAGAGGGAGGTAGGCTTGCCTCTCATCGAGATTCCTGTAGATCAAGAGGGTCCCTATGTTCATAGTCAAGTACTAGGGAAAGACAGAAAGTTTCTGATTGATACAGGGGCAAGTAGGACCACTATAAGTCACGCCGAAGTTCCAGGGGCTCCGCTCTCAGGCTCTAGAAATGTTTCCCTTGGATTTTCAGGAAAGCCTATTGTAAACGAGATATCAAAGCCAGTTACTCTAGAAGTAGGTCCATTGTCCCGAACTACTGATCTATTACTTACGAAATCATGTCCAGAAAATCTGTTAGGCATTAAGACACTGAAAGAATTAGGTGCAGTTATATGTTGTTCCCCCGAGGGAATACGTTTGTTTTTACGTGACTTCAAGGGTCACTATGTTTTACGAGATTTTGATCCAAGATTGTCTAATGTTCCGCAGCATCTATGGGCGCAAGGTCCAACTGATGTTGGTTTTATGCAAATCACACCCCATCGTGTGACTCTCAAGCAAGGTATAGTCCTGCCACGAATCAGACAGTACAGATTGCCACCTGAGGCTGTAGCAGCCTTATCCAAAATTATTGACGAGCTCATTGCTCAAGGAGTGGTTGTAGAAACTGACTCCAATGTATGTAATTCTCCGATCATTCCAGTCATGAAACGTACTGATCCAAATGCACCCCCAGTTTATCGATTAGTGATTGACCTTCGAGAACTCAATAAATGTATCATTCCCCAGTACCCAGTTGTTCCAGATATTTCTTCCCTATTGACAGCCATTGATTCTGAAGCCTCATTTTTCACAGTCATAGACCTCAAGAACGCATTTTTTAGTGTCCCAATTCATCCAGATAGCCAGTTTCTTTTCGGATTTTGTTTAAATGGAAGGAGCTATAAATTCACACGAGCTCCTCAAGGTTTCACAGAAAGTCCTAGTATTTATAGTCAAGCACTTAAGAGACAACTAGACAACATTCACATGCCAGCTGACACTGCCCTGCTCCAGTATGTCGATGATCTACTGATCACAGCCCGTTCTGAACGTGCTTGCGAGCGAGCATCACTTACAGTCTTGTATTTCCTAGCCGAGATGGGGCACAAGGTGTCCCCTTCAAAGCTTCAATTCTGTGTCCAGCAAGTGATCTACTTAGGCCACTTACTGTCCAAGTGGGGTAGGCAGTTGACACCAGATCGTATCCAGTTAATAGTGAGTCTTCCTCAGCCCAAGACCCAGAAGGAGGTACGTGCTTTTATCGGCCTTACTTCTTATTGCAGACAATGGATTCCTCAGTATGCATTTCTAGCCAAACCACTGATACAGTTAACGACACAGGAGGCAGCCGTATCGACTGTCCTCCCTTGGACATCTGAACATACACTTAGTTTCAATGAGTTAAAGAAAGCTTTATGTCAAGCTCCTGTTCTAGCTACACCGAACTACAGTAAGCCTTTTACACTTTTCGTCACAGAACGTGAAGGTACAGCATTATCTGTTCTCACACAAGATCAAGCAGGACAATACAAGCCCTGTGCTTATTTTTCGAGCACATTAGATCCAATAGCCCAGGCTCTGCCTGCGTGCCTCAAGTCAGTTGCAGCCACAGCACTAGCTATCAGACAAAGTGATTCCATAGTATTAGGACATTCCTTGACAGTACAAGTTCCACACTCTGTGGAAGTTCTTTTAAACCGAACACAGACTCAGCACTTGACCATTGCACGTTTAACAGGTTATGAACTGACACTGTTCCAGCCACACATAGAAATCAGACGCTGCAACGTTCTAAATCCTGCTACACTGTTACCGTCAGCTAATTCGAATCCTGCCACACACGACTGTGTGGAAGCAGTTAACACTATGACTAAGCCAAGACAAGATCTAACAGATATTCCATTACCAGATCCCGACCTGACACTTTATGTGGATGGTTCATGTATGAGAACAAGTACAGGAGAACTAGTAGCCGCGTATGCAGTGACTACTGACACTGAAGTTATAGAAACACACCGTATTGACACCCTGTCTGCTCAAGCAGCAGAGCTAGTCGCTCTGACACAAGCCTGCATACACGCCAAGAACCTGAAAGTTAATGTTTACACAGATTCACGCTACGCATTCGGAGTTGTACACAACTTTGGAGTGCTCTGGCAGGAGAGAGGTTTCATGACCTCTCATGGAACCAAGATTCAGCATGGTCTCCTTATTCAAGCTCTGTTAGATGCAATACATTTACCAACATCTATCGCTATCATGAAATGCAAAGCACACACGAAAGTTACAGACATTATTTCCCAAGGTAATGATCTAGCAGATCGCACAGCCAAGCTTACAGCACAGACTCCAGACATGTCAGTTAATCCGACACAGACACATACTCCAGATCCGACTACCTGTATGACAGTTAAGGACCCTACTCAAGATGTCATAGATATCCAGTTACATGCTACTCCCGGTGAAATCAAGAAATGGTCCGAACAAGGAGGGGTCCAGACAGATCAGGGATGGGTGACGAAGGGAAAAGCCACATGGTTTCTCCCCGACTCAATGGTTCAAGTCATTATCAATACCGCACATAGTCCAGCACACTTAGGAGAAAAAGCCATGTTAGACAGTATCCAGAACATTTGGTTTAACAAGCATTTACGAGGTGCAGCCAAGCAGAAAGTCCGTACCTGTATGATATGTTGCCAGTTTAATCCAGGTAAAAGTGTCCCGGTGGAACAAGGTGGATTCCAACCCCCTGACCACCCTTTTGAGGTCCTCCAGATGGATTATATTCAGATGGAGCGATGTCGAGGTTTCAAGTATGTCCTTGTAGTTGTATGCGCTTTGTCCAGGTGGACAGAAGCATATCCAGTCCCAGATTACACAGCCGCGACCACTGCCAAGCAGTTGGTTCGTGAATTCTTCCCCCGTTATGGACTCCCTAGAGTCGTATATTCTGATAACGGCCAGCCATTCTCATCTGAATTGATGAAACACGTTTCCCTGTTGTTAGGATACCAGTGGAAATTCCATTGTGTACGCCATCCTGAAGCAGCCGGTCTAGTAGAGAGACATAACCAGACCCTGAAAATCCGTATTGCTAAAGTCTGTCAAGAAAAAGGTGTAGACTGGTTAGTAGCCCTGCCAGTCGCTCTATTCTATATGCGCATGGTCGCACATTCCAGATCAGGTCTGTCCCCGTACGAGGTCGTTTTTGGCCGCCCCCCTAATATGTGGGGTACACCTAGACCTCGAAGTATTACAGATGTTTCAAGTAATATGCTGACAGATTACCTAGCTTCCTTGATGTCTGCCCTACACTCTTGTCGTTCACAGGTTGCCGCCGCATTTCCAGACAATACCGAGGTGGCACAGCATGAAATCGTTCCCGGAAATCTGGTTCTTGTAAGGAACTTTGATCGTTCAAGTCCGCTGGAGCCCCGCTGGAAGGAGCCCAAGCAAGTCCTCCTGGCCACCCGTACTGCCGTCAAGCTGGAAGGCAGGAAGGGCTGGGTGCATTTGTCGCATGTAAAGAAGTTTTATGGACTAAAGACTGTTTCCAAGAACATTTCCGAGGATTTTAAACACTGCCAAAGTACTATTCTCAAGGACTGTCCCGCAAATGACATTGATACGAAACCCTCCCTGTTAGAGAAAACTCCGCAGCAGGAGTATAAGTTAAAATTAAGGTCTAGTAAAATAAGTCAGCCAGTTTGATTGTCTAAGTCCTCCCCTAGGTGAAACGGTTAGACCGGTTTCTGACATGTATAAAATAGACCCCCATAGAGAGAGAGTTAGTGAGAACTCTAAAAGTTGCATTATTATTTTATGTTTTCTGCTATATCTCAGCCTTATGTTTACCTGCACGAGTTATGCATTGTATTTATATTTTCCAGTTTCTCATGTAAATGAGTCTTCTAATGCTACAGTAGAGCATACGTTTAGTGATCTGCCTCCTCATGAACTATCTTATCGTCTTGCTATGCGAAATAATTCCTTTATCCGCATGTTACATTATTCACACCAGACCAGCAATGCCACTAATTGTTGGGTGTGTGGTCGACTCCCCCCTTTCCAGACACCGAAGGGAGTTCTACCACTCTTTCCTTATCCATTTTCACATAACGGTTCGTGTGGAGCATGGTCCACGTTAACGTCATCCTTGACAGATATGTCCTTTCTAAACAGTACATGTTTTCCAGACAAGCAAGGTCTTCCCCACAGAACAGGGTTAGATCTAGAAAATGAAGTTTATAATTTGGGTAATTATTCTTCGAATTTCATGGTCCTGAATGTTCAGTCTGATACTACTCCAGACTTACCTGCTATGTCAGTACTACCAGTCAAAGGTGAATTATGTGTCAGAAAAAATGGTTCCGTACATGTAGGACATAGTGATTGTGCTACTATTGTCAAGTATAGTGACAGTGGGAAATCTATTTTCAAAGCTTCACGTCATTCCTATTTTGTTTGTGGTCAGACCGCATATGTTCGTCTGCCCCTCGATTGGGAGGGAACCTGTTACATTGCCTTCCTACTGCCACCAGTTTTTCTAGCCCCACCTGACTATCATAGGAACTCCCACCTAGTACATACTAGACACAAGAGAGACCTCCCGATTGTCGATTATACTGAAACTGCTCTAGAACAATACATAGACATTAATAAAGGTGTCTTCCCCTACTTAGGTACTGTCGTGAATAGTAAACTGATACGTAGATTAACCAGAACACTTGAAGCAGTAGTGATTGAGACTACCTCCGCTCTAGGTAACTTAACCGAAGAGCAATCTTTTATGAGAATTGTCGTGCTCCAGAATCGTCTCGTTCTTGACGTCATACTGGCCGATAGAGGCGGGGCATGTAGAGTCATCGGATCTAGTTGCTGCATTTTCATTCCTAATAACGCGCCGTCTGTTTATTCAGCTATAACCAGACTCCATAAAATTGCCCATCTGTTACATCAAAATCCAGGCACCTGGACATGGTCCGGTTGGTTCTGGGATATAATTTCCGCCTGGGGATGGAAAGTGTTGTCCTTTCTAGGTATTGCAGTAGCGATCATATTCAGTTGCTGCCTCTGTATACAATGTGGCCCTGCGATTTGCGGCATTTGTGCTACCTCTTGTATTCCTAGTCCCAAGTCCCGTTCTAAATCCAGTTCCAAGAAAATTCGAGACGAGCAAATGATACTGTATGAAATAATAGATGGCATCATGAATATTGATGTTTCCTGATGGAAACGTAGTGACAAGGAGGGAATGTGGAAAAGTAAATTTTGCCATGTTCTGTGTCCCTACGTGTCCCCCATCTTATGTTATGTGTGCATGATTAATATGCATATGTATTCCCCATGTTTGATTAAAGACGCACTTACAGTTGTGTCCATCTCTAGTATGCCAGTTTCCAGTTCTCGTGAAAGCTACGAGTATTAGGCCTATGTAAAGTTACGTTGCCACGTTTCTCAGTATGCACGTTATTTCATTGAAAAGTCCCCGTTTCTAGGCCTCAAAAGGGCCCGGACACCAGATTCAGCTCCTGTCTCCTGAGCCCTCGCTGAGGAGCGATACAGCCCCCACCTGTATTCCTGACCCTTCACTTACTTCCTGCCTCACAGTGCCCGGCTCGGCCTGGCTCTGCCTGCTAGTCTGCCAAGAGTATGTTATGATTCTAGTTATCAGTCCAGCCCTCCTTCCCTGCATTCCTAAGCTACTGAATCGCATCAATAGTTTCAGTCATCGTCTAGCCTTTACGTCTCCATGTAGGAGAAATACTGTATTAATGGTCATTTAATATTCCTCAACACACACTACATGTAGAATAATGCATGCACCAGTCTTAGAGTCTGTTAGCCTTTACCCTGATAACTTTTAGTTTATATCAACATGTTCTCTAAACATCAGATACTAGATAGTGTTTAGGTACATGTCGCCCTGACTCTCCAGACTTCAGTCTCTGCTCCTAGCGCAGAAGTCATAGCCCCCAGCTTCTCCTAGTAACACGTCATTGTCAGTTTGCGCGCACCACTAGGTTAGAGGTCCCGGCTCCTCAGGTAGCCCCCTCCATGTTTCCGCCCCATTTATGACATATTCTGTTACGTTTACATCACATGTCTATGTATACGCCTCCTGTTACACCCACTTTCACCCTTATCTTTCGCGACTGCTATTGACCACACCCACTGCTCCGCCTACTGTATTCATTGTAATGCAATTGTTTTAGTATATATGCTTGTGCATTGTTATTAAAAGTTATCCTTTCCCTTGATCCTGCCCCCGGCAGCGCTGCCATCCTATTCCTGTGCAGGTTGTCCTGTTCCTGTCCTTATGCTGTATTAAACCTGCAAACTCCTACTACCTCGAATCTTGACTCTTATTTATTGAGCTATCTGTTATTGCTATGTCCAGTCAAACCTAGATCCGGTATTATTTATTTATATACCACAGGCTACTGGACTTTCTGTGTACAACAGGGACCTATACGACTATGGTGGTTTTATGAATTTCGGTAAAATGCAGATTGTCTATTAACTATAAGCAGTTTAAATATATACAGATTCTTGACTATTTTGTTAATCATCTGAAACTGGTGAATCTATCCCATTCAGATATATGGGACTGTTTATATGGTTCTAATGATAAATCTATGATTAGCAGAGCATATGAAAGCTTATGTGGTCACAGATTGGAGGATAGCCCAAGAATAGCTGCCCGTTGGACTAGAATTACGGGGACACCAGTCTCAGCTAAAAATATAACATTCACTCAGTAAAATTGTTAGGGTAGTACATTTTTCCAGTTTGCTAATTCAACAGTTCCGTACAATCTGCTTATTATATTACACTTGGGTCGAATTCCAAAATGGTCATTAAATAATCAGGCAAATGATAGGACAAAATGTCCAAGGTGCGAGTAATATGCGGCAGACATACAACATATGTTCGTTACATGCCCTGAACTTTTGTATTTTTTTTATTTTTTTTCCTCTTTTTCTTTAATGTGATGTGATGTAAAAGGCTTGATTATTATGATCACGTCTGGGATTAAGATTTAGCTTGTATAAATTGGCTATATACTTTGCATTTCTGTTGCCAATAAAAAAAGAATAATTTAAAAAAAAAGGAAAGGCCCAGACTTACCAATAACAGCCCACTAGTGGTTCCACCAAATTAATCACCGTAATAAAAATAACAAGCACAAACGTATAATAACTTCTATAGAGGAAAATGGAGGATTGTGCCCTCACGGTCTGTCAAAATTGGTCCAAAAAGAAATTTCAAGCGTTCAATGGTTTTGCGTGCGTGGTTTTTATTTATTGTTGCATGCGAAAAAAGAACAGCCGACACATGTTCCGCCCTGGTGGCCTAATGGCTGTGGGCTTTTTCAAGGCTGATAGGGTGTTGCTGTAGGAAAATCAAAAGCCATGGAGGAGAAAGTGATGTCAAAACGTGGGACAGAGGGACAAAGACCAAAGATAAGACAGGGAGGGTAGAGAGTGAATGTGAGAAGATGGTGGGGAAGCCGGACAGGGCAGAATGGGGAGACTCAGATAGGGAAAGAAGGAGAGATGAAACATAGAAAAACCACAGTAGAGGAGAGAAGGAGAAATAAGGAGGAAAAGGGACGGAGCGAGGGAAAAGAAAAGAAAGGAGAAATATAAATGGGAGAGAAGGTGACATATTTAAATAAAGTGCAATGATGTAAAACATTTAAACATACTTTTTCAAAATATTGTAGACACGGAAAGTAAAAAAATCAGAATAAAACAATGCAAGGTTAATTAACTGTGCATAGAGGATGATTCAATCAACAGGCGATTCATGATCGGTATAATATTATGCAATTACAAATGTAGCAAAAGCTGTAGAAACTGGTATTAACACATATCCTATTCAAATCAAATCATCTATATTCAACCGGTGAGCCCACCTGTGTTCTCACATAATTCTTGAGAATGTATAAAACGGAAAAAGAGAGTGTTGTATGCAAAAGCAGTAGTGTCACAAATTCAAATAGAGTAATCATGCTTAATGGTTCCATACGTGAAGGTGGTGTATGTATGGGCATGATTTCAGCTATTCAGAGTCAGAGTAAAAACAGCAGGATGGAGGAATTCCTAAAGTAATCAATCCACTAAGTATACTGAAAAATAAGTGGAGCTGTACCATTTTAAAGATTGAGAAACACGCTTACCAAAGTTCAGGTATGTATTCAGGTGAGGTTTGTGATTCTGAGGTAGAGACAAAATATGGAATATATATTAATACATATTCAGCCTGATTCATGTACATGCCGTTTTGCGTGTCCCTAATAGCGAATCATAGCGATTCGCTATTGAGGACACGCAAAACGGCATTCATGTAGGAATTGCTACTTAAATAGCGATTCCTACATGTTCTTCATTTGCGAGTAGCAATTTGCTACTCGCAAATACTCCCCATTCATTCCTATGGGCCAAGAGGCCCATAGGAATGAATGGGGATTTGCGAGTAGCAATTTGCTACTCGCAACTAAGATAGCGATTTTAAGGGTGCCAGGGGTGTCCAAAGGACGCCCTGTAGCACCCCTAAAATGCACTTTTGGACAGGTGTTGCGCACACACATGTCCAAAGGACATGTGTGTGTGCTACATGCAACTTTGAAAAATGCTTTTAAAAGCATTTTTCTGAGTTTTTGCTATTTACCGACAGGTCCGACCTGTCGGTAAATAGCGGCCCCAAAAGTCCAAAATCGCTATTTTGTTTTGTGTCATGAATAGCATTTGAGGAATCTCTATTAGAGATTCCTTAAATGCAATTCCACGCAAATATGCGAATTCTTACATAGCGATTTTTGCATTTGGTATCATGAATACCAAATGCAAAAATCGCACTCGCAAAGGGCCAGATTCTGAGAATCTGGCCCTTTGCGAGTGCAATTCACCTACATGAATCAGGCTGATTGTGTGTGAGGGAGGCACGCTTATAGAGAATTGGGCTAGGAGGCCCTGAGGAAAGCAGCGGTCATTACAGCTGGAAGGGCGTAGGATGCTGGCAGCCCATTCTCCTATGTGTTAGAGAGGTGTGCTAGAAACGCATTTAGCCAGAAGTCAAGGACGTGCTGGAGAGAGGCCCGGTTGGAAGGATTTGCAGTCAGAAGCAGAGGCTGGAATGTACCCTTCAAATCCTCGACCCGCGCTGTGAAAGCTTTGAGGGGGGGGGGCAAAAGACCGTGATCAGTGGATGCTGAGTGAAGTGAAAACACTGCTAATTAAGAAACAAGGAGCTGCGCTGGAAACGGGAGCGCGGACTAAAAATAATTGCAGGTCTGTGTTATAATGCTTAAAGCCTTTTGACCTGTGCTACTGTCAGCGTTCATGTCTTACCTCTAAAAGGCCGGTATTCCGTTTCTGTGGTCCTGGAGCAATAGGAGTTCCGTTCCCCGCCGTCAATTATACTGTGACTCGTGTCCTGACGTCAGAGTCAATTCAGTCATTCTGACGCGTGGCATGTAACAGGGGCCACTGAAGAGTTACTATGCTCAGCAATGAAGTTAAAAGGCCATAGTTAAAGAACTATAGTAAAGGAGAGTCTGGTTAACGATAGGATTATAAACAATGCTGGTTATGGATGCTGGGATTAAATGGAACTTGAAGGCCATAAATATTATAATCAGGAGAGTATTCAAAGGGACTAGCTAGGAAAAGTCAAGGCAGATTGAAATAGATCTCCACTAGTTAAAAATCCTGCTAATCTGAGAAGGGAAACAAGGTTATATTGGAAGAAATAAGAGTCCTTGATGTTGAAAGTGAAACTCGTAGGCAGGTTCAGGTTCCGCACTTCTTCTTTATTTCATAAGTACAGGATAACAGCGACACCGAACACAACAGCAACCTCCACCCTTCTCCTCCAGCCCGCTTCTCCTCTCGCTACATTCCCTACTTCCCACATTCCATACATTCCACGCACGCACACACATACACGCGCTAACACACACACGAGACAAGACACGCGCACAACATTACACATACAACCAATACCACACACCCTCCTCCTCAACAACCAAAGACACCACCACAGAAACTACCCTAATTTGAAATCAGAAAACCGGGCAGGCAACTTCCTCGTTCTATTACCACGGCGTAAGTTGCCACCCTCAACACCAACATCAGAACGAGACGAAACATCATTAACAATGTCTCTAATGCCACTTCCTGTATCACGTCTAGCATTACAACCAATCATGGTACCAGTTGACGTCACAGCCTTCTTTAGTCCAAAATCATCACCTAACATATATCCACTGCACGTCCCCTCATCAACTCCACCAGAATAAGAGCCAGAATATGAACCTACCGCACCACCCCTCTCATTACAAAAACTCAATTGTCGAAAATTCCACCTCTTACCATCTTCTAATTCCACCGCACCACTAAACACCTTCATTACTCTCAAAGGTTTGGACCATACACTTTCACCCTTCAACACAATCCTAGGATTCTTCACCCGAACCATTTGACCAATCCTCACCGAAGGCCAATTACATTTACCTCCATGATACCTCTGGCTACGATCCTGATAATTCTTGACTTCAGATCTAACTTCTTTATCAATGTCCTTGTTACTGCACCGTATTCTCTCATTTCTTTTTCTCAACCACCAAGGAACCAACCCAGTAAATGGTTTCCTACCTCTCAAAACCTCAAAAGGCGTCTTTCCTGTGGCAGAATGCGGAGTCACACGATATGCAGTTAATCTTTCTAGTAGAGCTTTCCTCCAGGGTAAGCCTGCGCTCAATGCCAATTCAATCACTTCCTTAACCACCCTGTTGAAGCGCTCAACTTGACCGTTACTTTCGGGATGATATAGTGATGACTTGATATGCTTAATACCCATTATTACCAAGAACTCTTCCATCTTCTGCGATACAAATTGAGGACCATTATCCGAAACCAAAATTTCTGGAACGCCTTCTCTTGAAAACACATCTTCTAAAAACTCAATGACCACCTCCGTAGTCATTCCACTTACCATTCTCACCTCAGGCCATTTCGAATAATAATCGACCAACACAATAGCGTAACAGTCCTTTGCAGATATAGCTGAAAATGGACCCATGAAATCAATCGCCACCTTTTGCCATGGATACTCGGGTAATTCCACCATAGTTAAAGGTACATTCAATGGTTTTGCTACCTTATCACTAGCTCCACAAACCTTGCAATCCCTTACTAATCTATCCACCATAGGATCAACCCCTGGCCACCAAAACCACTCCTTAACCCTCCTCTTAGTGCTGGACATACCGCCGTGCCCCATGTGACTCTTTACAACAATACTTTCTCTTAACCCAACTGGAGGCACAATTCTGTCACCTCTTAGAACAATATCATTAACAATACACAACTCCTCTCTAATCTTTGAAAATGCAGCACTCTCACCACGTAAGCTGGATTCTCTTGGCCACCCATCAACTATGAACCGTTTAATCTCCTTCAAAACCACGTCCTTGTCCATCTCGCACATCCAAGATGCCTCAGAAACAATATTATCAGCAACCATTTCATTTATCAAAAATACATCCTTGATGGTGAAGGCTATTTCACCATCACTATTTGTTTCACTTCCCGTTGAATCCATATTTGGTAATCTTGAAAGACCATCAGCAACTACGTTGTCTTTACCAGGAATGTACTCAATATCAAAACTAAACATCTGTAGTTTTGAAGCCAAACGAGCTAACCTAGGAGTCAAATTCTTTCCACCTTCAGGTCTCAAGATGTTAACCAATGGTTTGTGATCGGTAAGAATCCTGAATTTCTTTCCCCAAACATACATCCTAAATCTCTCAGCAGCCCATGAAGCCGCCAATAATTCCTTCTCTATTACGGAATAATTGCGTTCTGATTTCGTTAACGTGCGAGAAGCATATGCTACTACCCATTTTTCTGACTTAACACATTGAGAAAAAACAGCGCCAATGCCATGACCAGATGCATCCACAGATAATATACATTTAGCATTTGGCAAAAATGGTTTTAAACATGGTGTAGTAACTATCCCTTTCTTCAATTTTTCAAAACACATTTTTTGATGCTCGCCCCATGTAAACACTGCACTCCTCTTTAGCAAGAGTCTCAATGGTTCAACTTTCGAAGCATCATTTTCAATAAAGCGTGAATAGAATTCTGTTAACCCCAAGAACGACATCAATTGCTCCTTATTTGCAGGTTCAGGAACAGCTAAGATAGCATCAACATGACTAATTTTAGGTCGAATACCATCTTTGGATATAATGTGTCCTAAATACTCCACTTCAGATTTCCCAAACACACATTTCTCATTTTTGATGGTCAGTCCACTGTTCCTCAGAGCATCTAGAACAGCGTATAAACTTTCATCATGACATTCTTTGTCACCTCCATATATTAAAATATCGTCCTGAAATACCTTAGCATTTTTAATACCTTGTAAGATCTTGCACATCTCTCTTTGAAATACTGCAGACGCGCTTGCAAGACCAAATGGCATGCGTTTATATCTAAACATCCCTTCAGTGGTAATGAAAGCAGTACAATGTGTTGAATCATCATCAAGAACAATTTGATGATAAGCACTTGTTAAGTCTATCTTGGAAAACCAAGAAGACCCACCAACAGAAGATGTAAGTTCTTGCCAATTTGGAAGGGGAAATGTGTCAACCCAAATAGCTTCATTTAAACACCTTAAGTCAACACATAAACGCAAATCGCCATTGGATTTAAGAGAAATTACGACTGGCGAAACCCAATCTGAGCTCTCAACCGGTTCAATAATTTCATCCTTGCACAGTTTTTTAAGTATTTCACCCAATTTTTCTCTATAACTGATATGTACATTTCTCAGTTTCTGCATCACAGGACATGTGCCCTCCCTTAAAACAATTTTATGTTTAAATCCAATCATCTTGCCGATACTGTTGGAAAAACATCAGGAAATTTTTCCTTTAAAAATGAATAATCATTCATTTCACGACAATCATCCTGAATAGAATAAACAGGGCACTCTAAACGAGGATCAATTTTCATGCCCAAATCAAACATGTGCGGCCACCCTAAAATGGTTGCACCTTTGCTGGATATATATATTTTGCCATGACATGAATTGTGTCCAAAACTAATTTTGGCTAATATAAATCCTTCTAAGGGTATCTTATGTCCAGTATAACCCCCAGGGTGTACATCCTGAACCAATAACGATCTGTTCGGCCAAAGTGACTTAAATTGATCCATGCCCATAATGGTGTACCACGCACAAGAGTCTACCATTATCTTAACTTCTAAACCATCAATGTTAACAATAGTAGATGGTAGCTCCTTGACTCTACCCTTCACCTTTACTAATTCATCGTGTACACTGCAAATTTCACCTACAACATGAAAGGCATCATCATCTTGGATGTAATTTATATCATCTTGATCATCTTCTTCAATGCAATTAACTTTAGCCTTGAAATTGTGGCACACTCTAGTAAAATGACCTTTCTTTTTACAATTCGTGCAAATTTTGTCAAGTGCAGGACACCACTTGTAGTTTGCTAAATGGTTGGACGATCCACACCTATAACACAAAAACTTCTTTTGCTCATTGCTTTTCTCATAACTTTTCTCATTGCTTTTCTTATTAGTATAGTTCATAAATGACTTATTCTCATTTTTGGATTTAGATTTATCACCCTTATTTATCTCATTAACTGAACCAGATGCAGGATCACTTTTCTCATTTCTAACTTCACGAATGCACTGGTCCGAAATCTCCACACCCCTAGCTACCTCAATAGCGTTTTTTAATGAAGTACTACTTGATGACCATAACTTTTCTTGAATCTTTTTTGACTTTGTTTTCATAAGAATTTGGTCACGTAAAACTTGGTCATAAGTCATACTCTCAAATTCACACGTAACAGCCAAACCCCTTAGCGCTGAAACATACTGATCAATTGACTCATCCGCTTTCTGAGCCCTCGAATAAAATTTAAACCTCTCCATTACCACATTAATCTTCCTCCCAAACCTTTCCTGCATCTGTTTAACAGCACATTGATAAACACCCATGTCCCCAGCATTATCAATTTTAGGCAAATTTTTGAACTCCCTTAACCCCACTGCGCCAAGTCTGTGTTTAAGTAGAGATACCATCCTTTCCTGAGAAGATTCTTCTTCAGCTAAAACCTCAACATATGCTTCAAACATATCGAGCCATAAATCCCATGCTATGGGAGGTTCTCCAGATTCCGCCAAGAAGAATGGTGGCGGAAGAATTGAAGACATTTGGGTCAGTAAAGAAAACTAATAAGCAAAAAAAATGGAAACAACAATCCAAACAGGAACGATGCTTGCGCAAAAAGTTCACCAATGTTCACTCAGTATTGTGGATGTTATTGGATTAATTTGGGCAAAAAGTTCACCAAAGTTCACTGTCAATGTTTAGTTGGCTGGTTATTAAAATTAGAATATAGAAGTAGCCACGAACATCGAGTCACAACAGAGTGCTTACTTAAAGTTCCTTATTGAATAAGCACACGAAGAACACCAACAGTGTCGGATCCAGCACCAGGTGTTATATTGACACGTTGCTAGGATACCATCGTCAAATTAAAATGGCTGCCACGTCGTGTCGTCGGACGTGATGACGATGTAGCTACATGGGTACACAGCTACGGAAGCTCAAGGGAACATAAGCTCAACGTCATACAACAAGCCGCATCTATGGAACGCTCACGGATGATTACTCGCGCATCCACTCGTGCGAGTTGCTTGAAAAATGCTCACCAACGGCATCCTGTAAAAGGTGGGCGCTGCTGGAAAATCATAAATAAATTACCGAACAAGGTTTCCGTTGGTTGGATGCTAGGAAGGGTGGTCCGGTAATCCTCATCAATACGTAGGTTTTCCGTTCACATTTACTCCTTTTCTTCTTTTTTTTTTCAAGTATATTTCCGGAATCGTGCTCAGTGCCGCTGGAAAGTTTCAAATCCCGCTCGTCGCCATATGTTGAAAGTGAAACTCGTAGGCAGGTTCAGGTTCCACACTTCTTCTTTATTTCATAAGTACAGGATAACAGCGACACCGAACACAACAGCAACCTCCACCCTTCTCCTCCAGCCCGCTTCTCCTCTCGCTACATTCCCTACTTCCCACATTCCATACATTCCACGCACGCACACATACACGCGCTAACACACACACGAGACAAGACACGCGCACAACATTACACATACAACCAATACCACACTTGACAATTGGGTTGCAGCGTTAGGTGCAAAGGGAAACTGTATGTCATTTGCCACGGAATCTGTGAGGTAAGTAGCGGCAAAAGAGAGTAATGGGACCCATGGTAGTCCCCAAAGTTACCACATGTAAGTCCATATCTAAATCCATAAATAGGAATTGTCGTGCAACTGGGATATGGATGAGGTATATATACACTAAATTAGCACCCCGCTAATCTGAAAGGGGTAACAAGGTTATATATAGAGAATTAAGAATACTCATCATGTATGTTGCAGCGTTCGGTCCAAGGGAATAATAGAGCCCACAGTAGACCCCATTGAGAGTCACCACACGTGAGTCAATAAATTGGAAATGTCATGCAAATGTGATATAGAGTATACAGAAGCTAAAGAGAGTTAAGGACATAATGAGTGTGGATCTAGGCTTAATGGCTGGAGCCCTGTCAGTATGGTGTATGTTCCTTATGAGGGCAACCGATTTAAATGGGGCCACCTTCTTAGTACAGCCAAAAGTGCATTTCTGCATCTTTGTTGAGTCCAAGAGTGGTGGCGTTTAGACGCATGATAAATTCACTCTCTCTGCGTCTCATGGTCAGCTCCCGATTTCCACCTTTGGAAGCTTGTTTGACAATTTCCAGTCCAAAGAATTTTAAGGTCTTTCTGTGCGGATGAAATTCTTGGAAGTGTTCCGTTAGCGGTGGTCGCACCTCTTCTTTGTTTTTTTTGTTTTTTTGTTTTTTTAAACTTTTTATTAAAGATAAAGTGACAAAATACAGAAACAAAAACAAAAACACAAACAAGGCATTACTTTACAATATAGTGTCGCATCGTGCGGGGGGGCGGGAGGTGCACTACAAAACGAATTTAGAAACACATCATATGAGTGGGGGGGGGCAGAGGGACAAGAAGCAATCAAGATGTTTAATTCGTCGTGGAGGAGACATTGGGCTGGGGAGACAGTAGTTCCGTATCCAAATCCGGGAGGGGAGGAATACATATCTCACCACGATAGACATTCCATTGAGACCATATCTTCCCTCATTTGCGGGGCGTACCTCGAGAAACATATACTGTTTTTTCCCTGAACATGCACCAATCCAAATTCTGTTTCCATAGCAGAACTGTCGGCGGTCTCTGGGCACCCCATAGTTGTGCAATGTCTCTTTTGGCAATCATATTTCCTAAGGTCACCCATCGAAGCTGCGCCACACTATAATCATTCGGCTCCCAAACGTTCAGCAAACATCTCCTCGCCTCAGGCATCGACCGCATACCCGTGACCTCATTCATAACTTCATGCACACGTGACCAATATCGCATCACTACAGGACACTCCCAAATGATATGGAGAAACGTTCCCACGAAACCACAGCCACGCCTGCACAGTCCATCCACAGAAAATCCCATGCGTACAAGACGGGGGCCGGTCACATATATCCTATGGAGAATTTTAAGCTGGACAAACCGGAGGCGCGCCGGGATCGCCACTTCCTTAGGGGAAGAGATCGCAGCCTGCCAATCCTCATCATCAAGTTCCAGCCCATCACTAGTCCATGCCTCACGAAGGTGATACAATAGGTCAGTCCTAGAGTTGATCAACTTTTTATATATGAGCGAGATCGTGCTGTCAGGGACGTACCCATCTAATATCCTATCCTCAAGCGGGGATGCCTCCGGTATATCCGTGCCCAAGGGGAAGACAGACAGTACCGCGTGTCGAATTTGCGCATACCGGAAGAATTCTCTATCATTCAACTAATATTCAGTTTTCAGCTCATCAAACATCTTGATCCTGCCCTTGATCCACACGTCATTCACCTTGCTGATACCGATGACGTCCCACTTATCAAAACCCTTCGACCGTCAAAGGGAGCCAAGTTTGTCCGATGCGTACAACGGGGTCGCACGAGTCAACCTGTCCACCCAGCCCAAAGCCACCGTAGCACGATGCCAAACCTGGACTGCCGTCCTGGTTGGGCCCGTGAGAGTCTTACCAGGAGATTTTGCATATAGAGCTCTATCGTAGCTCCCACCGGGCAGCAGCCACCTATCCATCTCAAAGGCCGGATTCGGCGAAGGCCCATAGGTGCAATGATTAATGGCCCCTAACTGGGACGCCCAGTAGTAGCGGCGGATATCAGGGAGCGCAACGCCACCGTCGTACCACGGGAGCGTCATCTTAGCGATAGCAATACGAGAGCGGCCCCCCCACAACAGTTGTCTCTGCAAACTTTCAATCTCTCGGAAATAACTAGCAGGTACAGCGTCAAGTGTGTTTTGCAACGCATAAAGGAACCGGGGTAGCGACATCATCTTAAACAATGCCGCCCTTCCCAGGGGAGAGACAGGGAGCCTACCCCAAGCAAGGACATCAGCTCGGAGGCGCCGGAGAGGGGGCAACATACGTTCATAACGAAGCCCCGGGTCCAGGGTAACAAAGATTCCCAGGTATTTAAATCCCTCCTGCACTACCGCAATAGGACAGCCACGGGGCAAAAGAGGAGCGTCTCCCGAAAGAACATAAACACAAGACTTCGACCAATTAATGACAAGGCCAGAATTCTTGCGGAAGGAGGTCAACACGTCAAAAAGGACGATTAGCGATTTTCGCGGCGACGTAAGATATAGCAGGATATCATCCGCATATAAGGATACGCGGTCCTCAAACTCCGGAGTCCAGCTAATGCCCTTCAAAGACGGTTCCCACCTTAGCCAAGCCGCAAGCGGCTCCAAGGCGAGAGCAAACAAAAGAGGAGACAAAGGACAGCCCTGGCGCGTACCCCTTCCCAGCGCAAAGGAAGCAGAGACCCGACCATTCACGACCACTTGAGCCAAGGGGTCGGTGTAAAGCAGCTTCACCCAGTTAATGAAAACCGGACCAAAACCAAATTTAGCAAGGACCGCCCACAGGTATGGCCACTCTAACGTATCAAATGCCATAGTGGCGTCCAAGGACGCCAAGACGGCCGGTTCCCGCAGCGTTTCCGCCCGCGCGAGGACGCCATGTAATCGCCGGAGGTTAAGCGCAGTATTGCGGTGTGGTATAAAGCCGGATTAGTCCAGATGAACCAGGTCGCCTATAACAGTGACCAAGCGATTGGCAAGCAATTTGGCCAGGATCTTCGGTTCAGCGTTAATCAGCGATATCGGCCTAAAGGAGGCGCAGCGGTCGCGAGGCTTGCCTTCCTTAGGAATCACTACTAGGGAGGCTAGTCTCTGGTCAGGAGGGAGGGTACCCATCTCTAGCGATTCCAGGAACATCGATCGTAAATACGGGGCTATCGTGTCCGGACGGAGTTTGTAGAGCTCAATAGGAAGCCCATTGGGACCCGCGGCCTTCCCGGAGCGAACCGAGCGAATAGCGATCGAAACCTCCTCCACCGTGGGCAGCGCATCGAGGAGGTCCCTCTCAGGAGCAGACAAACAGGGCAGCGCAATGTCACGCAAAAGCAAGTGGGAGTCCTGCTCAGATCTATCAGACACAGGGGAATACACTCCCCGGAAATAATCAGCGAAACATTCAACTATTGCAACAGGATCAGTAAGATGCACTTCATTCACATCCACAATCACAGGGACCACCCGACTCGCACTCTCCCTCTTATCCAGCCAGGCAAGCAACTTCCCAGCTTTATCACCAACATCATACAGGCGTCCCTGCTGTTCCCTGCTCATCACTTTCGCAGCATCTGTGACCAACGCTCTATATTCAAATTGCTTTAGACCCAACAGGTGTAGCCTGTCCGGGGTGACCTCGGACTCCAGTTCCCCCTCCAGGGCAGTAATTTCACCCTCAATACGGACAATTTCTGCTCGGTTACTCCTCTTAATATTACTAATCAGAGAGAGGGCCTGGCCTCGGATAACAGTTTTATATGCTTCCCACAACGAAACCGAGGAGGAGACGGAACCCACGTTTTCAGCAAAGTAGTGGTCAAGTGTCTTGATCAATTCAACTCTAACTTTGGGATCACGGAGGTACCAGGGATTAATCGGGGCCACATGACCCTCCGTCCCCAGCTGCGCATCCACAACCAACCCCACCGGGGAGTGATCCGATATACCTCTAGCGAGATGTCTTACCTCCCGTATAGCGGAGGCCTGGGAAGAGGGCATCAGCACATAGTCCAGTCTCGAGAGACTGCCGTGTGCCCCAGAGGGAAAGGTATACTGTGATTTCCCCGGGTGAAGCAAGCGCCAACAATCGGTGAGCCCCAGAGTATCAAGGAAGTCGCCCAACCAGGACTGAGCTTTGGTAAGTTCCCGGGGAGGATAACGATCACACATCCCCGAAACTACGGAGTTAAAGTCCCCGCCCACCACAAGCAGACCCTCCGGGACTCCCAGGAGCACCCTTCCCAGATCAGCATAAGTAGTAGTCTGGAGGCCGGGTGGTATGTAGACAGAGACCAGGGTTATGACCTTCCCCTCCCAGCGCCCAACAATGGCGGCGTACCGTCCCCTATCATCAAGGATGATCTCGTCAATAGCGAGAGGGAGGGAGTTACGGACCAGTATGCCCACCCCCCTGGATCCAGAAGTGAAACCCGAGTGCGCCAGGAGACGATAACCACGCCTATTCAACGCGTGGCACGTATTGCCAAGCAAGTGCGTCTCCTGGAGCAGAGCCACATCAGGGAATAGACGTCGAAACAGCTGCAACACCACACCCCGTTTAATCCTATCCCCCAACCCGTTAACGTTCCAACACAACAGTCGAAGTCCCCTACCCCCCATCCCAATAGGTAAACCCGCCCCCACTCCACACCCAGTGCAACATCGTACTACAGAAGCTCGTCATTACTGTGCCTTGCAAAGAACCATGAAACATGAACTCCAACCCCCATCCCCCCAAAAAACCCCATACATCACACCCCCCTCCCCGCACCCCTGCGTGAGACTAAAAAGCCACCCCAACTTGCAGTGTGCCTGTCGCCCTAGTACCCAACTAATCTACGAAAAGAACCCTGGAGGAGGAAGAGGCACCCACCCCCCACCCACCCCCAAAAGTGACCAGGTGTCAGCAGCAATAATATCATGGCATCAAACCACAGTTAAAAGTCAATTCGATGGACAAGGGGCCGGCCACGATCCCTATTCCTGTTCCGCCGGGCCGCCCTCCGCACCTCCGGAAGGTCCAACGTTCTCAGATCGTCCCTGCCCCATAGGCAGCGAGTCCAGCCAGTCACCTACGGCCCCAGGATGATCGAAGAAAAATGTCCGTCCGTTGTAGACCACACGCAGTCTGGCCGTAAAGAGCATAGCGTACTTCATTTCTCTGTCTCTCAGCCTCTTTACCCCTTGGAAACCAAGTCGCTGTTTCTGGACCTGCTGGGTGAAGTCCGGGTAAAAACTGACTGTAGTATTCTCGAAGGCAGTCGGGCCAGACTGGCGTGACGCCTGTAGAATCGCATCCCTGTCCCGAAAGTTGAAAATCCTAGCGATGATGGGACGCGGAGTGGCACCCGGTTTCGGCGTGCCTCCAGGGATCCTGTGCGCACGTTCCACAGCAAAGAACTTGCTAAGGCCCTTGGGTGCGAGATGATTCAATACAAGATCCTCCACCAGTAGGTCCACCCAGGAGGCCCCGGATGTTTCCGGGACACCAATCAGGCGGATGTTATTCCGCCGGGCACGGCTCTCGAAATCCTCCAGGCGTCTCGAGAAATAATCCTGGGCGGTTCGTAGGTTACCGACCTCGGCCTGCAAGTCGGAGACATCGGTCGTGAGGCTAGATGTCTTAAGATCAAGGGACTTAACCCTCTCGTTGGTCTTCGCAAGATCTGCCCTGATCAGATTAACATCTATAGCGACCGTGTCTAGCTTGTGAGACAGGGCCTCATATTGTTGCCTCAACGTGGTCTTCATTGCAGAAATGGCGCCCATGACGTCCCGCAGCGACAGGTCCTCACCAGTCGAGGAGTCATCTGTAGCAGTAGTCGGGGATTTAGTCGGTCCTCCCGGAGAGCCCTTAGCGAGGGTATATCTATCCATGACGTTTGTTTGCACGGAACTCCCTCGGACACCCGGCTTGGTCTTGCGTTTTTCACCCTCAGGCTTGGTGGCCATTTTAGATCTGGAGCCCCGGAGGGAAGCCTGGTACCGGGTAAAAATGGCTACAACCAAGTCTCCAGCATCAATGAGAAGGGTGAGATAAGCACCTCTCGCCAGGCAGTGAACCGAAGTAGGCCAAAGTCACAGTTCCGAGAAGTAGTAGAGTGGAAGGCGATCGGGACAGGCCACTCAGGCTAAATCAAGGAGGTCCTCGGGCAAGAAACGAAACCGAAAGTAGACGACCGAGCCGAGGTGACTCGGGCGGTCCGTTGTTGTTCAATTACTGTCCGGCTGGCAAAGAAACAGAGCCCGGGGCAATGCCATGGAGCAGGCCTGAAAAAGTCAGAGATCTGTATCTTCGGCTCCCAAAGTCCAATCAAATTCTGTAAACGGATAATTGATCAGCAGGGCTGGGCCAGTAACAACCCGTCGTCCAAATCAGGATAGAAGTCAGGATAGACGGTGGTGGTGGCGAGGGTCCGGGGAGCCCTGTGCTCACGCGACCATCTTGGTTACGCGCCCACCTCTTCTTTGTTGATATTCTGGTAGTGTTCCATGATTCTTATTTTGAGTGACCCGATGGTGCTCCCGATATAGATTTTGTTACAGGGGCAAATAATGATGTAGATTACATACGTTGACGTACAGGTAATCCAATCCATGATCCGGATGGTAGTGTGTGAGTCATGTTGGTATTCCTTTTGTTCATTCGCTCCTAGTTTGCACACATTGCAATCATGGCAGATGTAGAATCCACAGGGCTTGGTAAGAAAGTTAGTCTTTGTTTTGGTCCTTTTGTCCTTGAATTCTGATTCACACAGAATTTGTTTGAGATTCTTAGCTCTACTGGAGCCCATTTGGGCATATACCTCCATTTGGTCGGTTAGTGATGAGTTGCTAGTTAGGAGGTACCAGTGTCTCTTCAAAGTTTTTCTGATGTGATGATGTCCGTTGTGATAATCTGTGAGGAACCGGATCTTATTGGGTATCTCGTTTTCTGTGACCTCTCTAGGTTTGAGTAAATCTTCTCTTGACAGTTTTTCGCAATCCTTAGATGTCTTCTCCAGGAGTTTTTCCGGGCATCCCAGATTGAGACATCTCTTGGTTAAGAGTTTTAACTTTCTTTATAGACCTCTAGTTTGATGCAATTTCTTCTCATGCGTTGATATTCCCCTTTAGGAATATTGCCAATGGTTTTATGTGGGTGCCAGCTATCTGCCAGAATGGATTTTGCTGATGTAGGTTTGCGAAAGGTCCTGGTTTGCAATTTGTTGTCTTCCACATATATGGTTAGGTCTAAGAAATCTATTAGGCTAGCTGAGATGTTATTGGTTGTTTGAATATTCCATCTGTTTGTGTTGATCTTGTGTAGTAACTCTTTCAGTATGGATTTTGTTCCCTGCCGATGCATAAAATATCGTCAATGTATCTACCCCAGTAGGTTATGTGGGTGGTATACTCTGTGAACTTATCGTCCCATAGCCAGTATTTTTCAACAAGCCCTATGAGAATGCAGGCATATGGAGGAGCGAATTTAGCTCCCATTGCACTGCCTTGGGTCTGTAGTTAGTGTTTGGAATTAAATGTGAACACATTGTTTGTGAGACAAAAGTGAAGCATCTCAAGGATCATCTCATTAGACTCTAAGAAATGAACTGATTTAGTAGCCAATGATTTATGAACTGCTTCTAGTCCATCATCGTGATGAATTGAGGTGTGCAGGCTAACCACATCAATTGTGGCTAGTAGACAGTCATTGTTCCATGGGATGTTGTTTAATTTGAGGAGAATATCCTTAGTGTCCCGAATAAATGATGGTAGGTCCTTCATGAGTGGTTGTAGCTGATAGTCGATGTATTCACCCAGTTTAGAGCATATAGAATTGATATAATAACTTCTAGGGTGGACAAAACAATTGTGATCACATGTCCCCCATTAGCAAGTAACACAGAGTATGAGCCTCATTGTACAAGAAGCAGTACACTGCTCCCCAATGATGATAAAATTAAGAAAGAATTCTTCTAATTGTACAGGCCAAATAAAATATAAAACTCCAATGCAGGATCATATAAATTAAGTATTGTCTGAAGAGATTTTACCAACAGAAACAAAGGATTCCAGCGACTGATGGCAAATCACATAATCCCCCTATACATGTCAAGAGGCAAGCAAGATATCTTAAATAGGGGAAACATTTTGAAGCTGCTAGGGGAGGTGCGAACATTACGTTTTATCGAAACAACAGACTTAATATCGGTGAAGTTTCTGCCAAACACACATAATCACTGACAGAGATAACTGCAACATCAGGGAAGTCAGAAAAAATAGCAAATCAAATTCTTGATGCCAAAGAGCAATTTGAATCATGGGGCAGAACATTAATTAAAATGTACACCACTGCGTTACCCCTCTCCATTGGCACATTGGGATAATAAGAATAGCACCCATTCTTTTGTATATTGGATTTTGCATAATGCTCGAGGACCCATGGGTACAGAAACAGTAACTCCAATTGAAAGAAGGCATAACTATAGGCATTGGTCACCGCTAATATCAAAAAACGTAAATATGAAATGACCAGTTACGGAACCAACATGTGCCCTGCAATCTGATAACCTAAATATATTTTCCTGGAATATTGCAGGTGCAATAACCAAGCTTACCGATAGGACTCTAATGGAAATCTGGGCTCTATGTGACATCATAGCACTGCAAGAAACCTGGCTGACAGGCTCAATTCAATTGCCGGGATTTACATTACACCAGGTGAATGCCGTAAAAACGAACCGCTTCGGAAGACCAAAGGGCAGTCCATCGGTCTACATATCAAACAACATTAAGGTAGAAACAGAACAAATGTCGACAACTTCAAATAATATACAAATAATAAGACTCAATTTTGGCAGCAATCACTGGATAATCTCTTTAATTTTCTTCAACATATACGCTCATCCAAACGTCCAAGATAAATCAATAATATTCAAAAAGTTAATACATGAAATATCCAAAGTAAGATATAATTCCCCGAATTGGGAAATAGCCATAACAGGAGATTTCAATACCCATCTTATTTTTACACCAGACGAAGACGACCAGCTAACAGTAAAAAATGAAATTTGGTCGGTTAAATCATCAAACGGCCCATCCATGGAGGAAACCTAATAAAGTAGGTAAGGAATTGGTCACCACTCTAGAACATTTAGGTTTGAGAGTAATCAACGGGAGAACACTGGATGATAATCCACCAAGTTTAACACATTATCGACCAACTTTGGGGTCTGTCATTGACTATACTATTCTTTCCTTGCCACTAATCCAACAACTAAGCACGTTTAAATTTAAGTGCACAACGGATAGCGATCATTCAATTCAGCAAATCGCAATAAACATACATCTGGACAGATTCCAGTCCGTTCCAACAATCGATGAGGGAAGTACAGTAACTACCCACAAACTAGTGAATTGGTCATCTAATCGACTTCCGGAATTCGCAGGCAAAGCCAAAACAATACTGGAGGATAGTATATTATCTTCCACCGTATTAAATGCCTGGATCAAATTTGTGATTTAAGTAACGAAACCGAAATCAAATTCAACATTGAGACGGACCAAAATCTATATTCACCCATCATTACAGAAAATCAAAGAGCTAAAAAAGGGCCTGAGAAGAGAAATAAGGAAGGTAAAAAAACAAGGAAACCAACCAGATGCATGGGGCAAGTTAAAACAACTTAAGAAGGAATTTAAGAAAAACGTTTGGTAAGAAAAAAGAAAAACAACAGATTAGTTCTGGGCAAAGTTGGTTTACAATTCCAAACAATCAAATGTCAAAGCATTTTGGAAAACAATAAATGATTTAAACAAGACTCACAAAGTAATAGCATCATCGAATGTTACAGAGGAAGATTGGGTTGCGTATCTAAAAAAACTTTTTATTGACGAAGAACAGCTGAAAGTAAATAAAAACAACAAAATTAAGAAAACTACTGAACGTGGGTTAGAAATCGGGATTAAATATTGCCATATCATGAGCTCGTACCCACTTTAGATGATACATTGTGTACGCTTACTTGAGTCGAAAATGTTATTAAATCAGGAAGAAGTGACAGTGCCCCAGGACCAAATGGCATCCCACAGGCCATATTTAAATTGGACCCAAAATATTGGGCCAATCCAATAATGCCACTATTTAAAGAGGTGGAAAATACAGGTATGATTCCAGATGGTTGGAGGGGATCTATAATAAACCCCATCTTTAAGGGTGCAGATAAAACAAAACCATCTAATTACAGATTAATAGCCCTTATTGACTCTGAAGCAAACTATTATGCATCAATAATATTGGAAGATCTAATAGAGTGGTCAAATGCTAAGAATCTGATTCCACCCCATCAAACAGGCTTCCGGAAAGGGTATGGTACCTCAATTAATATGTTAACAGTAGCAATAATTGCGGAAAAAAGCAAACGCCTAAAGAAAAAATTACAAATCTGCTTTATAGATCTGAAAGATGCTTTTGATCGGGTGGATCGACCCCTCCTATGGGCTAAATTAAGACGTTGGGTATACAAGAATTTTTTTTAAGAGCAATTGAATCATTATATACTGAAACAAGGATTCAAATCAAGGTAGGGGACAGGACCAAACTATCAAGGAAAATACCAAACGCAAGGGGTCTTAAGGAAGGGTGTGTGCTAGCTCCACATCTGTTTAACCTATTTATGGCAGATTTGACTACCCACCTGGATCTAGTTAACTCACATGCTCCAAGGTTACGTCCACTGACGATATCCCATCTAGCATACACTGATGACATTGTGCTGCTGAGTCATCGAGAAATCGGACTTCAAGGATTGATCAAAGAAACAGCGGCGTATACAAAACTTAACAAATTAGAAATAAACATTGCTAAAACAAAATCCATGCTTATTGGGAACAATCTCTGTGTCTCTTTAAAGATCAAGCTGGATAATGTAACCATAGAAGAAGTCAGTACCTATAAGTAATTGGGTTTTAATTTTGATAAAAAATTTTAACTTTCCTGCCCATCAGCAGTATGTGGTTAGGAAGAACAATGCTTTAATACACGCATACAGCTTGCTCCCAAAAAAACTAGAGGTCCCTCCTACCAACCACTTCTCTCTGTAATTAAAGCAAAATTGCTTCCCTCTCTAACCTATGCAAGTATGGTGATGCATGGTAGGGATTCCAAAATGTTAGACAGATTACAAATCAAAACATACAAACAGGTATTTCATTTGCCCTGTAATGCCTCCCCAGCCCAGATTCGTTTGGAATTTGGACTAAAACAGCCAAACATAGCAAGAAGGTACCAGTTCATTAAAACCATGCACAAAATACAAAATAATCAATCTAGCCCTCTAGTCAGTGCGTTATGGGAAGCCGTGTCCAACGATGACAATTCAAGTTACAATAAATATCTGTTCTCATCTTTACAACTAACCAATGCGGGTGATTTGTGGGACTTGAACTTGTCGCATCCTACGTTTTGTCAGGCCATGAATAAAGCGGCAAAAATTAATCCGTTAGTTGATGATAAAAGTATATTTTCACGGCGAGCCCATTGCTACCGGCAACTTACCTTCAGCTAATCTATCTGGTGCATCTTAAGAAAAATCTATTGGCCATGCGCCTAGGTGATCTACCGTCTCTGTCAGACAAACCACTTTGGCGAGGACTTTGTGCATTTGGTCTGTAAATGTCCCAAACTGAACAATGCATGTCGAGTACTTTTAAAGCGCTTATTTAACGAGCGAGGGATTCGTACGTGTAGAACAGCCATTATGAGAAGTCTGGACTCCACAGATCCCCAGCTAAATTGTAAACTGAAGTTTTTACAACCTCATGATAAAGCAGTAAAACAGGATTGTAAGTAGTATTCAACAACACAAGGATCCTGTCCAGATGCAAGATTATAAGACATCGATATGATGATAAAACAATAGCAGGATGACGATATCTAGAACTACCGAATTTCTGTCTCTTCTTACCGATGCATACTCTACACTAATAATCTGGTGAAGTGTCCCAACAATTATGAATTTAATGCATTTTAATAACGTTCTATTTTAACAAATCCATGATATTATTTTGTGTTGCACCAATATTTATCAATGTTTTAATGAAAATGGATTATAATTTTTTTATATGCATCTAACTTGTATTGTGACAGTTTTTATTAACTAATAACAATAAACTGAAATTGAAACACTGCACACTGGAAGTGTTCATTTATTATTTTTTTCCAGTGATCTATGAAAGGGCAATTTAATTGAACAAGGGAATTGGCCTGTTGTAATCACTGCTTCAAATGCCACCATAGACTGAGGCTGTGTCTAGTTAGCTCAGTGGAATTCACCATTTCAAATTGTGGGGATGATAAGGACTTACTTTGTGGCCTGAAACTCATCACACTCCTCCGACAGGGCCCAGGCACTGCAACACCTGACAAAGGAAAAACATCACAACCTTAAAGGAAACCAAAAAGGGCAAGAAAAGAAAAAACACAAAACAAACAGAGGAACAAGAGAAAATATAGACTATCTTCCACTCTCACCACAAGTACCCAGCATGACCCCTAAAGTGGCAAAGAAGACAGAAAAGGTCATGATGGGAGGACGTAAAGAGGTGGAAGTCAGATACAGAGAGAAGAGAGGCAGAAAGAACAGACATAGGGAGGATAGTATCACGTGGTGTAGAGGAGGAGAGAAATGCACCAATTATAAAGGAACAGGAGGCAAGTGCTCACAGTCCAGTGCATCCTGACCTGATAAGGAACCTGACCTGCACTAGGCACCCAACATGTTCCATCAGGTTGTCATCGGAAGTCTGATAGCAACAAGAATAGTGTAAGGAGGGAGTCAAATACTGAAGTTGGAGAGACATAAACCGAGATAGAGAGAGTGAAAAGAGAAAGAAGAAACAGGCAACAAGGCATCAATGTGAGTATATATAGTCTTTATTGCTTGATTAATTACAATCATTTCAATCACAACATGTTAATTCACCAAAATAAAACACAGCATCTTAATTCACCAAAATTAAACACATTTACATTTAAAACAAGAGATCTTCTTTTCACATAATACAAAAACAATGCCATAAATACATTTTAAAGTGACGGAGTGCTTTGCATACTATTTCCATGAATATCACAAAGGAATATTATCAACCAATAAGCATTCATTTGCCATCTTTTCAAAAGTGCTAATGTGCAGAAAGTACATCAGTTGGCTGCGATGGTAAACGGGCTGTTATTACATTTCAAATTAATACCATTGTAGCAAAAATATTTAATTAATGAAATTTAAAAAACGTTAAAATTAATTGCTACAAGGACATAGAATTAGAGGGAATCTGCCCTATATTAAACCTTTTTCAACCTTTTTACCAGTTGACATAGTAGTGGAACCGATTCACCGGATAATGACATGATTAATGCCGGACGTGCAGATCTCACACCACTCATCAGAAAATAAGGTCTAAGATTAATCAACTATGTACAAGAGTTTCCTGAGGCCATCCACAGAATCTACAATTAGAATCCGGCCACTGTTTGATCCAAGAACGGGTGCCCTCCTTTGTTGGATTTATACTCATACGTAGCCTTAGAAAATTTTTTTTAAACAAGGCATCAATGTGTTGCCGCTTTTTATTTATAAATTATCTAAAGGGATAATGTGGAGGGTCGGTGTCTTGAAAGCCCCAAAGGACGGCGACTCAAGAGCTGGAATTTGGACTCAAACCTTCGCAGGAAAAAGCTTAGAACATTGGAATGTAGAGATCTCCTTTGAACACAAGGGGCAGCAGCAGCCTCTAAAGCCTGATATAGGCCCGCTGCTCTCAACATTACAATGTCTTAATACACAGCCTCTCTCTTTCCCATGTCTCTCCAAAATATATGGATTTGGCAGAGAAAAGCAAAAGATAGTGCCTGTGCAGTCGGCCCAGGCAGGTCCAGACGGATACAGACATTCACACAGTTTAGTCACTAACCCATGTATTCAGTAAGATACGTTTAATCACTCACTTATAGAGTCAGTCACGCACCTACTAAATCATCCATTCAGACACTCATACACCCATTCATTCTTCAATACGCCTTTCCCTACATATATATATATTAAACATATTTAAACTTTACGGAAACACACAGTCACTGGATGATGTCATCAGTGATGTCACTGACCATGTCATGATTGATATAATATGTGACGTCCTCAGCAGTGCATTGCGGGGGCGCGAGTTATAGCTAGCTGAAAAACCTATAACGAGGGAATTTCACTGGTTTTGTACGAGTGAAATGTCCAACTAACTATAACGCCCCTGAAACCTTTAAGGTTTTTTAAATTCTAATTTCTAACTATAACGTGCCTGAACCCTATGGTTTTTTCAGTGAATTTCAAAGTTTTTTTTAAATGCTAATTTCTAACTATAACATGCCTGAAACCTATGGTTTTTTTTTAGTAAATATATATATATATATATGAAAAGTCAATCCCTCCACTCTTCAGAAGACTTTACCCCTCCGTGGCGAAGAAGACTAGAGACAACAGCGAAGTTTGGCAGGTAACTATTTGTTTATTAAAAGGACATTGGCACTACCGGTTTCAGCTCATGCCTTCTTCAGATGCCTAGTCCGTTAGCAGCGTTAACCCACCCAGGGATTCCTTTTAAGCTCCTCCTCCAAGTGGTGGCGGGCTCACCTGCTCCGAATTGATTCAGCATAACGTTAGCTTTGGGGACTACCAGTCCCAGAATACACCCTGCTTCACAGTCCAGATGCAGTGGTGGGGCTTCACTAAAAATTAAACTTGTAGCTGCCAAACTTCTAACTCTCTGCCAGATTTCTTAATAATGTGTCAAGCGCTTGCATGTCTAGAAAGGCATAAAGGCACAGAAACAAAAGACTGGAGTGTAGTGTGTTTACTGGCCATCACACTGCTGCGCTGTTAGTTATTCGGTTGTAACATGAACAAAGCAAAGGAATGAAGCAAACCATAATCCCCTTAACTCGACGTATGGCCACCAGAGTTCTACGGCCATGCACGCGCAGGTGCGTCTAAGGTAAATACGTGTGGATCTGTATTTACACTCACATCTTTCTGTGTGCATGTTTGTTTCTGTACAGGTGTGGGTGCTGAGTGTGTTAGTGTATGCGCATGCCCTCTGTATGTTTATACGCATGCACAAGCAGACACCCATAATTGAATACCATAAGAGTGTAAAGTGCTTTGAAGTCTGTCCAGCCTTTTGTACAACTATTGACACCTCTTCGCAGCACAGGAAACGCTGGTTTGTTTGTGCTGGAGCAGGTAACTGCCTCAACCTCCCCCCTCTGCCCCTTAAAAAAATGCTCCTCCACGGCTTAAAGCGATGCAAATAGAAGTTACTCCGGAGGATGTGACAAGAACATGTAAACACAATTAACGAGACAGCCACTAACAGTAGCCTTTGATTCCATGTGTACATGTCTGGCAAGGTGCCGGCCCCGCCACCCCAGGCTAACAGTCATGGTGTAATCCCTGGCAAGTGTCAGAACAATGCCACTGGATGCGCTTAAACACTGTCTTCTGGGGGCTTTGAGGGGAAAAAGTCACACAGAGCACTAGTGGGATCAGAGGAGTAACATTCAACAAAGAGCAAAGAAACTGTTGGATTGCATGTTTAAATCGCATTCTTGAACCACGCATCAACGGACCTCGTCACACTTGTGAGCACCCTCCTCGTGCCTGAAGTTCACAGGAATGTAAAACAGTCACAGTCTAGCTGCCAGAGGCATAATCAAGATATCCTTTCAAAGTGCCAAGAGGCGCCAATTCAAAGATCTGCAGCTAATCGAATGAGAGAAGTGATGTACCACAAACAGAGCAGCAGTGAACAGCAATTTGAGGAATAGTGAACAATTAGAGAAGTCCTGTACAGCAATAAGAGGACTAGTGAAGAGCAATTAGAGGAATAGTGTACAGAAATTAGAGGAATAGTGAACAATTAAAGGAGTCCTGTACAGCAATAAGAGGACTAGTGAAGAGCAATTAGAGGAATAGTGTACAGAAATTAGAGGAATAGTGAACAATTAAAGAAGTCCTGTACAGCAATAAGAGGACTAGTGAAGAGCAATTAGAGGAATAGTGTACAGAAATTAGAGGAATAGTGAACAACAATTAGAGAAGTCCTGTACAGCAATAAGACGACTAGTGAAGAGCAATTAGAGGAATAGTGAACAATTAAAGAAGTCCTGTACAGCAATTAGAGGAATAGTGTACAGAAATTAGAGGAATAGTGAACAGTAATTAGAGGAATAATGAACAGCAATTAGAGGAATAGTGAACAACAATTAAGGAAGTCCTGTACAGCAATATGAGGACTAGTGGCGAGCAATTAGAGGAATAGTGAACAGCAATTAGAGGAATAGTGAACAGCAATTAGAGGAATAGGGAACAGCAATTAGAGGAAAAGTGTACAGAAATTAGAGGAATAGTGAACAGCAATTAGAGGAATAGTGAACAACAATTAGAGAAGTCCTGTACAGCAATAAGAGAACTAGTGAAGAGCAATTAGAGGAATAGTGAACAGCAATTAGAGAGGTCCTGTACAGCAATAAGAGAACTAGTGAAGAGCAATTAGAGGAATAGTGTACAGAAATTAGAGGAATAGTGAACAGCAATTAGAGGAACAGTGGACAACAATTAGATGAATAGTGAACAGCAATTAGAGGAATAGTGAACAGCAATTAGAGGAATAGTGAACAACAATTAGAGGAATAGTGAACAACAATTAGAGGAATAGTGAACAACAATTAGAGGAATAGTGAACAACAATTAGAGGAATAGTGAACAGCAATTAGAGGAATAGTGTACAGAAATTAGAGGAATAGTGAACAGCAATTAGAGGAATAGTGAACAACAATTAGAGAAGTCCTGTACAGCAATAAGAGAACTAGTGAACAGCAATTAGAGGAATAGTGAACAGCAATTAGAGGAATAGTGTACAGAAATTAGAGGAATAGTGAACAGCATTTAGAGAAATAGTGAACAGCAATTAGAGGAATAGTGAACAGCAATTAGAGGAATAATGTACAGTATTTAGAGGAATGGTGAACAAATAAAGAAGTCCTGTACAGCAATAAGAGGACTATTGAAGAGCAATTTGAGGAATAGTGTACAGTAATTAGAGGAATAGTGAACAGCAATTAGAGGAATAGGTGAACAGAATTAGAGGAATAGTGAACAGCAATTAGAGGAATAGTGAACAGCAATTAGAGGAATAATGTACAGTATTTAGAGGAATAGTAAATTAAAGAAGTCCTGTACAGCAATAAGAGGACTAGTTAAGAGCAATTTGAGGAAAAGTGTACAGTAATTAGAGGAATAGTGAACAACAATTAGAGGAAAAATGTACAGTATTTAGAGGAATGGTGAACAAATAAAGAAGTCCTGTACAGCAATAAGAGGACTATTGAAGAGCAATTTGAGGAATAGTGTACAGTAATTAGAGGAATAGTGAACAGCAATTAGAGGAATAGGTGAACAGAATTAGAGGAATAGTGAACAGCAATTAGAGGAATAGTGAACAGCAATTAGAGGAATAATGTACAGTATTTAGAGGAATAGTAAATTAAAGAAGACCTGTACAGCAATAAGAGGACTAGTTAAGAGCAATTTGAGGAAAAGTGTACAGTAATTAGAGGAATAGTGAACAACAATTAGAGGAAAAATGTACAGCCAAGGCAAGTGTCTGTACACTGGATAGGAGCTGTGCACTTTCTGCTAACAGGAAGGCTCACTTGCTGCCAGGCCTCCCCTGGGCTTCAGGGCTGACCAGTGGGGCACTTGGCCTCTATTATTTCGTCAGGCCATCCTTGTGCTGCAAGCTGTAATGTGGTTCCCAGAACTCCCTGTGAACTGACAGGCCTTCTTGCCCTGTTTTCAAAGGTCTGTCCCTATATCACCAGGCCTGCCCGTGTGTTCTGGGCCTACTGCTTTTCTAGCAGTTTCTGTGTTCTCAGATCACATGATATGGTAATAGGTCATTAAGGCACCTAGGACCTGCCACAGTGCTCTCTGAGGTGTGGATTAACTCCCCTCCTAGTCCAGTAGGCGCAGATCTAGTACATGCTTCTTTCCTGCTAGGCCAGCCTCTACACGACCAGGCTTACCCTTTAAGCTACCTGTGCGCTGCCATTTTTGCTTCTCTGCTCCCACGTCTCCCCATTTACTCTCATACTGCCCTAAATGCCCCCACACCCGCCCCTGCTTCCAGGCCGCTGTACGCCATGCTCCGGAGATCAGTTGTCTTCAGCAGAATATTTTGTAGGTTTTATGTAGCGCTATAACCCTAGGTGTGGCATCCAGGCGCAGTCCACCTGGTCGAATATCATGGCTCATCCGATGCATCTGCATATATAGGTTCACAAAAACACTACACAACCAGATGACCCCTTTGCTTCCCAAAATAACCGCGAGGGCCCCCTCAGAAACTGCCCTGTGGGTGCCATTAGAAAAAAAGTATTCATCTAGTTTCTAGCGCCGCTGAATGTGTGGTCCACGCCACAAGTCCTTTCTTTCTGTCTGGAGCGTTCATTATTCATTATTAGTCATTGTTATTGACGCCTGCTGATGTTTTAACAACGCTGTGTTTTTTTAACAACAGTGAAGTGATCCACTGTTAAGGGATGTGCCTAAAATAACTCGTCCTTCATAAATACACCGCAGAGATGTAGAGTGGGGATCGGTGTACGGTGTGTGTCTGCCAGGCAAAGAGCAGCCGGGTGTGAAGTGTCTGCAGAGATTACAGCACAACTAGGGCATACCATCCAGTCACAAACACGTGCAGCAGCCATAAGCACGCATGCACAGAAGCAAATACATGTACCACGATACAAACACATACATGGTACGTACGCAAGCACAGACATGTGCGACACACAGAAGCAAAGATGCAAAAACTGAGACACACTCACAAACAGATCGCAAACATTTAAAATCATACACACGTGTACACACACACACCTCACATGCACACATTCCAAAATACGAATATAGATAGACTCACAAATGCACACGCACTAGCAAATAAACTCGGACACACAAACGGGCAAACACCTGTACAATGAAGAATGCATGCAGAATTTACACACACTCACATGCAAAAAGGAGCACAAAACCCGGTCCAGGTGTGCTCCTACCCACCTCCCTCCCCCCACCCCATCCCCCAGGTGTAAGCCACAGTCAGTGAGCAGAGGACCCTCTATGCACTATCTCAGGAGTTTCATAAAACACTTGAACAGATGTTGTCTCAAGACTGGATACAAACAAGTCTGCTTTTAACTACACGCCCATCTTATCACAGTTCTCAAACTTTCTTCGGTGCATTGCTCCCCTCCCCAGTCCATGCACTCGGTACTGCTATGAACTCTCCCAAAAATGTACCCGGGCAGCCAGTGTTCTGACCGCAGACGTGCCCTCACCCTGCACGAACAATACCCTGCTAGTGTCTGTGCTGCACCAATGCCCTAGCCCTGTACTGACCTCTATGCTCCTAGTGCCTGGCCTTCAGCAACGCACACACCCATTACTACCCCCTACGTGGGCAGTGTGTGAGCTGCAGCAGTGCCTGCGCCCAAGGTTTACCCTATGAATCCAGCACCCGACTGCAGCCGCCAGTGGCCTTACTCAGTACTGACCCTTGGATGTCAGTGTCCTGGCTGCGGTAGGGGCGGCACTGGAAGCGGTCCCTAAGCTATCAGTGCCTGGTAAGAAGAAGCACCCTCACCCAGATGGCAAATACAATATTGCATGCCCCCGGGACTTGGCCCACCCGGGGGCTAAATAATAACAAAGCGTGGGAGCCGGCGCTTCGTTTTTTTTTGGGGGGGGGGGCCAAAATTTGCGCTGGGTGCGCGAATCTCACCGATAAAAAATACTTTTTTTTTGGCCTCGGGGGTCCTTGTGGGACCCCCTGAGCAGGGCTAGGGGGTCAGGGTGTATCTACCCTGCCCCCTCTTCTTGTATTTTGCGTTTGTTTTTCTGTTTTCTTGGCTGCCAACACTTCCTGTATTGGAGTGTTGACAGACAATTAGAATAAAGCTTGTGGTCGGGAGGGTGCGTGGATCCAACACACTTCTATATATCGAAACTTTTATTTTTTGATTTTCTCAGCAACTACTGAAAGGATTTACACCATTTAAGAATAAGTGTTCTTTCTAAAAAAAGGGCTACCTATTTGCCAAATTTCGTGTAATTTCGTTAAGCAGTTCGGGCTGTAGCCGTGTCTAAACTTGCCTATGGAAAAAACACGTTTTGGGACCCCCATTTTTTCTCGGCCCCGCTTAGCAAATCTCACTGAAACTGTTTCGTTAAGCAGTTCGGGCTGTAGCCGTGTCTAAACTTTCCTATGGAAAAAACACGTTTTGGGACCCCCATTTTTTCTCGGCCCCGCTTAGCAAATCTCACTGAAACTTTCAGGATAGGAGCTGACCGTAGCCACAAGTTTTGAAACTTTGAAGAAGATTTGTCATTCGGCGCCAAAGTTATTGGGAAAACGAAAAATGCTTTTCCTATGGAAACTAGGTTCTAGCTGTAACTACTTCTGAAGTTGATCGGGAGCTGCATCGGCCCGGAGGGCGGGGAGTGCCGTAGTGAGCCTTTCCGAAAGCGCAATTGAATTAACTCAAGCATTGCTTATTGAATTAACTCAACGGTCTGCCTGGATCGTGGAAAGCTGCTCCACTTCATTGTAAATCACACCCACTCAGGGTGTCACAATTCAAATAAATGGCGTTTGAATTACGGAGGTGAAACTGGTATGCTGTTTGTGTGGCTGTCCATGAGGAAGGGGCGTTCTGTGGCGCTTCAATTTACCCAATTGCCTTGGAAGAAGTGAGGTTCCGTGACGATTTTACTCGTGTTTGTAACATTGTCGTAAATACATAATTTTGGTATCAGTGAACCGCAAATGATCCATTTAGTATATCCTGGTGTTTTCGCTATGCTACGAGCAAGAGCACTCCTGTTACCAACACATTTGTGATTTACCTATGGCATCCATCTTAGATCACGGAAGCCATTTTGTATTCCTTGCCCTCACATAGTCAATGGACACGCAATGACCTCTTTTTAATTAAGGACACGTAGGCCTTGGCCGGCGATTCACCTTGCAAGTGACACGTGCACCTTAGGCCAGCAACGCTGTGGCAGCATGACTCGGCAAGAACTGCCTCCCCAGCCTGAGGCCAGTCCTGCTATACTGGTTCTTGTGTTCGTTGGCCTGATCATGATTAGGCGGCCGAAGCTGGTAACCGTGCCCATTTACGACCCACAAACATTTCTTATCCTGTCTTTCTATCTTCTACACCTGGCTCTGCTCCTTTCCTTCTGGGCTTTTATTAGGGGGAGGTAACGAAATTTACGATGAGGCGGTCCGGGTCTTGAATGAAGAATTGACATGGGAGTATGATGGACTAGTGGGAACCCCTCGTTCGTAATGTTTTGACATCAGATACTGTTGACGATTCCTGTGCAACGCCAAATATTTATTGTTTAAGACACGAATGTTTAGAACTGTGGTAACATGTAAAGAATTTGCCTGAAGCCCAATATTTAGTATATAAGGAGCAATCCTCTTTGTACAAATCGAACAGGCTCCTAGATACTGCCCATGTGTAGTTTCTGTGACTTCTGTGTCCCTGCAGTAATAAACCTTTGGCCTTTGACGCCACCATCGAGAAGCCTGTGTTTCTGTTTGTTTGGGTACCAAGACAGGTTGAACTCCGGGGTCTTCGGGTGTTGTCCCTGACACCTCTGGACGGAACCAAAAAGTCCAGAACTCCAATTGGCGCCCAACTCGGGGCGACGTCATTCGGTACCGGTCCAGAAGCCTGAAGAATTCGAGGAGCTTCGTGTGAAGATTTCAGAGGGAGGCGCCCCACTTCATCGATCCCGGCATATCGCAAAAGTGGCCCCGACGTCCTCTTCCACGAGGGTTCCCCGTTCAGACGGCTGCAGTGCTCCGTTGCCTTGACCGTCGCCCTGTCTTGGACCCGAGGTACAGTCCTCCGTACGGCGAAACGTGACGGGTTTCTCCTTGGTGACGTCTTCAGTGCCTCAGTTAAGTATTCAGTGGTTGCTAGTTAAATATTTTGTGAGGATTGCTCCCGTTTGGATAATCCTTTTAGTTCTCAGTTCAGTTCAGTTCTGTAAGATTATCACTGGTTATTCTAGTTACGATAATCATTCTGTTCAGTTCAGGTATCGATACAATTGTCAGTTCTGGTAGGCCTAAGTTCTCGGTTCAAGTGCGCACCGTTTTGTGTTTTGTTTGTCTTGTGTTCCGGATTATAAAATGGTAAGTCAGAAAAATTGTATGTTGTCTTGTTTTAGTTGCAACAGTGATTCCCGGTTGGAGGACTCGTGTTTGGTTCCTCCGATTGGAACTCCCCTTTATGATCTATATTGCAAATTTGGTGTGGGCCCTATCTCTTATAATGAGGTATGGATCCGCTACACAGAGAAAGACGGTGTCCTTAGTTGGCCACTACATGGTAGTTTCGAACCTGAAGTTCTCGATAATCTAGAAAGAAGGTTGTTTAAGAAGAAAGCCCGGCCGGCAATGTTTGATTCTTTCCGTTATTGGCGAAAAGAATCTAAACAGAGAGAAATTAAAAAGCTGAAGAAAGAACAGAAAAAGCAAGAGTTGACTTTAGAACAGTCTGCTAGGCAGCTGCAACTCAACGAGTCTGAGAAAGCGATGGAGGTGGCCGATAGAGAGCGTAATTTAGCGATAGACAAGTGCTATCCTGCTTTGCCATCGAGTACGGCTAAGATAGTAGAGGACCCTGAAAAGGATCCCCTGTTGTCTTACTTGTTACGATCACCCCCACCGTATGCACAGGGTGCTACGGCTCCACCTATACCGAATGTTCAATTACCGGTTGCTGGACAACCTGGTGTCCCTGTTCTCGCTCCCCTGAATCAAGTTCCTATACCTCCTGTGGTCAATATTAATGTTCCTTCGACAACCCCTCTTCTAGGGTTGCCGACTTCTTTACCTATGCCTGTGTCGCTCACACCTGCTACTTCACAAGCTAATTCTCAAGCTACTCCTACTGTTCCTGATCTATCTGTTCCAACTGCTACTCTATTCACTGCCTCTGCTAATATTATGACTCCGCTTTCTGTTCGTCGAAGAATCACTGATTCTGTCTCTAATATTCTATCTCCCTTCTATAAAACTCTGATTAAGACTCCTACCTCTGACTCTGTGCAGAGACGTAGTCAGCTTCCCAGTACTAAGGAAAGAGGAATACTAGATTCCACTGCTCTTAGATGGGTTTCGAAAGTTGGAAGATATAATGTACAAAATGTATTAGATACATTTATGCAATGGAACGAACCGACACAACGATATGTGTTCGATGAAATGTGTTTCCTTCTACGTGAGGAATTGGAAGAGGATGACCCTGAATCAAATTTAGGAGAATTAATTAATGTTCAGAAAGAGTTTGCTACGGGTATGATAGTTGGTCAAAATATAAAAGAAGCAATGGAACTAATTTTAAGTTATAGATCCGACTCATCCCTTCTTTCACCGAGAGAGTTAGAGAAACGTAGTACGAAACGAAATCGTCAATATCCAATGAGAGAGGTTCCACCAATTTGGCGCGAAGCTGTGCAAGCTAATGCACCGCTTGGTATTGCGGCCGCTCCGGCCCAATTCCAGAGAGTCTGGATACATATTCCATGGAAACGAGCTGAAGTGTTAGCAGTAAAACAGGCCTTGCCAGATCCGCGTAAAAATCCTGCAGGGTACTACAAAGAGTTGGCTCAAACAGTTGACGCTTGTGTATTGAATCTTGCTGACATAGATCTGCTATTTGGTAACGTAGTACCGCAACCAATTTGGGCTAAAATTCGTAAAGAGAATCATCCAGTTGCCCTAGGTGGTGACTGGGCAGCTATAACTGCAGCGGATGGTCAACAAATAGGTGGTTCCAAACCTGAACCTTTAATTGCTAATTTGCCTGGTAGAATAATCGATTTAATGAAAACCTTGATGCCAGCATTGCGCGTTAACTGGGACAAATTGTCCGCGTGCAAACAAAAGAAAGACGAAAGTGTCTCCGACTTTTTCACAAGATTCGAGGAGACTTTCGTGGATCATAGTGGTCAGGATATGAGCACAGAAGGGGGCCAGAGATTATTTGTCGATAAATTTGTGCACAATCTGTTGCCAGAACTTAGTAGTAAATTAAAGAATTCTGAAAGTGCGTGGGCTGTCTCTACGACTGCGCAAATACTTGCGACTGCTCAGTACTACGAAAATAGGGATAAAGAAGAGAAGGAAAAATCAGATAAAAAGACGAAAGATTTAAAAACTAAAGTACTTTTACAGCAAGCTTATCCGCCTCGCACGAATCAAACTAATATGCAGCAAGGGTCATATCAAAGAACGGATTATAATTTTCAAAGACCACAATATCAATGGAATCAATGTGCTTATTGCAAAAAGGAAGGTCATTACAAAAGTGATTGTCCAGTTCGGGCGCAAAATAATGATGCGGCCGCTCAGAGAGGTCGTGGTAGTTCTATGCAAAACTCTAGAGGTCGAGGACGAGGTGCTATGCCTCCACAGACAAGTGATCGCCCCTCTAATTATTTTGACCAGCGTAATGGACAATCTGCCCAACAGAATAGGTCTCCACAGTATCATGTTGAAGACTATTATGAAGCTAGTGAGGAAGGTCAGCAAAGTGAATACTAGGACAGCCATGGACAAAGAGAGGGAGTAGTATCAGTACCAGTAGATCAGAGTGGGCCTTATGTCGCGGTAGCAACATCAGGTATAGTCGAACCGTTTCTGTTGGATACTGGTGCAGCAAAAAGTTCTATCATACATGCAAAACTCCCTGGCGCACCTTTGTCTGGCTCAACAAACGTTTCAGTAGGTTTTTCGGGCGCCCCTGTTCACAACCCTGTTTCTGGTCCTTTGTCTATTTCTGTTGGACCCCGTCAATTGAAAGCACCCCTGATTTTGACGACAGGTTGTAACGAAAATCTGCTTGGTTTAGACTTGTTAAAACGCCTGTACGCGACATTGTACTGTTCTCCAGCAGGTGTACAGCTTACGTTGGGTAAAAGAATAATCTCCCCGATGTACTTGTCGATGGATGCGCTCCCACCAGAGCTGCGTTCACTCCCTGATACTCTTTGGGCGACTGGTCCTAATGATGTAGGTCTCTTGGAAATTCCACCCTATATAGTAACTTTGAAAGCAAATGTCAAACTTCCACGAATTCCACAATACAGAATCTCTAGTGAAGGTGAGCGTGCGCTCCTACTGATAGTACAAGACCTGATCAAGAAAGATGTTGTAGAAGAGACTAGAAGTAATGTCTGTAATAGTCCTGTACTGCCTATTTTGAAACGAACTGACCCTACAAAGCCTCCAGTATATAGGTTCGTAATTGATCTTAGAGAGGTTAATAAAATTGTGATCCCACAGTTTCCTGTGGTTCCAGACATTACTGCATTGTTAACGTTGATTCCTGCTACAGCAGCATGGTTTTCGGTTGTCGACTTGAAAAATGCCTTTTTCAGCATTCCGATAGCCGAGGAAAGCAGAGATATCTTCGGTTTCTCTCTAGGAGGACGAAGTTTTAGATTTAAACGCGCTCCACAAGGTTATTGTGAAAGCCCATCCATTTACAGTCAAGCATTAAAAAGCCAGTTGGATTCCTTCGTACTTCCTAGTGGTTCTGCTTTAGTACAGTATGTCGATGATCTTCTAGTGGCTGCCGATGACAAGGAAACTTGCAAAACAGCTACGATTTCTTTATTGCATCACTTGTCAGATTTGAATCATAAGGTGTCACCTTCAAAAATGCAATACTGCTGCCAAGAAGTGACCTACCTAGGTCATCTCTTGTCAAAGGAGGGAAGGAAGTTGACCCCAGAAAGAATAAAAGCAATTACACAGATGAACGTTCCTAGCACGCAGAGAGAAGTACGTGCCTTTTTGGGTATTACCTCATATTGTAGGCAATGGATCCCAAATTTTTCTCTTCTAGCAAAACCATTAGTAGCCTTGACTAAGAAAGGTGTTCCGAGTCCGGTACCATGGTCTGTTGAATGTCAGCAGAGTTTCTCTGAGTTACGAAATGCACTGTGTTCAGCACCTGTATTGGGTACACCCGACTACAGTAAGCCGTTCACGCTCTATGTCCACGAGAGAGAAGGTTGTGCATTGAGTGTTTTGACGCAGAAATTTGGTGATAAACAACGCCCTTGTGCGTATTTTTCATCAACATTAGATCCAGTAGCTAGAGCATTGCCTAGTTGCTTGAGAGCTACAGCCGCAGCTGCAGCTTCCATTCGACAATCTGCTGGTTTAGTAATGAACAACATGCTAGCAGTCATGGTTCCTCATGCTGTGGACACACTCATGAACCGAACCAAGACGCAACACCTTACCAGTGCTAGATTATCAGGTTATGAACTAACACTGTTAGCTAGTCATATTCAGATCAAAAGATGCAATGTATTGAATCCAGCAACATTGTTGCCGACTAGTCAAGAGTCGAGTGATTCCGAACCACACGACTGTTGTTTCAGAACTGAGGAAGAAACAAAAGGACGAATCGACTTAAAAGACACTCCGTTGTCAGATCCAGATGGCACGTTGTATGTTGACGGGTCTTGCTTCAAATTGGAGAATGGTGATGTGACTGCTGCTTATGCAGTAACGACTTTGAGTACGATTGTGGAGACTGCAAGAGTGAGTCAGAATTCTGCCCAGGCTGCAGAATTGATCGCGCTAACAAGAGCGTGCGTTTTAGCTAAGGGAAAGAGAGTGAACGTGTTCACAGATAGTCAGTACGCGTTCGGCGTGGCCCATAGTTTTGGCCGTTTGTGGAAAGAAAGAGGTTTCATTACGTCCCATGGGACTAAGATTCAACATGGTCAGCTAGTTAATGACTTATTGGAATCTCTAACCTTACCTACTGAAGTTGCGATTGTGAAATGCAGTGCTCATAAAGCAATCACGGATGATGTTGGTCGTGGGAATGCTTTTGCTGATGAGACTGCAAAACAGACAGCTAGAAATATGATGAGTAGAATGTATGTTGCAACGTCTGCAAGATGGATTTCTGAGTCTGGAATGTGTGAAGACACAGTGGAAAGCGTGAAAGAAATTCAGAAAGAGGCGACTGAGGAGGAAAAATGTGCATGGAGAGAGAGCACGGGTAAATTGGACTCGAGTGGGTGTTGGATTGACTTGTCGGAACAACAGCGTTGGATGTTGCCTGATGCGTATGTGCTTGCAGTAGTGACGATGGCACATGGAACAGCGCACATCAGTTCAAAAGGGATCAGGAAGATGTTGGCTCCGGTCTGGAAGAATGACGGGATTAGTAGGTGTGCAGAGAGAGTGGTGAGGAATTGTATGGTATGCTTGATGCATAATCCTGGCAAGGGAATCCCCACACCTGCAGGTCACTTCGCTCCTCCTTGCTGCCCCTTTGAAGTGATCCAGCTAGACTTCATCCACATGGATCGTTGTAATAACCTGAAATACGTCCTAGTGGTAGTTTGTGCTTTCTCCAGATGGATCGAAGCATACCCACTGAAGGACAATACTGCCTTATCCACTGCCAAAATTCTCCTTAAAGAATACTTCCCCAGATACGGAATGCCACGGATTGTATGGTCAGATAACGGAAGTGAGTTCGTAGGGAAAGTTATGCAGAGTGTGTGTGCCGGCCTAGGGATTAGACAGAAATTTCATAGTGCGAATCATCCCCAGTCCGCGGGTTTAGTCGAGGGTTACAATGGCACCCTTAAACTGAAACTCGCTAAGATACAAGCATCCACGGGTTTGTCCTGGCCAGACGCATTGCCTTTGGCTTTGCTATCAACAAGAGCAACTGTACATTCTAGAGTAGGGCTTAGTCCCTACGAAATAGTTTTCGGTCGTCCTGCAAATGTTTGGGGGGTACCTAGACCGAAAGAATTTAAGCAGCTGGAATACCCAATGTTAATTGATTACCTTTTCGACTTGACTGCTAAATTGAGTCTTATTCACCAACAGGTTATCGACGCATTGCCAAAGCCACCGGAGAGTCCAGGCCATCAGCTGAAACCGGGTGATCAGGTGGTCATCCGAAATTTTGCAAGAACAAAAAACCTTCAGCCCAGATTTATTGGCCCTTTCCAGGTCCTGCTAGCAACGAGAACTGCTATTCGTGTGGCCGGAAGAAGGAATTGGATCCATACGACTCATGCTAAACGTGTGCCTCTGCCACTTCCTTACGACAACTGGGTAAAGAAAGGAATCAGTGCCTCTGAAACGGAACAAGTCCCCAGGTTCATACCTTTCAGCGATGCAGAACTAATCACGGATTCACCAAATTCTGACTCTCCTCCTGAAACGGCTCTTTTGAACCCTGAACATTTGTCATCTGCACCAAAAGAACATTTGTCATCTGCGAACGTGAACATTGCCACGTCAGCCGAAAATACATTGTTTCCAGATCAGACAGCTCCTGCAAGACTGAGATACAACTTACGTTCTCGCAATATGGACAAATAAAGCAGGAAACTGCCTATTTTCAGATTTGAATTTGCTATACATTGCCTCCAGCCAGGAAGTTTGCTAATACTTTGTAGCGTTTCTTTTTGTTTTAAAATTGCCTTGCCGTCTGGGTAGCCGTAGGGTCGTGGCTGTGTGCCTAGTTGAATCTGCAGGGGTCTGACACAAGGTCGATCTTTCTGTTAGTTCTGGGAACTCCCAGGGCTGATAGAGGCATTTTCATCTACGTACACATCATCAGTGGTCGCGAACGGTCGTAGAAGATGGAGCTTCCTGAGCTACAACGAGAAAATGTAATTTATGTTCGCAGAAATAGACTGTACAGAATACTACACAGCAAATGCTTTCTAATGCAATGTGCAGTTACATTTTTAATTGTTTTGATGACGCTGGTGGGTGGAATCGTCTTTGGCGTACATTTGATTTTTGTGCCAATAGCTACAGTACCCCCCCTTGATCCTACTACTTCTACGGTTTCTTCTATGCATTCTTTTCACTCATTTCCTGAACACGAACAAGCTCGACGCTCAGAATTTATTAATAATACATTTGTACAGCTCTTGCATCAACACCAACTGATAGTTAACACTACAAACTGCTGGGTGTGTGGCTTGATACCTCACACTATGGATAAAGGCATTCCCTATCTAGTCTTGCCTTTTAGCTATAATGGATCATTTCAGGCCTTTCAGACCATTTTCTCATATGCCCTTGAGACCTATCCTTCGCGTCCACCACGGTCCACTAAATACAACTCAGCCAACAAAGCTTTAGTCCAGGGAATTATTGATATGATTAAAGACGTCAATAATACTCCATCTTATCCTAGAGATGAATTACTGGTGTATCTGAGTTGGAACTCTACAGAGTATCGCCTTAGTTTGGGAGAAAGCAAGCGTAAAAGCTCCACTTCAGTTTGGGTCGTGCCCCACCGAGGTCAGGTCTGTTTGCAAGGAAATGGGAAAAATCCGAGAGCTCAGCTAGGGAAGAGTGAGTGCGTTGAGACTTACGTATTTCCGTCTAACTCCTCCCCTGCCTTTCTGACTGCTAGGGGTACCTACTTCATTTGTCAGGACAGAGCATATACATGGCTGCCTGCTGACTTTTCAGGTTCATGTTATATTGCTCGATTGTTACCCCCGACATACACTGCTTCTTCAGATTATCATAAACCCAGATTAGCAAGAGGTGTCTTCAGCAAGGAAGATACCGCTGGTCAAGAAGCTGGAGACTTCTTCAAAGGTTTCCTTCCGTTTTGGGGGCCTATGGCCAATAGTAGAAATCTACGCCAACTAACACGGGTAGTTGAATCTACTATTACGGAAACTGCAGGTGCCCTTAGTAACTTAACAGCTGAGCTTCAGGCGGATCGTCTCATGACGTTGCAGAACCGTATGGTTCTAGACGTAATACTTGCAGATCGAGGTGGGGTATGCAGAATGATCCAATCGAGCTGCTGTGTCTTTATTCCAAATAATGCTCCAACAGTCTATGAAGCGATCTCTAAGCTACATAAGATTTCCGACTCTATACACGTAGATCAGGGAAACTGGTCCTTCATGGAGTGGTTTTGGACTCTGGTATCAGCGTGGGGATGGAAGGTTCTGATGGTTATTGGTGTCATCTTAGTATTTCTGTTCTCGTGCTGTCTTATTATCCAGTGTGGTCCCGCTCTGTGTAGTCTCTGCGCTGCAACCTGTTTCAGGAAACCACCTGCATTAGGAGAAAAGGCACGAGGCAGGATGATGATACAACGACATGTCGCTGACCTAATGAGCATAGAAATGGACTCTGACTCTGATATAGACTGAGTAATTGCCTATGTAAGGGCAAAAGGAGGGTCTGAGGTTCCGTGACGATTTTACTCGTGTTTGTAACATTGTCGTAAATACATAATTTTGGTATCAGTGAACCGCAAATGATCCATTTAGTATATCCTGGTGTTTTCGCTATGCTACGAGCAAGAGCACTCCTGTTACCAACACATTTGTGATTTACCTATGGCATCCATCTTAGATCACGGAAGCCATTTTGTATTCCTTGCCCTCACATAGTCAATGGACACGCAATGACCTCTTTTTAATTAAGGACACGTAGGCCTTGGCCGGCGATTCACCTTGCAAGTGACACGTGCACCTTAGGCCAGCAACGCTGTGGCAGCATGACTCGGCAAGAACTGCCTCCCCAGCCTGAGGCCAGTCCTGCTATACTGGTTCTTGTGTTCGTTGGCCTGATCATGATTAGGCGGCCGAAGCTGGTAACCGTGCCCATTTACGACCCACAAACATTTCTTATCCTGTCTTTCTATCTTCTACACCTGGCTCTGCTCCTTTCCTTCTGGGCTTTTATTAGGGGGAGGTAACGAAATTTACGATGAGGCGGTCCGGGTCTTGAATGAAGAATTGACATGGGAGTATGATGGACTAGTGGGAACCCCTCGTTCGTAATGTTTTGACATCAGATACTGTTGACGATTCCTGTGCAACGCCAAATATTTATTGTTTAAGACACGAATGTTTAGAACTGTGGTAACATGTAAAGAATTTGCCTGAAGCCCAATATTTAGTATATAAGGAGCAATCCTCTTTGTACAAATCGAACAGGCTCCTAGATACTGCCCATGTGTAGTTTCTGTGACTTCTGTGTCCCTGCAGTAATAAACCTTTGGCCTTTGACGCCACCATCGAGAAGCCCGTGTTTCTGTTTGTTTGGGTACCAAGACAGGTTGAACTCCGGGGTCTTCGGGTGTTGTCCCTGACACCTCTGGACGGAACCAAAAAGTCCAGAACTCCAGAAGGAGAATGTTTCTCCGAAACGCATCGGCAGTAATAGAGGAGAGTGCAAATTGGACTAAGATGCCCGCTTGAAGTGGAGTAATAAATGGAAAGTAACCAACCTGATTTAGGAGTGCGGACTCATTTTGGGGACAAAACTTTGTGATATATATATATATATATATATATATATATTCACTGAAAACAAAACATAGGTTTCAGGGACGTTATAGTTAGTTGGACATCTCACTCATACAAAATGATAGAAATTCCACTGTTATAGTTAGTTGAGCTAACTATAACTCGCGCCCCTGCAATGCACTGCTGATGACATCACATATTACATCATTCATGACATGGTCAGTGATATCACTGATGACATCTCAAATGACATAATGGATGACATCACTGATGACATCATCCACGTGAAAATCTGATGCACCTCATAAGACCCTAATATAACACTTGATACACCCACTCTAAAATACAGACTATACATTTCGAAACCATGAACACATCAATTCCAATTATTACATATCCACTCACTAATTCCTAGGTCTACACACACATCCATTCATTCACCCATAGTCACTCATACATAGTCAGCCATCAATACAGCATTATCATATCCAGTCACATATCTATACAGACACACACACACAACGCCTCTCATTCATAGAGTTATTCACACACATAGTCAGTAATGGAAATATTCAATCGTACTTTCATTTACTCACCTGTACAATTATACACATACCACCTCACTTATTTAAACATATACTAACACATACTTACACTCCAATACAATAACTAATACAAGCACACACCGATCCATACAGGCACTCTCACAATCACTCACTCTCACATATAGTCATTTATACAGTCCAACACTCACATATACTGTCTTTCACATATGCAGTTACTCACACATGTACCACTGAGGCATCCATTCACTCACCAACACACCCATACACACACTCACCCAGCCATACAGCTCTTCACAGATACAGACTTGAACACATATACCCAGTGAATTATCCACTCACATCTATGCACAGTCACACCTCCCACACACCCACACAGACACTCAGGCACCCAGACAGATACTCAGACAACCAATCAATAGCCCATATAGCTCCTCATTTAGCTGCTAACCAACCCATGCAACCACTTACACACCAACTGACAACCGAAACTGTGTGAATGTCTGTATCAGTCACTAATACCTGCATTAAGTAAGATACAATCACTCACTTATACAGTCAGTCACACACCTACTTAATTATCCATCCTGACTCTTATACACCCATTCATTCTTCAATACACCTTGGCAAATATATATAAAACATTTATATTTTATAGAAACACATGGTCACTGGATGATGTCGTCATTTGAGATGTCATCAGTGATATCATCAGTGATGTCAATGACCAGGTCATGAATGATGTAATATGTGACGTCATCAGCAGTGCATTGCGGGGGCGCGAGTTATAGTTAGCTCGTGAACTGCGCATGCACAGTTCACAGAAGACGTAATTCCTACACGGACACGAGGAGGACGACGCGGGAAGAAGAAAGACACCACGGCTTCTGTTTTCTTTTGTGCTTTTTAAAAGGAAGGCTGTGTGCCCCCCTTCTTTTAGTATTTTTTGGGCCCTGGGGGCCCCATCCCCCCACATCTATGCACAGTCACACCTCCCACACACCCACACAGACACTCAGGCACCCATACAGATGCTCAGACAACCAATCAATAGCCCATCCCCCAGGGCTTGAGCCATTTAGAAAATAAAAAATAAACTGGAAGGGGCCATGCGGCCACCCTCCCAAGGCAGTGGTGTAAATGTAAATGTAAATGTATTTGAGCTTGTAAAGCGCACTGCTACCCGTCCGTAGGTTTCCTGGCGCTGTATAACTCTGGGGAACCCGTCCTGGCTTTCCCTGTGGGATGGTCCCTGCTGGGAGTCCCCAAGGTGGAGCCAGGCATCCCTGGAATTGATGGGGCCGTTATGGAGATTAGGCAAGCTAATGCCCAGAGTTGCCGAGTGGAACCCCTGATTAGAGTAAGCACCGAAGCGAGAATTATCGAGTCCGCTGACCCAAGTCCACGACCCTGCCGCGTCGGGAATTGAACCCTGGTCCCGGGCCGACTTCTGCTCCCGGGTCTGCCGCCTCTAACCAGTGGTGCCCCTGAGTGATGTGGTGGTGTCCCCGAGTGATGTGGTGGTGTCCCCGAGTGATGTAGTGGTGTCCCCGAGTGATGTAGTGGTGTCCCCGAGTGATGTAGTGGTGTCCCCGAGTGGTGCCCCTGAGTGATGTGGCGATGTCCCTGAGTGATGTGGTGGTGTTCCTGAGTGATGTGGTGGTGTTCCCGAGTGATGTGGTGGTGTTCCCGAGTGATGTGGTGGTGTTCCCGAGTGATGTGGTGGTGTTCCAGAGTGATGTGGTGGTGTTCCAGAGTGATGTGGTGGTGTTCCCGAGTGATGTGGTGGTGTTCCCGAGTGATGTGGTAGTGTTCCCGAGTGATGTGGTGGTGTCCCTGAGTGATGTGGTGGTGTCCCTGAGTGATGAGGTGGTGCCCCTGAGTGGTGCCCCTGAGTGATGTGGTGGTGCCCCTGAGTGGTGCCCCTGAGTGATGTGGTGGTGTCCCTGAGTGATGTCCCTGAGTGATGAGGTGGTGCCCCTGAGTGGTGCCCCTGAGTGATGTGGTGGTGCCCCTGAGTGATGTGGTGGTGTCCCTGAGTGATGTGGTGGTGTCCCTGAGTGATGTGGTGGTGTTCCTGAGTTATGTGGTGGTGTCCCTGAGTGATGCGGTGGTGTCCCCGAGTGGTGCCCCTGAGTTATGTGGTGATGTCCCTGAGTGATGTGGTGGTGTTCCCGAGTGATGTGGTGGTGTTCCCGAGTGATGTGGTGGTGTTCCCGAGTGATGTGGTGGTGTTCCCGAGTGATGTGGTAGTGTTCCCGAGTGATGTGGTAGTGTTCCCGAGTGATGTGGTGGTGTCCCTGAGTGATGTGGTGGTGTCCCTGAGTGATGAGGTGGTGCCCCTGAGTGGTGCCCCTGAGTGATGTGGTGGTGCCCCTGAGTGATGTGGTGGTGCCCCTGAGTGATGTGGTGGTGTCCCTGAGTGATGTGGTGGTGTCCCTGAGTGATGTGGTGGTGTTCCTGAGTTATGTGGTGGTGTCCCTGAGTTATGTGGTGGTGTCCCTGAGTTATGTGGTGGTGTCCCTGAGTGATGCGGTGGTGTCCCCGAGTGATGTGGTGGTGTCCCTCAGTGATGTGGTGGTGTCCCTCAGTGATGTGGTGGTGTCCCTGAGTGATGTGGTGGTATCCCTGAGTGATGTGGTGGTGTCCCCGAGTGATGTCGTGTTGCCCCTGAGTGGTGCCCCCGAGTGATGTGGTGGTGTCCCCGAGTGATGTGGTGGTGTTCCCGAGTGATGTGGTGGTGTCCCCGAGTGATGTGGTGGTGTTCCCGAGTGATGTGGTGGTGTCCCCGAGAGATTGTGGTGGTGTCCCTGAGTGATGTGGTGGTGTCCCCGAGTGATGTGGTGGTGTTCCTGAGTTATGTGGTGGTGTCCCTGAGTTATGTGGTGGTGTCCCTGAGTTATGTGGTGGTGTCCCTGAGTGATGCGGTGGTGTCCCCGAGTGGTGCCTCTGAGTGATGTGGTGATGTCCCCGAGTGATGTGGTGGTGTCCCTCAGTGATGTGGTGGTGTCCCTCAGTGATGTGGTGGTGTCCCTGAGTGATGTGGTGGTGTCCCTGAGTGATGTGGTGGTGTCCTCGAGTGATGTCGTGTTGCCCATGAGTGGTGCCCCCGAGTGATGTGGTGGTGTCCCCGAGTGATGTGGTGGTGGTGGTGTTCCTGAGTGATGTGGTGGTGTCCCCGAGTGATGTGGTGGTGTCCCCGAGTGATGTGGTGGTGTCCCCGAGTGATGTGGTGGTGTCCCTGAGTGATGAGGTGGTGCCCCTGAGTGGTGCCCCTGAGTAATGTGGTGGTGCCCCTGAGTGATGTGGTGGTGTCCCTGAGTGATGTGGTGGTGTCCCTGAGTGATGCGGTGGTGTCCCCGAGTGGTGCCCCTGAGTGATGTGGTGATGTCCCTGAGTGATGTGGTGGTGTTCCCGAGTGATGTGGTGGTGTTCCCGAGTGATGTGGTAGTGTTCCCGAGTGATGTGGTGGTGTCCCTGAGTGATGTGGTGGTGTCCCTGAGTGATGCCCCTGAGTGATGTGGTGGTGCCCCTGAGTGATGTGGTGGTGTCCCTGAGTGATGTGGTGGTGTCCCTGAGTGATGTGGTGGTGTCCCTGAGTGATGTGGTGGTGTTCCTGAGTTATGTGGTGGTGTTCCTGAGTGATGTGGTAGTGTTCCCGAGTGATGTGGTAGTGTTCCTGAGTGATGTGGTGGTGTCCCTGAGTTATGAGGTGGTGCCCCTGAGTGGTGCCCCTGAGTGATGTGGTGGTGTCCCTGAGTGATGCGGTGGTGGTGGTGTTCCCGAGTGATGTGGTGGTGTTCCTGAGTTATGTGGTGGTGCCCCTGAGTTATGTGGTGGTGTCCCTGAGTGATGTGGTGGTGTTCCCGAGTGATGTGGTGGTGTTCCTGAGTTATGTGGTGGTGTCCCTGAGTTATGTGGTGGTGTTCCTGAGTTATGTGGTGGTGTCCCTGAGTTATGTGGTGGTGTCCCTGAGTGATGCGGTGGTGTCCCCGAGTGCAGGATGGTGAGGTGAGGGCAGGAGGAGAGGGAGGTAAGGGCAACGGCTGGTCGAGGGATATAGTAGACCAGGGAGTGTGGGAGAGGGGAAAGAGGGACAAGCATTTGCAATGCAATAGGTCTCGCATTTACGAGTGTTTGAGCTATTGGAAATGCAATAGCTTAAACTCTTGCAACTGCGAGACCTATTGCATTGCAAATTACTAGTTCCCATGCGGCGCTTTCACATTAATGGAGGCCGTGCCCCTTCTTTTGCGCAAGAAGTATCTAAAGAAATGGGCGTGGCCGACATTAAAGTGAAACCATGGCATGTGGCGCTTTGACCAAAAAAAGCATCCGTTTGGCAAGTTGACAAACGGATTTTTTTTTGTAAAAACACCCCATGCTGCGGTTTGACTTTAATAGCGCTGTGCCCCTTTCTTTAGATGCCGCTTGTCTAAAGAAAGGGGCGTGACCTCCATGAATGTGAAAGCGCCGCATGGGTGCTAGTAAACAAAAAATAAGTATGCGCGGCCGCTATACTTAAAGCTATAATAAATAAATAAACGCGGCTCGTATAGTTAAAGCGGACCCCCATTAGTAAATAAAATAAAAGTGGGCGGTGTGCTGCGACGTAGTGGGTGGCATAGGGGCAAATCATTAAACAAAATAGTGCTCACAGCCAAGATAAAGCAGACCGCGTAAAAAGACAAGTAAAAGGTCCAGTCGTTATGGGAGGTAACAAATGCAGACAAGGTGGTACAAAGAAGGGACTAACAAGCCTAATAACAAATCGGAAGCCATTGTTTACAATTACAAATATGGCCGAAGAGTGGGCGGGGCTTCAAAGCCATACTCCAATACTGCATGCCTCGCACAGCGCATGCGCCGCCGAGGCTCAACCTAAAAATGAGCGCGGTGAGGCAGTATGGAGCCGAGGTTCTAGTTGCTTTTGTTTATGCAGTTAAGAAGTCTGGATAGGATTCACTATAAGCTGAACTTGCCTGGTGGATTGACTGCTGTGCGGCTGTAATGTGTATGGATGTTTAGGTTGCTAGGGTAACATGGAGTTAATGTTGAGGTATTGGGAATTCAGGAACAAGCATTTGCAATGCAATAGGTCTCGCATTAGGAAAGTGTGAGCTATTGGTATTGTAAATGACATTTTTTTGTGTTGGCTTTGAAAATATATAATTTAATAGCATTGTTATTCGCAAAGCCAATAGCTTACACTTTCCTAATGAGAGTCCTATTGGCTATGGCAATGCTTGTTAGTAGCAAGCAAGGACAGTGCTGTTGTGGTGCTGAGTGATGCTGTTGTGGTGCGGAGTGTTGATGTGGTTGGGCTGAGTGATGATGTGGTGGTGTCCCAGAGGGATGTGGTGGTGTCCCAGAGTGATGTGGTGGTGTCCCAGAGGGATGTGGTGGTGTCCCAGAGGGATGTGGTGGTGTCCCAGAGGGATGTGGTGGTGTCCCAGAGGGATGTGGTGGTGTCCCAGAGGGATGTGGTGGTGTCCCAGAGGGATGTGGTGGTGTCCCAGAGTGATGTGGTGGTGTCCCAGAGGGATGTGGTGGTGTCCCAGAGGGATGTGGTGGTGTCCCAGAGTGATGTGGTGGTGTCCCAGAGTGATGTGGTGGTGTCCCAGAGGGATGTGGTGGTGTCCCAGAGGGATGTGGTGGTGTCCCAGAGGGATGTGGTGGTGTCCCAGAGTGATGTGGTGGTGTCCCAGAGTGATGTGGTGGTGTCCCAGAGTGATGTGGTGGTGTCCCAGAGTGATGTGGTGGTGTCCCAGAGTGATGTGGTGGTATCCCCGAGTGATGTGGTGGTGTCCCTGAGTGATGTGGTGGTGTCCCCGAATGATGTGGTGGTGTCCCCGAGTGATGTGGTGGTGTTTCTGAGTGATGTGGTGGTGTTTCTGAGTGATGTGGTGGTGTTCCTGAGTGATGTGGTGGTGTCCCTGATTGATGTGGTGGTGTCCCTGAGTGATGTGGTGGTGCCCCTGAGTGATGTGGTGGTGTTGAGTGGCGTTCAGCAGTGTGAGGCATGCAGCAGCGTGAGGCGTGCAGCAGCGTGTGGTGTGCAGCAGCGTGTGGCGTGCAGCAGCGTGTGGCGTGCAGCAGCGTGTGGCGTGCAGCAGCGTGTGGCGTGCAGCAGCGTGTGGTGTGCAGCAGTGTGTGGCGTGAAGCAGTGTGTGGAGTAAAGCAGTGTGTGGCATGAAGCAGTGTGTGGCGTGAAGCAGTGTGAGTCGTGCAGCAGTGTGAGTCGGCAGCAGTGTGCAGCATGCAGCAGTGTGCAGCATGCAGCAGTGTGAGTAATGCAGCAGTGTGCAGCAGTGTGTGGCGTGCAGCAGTGTGTGGCATGCAGCAGTGGGAGGCGTGCAGCAGTGTGAGGCGTGCAGCAGTGAGGTGTGCAGCAGTGTGAGGCGTGCAGCAGTGTGTGGCGTGCAGCAGTGTGAGACATGTAGCAGTGTGTCGTGCAGCATGCAGCAGTGTGCGTAATGCAGCAGTGTGAGGCGTAATGCAGTGTTAGGCATGCAGCAGTGTGAGGCGTGCAGCAGTGTGAGGCGTGCAGCAGTGTGAGGTGTGCAGCAGTGTGAGTAATGCAGCAGTGTGCAGCAGTGTGCGACGTGCAGCAGTGTGAGGCGTGCAGCAGTGTGCAGCATGCAGCAGTGTGTAGCATGCAGCAGTGTGAGTAATGTTGCAGCATGCAGCAGTGTGAGGCATGCAGCAGTGTGAGTAATGCAGAAGTGTGAGGCGTGCAGCAGTGTGAGGTGTGCAGCAGTGTGAGGCGTGCAGCAGTGTGAGGCGTGCTTCAGTGTGAGGCGTGCAGCAGTGTGAGGCATGTGGCAGTGTGCAGCATGCAGCAGTGTGAGTAATGCAGCAGTGTGCAGCAGTGTGAGGCGTGCAGCAGTGTGAGTAATGCAGCAGTGCGCAACGTGTAGCAGTGTGCAGCATGCAGCAGTGTGAGGCGTGCAGCAGTGTGAGTAATGCAGCAGTGTGCAGCAGTGTGAGGCGTGCAGCAGTGTGAGGTGTGCAGCAGTGTGAGGCATGCAGCAGTGTGAGGTGTGCAGCAGTGTGAGGCGTGCAGCAGTGTGAGGCGTCCAGCAGTGTTAGTAATGCAGCAGTGTTAGTAGTGCAGCAGTGTGCAGCGTGCAGCAGTGTGAGGCGTGCAGCAGTGTTAGTATTGCAGCAGTGCACAGTGGTGTGAGGTGTGCAGCAGTGTGAGGCGCGCAGCAGTGTGCAGCATGCAGCAGTGTGAGTAATGCAGCAGTGTGCAGCAGTGTGAGGCGTACAGCAGTGTGAGGCATGTAGCAGTGTGAGGCGTGTAGCAGTGTGAGGCGTGCAGCAGTGTGAGGCGTGCAGCAGTGTGTGGCGTGCAGCAGTGTGTGGCGTGCAGCAGTGTGTGGCATGCAGCAGTGTGAGTCGTTGTTGCGTGGCTAAACACTTATAAGTTCCCAATAGAGACCTATTGGCTATGCCAATGCTTGGTGTTGTTGTGTGTGTGTGGGGGGTTGTGTGGGAGGTTGTGTGTGGTTGTGTGTCGTTGTGTGTGTGTGGGGTTGTATGTGTGTGTGGGGTGTGTGTGGGGTGTGTGGGGCTGTGTGTGGTGTATGTGTGGTGTATGTGTTGGCTTTAAAAATATATAATTTAATAGCATTTTTATTCACAAAGCCAATAGCATACACTTTCCTAATGCGAGTCCTTTTGGCTATGGCAATGCTGTGGGCAGCAAGCAAGGACAGTGCTGTTGTGGTGCTGAGTGATGCTGGTGTGGTGCTGAGTGATGATGTGGTTGCACTGAGTGATCATGTGGTGGTGTCCCAGAGTGATGTGGTGGTGTCCCAGAGTGATGTAGTGTTGTTTCTGAGTGATGTGGTGGTGTTCCTGAGTGATGTGGTGGTGTTCCTGGGTGATGTGGTGGTGTCCCTGGGTGATGTGGTGGTGCCCCTGAGTGATGTGGTGGTGCCCCTGAGTGATGTGGTGGTGTCCCTGAGTGATGTGGTGGTGTCCCTGAGTGATATGGTGGTGTCCTAGAGTGATATGGTGGCGTCCTAGAGTGATATGGTGGTGTCCTAGAGTGATATGGTGGTGTCCCTGAGTGATGTGGTGGTGTCCCTGAGTGATGTGGTGGTGTCCCTGAGTGGTGTCCCTGAGTGATGTGGTGGTGTCCCTGAGTGACGTGGTGGTGTCCCTGAGTGATGTGGTGCTGTTGCGTGGCGTTCAGCAGTGTGAAGCGTGCTGCAGCGTGAGGCGTGCAGCAGTGTGAGGCGTGCAGCAGTGTGAGGCATGCAGCAGAGTGTAGCGTGCAGCAGTGTGAGGCGTGCAGCAGTGTGTGGCTTGCAGCAGTGTGTGGCGTGCAGCAGTGTGCGGCGTGCAGCAGTGTGAGTAATGCAGCAGTGTGAGGCGTGCAGCAGTGTGAGGCGTGCAGCAGTGTGAGGCGTGCAGCAGTGTGAGGCGTGCAGCAGTGTGAGGCGTGCAGCAGTGTGAGGCGTGCAGCAGTGTGAGGCGAGCAGCAGTGTGCGGCGTGCAGCAGTGTGAGTAATGCAGCAGTGTGAGGCGTGCAGCAGTGTGAGGCGTGCAGCAGTGTGAGGCGTGCAGCAGTGTGAGGCGTGCAGCAGTGTGAGGCGTGCAGCAGTGTGAGGCGTGCAGCAGTGTGAGGCATGCAGCAGTGTGAGGCGTGCAGCAGTGTGTGGCGTGCAGTAGTGTGAGGCATGCGGCAGTGTGCAGCATGCAGCAGTGTGCAGCAGTGTGAGTAATGCAGCAGTGTGAGGCGTGCAGCAATGTGAGTCGTGCAGCAGTGTGAGTCGGCAGCAATGTGCTGCAGTGTGAGGCGTGCAGCAGTGTGAGGCGTGCAGCAGTGTGCAGCATGCATCAGTGTGAGTAATGCAGCAGTGTTCAACATGCAGCAGTGTGCAGCATGCAGCAGTGAGAGGCGTGCAGCAGTGTGAGTAATGCAGCAGTGTGAGGCGTGCAGCAGTGTAAGTCGTGCAGCAGTGTGAGGCGTGCAGTAGTGTGAGGCATGCAGCAGTGTGAGGCGTGCATCAGTGTGAGGTGTGCAGCAGTGTGAGGCGTGCAGCAGTGTGAGTAATGCAGCAGTGTGCTGCAGTGTGAGGCGTGCAGCAGTGTGAGGCGTGCAGCAGTGTGAGGAGTGCAGCAGTGTGAGGCGTGCAGCAGTGTGAGGCGTGCAGCAGTGTGAGGCGTGCAGCAGTGTGAGGCGTGCAGCAGTGTGTACCATGCAGCAGTGTGCAGCATGCAGCAGTGTGCAGCATGCAGCAGTGAGAGGCGTGCAGCAGTGAGAGGCGTGCAGCAGTGAGAGGCGTGCAGCAGTGAGAGGCGTGCAGCAGTGTGCAGCAGTGTGAGGCGTACAGCAGTGTGAGGCGTGCAGCAGTGTGAGGTGTGCAGCAGTGTGAGGCGTGCAGCAGTGAGGCGTGCAGCAGTGTGAGGTGTGCAGCAGTGTGAGGCATGCAGCAGTGTGAGGCGTGCAGCAGTGTGAGGCGTGCAGCAGTGTGAGTAATGCAGCAGTGTGCTGCAGTGTGAGGCGTGCAGCAGTGTGAGGCGTGCAGCAGTGTGTACCATGCATCAGTGTGAGTAATGCAGCAGTGTGCAGCATGCAGCAGTGTGCAGCATGCAGCAGTGAGAGGCGTGCAGCAGTGTGAGTAATGCAGCAGTGTGCAGCAGTGTGAGGCGTGCATCAGTGTAAGGCGTGCAGCAGTGTGAGGCGTGCAGTAGTGTGAGGTGTGCAGCAGTGTGAGGCGTGCAGCAGTGTTAGTAATGCAGCAGCGTGCAGCAGTGTGAGGCGTGCAGCAGTGTGAGGAGTGCAGCAGTGTGAGGAGTGCAGCAGTGTGAGGAGTGCAGCAGTTTGAGGAGTGCAGCAGTGTGAGGAGTGCAGCAGTTTGAGGAGTGCAGCAGTGTGAGCCGTGCAGCAGTGTGAGGAGTGCAGCAGTGTGAGGCGTGCAGCAGTGTGAGGCGTGCAGCAGTGTGAGGCGTGAAGCAGTGTGAGGCGTGCAGCAGTGTGCAGCTGTGTGAGGCATGCAGCAGTGTGAGTAATGCAGCAGTGTGCAGCTGTGTGAGGCATGCAGCAGTGTGAGTAATGCAGCAGTGTGAGGCGTGCAGCAGTGTCAGGCGTGCAGCAGTGTATGGCGTGCAGCAGTGTATGGCGTGCAGCATTGTGAGGCGTGCAGCAGTGTGCAGCATGCAGCAGTGTGAGTAATGCAGCAGTGTGCAGCAGTGTGAGGCGTGCAGCAGTGCCAGGCGTGCAGCAGTGTGAGGCGTGCATCAGTGTATGGCGTGCAGCAGTGTGAGGCGTGCAGCAGTGTGAGGCGTGCAGCAGTGTGAGGCATGCAGCAGTGTGATGCGTGTAGCAGTGTGAGTCATGCGTGGCTAAACACTAATAATGTCCCAACGGCGAGACCTATTGGGTATGCCAATGCTTGGTGTGGTTGTGGGTGTGGTTGTGTGTGTGGGAGCGGGGGTTGTGAGTGGTAGTGTGTGTGTGGGGGGGTTGTGTGTGTGTGGGGAAGTGTGTGGGGCTGTGTGGGGGGATGTGTGTGGTGTATGTGTGGTGTATGTGTGGTGTGTGTGGGGTTGTGTGTGTGTGGGGAAGTTATTGATTGTTGGTTGTTGAAAGCTTTATTCGATATGCAGAGATATCTTACAAGCATACATACATTATAAAAACAACATTACAAAAAGTGCAAGTATGTCATAGATTTTAAGAAGATAAAATTTATAGGGATCCCCTAGAATAAATTAGCTAAAAAGGAATTAAACCGATATAGACAATCTCTTGCAACGGATCAACCAGCAACGTTTTAAAAATTTAGAGACAGCACAGACTATAAGAGGGGAGGTATCAGTCAGTAAAATTCGGAGAGCCACCGAATGCATGCGTGTTCCCAAACGTTTGAAGAGGGGTTTCAACCAGTATCTTCTTGGATAAATATAATCTGGACACTCAAAAAGTACATGAGCCACCGTCTCAGGCCTGGCTGGGCAGCATGCACAGAAGGGGGATAAATGAGCATGGGACTTCCACTTTGATACAGTTGCTCCTAGCGGGAGAGTGCCAACTCTGAACCTAAAGTAAAGGGCCCTATCCACTGGCATAGTGATAAAGTCCATATAGGGTTCATATAATGCCACATCCTTTATTCTGAGGAACGCTGCGGTCGAATTGCAGTGATTAGGGTTCCCACTTTGTTGGCAAAAGACCCAGTCCCAATATAGTTTTTTGAGGACTGCCTTTGGGGGAGCAGATTTTGTAGACCAACAGTGTCCCAGGCCCAATTCCCCCAAAAGTTTTTTTGTGTCCCTCAGCCACTTGATCTTGTTCCAGCCCCCCATTGTAGGAAGGTGGCTACCTGACTATGGTTACCCCAGATTTTTTGCCTGTGTTTAGCTGGTTTTTTGACTTAGTTGACCTGGTTCCCTGCTAATCAGGGCCCCAGGCCATCTGCTCTCTCTGTAAAATGGATTCCATGTACCCTAGGTACATACCACAATTGGAAATGGACTCCTTGTCAGCCCCTGTCTAATGCACTATAGGTGCCCAGGGCATAGGGGCCACCAAGGCCTACCAGGGCCTGCAGCATATCTTTTGCCACCCCTGGCTGGTTCTTAAATTGACACAACTGGCTGATCACTCAGCTGGGGTAAGGTGGTGTAATCACCCCTTACTTAGATATAGTATACCTATATCTAAACCTATATCTGGACACATATTAACCTGTGAGCCACTCCTATGGAAGGCCTCATCAATCCTGGAGGCAGAGTGCGTGGTTTAATGTGAGATGGAGCTCTAGCATGAGCTGAGCCTGTCTGCAGCTGTCGGGAACAACTCCCTAAGCTGTTTTCAGGATAATGCCATACCATATACTCTAAAGTGCCTTATAATCCTCGCGGTTATATAGCAACTTTGGTTTGGCTTTATCAAAACATGTCGTGTAAGGTGTCATACGATTTGGAATACTATCCCCTCGCCAGTTCTGGCGACGGGGATAGCATTCCACCCCTCTAGAGGGGTAAGACATGTTACTTTACTTAAATGCGGTTAATTTCTAAAAGGACCTTAGATCCACAAAATGGATGCCTCTGCCACAGACAAGAGTCTGACCCCCTGAAGCTGACCGAAACTCAGCCAAATGGGGCCTGGACAAAGGGTTTCCTGTCGCAGGGGGGTGTTACCACCCTCCAGACAGGAGATAGTGGATTGTAGCAGGGAGGTTTGAAAGAAACCAGACACTGCTTGGGGCGCACAAGGCTGCCCCTTGCATAATCCGGCCAAACCGGTTCTGGGGCACTCCAGCCCTCGTGCCAGGGTGGCCTGAATCAAAGGAAGGGGGTGTATCCACCCACTTCCTGGGTCCCACCCATAGGAGGGGACCTAGCAGGTAATCCAGCCCCCAAAATTAGTATAAGACTGGGAGCAGTGCCAATGCGCTTCAGATTATCCTGATGAAACATAAGAAACGAAACTCTGGACCCTTCGACATCCTACTCAACGTGGAAGCCCGAAGAATCTCCCTTGTGGTCAAGGAGTGACCACCCTGTGCAAACAGGCACCATCCATCCATCGATGTCTGCTTTGTCGCAGTTCCCGCCGGAACTCGAGCGACAGAGATCAACGAGATCAAGCTTGCCTGCCTTCCTACAGCCCGATCCACAGTCCCTGCAGAGCTGAGACCCGTGGAGGCGACCGGAAGCGTGGGGCACGCCGTCTTGAAAAGACCACGAGACGCTGACCGTGCAGCCCACGAGTGACCCTCGAAGCTGTACACCGGGGTTTGAGAATCCCCAACCCTGAGCCACTCTTGCATCGAAGCTCACCCCTCTACACTCATCGAGTGCTGCGTGGGGCCCTTCTGCTACTTTTGGCTCAACGCGTTGGCCCGGTCACTTGCCAGCCGGCTAGTGGCCCCTGTGCCGACGAACTTTGAAATTCGACCTGTGAATCTGGTTGCCCCAGATCTGCACCAGCTCCCCTGAAAAGGAGCCCCCACTCTGACCCTCCTGGTTCGAGTGAGAAGCAATCTCCCGGTTCCGCGTGGATTGCTTTTGCCAAGTGTTGTTTGCTCCAATCTTGAAGCCGACAGCGCCGACGGCGAGAGCCTGCGTGGGACAGATCGTGACCCACTCCTGGACGTCGTAGATGCCCCAGAGCCCACGTGACAGCGGAGAGAAGCTCCTCGACGACCACCTGATTGCGCCCGACATTGCCTGGTTCCGTCCTGGTTCCACCCTGGTCACTGCTGAGTGACCCAGACTCTGTCCCCTCTGCTTTCAGGTACTTTTCGACTTGAGTCCACCCTTGGACTCCACCGGACACTTCTCTTTCACCCCGCCTGCAGCCCTTTCAGCTTCAAGCACCAAGAGCCTGCGTGACGAAACCCGACTCAACTTCGACCCTGTGCACCCGCTTCCTGTGGGTGAGGTAACTTTGCTCCGCCGGTGTTCCCACACTGGTACACATCTCTAGGGTCTGTGTCTTAAGTTTTGTTCCTCTAGGTTCAGCAGAAGTGTCCTTAAACTTTAACATTACAACTTTTACGCACCATTGGTTAACATTGGTGCATGCGTGCGCTTTCCGGAGAAGTGGAGAAGTGTGGCTCAATGGTTAGAGCAGGCAGACCTTGATGCAGGGCTCTGGCCAGGGACCAGGGTTCGATTCCCGCCTCGGCGGGTCTCCGGCTCATTAATTCCCCTGACTGGATATTCTCGCCTCAGTGCCTGTTCTGATCATGGGTCCCACGCTGCAACTCTGGGCAATAGCTTGCTTAGTCTCCACAACGGCCCCAAAAGCGCTGGGATGCCTGGCTGCACCTGGGGGGGTGCCCAGGAGTGGACATTTCCCAGGAAAGCCAGGAAGGGTTCCTAAGCGGTATACGGACAGCGCCGGGACACCTCCGGTGGAGGTAGCTGTGCGCTTTACAAATTCCGACATTTACATTTATTTACATTTTCCGCACTGCTCCCGAATCCCGTGGGCCTCTCCCGACTTCAGCATTGCTTGTCCCGACTGCTCCCAGCGATTCCCTAGGCCCTAGGCCTAACCACTGTTCGATTGGTATCTCTTATACCACTTGTTTAGTAGATGGTTTGAGTGGCCCCCGCCCTCATCCATAATTGTGCAACTTTGTATGTTTAAACTGTGCTTTTGATTTAACGCTTGTGCCCCTTTATTCATAAAGAATACTGGGGATTGTTTTTAGTAATAAATACATATATTTTTATAATATATACTTGTGTGGTGTCCTTTCATTTGATATTACAGGATTGTATGTGGTAAAACAGCTCGCTTAACACAACCTCTTAAGTTAAGCCTTTAGGCTGCTTAGTCCATGCTACCCCTAGGATAGCTTGTCTAATAAGGTTGACTTACAACCAGACACCATAAGGGATTGTTTGGTCTGATAACCGGTGGTTCCAGAATTGGAAACATCACCTATCAGGCCAACTTCTCACATTGGTGAGCAGCGGTGCAGATTTGAGCTTGCTGTTGTTTTACCATTGCAATCTTTTATCAAATTGAAAGATCACATCAAGTACCTCTATGTACATATAAATCAAAAGCTTAGCATATTTAAGTTCTACTGAACTTAGTAGTTGTAGATTAAAGGGATTAGCACACCCTGACTACAACTCACTAGCAAGGTAAAGTAGGGAAACACTTAGTGTAGGTAGGTGCATCACTTACACCACACTAGAGTCATGTCTGACACAGGAATAGCCTCAGGGTCTGCTCCTGTGACAGTTGACCTTACCAAGGCAACTTCCAGCTATGACAAATTAACCCGAAAGGACTTGATTGCCTTGTGCATCTCAAGAGGGTTAAAAAGGGGCAGAAGTCCCACCTGTCCTATCCTGATAGCCATTCTAGAACAGGATGACTTAGAGAAGGCGAATGAAGTTCCCTTAGAGTCAGGAGATGGAGTGAACCCCCCTGTAACTGATACCCCACCAGAGGAAGAAGGAGAGGAGGGGGAGGAGGACTCAGATGTAGAGGACCCAGAAGATCAGGATCAGAGGGGTAGCCAGGTCCTAGTTGCCAGGCTTAACCAGGCCAACTTAGACCTACGGGGAAATGGAGAGGGCCAGCACCTCCCCAGATCCTACCATGTCATTCTCCCAGGCAACAGAAGAGTGAGATCTCCCTCAGGGGACTCTCATATTTCTAGTGCCTGAAGAGAATCTCAGAGAGGTATGACTGCCTCTCAGAAGATAGAGCATAGGGCCAGAATGAGGGCTGTCAAACTCCAAATAGAGAGGGAGGAGGTAGCCTTGGCTCAAGCTAGACTTGCCTTGGCAAGAGAGCAGAAATTGTGTGGCTTAGATGCCACTAGTGGCAGCAATATTCCTAAAGAGAAACCCAGGTCCTATGATAGTAGAAACCTGACAAAGATTGTGCCCCCCTACAAGGAAGGGGATGACATCCACAAGTGGATAACTGCTCTTGAGAGAGCCTGCATGGTACAGCAGGTTCCTGAGGAACAGTGGGCAGCAATCTTATGGTACTCCTTTTCAGAGAAAGGGAGAGATAAGCTCCTCACTGTTAGACATGAGGATGCAAACAATTACAAAGTCCTGAAGAGTGTTCTGATAGATGGGTTTGGCTTAACCACTGAACAGTACAGGTTGAAGTTCAGAGACACCCAGAAGACACAGACTCAGGACTGGACTGATTTTGTTGATTGTGCAACTAAGGCTCTGGAGGGTTGGCTACATGGCAGCAAAGTACATGACTTTACAGGATTGTATAATTTGATTATGAGGGAGCAGATCCTAAGTAATTGTCAGAACCAGCTCTTACACCAGCACCTGGTGGACTCTGATCTGACCTCTCCCCAAGAATTGGGAAAGAAGGCAGACAAGTGGGTCAGAACCAGGATTAGGCCTAAGAATCAGGACAGTAACCAGAAGAAGGAGTCTACCAAGCCTCAAGATAAGGGTGGGGATAAAAATAAAGAAAATACTTCCCCAGGGCCCCAAAACTCCAAGAATGGGGGTGGGTCCCAAGACACTTCTTCAACAGAGAAAAAGCCCTATTGCCATGTCTGTAAGCAGGTTGGGCATTACAAAACAGACAACTGTTGTCCCAAGAATGGCAATAAAGAAAACATACCTCCAAAGCCAGCTCCAACACCTCCTGTTACTGTCAGCAGTAATCCCCCAGGAAGTGGGAGCACACCCAGGAATCTGGGTGGGTTTACTTTTGGAGCCCAGGAGGACCCTGGCCTATCCAGGTCCCCATCCCCAAATGATCTTGTTTATGAGACTGGCAGGGGGTTTGCCAACTTCTCTGATTGCCCAAATACTTTGAGCAAATATAGACAAGAACCCATCATCAATGGTTTGAAAGTTGAAGATTTTAGAGACACAGGGGCTAGCATCACCATGGTGGCTGACTGTATAGTCCCCTCTAAGCAACTTTTACCAGGTGCCACGTACCAGGTAACAAACATTGATGGCGTCAAAACCAATCATCCCATGGCAGTAGTAAGTCTCAGCTGGGGAGGTGTCATTGGCCCAAAGAGAGTGGCAGTGTCATCAAACTTGCCTGTAGACTGCCTACTTGGTAATGATTTGGAAATCTCAGCCTGGGCTAAGGTTGAACAGGAAACCCATTCTAGAATGGTAAATTCCAATGGAAAGGTTAGTGGGGCTGTAATGGCTACAGCCCCAATCCAAGATGTCCTTCCTGAAAAGGTCGGTAGGGCTGAGGTACTCTCTGCCCCATCTTTAGCAAAAGCTCTTCCTGAACAGAATAGCAAAGCTGTTATGATAACAGCAGAAACCCAAACTGAGTCTCCTCCTGAAAAGGTTGGTGGGGCTGTGATGGCCACAGCCCAAACTCAAACTGATATGTGTGTTGTGAAGCCTGAAATGATGGATAACTCCACACAAACTGAGAGCATGGAGGAAGGAGAGAAATCTCCCCCTCACCAGACTTTAGGAAAGGATCAGCCTCCTCAGGGAACTGATCTTACCCTTGATGAAGGAACTGCCCCAGAGGTTGTTGGGCCTGGCCTGACAGAGCCTCTGATGGCGGTGGACCCTTCTCAGGTGGGACCCAGTCTGGAGCAGGTAACCTGCCCCTCTCTCCCTTGCCTTAGCCAGCCCAGGGCTGCAGAGGACAAGAAGGACAGTGAGACCCAGAGGGCCCCCTGTCAAATAAAGCACCCCCATCAACAGATTAGGGGCACCAAAACTAGTAGCCCTAGTAAGGTGAAAACTTTAAAAACTCCTGAGGGAGCCCCCTTAAAAGTAGTTAGGGACCTCCCACAGATGGATTCTGTTGGGCTCTGCCAAACCTGGGACCCAAAGGGCCCAAACATGAACTGTCCCTCCAGCAAGCCAAACAGAGGGACCCAGCCTCCAGCTTTAGGTAGCCAGAGGCTGACCCTGAGAGCACAGTGCAACTCAGTTAAAGAAAGAAAGGCACACATGGTGGAAGATAATTGGAGGAAGCTGAGCCCTAACTTAGTGGGGCCTCACTTCACTACTCCATATCCAAACCAGCCTTTAACTTTGCATAAACACACCCAAGGTAGTAATTCCCTATGGTGGAGACCCTCTCATACCCCAAGGGTGAGGGACTGCTTAGTGGACCATGAGACAGGGGGTACCCATGCTAGTGCAGGTACTTCCTTATATGGCCACTCGGGCAATATAGGCTTACCTGGCCAAGGATAGCCTCATCTCCTTTCGTTTGGGGGGGGGTTATGTAGGAAGGTGGCTACCTGACTATGGTTACCCCAGATTTTTTGCCTGTGTTTAGCTGGTTTTTTGACTTAGTTGACCTGGTTCCCTGCTAATCAGGGCCCCAGGCCATCTGCTCTCTCTGTAAAATGGATTCCATGTACCCTAGGTACATACCACAATTGGAAATGGACTCCTTGTCAGCCCCTGTCTAATGCACTATAGGTGCCCAGGGCATAGGGGCCACCAAGGCCTACCAGGGGCTGCAGCATATCTTTTGCCACCCCTGGCTGGTTCTTAAATTGACACAACTGGCTGATCACTCAGCTGGGGTAAGGTGGTGTAATCACCCCTTACTTAGATATAGTATACCTATATCTAAACCTATATCTGGACACATATTAACCTGTGAGCCACTTCTATGTAAGGCCTCATCAATCCTGGAGGCAGAGTGCGTGGTTTAATGTGAGATGGAGCTCTAGCATGAGCTGAGCCTGTCTGCAGCTGTCGGGAACAACTCCCTAAGCTGTTTTCAGGATAATGCCATACCATATACTCTTAAGTGCTTTATAATCCTCGCGGTTATATAGCAACTTTGGTTTGGCTTTATCAAAACATGTCGTGTAAGGTGTCATACGATTTGGAATACTATCCCCTCGCCAGTTCTGGCGACGGGGATAGCATTCCACCCCTCTAGAGGGGTAAGACATGTTACTTTACTTAAATGCGGTTAATTTCTAAAGGACCTTAGATCCACAAAATGGATGCCTCTGCCACAGACAAGAGTCTGACCCCCTGAAGCTGACCGAAACTCAGCCAAATGGGGCCTGGACAAAGGGTTTCCTGTCGCAGGGGGGTGTTACCACCCTCCAGACAGGAGATAGTGGATTGTAGCAGGGAGGTTTGAAAGAAACCAGACACTGCTTGGGGCGCACAAGGCTGCCCCTTGCATAATCCGGCCAAACCTGTTCTGGGGCACTCCAGCCCTCGTGCCAGGGCGGCCTGGATCAAAGGAAGGGGGTGTATCCACCCACTTCCTGGGTCCCACCCATAGGAGGGGACCTAGCAGGTAATCCAGCCCCCAAAATTAGTATAAGACTGGGAGCAGTGCCAATGCGCTTCAGATTATCCTGATGAAACATAAGAAACGAAACTCTGGACCCTTCGACATCCTACTCAACGTGGAAGCCCGAAGACTCTCCCTTGTGGTCAAGGAGTGACCACCCTGTGCAAACAGGCACCATCCATCCATCGATGTCTGCTTTGTCGCAGTTCCCGCCGGAACTCGAGCGACAGAGATCGACGAGATCAAGCTTGCCTGCCTTCCTACAGCCCGATCCACAGTCCCTGCAGAGCTGAGACCCGTGGAGGCGACCGGAAGCGTGGGGCACGCCATCTTGAAAAGACCACGAGACGCTGACCGTGCAGCCCACGAGTGACCCTCGAAGCTGTACACCGGGGTTTGAGAATCCCCAACCCTGAGCCACTCTTGCACCGAAGCTCACCCCTCTACACTCATCGAGTGCTGCGTGGGGCCCTTCTGCTACTTTTGGCTCAACGCGTTGGCCCGGTCACTTGCCAGCCGGCTAGTGGCCCCTGTGCCAACGAACTTTGAAATTCGACCTGTGAATCTGGTTGCCCCAGATCTGCACCAGCTCCCCTGAAAAGGAGCCCCCACTCTGACCCTCCTGGTTCGAGTGAGAAGCAATCTCCCGGTTCCGCGTGGATTGATTTTGCCAAGTGTTGTTTGCTCCAATCTTGAAGCCGACAGCGCCGACGGCGAGAGCCTGCGTGGGACAGATCGTGACCCGCTCCTGGACGTCGTAGATGCCCCAGAGCCCACGTGACAGCGGAGAGAAGCTCCTCGACGACCACCTGATTGCGCCCGACATTGCCTGGTTCCGTCCTGGTTCCACCCTGGTCACTGCTGAGTGACCCAGACTCTGTCCCCTCGGCTTTCAGGTACTTTTCGACTTGAGTCCACCCTTGGACTCCACCGGACACTTCTCTTTCACCCCGCCTGCAGCCCTTTCAGCTTCAAGCACCAAGAGCCTGCGTGACGAAACCCGACTCAACTTCGACCCTGTGCACCCGCTTCCTGTGGGTGAGGTAACTTTGCTCCGCCGGTGTTCCCACACTGGTACACATCTCTAGGGTCTGTGTCTTAAGTTTTGTTCCTCTAGGTTCAGCGGAAGTGTCCTTAAACTTTAACTTTACAACTTTTACGCACCATTGGTTAACATTGGTGCATGCGTGCGCTTTCCGCACTGCTCCCGAATCCTGTGGGCCTCTCCCGACTTCAGCATTTCTTGTCCCGACTGCTCCCAGCGATTCCCTAGGCCCTAGGCCTAACCACTGTTCGATTGGTATCTCTTATACCACTTGTTTAGTATATGGTTTGAGTGGCCCCCGCCCTCATCCATAATTGTGCAACTTTGTATGTTTAAACTGTGCTTTTGATTTAACGCTTGTGCCCCTTTATTCATAAAGAATTCCTGGGATTGTTTTTAGTAATAAATGCATATATTTTTATAATATATACTTGTGTGGTGTCCTTTCATTTGATATTACAGGATTGTATGTGGTAAAACAGCTCGCTTAACACGACCTCTTAAGTTAAGCCTTTAGGCTGCTTAGTCCATGCTACCCCTAGGATAGCTTGTCTAATAAGGTTGACTTACAACCAGACACCATAAGGGATTGTTTGGTCTGATAACCGGTGGTTCCAGAATTGGAAACATCACCTATCAGGCCAACTTCTCACACCCATGTTCATTACTTCTGTTAGGCCCTTGGCATAAGATTTTAGTTCCGGGACCCTCCATATGCGGGACCATAAGAGCAATGGGCGAAGACGGGCCTGGTCTTTGATGCTTCTGCAACCCAAATCCAAAAGCACCGGAACTGTCGGGGTGCCCGATGGGAGAGCTAGGAGGTCCTTTAAGAGCTTATTTTCGGCCTTGGATAGGGAATCCAAATTACAACTGCCCCATAGCTCCGCGCCATACAAGGCAGAAGTGACCCCCCTTGCCTTGTAGATCTCAACTGCGGGCGCCACTGAGGATCTGGAAGATGTATGATATTCCTTTAGTAAGGCACCCCCTACCCTTTTGTGGCAAAGAACCATCTTGTCAATGTGGGAAGACCAGTTCATCTTGTCATTCAGGCGTAAACCCAGATAATCAAATTCAGATACTTTCTCCAGAGGGACCGAGTTCAAGGTGGGAGGACGACCCAGTTTCCTTGGTGGGCGTAGTATCAAATATTTCGTTTTTTCTACGTTTATCACCAACCCTCTAGTTACACAAAAGTCCTGAAAACGGGTCAACAACTTCTGGAGCCCCTGTGGGGTCTTTAAAATAAGGAGAGTGTCGTCCGCGAACAACAATGTTGGAATCCGCTCGCCCCCCAGGCAGGGTGCGTCCGCAGGTTCCTGAAGCAGGTGCTCCACCACACCATTTACATATAGGGAAAAAAGTGTGGGAGCTAACACGCAGCCCTGTCTGACACCCCTACAAACTGGAATTCTGTCTGTTGTCTCGCCATTTCTCCCCCAGCGAACCTGGGCAAAGTGATTCGTGTGGAGTTTGGTGAGGAGGAAAAGGATGTACGGGGGCAAGCCCAGACCATGGAGAACCCTCCAAAGTTCCTCCCTGGGAACTAGGTCAAAGGCAGTCTTCAAGTCGATGAAAGCCAGGTAAAGACTGCCCTTGCCCAGTTCCACGACCTTCCAGTGCAGAAGCGTTAACCGAAAGACCTGCTCAATTGTACCTGTTCCTGAGCGAAAGCCTGCCTGGAAGTCCGATAGGACTTGGTTCTCGTCCACCCAATGTTGGATTCTCCCCAGGATCACTTTTCCAGCTACTTTTTGTGTAGAGTCAATCAGGCTTATTGGCCTATAGTTTCCTGGAATGTCTCTACTACCCTTTTTGTAGATGGGGACTACCACTGCCCCTCTCCACGACTCTGGAATCGGGCCGCCCTCCAAGATGGCATTCAAGAGGGCCGAGATCATAAGGCCCCAGTCAAATGGGTAGGCCCGCAGTAGATCTCCTGGGAGCCCATCCGGGCCAGCAGCTTTCAATGGGACCACGGTCTTGATGGCATTCTCAACCTCCCGTGGTGTAAATAGGGTAAGGGTGCTAGATTCCATCAGAAAGGGGAATACAGCTGGCTCGTTTAGGGGCCCTTCTATTGCTGAGTATAAGGCCCCGAAATGATAGAACCAGCTCTGGGGTGGAATAGTACAGGTCCTCAGAGTGTCATCGGGTCTTCTACGGGAGCCTATCAATTTCCAAAACTCCCTGGCATCTTTACCTTTGCTAGCAGCCAACAGGTCCGCCCAGAATTTCTCCTCCCATTCCTTCTTTGCTATCTGGATAGCCTTGGAGTGGACCTTCCTAGCCTCCCTTGTCCTGACTTGAGATTTTGCTTTTACTGCCTCAACCTAGTTTTTTTTTTCGCCTCCCTACAGTTGTGAGTATACCATCCATCTTTTATTAACCCTTTCTTTCACCCCAGTATGTCTCTGGCGCACAGTGAACAGGTTTGTCAAGGCCCCAGTTAGGTCGCAAAATACTTCGCATACCTCCACCAGGCCTCCTTCAACTATGCCTAGGTTATGTTGGGCTAGGGCCAAGAGTTGGGACACAGCCTCAAGTTTTCCGGCAGACAAGAGAAGTTTTGACCACTTCAGGCGCCTACCTCAAAGAGATACCTCCGACTCGCCAAGGTCAACTGTGGGGCTAAGTATAGAACCCCCACTGCTAACAGACCACCAGGGGGCTAGAGTGAGGGACAACAAATTGTGGTCGCTTTCGACTGTGGGCACTATTACCATATCCCTCACTGAGATCCATAAACACACATCAAGCAAGATGTAATCAATTCTTGATGTGTGGTTGGGCCTATTGTATGTGTGAGCACCCCCCTTGTCCGAGCTAGTCCTTCCATTTAAAGCCCTCAGGCCATATTCTATACTAAGGGCATTTAGCTGTAATGCCACCTCAGACCACTTTTTAATTGGGGGAAGTTCTAGGACTGGTATCCCCCTCCTACCATCCTCCTCATCCTGGTCCTGAGTAACGTCCGAGCCCAAAGGCTCGAACATGCAGTTAACATCACCTGTGTGTGGGGCTGTGTGGGGGGATGTGTGTGGTGTATGTGTGGGGATGTGTGTGGAGCTGTGTGGTGTGTGTGTGGTGTGTGTGGGGATGTGTGTGGGGCTGTGTGTGGGGCTGTGTGTGGGGCTGTGTGGGGGGATGTGTGTGGTGTATGTGTGGTGTACGTGTGGTGTGTGTGTGGTGTGTGTGTGGTGTGTGTGGGGATGTGTGTGGGGATGTGTGTGGTGTATGTGTGGTGTGTGTGTGTGTGGTGTGTGTGGGGATGTGTGTGGGGCTGTGTGGTGTGTGTCTCCCACACCAGAGCACTGCTGACCCCCGGCGGCCGGGTAGGTATGTGCACTCTCAGGACGACCCATTTACTTCTGTCGAGGGACCTTAGGACCCACTTCTCACTGCAAAGCGTAAACATTATTTCCCTTTGACAGATTCGTCAAGGGTGCAGCTAACACGATTTTGCGCCACATAATAGTGAACGACCTGTGATTTAACAAATGTTACTGGCAATCACTGCCCACGAGCCTGACGCTCTGAAAGAGGTGCCTTCTGAATAAACTCTGAGGTGAGTGCAAGGGCAGGAGGCTCTAGAAGCGATGGCCTCTCTGCACTGCTACTCTTGTCTCACATGGGGGTGGGGGCTCTCCAAACCAGTCTTACAAATTCAGCTACATTATTTGCAGCATAATCAATCGGGGTCACATCCCAGAAACTTTGGACTGGTACAAAAAAAAGTGCCAGTCCACTGGCGTGTGAAATACAGAAAATTCACACGAATACAGTATAAGGAGCAAACTGGGTTCACACTATCTCTGATGTTGCCATTTTAAGAAGTAGACAAAAAAAGACATTTTCACAAGTGGAGCACAAGCTGTTTGTTCCATTCCGTAGCACACAAGCAGCATAATATTAAAACAATTATTAGACACGGGGCGTGGCTTGGATGGCAAGGGGGAAGCAGACCTAAGTCCGGAGCTCCCGACCCCCCGAGTCAAAGAACGGCGAGCAAGAAGGACAAACGCGGAGGAGCGCTACAACAACCGAGAAAGGAGGTGTATGAACGTAAGGGGCACCACGAGAGCTGAGCCAAGTCGGGGTGCTGCCACCAGAAGCAGGAAAAAAAGCGAAAAAAAGAAGCCAGCCAAGAGGAGAAGGAGAAGGCGCAAGATGGCGGGCGTCTCGGAGAGGAAGTGAACGGACCGCCGAGACACCAAGTAAGAAGCACCCGACCACAGGCGAAGACCCCCCCGAGGCCCATAGAAGGGAGAAGGACCCGCTGACACCGTATGCAAGGCGGCGAGCAGAAATATCCCCCCCACCCCCATCTGCCCACAGACGAGGAATCGAGGCGGCCATCTTGGTGTGGGTAGAAGCGAGGGGCTACCACACCGCGAGGAAGGCTCGTCCCCCAAGCGGAGCGCACCAAGGCGCGAGGGAAGACCGCAAGTAAGAGCGCGATCGGCAGAGACGAGCGCGAACAGGGGGCAGGGGGCGGAAGAAGGGCGGAAGAAGCCAAAGGGAAAGCGGCAGCCGAGAGGCGCGGAGCCAGCCACCGAACCGCCCGGGAGAATCGCCCGGGGCCGAACCAGCCAGTTGAAGGCAAGCGCCGGCGGCAAAGGGAGATATAAATAAACAAGAGAGCCCGAAGAGGGAACGCTCAGTGCAACCACGAGGAAGTGGTACAGAAGGGGGGTGGCCATCTTGAGAGAGGTGCTGAAGCGAGCAGCGGCCATTTTGGTGAAGGTGAAGCGAGGGGCACACACAGAAAGCGCCACACGAGATCCCGGGGCAGCAGGGGGGGACATCAACCCGGCGCGGAGCCACCCCCAGAGAGCGATCAACGGCAGAGGCAGTAGGCAGACAGCAGACGCGGAGCAACAGGCACGCGCGCGCAGAAGCAAGGTGCGGAAGGGGGAAGCCAAGGGAATTGCGGCAACACCAAGCCACAGCCAAGCCTATCCCAAATGAACCCGCAACAGAAGCAGTAGAGGGTGCAGAGATACGAGATGTAAAGCCTGAGAGAGCGCAAAAAGGCAGGACAAGGGGTAGAACCGCAAGAGGCTGGAGGAGTACAGGACAAAAACCAGAGTGGTCAAGTGGCCACCCAGGTTCAGAGACAACCCCCTAACAGCAATAAGTACCCTGAGGAGCAAGGAAGGAAAGGGGGAAAACAAAGCCGCCACAAGACAACAGCTAACAGAAGGGAAACTTAAGACTCATCAGGCCAGAGGAGGCATCGTCGCCATGGCAGGGAGAGACGGGAAACAAGGCACAAATGACCTGAAAAAGAGCAAGAATGAAACCCCCGCCTCTCCGAGCAAGGAGCGCAGCGGCCAGGGTGACGGGACCATCACACTAGACACTCTCCTGAAGAAAATAACGGAAGGAAACGAGCTGGCAAAAGCCACGAAAAAAACGGTGGATAGCATCCAGATGGAATTAATAGCAATTAGAGCAAAGCAAAGCCAACGGGAGAATAGACGAGGCAGAGACGAGAATAAGCCAGCTGGAGGATAATGCCAACATAACACACAAGGACCTGGGTTTGGTTATAAAGAGAACCACTGCACTACAAAAGGCCATGGCGGAGCAGGAGGACAGGAGCCGCAAAGGGAACATAAGACTCTTGGGGGTACCCGAGGAGGAGGAAGAGACACCGGGGGCATGCGCCCTAATGCTGGAAACTCTAATACCTAAGCTCACCGGACTCAGTTTCGAAAAACCGCTCGAGATCACCAAAGCCTATCGCATACCGGCCAGAAAACAGGCGAACAGCAACGCCCCCAGGCCCATCATATGCAAACCGTTAAGAGACAACCACACCGAAGCGATCTTCTCCGTAGCCAGGAAGGGCCGCCCGATGCTGGTAAACGGAAGCAAAGTAACAATCACCCAAGACTTCTCCAAACTAACAGTGGAAGTGAGGAAAGGCTTCCTAGCCCAGAGGGAACACCTGCGAAAAAAGAACATCGCCTTCACGTTTGCGGGCCCGTCCAAAATGAGAGTTACAGACAGGCACGGAAGCAGAATCTTCGACGACCCCAACGACCTACACAGATACCTACAAGGCCCGGCACCAGAAGAAATGGAGCTACCAAGCCCGGGGGCGAAGCGAAGAGCATCCTCGGATGAAACAAACAAAGGAGAGGAATAGGAAAGGGAATCGTTGTGTAACATCCACGCGCAACTTTGGACTTAACGAACAAATCTACCTCAGATAGGGAATCGCGGTGTAACGTGCACGCGCAACTTTGAACTTAAACGAACAAACCTACCTCAGATAGGGAATCGATGTGTAACGTGCACGCGCAACTTTGAACTTAAACGAACAAACCTACCTCAGATAGGGAATCGATGTGTAACGTGCACGCGCAACTTTGAACTTAAACGAGCAAATCTACCTCAGACAACCACACACAAAAGCAACAGCAGCTACCCAAGTAGTGCCACCACTCCCACGGAAAGAAGGGGGGACAACAACAACAGCCGTATCCTTTCAAGCTAACGCCTGATCACAGGGTCTCCCCCATCTCCACGAAGAGACTCTTAGAGCTGGGGGCCAACATAACAGCAGAGACTATGCTAGGACTTGGGGGGGGAGGGAGTGTGAGGATCCTTGCTGTCGCACACCCGAGTTACTACTGACGGGGGGAGGGGGGCGGGCAGGGGGGGGAGTGGGGCAGGTGGACAGGACAGTACATGATACAGCCATCATCGGTGCAATGAAAAAAATCCCTTTATTTTCTCTTTTTTCTACATACATCCTTTATTATTTCCCTCTCACTATTCCCATCCAAACCCCGGGGGGGGGCGCAAAAATCACCAGGGAGAACGAGCATATAGGCCAGCGCCAGACCGTGCGAAGATAACAAGCATCAGCGACAACACCAGACCACCATGACAGACCCAACAAAAGCGGGCCTGTCCACTGACCTGAAGATAGTCTCCATGAACGTTAAAGGACTGAACCACCCGGTCAAACGCAGGAAAATATTAGAACACCTGGCCAAACTAAAGGGAGACGTATACACGCTGCAAGAGACCAAACTCTCAGAAGAAGAGGCAAAACAACTCAAGGCTAGATGGATAGGGGAAATACTCTGCTCACCGGCAAAAGGGAAGAAAAGAGGAGTAATAACGATCCTGAGCAAGAGGGCCAACCTAATAGTACAAGCAACGGACACAGGCGAGGATGGCCGCATGCTAATAATGAGCGTCCAAAGAGGGAGCGACAGAATACACGTTGTCAACATATACGGCCCCAACTCTGAAAATAAACAATTCTGGCAGGAAGTGGACAGCAAACTATCCGGCCTGCCCCAAGAGGACCTCCTGATCATAGCCGGCGACATGAACAAGACAATGGACCAGGCAACGGACAGGCACCCAAACAGACTAAGCCACTACTCCAACAACAACACCCTGAAGGAACTGTGCATCAAACAGCATCTAGCAGACCCATGGAGGCTACAACACCCAACGGCGCGTGAGTACACATTCTACTCACACCCACACAACTCCTACAGCAGGATTGACTACATACTGATGTCCAACACCCACACGCACCTCATAGAGGAAACGGAGATAGCTCCAATAACTATCTCGGACCACGCTCACATAACACTCACCCTAAGTGGCAAACACAACGAAAGCCCAACGAGAAGGTGGAGGCTCAACGACGACATCCTCCAGAACAGAGAGAACGTGACAGAAATTGAAGCCACAATTAAAGAGTACCTCACGCACAATGACAATGGCGAAGTAGGGAAGGACATCATATGGGACGCCCTCAAAGCAACACTAAGGGGGAAACTAATAAACATCAAATCAAGGATGAACAGAAGTAGAAACAAGAAAATTTCGGAGATAGAGGAGGAGATAGCAGCACTGGAGAGAGGTCACTGCGCAAACATAACAGACAAGAACACGCTCACCCTGCTCACAAAAAAGAAATACGAACTGAACAGGATTTTGAGCGAGAGAGCAGGGTCCTGGTTAACAAAGTTCAAATCAGTCAACTTATGCGCAGCAAACAAAGCAGGGAAACAGCTGGCATCCTACCTGAAGGCAAAACAGAGGCAGCACACGATAGCAGCAATAACAGATAAAATGAACAAGTCCCACACAACAAACAAGGGAATACTAGAAGTCTTCAGACAATTCTACCAAGAGCTGTATACCGAGGATAAGAACCTGAGCAAGGATGCAGGACTAACTCTGCTCAATGACACCAATCTGCCAAAACTCAAGGAGGAGGAGAGGGAGTCGCTCGAAGCCGACATAACGGAAAAAGAGATCGAAACAGCCATAAGCCAGCTAAAACAGAACAAAGCGCCAGGACCAGATGGATACTCCACAGCGTTCTACAAAACCTTCGGCACACACATTAAAACGCTAATGGCACAAACGTACTCGACATGCATCCAGAACGGGAAGATGACGGAGTCCATGAGCGAGGCCAATATCACCATAATCCCTAAAGAGGGGAAAGACCCACAATATCCCCAGAACTACAGACCAATCTCGCTAATAAATGTCGACTGCAAAGTCTACGCAAAGGTCCTGGCCAATAGACTGAACAGGGTTCTGCCAGACATCATCCATACCTCACAGGTGGGATACATCAAAAACAGGGTATCGCAGGACAACACAAGGCTACTGTGCCATCTGATCAACCACACAGCAAGGAGCAATGAACAAGCAGTCATGATAGCGCTGGACGCGGAAAAAGCCTTTGACAGAGTCTCGTGGCCCTTCCTGAGGAACTGTATGGGGAGATTCGGACTGGGGGAAAAATACACGGCAATGGTTATGGCCCTCTACAATAAACCAAAGGCAAAAATAGTAGTAAACGGGAGCGCATCTGAAACGCTCACGCTGGGAAGAGGCACCAGACAAGGATGCCCCCTATCCCCCGGCCTCTTCCTGCTGGCCCTAGAACCCCTCCTAGCCAGAATAAGAGACAACGCAGATATAACAGGCGTCAAGATCAAAGAGAACACAGTCAAACTAGCGGCGTATGCAGATGACATCCTAATCACAACAACCAACCCCTCCCCGTCAATAAAGGCACTCATGGACACAATAGGAGAGTATGCGGGAGCCTCAGGCTACAAACTCAACAAGGAGAAATCGGAGTGCAAGCCAATAAACGTCCACACCACAAGAGAGGTCATAGGCGACTCCGGACTGGCGTGGCAGACGAAACCACTAAAATACCTAGGACTGCACTTTGGAAGGGACCTCGCATCAACGCTCCAACACAACGAGGACCTCACACTGAAAAAAATAAAAGAAAGGCTGGAGCTATGGTCACCAAAATACATAAGCTGGTGGGGAAGAATAGAAACCATCAAGATGATGATAACCCCAGCGATAAACTACACGCTAACAATGCTACCACTCCCAATGACAGAAGCCTTCCACAAAAAATTAGACCAGCTCATAAACGTCTTCCTATGGAAAAACAAAAAACCAAGGATAAGCCTAAAAAAACTAAGACTGACAAGGGACCTCGGAGGCCTCAATCTGGCAAACTTCAAAATATACCAAACTGCATGCCTGGCGAGACAGGGTATTGCCTGGATAGACGATACACAAACATACAAACCAGTATGGCTAGAGGTTGAACAAGACATCCTGGGAGGGCTCAAGCCAATAGCCCTTCTAACAGCGAACAGACACCCACAAAAGACTAACGCCATACTGAAACAGACGAAGGAAGCGCTGATGAAAGTAGACAGACGCATGGCGCAGAAGCTGAGGGGCACAGCATGGGAGTCTATCTGGTTCAACACAAAGGTAACCTATCAAGGAGCGACAATGCACAACGACATATGGATCGAGAAAGGTATCAGCCTTCCCAAGCAGATGGAAACCAAGCAAGGACCGCTGACGTTCCAGAACCTACAGCAGCTACACGACCTCCAGAACCAAGAGCTCTACAACTTCCTCAAGATCAAGACAGCCATAACGAAAGCGAACTTACACAGAGGGGAGCCAAGCATCATCAAGTACCTGAAAACCCTCAACTCAGCAGGTCACCAAACTGCAAAGATCTACAAGCTCCTGAGCCCCTCCAAACTGGCGCAGAACAGGAAAGCCACCAACGCATGGGAAACGAGCCTGGGCAGGCAACTGAATGAAACAGAACGGGCAAAAATGTGGAGCTCAGCGACAACAAACAAAATCACCCCACAACTAGCGCAAACAAAGTATTGGCTACTCCACAGGGCCTACTGGACACCATCCAAGCTCCACAAAGTCGGCATCGCAGAATCAGGCAACTGCTGGAACTGCCAGAAGGAAGAAGGTACCCTCGAACACCTCATCTTCACCTGTGTGAAAGTCAAGAGGTTCTGGACACAGATCAACACCTTCATAAATGATATGCTCAAAACCGACCTAACAATCAGCTTCGTAAGCCTGGCGACAGAACACCTGACCGCGAACCTAAAAAGTAGAGAAGAGAGAGAACTACTAGACCTACTCCTCACAGCAGCCCTTAAAATAATCCTGACCAACTGGAAGGACACAGCCAAAGCAAACTTTAAAACATGGATTAATTGGGTCACCTTCCTGAGAGGGGCAGACAACATCACAGGCAACTTCTCGAAAGAACACAACGCCAAGCTACACATGTGGGGCCCACTCGACGACCACCTGAGGAAACCCCAGTAAAGGACCCCACCCGCGCCCCCCCCCCCTCTCTCTCTCTCTCTCCCTCTTTCTCTTCCTTTTTCTCCCTCCTCGTAATTTGAGGGAAAACAAACGAAAAGAGCGCGCATCAACAAATGGACTGTAGATATAAAAAAAACGCTAATGTACACTCCACCTACATATATATTTTTGTATGTTCCTGTTTATATGTGCTGATGCCAATAAAAGCTTTTTAAATAAAAAAAAAAAAACAATTATTAGACACGTTTTGTTACGACCTATAGAAATGATCCTCAAAAGTTGTGTGCAGAGCTCATTTGTGTAAGGACCCCTCCAAGTACGCAATCTTACTTATTCCGGGGGCACACTGAGCACACTGCCTGCAAGGGAGTACGGTTTGGGAGCAATCTTACCCTGAATGCAAATGTGTTTCTAAATCACTCTTCGCCGAGGTATTTTACTGAGGGTGTTAAACAGAAGGGGAAATAAAAGATTCATTCGGGCGCGCAGAACATTCACACAACTGCTGCGTCCTTCACATGGGACAGAACGGGGATGAGCAAGTCAGCCTGGTCGGTGCAGGGCCGTTTCTACCATTAGGCAGGTCTAGGCGGCCGCCTAGGGCGGCAAAAGGGGGAGGGCGCCAAAAAACATGTGTGTCTGTGTCTGAAGGTCGGGGTCCCTTGGACGGCCCGGCGCACTTTGAGTCCTGCTCTAAGACGCCGAATGCACAGCACTGTGCCCCCGTCTTGAACACAGAGGAGGGTGCCTTCAGTCCCTGAGGAGCAGCAGAGGAGCTAGACGAGCGGGTGGGGGGCATCATCGAGCAGGGTCCATGGCTCTGCTCGGGAGGAAGGACGTTAGTTAGAAGGTGCCGAGACCTGCCCGTCTGTGACCCTGGCCTTTAGCAGGGCCTCCCTCCCAGTGCCCGCCTCTAAGCACTTGGACAGCCTCAGGTTGCCAGCTGTGGGCAATGCACAAATATTTCTATTAACGTCAATGCTGAACTGCAGTTGAAGACGTTACTCGGAACTTTGAAGTGCCTAATGCAATTTTTGTCATGTTGGTATCGTTTTAAACATTAAATACTTACATAGAACACTTTTCCATTTTCCGACCTGTTAATGGAGTTTTGCACTGCCTGTGTTTATAGCACACACTATGTGGAGTTAAGCCAGTCCTTTCATGCCAATCGTTAGCAGGGCCGATAGCAGTAATTTCAGAGAGGGAGTGAGAGTGTTACTAGAAGCTCGATTCTTCCTTCAATAACACCTGCCGCTCCGCACCGGCAAGCAGGGTGCAGACATGAGGCAGGCAGGCCCAGGAAGCCCTGGCCAGGTCCACAGAGCCTTTCATCAGCTCTGCATTTCATCCGTTCCACAGAACTGGATGGGGTCAATCGCCCATCAAGAAAGGATCTTTGCCTTTGATTGCAGCCAACCGGCACTCAGGAAAGGCATCCTCACAGGCCTCTGCCCGCAGAGGCTTGAGTATATTGGCTTAGCAAGAAGGGATGTCTGTCCAAGCCAGAACTAGACATCCTCCTAAGGCCACCACCAGCTCGACGCTGTCATCCCTGCTGGCCCCTTCTAGTAAGTAGTAACGGTGCAACGCTGCAGAAGACGGATGTGCCCGGTCCTCAGAAAGCACTAGAGACGGGCTTCATTTCTTAGCGCTGCCTAGGGCTTCTGTGGTACACAATATGAAGTTTATTTCAACCAAATTTTTTAATTTAATGGCGTTGTCTTGAGAATGTGCTTCTGATCAGTGGTTTTATTTTTGGATCAAAGTCTCCCCCTTTTTAGACCTGCTCCTGGTGCCAAGGTGAGAGGATGTGGGTAAGGGCCAGAGTTGCCAACATAGGAGCTGGGGAACCAGGTTTGTGCCTCTGCGTTGGCTGAACATCCTGTGATTCTGGGTAAATCACTTAACCTTCCCGTGCCTACCAAAGATGAATGTGTCCTTGTGTAACATAAGTGGCGCTCATGTAAGGCGCTCTGATACCTTTGGGTCGAGTTTGCCTAAATAAAACTGCAAAAAGTAAACGTGCATTGGGTACAAATCTGGCCTCGCTTTAGGCCCTTCCATGTGACTCTGAAGGTGTTCAGAAAATTACAGTAGGGCTCACTCCCACCCTGGCACAGGCAGCTCAAAGCTGTAATCCTCACAGGCGCTATTTTGGAGTGGGGGTCAGCTGAAGTGGACAGATCTACAAAATGCACCTGCCCGATCCAGAAGAAGCAGGCACGCCTATTCTGATGGAGCTCCACAGCTAGGACTTCTGGATGAAACAATTTGGAGTTAATGTCAGTTACATAAAGTTATATTTGATAGTCCTTCATTTGTGTTTAACAAGTGTTTCTGAGCCTTTGGTACAGATTTAGGTCAACTTCATCCCCTTCTCTCACTGCCCCCTCCAATCCATGTGGTGTTTCTTAGCCCTGGGCTCCACTTGGTAAACACGTGTCTTGGGTTCAAATTGCAGCTGTTTTGTACACGAATCCCTGACCCCATCAGAGCGCAAGAACAGCGGTATTAGGATGTGCCTAGGGAGGCAAATCCTGTGAATTTCCCAGACTTGTCGCAATACAGTTCTGTGCTTTTGCTATAACTTTAAAAGCAAAAGAAATCTGGACATGAGAGGGGGCGGCATTTTTCAGTTCTCGCCTAGGGTGACCAAACACCTAGAAACGGCCCTGGGTCGGTGCATTCTAGGCTAGTAACACCACTCGAAAACACGCCTAGAAGATAAGCTTCACGGCGCGAGGTTAGCAAGTGGCTCCAGACCCCGCACAATGGGAGCGGTCGAAGTGCCCATCGCTGTGAGTGCTCTGCACTTCTTCAGCAGCGCTTTAAAGCTTTCCTCGCTCCACGCCTGCCTCTTGCCTCCCACAACGCTGCCATCTGCCGCTTACCTCTTCACACGTGTCCAGCAGGCGTCCACTTCCATGCCATGAAATCCCTACAAAAAAGTCCGAAAAGTGAAGTGAAATAAAAGCAGCGCGTGCCCCGTGCACTACCGGCGCCTGGGCCTCCTCGGACTGGTTCAGCAGACACCTGGGTGCAGCCGCGGCCCCCCTGCTCGGCCCTCCCCCTGCTGACACCAGCTGCCCCTCCCCGCCCTCCTCGGGAGATAAGGATCCTGGCACAGCAGGGCTGCCCCTGCCCCTGCCAGGGGTCACGGATCACAGTGTGAGCTCGCGAGTGCCCCGGCGCAGTCTCTGCTCCACCCTGCTGAGACATCTCGACAAATGAGGACGAACCGGTTACACGGGAAGTGTAACCGTCCACCGTCCGTGCGCTCACCTTCAGCACACTGCACGGGCCGGCACCGCCAGGGCGAGCCGGGCCCCTGTGCAGCGCCCATCAATATTGTACACGTCACAGAGGAGCTAGCCTTCAATGTGGGCATTCACACGAGCGCTGACAGGCGTCAGTCACTTGACAAGGTCACTTTAGAAAGTCCCCCGTACAGGGGCAGGCAGCGCCGGCAGTCAAACGCGCCCACTAGTAGGCGCTAGCATGGGGACATGTTAGGACGGAAATGCGTGCCAGTGGGCAGCAGGGTTGGCATACAACAGGCGATTTGAATGGGATGGTAGAGGGCCTGCTTTGGACGGGATAGGGAACCAGGCATAGTCTGGCATTGACAGGAGTCTGCCTGTGACAGGCACGCGTTGAAATGGCGCAGAGTGAGAAGACGGCATGACAGCAGGCACACAACGTGTGGGCTGTAAGGGTGGCAGAGGAGACAATACACACATGGGATGGGTTTATTTATATTTAGAAAAAAGTCTTAAAAACAATAAAAACATACATAGATAACATTTTACAGCCCCCGCCCCCACTCTATCGACCCTCTTCCTAACCCCAGCGGGGGCAGTCCACCAGTACGGTGTGAACTGGGTCTTAAGGGGGGGGGGGGCACCAGAGGAGTATGTTTTCAACTAGTGGAGAAATGCCCCAGGTCCGTTTTACAAAGAAGCCACAGGGCAGCTCACGTTTTGAATTGGTGGGGCAGACCAACAGGCGTGGACTGAATTGTAGGAAAGGTGACAGGGCGCGTCTACGCTTTAAAAGGGCAGTGGGAAGACCTGGCTGGGCACCATGTGTAATATGAAATGGAGGGGCGGGAAACGGAATATGTTCTGAACTGGAGGAGGCGCGACAGCATTCGTGTTTTCACTCAGGGGGCGTGGCCAACAAGACACCAAGCATGTCCGAAATTCAAAACGGAGACCCACGTGGCTACAGAATACAGACCGCGGGTCAGAACATTTGCACGACAGGGGCAAAACGTCTTCTGGGGAAAACTGAGTCCATGGACTCTGTGCCCGTGAGTTTTGTTCACAGAAAAGAAGAGGGCGGCTGGAGAAGAGCAGGCTTCCTTGCTCGCAGGCACTCCCGTTTCCGAAGCCTATGCAGGTTAAAGCAGCCTCATTCACAACCATAATTCCAGTCGTGCACTCAATTTGTTTATGCTGCTTCTTAATTCTAAATTTAACATGCTCCCCAGCCACGTAAACACATCTTCAAAACAGAAAGACAGTCATCTTTTTGTAAACTGTTACTGAGAGTTAGTTCCCCGTAAATCACTTTTAAGTGAAATGTCACAAATCGCATTTACAAAACTCACGTCTTTCATTGCATGAATACATCTACCGCACTTTGGCAGTCCTCCGTCAGCCTTCTTTCTCTCCGAGCACATTACTCAGCGTTTCTGAGTTCTGCCGAGACATTTCTTTCCTGATATGAATGTATTGTCGATGTGAAATTCCCGTATCCGAAGCGTCAGTGCCGTACAGAAGAGCCAGTTCCTTTGGGCAGGACTTCCGTCTTCGGAAGTCCCGCGCACGTGCCCACGGAGTGCCTGAGAGCGGGGCACCCATGCCCGAGGGAGAGCCCCGCGGAGGCTGCAGAAGTCCAGAATGGCGGTAAGTGGGGCTTAGTTGTAGGGGGGTGCGCTTGTGTGTGTGTATGTGTGCGGCGCCAGGGTCTCTGGATGTGTGCGTGCGTGTGTGTGCGGCGGGAGGGGGGTCTCTGTGTGTGTGTAGGTGCGCTAGTGTGTGTGTGTGCGGCGGCGGCGGGGGACGGGCGGTGGCTCTGTATGTGTGTGTACATGTCTGGTTGAACAGCCTGCCGGAATCGGAGCGCGTGTTGACGCGCGCGACCTGATCCGATTCCGGCAGGCTGCGTGCGTGTGCGTGCCAGTCTGTTGTCCTAAACCTCGTTAGTCCTTGAAAGCCAGAATGATTCCAATAGTCTCGCTTTGCGACTGCAGGCCTTTGGCCTGCAATCGCAGGCGCGAGACCCAAAAATGGGTGAAAGTTATGCTGAGGTAAACTTCACAAAGAAAGTTAACAGATGCCGGTGCTCTCCAATAAAGAGTACTTTTATAATATAAACATAAAGAAGCGAGCAATCAACTACTAACAAACACCCCTGATGTCTTAGAGGTGTTAGTTATATAATATGCAAAAAATACATGTATGCCCCTTTTGGGATAATAGTGTTGCTAAGTGAAGGAACTCGTCATCCAACCTTTCAAGGAAAACCTAAACTCCAGGGCTGACATAAGCTCTGTAACCGCAATATTCCAAAGAATGAATGAATAAAAGTAATTTGTAAAGTGCGCGGCTACTCCTGGAAGCTTCCTAGCGCTGAGAATCATCCGAGCAGGCACACGAGAATACTTCATTTTCCTTAGCAAGAAAAATGGTTGAAAGACTTTTCAGGGTGGAGAAAGGCAATCGTATAATAATGATACCACGGAATGTAAACAATCAGTGACAGTCATTAAGTACCGTCCGACAAGGGCAATGCCGATTTTCTGAAGAGGACAGCACTACTCTGCTTTTGCAACCACCGCAGGAGTGCAGGCTTTTGGAGCTATGTTCCTTCCCACCATGCAGCGCGTGCAGCCTCCCCGGGACCCCGGTGTCCTCTCCCTGCGGTGAAGGGAGCAGCAGTCTCGGCTTCGTTGGTGCTCTGACTCGCGCTAGATGCCGTAAGCCCCAAGCGTTGCCCGTGCACGGCCAGCCACGAGCGTTGACTGCCCTCCCTCTAATGCGCTGCCCCTGCCCTGAGCCACCCCGGTGTTTCCCCTCCTTCTGGCTTCTTCTTACCTGTTCCCTACCAGGGCAGACTATTATTTTGCCCATCGAACAGCAATTGGCAGGAGTGTGCCTGGTCTGTACTGCGCATGCGCAATGATGGGTTAACTTAGTTTGGCAGGGGATTAGTGGTGCATTTTCTTTGCTCGGGCCATGCCTATCTCCCGGGTACAATAGGCTGCCAATGACAGCGCTCGAGACAGAGGGATATGGGTTTTTTGCAAGTGACAGGTGAACATCAAAGGAACATCCGGTTTCTCGGTCTTCTGGTGGGATGCGCAAGGTAAGATCGGCACTTTCTGTGTGCTTGTGTGTGTGTGTATCTGCGTGTGTGTCTGTCTACGTGCGCGCTCCATTGTGACGGGGGATCAGCCTGCCGGAATCGGAGCACGTGTTTATGCGCGCGACCTGATCCGATTCCGGCAGGCTGCGCGTGACAGTCTCTTGTCTCCACTTGAACTCCTTGAAAGCTAAACTGATTACAATAGGGCTTCACAGCGACAATCGCTTCGCGATTGCGTCGCAGTGCGAGCCCTAAGAAAGGAGGGGGGAAGAAAGGGAAAGAAGAAGCATCAAAGAGAGGGCGTAAGAAAGGCGAAACGAAATTAGGAAAGAGACTGGAACGAAAAAGGCAAAGTGAACCTGTAGAAACAATGACATTAGAAAAGAAGAGGCAATGAAAGAAACGAAGGTGAGAAAGAACGATAAAGATAATAAAGAGGAAACCCATCACAAAAACAAAAGCAACTGAATTACAGGCTGAATGAAAAACGTTAACCAAGAAAAAGAAAGAAGGAAATACATGTTTAAATAAGGAAGGGTTAAACGATCAAGGAATAACGAAATGGTGAAGTGTAACATGTAAGAAATATATAATGTAAGGCAAGGAGGAAGGGAGCAAGGCAGCGGAAAGGAAGTAAATGCAAGATATGGAAGAAAGGTAATAAGGCGGGGGAGCGCATTCCTTTGTGTGAGTTCGAAGTACGTGCACTTTAAGTTAAGCAAATTCCGTAGCCGAGGCAGGAAAGCGACAAATGGTGGTGTGACGTGGCTGGTGTGGCGGGGGAGCGGAAGGGATTGCTTTGAAAGCAGGGCAGCAAGCGAGTGGGAGGAAACAAGCGCATTCCAATGAAGTCTGGTGCGAGGAGTGGGGGGCGGGGGAGGGGGAGCAGGGATATGAGGTGTGAGTGAGGCCAAGCGCGCGCCTGGCGATGCTTCATGCTCCAGTAGACAACATGCATTGTGAGAAATCCGCTTGTTCAAGAGTTTGTTTAAACCCAATAGTTCAGAGCTATAAATAGCTCGACCTAAAAAGGTTAAAAGACAATGAGGGTGTGAAGGATGGACGAGGTGAACATACAAAGGAAAGCAGAAGTCAAGGATGGCGGAAAAGAATCTTGCAAGATAAACCAGCACGTGATGATAAAAGCTCCTGCGAATCTGCGTTATGGTTGGCACTTAGGGCATGTGCCTTGGCTGTGCCCTTAACGCCCAAGCATTCTGGATGCGTAACAAGATGACAGATTGTGCCACTACGGGTGATCCCTACATAACTACTATTCGGGGATGGCTTTAAATGTCGCAGAACTTCAAAGGATAACAGGAGAGGTCTTGGCTCATCTTTCACTGGACACAAGGCTATTTTGATGCAGTATAAGTGAGGCCAGCAACAATGGAAGCACAACACCATGGCGGAGACACATACAAGTACAACCATGTCAACTTTGACATGATGCTGCTGCTGTGTGCCACCTAGGGAAGGAGGCTCGAATCAGGCACATTTTGCCCAATAAATATACAGCATTTCCTAAACAGGAATAGGAAAAGGATGAGGGCCTTGTTTCACTCCAAATGCAATGCAAGCCCTCCCATCAGGGTTTGTAACACAACCTATGTACTATGCAACATGGTCCATGCTGTTAATTATGTGGACTTTATATACGCAAAACTCTGCAATGTTACCAAAATGTATAACAGCACACTGAAAGAAGTGCATGCTGCTACGGCCTCCACGTTTCGCAGGAACGAGGTCGCAAGGTCGCAAACAGTGAAGCAAATGTGTAAGTCATGTGAAACCAAACACAAATCATCTAAATATCGCCTGCACATCCCGTCGCACAGAAAACATAATGGCAATACTGGTAATGCTATGCTATGCTATGCTATGGTGACTTGTATAGCGCACGGCTGCCTCAGCAAAGGGGCGTCCCGGCGCTGCGGAAGGACAGTGTACAGTGAGGTGGAGACGCTAAGGACGAAACTATTGTTGGAAGAGGTATGTTTTGATAGCCTTTCTGAAGACTAGGAGATCTTGTATCCCACGGATAGCTTCAGGGAGACTATTCCATAGCTTGGCCGCTAGAAAACTGAAAGAGCGGCCGCCCACTCTAGCCAGTCTGGTGCGAGGGATAATCGCAAGATGCTGCCCCTCTGACCGGAGCGATCTCCTAGGGATGTACTCTGACAGGAGTGGGCGAAGCATTGGGGGGGAGGAGGTTTTAAGGATTTTGAAAGCGAGGCACAGTGCTTTGAACTGGACCCTTTTGCCCACCGGGAGCCAGTGCAGTTTCTTCAAGGTTCCCGATACTGAGGAATGGCGCGGGAGACCAACCAGAGCCCTGGCGGCCGCATTCTGAACTCTTTGCAATCTAGTAATTTCAGCTACATTAGCCCCCAATAGAAGGGAGCTCGCATAGTCCAGTCTGGAAAGAATGGTCGCCTGGACGATAAGTTGGCGAGTGCGGCAGTCGAAGAACTTCAGAATGGGCCTGATGTTACGCAGGACGCCAAAGCATGTGGCGGCAACTTTTTTGGTGTGGTGCGTGAACTTTAAAGCAGAGTCCACCCAAACTCCCAGGTTTTTGACACATTCCTTAGGCATAGGGGGTGGGCCTAGCACATCCGGCCACCAGTTGTCACCCCAGGACGAAGTGTTTTTGCCCAGGAGGAGAATCTCCGTTTTCCCGGCATTTAATTGAAGAAAATTCGCCGCCATCCAGTTGGTGATGTCCGTGAGTGTCTGTTTGAAGTGTTGAGCCTCCAGACCACTGTTGTCATTAAGTGCCACCACCAACTGGGTATCGTCAGCGTAGGATACCAGGGCAAGTCCATTTCTTCTAGCTACCTCTGCCAGGGGGCGGACATATACATTGAACAGGGTAGGGCTCAGGGAAGAGCCTTGCGGCACTCCCTGTCCAATGTTATGTTCCTCAGAGATGTAAGGAGGGGTAGAGACTCTAAAAGACCTGTTGAGAAGGAAGTCTCTAAACCATCCCAGCGCTGACCCAGTAATCCCAATTTCCTCCAGTCTCGTCAAGAGGACCTCATGTGACACCGTGTCGAAGGCAGCACTAAGGTCCAACAGGACCAGTGCTGCCGTGCCTCCGGTGTCTAGGATGGTACGGAGGTCCTCTGAAACACTGAGCAAGGCGGTCTCGGTGCTATGACCGGCTCTAAACCCGTGTTGAGAGTCATCCAAGATGTTATTGGTAAGGAGGAAATCTGTCAGAATATTATTGACGTGTGCCTCGATAATTTTGGCAGGCCAGGGGAGCAGGGAGATAGGTCTAAAGTTCTCAGGAAGCGAGGGGTCTAGCGTGGGTTTTTTTAGAATGGGAGAAACCCAGGCCTGCTTCCACTTGGAGGGAACTTTAGCAATCAGAAGGGACCGGTTGATGATTTCTCGGATGTGCTCAGTGACAGATTCATGGGCTTCACAGAAGGTATCCGGTTTAAGGGGATCTGCAGGAGAGCCTGATTTAATCTTTTTGCAGATTTTTTGGAAACTCTCTCGCTCAAGCGTGGGAAAAGAGGAGAGAGAGGGCCTAGTAGGATCAAAGATGGCCAATGGCTGTGGGCTTTTGGGAAAGGTGTCGTAGATTTTCAAGATCTTATTGGTGAAGAAGTTGGCCATGTTATTACAGAGGTCGGGGGAAGTGATAGTGGTGTTGACAGTTTTCTTTGCAGTAAGATCTTTCAAGATTTTAAATACAGCTTTCGAGGTGTTAGAGCTGTTATTGATTTCCTTGGCAAAATATGCCGCCCTTATTCTGCAGATCTTACGATGGTAGATTTTTTGGAGCATGACATAGTCTAGTTTTAGATTGGCATCATAGTTTTTCCTCCATGCCCTCTCTGCCTTTTTGCATTCCTTTTTCAGGCTTGCTAATTCGGAGTTATACCAAGGGCTAGCTGTATGGGTGCGAGCTTTGGAGCTTCTGGCCGGGATCAAGGTATCAAGTGCCTGAGTGATCCACAGGCAGAACTGGTCATAGCTTGCATCTAAATCTTCGGTAAGGGGTGGAGGATTTAGCACCAGAAGATTGTGTAGGTCTTCAAGATGAAGCTTTCTCCATGGCCGTTTCTGGACTGAAGGAGTAGGTACCGCGACAGATCTCAAGTTGCACGGGATAGACAGAGTTACTAAATGATGATCGGTCCAGGTCATGGGGATTGGCATGCCTGCGGAGCAGCTCGTGATATTGGAAAAAATGGGGTCAAGAAGGTGACCCGCTGTGTGAGTGGGGCCCTTCACAACTTGAGTGAGTTGGAAAGCCGCAAGATCAGCAAGAAAGGTGGATATTTTGGGTTCAGAGTCCTTATCAAGATGGAAATTAAGGTCACCCATTATTGTAAAGTTGGCAGATTTGAGGATGTTGGTGTCTAAAAACTGTAAGAGTGAGCTAATGAAAGGGGCATCTGCACCAGGGGGTCTATAAATTAAGAGCCCCGTCGCGCAGAACTGAGGGTTAGCTTTGATCGAGAAACGCGCACTTTCACAGCCCTTAATATCAGTTTTGCTGAATAGACAATCGAGATGGGATTTGATTATTAGAGCCAAGCCCCCCCCTCTCGTGCCTCTATTCACAGTGTGAATGGTATAACCTGTGGGAGTCGCCAGGTTGCAGACCGAGTCCATTTCATCGAGAAGCCACGTCTCCGTCATGAACAGGGCATCGAGAGAGTGGTCAGTTAGGAGGTCAGAAATTTCCGAGTGGTGTTTATGCACAGATCTCACATTAAGATGACCTATCCTGAGAGTGTGGGTCTTTGCGGGATTAGGTGAGGTTTTTATGGAAGAGCAAAGTTGAGAGGGGTGTAGTACGGGATGACGTATGAGGGCAGGGTTGCGTCTGGCACAAGTGCAGGTGGAGTGCTGTAGATCAAGCAGTTCCGCTTTAGAATAACACATCTTACCGAGTAAAGATAGAACGATGGAGTAAACAGATCAGAGGGACTGGCGCCTGGCGCTGCCTTAGCGCGAACGCTGCGCGCCCGAGCGACTGCGAGGGCTAAGTAGCCTTCAGGAAGTAGAGCACTAGAGCGCTAACCGCTCTTCCAGCAGGGTGACCGGAAGTGCCCCCACGAAGAGATGCAGGGAGGCGACTTCAGCCACAATCAGTAAGGCGTGTGGTGCAGGGGGAAGGTGAATAATGGCTGCCATGGCAGCTCACCTCACGTGATAGTGGGGATCAGTTGGCCGCATTCATGTCAATCAGGTAGCCATGGTGATGAAACAGGCAGGGAGGAAGCTGACATGTCTATTGACTGCAGGTAAGACTAATTGGCATGCCTGAGGAACACCTGGCCATGTTTTACTGCCAACTACCACTTCAAAACGGCCTTCATAACCAATCAGGAGCAACGAGTTTCAGGAAAGTTGTATACGACCCCCAAGTACCAGTTTGTGTGACGTTTGCGATGTTTAAGGGACTGTGTTTTAATTTAGTACGTGCAGGTCTTTGGTGATCTTGTGACGTTTGGAACTTGTAACCTGATTCAGGTTTTGCACGGGTCTCCACAACTACAAATGCACGAACCCACCAATATTTTTTACTAGGATTCAGTCCATGACGTAACATTGAATACAGCGTACTGCATAAGACACTTTATCCATTTGATCTATCTGCATAGAGAGACCTCCTATATATGCACATATCTGTGCAGCAGGTGCCTCCTTTCACTGAGCTAAGTTGCTGATAAACGTGGCCAGCACTGCAAAGGTTATGTAAAAGTAAAATATCTCAAATGTGTCGCAGTAAGGCTTTCGACGCACACATGTGGGAAGTTAAATCAAAGTCCATAGTAACAAAAAACTACAATGACACACAGAGGGCCAAGTATCAATGCCGAAATGTTAAATTAATCTTTTTACCATTTACATACTATATCTAGTATTAAGTAAGTTAGATTACCTCTGCTCCATGTAGCATCAAAAGCCTTTGCCTACATTTGCCTGCAAGCTGTTTAAGATGATACAATCTTAATTTGATCCGAGAGGAATAAGCAAGTTTTAGATCAACGTATGCAACTTTAATGATATAAATTTGTATTGAATTACACACAAGCTGATCTATTACCCACTCTTCTCCAGGAGGGCCAAAGGCAGGGGCTTTCTTATTACTTATATCTCAATCTTTAAGAATTCGGATCCTCCTATTAGACTAATGAACTTCCTGGGCCAGAATAAGAGCTGCCGAGTAAGACGCAAGGTCTAGCTGAGGGCATCACACCTGCCATGTGGCTACTAGAAGCTGCACCACTGACCAGGTGCAAGAGTCCAGCCTTGTCAGAGTCAGAAGATGGACCTAGGATCATTAACACAGTGGACCAATCATAACCCAGGGACGGCCAACTTAAGCATAAAAGTGAATTTGGTCTATTTTTGTGTACAAAGCCCATTTTAACATGCCTAAAGGCTCAAATGTGACACAACAAACAGTGAGAATACTTTCTGGCCTTGGGCCATCTTTACAATTTTGCCACTGCACCATAATTAAAAAATAATACAGCACTCAATTCAAGATATGATTCCATACACACATGAGTAAGATGTGTAAGGAGGGTGGGTTTAAGAGGGGCCTGCAAATAATTCACTCAGAAAACTCCAGGGCTCAGTCAGCCGTCCCGTCAGACATTGTGAGTGCAGGACTGCAATACAAACTAACACCTCAATAACATCAACGGAATGCTAGCGGGCCTCACGAAAACTGCTACTGCTCTTCTCAAAGCCAATTTAAAAGCAGCAGGAAGATGTCTTTCTGGTGCAGAGAAGCTAGACATCTCAGCGCCATTCTCAACAACCTTCAGTGTGGTCGTAGCTAGCAACACTCGCGGGGGGTAGGGGGTCGAACGGGGTTACGCACTGGGGTTCCCGCGGGGTGGAAGTTCGAATAAAAATAAATAAAACCTACCTGACCAGTCCTGCGCCGCCTCTGCTCCTAGGCCGAGGAACAGGCATGCTCCCTCCCCTCCTGTAGCCAATCACAATGCTGCCATGGCAGCTTTGCGATTGGTAGGGAGTCCCGGACAGTGCCCAGCCATGCACCAGTAGGGACTCCATTTTCTCTATGTAGTCTGCACGGAGCCTACATAGAGAAAATGTCGAGTGCGCATGACTGCGCTGGTCGGCCCCAGGGCCGACCAAACAGTCAGGGCATTCAGAGTGGTGCAAGCCACTCCTCCCCGACTCACCCACCTGCCCGGCCCCAACCAGGCATAACCAACCAGGCATATACACCCCCAACCAGGCATATTCACCCCCAACCCGGCATATCCATGCCTTCTGCTTTCTCGCAGCGCGAGAAGCAGAAAATAAAATGGTACTCAAAATACAATTTTATTTTCTGCTTCTTGCACTGTGAGAAAGCATTGGGTTGGCGCTCCAACACCCTAATGGATCAGCCGCCACTGCAAGAAACCCAGAGGCACCTAAGCACACCCCTGGTCTATGTGCTGTGTGCAATGTGCAATTCAAGCTATGCAAAAGCAGTCACTTCCCTCCCCTCAGGTGCCAAGAGCTGAGAGAAAGCCCCGGGGAGGTGGTAGTCTCCGGGGCAGCGGGGGCCCCCGTATACCAATAATAAATTGCCCCCGGGACCTGGCCCACCCGGGAGCTTAAGGAAAACAAAGCGCTGAAGCCTTCGCTTCTGTTTTTTTTATTATTTCAACTGGATTTGCGCAAACAGCACAAATTTGGGTGAAAATTTTTAAACAATACTTTTTTGGGGCCTGGGGTCCCAGTGGAACCCCTGAGCAGGCCTAGGGGGTCATGGTGTTTCTATCCTTCCCCCTTTTCTTGTTTTTTATCCTTTTTTTAAATGTTTTCTTATGACTCGGTTCAACCGAGTCACAAGATGGCTGCCAACACTTTCTAGTTTGAAGTGTTGGCAGCCAATCCCAATTAAGTTTGTGCTCGGGAGGATTCCCAAATCCTCCTCGGTGCTCAGATATCGATATTTGATTTTTTTAAATTTCTCAGGAACTACTGAACGGATTTACACCATTTAAAAAAAAGGTTGCTTTTTGAACCAAGAACAAAATTTTTGCCAAATTTGCTGTTATTCCGTTCAGCAGTTCGGGCTGTAGCAAGTTCCAAAATTCATATGGTAATTAACATGGTGAAAACGTGTTTTGGGACCCCCCTTTTTTGCTCAGCCCCGCTTGACGAATCACGCAGAAACTTTCAAGAGAGGAACTGACCAGACCACCCCATAAGTTTTGAATTTTTCGCGAAGATTCGTCATTCGGTGTCAAAGATATTGGCAATAGAAAAAACGCTTTTTGAATAGAAACAAGGTCCTAACTATAACTACCTACTGGTGACCGCCAGTAGAAGATATATATATATATATATATATATTCACTGAAAAAAACATAGGTTTTAGGCCTTATATAGTTAGGAATTAACATATAAAAAACCATTGAAATTCACTGAAAAAACCATAGGTTTTAGGCCTTATATAGTTAGGAATTAGCATTTAAAAAAACCATTGAAATTGCTCCTATATAGTTAGTTGAACTAACTATATATGGCGCACCCGTAATCCACTGCTGATGATGTCACATATTACATCATTCATGACATGGTCAGTGACATCACTGATGACATCACTGATGACATCTCAAATGACATCACTGATGAGGTCCCACAAGGCCCCCCCAAGGCCCCCCCCCCCCCAAAAAAATCGCGGGGTGCTCGCAAGGTGCTCGCACGGTGCGCGCACGGTGCGCGCTTATAGATATATAATTGACTTTAACTTTAACTTTCTCAGGAACTACTGGAGGGATTTACACTATTTAACCAAAAGCGTGATCTGCATACCAGACTCTACCATTTTGCCAAGTTTGGTGTAATTCCGTTCAGCGGTTCGGGCTGTAGCCGTGTCTAAAGGTCCTATGGAAATTAACATGGGGAAAACACGTTTTGGGACGCCCCTTTTTTCTCGGCCCCCGCTTGACGAATCTACCCGAAACTTTCAGGGAAGAAGCGGAGCGGAACGGGCCATCTTCTTTGAGAAATTCGCGAACATTCAACAACCGGCGCCAAAGTTATTCCCAATAGAATGTTGCGGATTTCCTATGGAAACTAGGTCCTAACTATATATACCTACTGGCGACCGCCAGTAGGTAATATATATATATATATATATATATATATATATATATATATATATATATATATTGGCAGCGTGACCAAGGGCTTTTTGGCCCGAAACGCGTCGCTGGTTCTGTTGTTTTAAAATAAATTACCATCTTGCTGACTCTGCTGGTCCGGTCCTCATTCTTTGCTGGCGTGGGGGCGGTGTCTGCGAGCGCAGAGCGAGCTGAGGAGGAGCTTTGTCTTCATATATATATATATATATGTATATATATATATATATATAAGTCAAAGGTTGTTGCCTGTTGTGGAATAAGCCGCTAGACAGGTGTAAGTTCGCCAAATATTTTATTGCAGGGAACAGCGGGGGCATTGCCTTTTCAGCACGGCAAAATGGTCCGGTCTTAGCCGACGCGTTTCGTGATCATTCACTTCTTCAAAGGCTCCGGCACAGCGTTTAACACAGGTAATTGACAGTCCTTCATTATATCCCTTCCCGCCCATGTGGGCGTGGCAGCAAAGCATCTTGGAAGTTGAAGTGTTTGTCGTATTTTGCCCATGTGGGCCCTCTGTTAGCTGCTGCTTTAAACAAAATTAAACACCTCAGTGGGTTGTGGTGAAAGGCATTGAGTCCCCACATGCACATCTCATTCCTGCAATAACAGCTCCTGTCTCCCTGGCGGTGGCGTCATTTTGGCGTCATCATGGAAATGCCGGCGGCATCAGGGCTCCTTCCGCGACCCAGGCAGGGCCGCAAAATACAAGTCAAAGGTTGTTGCCTGTTGTGGAATAAGCCGCTAGACAGGTGTAAGTTCGCCAAATATTTTATTGCAGGGAACAGCGGGGGCATTGCCTTTTCAGCACGGCAAAATGGTCCGGTCTTAGCCGACGCGTTTCGTGATCATTCACTTCTTCAAAGGCTCCGGCACAGCGTTTAACACAGGTAATTGACAGTCCTTCATTATATCCCTTCCCGCCCATGTGGGCGTGGCAGCAAAGCATCTTGGAAGTTGAAGTGTTTGTCGTATTTTGCCCATGTGGGCCCTCTGTTAGCTGCTGCTTTAAACAAAATTAAACACCTCAGTGGGTTGTGGTGAAAGGCATTGAGTCCCCACATGCACATCTCATTCCTGCAATAACAGCTCCTGTCTCCCTGGCGGTGGCGTCATTTTGGCGTCATCATGGAAATGCCGACCGGCATCAGGGCTCCTTCCGCGACCCAGGCAGGGCCGCAAAATACAAGTCAAAGGTTGTTGCCTGTTGTGGAATAAGCCGCTAGACAGGTGTAAGTTCGCCAAATATTTTATTGCAGGGAACAGCGGGGGCATTGCCTTTTCAGCACGGCAAAATGGTCCGGTCTTAGCCGACGCGTTTCGTGATCATTCACTTCTTCAAAGGCTCCGGCACAGCGTTTAACACAGGTAATTGACAGTCCTTCATTATATCCCTTCCCGCCCATGTGGGCGTGGCAGCAAAGCATCTTGGAAGTTGAAGTGTTTGTCGTATTTTGCCCATGTGGGCCCTCTGTTAGCTGCTGCTTTAAACAAAATTAAACACCTCAGTGGGTTGTGGTGAAAGGCATTGAGTCCCCACATGCACATCTCATTCCTGCAATAACAGCTCCTGTCTCCCTGGCGGTGGCGTCATTTTGGCGTCATCATGGAAATGCCGACCGGCATCAGGGCTCCTTCCGCGACCCAGGCAGGGCCGCAAAATACAAGTCAAAGGTTGTTGCCTGTTGTGGAATAAGCCGCTAGACAGGTGTAAGTTCGCCAAATATTTTATTGCAGGGAACAGCGGGGGCATTGCCTTTTCAGCACGGCAAAATGGTCCGGTCTTAGCCGACGTGTTTCGTGATCATTCACTTCTTCAAAGGCTCCGGCACAGCGTTTAACACAGGTAATTGACAGTCCTTCATTATATCCCTTCCCGCCCATGTGGGCGTGGCAGCAAAGCATCTTGGAAGTTGAAGTGTTTCATGGGCAAAATACGACAAACACTTCAACTTCCAAGATGCTTTGCTGCCACGCCCACATGGGCGGGAAGGGATATAATGAAGGACTGTCAATTACCTGTGTTAAACGCTGTGCCGGAGCCTTTGAAGAAGTGAATGATCACGAAACGCGTCGGCTAAGACCGGACCATTTTGCCGTGCTGAAAAGGCAATGCCCCCGCTGTTCCCTGCAATAAAATATTTGGCGAACTTACACCTGTCTAGCGGCTTATTCCACAACAGGCAACAACCTTTGACTTGTAATTTGCGGCCCTGCCTGGGTCGCGGAAGGAGCCCTGATGCCGGTCGGCATTTCCATGATGACGCCAAAATTACGCCACCGCCAGGGAGACAGGAGCTGTTATTGCAGGAATGAGATGTGCATGTGGGGACTCAATGCCTTTCACCACAACCCACTGAGGTGTTTAATTTTGTTTAAAGCAGCAGCTAACAGAGGGCCCACATGGGCAAAATACGACAAACACTTCAACTTCCAAGATGCTTTGCTGCCACGCCCACATGGGCGGGAAGGGATATAATGAAGGACTGTCAATTACCTGTGTTAAACGCTGTGCCGGAGCCTTTGAAGAAGTGAATGATCACGAAACGCGTCGGCTAAGACCGGACCATTTTGCCGTGCTGAAAAGGCAATGCCCCCGCTCTTCCCTGCAATAAAATATTTGGCGAACTTACACCTGTCTAGCGGCTTATTCCACAACAGGCAACAACCTTTGACTTGTAATTTGCGGCCCTGCCTGGGTCGCGGAAGGAGCCCTGATGCCGGTCGGCATTTCCATGATGACGCCAAAATGACGCCACCGCCAGGGAGACAGGAGCTGTTATTGCAGGAATGAGATGTGCATGTGGGGACTCAATGCCTTTCACCACAACCCACTGAGGTGTTTAATTTTGTTTAAAGCAGCAGCTAACAGAGGGCCCACATGGGCAAAATACGACAAACACTTCAACTTCCAAGATGCTTTGCTGCCACGCCCACATGGGCGGGAAGGGATATAATGAAGGACTGTCAATTACCTGTGTTAAACGCTGTGCCGGAGCCTTTGAAGAAGTGAATGATCACGAAACGCGTCGGCTAAGACCGGACCATTTTGCCGTGCTGAAAAGGCAATGCCCCCGCTGTTCCCTGCAATAAAATATTTGGCGAACTTACACCTGTCTAGCGGCTTATTCCACAACAGGCAACAACCTTTGACTTGTAATTTGCGGCCCTGCCTGGGTCGCGGAAGGAGCCCTGATGCCGGTCGGCATTTCCATGATGACGCCAAAATGACGCCACCGCCAGGGAGACAGGAGCTGTTATTGCAGGAATGAGATGTGCATGTGGGGACTCAATGCCTTTCACCACAACCCACTGAGGTGTTTAATTTTGTTTAAAGCAGCAGCTAACAGAGGGCCCACATGGGCAAAATACGACAAACACTTCAACTTCCAAGATGCTTTGCTGCCACGCCCACATGGGCGGGAAGGGATATAATGAAGGACTGTCAATTACCTGTGTTAAACGCTGTGCCGGAGCCTTTGAAGAAGTGAATGATCACGAAACGCGTCGGCTAAGACCGGACCATTTTGCCGTGCTGAAAAGGCAATGCCCCCGCTGTTCCCTGCAATAAAATATTTGGCGAACTTACACCTGTCTAGCGGCTTATTCCACAACAGGCAACAACCTTTGACTTATATATATATATATATCCGAACAAGAATGCCGTAACCGCTGTACTCCAAAGCAAAGCTCGGGGGAGTACCGGCAAAATGGAGACGCCTCTCCATATTTAAGGATTCCAGCAATCCCCTTCCAAAGAAAGGGTGTCGACACATGTGTTCGCATCTGTTCTTGGGAAAGGGATTGTTTGAACATGAGAATGTATATATATATATATATATATATATATATATATATATATATATATATATATATATATATATATATATATATATATATATATATATTCTTGTAGATTCTGCAACCAGCGTGCTTACACCACAGAATGACGGACCACCATATATATATATATATATTGCTTGATAGCGCTGTTAGATGTTGTCAAGGCTCCCCGTCCTACTTCCCATGCGGCACACTGTGTGCTTGTAATCTATCGCAGTCAGATTGGAGGACGCAGATTGAGCTATGCTTTGTCGCCATTTGAACGCGCCCCCTGCAGTGATCTGAGAGATCACTGCGGGTGCGCGTTAAAGACTCAGAAGTTGCCGGTCTAGTCGTCACAGCCTTTGAAGGCTGATCAGCAGTGAGGTGCTTTGGCAGCGTTCAAAGCCATGCACTTCACCAATGGTTTGAGTGAAGGAGAGCTCAGGAATTTTCTTAGTTAGTCAGTGTTTAGTATAGCCCAGTTCATTTTTAGGATAGCTAGCGTCTTGTGTGCGACGATATTAATATATTTATTAAATAGTAGAGTGTAAATATTGGAGATTATTAATTTGATGTTATTTAATTGCAGTTCGCATAGAAGTGTTACTCCAGAAGAAGCAACAGTGGGTGCCAAGCGGTGCAGAAGTGAACCCAGAAGCAAGGCAGTCTCTTCTCTGTCCCCTTCCCCTTTCCCCTGTGGGGTTCATGCGAGAGCTTGTAACTAGAGGAATCGTGTGGAGGTCTGCAGGGGGAATTTGGAACTCGCATCATTCTGCTCCTGTGAGTGTACTGAGGACAGTGAGTATACAAGTAGGGCCTTGACAGAGTGATGTGCCCAAGAAGTGAACTCACCCAAGCAGAATGGCGGAACGTTATGATTAAAGGAGTCTGGGAAAATTCTAGAAGTAATACAGCAGGAGTTAATGGCGGTTAGAGAGGAGAATATTTATTTATTTATTTATTTTTTAGCACTTCTAAGGCGCGCAGCTACCCACAAAGGGTTTCCCGGCGCCAAGATAGCAGAGTCCAAAACACAACAGGAGAGGAGACAGTCAGCAGCCAACTATTTGTCAAATAGCCAAGTTTTAACACTTTTTCTAAATCTCAGATGCTTTTCTTCTTTGCGTATGTGGGGGGGAGTGTGTTCCAGAGGGTGGGCCCGAGGTAGGAAAAGGATCTCCCACCCATTCTGGCCAGTTTGTACCTGGGAACAGCAAAGTTCGCTGCTGTACAAGAGCGAAGGTTGCGGTTGGGGAAGTAGGGCTTGGCAAGATCTTGTAAGTACCTGGGGGCAGTGCCAGCTTTGATTTTAAACAGATAGTTCAGGGCTTTGAATCGAATCCGATTTTCCACCCTTAGCCAGTGCAGATCCCTAAGATGTTTTGTGATCCTAGCAGATCTAGGGATTCTGCATAGCAGTCTAGCAGCAGAGTTTTGCACAAGCTGCAGGCGTCTTATCACTGCTTTGTTGGAGCCCAGGTAGAGGATGTTCCCGTAGTCAAGCCGAGATGTAACTAAGGCATTGACTACGGTCTTCTGGGTAATATGGCCCTAAAGACTGAAATTGAAGCCTCTAAGAGGAAAACCTTAGAATTGGCGGTCAAGTTGAAGAGTGAGGGTCCTGGGGATAAATTTCACCATTCCACTTCTAGTTCAGCTACGACAAGTACCAGTGCAAACCTGAATCCAGGTAGTACCACACAAGTAGTGCATTCCTTTGCCCCAGTTATTCCCCTAGCTCCACCAGAACGTTTTAGAGGAGACCCCAAAAGGCTCAGATCTTCCTCCCTCAGTGTTCATTACATTTCATGTGCCATCCAACCGTCTTTCCAGATGCACAGTCTTGTATTGCTTTTATCCTCCCCCATTTCAGTGGAGATGCAGCTTCATGGTCAATGCCACTGGTCACGCAAAATGAGCCAATACTATATGATTATGAAGAGTTCAAAAATGTTGGCGAATCTTTGATCGAAGAAAGATGGCTCAGGCAACAGATAACAAATTGCTAGAATTAAGACAAGGAAATTGTGAACTGCTGACTTATTTATCGCAATTCAATAAATTAGTGGTAGAGACTGAGTGGCCCAAATGAAAGAGAGCAGCTTTATTCTATAAAGGTTTGAAGGATGGGCTGAAGGACGCCTTGGCACAAATTCTCAATCTTCCCAATGAGGTGTCTGCTTTGATAGACCTTGTACTGCAAATCGATTACCACCTCTGAGAGAAAAGAAGATCATTTTGCACAAGTATTCCTAGATTCGATCGAGGACAAACAGACTTAATGAAAACGTTGGAGAAATAATTGGGAGTCGAACCAATGAAAATTGGTAAAATTAGGAGCCCACTTTCCAAGGAAGAGTAGGAAAAAAAAAGACAAAATAATCTCTGTCTCTATTGTGGTATAAGTAGGCACCTTGTTAAAAGTTGCCCAAAAATGCCAAAACTCTACAAGAAGGAAAACTCGCAGCACCACCATTAGGAGGAGTTGGACTGGTGGATGTAAAAGAGAAAACCGCTCCAAAAGGTCATCAAGTTGCAAAGACGTTACAGTCTTTGGCTCCTCATCTGGTCTTAACTACGACCTTGAAGTTTAGAGAAAAGACCCTTTTAGGAGTCACTGTGATGTTGGGTTCTGGGGCCACAGGGAATTTTTGCGACATAACATTTGCCTCCATGGTGGGCTTAGAATCAATTTGGAAGTTTAGAAGTGCAGCAGTAAGGGCAGTTGATGGAACAAATGTATCGTCAGGACCAATCGTTATCGACGCCCTCCAATTCCAACTCATTTTGGGACTACCATGGTTAACAGAACATAACCCGACAATAAATTGGAGTGAGAGAACTGCGGTTTAAGACTCCTAATATTGCACTGAACATTGCAGTCATGAAAAGGTGGAAAACAAGAAAGAGTCCAGCCTCCCAGTTGTGCGAGAACAAGCTAATGGTGTGTACGGTTCAAACTGCAAAACTCCCGAAAGAATATCAAGAATTCGCCGATGTGTTCAATGAAACAGAGGCAAAAAAACTACTGCCATACCGGTTTTATGACTGTAAAATTGATCTGGAACCAGGAGTTAATCTATTGTGCATCAGAATTTACGCTCTCACTGAAAAGGAAAATCAGTATTTGAAGCACTATTTGCAAAACAAATTTGGAAATGGTTTCATCCAACCCTCACAGTCTCCAGTCTCTTCACCACTCTTTCATTCCCGAGAAGGATGTCAAATTAAGGACTTGTATTGACTATCGCGCACTGAATAAAATAACTACTAAGAATCGTTATCCCTTACCTTTGATTTCAGTTTTACTGGATCAACTAAAAGGTGCAAATATTTTTAGGAAATTGATTTGTGGGGTGTGTACCACCTTATCAGCGTGCGTGAAGGAGAAGAGTGGAAAACGTCCTTCAGACCCAAATATGGATTATTTGAATATCAGGTAGTGCTATTAGGTCTCTGCAACACCCCGCGGCATTCCAATACTTTATCAACAACGTGTTAAAGGAATTTATTGATCAATGTGCAATTGTAAAAAATTGACGATATTTTGATTTATTCATCTACCGAAGAGGAGCATCAGTTACAGGTCAAAAGAATTTTACAGCGTCTAAGAGAAAACTGTTTGTACGCAAAGTTAGATAAATGGGCCTTTGGAGTAAGATCAGTGGATTTCTTAGGATTCATCGTCGCTCCAGAGGGTCTGACTATGGACAAGAAAAAGGATTGAAGTGGTACTTGAATGGTCTCCTCAAGCAACTGTGAAGGAAGTACTAATCTTTACTGGCTTTGCCAATTTCTACAGGAGGTTCATTAAGGATTTTTCTCAGAAGGTCATACCAATCACCAGACTTTAAAAAAAGAGAACTCCTTTCCAATGTTCTACTGGGGCAGAAGAAGCCTTTCAGTCTTTAAAGGAAAGCTTCACCTCAGCACCAGTGTTGTTACATGCTGATCCAAGTCAACAATTTTACGTAGAAACTGATGCTTCAGAGGAGTCTTGTCACAGCGTCATAAAGATACCAGACAGTTGCATCCAATCGCATATCATTCTAGGAAACTACTTCCGGCAGCAATCAACTACACTATTACGGAAAAATAATTATTGGCCATCAAGGATGCCTTTCAGGAGTGGAGACACAATCTTTTAGGGGCAAATCATGTAGTGACAGTATTTACGGACCACAGGAATTTGTAATTTTTGAAATCAGCCAGAACCCTGGCTCCTCGACAACTACCATGGTCCCTATACTTCGCTGACTACGACTTTGTCATCACCAATCGACCAGGCAAGAATAATGGAAAGGCGGATGCCTTATCCAGAATTGATACTGAAGTGAAAAAAACATGTTTGCAGGAGCTGCGAATCATTCCTGAAACCAAAATAATTGGGGCTACTGTGAAGGAATTAATAGAAGAAAAGATCAGAAAAGAAATGACGCTTGAGGAAATACGAAATTGGTTTGAAGAAGGTCCTGGGAGAGAGATTCCCCAGCGATTGCCTTACCATGCAGACACATTGTATTGGGCAACTTGTGAACTCCAACAGCAAGCATTGTTTGACTGCCATGACAGTCCCTTGGCCGGTCATTCTGAAATTCCTCATACGGAAGAATTACTTAAGAGACAATTTTGGTGGCCCAGCATGACAAAAGATGTTCAACAATATGTAGTAGGATGCAAGACTTGTGCACGAGGAAAGTCGGATCGGCAAGCCCCTCACGGGCTGTAACAACCCTTACCCACTCCTCCTCACCCATGGCACACTGTCACCATGGTTCCGATAGTGGATTTGCCCTCCAGTCAGGGATACAGTTCAATATTAATAATGGTGGAAGCTTTCTCTATTATGGCTCACTTTGTCGCCTTAAAGGGAAACCCAAATGCCAAACAGTTAGCCATGCAGTTCAATCAGCATTTGATTAAGATTAATGGAATCCCTAAGATTCTGATTACTGATCAAGGATCTCAATTCTTGTCCCATTATTGGAAGGCCTTTACTAGAAAGCAGGGCATAGAAATTAGGTATTCCACAAGTTTTCACCCACAAACTGATGGTCAGACAGAGAGAACCAATCAGGAATTTGAAAAATACTTACGGTTGTTTCTGTTAGATCAGGAAGGTGATTGGTCAGATTTCGTTTGGGCAGCTGAATTCGCACACAACAATGCTAAAAATGCTTCCACAGGGTTTTCCCCTTTCTTTTTAAATTATGGGCGGCACCTAAACTTTTCTGTAGCATTTCAAGAGGTGATGGTGCCTGCCGTACAAGATCTAGTTCAACATCTAACAAAAGTTCAAGAATCAGCAACTAGAAATTTGGCTCTAGTGAAAGAACGTTACAGATTAAGTGCGACTAAGAAGAGGAGACCAGGGGCAAATTTGCAGGAGAGAGATATGGTGAGGTTGAACACTAAGAATCTGAGGCTCAGAGGAAATAGAAAATGTCAGACCTGTTTTGTAGGTCCACACTCAGTGGATCAGTAAATAAATCCCGTGACTAACAGGCTAAAACTCCCTTCGCAGGTTAAAATACAACCCGTCTTTAATGTGTCTCTTTTAAAAAAGGTGTCACCATATTTTATGGAAACACAACCTCCAAAACCATTGTTGATTGAAGGCAAGGAAGAATATGAGGTTAAAAAGGATTCTAGATTCAAAAATGGTTAGAGAAAATACATTATTTGATCAATTGGAAAAGCTATGGACTAGAGGAAAGATCTTGGGAGGAGAGATCTGACGTTCATGCTCCTAGATTAATACGAGCCTTTCATCATCAGTATCCTCACAAACCCAAGCCATGAGGTGTGGCCTTGCAGAGGGGTACTGTAAAGGCTCCGCGTCAGACTGCCTGTGCGGCAGACTGTGTAGCCGTAATCTATTGCAGTCGGATCGGGGGACACAGATGGAGCTATGCTTTGTCTGATTTGAACGCGCCCCCTGCAGTGATCAGAGAGAGATCACTGCAGGAACGCGTTAAAGACTCAGAAGTTGCCGGTCACAGCCTTTAAAGGCGCGAGGACAGCCGCTCAGCAGTGAAGTGCATTGGCAGCGTTCGAAGCTGCGCACTTCAACAACGGTTTGAGAGAGAAGGAGAGCTCAGGAATTTTCTTAGGTAGTCAGGGTTTAGTGTAGCTCAAGTTCATTTGTAGAATCAGTTTTAGGTAGCTAGCGTCTCATGTGTGACGATGAGCTAGATAGGATATTAAAATATTAATTAAATAGGAGTACAATGTAAATATTGGAGAAACTTGTTCATAGCAAATCAGTTACACTCACCTGTTCACCTCACGGAGGTCTGCATCAAGGAGTAGAATCCAGCCTTTATAACTGCAAGTACCTGAAAGAAAAAAGATACAGTTTTAGTTATAAGAAATATTTGGAGACTGTCTGATAATTTCAATTTGGAGCATGGTCCCGGATACCGCTGTAGTTATAAGTTAAAGGTACAAAAAGACTCATAGAAGAGAGGCTAAGCCCTAACAAAGGTGGTATAAGTGAATGTATTCAATAAGAGAGTAAAATAGTGTAAAAGAATAAGTTAGAGAAGCTTATTAATTTGATGTTATTTAATTGCAGTTTGCATAGAAGTGTTACTCCAGACTAACAACAGTGGGTGCCTGGCGGTGCAGAAGTGAACCCAGAAGAAAGGCAGTCTCTTCTCTGTCCCCTTTCCCTTCGGGGTTCATGCGAGAGCTTGTAACTAGAAGACTTGTCTGGAGGTCTGCAGGGGGAAAAGAGAACTCACATCATTCTGCTACTGTGAGTGAACTGAGGACAGTGAGTGTACAAGTAGGGCCTTGACAGAAGTGGACGTCAAATACTTCTCAACCCTGTTGTCACAAGGCCTGTCTGAGTGGGCATTAGAAGCTGGAAGACTGCCCTTGAATCAGACGGGCTTCACAGAGAACCAAGGGATCATTTCCAATCTGATGGCTGTGTGTCTGATAGCGAAGAGTGTAAGACGCCGCTCAGCACATGTGCTCTGTGGATTTCAAGGCGGCATTTGACCTCGTACCACGTGACAAATGTAGGGAAAGTCATGGAGCATCCTGCAAAAGCTTTTGAGGGCAAAACGGTTGACCCAAAGGTATCTGGTATCAGAGCGCTTTACATAGCACCAGTTGCGTTACATGAGGACACATTCATTTTTTTGTTAGGCACGGGAAGATTACGTGATTTGCCCTGCATCACAGGATGTTTCGCATCACTGCCGAGACTCGAACACGGTTCCCCAGATTCAAGGTCGACCGCCCTAGCCATTGGGCCAACTCCTCTCCCCTCGTGTGGGCAGTCCATGTTGGTGCCGTCATGTGTCTCCGACAGGTACATACCTAGTCTTGACTTGGAATTCCCGCTGCAGTGGAGGAACAGAGCTGTGAACTTTATGGGTATGAGAGATGTGCCATAATGGGCAGAGCTGCCAACTTTGGAACTGGGGAATCAGGCTTAAGTCCCAGCCTTGGCTCAACATCATGTGATTCTAGGCAAATCTCTGTGCCTAAAAAATGTGACATGTTATCTGGCGCTCATGTAGAGTTATATAAATCTGCAAAAAAATAAAGGTTTGCAGAAATATAGGAAGATGGTGAAGGATAATTATGAGTCTGTGAGTCCCCTCAAGCACAGGACATACAACACTTCTCAATATGCTGCCTCAGCTTCTGTTCTGTGTATGTTTATTGACATTCCAATACTGCTGACACACATGTGCTTTGGGCAGCCAATACAGTTAATGTAAACAATGGAGAGTAAGTTGGGGACACCTTCAGGATGCCTTACCACAGGGTTTGGATGGGCAGGCGGCACTGCCACTGTCGGCTGTGTGTGCTCATTTTTGGTGATTTTCTGCTGTCCCGCTGCCACTTGTGGAGTTGGACAGACAGCAGTAAATATTAGACTGAATACAGTCTTCTCACCCTCGTCCCAGACTCTCACATGCACAAAGTGGGCCTGTTATTGCTTGTTGAGGAGGGAGAGTGCACGGATCTGTACTCCCAAGAGCTGTGCTTGTGTAACAAGGCCTACGTACTCCAATGGCAGAACCCAATTCGCAACAGCAGCTGATGAAACCAGACCATATGCATTCACTAGAGCTCAGTGGTTTCCATGCGTCTGTCTGGGGTGAAAGGGGTCCAGGACCGGTGTCAAGGCTCCCCGGCTGGGGGCTCCCCGGGAGCGCGGGTGCACATCACAGGAGGAGCTCGGGTTGCGCGTGCTGCCGACAGCACACGTGCTACAGGAGACACTGCATGCACAGTAGCAATGCATGGGAGACTTTGTACTCAATGATGGGAAGTGAATTACTTGCACTCCTAGTCAGGGAGGCAAGGGAAGGGCCCAGCGCTAATAAAAAGAAGGGCGTGTGGCAGCCATGCTGAAACTAGCTCAGCACTTGCGGGGACAATTGCTGCTGCTGTGCAACCACATGAAAGCTTGTTGTGTTTGCAGGCGATCCATAGACATTGAAGAGGGACAAGAGAAACAAGCTGGGTAGGCCATGTTGGCCGAGAACAACATTGGCGGCCGTCTTAAAAGAGAAACATTAGTAAGGAAATTACTATACTAGAAACAAGGTTTACAAATCTTTGCTGTTTATTTTAGCTGCTTAACCGCTGCGGCTATTCCGCCGCAGTTTGGCGGTTTAGTGTAGTGGGCGGGGCCGAGACGGCCAACGGACGTGCCCAGCACTACGGAGGTGTTGGGCGCGACCGCCGTTGGCCATCAGAAGCAGCGACAGGTTTACAAAGCGTGAGACTTTGTTGCCTCGATCTACAAACTGTGTATTCAGAAAAATATTAACCTCCTAAATGAGTAGCCTGCTACCATAAACAGCTAAGAATGGAATATACTGGTGAGAACAACAAAGCAGCATGAAAGCAGAGGGTATAAACAAGCGGGCCGTGTAGGAAATAAGAAAGGACCATGGCATGGGAATCCGCCACCAGGCTGAACAAGGGAGAAATGGAGTGGCTGTAATGAATCATGCTCAATAAACAATGGGGTGACCCTGTGTCACTTAGAACCTGGGTATAGTCTTGCAAAAAATACAATGGTTCTGTCGGGTGTCACCAAAATATTTCTTATAAATACAATTCAAATTAGGAACAAGTTATTTTATGCACAGGTTAAATGTGAAACATTTTCTGGAACACACAATAAAAGCACAGAATCAGGGTTTCAAGGTATTGGGATATTTTATATAAATTGCATCATTTATATATACCCACATATAATAAATTTCATATACATGGCTGCCAACAAGGTGAAAGTCAAGGTAAGTTGTGATCAAGTGACATACTGTGCTCAGTGACATGTCTGGATGCGTGATATGTACAAGGTGATTAAGATATCTACAAGTAGTGGAAGAGGCCAGGGTACAAAAATACTAAACAAGCATTGGCATAGCCAATAGGTCTCGCCTTTGGGGCCGTATAAGTGTTTAGCTATGCAATAGTAGATGTAGTTGCACCAAGGATATTGTGCTGAATAACAAAACACTTATAAGGCCCCCAAGGCGAGACCTATTGGCTATGCTAATGCTTGTTCTCCGACTACTCTCTCACTCTAGAACATTCCGATAAAAAAGCACAAGCAATAACTCAAAATGACAAGGACTCATTGGAAGAAATGCCAATCCAATGCATCATTAAAGCCGAGGCTTGACGAATGTTACATCAAAAAGGATTTCAAGAATGTGATCCCTCTGGATTTCACCACCCCTAAATGTAGAATTGAGTAGCTGAAAAGAACTCACTATCACCAAAGATGTGGCTTAGCTATGTACCCACCTAAGAAAAAGCTTTAAGAGTTTGTATTATACACATCCTCATTGGTGTTGTAAACCTAAGTAGCTGAATAACGGAGGATCCCAATCAAAAGCATTTTTGGTGGACGATTTGATGGACTGCTATAAAAAGCTGTATCAGATGTTCTAAATACAAAAAGGGGAATGAGCACACAACACATGAAGGACTGTCAGATTGTCCTAGTACCAGTAAGGCTTTGTATTGCTATCTTTCTGGATTTCATGCAGATATTTGTTTTGTCAAAGGGTACACCACTATCTTAGTGATTGTAGAATACTTAATAAATTATTGTGTTGTCAGGGTAATCTCAACTGACCTACTGCTAGCCAAACTCTTTTTAGCAATGTGTCTCTTTCTAGACTTTCAGGAGGATGTACCGGGTTTTCATTAAAAAATGTTGAAGGATCTAATGCATTTGAGTGTTTTCCAATAGATTGGTATAACAGCTGTAATGGGAGTGTTGTCAAACAGAATCTATTTCTAGAGTAAATGATACATCGTGATAAGGACATTCCTTTGGTGGGTTAAGGGATTAGGTACAGCCCCTTGTCAGAAGGGAATAGGATTCAGGAGGGGATCCCAACAACCCCTTCTGGAGCCATGGGGACTGTATGCATTCAGAGTAACAACACGTCTAGAGTGCATGTCTGACTGAGAAGGGGGACCCAGAGGGAGAGAATGAACTGTACTAATCAACATGAAGAAGGAAAGAATTGTTTGCAGGTCACGAGGAGATTCAACATCTGATTGGCTGGGGTGTGCGATATGAAGATTGAATGCGAGTTATCATATGATTGGGTCAATGTTTGGTTGCGGTGTGCTACTAGTGTGTTGAGGCCTGAGGTTCAAGGAAGCCTATAGGTGACTTGTCAGTGACTAGCGATGCAAGAACAAAGTGCGAGTCAGTCTGTTCTCGGAAGTCTGTGATGAGATGCAAAAGAGGGCTGCACTCTTTACAGAAGAATGTAGGGTGGCAGCTCAAAGCTTATAACAGTTGAGTAATCATGTCTTATTACAGATGAACAGTATTGTCACTATTAAACTATATAAAGAAAACAATATGCAGAGATTGCAAGCTTACACGGATTGCATGTCATAATATGGATTACTAGTTATTTAGCCTACGAAACAAACAAAATAATATCTTCTCTGGGTGCCAATAACAACAGTCCTCATTTTATCACCTTTAACCGAATTAGAGCAAGAGAAGAGTGAACCAGTCAAGACTCAAACTTGTGACCTTCAGACATACCTGTGCATTGGCTGCCCTAGTCGACTCAGGTACTTTACTTACTACACACTGTTATGTCCTTGCATCAAAGTTTGGTGAAACACAACACATAAGTGATACACTCAATCGCTTTAGAACATAGCTAAAGCAACATGCATCTCAGCAATCCAGAAAAGTCCATATTCTAACTGTATGTGTGATCTTAGACACCGAGTGATCAGTATGTGGGTTCTGATGTTTTGTCTTAACTTCTTTACAGTGTGGGACTTTCCCCAAAATAGGAATGAGTAGATTTTGGTTCCTTAGTTTGTGTATGCAAAGGGCACCTGGGACCTGCAAAACATGCTATAAGCAATGTCAGTCTCTTCAGGAAAGCAGAAAAGACACTTATCAGTGCCAGTCTCCTTGATCTTAACGATGTCGCCACTGTGTTGTAATTACAGCAGCTTAGTCTAGTGAGGCCACCCAAAGTATACCCTGGGGGGTTTCAAAGTATTGGCCACCCTAGGCTTGGTATGTTTTTTGCACCACAACACACCACGTAGGTGGCCTTAACAAATACATTGCAAGTCTTCCTGAGATTACACGACTGTGTAAAGAATTCGTCAGCCTTGTTCCTTAATATGGTCACCACTTTTTGGAACCAGCCTTATCCTTAGAAATATATAGTAGGGTATGCCTTCTGCCATATATAATGGTTTCTCCAGGAATGAGCACAAAAGAAGCACTAAAGAACTTAGATGACGATTACTCTGACCTAAACAAAAGTGTTATCACACCTGGAGCACAATATATGTCAATCTGAACAGAGGTGCCCAAACCATAAGTGTATAGGTTAAAAGTTGACAGGTGCCATGTCAAGTTTCGTCACTGCTGTGCCACAAGTATGGTCTAAATACAGGTTAAATTAACAAAATGGTGTTTCCAAAGCAGTGTTAATCCACCTTGATATGGAAACTCCACACTCACTGCCCCCTCCTTTGAGGTGAAATAATTTCGACTTTCCTCTGTGGTTACCACCTTGTCAATATTGTAATGACAAGCTGCCATTTTTACCTAAAATCTGGTACGCGGGGGAAATCAGTAAAGGCATGTTTTGCCCCTTTGAAACATACACTTGAAACCGCAAATACGGATAGAAAAACTAGAATGTTGGAACAGTCTGTACTACAGCAAAAAGAGCAGCACTTACTGAACATTAATAGTGGATGAATGACACATGTTGTTCGGTAAAGCTCAAAGAAAATATCACAATATGTTACAGAGGCAGGAAAGACTGCCTTGTATGTTTAGTTACCAGGTAACCCCATGTCAGCGAGCACACAATGCCCCACTCCTGCGCATTGAAGAAAAAAAAAATGTTTTCGGGTGTGATTGCTCAACTGAATCAACACAAATGAAAAATGTGTTTAACTTTTTTAATTTTATACGTTTTTCTATAGCGCGGACTTTACCCGAAGGTGTCAGAGGCTTCACAATAGGAACAGAACTGATACAGGAGGAGAAAATTACAAGTGAACAAATTACAAAAGCAACCGTTACATTACATGAGGCAAAAGTGACAATCGTGAGCAAGCAAAATACAAGAGGTTACAGAAGCGTACAAAGTACAAGTAGAGGTATAGTACTGCAATAAATGGAGGACACTCAAACACAAGAACAAAGGTTGCGTAGGAAATTGTGGCACTTGTGCAAGTATCGAAAGCAAACAAAATGTAAGAGGTAGCAGACAGTGTGTTACAAGAGAAAAGTGACATGTGCATGTTACAAAAGAGAACCAAGCACAGGTAAAAGGGTAATATTGCAATAAACGACAGACAAGCCCCCCCTGCCTCAAGCACTGCGTCCTCACACAGCAGATACCGAGCGGTCACTGCCCTCCTTGAAGGCTGCCCTTCAATACTTTGAACCCCTGGCATATATTTCGCAGTAGAGAGGCCTACTCCACGTGCCAGTGCTCCCTATCTCTGATGGCGGTGAAAGCGTGCACTGATGACTGGTGGTGTTTGTGCCTGGTGAAAGCGTGCACTGACGACTGATAGTGTTTTTGCCTGGTGAAAGTGTGCACTGACGGTGTGGTTGAGTGTGTGTGCAGTTGTGTGTGCAGTTGTGTCTGCAATTGTGTCTGCAGTTGTGTGTGTGTGTAGTTGTGTGTGTGGTGTGTGTGGTTGTATGTGTGGTTGTGTGTGTGTGTGTCCTCCCATTTGCTGCTTTAACAAAACTGTCTTCCTATTGGCTGCTCCGGTTACTAAACTGAGTGAGGAGAAATTCGAAGAGGTCGGGCTGGTCCCTCTTAAAAACAAGAGACAATGGGATGACCTTTCACACAGTAGCAGCAGGTGACTGCCATTGGCTGAAAGGGGAGCCAATAGCCTATGGCAATGCTTCAGCACAGAACACAATACCGTGGACCAGGTATTGTTAACATGCGGGAATCCAGGGTCCATTTACGATAAATTAAAGTAATGGTTGAGAAGGAGAATACAAAAGAAAATCCTCCAACCATCATTCACGCAGGCCTCATTCTTCATGAGTTAAAATTGTATTTATTTAGTGTCTTTTTTATAAAGCGCGGACATTACCCGAAGGTGTCAGAGCGCTGTAAATCGGACGTCAACGAGGCAAAAATGCACCCCTCCCCCCATGAATTTATGTTCAAAATACTTTCTCAAAGTCTCCCTCTGGCCTGCTTTCACATAGTGCATGTGCGTTTTAGTGGTGTAAGAGACAGACCCTTCACTGTCGAGTCATCGCACTGCACCAAGCATCCCCCCCATCCCTGGGTGTGGTACTAGCCACTTGGGGAGGATTAACGATCCCATCCATGGCAGTGAAGTCTACAGCTGTGTGTGGGGGTGTAATACTGTATTACACCCCCACACACAGCTGTAGACTTCACTGACATGCTAATACACGGGGTGTTTAATGGTGCCCAGTCCTGATGATTGTCACTGTAGTGAAAGGTCAGCCCAGATTACTCACAGGAAGTGCGGTAATTAGCACCGGGCATCAAAGTGAAGGGAGTGGGAGCTCTGCCCCTGCCTGTCGGTGCATTGGGGGAAGGGGGGACGGCGGTTCCTGCGTGAAAAGCGCTGTGACCCGATGGGTTAGCCATGAACATGCGAATGCAGTGCAAGAGTCAAAGTGTCGGCCCCGGTGCCACTGCGCCTTCTCCACTCTTGACAGCACCTTCTCCAGGCTCACACCTCCCTCGGTTTTTCAGGGCTGGGCGCATGCGCAGGGTCTTACCTTACTCAAGTGTTTCAGGACGAGGTGGGCGCACTATCAGGATTCCCTAAAGATGTCCAGGGCGCGCGCACACGAAGATCAGTCACTGGGGTGGGGTGGGGTGAACAGACAGGAAGCGCCGAGAGGGCCCATCCTCACCCTTCCAGGCACTCTGCTCTTGGCAACTCCCAACAAGCCAACACACATGTCATTCAAAAGAAAGAACAAGCGAGTTTGAAACAGCAAAATACAAATTGGGCGGCACACTATGCTAAGCACAGATTTTTGGCTTAGGTGTTTTTTATGCCATGTCCTTTACATTGGCGACACCCGTTTGAGAGACCCCCTTGTTTTTTCATCCCACTTAAAGCCCTGCTAGGGATACACTTGGAACCCAGCCTGCTTCAGTTTCTAGCGTGTGCTCTGTGGTGGTCTTAAACACTTTCATGTCTCACATCTTTATTCGCGCAGTTATTAAAAACCATTGCAATTATAGAACAAGTGTGTTCGTATTACCATGGTGACCAACTCCTGAGTCATGCTGCGAGCTATGCACGGGCACTAGTGATGACTTTTAAGAACTAGTCCCATCTCCCCACCACCCGCCCGAAGGTGCCGTACCTCGGATGTAGGCGCACTTGCTCTCGTCCAGCTGGCTGCATGATGACCCGCCCTTGTGCCTCCGGGACGGGGTGCTCGCGGGTGCCCGGGTCAGAGCGGTCAGTGGCCGGCGTTGGCTGTTCAGGGAGGGACTCCGCGCGGATGCTGCTCCCAGCTCCTCTGTGCGAGCTCCCGTGCCCCTTTTCAGTAAAAATTAAAAGTTCCTGCCAGAGGCAGTGATGTCGGGATGTGTAGCCGTGAGCGTGCACATCCCGAAACCGGAAGTTTGGGTGCGTCACGCCTGTCGTGGGGCGGGACTTCCGTCTTCCATGGGAAGCCCACGCCCACGGAGTGGCTGGCCCAGAGAAGCAGTACTGACGCGGGGCTCCCATGCCTGAGGGAGAGCCCCGCGGTGGCGGCAGAAGTCAGGAGTGGCGGCTGAGGCCACCGATGGCGAGTGGGGTGGGGGGAATGCGCGTGTGCGTGTGTGTGTATGTGTGCGTGTGTGCGTGTATGTGTGCAGGTGTATGTGTCTGTGTGTGCGTGTTTGTGTGTGTGTTCAAGGAAGGGGGGCTGGCTGTGTGTGTGTGTGTGTGCGCGTCGTTAGTGCATGCTAGCCAAGCGAAAGCAGGGGCTGTGTGTGTATATGGAAGTACGTTTACGCAAGCGCGACTCTTTAGAAGCGCATCCACAGACATCAATCGGCGTGTGCCCCAGTCTGTACCACTTGGCAGGCAAGACGACCACAATAGATCTCGCTGGCGACAGCGCTTCCTCGCTGCATCACCAGCGAGACCTAAAAAACGATATATAGAAGGTCACAAGATCCTTTCTGGATTGGATTTACATTTCCTGTTTTACATGAAGCATGTGAAAAGAGACCCCAGTCCAGACACCGACCTGCAGGCAGCTGATCGCGTTGCCACTAAAAAACTAATTTATGGATTTGGACTCGCCTGACTCTGAGTCTCACAGTGTCACTGTCACTTACTTGACTGAGACGCTTGCACTGGCAGTTTAGTTTGTGGGTCAGCCGCCCGCCTTTCTCCTCAGAATCTCGGCCGCTGTAACAACAGTCTCTCCCTCTGCAAACGTGCATGGTGTGTCACCCCCGGCATCAGACGCACTGAAGCTCAGCATCAGGTGCCTCTGCTGCACAGTGGCATCCACAGCGCTGCGGTCCCGTGGTGTTAGGTCGGGCGGTAGTAGGATCATGGGTTCCAATTTACCACCATGCGGCGGTGCGAGCAGTACTGCTGTGATTTCCATTGCACAATCTTACTGCAGCGCGAGCAGCTTGCAGGGCGTAACGTCGGGGGCGCCTATGACGTCACTCAAAACTATGCTGCGCCGAGGGGGAATCGTAAAGTCTCAATGAAACTTTGTAGCACTTGCAACATCTACCTCAGCCAATCCCCAAGCGGTGCGTGAACAGCTCGCTCACCACAGCGCGATGCCAGCCACTCACTCCAGCTTAGTTTAGTCATAATAGAAGCCCACCGGCTTGACAGCAGAGGCGCGAGCTCTGCCTAATATGCATGACAATGCATTTCAGTGCGGTGATGCGGATCACCACACTGAAAGGCATTTGTCTAATGCGTGATGCACGATACTTGGCAGGGCTGCTAGTTGAAATTGGCTGCAACTGCCGGCAAATATTTTCTTTCCGAGCTGGGAAGTGGGGCGACAAATGTCGTAAGTTTCCTATTTCCAGTGGTGCGTACCTCAGCTGCTCCAAGTCTCGTACTGGCAGTCCTGCTGTTTATTTCAGTGCAAAATGAGGACTAAAAGTACCCGATTGCAATTAAACAGACATTGTGCAATGTCGATAGTTCATGCTTTGTGCAGGCCTTTTATTTCCGTGAATCTGCAAAAAGTTTTTTTTTTAAATGCTTGCGGCTGATGCCGTTTAGCAGAGGAGTGGTGGGGAATAGGGAGATAAAGTGAATGCAACTTGGCAGCACCACTGAGAGCAAGTAGGGTATAACAGCAATGGATGCACGTGGAGGTGATGCAAAGGGAAAACATAGAACATGGAGGGGCAGGGGAATTAAAGTTGAGGATGTGGCTATGGGAATGGGAAACAAGAAAAAAAGCAGGAGGGGGGTGGGATTCACTCGCGGGAGCAATAATTGCAACCAGATGGTCCACGCACGCCACACGAGTGGATCTCCTGACGTGCATTGAAGGCAATGGAACGCGTGCACGTTCTTGGCTGAAAAGACAGAGCGCTCGGAAAAGGTCATTTTCCTTTTCAGCGCAGGCACTGCGAAGGCTCTACCTAAAAATCACCCTGCTACTCTATTTCATTTCAGTATCTCAGCAAGCAGAGCCTTTAGCTGGACCAGGTGTATATCGTCGATGTTTCAACCCTATATGCGGCATATTGTGTAGTCAAGGCGGGTCTTCATCAGGACTGTGGTGGGGGGAGGGATGGCAGCCTGCAAAGTCAGATAGAACTTGCATTAGGGACATTTAATTAGGGAAGTCACGGTGTGTTCCACCGGCCAAAAACCATTATCATTATAAGGATAAGGTGGTAACCACTCACCTAACGATAACCGCAATGAATTGTGGGCTCCACGGAAAACAAGCCCAAACCCCCTTAAAAGGAAGCCCAAAATCAAACTAACATCTAACCAAAACAATCCCAACTGACAATCGACATGAAAGATTGCAAAAAAAGTAATAAAAAATACAAGCAACGGAGCGGGCAAAGGCGCAGCAGGCAGCACGAATACAACTGTGACATTAAGAAGAGATGAGAGGGAGGAATTATATATTACAGTGTAAGCAGCAATGACTCTGAAGCTGAACACAGGTAAACAATAACAGAGAAGGAAACCAAGAAGAAATAGTCCCCTAAGGAACAGATACAGAGCAACAGAATAATGATACAGTACTTAGTCCCTTCTGCTGGGAAGGACGGAAGAGAAAAAGGAGGGTGAAAGGGGCAGGGATGACCACTGACAAGCAAGGACTTTTGAAGGACACTGAAACAAGCAAATCAAAAGCAGGGTGATGGCTTTAAGCCAACATGAGAAATTACAACAGTTCTTAAAAATGCTCGACCTAAAAAACGAAAGTAATGTCTTTAAACTGGTAAATTGATAAGCAGGGACATGGCTGCTCAAAGGGCACCTATCAGAAGAAAACAGTCTCATACAAATATATGGGTGTTATGCTGGACTCAAGGGCCTCCTACGCGGCAAAAAAAGGAAGTATTAGAGGGAAAGCAACTGCGCTCAAATTTGCCTTTTAACATTATTGAATAGTGTCTGAGGTCATAACCTTAAATCGTTCATCACAGTGATAAAGTCAAAATTGCTCCCGACTTTATCGTATGACGGCGCAATAATGCTTGGTGAAGATGTACAGCTCTTGTGTAAGCGCATAATATGGACCTATAATGAGTCCTTCAGTTGCATAGGTCGGCCTCACCTTCGCCTGAGCACGTCAGACTTGAGTTTCACTGGTAAAGCAATCTTTAGCTAGACAAGGGGCCTTCTGAGAATGCAGCCACAAAGAGGAGCGCTCCTAATGACTCGATGGCAACTTAGGTTTAATTAAATTAACTTACAAAGAGTGAAAGGATGCTTCAATAAGTATTTACAGGACAGTACTTAGAACCTTGGCGATATGTGGCTCCTGGAAACAAGGAGCACGTTTTTAAGAAAGCAGGGCCATATTATCAAGGAACAGCGTTAACATTATCGCCGCTTTTGTGGCAGGAAACTGATGATGAAGGACATCAAACCTGGCCTTCTATGGGAATTCACAAGGACATATTATCAAGCCCCTTATCGATGCTTTAGCGGCAGCTTCCTGCCGCTAAAGCGGCGATAATGTTATCGCCATTCCTTGACCAAATGTATCCGGCTGAAAAGTCGGTTGGAGGATAAAATGGCGTTAGCCAAGCTCCCACATGGGTGGCTAGTGTTAAAGTAAAAAGTGCGATGCCAGACAGCAACAGCCCTATTCGAAGCAGCATATTCTGTGACCATCAAGAGGAAACTTATGTTAATGAGATTTGGGTTGCTCCCTAGCCTGGGCTTTAAGCCTAAGTGGCCGGAGGAGGGACACTTGCCACTGGACAAAGAAAACATTCGTGCCCATCCTCTGCCCGCGCCTACTGGGCCTCGGGGGGACCTGCCACCTCATGAATTCTTAGCCTTAGCAATAAGAACTTGCCGCTCAGCGGCCGTGGGGTCTTTAAACCCCCGAAACATCCAATTGAACATTCGGCTGATGCAGTTTCTTGACAATTTTAAAGGCTTGATTAGGGTAAAGGACCTCTCCTGGCAGGGTCTGAGTCCGCCTTCATTCAGAATGAGTGCCAACAGTCTGGCGCGTGTGGGCACAGTGGGCTCCCAGAGACAGGCTGCCAGGGGCACATGAGGCCTGAGAGGAATTCTGCACCCTCTATCCCGGGTGAGGTGGACCCAAGATCCTACATGCTCTTCGCTCCTGGGTTCAGGAGGGGAACTTGTTGCACTTTGCACCCAGTCACTTTGCTTCAGTCACTTTGCTTCAGTCACTTGGCGCCCAGTCACTTTGCACCCAGTCACTTTGCGCCCAGTCACTTTGCGCCCAGTCACTTTGCGCCCAGTCACTTTGCGCCCAGTCACTTTGTGCCCAGTCACTTTGCACCCAGTCACTTTGCACCTAGTCACTTTGAACCTAGTCACTTGGCACCCTGGCACTTGGCGCTCAGTCACTTTGCACCCGGTCACTTTGCACCTAGTCACTTGGCACCTTATTAACTTTTTACTTTAATAAACACTTGTCTATGTTATGACGGGGAGAGGGGCTCTTTGGGTGTTTTAACCCCTTCCAGGCTGATGACGAGCTCAGCTCGTCATGAGCGTAACCTGCCGTGCGCTCAAAATTACCGCATACAGCGGGAAAAGCCGCCGCAGCGATGCGGTTAACATGATGAGGCTTAAGCCCTCTCTACAATATCTGCTGCTCTGGTCGAGCGGGTGCGCCCAAGCCTGTGTTTTGATTATGTTTTTGCTTTTGTAAATGATTATTTACCCACCTGAGTTAAATGCTGTTATGGGTCCCTGAACGTTTCATGGGCAGATCTAAGAATCCCAAGGGGGGAGCTGGGTGCATCAGAGCTTTGCGATGCACTTTATGTACATTATAATACCCATGTGGCCATGTCCAGGTTTATTCCATCTGCTGCTGTGAGGGATCCATAGGATGCCTTGAATATGTTGTGATAAAGGGCTGTGTCTGCCATACTCTGCATATAGGCGCTGTGTTTATCATCTGCTGCTGTGAGGGATCCATAGGAGGCCTTGAATATGTCGTGATAAAGCGCTGTGTCTGCGATACTCTGAATATAGGTGCTGCGAGGGATCCATAGGAGGCCTTGAATATGTTGTGATAAAGCGCTGTGTCTGCGATACTCTGAATATAGGCGCTGTGTTTATCATCTGCTGCTGTGAGGGATCCATAGGAGGCCCTGAATATGTCGTGATAAAGCGATGTGTCTGCGATACTCTGAATAGAGGCGCTGTGTTTATCATCTGCTGCTGTGAGGGATCCATAGGAGGCCCTGAATATGTAGTGATAAAGCGCTGGGTCTGCGATACTCTGAATATAGGCGCTGTGTTTATCATCTGCTGCTGTGAGGGATCCATAGGATGCCTTGAATATGTCGTGATAAAGCGTTGTGTCTTCGATACTCTGAATAGAGGCGCTGTGTTTATCATCTGCTGCTGTGAGGGATCCATAGGAGGCCCTGAATATGTCGTGATAAAGCGATGTGTCTGCGATACTCTGAATAGAGGCGCTGTGTTTATCATCTGCTGCTGTGAGGGATCCATAGGAGGCCCTGAATATGTCGTGATAAAGTGCTGTGTCTGCGATACTCTGAATAGAGGCGCTGTGTTTATCATCTGCTGCTGTGAGGGATCCATAGGAGGCCCTGAATATGTAGTGATAAAGCGCTGGGTCTGCGATACTCTGAATATAGGCGCTGTGTTTATCATCTGCTGCTGTGAGGGATCCATAGGATGCCTTGAATATGTCGTGATAAAGCGCTGTGTCTGCGATACTCTGAATAGAGGCGCTGTGTTTATCATCTACTGCTAGAGTTAGATGGATTGTCTTTAGTTTTAGGCCTGGGCTCGGGTCAGGTTTTTAGACTTCTTTAGTGATGGGTGAGTGAATGCTTTGATGGTTTCGGTTTCTATAAACCAATAAACTAACACAAGTCAATCTTTACTTTTGTAATGTGTTCACTTGTAATTGTTCCTCATGTGAAGCCTCTGACACCTTCGGGTAAAGTCCGCGCGAGATAAAAACGCATCAAATGAAATAAAATAAAAATAATAAATAAGTGATATGAAGACGGGGAGGGGGGGCTTTAAAAGTGACGTCAGCCCCAGGGTGGGGGGGCTTTAAAAGTGACGTCAGACCCGGGGTAAGGGGGGCTTTAAATGTGACGTCAGGCCCGGGGATGGTGGGCTTTAAAAGTGACGTCAGACCCGGGTGGGGGGCTTTAAAAGTGACGTCACCCCCGGGGTGTGGCGCTTTAAAAGTGACGTCAGTCCCGGGGTGGGGGGCTTTAAAAGTGACGTCAGCCCCGGGGTGGGGGGCTTTAAAAGTGACGTCAGCCCTGGGGTGGGGGGCTTTAAAAGTGAAGTAAGTTCCGGGGTGGGGGGCTTTAAACATGACGTCAGCCCCGGGGTGGGGGGCTTTAAAAGTGAAGTAAGTTCCGGGGTGGGGGGCTTTAAAAGTGACGTCAGCCCCGGGGTGGGGGGCTTTAAAAGTGAAGTAAGTTCCGGGGTGGGGGCTTTAAAAGTGACGTCAGCCCCGGGGTGGGGGGCTTTAAAAGTGAAGTAAGTTCCGGGGTGGGGGGCTTTAAAAGTGACATCAGCCCCGGGGTGGGGGGCTTTAAAAGTGACGTCAGCCCCGGGGTGGGGGGCTTTAAAAGTGACTTCAGCCCCAGGGTGGGGGGCTTTAAAAGTGACGTTAGCCCCGGGGTGGGAGCTTTAAAAGTGAAGTAAGTTCCGGGGTGGGGAGCTTTAAAAGTGACATCAGCCCCGGGGTGGGGGCTTTAAAAGTGACGTCAGCCCCTGGGTGGGGGGCTTTAGAAGTGACGTCAGCCCCGGGGTGGGGGGGCTTTAAAAGTGAAGTACGTTACGGGGTGGGGGGCTTTAAAAGTGACGTCAGCCCCGGGGTGGGGGGCTTTAAAAGTGAAGTAAGTTCCGGGGGGGGGGGGGGCTGCACCGACCTGGAGTGCGGAGGATTCACTGGACGCCGCGCGCTTCTGCCGCAGAATAGACCCGCGGGACCTCTCTGGGTATTTATAGCGCCTCCGGCGAGGGCTCGGGGGTCAGGGCACTTTATAAGGCAGCAGAGCCGGCGTGCTATCGAGCTCTGTACTCCCCCTTCCCCGTTTTGCGCATGCGCACATTACGGCACATGATGTCCCACCACGCCCACCATCTTTCCGTGTACCCCCTAATGTTTTGCATTTGCGCATGCTCTATTCAAACATGCCCTGGCCTCGTGCGCTGCAGAGCCCGCCTCGTGCCCGATGGAAAGTTCAAGGTGCCCATATTCTTCCAAACAACATCTTTGCTTCCAAACCCAAGGATCGGCAGAGGAGATGCTCTCACTGGAGTGAACCGGTGAACATCAAATGGAGAGAAACCACTCCTGCATTCGCCATCATCTTTTTCAGGTGTGAACTTCTACCAGAGCCATTCTCGCAGGAAGCCTGTTCATACTGCTTCTTCCTGGACATCTCTATTTGAGCCCCCTCTTCGTCTGGGTCCTGCAAGTGCATTGCTACATCTGCCTTCCTCTTTCTGGATCGATAGCATTCTCTCCTTTGTTCTTGCTGTTTGAACAATGGCACCTATGCAAACCTTTCAAAAGGCATGTGCGCTAGCGGATCCTAAGAAGCACTTGCTGGGCTACAAGTAGGCCTTTCTCTAGGTCGCATTTCATGCTCTGAATAACAGCACTGAACGTGTTTCGACTGGAAAGTTCCAGTGCATCATGACAAGGCTGTCAAATACAATAATTACCGTTGGCTTGGGAGTGACCCACAATAATTCGGACATGCCTTATACGAGTTGTTAAAATGAACTTCTCAGCAGGGCTGCTGTGTTTGAATAGGACAGTGCCTACAAGTCTCAGCAGGGCTGATCTATTTGAATAAGACAGGGCCTGCACTTCTCAGCAGGGCTACTGTACTTTGAATAGGACAGTGCCTTCCGTTTTCAACAAGACCTTGAATGGTCCAGTACCTGCACTTCTAGGCAGGGCTGCTGTACTTTGACTAGGACAGTGCCTGCACTTCTCAGCAGGGCTGCCTGCACTTGTACACACATAAGGCAGAACCTGCACTGTTGGACAGTGTTGCTAAACTACAAGCACAGCTTTCACGGGAGCTGCTACTGTACTGTAAAGTCAGATAGCATACCTGAACTTAAAATAATAATGGTGTATTTAACAGTAAAACTAGATTTTGGGATTATGCTTGCCACTTGCTCTGCTCATGCTGCAAACCATGTTCACTCACTTTATGTAACATAATCGGAGGAAACCTGTATGGTTGCCTTCACTGAAGAGTAAAATATAATAGTGCGAAGCCCAATTCTCTGCAGTGTCAGGATCTGCAGAAAACATAGCTGGTACCAGCAACTGTAGTATTGTGTTCCAACTCCTGCTCTGAGTAGGGAATGAGATTAGCTTCATCACTGCATGAACACAGAATCTCCGCCCGAGTGTGAGACCCTAACCTCTACAAGGGACCCTGCTCTGGCAGTGTGGGTCTACCCTTTCACATTTAATAATTCAGAAGAAGACTTTCAAATATTCCACTGCCTAGGACAATCACCGCCCTCTGCAGATATTGATACAGCAAGGGTTCTAAGGATTACAGCCGTTTCTATATATTATTGGAACTTTTGCCAGGCATGACATCTGGTCAAAACCTTTTGGTAAAAAAAGCAGCATTAAATGTTACTTACGTTTTTATTTGACTGAAGTGGTGCTTCAGGAGAACAAGGCTAGTTCGCCCTCTATTCACTACCAATAATGAACCATGTTGTAGGACAAAGACTATCTACATGAAATGGTCGAAGTGCATTGCCAAGGTCTTAGTGGCCTTCTTGAAGTGCTAATCAATACAGAAATAAATAATTGGTTGGACCAATAGTGATACTATATGGATCAGTATAGAAAGAAGTACATAGAATTGTGTAGTTCGAAATAACAGACAGATGCATCCCAAGTCCTAAGCGTCCTAAATGACCGAGCACACGGCAGTCAAACATCGCAGAGATGAAAGAACCCTGAACAAAAGGTCACAGCCGATGTTTACAGCAGCCTATGTAACCTATACCATACAAACTCAAGACTTGTGTAACATTCTTAACCCCCACCTGTCGTCTCCTTCTCAGGATGGTGGTTCCAAGGAGCGCCCTTATTAGTGTCATCGATATCAGACAAGATGGCTGCAGGGTTAGTAGTGACATAGCTAGAAATGTAACATCCTTTACATTGTATATCCTCATCCCCCCTCCTCTGCCCCTCGTCCTCCTCCTCCTCTGCCCTCGCCCCCCCTCCTCCCTCCTCCCTCCTCCTCTCCCCCCTCCTCTAAGTCTCACCCTCTCTTCTCCTATCTTCTCTTCTCTTCTCTTCTCCTTCACTCTGTTGGAAACTCATGATCAGTTTCACTTCCGGGGCAGCAGCAACGGAGCCGATGGAGCTCTCCTCAGGCCTGAAAGGGGAACAGTGTCCGGGTCACGGGGGGCAGCGTCAGCACCAGCAGCAGAGGCGGAATGAAGCCTCCTCCCATGATACCATAAGCCCCGCCCCCTCTCTCTCTCACTTATCTCTGCTTTCGGGTCAGCGGCGGCAGAGTCTCCTCTAGTATCGGTTGGTGATTGGCTCCTCAGGCCTGCAGGTAGAACAGTGTCTGGGTCAGCTGGGGCAGAGTCAGCACTAGCAGCGGGGCCCAGAGCACCTGAGGGTCTGTCTGTCTGTCTGTCCATCCAGTGGAAGGAGGAGCCCTGAGGGTCTGTCTGTCTGTCCAGAGGAAGGAGGAGCCCTGAGGGTCTGTCTGTCTGTCCAGTGGAAGGAGGAACCCTGAGGGTCTGTCTGTCCGTCCAGTGGGAGGAGGAGCCCTGAGGGTCTGTCTGTCTGTCCAGAGGAAGGAGGAGCCCTGAGGGTCTGTCTGCCCGTCCAGTGGAAGGAGGAGCCCTGAGGATCTGTCTGTCTGTCCAGGGTAAGGAGGAGCCCTGAGGGTCTGTCTGTCTGTCCAGAGGAAGGAGGAGCCCTGAGGGTCTGTCTGTCTGTCCAGGGGAAGGAGGAGCCCTTAGGGTCTGTCTGTCTGTCTGTCTGTCCAGGGAGGAGGAGCCCTGAGGGTCTGTCTGTCTGTCTGTCTGTCCAGGGAGGAGGAGCCCTGAGGGTCTGTCTGTCTGTCCACAGGAAGGAGGAGCCCTGAGTGTCTGTCTGTCCGTCCAGTGGAAGGAGGAGCCCTGAGGATCTGTCTGTCTGTCCAGGGTTAGGAGGAGCCCTGAGAGTCTGTCTGTCCAGAGGAAGGAGGAGGCCTGAGGGTCTATCTGTCTGTCCAGGGGAAGGAGGAGCCCTGAAGGTCTGTCTGTCTGTCCAGGAAGGAGGAACCCTGAGGGTCTGTCTGTCTGTCTGTACAGTGGAGAGGAGTAGCCCTGAGGGTCTGTCTGTCTGTCCAGTGGAGAGGAGGAGCCCTGAGGGTCTGTCTGTCTGTCCAGTGGAGAGGAGGAGCTTGGCTGCAGTGACCATCAGTTTCAATCATAGACACATCAGGGGTAAGTGAGACCTCTCACAACCAAGAGGTGTGAATACAGCCTGGGGGTGTTCTGACCTCACACCTTCATCGGGGGGGGGGGAGTGCAGGGGGCAGGTGTACAGGCCTCGCACCATCACCAGGGGGTGCAGGGAGCAGGTGTACTGGCCTCACACCATCATCAGGGGGGAGAGGGGCCAGCTGTACTGACCTCACACCATCATCAGGGGGGTGAGGGGACAGGTGTACTGACCTCACACCATCATCAGGGGTGAGGGGGGGCATGTGTACTGACCTCACACCATCATCAGGGGGTGCAGGGGGCAGGTGTACTGACCTCACACCATCATCAGGGGTGCAGGGGGTAGGCGTACTGACCTCTCACCATCATCAGGGGGATAGGGGGCAGGTGTACTGACCTCACACCATCATCAGGGAGTGCAGGGGGCAGGTGTACTGACCTCACACCATCATCAGGGGGTGCAGGGGGCAGGTGTACTCACCTCACACCATCATCAGGGGGTGCAGGGGGCAGGTGTACTCACCTCACACCATCATCAAGGAGGAGGGGGCAGGTGTTCTGACCTCACACCATCATCAGGGGGGAGAGGGCAGGTGTTCTGACCTCACACCTTCATCAGGGGGTGCAGCCTGCATGTGTACTGTCCTCACACCATCATCAGGGGGTGCAGGGGGCAGGTGTACTGACCTCACACCATCATCAGGGGGGAGAGGGGGCAGGTGTACTGACCTCACACCATCATCAGGGGGTGCAGGGGGCAGGTGTTCTGACTTCACACCATCCTCAGGGGGGTGCAGCCTGCAGGTGTACTGACCTCACACCTTCATCAGGGGGCAGGTGTGCAGACCTCACACCATCATCAGGTGGTGAGGGGGCAGATGTACCGACCTCACACCATCAGCAGGGGGTGCAGGCCGCAGGTGTACCAACCTCACACCATCATCAGGGGGAATAGGGGGCAGATGTACTGACCTCACACCATCATCAGGGGGTGTAGGGGGCAAGTGAACTGACCACACCATCAACAGGGGGTGCAGGGGGCAGGTGTACTGACCTCACACCATCATCAGGGGGTGCAGGGGACAGGTGTACTGACCTCACACCATCATCAGGGGGTGCAGGGGACAGGTGTACTGACCTCATACCATCATCAGGGTGTGCAGGGGCACTGACCTCACACCATCATAAGGGGGTACAGGGGCAGGTGTACTGACCTCCCACCATCACCAGGGGGTGCAGGGGCAGGTGTACTAACCTCTCTCCATCATCAGGGGGTGCAGCCTGCAGGTGTACTGACCTCACACCATCATCAGGGGTTGCAGGGGGCAGGTGTACTGACCTCACACCATCATCACAGGGTGCGGGGGGCAGGTGTACTGACCTCAGATCATCATCAGGGGTTGCAGGGGGTAGGTGTACTGACCTCATACCATCATCAGGGGGTGCAGGGGCACTGACCTCACACCATCATCAGGGGGTACAGGGGGCAGGTGTACTGACCTCATACCATCATCAGGGGGTGTAGGGGGCAGGTGTAATGACCTCACACCATCAACAGGGGGTGCAGGGGGCAGGTGTACTGACCTCACACCATCATCAGGGGGTGCAGGGGCAGGTGTACTGACCTCACACCATCATCAGGGGGTGCAGGGGCGCTGACCTCACACCATCATTAGGGGGTACAGGGTCACTGACCTCACACCATCATCAGGGGGTACAGGGGGCAGGTGTACTTACCTCACACCATCATCAGGGGGCAGGTGTACTGACCTCACACCATCATCAGGGGGGGCAGGTGTACTGACCTCACACCATCATCAGTGTTTGCAGCGGCACTGACCTCACACAATCATCAGGGGCTACAGGGGCACTGACCTCACACCATCATCAGGGGCTACAGGGGCACTGACCTCACACCATCATCAGGGGGTACAGGGGCACTGACCTCACACCATCATCAGGGGCTACAGGGGCACTGACCTCACACCATCATCAGGGGGTACAGGGGCACTGACCTCACACCATCATCAGGGGGTACAGGGGGCAAGTGTACTGACCTCTCACCATCATAAGGGGGTGCAGGGGGCAGGTGTGCTGACCTCACACCATCATCAGGGGGTACAGGGGGCAGGTGTACTGACCTCATACCACCATCAGGGGGTGTAGAGGGCAGGTGTACTGACCTCACACCATCAACAGGGGGTGCAGGGGGAAGGTGTACTGACCGCACACCATCATCAGGGGGTGCAGGGGGCAGGTGTACTGACCTCACACCATCATCAGGCGGTGCAGGGGGCAGGTGTACTGACCTCACACCATCATCAGGGGGTGCAGGGGGCAGGTGTACTCACCTCACACCATCATCAGGGGGTGCAGGGGGCAGGTGTACTCACCTCACACCATCATCAAGGAGGAGGGGGCAGGTGTTCTGACCTCACACCATCATCAGGGGGGAGAGGGCAGGTGTTCTGACCTCACACCTTCATCAGGGGGTGCAGCCTGCATGTGTACTGTCCTCACACCATCATCAGGGGGTGCAGGGGGCAGGTGTACTGACCTCACACCATCATCAGGGGGGAGAGGGGGCAGGTGTACTGACCTCACACCATCATCAGGGGGTGCAGGGGGCAGGTGTTCTGACTTCACACCATCCTCAGGGGGGTGCAGCCTGCAGGTGTACTGACCTCACACCTTCATCAGGGGGCAGGTGTGCAGACCTCACACCATCATCAGGTGGTGAGGGGGCAGATGTACCGACCTCACACCATCAGCAGGGGGTGCAGGCCGCAGGTGTACCAACCTCACACCATCATCAGGGGGAATAGGGGGCAGATGTACTGACCTCACACCATCATCAGGGGGTGTAGGGGGCAAGTGAACTGACCACACCATCAACAGGGGGTGCAGGGGGCAGGTGTACTGACCTCACACCATCATCAGGGGGTGCAGGGGACAGGTGTACTGACCTCATACCATCATCAGGGGGTGCAGGGGACAGGTGTACTGACCTCACACCATCATCAGGGGGTGCAGGGGACAGGTGTACTGACCTCATACCATCATCAGGGTGTGCAGGGGCACTGACCTCACACCATCATAAGGGGGTACAGGGGCAGGTGTACTGACCTCCCACCATCACCAGGGGGTGCAGGGGCAGGTGTACTAACCTCTCTCCATCATCAGGGGGTGCAGCCTGCAGGTGTACTGACCTCACACCATCATCAGGGGTTGCAGGGGGCAGGTGTACTGACCTCACACCATCATCACAGGGTGCGGGGGGCAGGTGTACTGACCTCAGATCATCATCAGGGGTTGCAGGGGGTAGGTGTACTGACCTCATACCATCATCAGGGGGTGCAGGGGCACTGACCTCACACCATCATCAGGGGGTACAGGGGGCAGGTGTACTGACCTCATACCATCATCAGGGGGTGTAGGGGGCAGGTGTAATGACCTCACACCATCAACAGGGGGTGCAGGGGGCAGGTGTACTGACCTCACACCATCATCAGGGGGTGCAGGGGCAGGTGTACTGACCTCACACCATCATCAGGGGGTGCAGGGGCGCTGACCTCACACCATCATTAGGGGGTACAGGGTCACTGACCTCACACCATCATCAGGGGGTACAGGGGGCAGGTGTACTTACCTCACACCATCATCAGGGGGCAGGTGTACTGACCTCACACCATCATCAGGGGGGGCAGGTGTACTGACCTCACACCATCATCAGTGTTTGCAGCGGCACTGACCTCACACAATCATCAGGGGCTACAGGGGCACTGACCTCACACCATCATCAGGGGCTACAGGGGCACTGACCTCACACCATCATCAGGGGGTACAGGGGCACTGACCTCACACCATCATCAGGGGCTACAGGGGCACTGACCTCTCACCATCATAAGGGGGTGCAGGGGGCAGGTGTGCTGACCTCACACCATCATCAGGGGCTACAGGGGCACTGACCTCACACCATCATCAGGGGGTACAGGGGACAGGTGTACTGACCTCATACCACCATCAGGGGGTGTAGAGGGCAGGTGTACTGACCTCACACCATCAACAGGGGGTGCAGGGGGAAGGTGTACTGACCGCACACCATCATCAGGGGGTGCAGGGGGCAGGTGTACTGACCTCACACCATCATCAGGCGGTGCAGGGGGCAGGTGTACTGACCTCACACCATCATCAGCGGATGCAGCCTGCAGGTGCACTGACCTCACACCACCATCATGGGGTGCAGGGGGCAGGTGTACTGACCTCATACCACCATCAGGGGGTGTAGAGGGCAGGTGTACTGACCTCACACCATCAACAGGGGGTGCAGGGGGAAGGTGTACTGACCGCACACCATCATCAGGGGGTGCAGGGGGCAGGTGTACTGACCTCACACCATCATCAGGCGGTGCAAGGGTCAGGTGTACTGACCTCACACCATCATCAGGGGGTGCAGGGGCACTGACCTCACACCATCATCAGGGGGTGTAGGGGGCAGGTGTACTGACCTCACACCATCAACAGGGGGTGCAGGGGGCAGGTGTACTGACCTCACCCATCATCAGGGGTTACAGGGGGCAGGTGTACTGGCCTCCCACCATCATTAGGGGGTGCAGGGGGCAGGTGTACTGACCTCACACCATCATCAGGGGGTGCAGGGGGCAGGTGTACTGACCTCACACCATCATCAGGGGGTGCAAGGGTCAGGTGTACTGACCTCACACCATTATCAGGGGGTACAGGGGGCAGGTGTACTGAGTTGTAAGTGCATGCTTTGTAAATGTGTGCGTTGTAACGTCATACATTTGTCCAGAATGGGTCCGTTTGGAGTTGTTACTCATTTTCATGAATACCTGCTCAGACCTTGTTTTTTTAATGTTTGTATTCAGTGGGAGGTTGTCTCTGCAATGGATTAAGAGGTATGCTAGGAGGAAACAAAACCATATTTTTACAGAACTTCGTTTCTTCTCTCAGAATACATGCTTTATTAAGCACCTTTATCCACAGTTCTGTACATTGAACCCTTTGATATCCGGACTTTGTTCCCTAAAGTAAGGTGGTTGTTTTATTCATAACTAGCATATGAAGCTGACTTCTAGCTCGTTGATATACTAATGATTTGTGGGGCCCGGGCAACACATATTTGGGGCTCCCTATTTGGAATACATTTGAATTTATTACCACTTTTAGGGTCATTGAAGTCCGTGTGATGCCCCAAAAGTATTTAATAATGGTAAAACTTCAGAACCCGGGCCGTCAAAAGCATCTAAAAGCCCAAGCTGGCTATAGTCCACCAGACAAGTACTATCAAAAGAAGCTTGAACACACATTGATGAAGGTATTTCCTTTTGCGTTTGAGTCTATATTTTTTCTTGCAAAAAGGTTTTATGTGGCTGTCCAGCCAGCTTGTTACTCCCATTGCAGGAAATCCTGTTATGAGTTATGTGTTCTAGGTTTAGTGGACTAGTGCATACAATTACAATAAAAAGACATACATATAGCACTTGAAAGGGTAGCTTTAGTTGCTGAATATTTGTAATTGCAAATAAATCCCTTTTCACAATAGGCATTCCTGCTCCAGCAGCGAAATTCAAAGCACCGATCTCAGGATTTTCGCCATCGCATTTGTCAAATTCAAATAACTTTCTCTTTATTTCACTTCCCCTGCCTTGTCCATCTCAACTTCTATATATGTGTAAACCTACAGCTAAATGTTCGTGCAGAAACCCGAGCCGCTTTCAGTGGCGGGCCGTGGCAGGGTCGCGAACCCCAAATCTCAACAGCAATCATTTTGCCGGTTTCCCACAAACGATGCCAGGGCCACAAGTATTGCTTTTCAGCGTGTTTTTATTTTAAGCCAAGTCACTCAGCACGTTTTGGAGGCAACCTCCTTGTTCACGAGTAAGAGTGCAATGCAAATCACAGTGTTTATACAATATCATGTGACACACCTCTGCGTAATAGACAGTGACAACAGATTCAAGGTGTTTGAAAGTCCTCGGAGCTGGAAAAACAGACTTGTTTAGTCAATGTTGGGAGATACATCGTGAGACATTGCATTAAAATCATCATGCAGTATGTAAATTAAACATTAGGTCATTGCTGTGGACCAAAACATAAAGCATTAATTCCGCATGGTCATGTGAGGCACCTTGTCATTTCCAACCAAATAAGTGGTGGCGAAAGTTCACTGTGATTATAAGATTAACCACGTCATCTGTAATTCTACGCGCTTGGTGTAAAACACATTCAATCTTTAGTGCTGATGACCAAGCACATAGAATTACAGATGACCTGGTTTATCTTATAATCACACAGAACTCAACTCTGAGGTGAGGCTGGGTAGACCACGCATACACAGTTGAATGTGAGGGTTGAGGCTGGGCAGACCAAGCGTGCACAAGAGAATGTGAGGGTTGAGTCTGAGCACACCAAGCGTGCACAAGAGAATGTGAGGGTTGAGTCTGACCACACCAAGCATGCACAAGAGATGTGAGGGTTGAGGCTGGCAGACCAAGCATGCACAAGAGAATGTGAGGGTTGAGACTGGGAAGACCAAACATGCACAAGAGAATGTGAGGGTTGACACTAGGCATACCACGCATGCACAAGAGAATGTGAGGGTTTACACTGGGCATACCATGCAAACACAAGAGAATATGAGGGGTGAGGCTGGCAGACCAGGCATGCACAAGAGAATGTGAGGGTTGAAACTGGGCAGACCAAGCATGCACAAGAGAATGTGAGGGTTAAGGCAGGGCAGACCACGCATGCACAAGAGAATGTGAGGGTTGACACTGGGCATACCATGCAAACACAAGAGAATATGAGGGTTGAGGCTGGCAGACCAGGCATGCACAAGAGAATGTGAGGGTTGACACTGGGCACACCAAGCGTGCACAAGAGAATTTGAGGGTTGAGGCTGAGCAAACCAAGCAATACAAAAGGGGATGATGGACAGAGCATCTGAGCAAATCAAACAATCACCCCCAGTCAACTGATCTGGGTTTACTCCATCACCATTCTTTAGCTCACTCTGCCACCCCAGTTCAGACATGGCCAAATGCTGGCCTGGCTGATGAGGATTATGAATCCGAAACCGGTCCCAGGATGCTTGTTTCCGGTCCAGGAAAGACATGGCTTGGCAGTTCAGGCTGGACTGTTCCCATGAGGCACAGGGTCAGACTGATTAGCATATAGCCATGTCTGAACTGGGGTGGCAGAGTGAGCTAAAGAATGGTGATGGATTAAACCCAGCTCAGTTGACTGGGGGTGAGTGTTTAATTTGCTCAAACGCTCCGTCCATCATCCCCTTTTGTAGCGCTTTGTTCGCCATAAGTTGGCAGGGTATGCTCAGATGTGAGTCCCTTGCTCACTTTGCCACTGGATTCAAGATAGCCTGGCTGATGAGGATTATGAATCCGAAACCGGTCCCAGGATGCTTGTTTCCGGTCCAGGAAAGACATGGCTTGGCAGTTCGGGCTGGACTGTTCCCATGAGGCACAGGGTCAGACTGATTTGCATATGGCCATGTCTCAACTGGGGTGGCAGAGTGAGCTAAAGAATGGTGATCGATTAAACCCAGATCAGTTGACTGGGGTGAGTGTTTGAATTTCTCAGACGCTCCGTCCATCATCCCCTTTTGTATCGCTTTGTTCGCCATAAGTTGGCAGGGTATGCTCAGACGTGAGTCCCTTGCTCACTTTACCACTGGATTCAAGATAGCCTGGCTGATGAGGATTATGAATCCGAAACCGGTCCCAGGATGCTTGTTTCCGGTCCAGGAAAGACATGGCTTGGCAGTTCGGGCTGGACTGTTCCCATGAGGCATAGGGTCAGACTGATTTGCATATGGGCATGTCTGAACTGGGGTGGCAGAGTGAGCTAAATAATGATGATGGATTATACCCAGATCAGTTGACTGGGGTGAGTGTTTGATTTGCTCAGACGCTCTGTCCATCATCCCCTTTTGTATCGCTTTGTTCGCCATAAGTTGGCAGGGTTTGCTCAGACGTGAGTCCCTTGCTCACTTTACCACTGGATTCAAGATAGCCTGGCTGATGAGGATTATGAATCCGAAACCGGTACCAGGATACTTGTTTCCGGTCCAGGAAAGACATGGCTTGGCAGTTCAGGCTGGACTGTTCCCATGAGGCACAGGGTCAGACTGATTTGCATATGGCCATGTCTGAACTGGGGTGGCAGAGTGAGCTAAAGAATGGTGATGGATTAAACCCAGATCAGTTGACTGGGGGTGAGTGTTTAATTTGCTCAAACGCTCCGTCCATCATCCCCTTTTGTAGCGCTTTGTTCGCCATAAGTTGGCAGGGTATGCTCAGATGTGAGTCCCTTGCTCACTTTGCCACTGGATTCAAGATAGCCTGGCTGATGAGGATTATGAATCCGAAACCGGTCCCAGGATGCTTGTTTCCGGTCCAGGAAAGACATGGCTTGGCAGTTCGGGCTGGACTGTTCCCATGAGGCACAGGGTCAGACTGATTTGCATATGGCCATGTCTCAACTGGGGTGGCAGAGTGAGCTAAAGAATGGTGATCGATTAAACCCAGATCAGTTGACTGGGGTGAGTGTTTGAATTTCTCAGACGCTCCGTCCATCATCCCCTTTTGTATCGCTTTGTTCGCCATAAGTTGGCAGGGTATGCTCAGACGTGAGTCCCTTGCTCACTTTACCACTGGATTCAAGATAGCCTGGCTGATGAGGATTATGAATCCGAAACCGGTCCCAGGATGCTTGTTTCCGGTCCAGGAAAGACATGGCTTGGCAGTTCAGGCTGGACTGTTCCCATGAGGCACAGGGTCAGACTGATTTTCATATCGCCATGTCTGAACTGGGGTGGCAGAGTGAGCTAAAGAATGGTGATGGATTAAACCCAGATCAGTTGACTGGGGGTGAGTGTTTAATTTGCTCAAACGCTGCGTCCATCATCCCCTTTTGTATCGCTTTGTTCGCCATAAATTGGCAGGGTATGCTCAGACGTGAGTCCCTTGCTCACTTTGCCACTGGATTCAAGATAGCCTGGCTGATGAGGATTATGAATCCGAAACCGGTCCCAGGATGCTTGTTTCCGGTCCAAGAAAGACATGGCTTGGCAGTTCGGGCTGGACTGTTCCCATGAGGCACAGGGTCAGACTGATTTGCATATGGACATGTCTGAACTGGGGTGGCAGAGTGAGCTAAAGAATGGTGATGGATTAAACCCAGATCAGTTGACTGGGGTGAGTGTTTGATTTGCTCAAACGCTCCGTCCATCATCCCCTTTTGTATGGGCAAACCAAGCATGCACAGGAGAATGTGAGGGTTAAATCCAGGCACACCACGCTTGCACAAGAGAATGTGAGGGTTGAGGCTGGGCAGACCACGCATGCACACTACGGAGCAGATTTAATATTTTTTAGTGCACTGCAGTTCAGCAGTTAGGTGCAGCGCTGTGATGTGCGAGGGGGAAAGAGCCGCGCTGAGACAGATTTATGAAATACATCACGCTGCTGCTCACTACCCCTGCACTAGTACAGAGTCTACCTAGTGCTACTCAAAACCTTTACACCATAGGGCAGAGGAGTGTGTGCTGTCTAGCATAGGATTAGTACTGGAAACACACCATTCCAGTATAAAATCCTATACATAGTGTAATCCTTAAACACTCCAGAGTTTGTGTTTGTGCTGGAAAGTGCTGCACAGGTTGTGCTTGTGATGTAAAGTGCAGCACAGGTTGTGTTTGTGTTGTAAAGTGCAGGGCAGGTTGTGTTTGTGCTGTAAAGTGCAGGGCAGGTTGGGTTTGTGCTGTAAAGTGCAGGGCAGGTTGTGTTTCTGCTGTAAAGTGCAGGGCAGGTTGTGTTTGTGCTGTAAAGTGCAGAGCAGGTTGTGTTTGTGCTATAAAGTGCAGGGCAGGTTGTGTTTGTGCTGTAAAGTGCAGAGCAGGTTGTGTTTGTGCTATAAAGTGCAGGGCAGGTTGTGTTTGTGCTGTGAAGTGCAGGGCCGGTTGTGTTTGTGCTGTGAAGTGCAGGGCAGGTTGTGTTTGTGCTGTGGAGTGCAGCGCACATGCAATGTGTGGAGTGTTTGAAGAAGTGACAACGTTTCTCTGTGTTATCACCTGATTCAAGGTTTTTTTTAACATAAAATTCACAGACCCTCAGTACTCTCACAATGCGATATTGAAGCCTTGTACATTTTTCCATATTTCCGCGTGTCGCTAATATATGAAGTATCGCGTGTCCATGGTGGTGATAGAAAGGAAAGTTTATTTCTTGCAGAATACTCTGCCCACAGATCTGCTTCCTCCTCGGATTCTGACACCTTCCAACTCCCTCAGAAGCATTCCACATTGGGTGTTGCCTCAGAGACTCTGGGATGTCACAGCTCTGTTGAAGAGACTGCAAGAACTTTGTGTGAAGAGTGAGCTGTGATTATTTGAGGTGTTACATGTGATTGTGCAGATGTGTGCCCGCCCTGTGTGTAGGTCTCTGGGAGTAGGTGATGCCCGTGAATGGCTTGGACGAAGCCTAATCTTTCAATACAAAATGTATGAAAGTGATTTGTGTTTGAGAGACAGTGTGTATGTGCTTGTATGTGATTGGCCGTCTTGGGTGGATACATTATATATGAGCGCGTAAGCGACTGATCCGTTTGATTACTTATTTCCAGTGTGTAGGCCTTTGTGCCTGGGGATGAATTGTGTTTCACGTGTGTTTCACATTTGTGTGTGTGCACTGGAGAGCACAATGCCTGTGTAATTATGCAGCATTGAAGATGTGGTTAAGAGATACCTGGTTTGTTACATTAAGCCATTTATAAATGATGTGTGAGGCTGTACAAGTGAGAGTTGGACTTTGTGTCACATCTGTGAGTACACAATTGAATGGACTTTTTAAAGAGCAATTTTTTGTGTGTGCGTGTTTGTTGCAAATATTTGGCCTGTGTGTTGCATGCATTTTGCCAAAGAAAAGCCTGTCTGCTCCCAGGCACACCTGGCCGCCACCGCTGGGACCAGAAGTCCGGTTGTATACTCAATATTTCTCATATTCTGCATAAGATCTAAAGTCTTTCAGGTACACAGATTTTAGTATCTCCTCCATGTTTGTCTCGTTTTTAGAGGCAAATGGCGTATATGCCAGCACACATATAGAGTAATCTGGTACTCAACAGACCTCAGTTTGGACCAACAAACAATAAGACTCTTCAACATCCTCAGATTGAGGAGTCGTTAAAAGCGGCTTTACTAAACCCACCCTCCCTAGGCAAAGATAAGGTGGAAATACTAAAATTATTAGAATCTCCTGTTCTTAACTGAATCCTGGTTGTCAGAGGAATCTACTCCAGATCTCCAGAAGCCATACCCAGAGCTAACCAAAAGAGGACGAGCTAAGAGAAAGGAGGTGAGATAGCAGCAATTATTCACCAGTGGATTCACACATCTCTTTTACAAATTACTCAAACTGAAGTGGTAGATCTGCTTTCCTTTCTCAAGTTTCGAGTTGATGACGACAACTCGGTCCCTAAAGATAATGAATTTGCTGATTTAATGATGTTGAATTTACACCAACACATTACATGCTCAGATCACATAAAATGAAATCCCTTAGATCTGATCTGGGCGTATAATTCGAATTGACCGAATGTAATCATCCTTCCTTGCATATGGTCCAATCAGATGGCGATACATTAATACAGAGCCAGTTTTATCAACACTTTCAAACCCCTCCCCCCTCTTCCCATCAATTGAAGACATTCTCTCCAAAGAAAAATAATCCACTCTGTGGCTTAAACATCCTAGTGACCCACACCCCTCAAATCCAGCAGCATGTTATAAACCGCATCAGACCGGTGCCCTGGTACAAGCCAGAGCTAAAAAAGGCAATCAGCATTGCTTCGACACTGGCGGGAAAGGGATGATGAAGAGAGCAAAATCACATTTTAAAGTGAGCTTGAGAAATATAAAGGCAAACCCGTTCCATGCAAAGTCCTCTTAATAGGCAAAAAAAATCTTACAAGCAAATGAAAATTGTTTTGAGATATCCTGAATGATTAGTCGCCCCCAGATGAAATGAGAACTTCCCTGACTCCTATCGAGGCATTCTGTGACAATCTAAATACTTAACAAAAACATTCTTTAAAGATAGTATAAACAAATACAGCAGCAGTAATTCTGAAGTTGAGTCTGAAAAGAACTCTACTCTCCTTATCCTTGTTTGAAGAAATAAACAGGCTTCATGAATTTATGATCAAGGTCAAATTCGGGTCACCAACTGACCCTTGCCCTCCAGCAGTCATAGAATCTCTGACCTCATCAATCAATCAATCAGCATTTATAAAGCGTACCCCAAGGATATCTGGGCGCTGAGGGTGCTGCGTCTCCTTTGAAAAGCGAGTTCTTGAGAAGACCCCTGCAGAGCATTTTCATCAATTCAGCAGCTCAAGCTGTCGCTCCAAGCGCGTTTCATAATGTTGTAGCGCTCACGTTACTAAAAAACCAGGGAGAAGTCCCGGATATAACCAAGAATTATAGGGCAATACCTCAGCACCCTTAACCTGCAAAAACTATTGGTCAGAGACCTGTCTTCAAGCGGTACCAGGCTTTATAACTACACCAGCTCTCAGACAATTCTTATCAATGGAATGTCAGCCTCACAACTCCAGTCTCAAAATATGATGCAATTTGATGATTACTTGATGAGGTTCAATCAGCTAAACTGAATATTGACCAAACTGAGAATGTAATTTGAAAGAATAAGACCAACGTTTGGAGCCAACTTTACTCTCCAACAAAAATGCCTCTGAGTGATAATCGATAGCAATCTTAGCAAGACCCAGCTGCTGGAGCAGTAGGATCTAAATGCAGATTTATGCTGAAACTGCTTCAGAAACTAACCCTACTCCTTCCACTTTAGACAAGAAAAGCAATAGTGGTGGCCGCAGTCCTATCTAGATCGCATTATGCCAACAGAGTATATGTAAGAATACCTAATATCAGGCGAAGAAAAGTGACCTGACCTATATATTTTACAACTAGGCCTCAGAGAGGTCCAACAAACTTAGGGCCAGATGTAGGAGACCAAATACCGGTCGGTAACGGACGATTTCGGCCGTTACCGACCGGTATTTGGGTTTTGGGTATTTGGGCCTTTGATTTACAGAATCGGTAAATTTACTAATTCGGTACATTTACAGAATCGGTAAAATACCGAATCGGTAAATTTACCGATTCTGTAAATCAATATGTAGGTGGCACAGTAAACAGTGCCACAGGCCCCTAAGAATTCGTTATTTACCATGTAATACTATTGCATGGTAAATAGCGAATTCCTGTGTACATGCACATTTGTGCATGTACACCTGTGCCCTCAGGGCATGTATGTGTGCCACATGGCACACAAGCCAGAAACAGGGGTGCAAAAGTGTGTCAAAGTGACACCCTGTCCCCCTTGGCAATTCGGTATTTTTACCGATTCAGTAATTACCGAATCGGTATTTGCCATTGATTCCTATGGACTTCAAGGTCCATAGGAATCAATGGCAAATACCGATTCGGTAATTGTTACCGAATAATTACCTACATCAGATTTACTGATTCATGAATACCGAATCGGTAAAATTCGGTATTTATGAATCGGTAAATCTGATTTATCTACATCTAGCCCTTAATATTACACTCTGAACCACATAGGAACATCTCAGACACAAATATTCACAAAAAATGTGAATTTTGTTTTTTTTATTAAATAATTCATTTTTTGCCTTCTTTTTTTCTCATTTATATATGTAACATAGTACACAGAAGTTCATAATAGAAAAATCAAAACTATAATGGATAAAAGTTCATCAAGGACTGAATCAACTCCTAGTAATGGCCCACACAACACATACATACCAACATACATATCACTCAATTCATAAATCATACAATACTCCGCAAAGATATCGAAAATAAGTGATGAATTAGGGACAGTTGGAGTAATATCCCAGGTGCTTCAGATGGTTCTCAAAAGGAACAAACGCCAACGCGCGTTTCGGTGTAAAGCCCCAGCCGGGGCTACACCTTCATCAGGGCAGGAGTGGAGAATACCCTATATCACCATTCATAGACTACAAGTATTTCACAGCGACGCAGCTTGTGTACTACATCATCTTCAGAGGGGGGCACACGCCACACCTATATTGAAATAACAAATCCACTCCAAGACCCTCTGCCTCAGCCCTAAAGGGGTGAGAAGTCTAGCCCCTCACTTCATTGCAAACCAGGTGGAAATGCATTCACCCGTACAAAAGCAGAGATCTCCTCGCTTCAATTTATTTGCTATTGCAAAATTATAGAAGACCAGATCAGGTGGACGCAGCTTTGGTACAACTTCCTTTCATCCAGAAATCTGACAGCCCACAAGCCTATTCAGACTAGATTCTTCCCCGTTATGGTTCGTTTTCTCCTCTTTTATGTATTTCTGATTCATTTCCAAGAAACCCCAGGTTGAACATGCTCTCTATATGTGCAATGACATAACAAGCGTTTTGTAGATCCTATAGAGGTTTGGTATGATGGCGCGTGCTTCAGTCACAGACCTGAATACTGCAAAAGAGAGGTGTACAGTGCAAGTGAGGATGATAGCGCAGTCTTGTCTGCCAGGGTATTATAAACCTTTCATTGCTGCAAGGCTGTTACAGTATTCTCTTTTTGTGGTTGCACAGTGTACAATTTGAGCAGAGCAAGGAACAGACGAAATGTTGGAAACACATTTCAAATCCGTGCCTTTCATAATATATGAACTATGTTGCGGGTATTGTGAAATTTTAATGATTCAATTTTTTTCAGGTTTTAGAAATTCGCAATATTCTCTGATCAGGAGTATTTTGACCTAACTGTCCTGTAATAATGTGTTGTCTTTTCTCTTTTCCTCTCCTCTGCAGACACTTGAGACTTGAACATCAATTTACCAGAATGGGCAGAAGACGGGCTCCAGAAAAGAAAGTGACAGCGATGTCTTCACGTGAATCCGTAAGAGCCACAGTCCCATCTTTACCTCTTCATGACGTCTCAACTTCAAGATCCCGAAATGATGCTCAGAGGGACCAGGACCTGGAACCGCTTTCGGAGAAGCTGCCCCACATTGTCCTTCTATCCATGCTGGAGGAGTTGGAAGCCAAACTGGATAACTTGATGAATACTGTGCAGGATGTACCTTCTAGAGTCGCTGGGCTGATTAAGAAAATCTGGATAGAAAAGGATCAAGGTTCCCTAGATAATGGTGCAGTGTCTTTGGAGGTGGTCTGTCCGGCGAGTATTCGAGATTGTGCTGTTAGCCGGTCTCCTGCAACACCTCAACTGGACAGGCCAGGGGAACCGAGCTTGTGTCTTCAGACAGTGTGTTATGATGGGCATGCACCAAAGCAGGACTGTACGCTCTCCTCGCCAACTGATGTTCAAGGGCGTCCAGAGGAGCCAAACCTTTGTCTACAGCCAATGTTTCCTGATCGACGTCACCCACAGCAGTACCAGTGCATGCAACCTGGGTTTCCAGATAGAAATGGAGTACAGCAGGATTGTCCTCTATCCCGGTGCCCTCAGACAGATCCTCCAGGCAGATTACTGGAGGCAAAGCTGTGTCTGCACTCAGAATTTGTTGATGGGCAGACACCACAGCAAGACCCGAGCGTACAGTCGGCGTTCCCAGAAGAGTGGGAGCTAGACGAGCCCCTGAAGCAAGAACCATCCCCATTGTCTACTAATAGCTGGGACCAGCAACAGAACCTCTGCCCACACCCGCTATTTCCTGAAGGACATGAACCACAGGAAAACCACTGTATACAATCTGCGCTACCAGATGGGAACGGACCGGATGATCCCTTGGAGGAAGAACTGATGTGTTTTCATTTCCAAGATCCCCAGGAGAACCGCAGCCTACAACCCATGTCACCTGACGGGACGTCTTCAGATGAACACATAGAGTCTGGGCTATTGCCCTTTGATGAGTTGGGGTTACAACAAACCCAGTGCCTACAGCAACACCTATGCTTGAAGCAGGAATTCCCTAATGCACCATTATTGCTGTTCGAAGCTACCCCAGGTATGTGTTTCACTACAAATGGACTCTCGGAGTTCATACTAACACATGTAACCGCTTCAAAATGCGTATGGGAAGATTTTAGAATGTCTCTGAGGGGAGGATTATGGTTTGGATGGAACCCACTGAGCGATACTGACCCCCAGAGTACGAGTACACAGGGTGCAGATGTTTTCCTGCAATATCCTCCTCTGGTTCCACACAGGACTGCATCCTTCCTGTGCAGAAACAGTCCTGGTTATGGGACTCTGCATGAGACAAATAGGCCAGTAGCTCTTCTCGTTCCTCGTTTGTCCCCATTCCAGGCTGAGGAAATGGAAATCGCGCAATTCATGGGAGGAATTACTGGCCAGAATCAAACTTAATAGTCGGATGCAAGTGATGTGGTGTTCATTGAGATTAGCAGACATGCGTAGTCTAGAGAGGGAACTGTGTTTCTAGTTGCACTGTTACATTGGGTAAGACGCAGTCGTCTTCAGTTCCTTATATAAAAATCCTAGTCTGTATTCGGCCTCAACAGCAGGGCTGACCAGGGATGTTGTTGACACTGCAGGGTTCTCCAGGAGTGCACACCACCTCATGATAGACAGATACACAAAGGTTTTGGAACTCTGAGGTGACTTGCAATAATCTTATTATATGCACCAGGTGGTACTTTATCCAGTATAATACATGGTCACACCATCACCGTTCCCACAAATCTTAGTGCGTAGCTCCTACATATGCAGCAGCTAACATGTTTGCAAACATGAAGAATGAACTTAAAACCTCTTGTACAAAAGTAAACATCAAAGCTGTTAGATATTTCTTACACAAAGATGCTAGAAATTGTTCAATAAAAGCCCATTGAAAAAAAAAAAAAGCTGCAGTAGCTCGGAACGTGTAGAAACATGCAGAAAGATTCCACCCTTTCTTTATCTAAGGAAACTAATAAACATATTCCCTCTGCTTCTCATATTAAGCTAGTAACATAAAGCAGAAGTAATAAAAGCAAAGTTCTGTTTGTTGCTTTAAACAGCTGCTTCAATTATGCTTCGTGACTTGACCTTCTTTTCACATCAGCTGCTGGCGCTGGCAGCAGGCATTGTGCCCACAGAACTCGACTGTAATAACTTATAAAAGCTGAGTTCTGACGTCTTTTCTTCATAATCACTGACTTGGTGCATCACAAATTCCTGATTATAAATAAATTAGAGACTGCCATTTATACAGGGATTACAGAATCCCATGTAATATAATTATATATATACACATATAATAACTTTGGCACAGTTCAATGAATCCGCACAAACTATTTGGGATTGGCATGGCTAGTTTCATGCAGTGTTTTTTTGTCCTCAAATTAAGCCACTAGTCATTTAAGATAGAGCTAGCTGGACCTTTAGCCCATGAATGGTCCGTGCATCTGGACTCGCGGACCCCAAAGTAAAAATATATTTGATACGGTTGGAATAAGGAGCTTTTCCTCCTGTCGTCCATTTCGGATACGTAAACCCAAAGTTGGGTCTGCGGACCTGAAGCTCCCTGATTGGCTGGCTACATCTTGAACCATTACATGATGAAGAGACTTGTTCCCCGTATCCTGTAAGAATACTAAAGAAGCCATAAAGAGCTGTGGTGCCATCCTGTCTCTCGCTGGCACGGGGGCTGCCTAATGTTAAAATGTAGAAAGAAATTGCTGATTTTGAACAGAGGTTGGATTGCACATCATGACCCTTGAGGTCCGCAAACCTTAGGCAGGTGTCTGAGCAAGCACAGTAATTTGCCTTGTACCCTGGTGGATATTTGTGATGTTCGGAGACCTGCTGCTCGGTCTGAAACCCTATCGATGTCCAATAAGGATACACAAGTTTGCAAGGGTCCGAGAACCCCAAGAAAGTGTCCAGGAACCCTTAAAAATAAAAAAATAAAGAAACATAAGCCAGGCCCTTTAGGGAATCCCCTGCTGTGGTCAGGCACCGTTGAACATCTGGCCCTGCTTGGAGTTGGCTGCAGGGAACTGTTGCGTGTGTATATGATAAAGGAAAAAAAACCCACTGAAAACAAGCATTGGCAAAACAAATAGGTGTCTCCTATCCGAAAGCTATTGGCTTTGGCAACGAGTTTTAGCCATTATGTACCCCAGTGTGACTGCTGAGGTCGGGTGGGATAGATAGAAGGGAGATACATTGGGGTAGAGTGCAATGGGGTAGATTGGAGACAAATGGGGTAGATTGAATTGAGGTAGATTTGGTTGAAGTGGAGTAGATTGAGGTGGAGTGGAGTGGATTGGAGTGGGATAGATTCGGAAAGAGTGGGGTGGAATGAGGTAGATTGGAGTAGAGTGGGGAAGAGTGGAGTGGAGTAGATTAGCGTGCAGTATATTGGGGTAGTTTGGATTGCGGTACATTGGACTGGAGTAGAATAGAGTGGAGTTATATAGAGTGGTGTAGGGTAGATTGGGTTGGGGTCGGGTGGATTAGATTCAACTGGAATGAGGTAGGTTTGGGTAGAGTGGGGTGGAGTGGAATTGGATAGATTGGAGTGGAGTGTTGTGGGGTAGATTAGGGTGGAGTGGCATGGGGTCGATTGGGTGGATTGTAGTGGGGTGGATTGGATGGAGTGGGGTAGATTGGATGGAGTGGGGTAGATTGGATGAAGTGGGGAGGGATAGATTAGGTGGAGTGGGGTAGATTACAGTGGAGTGCAGTAGATTATGGTCAATTGTAGTGGGGTAGATTGTGGTAGTTCGGAGTGGGTAGATTGTGGTAGTTTGGAGTGGGGTAGATTGGATGAAGTGGGAGGTTTAGATTAGGTGGAGTGGGGTATATTGCAGTGGAGTGCAGTAGATTATCGTACATTGTAGTGGGGTAGATTGTGGTAGTTTGGAGTGGGTAGATTGTGGTAGTTTGGAGTGGGGTAGATTGGATGAAGTGGAGAGGGATAGATTGGGTGGAGTGGGGTAGATTGGATGAAGTGGGGAGGTTTAGATTAGGTGGAGTGGGGTAGATTACAGTGGAGTGCAGTAGAGTATGGTAGATTGTAGTGGGTTAGATTGTGGTAGTTTGGAGTGGGGTAGATTTGATGAAGTGGAGAGGTATAGTTTGGGTGGAGTGGGGTAGATTGGATGGAGTGGTGGGAGTGGTGAGGGATAGATTGGGTAGAGTGGGGTAGATTACAGTGGAGTGTAGTAGATTATGGTAGATTGGAGGTGGGTAGATTGTGGTAGTTTGGAGTGGGTAGATTGTGGTATGAGTGTAGATGAGTTGGATAGATTGCAGTGGGGTAAATTGAAATAGAGTTGGGTAAATTGGACTGAAGTAGAGCGAGGTAGATTGGGGTGAAGTCAGTTAGATTGGATTAGATTAGAGTTGGGGTAAATTGAAGTGGAGTGGGGTAGACGGGTATATTGGAGCAGAGTGGGGTAAATCTGAGTGGAGTGCGGTAGATTGGGGTGGAGTGGGGTAGATTGGAGTGTGGTGGGGTTGATTTGCTTAGATTGAGTGTCGTAGGGTAGATTGGAGTGGGGTAGTTTGTAGTGGGATAGGGTAGATTGAAGTGGAGTGAGGTAGACTGGGTTATATTGGAGCAGAGTGGGGTAAATCTGAGTGGAGTGCGGTAGATTGGAGTGGAGTGGGGTAGTTTGGAGCGGGATTGGGTAGATTGAGTTAGAGTGGGGTAGATTGCGGTGGGTAAATGGGGAATGGATAGATTGGAATGGGGTGAATTGTAGTGGGATGGATTGGGATACTTTGGAGTGGAGTGGGATAGATTGGAGTGGGGTGGATTGAGTAAGTGGTGTGGAGTGGATTGGAATGGGGTAAGTGGTGTGGAGTAGAGGGGTGTGGAGTGTTGTTTCTTGGGGTGAGTGGCATAGATTGGAGTGGAGTGGTGTGGAGTTGAGTGGCGTAGTGTGGAGTATACTTGGTGTGGTAGCACACTGCCATTACAGACAACACATTTTCAATTGAAATGATCATTACATTTACACCAAAATATGGTTTTACTGCACATAAATGATAATGTTTGCAAATGTCATCCCTTAGTGTATTAATGTGTTTCAATCATATTCAAATATTTTTCTCCACACTTCAGTAAAACAAAACAAATGGGCTTCATTTGTACTAATTCTGATATATTCTGAAACATCAGCACAGTTCTTTTTAGGTCGAAGCACGACCTGCATTCAATGCGTAAGCATTGATTGCAGTGTGCTTCGACAACTATTGCTACCCGTTTTTGGGAATGTGGACACGAGAGGGTGCACGAGCGCAGATTTGCTCAGTTTTGACCTTGTGAGCGCGCACGGCGCCGTGCCCCTCTCGTGCCTCATTCCCTTGCGCAAACACTCTACACTCACGCATGCGCACATACACACACTGCATACACACACGCACCCTCCCTTAAACAGACACACGCACGCACAGACACACTCAAACAGACACACACGCGTACACCCCACCCCCACTCACCCCTCCTCTCCCTCAACACACTCACCTGTTCTGGCGGTGCTCGGCGGCGGTTCTGGCTCTCGGGCGGCGGTAGCGCTTTGCGGGGCTCTCTCACCACATGAGAGCCCCGCCTTCCCCATGCGCCCGGCCGCTCTTCACCCGGTCCCCCATCTCGGGACCGGGACTGAATCCGGAGACTTCGTGGCTCTCTCTCGCTCTCTCCGCGATGGGGCGGGACTTCCGGTTGGGGCCGCGATGGGATTCGCCGGCTGCCCAACCGCTTCCGGGTCGTCGCAGGCAGCGCGGCGGCCCGGCGGGGACTTGTTCACATATTTTTCTTTTTTGTGTCTTCTCCTCGTCGTTGGCCATACAGATGGACGCAAAGCTCAGAGAAAAGGTAAGAAGGTGCCATGATGTGAAACTTACGACTTTTTGCTTCAAGCTCGTGCTATTCAGACCAAGAGACAGAGAGTCACGTGCAGAGCTGAATGTGTCCATGTTTGCCTATCCTGGCAGTTCGTGTCTGATTTGAACAGCTGCGCGGTACTGCTCTGGGTAACTAGAAGTGGTTTGATATTTCCAGACGTGACATACCAGGCCCGGAAACACCAGACCCTCTTTTTACCAGATGCAGATCGCATGGTGAGGGGCTGCAGGCAGACACCAACCACTCCCTACAGGGCAACAGTGGAGTCACACAGCACTTCCCCAAGGGACAGGACACAGCCCTCTACCCCTCTAGCCTCACTGACCCAACACAAACTGACCCTCGTACGGCCTTTTACTCCATGCTTAGATCAGATGGTAAATGGCCATAGAACACTTCCAAGAGCCAGGTGAAACTTACCTAAAAGGATCTGGTAATCATGAGACAAGCAGGTTATTTTCCATTCCAGGCAGTTGAACTTATGAACTGCATTAACACATGGGGAGATATGGAAAAGAATACCTAGCTCCCCAAGAAGTGAACGGGGAACTGCAATGAGGGGCTATATACATGTGCTTGCTATATAATGTTTTTTAGGGTCAGATAAAGTATTATATGTAATATACAAGTGAAAAAGCCATAACATAATATCAATAAGACAGGTTAGGGGTGTGTAAAGTTTTCTTTTCACTAACAATGTTTTGCAAAGTTTTCAAATCCTCGCCATCTGAGATTGTACAGTTTCCCGCTTTATGTCTTTGCTACCGTTTTTTTCTTACATTGTGATGTAATTTTCAATGCTTATCAAGCTGACTTTCACTCTAGTCGAAATCAGCGAAATTGGAAAATGTATGTAGAATATGTTTCATTTTGCTAAGTTTTGTGTTATGTGTAATATCAAAGTGCTACGAGAGAACACTAATTTAAGAGTAGTAGGGATGTATATTGCATAAATTGTTACCATAGTAATGATGTTCACCCTTTATTGTGAAAGTAGAACATTTCACAACCACTGCAAAGTTGAAAAGTTTTCTCTCAAATTTTGCAAAATTTGCAAAAACAAACTTTAATGCTTTAGTCTTCGGTAGTAGAAAATTAACAATGTCTGTCAAGCGTCTGCCACTCGTATCTGCCTTAAAACATTCAAAATGATTGGATGAACCATTGTGAGAGAGAAAGCTGTGCCTTGCCTGGTTCTGCTTATCGGATTGTGTGGTGGTTCTGGTTTGCTGTCTGCCTATTCTGTCCAAACCATGGCGTCTATTACAGATTTAGCCATCACTCCTTGAAGATTAGCCTCAGGATGAAATGGACGAGGTTTAAACCACTTCGCTGCCAGTTATCTGCACGAGAAGGAGGTTCACGAGTTCGAATACATTATATTAACCCCCCAAAGTTTGAAATATAAGGTCTCAGTAAATCTTGGGAAATACAGGGAGGGCAGCTAAAATGGTCAGCGGTTCCAAAATCTACTTTTGCACTATCTAAAAAGGACAAAAATGTGATATGAACTCTTGTCATTCATCATAATATATCAGTTGTAGCCTAGATCAACTCACGTTTCATAATCAGTCAATTCACGCCAACAGCAACAAGCATTTTTTATAGATATTTCCATCTTTATTTGTCTGTCTACTAATTGCGAATGCAACAAACTGATACAAGGAATGTTTGAATTAATCAAAACCACTGGCGATCACTCAGTGCCACATTCCAGTCCCTCACTTTGCTTCTATTGCGCCTCTATAGACAGAGACCAGCCAATGCAAACCTGCCTTTCTGCGAATGCAATACGAACAGTGCAGCCCGAGCTGCAAGGGCTGGTCTCCTCCAGATGAGAAAACAAGCAAATTCAGACTGGTTTCAGCCTACATGGACCTCCATCAGTGAAGTACAGCTTGAACCCTGTATCACAGGCATACCCATTGATTACCAGTGGCTGAAATTGGTCTGTGGTTGCTTGATCAATTATATCTGTAGTTGTGGTAGGGTTGTTTGGTTGTAGTGAAGAGGTGGCTCAGTTTTTGGTATCTGTTGGGGCAACATTTGGGGCAGTTGGTATAAAGCAGTTGATAACACTCTCACTACGCTCACAGGTAATTGGGCTCACTGGCACCTGCTTTGGACTGCTCCGGATGTTACGCAAGTTCCTTCCCCTGTTATCGGAGGAACACAGGAAGATCACAGTTCAGGCGTTTATAGGTTCGAGAATTGACTATTCCAACGTCCTATATCTCGGCCTGCCAGAATACCTGCTCCAACGGTTACAGGTTGTCCAGAACTCGACAGCACGCGCCATTTATGGACTTTCCCGCCGTGCTAGAGCCTCGGGTCTCCTGGAGGCTCTGCACTGGCTTCCTGTCCGGAAGCGGATAATTTTTAAGACCCTTACTCTGGCATACAAAGCCATGCATTCCTCCAGAGCAAAATACCTTCAGAAAAGGCTATCATTCTATTACCCTGCCAGGCCGCTCAGGTCAGGAGCCTTGTTTCTTGCTACGGTTCCCCGTGTCAAGAGAGCCCGCATCGGAGGCCGTTCTTTTAAACTATTAGCGCCCCAGCTGTGGAATAAACTGCCTGTGTCCCTGCGCAGTTCCCCTAACCTGTTAACATTTAGGAAGGGGCTCAAAACTTGGCTTTTTTCCTCTTAGTTCCTGGCCCTATTAGGTTTCTTTCTCTCTGTTTTTATTTTCTCTTCGTGTTGTGTTATGAGATTGTGTGCAATTCAAAGCGTCGGGACACTCTTCTGAGTAGCCGTACGCTATATAAAACCCCGGGATAACATAACATAACAGAGGACCTCGTTCTAAAGAATGTAAAGAAGAAAACCCTCATACAGATGTATGCAGATGAATTGAAACTAGGTCTATTACTTGGGGGAAAATTGGCATTGTGAGAACCTCTATGGAAATTAGAGATGAATCCATTGTGGTTTAGAGCTTGGGTCAACTTTGACTAAAATGGGTTTAGGAAATTTAGAAGTAAGAGTTCATGTGAGCTGGTAAAAAACAATCTTCGTATCAGCGTGTTAACACTTTTTAGGTCGAGGTTACTCGAACCTAATGTTGTCGATCCAAAAAATTCCTTTCCTAACAGGCGGATTTTGGACAGTGCACGAGAGAGTCACGTGACTCATCGTGGACAAGCATGCCCAGCCTTCCCACTGCCAGCAGCATTTCTCCACGGCCGCCAGGCCACATCAAAGGCTTCCCCAGCACTGCCCCGCCCATCAATCACCCTCCCACGCCAGCAGCTCTTCCTGCTCCGACCCCTGCTCTCCGCCCCAGCAGATATGCCCATGGCTCGATTAAATCAGATCGTTTTATCCTAAAGTCCCCAGTGGAGGCTGAGCAAATACTCCATGCTGTAGCACATCTTGCCTGGCTATTACAGGACCCCAGTGCCTCAGCCGTTCACCATGCAAATAAAAAAAAAGAAAATGGATGCACTTTTTTAAAATTAGGTGTTTGAGAATCTTTTATTTTTCACCATCAATGTTTTGTGAATTTGTTTTGCCCTTTGCTAACATTTCGGCCTTTCCCGTTGAATTTGCCAATGTATTTTTTATTCCGCTTTGCAAAGTGCCTTTTCGCCAAACAGCAAGATCATTTTCACTCTAATCGAATGCAGCCAACCTTGAAAATGTATGCAGAACATTTTTCGGCAAGCTTATCTTTTGCAATAGCCAATATTTGCATTTTTTTTTCTCTTCATCTTTACCTATTGCTAAGTTTTTATATACACAATAGTACGGTACAAGAAAACACCATTAATACCCCAACCTGGCTTTTCGGCTAACTGGAGCTGCTGCGCCCCCTTCCTCTCTCTCCCCCTCCCCTCCCGAGCGGGTGCATAGCGCGCTTTAAAAGCCCCTTGGTTGATTGACTGGTTGAAAGACTTCGTAAGTGGCAAATTTTTCCAGCCAAACTTTGCGAAGGTTAGACAAAAGTTACACAAGTTTGCACCTCATTTTGAAGTTATAATAAACTTTCTTCACAAAATAATTCACTAATTAAAGCAAGTTATGCATGAAATTTACAATGGCGCAAGCTATTATGAATGAAAACACCAGAAGATAAAATGTAGAGGCAAGGTATATATGTAAGTAATAACACCACGAAACATAAAATCATATTCTAATGAGAAAAGCAACATTTGCTTAACTCAATTAACAAAGTTGAATAATGAGTACATGAAATACTGCTTTCTGATAACGGTACATTTAGGCACGGGATTGAGAAAGAGCCAATATGCTAATTGTATTAAACTTTGCAATTTAGCACACGCCTATCAAGTAGCTGAGGCTCCTCTCCGGCTGCGTTAAAGTGGAACATCCCGCCTCGATGGAAGCTTGTCTGCCAACCTATGTTGAAAGGGTCGGGGACAGCTTGCAGCTTCAGTAAACTATACTTTTGACAAAAAGGCCCACGTACTGGAGGCCCTAAGGCCTGCCACTCTCAGCTCGCACGCTGCTCAGAACAGGAAGTGCTTAATCAGAACAATAATATCCTGAAGGGCTGACCCACGGCAGTGTCATTTAAAAGCTTTTCTGTCTCACTTTGCAAAAAAAGTAGTGGGGGTGTTGGGTGAAATAAATTCCGGCAGGAAATTCCACCAGAACTCGTTGGCTTATGTCCTAATAACACAAGTATGTGCCAAAGCTTTTAAAAGGCTGAAGCTAACTCCGCCCGGTCTGACGATGATTAAAACCTCCAGGCTGGATGGGACAATGAGCAAATCCAAATGTTTGTATTTGAAATATTGCGGCAGCTGTCTGTTGTATTCCAAGTCACCCGCATTTCCGGCGTCTTTTTTTTGTGCCTTGTTTTTTAGTTATGAGCAGAAAAGTACCAGCAATTGCTCCGTTTTTCACCGTACTTGCACCACTGCCGAATACACAATGACTTCCCAGACTTGCACGCAGAAGACAGCATTATACTGGCCTGGGTTCTCATCAAGTATTTTACCAGAAAAGTCCCAGCAATGGCTCCGTTTTTCACCCTACTCGTCTCCTCTGTGCACAACCACACCCTCACTCACTCTCACACATCCCACTCTCACACACCCTCACACCCCCTCAACCTCACACCCCCTCAACCTCACACACCCTCACTCACCCTCTCACCCTCACACACCCTCTCACCCTCACACACCCTCTCACCCTCACACACCCTCTCACCCTCACACACCCCCTCACCCTCACACCCCCTCACCCCCTCTCCCCCTCCCCCTCACACCCCCTCACACCCCCTTACCCTCACACAGCCTTACCCTCACACCCCCTCACCCTCACTTACCCTCACACACCATCACACACCATCACACACCCTCACACACCCTCACACACCCTCACACCCTCTCACCCTCACACCCTCACACCCCCTCACCTACCCTATCACCCTCACACACCCTCACATCCTCACTCACCCTCACACCTCACCCCCTCACCCTCACACACCATCACTCACCATCACACCCTCACACCCACATCCTCACATACCCTCAATCACCCTCACTCCCTTACCCCTCTCACAACCCTCACCCTCAGTCACCCTCACACACCCTCACCCACACATCCCCACACCCTCACTCACCGTCACACCCTCATCCTTACACGCCCTCACTCACCCTCACACCCTCACCCTCACAATACTCAAACTCTACCCTACAACTCCACCCTACAACTACAACATCCAAATGCACCCTCCAACTACAACATCCAAATCCACCCTACAAATCCAACCTCCAACTACAACTCCAGCCTCCAAATCCACCCGCCAAATTCACACGCAAGACAACTACAGAACCCAAGTCCACCCTCAAAATCAAACTCCACCCTACAACTCCAACATACAACGCCACCCTCCAACGCCACCCTCCAATGCCACCCTCCAATGCCACCCTCCAACGCCACATTCCAACGCCAACCTCCAAATCCACCCCTCAATGCCACTTCACCCCAAAACACAACAGCACCACTCAACGCCACATCACCACTCAATGCCACAGCACCACTCAACGCCACAGCACCACTCAACGCCACAGCTCCACTCAACACCACAGCTCCACTCAACACCACAGCTCCACTCAACGCCACAGCTCCACTCAATGCCACAGCTCCACTCAACGCCACAGCTCCACTCAACGCCACTCAACGCAACAGCACCACGGAAGGCCACAGCATCACTCAGCACCACTGAAGGCCACAGCATCACTCAGCACCACTGAAGGCCACAGCATCACTCAGCACCACTGAAGGCCACAGCATCACTCAGCACCACTGAAGGCCACAGCATCACTCAGCACCACTAAAGGCCACAGCATCACTCAGCACCACTGAACGCCACAGCTCCACTCAATGCCACAGCTCCACTCAACACCACAGCTCCACTCAACGCCACAGCTCCACTCAACGCCACCGCATCACTCAACGCCACTCAACGCCACAGCAACACTCAATGCCACAGCACCACTCAACGCAACAGCATCACTTAATGCCACAGCATCGCTCAGCACCACTGAAGGCCACAGCATCACTCAGCGCCACATTCCAACGCCAACCTCCAAATCCACCCCTCAATGCCACGTCACCAATCAATGCCACAGCACCCCACAACACAACAGCACCACTCAACGCCACATCACCACTCAATGCCACAGCACCACTCAACGCCACAGCACCACTCAACGCCACAGCACCACTCAACGCCACAGCTCCACTCAACACCACAGCTCCACTCAACACCACAGCTCCACTCAACGCCACAGCTCCACTCAATGCCACAGCTCCACTCAACGCCACAGCTCTACTCAACGCCACTCAACGCAACAGCACCACTGAAGGCCACAGCATCACTCAGCACCACTGAAGGCCACAGCATCACTCAGCACCACTGAAGGCCACAGCATCACTCAGCACCACTGAAGGCCACAGCATCACTCAGCACCACTGAAGGCCACAGCATCACTCAGCGCCACTGAAGGCCACAGCATCACTGAACGCCACAGCATCACTCTTTGCAACCAATCAACAACAACTGGTTCTAATATGTTCTCTCAATGTTTTAAGCTTTATTAGAAATGTTACAAAATAATGTTAATGTTTCACTTCTGTTCTTGGATTTTCATCACAGTAAAATACACTGAACATAATCTTCCCATAAGTTATTTACAAAACTTTAAGCTATTGCCATTATACATTACAATAACTTTTATTTAAGTATTAATTATTAAAACAAATAAAACCCATTGTTATTTGTAATATTAATACTTCAAAGTCATGTAAATACAACACATATTGCATTAGAATGCTATAGGTGTCACGTTTGCAAAAGTTAAAAATATTGGCATTGTAAATGACAAAGCTAGTAATTTCCCTACTTTCAATACCAACACATAAATAAAATATTTGGCATTTGCAATACCAACACCTCAAACTTTCCTAATGCGAGACCTATTGCATTGCAAATGCTTGTTTTTAGGTCTTGCCGCAACAGCGCTTAACTTTGTGGGCTAACTGACCACCCATTGCTTTTTATTTGTTTCTTCGAATCTCCTTTAAACAGCCTTGCTTCCAAATGGCTAATCTTTCCTACTTGTCCCTCCTTTTCGTACGTAAATTGTTCCCTCCCATGGAGCACGGTCCCGTTACTTGTATCCTTGCAATGATCACATATTATCAACTGCTTTAGGCACTTTTTCTTTTTTCTTTGTCTAAGAGCATTTCATATGAGCACTTTTTTCACTCGCTCCAAGCTTTTTTGTAAAAGGCTGTAATTCTTGTTCTTATCTTGTCACATTTGTTGTTCATTCATAGACCGAGTTCAAATGTCAGTTGATGTTTCCCCTAAACAGCCTGTTCTTTCTCTGACTTCATTGTAAGAGAGCCAGTTCCCCACCGTCTCACTCATCGCTGCTTGCCTCTCCTTGCTTGTTATTTATAAAAGCAAATGACTTAATTTTCTTGCCTTCATCACCTCCCCTTCGCATAATGGTAGCAGCCGTTTCAACTAAAGTGCTCATGTCTACTGCTGCCGACCAGAAACTTCACTGTCGACTGTAGAAATTGGCACCTAAGGTACTGGAAGGACGGCTTGGGGTGGAGGGGACATTGGCATGTACAGATGGCCGTGCCATTGAAGCATCTTCTGGCAGCTCTCACCAGCAGCATCATGACGCGACCCTGCCACATCTGTACGACGTTTCCGGGCCAAAAGCAGTTTAGGATGATAGCTATATATTCTATAACCAGTCTGTTTGCTACGTACAATCCACTGTACTAAATAATATGAGGCATTCTTGGTACATGTGTTTCTAAAATGTCACATGTTGTAATATCTAGGACACATACTATTGTAATGCAAGTTGATCCCTAGTAATCTTTAGGACATGTATTATTTGTAAAGTAGAAATGCTTTCCACCTAAAATTGAATATATATACTTGGTAGTTTGTTTAAAGGACTAATCAAACCAAATGTCAGAAGTACAATGCTATAGAATTGTGAAGCACTCTGATACCCATTTGGGTCATGTTTGCGCTATATAAAACACTGAATTAATAAATGAATAACACTTGAGAGTGGGGAGACCCTCCGCGTACACACCTGGTGCCTGCTGTGAAGGTGTGTGAGGGCTGAAAAATTACCTTCACGCCCTGCAAGACCAGCACCCTCGATGCTGCCTGCGTGGTGGCCATATTGAAGCAGAAAACCATCAGGACATTTCAGGCATTTACACCCAATACCGTGAAAGACGGCAAGCCCGTAGGCGGATTTGGAAATTATTGGGTGCTTCGCTAGTGGTATCTTGAGGAAAATAGTCAAATAAAGTATGGCGGCGTGGCCAAACTACTTTTCAAAAATAACATCCTCACACTGGCTGGGATTCCCTGCAACAGAGAGCAACCATATCTAGTTTCTTATCAGACTAATAGTTCCCTTTCCCGGCGTTCAGAAAAAAAATGTAATATCAGCATTTTTAGGTGCAGCACCTAAGGAGCTTATTGATGGCACAGTAATAACTCTCTGTTCCCGGCATTCTATTTTCATTAATCATATCCACCACATTTGATTGAAATTCAAAGGGTAGGCCTCAGTAACTACGTGTCAATCTTTGTAACCCGGCAAAATGCAGTAGGATATTTCTTTTTTGAATGATGGTGTGGGACACTGCTAAAAGTCATTTGCAAAGTCAGTAGGTTTGCAAGGCAAGACCAATTGGCTTTGCCAGTGCTTATTTTTTTGCTATGTGCTAGATAAAAAATCTTACACCTTCTCCTCTTGTATGGATACTCAGCAGAATTGTCACATACATTCTCTCATTTTGAAGTTATAGGAAGAAAAGTAAACACCAAGCTTTCTCAAAGAGAGAGCTTGACATTTGACCTCTGTCTTTGAATGCACAGCAAATGTGACCAGATAAAAACAAGATTTAAAGGCCTTTTTACAGAAAGCTTGTTTGTGGAAGAATACAGTAAACAAGGTTAGGGCAGCAGGAGAGACGGATGTGAGTTACAAACCTCAAATCCAATGGTAAGGAATGGGTGGAATGTATTCCCACTGATGCTTCCTGAATATCCCCACGATGTCTTTAGCGCTGTCTGGTAGTCTTGGATCAAAAGCACAAAGGTCACGTTGAAGTTATAATTGGGATTGCTTTTAACATCTTAATTTATTTTGAAAAATTATCTGCAAATCACTTAAACCATGGTGTCTCTGTCTCTCTCTCTCTCCCTCTCTTTCTCTGTTTCTCTTTCTTTCTATCCTTCTCTCTTTCTCTCTATCTTTGTCTCTCTCTCTCTCTCTCTCTCTCTCCTTCTCCATCTCTGTCACTCTTTCTCTGTTTCTCTTTCTCTTTCTTTCTATCTTTCTTCCTTTCTATTTCTCTTTCTCTCTCACTCTCTCTCTCTTCTGCTCTTCCTTCTTTCCCTCCCATGTAGTTTGTGGTTATAAGAGTTTCTTTTGAAAAGCAATTATTTCTTTGCTAATAATTTTGGAATCTTTTGACGAATTTGCACAAACATTTCAAAAACAGGTTTTTCTGGTTCCTCTTTATTATACCAAATGTGTTTATTTTTGTGGTTTTATACAGTACAATCTTTGCTGAAGGGCATTGAAGCACTTTTCTAAAGAAGAAAGACCAAAATGCAGATTAGATGTGCCATAAAATAACAGATAAGCAATAGACTGTCCCCCTCCATCCGGAGCGTTAATTCATATAACTTATGGGGTGCACTAACCCTGGTGTCGGCAGTTTCAACTTGAATGAATTCATTCAAGTCCACTGTCTCCAGATGATCCTTCAGGATCTTGGAGCTATGGTTACTTCTGCTGCGCTGTCTAGCATTATATGGGCCCATTCCCCGTTCTTGAGTTGTGTCCTCAAGATCCTCGTCATGTCTGATCTTTACATTTGCTACCTTCTTTTTGGTGAATTGAGTTTTCTTATTTTTTGGAACGTGCTGTTCGTCTTTGGACTTCACGCGTTCTTCTTTCTGTTCCGAGAGGAACGTGTATCAGTATCTTGATATCTATCAGGTTTTCTCAAATTATCCCTATTTCTGAGGTTATACCTCTTTTCAGAGGGCTCCCGTTGGGGAGACCTACCTCCCCATTGGGGTGATCTTCCTCTGTACTGAGAACGCTTCTCTTTAGGAAGTGTTTGTTAACTATTCTCCCACTTCTTTTTAGGAGTAGTGAGATTGTTTTTAATAAAAACTTTTTCAGGATTTTCTGTTAGTTGGGGTTTTAATGGTTTCCCACCCAAACTATCTCTACCTAGTTCTTCATATGATTTTTCAATAATTCTTGCAAGTTCATATGGTTGCTCTACTATATCTGTTTCTTTTAGCTTTTGGTGGATTACCACTGATGCTGCTTCACCTCTAATGTAGCCTAGACCTGTTTGAAATCTTTTAGCAGTTTCATACCAAGATTTAAAGCAGGTTCTGGTCCGTATTAATTTTGAATCTGTCTTAGGACGTCTGGTATTACCGCCATAGACGGAACACCATGTGTTGTTGTGTAGATTGAAGCAAAGACTGTACCCCAAGTGTCACAGTCCTCCACATGTGGTGCTATCCCATTGGTAAGCAGATTGTTAGAATTCTGTGTTTCTCATGAGGTGTACTGTCAGGGAATAAGGCCTCAATTTGAGTAATTTTCTGAGCTAACCAGAACGGAATTTGTTCCCTCTTTGCCGGCAATTTAACAATGACTGATTGTATAGTCTGTGGTGTAATTTTGTTTGTGTTCCCCTAGTGAGGGGTGTGCTGTGGAATGCTTACAGCAGGCTGGACTGTTAAAGTCCTCATGACATATTGAACCAATTGTCTATGTATTTTGATTAACTCTTTCAGCTGAGCTAACAGTTCTGGACCTGTCATTTTTTCAATGTCAGGATGTGGTGTATAGCTGGCTAGTACCGGCCATGTTGCTCCTGGTCTACCTAGTGGACCGAGCCTGCTAATGTGATTTTGATGTTGTAGGGTGCCTTTAAACCAGAGCTGATGCTCTTGGTAAGTTAATGGAATTTCAACGTCCTCGTAAGTAACGTATTCCACTGGAGGTTCCTCTACTTTGTAGTAGTGGAACTCATGTGTTTCTGTATTTGCTGCAGGAAACTGAATCCATGATTAGAATACCTCTGTCTGCCGATATTGATGTGCCTCTATGACAAATATTACTTTACCACCTCTCGATGATACTCCATTATTTATTAGTTTGTAAGTTATGGTTTTTCTTACATTTACTGGGATCAATATAGCATCCGGGTTATTTTGTTGGAGACTTGTGTTGTCTAAAATTGCTTGAGCTGCTGCTGCTCTATCCAAATCCTCGTCACTATCCGAAGGAAACAACGATTAGGTGCACAATATTTTGGAACACTGTATCCTTCAGCGTTGAACAAACCAAAAACGAATACATAGGGCTCGATTCACAGAATTAACTTAAGACTCAATCCTAAACGTACTACTCTTTTGGTATTCACAGAATGCACTTACTACTTTTGGCATTCACAGAATGAACTTACTACTTTTGGTATTTACAGAAGTTAGGATTTTGTCTCAAGTCTGTCTTAAGTCTGTCTTAAGTCTGTCTTAAGTTTGTCTTAAGTTTGTCTTAAGACAAACTTAAGACAAATCGTAACTTCTGTGAATACCAAAAGTAGTAAGTTCATTCTGTGAATGCCAAAAGTAGTAAGTGTATTCTGTGAATGCCAAAAGTAGTAAGTGCATTCTGTGAATACCAAAATAGTAGTAAGTTTAGGATTGAGTCTTAAGTTCATTCTGTGAATCAACCCCATAGGATTTTCGTCCTACTCAGTTTTGGCAGATATTATATTCTTTCACCCACTCCAGACGTCTATTGGAGTATTTTACGGGGAAAAGGGGTCTGTGTGAAAAGCACGACTGAGTTACTCTAGTATCTAGCGTTAAATTATCGCCTTACCAAACGTTGTGCGCCATGTAGTGTAGTTCCTATATTCCCAATAGGCTCTGCGCATTGGAATAACATATACTATAGTTTAGACGTCGGACTGAGGTCGACTAGGTCTCTATCGAATATATTAGACTTAATTGTGAGTGCCAGCTAGCTCAGAGGTCACTGGAAACTTTCTCGAATAAACAAGGAGGGATTCGTTTCTGACAACCGCATAAACATGACAACTTTGTTTCCCAAGAATAAGAAATCAGTCTCTAGAGTCGCGGAAACAATAGATAGTTAATTCACTCAGTCAATCATGCATGCTTCGTTTCACCAGAGGTGCAGAGAAAATAGAGAGACGGGCGTTTGTTGAGTGGAGAAGTGTGGCTCAATGGTTAGAGCGGCAGACCCTGATGCAGAGGTCTGGCCCGGGACCAGGGTTCAATTCCCCGTCTCGGCGGGTCTTGGGCTCAAAATTCTACGGACCTGATAATTCTCGCCTCGGTGCCTATTCCAATCATGGAGTCCCACTCTGCAACTCTGGGCAATAGCTTGCTTAATCTCCACAACGGCCCCCACAACGCTAAGGATTCCTGGCCTCCACCTTGAGGGTGCCCAGGAGTGGACACCTCACAGGGAAAGCCAGGATGGGTTCCACATCGGTATTCGTACAAGCGCCTTGAGACCCTTGCGGGTGAGTAGTGCGCTATACAAGTATCAATTTACAATTTACATTTTTCAATAAAAGTATTTATTGAACAGTCTTCTTTCTCAAGCACAAGAAATGAACTGCTACAATCATAATACTGTTTATAAAGTACACTGCATATAATACATATAATAAGTAGTGCTGTTAAAGCATGTTATGGTTTCTAAGCCATATAAAATAACATACAATACATAAATTAATAAATAATGACTAAAAGTACTCAACTGGTGCTTCTAAAATACGCCTACCCCGGTGTACCTAACCTAGGTCTAGTACAAGGGAAGAAGTAAGTGAGATGTAGCTTAGTTTCAGTATTCTTTTTGCCAAGAATCTATTCCAAGAATTCTCTAAGGGTCTAATCAGCTCCGTATCTTGGTTTAGAATGAAGGAGGTCTTGTCTCTCTCTCTCTCAGGACTCGATTTCCCAGTAACCCGCAAGGTTAGCCTGGAAACACTGGAGCTGGATTTCTCGGCCAGAGAAAAGACAGCTTCTCTCAGTGCATCTGCTGGAGGGTCGGCTTCCTTCGGCACTTGCTGCGGCGTGATGCGTCGGGCAAGTAGATAGTCGAACTGCTCCAAACCACCGTGTGTTTGTCTGGGTAAGTGTGGGCATATTTATACCTTGAAGGTGCCGAGTTTGACGTACGGTTGGACATAATAACGTCATCAAAGACTCAGTTCTATGAAAACTCAATAATTTCTTAGATAAATTAGTATTCAAGCAACGGGAAGTCCCTAGCTGCTGAAGGCGGGTTTTTCCAAGAAATCGTTGTGGATTCTCAGAACTAGTGGAAGTAGCCAGGCCTTATTTGGGCTGCATAGGCTAAGTCTAAATATGGTTATGATTTCTATGCCTATATAAGGATAGGGTAATTTATACCTAAATATGGGCATGAATCGGGAAAATTACACTAGGGTCCTAGAGTCATATACAACACAAGGATAGAGCCCTTGGTATGAGTTTGTTTATTGCAGTGTTGGGTGAGATCGTTCGCTTCCAGGAGGGTGGATAGGGCTTGTACTGTTGGATCATCGGCATTGTTCAAGTGCAGATTCAGGTCTCCTAGTAGAACGTCTGCGCTGCCTTTAAGGTAGTTTTGCATTAATCAGTATGTTTAGTCCTCAAAGATTTGTCATTTTTCATCAGGAGGGTGATAGATTACATGAATTTTGATAGAGTTGGGGCTTTTAGACAAGAGTTGAACTCCTACATATTCAAAGGTAGGGTATTTCATGTTGAGGAATGGAGTTAAGCACAGATAGTTTTTAGGTCGAGCTATTTATAGCTCTGAACTATCGAGTTTAACAAACTCTCTTGAACAAGCGGATTTCTCACAATGCATGTTGTCTACTGGAGCGTGAAGCTTCGCCAGGCGCGTGCTTGGCCTCACTCACACCCCATAGGCCTGCTCCCGCCCCCCACGCCTCGCACCAGACTTCATTGGAATGCGCTCCCAAGCTGCTCCCCCGCCGCTCGCCATATGCTCGTCTCCTCCCACTCGCTCGCTGCCCTGCTCCTGCAGACTCTTTTACTTCTCTCCACCACCACAAATCCCCAGCATGCCACCTGCAGCCTCTTCCACCTCTCCCCAGCGCCACAAATCTCACCCACCACCCGCTGCCTATTCCACCTCTCCCACCACCACAAGCTCCGGCACGCCATCTGCAGGCTCTTTCACATCTCTCTACTCACACATATCCCCCTGCAAGCAGGCAGGCCACAAACAGAGCAGGATTTGCTGGTTAGACTTCAATTAAAGCACAGCTGGAGGGCGCTGTGGTCGCTCTGCGCCCGTGTTGTTAATGTAAAATGACAACCATATGTAGTCTTTCGGTAAACAAGTGACAGCGTTTAGTTTTGCTGGTCATTCATCTGTAATCCAGCAGCCGTGACTTCTTGTACAAAAAATTATTATTATTATTATAAAATAAAGCCCCACAACACACTCCCCGCAGCATACGCTTCTCTGTTTAACCTCCGACCTAACTCCTGGAGGTCTCCCCGCTCAACATGGCACAAATGTACACCATGCACTTTGTAATGGCTAACCTCGTGGGCACCCGCCTGCCTCAACAGGTCCCGCTGGGGCTTAGTCGCCTCTTTGATTATTGGTAGTCTTCCTAACCCTTGGGGAAAAATAATAATTGTGTACTTTTGCAGAGTTCTGTTGCCTTAGGAGCCCTGGCTCTCTTTTTATTATTTTTTGTATTTATTTATTTATTTATTCATTTATTTTTTAAAACCCTGGCTCTCAATGAGGTGGTGTTCATTAGTACTTGGAAGCAGGCTTTCATGAGAAGCGTCGTGGAGGTGTTTAACGTGAACTCCCCCGCCTCTCCTCCATGCTGCTTTCCTACAAACTGTTGTGGGGAGGAGGGGACAGCCTGCTGCAGTGAACAGATGCCCTCTTGCCACAGGACAGTCCAACTGTTCGTCCCACCTCTCTCTCCCTGCTGCAGAGCCTTTCATGTGGATGCCGCGCTTTCACTTTCAAATCTCTGCTGCACACGCTTCCCCGATGTTGCGCTTAAATTGTTATTTCCAAAATGTAGCAGGCTACTCTTGTTTATTTTTACTTTGCGCAGTTTTATATACCACGAATTATAACGCTTTACATGAGCACCCGTTACGTTGCACATTCAATTTTGGTACCCCAGATCTGCTGTACTTCCCCCACAATACCCAACTAATAGCACCTATTTTACCCCCCAGTCCCTAATTATGGAGTCTGCACTGAATCCTGCATATATGCCCTATTTAGCTCCGCACCTGCAATGCAGGGGTGGAATACGATACCATTAACCCACAAAATAGAAGCAAAGGGTAGCATGTCACATCTGATGCCATTTACTCCTCTAGAGCTTTATAATAGATTTGAGGCCTTTAGTGGCCTTGAGGAATGCGACTGATGTTTAAGGTGTGTAGAGGGCGTTGGGGAGGGTGAAATTGTTCCCCGTATTACAAGGTTACAGGAAGAGAAGGGTATCTGCTGCTATGAAACAGAAACACATATTGCTGTAACATATGCTGATATGAATGGTAGTTCACCCGCTGTCTTATCCACAATGCCTTTTAGGATCAACGAGGTGTCTCCACCATTTTTACCTGCTATAATGTCTAATAATGGTGTCTCTGTAAGTGATGTTGTTAAGGGTGTATGTACGATAGGTTGCCATGATGATCCTCCTAGTACATCATTTGTATCCTTGGACCTTCCAGACATAGTTACCAACTTTCCTGTCTTGTATGGGGTTCATGCTCCAACTCGAGAGCTATTAGAACCGGCTGTAGCAAGTATTGTGGATACGGGGATCACACACATTGAGATACCAACCCCATCTCCCGCACCATTTATCAGTGAAAGTCTCATATGTCCAGCATTAGCCGATTGTGTGAACTTAATCTCGTGGAATATAGCTGGCTTTGCCGACAAGTTATGCGACCCAGCCTGGTTATCATTTATTAAAATTTTTTCCATTGTGTGCCTTCAAGAGACGTGGTTGGAGGACAGAAACGTCCATATAGAAGGGTTTTTAAGCTTTATCACTCCAGCGGTTGCCTCGATTAGGGGCAGAGCAAAGGGGGGCTTGGCCACCTTTATAAACCTGGGCTTGCTCTGTAAAATCAGCATATGTCATAATGATAACTTAAACATTCAGATGCTTGATTTAAAAAATGGCAAGAACGCTTTGACTCTAGTCAACTTCTATAATGCTAATAGTAATGGTGATTGTAACATTATATCCCTAACCGAACTATTGAGAAAAAACGTACACACTTCATCCCGGAACCTGTTGATAGTAGGTGACTTTAACGTTCACCCATGTGGTAATCCAGGCTCCACCCCAATGGGCTCCTTGGGATGTAACAGTGTTGAAGGTTTTCACTTTTCTCATACTAGGGGTGGTAAGAACCTAAATGACTTAGTGAATGATAATAATTTAACAGTAGCTATGTCCATGGTTCCTGATACTAAAATCTTTGATATTCCAACCTTCAAAGGACATGGTCAGGGATCTTTTATAGATCATATATTTCTATCTTCAGATCTTGTACAACGGGTTCTGAAATTTACCATTCTCCTCAGTGTATATAGTGATCACAACCCCCTAGCTATTAGCCTGGGTGGGTTTTTGTTCACCAAACGACCATCTCGCATTGACCGAGGCACGCTGAGTTGCATAAACGGCAGACGCCGTATTAAATGGACAATGATAAACCAAGACAGTTTATATTCTAAAATAAATAGTGCATGTGAGGAGGAGCTGTTAGCATGCTCATCTTTCGATTCATCCTCCATGAATATCTTGATCGGGTTTGCGGGACTGGCTTTTAAAATTGGTGCTATGCTAACAGCACCAATAAAGGGGCAAAGTAGAAAGCAGGTCAAATGGTTTGACCACAACTGCTCAAAGGCAAGCAGAGACCTGAAGAACGCCTTAAAAATTAAACCTAGACACCCTGACTTGATAAAAAGTCTTTGTGTGTCTTATAGGAAAGCATTAGCCGTAAGAAAAAAGGAAATTAAGGCTAATACGATAGAATCCCTCCTTGATCCTACAGTGTTGGGGAATAGCAGCAAGTTCTGGCAAATTATCAACAAACCATTGTTTGATAACCCAAATGACACAGTCCTAGGTACAAGCATCTCAGAAGGGGAGTGGGTGTCTCACTTCAGCACAATTTTTAAGAGTAATGAGCATAGGGTAGAAAATGCCTTTTTAACACCATCTGTAAACCCATTACGTTTCACAGTAAATGAGGTTGTAAGGGGGATTCAGGGTCTAACTAGCAACAAGGCCCCGGGCCCGGATGGTTTACCACCGGACCTGTTTAAGTCTACTATCCCCTTTTGGGCTCCCGTCCTCACGGCAGTAATAAATGCAGCTGCTATAACGGGGTGCCCAAAAACGTGGGGCCTATCGACCATAGTCCCCGTTTTTAAAAAGGGCGATCGCAGCAGTCCATTATGTTACAGGCCGATATCTTTAATAAATTCAGTAGTTAAAGTGGTAGGGGGGGTAATCCTTAATAGGCTATCTACATGGGCTAAAGACAATAATATCCTGTCACCTATACAATATGGGTTCAGACCTGGCCATTCGACCATCACACAATGTCTGAACCTATATCTGATTCTAAGTAAATATACCCTGGCCAGACAAGGAACTGTCTACATGGCATTTATGGACCTGTCGTCCGCCTTTGATTGTGTGGACAGAAGCTTATTATGGGCCACCTTGTTGAGAATGGGTGTAGAGAGGAATCTCGTCAACTTCCTAGCCGACTTGCACTCGGATACTAAAGCTAACGTCCGTTACACCCAAGACCTTAAAGTAACGGACGAATTTAGAATAAATCGGGTAGTTCGACAAAGCTGCATTTTGGCCCCATTCCTCTTTAACCTGTATATAAACGAACTGGAGGAATTTCTTTTAAATATAGAAGCAGACTACCCCCTTGTTGAACACAAGGGGGTGCCTGTGCTACTCTATGCAGACGATGCAGTTCTTATATCTAGGACAGCAATCGGTCTCCAAAAATTATTAAATTCCTTCTTTAAGTTTATGGAGTTACGTGGCCTTAGCATAAATAATTCTAAGTCCTACGTCATGAAAACAGGAAAGGGTTCCCGGAAAACTGACTCCTTTAGTATAAATGGGGAGAAAATCCCTTTAACTAACTCTTTCTCATACCTTGGGGTCCTTTTAGACCATAAATTAACGTGGGGCCCCGCAGTGTCCAAAAAGAAGGGCGAAGTAACAAGGGTAAATGCGGCCATTCTTGGCTTTGGGAAAAAAATTGGCAACTGCCCCACGGCCGCACTGCTCAAACTTTATCAGGCAAAAAGTGTTGCTGTTGCCTGTTATGGTAGCGAGCTCTGGGGCTATTGTAGGATAAAAGACCTAGAGGTCGCAGAAAATAACGTCCTGAAAAAGATATTGAGGCTGCCAAGGGGTACTGGGACTTATTCTGTACACGAGGAGTTGGGGGTTCCATATCTAAGTGACAGAATAGCAGTAAACCCGGTTTTGTGTTGGCTGAATTGTTGGCTTAACACCGACATTCCACTCACACATGCCTTATTGAAAGAGGCCTTATCGTTAGACGGTAGGTTTAAAATTCCGTGGGTAAAATATATAAGGGATTGTTTGTCGGCAATTGGCCGTTCTGATCTGTTTTATGCCCCCAATCTGATTACAAAACCTGATGTCGTTTTGGTAAAAAACGCCATATTATTGGTAAGATGTAATGACAGAGAAGAGGTTGAGATACAGAAGGGTAGTGTCAGGAAACACTTATTACTTAAAACCTGTCCACAAACGGAGCCTTATTTGACATGGCCTATGACTAGTTATGAACGGTTTCTGTTAATAAGGTTCCGTTTTGATCTATATCATCTTCTACTGGCGGTACCAAGTGGGGCACAACGGGGTGAAGTGTTGCCAGCTTGTGGCTGCGACGGTAAGTCTCCTCAAGACTTGGCACACTTTCTTTTTATTTGCCCTTATTATTCTATCCCACGGAAATTATACCTTAAACCGTGTCTTAAAAAACTGAATTTTTTTCAAATCAAGCCCGCACTTTACTACCTACAACTACTGAATTGTGACTGTACCTTATTTGTCTGTAACTTTTTTTAAAAAGCCATTTGTTTTAGGAAAAGTAAGGACGGATAATTATGCTGTGAATATTTTAGGTGTTTTTTAACCAATATAGTAATTTATGTTTTTTAATCTCATATTGCTCACGCTCATAGTGCCCGCTGTACCTTCTCTTTCTTGTACTGTATTCTGTGTCCTTTATTTGCCACATGAAATGTATTGTCTGGAATTGTTTTTAAAATGCGTACTTATGAACTGTACTTTTATGATTGTAAGTTCTACAATCGAATAAAGATTTTGAATTTGAATTTGGTAGGCAGCACGCGTAGATTAAGTGAATTGCCCAGAATCACACTATGTTGTTTCAACGCCCATGCTCGAGCCTGGTTTCCCAAAGTCGGCAGCTCTGGCCATTACGCTGTCATTAAAACCTTTCTTGAATCAGACTGTCTCATACCAGTTAAGGACGACATGGCATTGTTCCGATGATTGTATGAGAACGCAAACTGCACAATTTTTCTCGAATAATGTATAAACTCACATATTTTTCTATTTGTGATTTTGTCATCATGTCTATTTGTCGCACACCGTCTACTGGTAAAACTGCATGTCACAGAAGTAAACGTAATGTTGGCTACAAACGCAGGACAAGTTGAGGATGCCACACATGACCTGAATCATCTTAGCAGCTGTGCATCTCAGAACACCTTTAAAATACAGTCACAAATTGCATGAACACTTTAAAACCTAAAGAAAGTTAAACTTAAATCGTACAGTAGATGCTACTGCAGGTTCACTATAACAAACATATTCTCCACCCCCTTGCGGGACTTGAATGTGAGACTCGCAACAAGCAACAACACGCCATTTTTCATTGATAGTAATGTGGTGTCTAAGATGAATTGTAGTTCCACATCACTTAAGCAGGGCCTACTACTGTGAAGCTGTTCCTAATCTCCTGAGGATCACGTTGCTACACACCATGTCTTTAATGTAAGGTTGTATGGCTGTGGGAGAAAGGAGTCACTAGTGCTGTGGACTGAGCTCTCACTTCATCACCCCTCTAACATATTCATTTCAGAGAGTGATTAAGAGTGAAAATGCGCGCACTTATTGTTGGTTCTCTACAGTGCCATCTCGCGCACTCCCTGGCTGTAACATCAACTGGACCTGACTCATCCTCCTTTATTTAACTTGCGTACCTTGATAACGTCTCATTCACTCCTCTTCAACACCTTTAAGCATATCAATGGAGACTGGCTTGTCGTCGGGCCCTTGTGCACCTCAAAAGCCTTTCACTGATTCGATTTATTGACTCATACGTTTCACTTGAAGCATTCAACATCACTACACCACACTTTTCAGCACACTACCTCACTAAATTTTAGATTCCCTTTCCCTTCAGCCTGCCCTTTCTGCAACCACCCAAGCGTGGGTTTCCTCTCTAACCGGTGCTTTTCATTCCCCTCTTCCTCCACCCCACAGGGTCTGCTCCTGGCCTTCTTTGTTGTCAGCTTGCCCTTATCTTAAAAACTTGTGCCCTCCGCTTCCTCTCTCCCCTCTACACCATGGACCCCTTTATGTACCCCCTTCTTTCCTTAGCATGCACTCCCTGTCTCCACGCCATGAGACACCCTATGTTCCTCTTTCCCCTCAGCCTGTCCCTGTCTTTCAAAACAGTTCCTCTCTGGTCCTCCTCTCCCCTCTGCCTCTCCTCTCTCCCGCCAACCCGTGTATTACAACTCCTTTCACTATTTGTGTGTACTACACAAAGCTGTTGGGGCTCGCTCAACCCAGGGGTGTAATGTAGGCCCCTGCGGGGGGGCTTAATTTAAGCAGGTGTCTCCCGGGACACACAAGGGCAAATTCTAATTAAACCTGATAGTTTGTGGGAATTATATACAATTGCAATATTAAAAGAACACGGAGCATCCTGGCTGTAATTTCTGACAAGGCACAACTTTGTTTGAAGTGCCGCAGAACCGGTTTCTAAACCCAAACAATCCTTGACAACAACTGACGGAGCAACCGGCAGCTCTATTGTGTAAACACAACTATTGTTGCGTGGAGGGGCCAGTCCCCTCTGAATATTGGGCACCACCACGGCGTCCACGATGTCCACCACCACCACCACCATGTCCACCACCACATCCACCACCACCACCACACCCACCACCACCTCCACCACCACCACCATGTCCACCACCACCATGTCCACCACCACCACGTCCACCACCTCCCTGTCCACCACCACCACGTCCACCACCTCCATGTCCACCACCACCACGTCCACCACCACCACGTCCACCACCACCACGTCCATCACCACCATGTCCATCACCACCATGTCCACCACATCCACCACCACCACGTCCACCACCACATCCACCACCATATTCACCACCACCACATTTACCACCACCACATCCACCACCACTACGTCCACCACCACTACATCCACCACCACCACGTCCACCACCACCACGTCCACAACCACCACGTCCACAACCACCACGTCCACCACCACCACCACCACATCCACCACCACCACATCCACCACCACCACATCCACCACCACCACACCCACCACCACCACCACGTCCACCACCACCACATCCACCACCACCACATCCACCACCACTACCTTGTCCACCACCACCATGTGCACCACCACCATATCCACCACCACGTCCACCACCACCATGTCCACCACCACAGCCACCACCACGTCCACCACGAGGCCACCTCTCTCTATCTATCGCCCTCACTCTATCTATCACCCTCACTCTATCTATCTATCGCCCTCACTCTATCGATCGCCCTCACTCTATCTATCCATCGCCCTCACTCTATCTGTTGCCCTCACTTTATCTATCTCCATCACTCTATCTATCGATCGCCCTCACTCTATCTATCGCCCTCACTCTATCTATCCATCGCCCTCACTCTATCTGTTGCCCTCACTTTATCTATCTCCATCACTCTATCTATCGATCGCCCTCACTCTATCTATCGCCCTCACTCTATCTATCGCCCTCACTCTATCTATCTATCCATCTATCGCCCTCACTCTATCTATCTATCACCTCACTCCATCTATCGCCATCACTCTATATATCTATCGATTGCCCTCACTCTATCTATCTATCTATCAACCTATCTATCTATCTATCTATCTATCGATCTATCGATCTATCGATCTATCTATATATCTACATATCTATCGCTCTCCCTCTATCTATAGCCCTCCCTCTATCTATCTATCGCCCTTACTCTATCTATCTTTCGCCCTCACTCTATCTATCGCACTCACTCTATCACATCACCACAGCATTTCTCAGCACCACCACAGCATCACTCAGGGGCACCACAACATTACTATGCGCCACCAGAGCATCACTGAACTCCACAGCATCACTCGTCGCCACCCCACATCACTCAGCGCCACCACAGCATCAATCTGTGCAACCATTCAACAACAACTGGTTCAAATATGTTCTCTCAATGTTTCAAGCATTATTACAAATGTCACAAAAAGATGTTAATATTTCACTTCTGTTCTTAGATTTACGTCACAATAAAATACACTGAACATAATCTTCACAAAAGTTATTTACAAAAGTTTAAGCTATTGCCATTATAAATTACAATAGCTTTTATTTAAGTATTAATTATTAAAAAAATAAAAGCCATTGTTATTTGTAATATCAATACATCTAAGTCACGTAAATACAACACATATTGCATTACAAATGCTATAGGTGTCACATTTGCGAAAGTTAAAACTATTGGCATTGTAAATGACAAAGCTATTAATTTAGCTTTTTTCAAAACCAACACATAAATAAAAATTTGTCTTTTACAATACCAATAGCTCAAACTTTCCTAATGCGAGACCTATTGCATTGCAAATGCTTGTTGTGTATAATGGTTAATCCACCGGCAATACGATCTTAGCGGTCGTACTGATGATTGAGAAGCCCTGTGGGTTGAGGAAATTGATAAAAGAGGATGAGTGGTCATTCAGCCGGGTTTCAGTTGGAAAGCGGAAGTCAATTTTGTGTCCTAGGATGGTTTCGGCTATTTGAGTGGCATGCTTAACTGCTGACTGACAGTTTAGTAGCATGCAGCAACGCGTAGGTAGTGATCTTGGACCAGGCTGACCGGGTTGGATGGTTGTTATTTGGGTAGGCTGCCTGGGAGGGCGAATGGTGTTCAGGGTTCTACTCGTGCCAAGGATGACCTGGATCTGGCGGCGACAAGGCTTGCACGGGGCATTGTCATACGTGTTGCTCAGCATTTCAGCTTCCCGTTGTGTTATTTCAGTCGTGGTGCATCTATGTTTGAGTTGGTGATGGATATAGGGGATAGTTTGTCTAGGGGTAAAGGATAGGGGATCAGAGTGTATGTTTGTGGCAGGATCAGTGTTCGCTATAGATGCGTGAAGCTGGGGAAGGAAGTAGGTAATCTTTGCGTTCTTACGAGATTTCATCCAGAACAGTGTTGATTGTGAGTTCAAGCTGGGCTGTTGTTGGGATCAGTTGAGTGGCGTTTGGGTCAGTGGTAGGAAGTGGAGTGCGATGGAGCTCGGCTGAGTTCGGGGCGGAGGCTAATGCAGGAGCGGCCCGTGCAGGTAAGAGCGGTGGGCCGGGTGGGGGGATTCAATAGACGATAACGAGGGAGGAAATGATTTATTTGATTTTCTCTTGTCGTTGTCTGTCACATTCCCCCGGCCCTTCACCGCTCTTACCTGCACAGGCCGCTCCTGGGCTAATGTAGTATCCAGCCTGCTGTGGTTGGAGGACTGAGAGGATTCCGGTGGGATAGATAAGTCAAGCTGGGCAGTGAAGGTGTGCCATGCAGAGGGAGCAAGTAGTTTTGGTATCGAAACAGAAGCTTCAGTGCGTCTGGGGATCAGAGAGGCTGTAGGGGAGGTAGAGGTGGGGGCAGTGCAAGGGGGTTTGGGAGTAGAAGGTTCAGCTAGTAGATGAGGGCGTGTATGGGAGAGGGTGGAGTGGTGGTGGTGGGAGCGAATGGCATGGCGCCGCAGAGAGCCGGAAAGTGGAAAATAGATAATTTTGTTCAGTGGCTTGGATTAGGATGTTCCCATTTCTGTATATAGTTATGGAGCGATCTCTGCTAAAGTTCTGGGATAGGGATATCGTTTATTTAGATCCATAAGGGACATTGGTAGCATTAGTTACATGAAGGTGTTGAATGACGTTTTCTCTCCTTGTGGCGGGTTTCGTAGTGTAGAAGATGAAGTCCATTTTAAGACTTTCGTGTGTTGGATTGTTGAAGATGTCTGTTATTAGTGTCTCTGGGTGTTATTTAAGCATTTTGTGTTTATACTTTTTAGCAGCATGTTTGTAGAGGTTTTGCAGAAATGAGTTGGGAGCGTATCTTTCCACTCTCCCGAAGTGATACTCAGAAGTTGTTTCTGGGGATAACCAAAGTTAGACTTCAGGTGAAGCATTCAGAGGTGTGCATAGTGGTCAAGAGGCAACCTCCGACAGCTGAGATGGCTGCCTGATTGTAACATTGGCCCTTCAGTGGACGGTTGGTGGGCACTTCTTTGGAAGATTGAGATGCGAGTGTCAGAGGCATGTGAAAAAGGTCACCAAGGCGATCTGGCAGGATCCCTTTGAGGAAAAGGGGGCATTGAATGCCGAAAAGCGCCAGAGGGCCTGTTGATGTCACTGGGTTCTTAGTGGCCATGGTATCTAGGAGCTGGTGGTTGTGATGGAGTTTATTGGTCAGTCTGCAGAAACGTCCTTTATGTTCGAGGGCATATATGCAAGTTATACACCCACATCATAGGTAGTATATCAATATCAGCATAGACTATTAGAAATCACAAAGGATGGGTTACTGCTATAGGCACATGGTAGGATAGGAAGCAGCATCAACTTGAGATGACAGTATATGCACGAGATAATATTGGAATAAGATGGGTAAAACAATCCCCATGTAGGCTTAGAATAACAGTGTAGATATAAAACACAGTATACTCGCAAGAGAACATCTTGCACTTTAGCCTTGTGAAACTTCGTTGAGAGTTCATTTTAATGGTGAGATATGTTAGGAGGGGTCACTAAGTGTCAATGATGTAAATTGTCTCTGACACTATAATTTTGTGGGGCTTTGTTGAGAGTTGTTTTTACTGACATGAAGTATTAGAAGGGACAGAAGGTGGCACTGGGACCTCATTCATTCTTTTGCGGTCTGGAGTCCAATATTTATACCTGGTGCCCATTAGTAGGAGTTTCTAGAGGCTTCCACCGCCATGACATGTCAGGCATCCCCTTCCTCCTTGCCCTGGATCCAGTTTGTCTGGAGTCACAAAAGACCAGTGATAACTCCTTTGTGAGAGTGCTCATGCAGAGCCTTTGTGATGTGCAACTGTGATAAGTGACAGCTGCTCCCCCTCGTTAAGGCAAAGAGGCCTATCCTGCCAACACCTCGCTTCCAAATGAGCAGAGAATACTAAAGCACTCAGCGAAGTCCAATGGCCATGCCTTGTGGCCCGTAAAAAAGTACTGCAAGATTAGAGATGTTTGTTGTCATTTATTGTTTCCACAATTATTCACCTTTCTTGCGTTGGAGACGTAAAATCCATTGCAGACAGGCAGCCGTCACGTGTTTCGTCATAGAGACTTTTTCAAGGCTGCAATAGGATATGGAAAGTATCTTACACAATTGTAACAATGACATAGGGATAAGAAATGCAGCTGTTAAGTCGCCACCAGCAGATAGAACAAGAAGAACACCATTGTGATCCTGAAGGATACCCTGTGAAGAGCCAAGTGCATCAGGAGAAATCCTAAAACAGATTGTGTCTGATAATCTGGCCATGCTAAGTTATTGCAACTTGCTGTAAAATCATACTACTCCCCGGATAAAGTCATTGTTAGCCAAAACAACAGTAATCAAATCTATTAGCATTCCAGAATGCTCAAGTAGAATGGCGTCTCCGATTTCCAAAAAACTGCTGTATGGCGGCAATCTCCCCAGATTTGGGGATACTAGCATGTTGCTGTCAGTCTACTCACATTTTATTCTTATTGCTTCATCAACCCTACCCCCCTTCTGCTGCATACACCAGAAGCAACACTAGAAACAACCCCCTCTCCTTCCGCCACTTCAGCCGTGCCGTTTAAGGTTTATTTTGTATCTTTAAAGTTGAGTGCGGCGCTGGCTCTTCCCTAGACTCCACCCACTTTTCATCTGTGTTGGACTTGGCCCTTTTGGCAGGTATGCACCTGGGACCTGAATAGGGCTGTGCCTTCCCTCCACAATGCTAGCTCTGCCTCCTGTGGTGCGTCTGATCACTGAACCCCCACCTAACAATAGGGAAGAGGAGCTCCAAAACCAATTGCATCTGGTTTCCCAAGCCCAATCCTGTAAAACAAAGGAAATTGTCCTATAAATGTAGGGGCTGTGACCCCATGAAGTGTTACGCTTGTTCTGGGAGGACACTCTACCTGGAAGAACTGCCGCTGCTTGCTTGCCTGCCTCTCTGCACTTTGCTGGGGTCTCTTCAGCACCAAGGACTCTTATTTCTGCCTTTTTGAGTACTTTTGTAGCCTAGCGCCTCGTGATCGCTGTATTTGGGTTGCCTAAGGGAAGAGGAGCAGGCCCTGCTGCAGTGCGAGGCTGCGAGGGAATCCCGGCGTGTGGGATTCCCCCCTGAGCTCCTTATTGAAGCAGGAGCCCACCTTGCATTTGTGTGTGCTGCCAGCAGGTGCCCACCCCGCAATCATCTTTATTGAAAGAGTGGGTGCCCACCTCACACTGCCGCTGTTTCCGCGGATTAGTACTTTTTTTAAAAACGTAGCGGGAGCCCACGCCGCCGGTTCTGGCCCCCCGCATGAGGCTGCCGCCAAGAACACAGAGGATCTACAAGAGGGGCGCCGCGCTGCCCGTGGCGACCCGGAAGCCAGGCAGAGCGGCCTGGTTGTGGGTGAGGCACTGCGCAAGAAACCGGAAGCAGGCGGGAGCCTACCCCGTGCTCCTGTGGAAAAAGGAAAAAGGAAGCAGACGGGAGCCTACCCCGCGCTCCTTGGACCAAAAGAAGCGAGAGAACGCCCGACTAGGTGAGGAGGGGGACAGGGGTGGTTGAGAGACGAGGCACGTTGTCAATGCCTGCCCCCACCCACCGGGACCCAGAGAATTCTGCCAGTGCACCCCAGTGAGTGAGGGGGGGCTGAATGCACCGCCGTGTTGGTGCCGCTTGAGGCACATTGCCGGTGCTTGTGGCATTTTCTCCGCTGCACCGCAGAAGCAGGCAGCTGCAACGTTTTGGGCCCTTCTCCAGTCTAATCTCCAACGCGATTCCCGTGCTCTTCCCCGTGTTGGCAAGATTTTGTTACAGTTGTCCCGCGTGACAGTGGGCAACTGCAACATTTGGGGCAAGGTTTATTTTCAGAGTCCGAGGGCAGGACTACCATGTGCACAGTGCCCGTCCTCATTGCTTGTGGGGCATTGTTTTGGGCGCCAGAGGCACAGTGACTGCCAGGACTGCCGGTGCATTCCCACAGTTCCCCTGCGAAGCGCAGGCAGCTGTAATGTTTGGGCCTATTTATTTTGTTAGAGTCTCAGTGGGGGACAGAGGGTGCCAGTGCCAATCTTTTTGTATTTCACAGCTGCCCAGCAAGTAGAGGGCAGCTGCCACGTTTAGGCCAGCATTCCTTTGGGGGCATCTCTGAATGAGGTAGGAGTGGGATGCACTGCTCTGCCCAGCGCAATTGCACACTGCGAATTCCGCTGCATTGGCAGCAGCCCTGACATTTGGAACATAGGGCCAGTTGGCCAGGGGGACTAATAGGTTTGTAGGCGCCAGGCCCTAAGGTGATTTATGAGTATGAGGTCTATCCTAATGTGTTTATGCCTAATGAGATAGTGCAATGTGTGTATGCCCGAAGTGATGCAGACATAATGTGTTTATTACAGGTGATAATGCTGAGGTCATTATGGTACCAGTAGTTACTGGTTGTTTCATTACTTGTGTTTTACCTACCTGTTCTGATGGTTATGACCAGGGCCCGATTGGCCTGGTCCTGTATATAATCCCCTGTGAATATTGCCTAGTGCCAGTTGGCACAGTGTATATTATGTGAATATGTTTCAAATGTGTTTATGACAATGCAAAGGCTATTTTTTTATATAACCTTGTTTGGAGTTCCTTTTGTGGTGTGCCTAGGGTGTTGCTGCTTTACACATTGCCTCCGGGATAAGCCGGACAGCTCGTGCCAAGCTACCAAGGGGGTGAGCAGGGGTTATCTTTGGCGTGTAACTCCCTTGCCCTGACTAGAGTGGTGGTCTCTGCCTGGCTTTGGTGCAAGCCTTAGCCAACCAGAGATCCAATTTCTAACATTGGTAGTCAGCGGTGATCATACGACTTGCGTTTGGCAAGAACCACAGCGACGACTGGTTGCTCTGCAACCCTGCATTTAGATAATCACTTGTTTGGGGATTATTGTTTCCGAGTTTTATTTTATTGTTTTCTCCTAAAAGTGTCATTTTTGAATTACGTACTCCTGTTGCAGCTATTGCACCTAGGTCTCCTGTGTTGCTCGTGTCTCTGAGCGTCCTGCCAAAATGGAGTCTCCCTTTAATTTCTATGGTCTGTTTAGATACAGTATGTGGGAGTTGGTGGGGTTCTGTGAGGAGAGAGACATAGCAGTGAGTGGGTCAGACACCACGTCAAAACTTCGGAAAAACCTGATCCAATGGAAAAAGGACGAATGGGAACGTGAGCACAATGAGGAGATGAGGGCCCTGGCCGACCGCCAAGAGGGTGGTGGGTCTGAGGGGGCCATGTGGAGTCTGAAGGGGAGGAAGAATATGACAGGACAGGGACACTAGTAGATAGTGAGGACCCCATAGATAGGGAGTCTCTAGCTGGGTCCAGTGTCTGGGGCAGTGCCCCATCTCTTTCCCTATCCCCAGAGGAGTGGGTAGGTATGAGGGAAGAAAGGGAGCATCAGCTGGCTTTGGAGAAGCTCAGGTTAGAGCATGCCAAGGAGATAGCGCAGCTGAGGGTGGAGGAGGAAAAGCTAGAGAACGAAAGGGTCCTAGCGCAGGAGAAGATGGGGGCGGCTGAGAGGGCCTTCGCCAGGGAGAAATTAGCTCTGGAGGGTAGATTATCCCTTGAGTGCAGTTGTGGTTTTCTGTATTCACCAGTGAGGGTGGGGTCCAGTGGTGGCAGAAATATGGAGTCCAGTGCAGGAAGTCCCATTCCCAGTTCCCAAAGTATAGTACCTTGTTCCCAAGAAGAGGAGTACAGGTTGATGTTCAGGGGCAGTAAGAAACTGTCTCACCAGGATGAATGTTATGATGCACTGGTTGATTGGGTGACAGTTAACCCAGAACATGATTTTTAGGGACTGATCAATATGGTTATTAAAGAGCACATGCTCAGTCGTTGTTTGCCGGGGTTGTGCCAACACCTGTTGGAGTGTGAGTCCTTTAATCCTTGGGAACTTGCACAGGAGGCACACTTCTGGGTAAGTGCCCGAAGTTCTGCCAAAGCATTGGAGAGTGATTCCAAAAGTAGCGGCTTGGGTATCTTCCCGTCCTGTGTGGGGGAAGAGGTTCAGTGTAGCCCAGCTAGGTCCCAGTGTAGTGGGAGGGGTGTAGGGGCTCACGTCCTGTCTCAGTGGAGTAGGAGTAAGTGTGGGACTGTGTGTCCCGAGGTGCCCGAAACCCAGTCTCAGGGCCTGGAGGGTTCCCTAAGGGAACACCAGGGTGAGGGCCTAGGCTGTACTAGGAAGCCATTTGATGGGGATCTCCTAGTGTTAGGAGACCCTGGAGCATCTGTAAACGGAGCTCCAGTGGTTCTGGTGTCTAGTAGTACCGCTCCAGTTGGGAGGGTGCAGAAGTCCGGATTGAGGGGTGAGAGGGTGATGTGTTCCCCAGTGGAAAAACCAGTGGGTCAGGGGCAAGCCAGAAGGACTGAGTCACCATTGAATGGCAATGGTGACACCACTTCTGTCCTGGGGGATATTCGCGTGCTGTCAGATGAACAGGGGTCGGGAGATCTGCGCCAGGCAGACTTTCACACGACACATGAGTCATGTGTTACACTCATGGCGTTGAGGCTGTGTGCGCCCCCAAAAGTCCTGGCGTACCAGGCAAGTATTCAACCGCAGGGGTTGGTCCCTGGGTTGGGAGGACAGGTTCAGGATCTGCCTGACCTGGAGAGAGGGACATCTGTAACCAGTGTCTTGACCAGTTTGGTTTTCAGGGGTACCGCTCCAGTTGGGAGGGTGCAGAACTCTGGAAGATGGTGCAAAGGGAGGGAGCCCTCACCTCTGACCCCGGTGCAACCTGAGGGTTTAGACCCTGGGTTGGGAGACCAGTTGCTGGAGAGAGGTCCTGAACTGGTGGGAGAGTTGTGTTCTGGGGGGCCTTTTAAAGGAGGAGAGTGCTGAACCCTAGGAAGAGAGGTAGGGGGAGGAGAGCCTCACCCGTGACTTGTTGTCAGCCTGAGGGTGCGGACCCTTGGCTGGAGGATCAGTGACTGTCTAGAACTGCCCTTATGAGGGGAAGAGTGGAGAATGGGTACTATATGCCATGGGTAACTACCCCCACTCTGTGGATGGGCAAGGACCAGTGGCATCTGGGTGGCCTAGGGCCTGGTCCTGGCCGTGGACAGCTACGAAGTACCAGTGGGGTAGCCTAGTTGGTCCTGAAAGCTTTTACAAAAGGTACCACATGGGTTCACAGTGGAGTAGAACAGGAGGGTGTCCTAAGGCCAACAGAAACAAATTCAACAATAATAGGAAGGGTGAAGGCACCAGTTTGGGGGTGACCCTGTAGAGAGGGCAATGTCTACCAAATTCAATAGCTGTTTTCTTCAGTGCAACTAACAAGCTGATTCTTGCAGTAGTAGCATCGATCCTTCATGAGTGACTTCCAAGGTATATCATCTGTAAGGACGTAAGCGCTGGAGAGATGAGTTAAAGGCCGGTGTAGAATGTTGAGTTCTGACGTACACGCAGTGTAATCAAGATGTGTTCAACTACTCTCCGTGTGTGGCTTGGTTATTGGCGAGTACCTGGGCTGGCAGGAAGCTATAACTGGTGACAAGATAGAGGATACGAAGCCTGTACACTAAAAGCGCTCTTCCAGAGAGTTTGCCGTGGTCAAGCACACTGCTCGTGCGTGCCACATGTGCCTCAGTTGAAGTGCAGAATCGATGCTGGCACTGGTGGAGTCTCAGTGCAATGCCAGCCTGCATAAAATGCTTGAAGATAAAGACAGCGACACTGAAAGTCTACATGTCGCTGGACAGGAACTGAACGAAACAGCTTCTAATAGAATATATGACGCCTTTACGCAAATGAATACGATTACGCTATGTGGAGTAAGAAAACTAAAGGTGGACAAGGAAAGCACACAGAAATAGTTCAGTTCACATTACACTGAAATTCACATGCTATGAAACAGAGATTAACCAGGTGTTTGTGAAGAAACATTTAAGCACAAAATCGACCAGTGTTATCTGCTTTCATGTACTTGTAGTGTACAAATATTTATCTCCTTCTCTAAACCATCATCAAATCATTGTCTCACAACATGCTGGAGAGCAGTCTCAGAAAGAGGGTCGGGGTTGGGTTTGTCGAGTTTCCCCAGACGAAGCGGCCCACCACCAAAGCTGCTGCATAAGGGGCCCATAACAACTCCTTAGACAGCCGTAACATACAGAGCTCCGATGGAGAGCCAGGACGAGATCCAAGCTCCAAAAGCCATTAAGGCTGACCCCGAAGCCAGCACATCACGAGGCGCTAGAGAAGCTCTGTCTGATCAAGTTCCACAGGAAGTGCCTGAGAGACCACTACTGTCCTCTAATGTATACACGGCTGCTGCATTCTTAATTCCGCCAACTGTGTTTGATATTGCAAAAAAACTGAATATTGGCGATAGATGGATGGATAGAGACTTTTGAAGAGTTCCTAGATGCAATAGATGAAAAAGAGTATAAAGTATCTTGAGAAACATATCCGGTGAAGGAGTGAAAGAAACCATGAAAAAGAATTTACAAGAAGGTGAAAAGACATATGATCAAATCGAAAAGGCCTTTAATGTCAAGTTTAAGCCAGTGCCAAATGTGAATTATAAAAGATATATATTCATCCAGAGACCAGGTTAGACCATTGATGAGTTTGTTGAAAGACTGTATGTTTGGTAAAGCACTGTAAATTCAATTAATTTATGATTAGGAGGCTACCCTTCTCAGAGTGATCAATGGATGTCTGTCGTAAGCATTTCAACGACGAATGCTGATGGAAACTGAGCTTGTATCAAGTCCTCAAGGCCGCTTGCGCTGACTAGCGTACTTATCGCCAAGTGACTGACATGGAGGCAGTAGGTTCCCAAAGTGCATCGGACATGAGCACGAAAAGTAAGCCAAGGTACAATGCAGAGGGACACAAGGTCCTGTCTCCACAGAAAAACAAAACGTGTTACAGATACGGACTGTCATTTCCACTCGAAGGTAAATGTCCCGCCATTGGACAGATATGCATAGACTGTGGTAAAGCGAATCATTTCGTGACGACTTGCAACGCGAAGATAAAAGTAAGTGTGTTGCAGCGTGAAGACAAAATGGCCGACCAAACGCTACATCAGTGACATTCAATGTACTCCCACAAGGCTAAGCGGTCACACCAATTGAGGCAAATCGACGCAAAATGAAGTTGATAATTGTGTATAAATCATCGAGAAAGAATTCCTCTGTGTGTGTTTACAATGAAAGGGACCATGACAATTGTGCAATATTAATGTTTACTGCAAAAAGGCATGCACATATGGGGCTAGTCGAATGTGAGAAAAAATCCAAAGTGAAGACAATTCAACATGAAGACAGCTGTGCGTCGATAAATATTATGCCTCTGGAGATGTATCACGAATTATCTCCGGTACCACAACTTTACGAATTCAAAGACTAAAGTATACTCGTTGACTGCCTCAACGCTCTTCAATAGTCAAATAAAAATTTGTAGCCACGATGAAACTTAAGAAAACTGTGGTGAATGCCACTATTCATGTACTTCAAGGAACAGCTTGAAGTGCTTGCTGAGTTTCCATAGTGCTGCTGATATGGGACTGATATCAGTGAACTACACTATGAATGCTCATCATGAAATTGTAAGTCAATTTCCTTCATTATTTCATGGGTCGGGAAAACTCAAACATTCTATTTTGCGCAGACCGAGGAAGGAGGGGGGCGTGGGGCTTTCCGACATTCAATTGTATTACAAAGCAGCGCAACTCCGATTATTGGTAGAATGGACACAACAGGAGTCAGAAAAACACTGGTTACATATGGATCGGAGCGTTGCAGGGAGGACAATCTGGGATTTGGTATGGAGGCCCAAGAGCGACAGGCCTAAAAAAAATTATATCCGCACCCCCACCCGCACTACTTTGAAGGTTTGGGACTCGGTTTCCAAGGATGACAGGTGGACTACCTTTCCCTCCCCTTTTACGCCAATACACTTCAATCCTGCTTCCCCCCAGCCCTAGAAGAGGGTCCCTTTGAGGCTTGGAAGGAGGGAGGCTGCCTTGCATTAACACATCTCTTCCATAACTTCGATCTGCTCACCTTTGACAATTGTAGGAGGGACTATGGGGTTGGGGACAATGAACGGTATGATCACGCACAACTACTTCACTGGGCACTATCTCCTCAGGTGAGAGACGCAGCTACACGGCCCCTCACGAAATTTGAGGCCTTTCTCACCAAGACCTCCTCCATGAAGGGTGTCATATACGGGTTCTTACTTTCCACTGTGATTCCTCCTAGACCCCGATACATGTCCATGTGAGAGGGAGTCCTTCGACAAGAAATCACCGACGAGGAGTGGACCCATTTATGGTCAGATATCGCAAAGTTTAATCACTCCTTGGAACTTAGGGAGGCGCACATGAAAACCATGATGGATTGCTACCTATACCCAGCCAAGCTGAGACAGATATTCCCTGGTACCTCTGACAGATGCTGGAGGGGATGTGGGCTACTAGGGGACTTTCAGCATATCTGGTGGGACTGCCCCAGCATCCGTCCATTCTGGGAGGAAATTCTTGCCCATATTAAAGAGATGTTGGGTTACCCCATACCTACATCGATGGCTACTACCCTACTACCCTACTAGGTCTCCGTGATCCAAGTCTCGAACATCAGACTAAGGCAGATAAAAAGATTGTGTGGCTCTGCATTGGGGCGGCCAAGCTCACCCTGGCTGCGGCGTGGGAAAGGAAGGAGGCGCCGGCCACCTCCCTCTGGCATTCGCGCCTATGGAAGCTACTGAGTCTAGAGCGGAATGGCTGACATCTTTAGGGGTGATTTTAAGAACTTTGAATTCCGCTGGGGCCCATTGGTCGCTTTTCTTTCCAAGGTCTTCCGTCTGCAGTGTGTCCTGCTAGTGTTAGAGCCCTCCACCTCTTCCAGCTATGAATCCCTGACAATATGTGTACTTGACCTCCGTCTTTTTTAAGTTGCTACCACCACTGGGGAGGGGGGAGGGTTTTGGGTGGGGAGGGGGTTCCGTATTTTGTTGTTTGTGTGTTTGTTCCTTCTTATCATTTCTTTTACGACAATTCCCACAAGGGAAACTACTTGGTCAAGCACTCCGATTGACATTCCGCAATGCGGTGGCTATTCATTTTAGCCTTGGTACTGTAGGCCACTATACGAGCGACCAGGAGTGCGATTGCCTTGAGCCTTCGCAACTTCTCCTCTTCATTTGGCAGGTTGCATGGTATACCCCGTTTCTGTCAGAAGCTGTATCCTTCAGAGAGCTAGCTTCTCCACCATGTTGCATTTGGGCTTTGGTTTAATTGCTACCCCCTGCGTGTGAAGATGAGTGGGATTGTAGCATGTTTCTGTTTTAAATAATAATAAACATAACTTTGACCAAAAAAAACATAGACGAGTTGCGTTTCACTTACAAGAAGCTGTTGAAAAGAAACTTCATTTTTTTACCTATACATGACATCATTGAAAGCTCCATTGGTCCGACACCATGGCTTTCTCCCAATGTAACAGTGCCTAAAAGAGACAGGGAAGGAGCTGTATGCATAAGTGTTGACATGCGTCAGGCCAACAAGACAACTGAGCGAGAGAAACCTCACAGTCCGCACATTGTTGATATAATAACTCAATTGAATGGCGCAGAGTTCTTCTCTCGACTCAACCTAAATAAAGGATCTTACCAAATGGCACTTGAAGAAAAATCCAGGTACATTGCAACCCTTTTTACGCATATTGGTTTGTTTTGCTACATGCGATTGAGTTTTGGTATATCCTCTGCTGCAGAACTTTTCCAAGTCGTCATTTGACTTATCATTTAGCCTGTAGTAAATGCATTTAACTGTAGTGATATATTGGTATTGTGGGGCTGCACAGAAAGAGCATTACAAAACTCTCATGCAAGTATGTCGTTTGCTGAATGATGCAGCCTTAACTCTGAATGCTGACAAATGTGAATTCCACAAGAAAAACTTGAAATTCTTCAGCCATGTCTTTTGTGATGGGGGTATGACACTTGATCCAGCTAGCGTGCAAGCATTGTCTACTGCAAATCCCCCACAAGGCATTTCTATGATACAGTCATTTCTTGGAACGGTCAATTACTGTTCTAGATACATACAAGACTTTGCTATGGTTATTGCACCAGCAGGGCCGGCTCTAGGCTCATGGTGGCCCTGTGCAGGGAGTGTAGGTGGGGGCCCCGGAAGAGGGGGTCCGGACGGGGCGGAGCTCAGGAAGGTGTTTTAATAATGCGTTCCAAATTGAAGGGTCGGGCCCGGGGAACCTGTACCAAGTCACACAAACAGAACTGTCACACTTTGCCTTTTATATCCTTTGGCTACTTCTAATTTGAACATCTGTCTCACATACAAACATCTTTCACATTAGCAGCGCCCTAGATGTTACCTTTGTATTCAGTACTAAGTATTCCAGTTATAGGCAGGGCCACTGGAATTATGCTGCAAGAAAAGTAAAATAATGCGGCATAATAGTACTTCATTATTTCGTTATTGCTATACTTGGTAATAGTGTTTGGAAAATTGGTTGCACCTCATTCGTACCAGTTTAACACCCAAAAATAGCAATAAGCAACAGAGGTGACCAGTCAACCTTTTCAAACGACCTTTCACTGCACGGCAACACATGTTGCTGAACTTTTTGTAAATGTTGAACTGCTTGAGCTACAAACAACATTTTTGTTAAAATATGCGGATCATGCGACAGGTGATGAATTGTTTGGCAAATGTGGCAAATCTATTATAATGCTAAAATTGCTGCGGCTGCACAATTGCATATTTCCAGTGACCCTGGTTATAGGTTTTCTCCCTCTTTACAATCATAAGCCTCATTCCTGATGGAATACAAAATTCAGCCAACTCCCACCTAGAACTTCCGGCAGTCAGGGCTGACTGCTGTTAAAACCTAACCGAGAGCGGCTTGTCCTCATAGGTAGTTCTGTTCTTGAGGCTTCAGAGTGAATCGCATGCCTGTCATAAAGGCAGGAAGTTGCGGCCTTTGTGGAATAACACATGCATAATGATTAAGCGCTTCACATGGAGCCCCCCCACCGCCCCCCCTACCCCCCGACTCTGGTGTAGTTGTCTCAGATATTGTTCAGTGTGTGTGTTTGTATGAAGGTCGGCCAGTGTGGGACTTGGAGTCAAAAGCAGCCCTGGAAAATGTTGTTTACACCACTAGTGTAGCGAATGATTCCAGCCGGGAATGCGGAGCTATACATGTTGCCGTAAGAAAATTGCGGGGTTTTCCTCAAGGCGGTTTCTGTGCCACATACTTGGCGATCCCCTGTCCATGCGCCTCTAAAACCAACCCATTGGTTCCTACCTTCGTGGGGGTTTTGCATGTTAACTAATAGTAGTATAGCGCTGTGGTTGGTTGCTGTAACCTCAATTAGAGTGTCATATCTATTGCGACGTTTTTTGTGTTGAGGTTGTAACTCTGGTCCCTGGCACAGGAATCCAGCAGCCCCTTATTGGACGAATACTTTCTCCAAGCCACCTGCCCCCACAGTGGTAGAGCCTTGAAGCGTGTGTGATAATCAGCAAACCTTACAAAGTCTTGTGTTCATTTCACTCACTTGCAGTTGTCCTAGTGGACTCCCTGGGAAGAGTCGAGATAGTGCCGTAGTTCGACAGGTGTGGTGTTCTCTGATGATCGTCCCCTCCGTCGGTCACGGTTGCGTTGGTATAATTAATTGTTCTCTGACGATGACGACGCACAGTCACAGTGGCACCACCGCTCACTCACGCACTCTCCCTGGCGGGAGCGTGACCACCGTGACGCATCAGAGTTGCGCACTGCGCACAGTGCGCGGGGGCTTACTGTCCCAGGGCCGTCACGTCATTGGTAGTAGGGCTAAGATTGACGGCCCTGGGACCCAAACTGCTGGCTGGCTGGGCAAGAGTGAAAGTAACTAATTAAAACAACAACGCTGCAGTGCCATTGCTTGGTGGTATAACGGGGTCGGGCCGCCGGCTTCGGGAATTCAACCTGGCTGATTTATTAGTGTGTGTGACGGTGCAGATTGCGGACCGGGGTCAGAGCCGGAGGCCGCCAAATCCTGCCAGGGGGCCGCCAGTGCCAGTGATCCTTCCGATCCTCGTCGTGGCGGCCCCTGGGGTTTGGCGGCCCTGTGCAGGTGCACACTTTGCACATGCCCCTGCTGCGAGCACACGCTGACACTCAAAATGAACCTATTAGTCTTTTTACACAATTTGACCCAAGGAGTGTCCAAATTAACGTTTTAAATATTTTTTTTTGTTTAAGAAATGTAAAGCATGAATTTCTGCTATGTATTAGAAGAAAAAAGCTCCAAGCAGGCTTGCTTCGTCACTTCATCAAAAGTGTAGCTGTAGGTGTTGGAAAGTTGTATCATTTGAAAAGTCAATTGAATTAATGAGAATTTGTTCGTCGACACAAGTGGATATGATGAAGCAATGAAAATAGAAACACTTTTTGATGAAGTGACGAAGCAAGCCTGCTTGGAGCTTTTTTCTTCTAATACATAGCAGAAATTCATGCTTTAAAATATTTAAAACGTTAATTTGGACACTCCTTGGGTCAAATTGTGTATCTATCCTTTTAGTGTTTTTTTGCGGTGGGCCACTCCAAGTAGTAGCGTTAAGAAACTAGTAAGAAATTGTGTTGGAAATATAAATAATGTGTTAAAAATATCTCACTGTGCACATGTCAATACCCTCATCGCGTAGCTGAGTTTCACTATTAGTCTTTTTGCTTTCTTCTTGGGTGCATGCATGTACAGTAAAACGCTTTAATCTTTTGCGTCTGTTAAACCGCTTAGTTCGCATTTTACAAGTCTGATTTAAACGGTTTGTCACCAACTCAAGATGTGTATCCGCTTTAAGCTTGTGGTGCTCACCAAGATAATAATCTTTAGGAATCGAATGTACCCTTGAGCTCTGTGAAACCTTTGGAATTCCCCCAAGCCTGCTGCACATGCCCAGTGATAGGTTTGTAGGTATTCACTGTCATTCGCAATATCGTTTCACGCCCAATGTGCACGCTTGTGTTATATGGAATAAAATGCTTGCGTGTGAAACATCATCAGAAAATCCACATGTTTTCCTTTGGCATGCAAGAAGTAATTCTCTACATGGAAGCATAGGGCCTGATTTAGAGTTGGGCAAATGTGGGACTACTGCCAAATAGCGGGGGCGTCCTATGTGTGAAATTTAGAGTGCATCTGTAAAATAGGGTGGCCAGGACAATTCTGTTCCGAGAAACTCTAAATTAGGCCCGTAGTTTGCAAAAGAGAAAAAAATAAGTGTACAATGTGCATATATCCATTTCCACCACACAATCATGCAGATTGTTTGCGCTTAAGACCGTCCACATAGTAAATGAGTTGGACTTAAGTACGTTTGTGTGTGTGTACTCCTGCGGATTTTTGAGAGTCCCATGAAAAGTGTAAATTAGATCAAAGTGTAGGCGTACATCTATGATGCGCAGAAATGCATAGTTTTGATACTTTCCCAAGAATTAGAGGGTTTCCAGAGACACTGGTACATCTAATTTTTTTTTAACAATATATAGGTGCGGATAGAATGTTCATCTCTCAATAGACCAGCAGGTGCCAAATGAATCAAAAATTATCTTTCTGGAGGAAAAAAATATACAGTATTTGTTTTATAGATACACTTTATGCAAGAGAAATGTGTAAAACACTGTTGCACACCATTAGTGGAATATTCCTCTCCGGATAATCGTTGAGAGACAAGTGTTGTAATGATTCTTGACAGATATGTGTGGCCTTTGACCTCAAACTTTGACTTGTCCTGGAATGCCTGAAGGAGGTGTGTAACAGGATGAGGAAACTGCTCACTTTTAATAAACTGAAAGAGATAGTCACTCTCACGTGCTCCCCACCGCCAGATAAGCATGGTGCCAAGCGTCCATTCTTGAATACTGAGACAGCTGGGTATAGGATAAAGAGATCCTTGTTAACAGCACTCGTTTTATTTATGTTTTGTTATTTAAAACATAAATAGTAGGCATTGTCATTTTCAATGCCAAGAGCTCAATCTTGCGTAAATGCGAGACTTAACTGCTGGCTGGCTGGGCAAGAGTGAAAGTAACTAATTAAAACAACAACGCTGCAGTGCCATTGCTTGGTGGTATAACTGGGTCGGGCCGCCGGCTTCGGGTATTCAACCTGGCTGATTTAGTGTGTGTGACGGTGCAGATTGCGGACCGGGGACGGAGCCGGAGGCCGCCAAATCCTGCCAGGGGGCCGCCAGTGCCAGTGATCCTTCCCATCCGATCCCCGTCGTGGCGGCCCCTGAGGTTGGTGGCCCTGTGCAGGTGCACACTTTGCACATGCCTAGGGCCGGCCCTGGCACCAGAACTAACCAAAAAGTATGTATCTTTTCATTGGTCACGTGAGTGTGAGAAGAGCGTCCAAAAAATCAAACAAGCCATTGAGAGCGCCATTGAAATGCCGGACTTTGATCTCAAACTCCATACAGAGGTTGTAGGTGATGCTAGCCCTGTCGGGTTAGGCGCAATCCTTGCACAGCACAAGGGACCGCAAAATACCTGGAGACATATCGTGGTACATGCCAATAAGAGCCAGTCACAAACTGAACGTGCATACTCGCACACTGAGAAAGAAAGTGTGACACTGGTTTGGGCTTGTGAATAATTTCCATGTGTTTGTGTATGGAAAGCTGATCACCAAGCATTGTTCATGGTATTTGGGAATCCCACAGCAAAAATGCCTCCTTGAATTGAGCATTGGGGTTTGAGGTCACAAGAATTCAACTAAACAATTCTTCATCATCCAGGGAAAGATCAGAAACTGGCTGATTATGCCCTGGTACCCCATGTAAGACAGTGGAGGATTACATCCAATTTATTGTGAAATCGAGGACACCAACTGCCATGTCTTTCGAGCAAATTGCCACTGCCACAAGCCACGGTAGTGGCATGTCAAGATTAAAAGTTGTGGAACCAGTATTCTAGACCTCTCACTAATGACAGCGAGTATATGAAGTTCAGAAATGTAGGAGATGAACTTTCAGTAACGCAGGAAGGCCTCATTCTGCAAGGTACACAGATTGTTATTCACCAAAGTCTCTGACAACAAGTAGTTGAATTTGCCCAAGAAGGAGATCGAGGAATAGTTGCCACTAAGAGAGCTCTCCGTGATCGAGTCTGGTTTCCGTATCTTGACAAAAGGGTAAAAAAAGAATTGAAGACTTGTCACATATGCAACTGTCTTTAATCTCAAGTTAGTCAGCAACCTTTGATTATGTCAGTATTGCCCCATCATGCTTGGGAGAGAATTGCTATTGATTTTTTATGGCCCTCCAGAGACTGGACATCATCTTCTAGTTATTGTTGATCAATACTCACATTTGTCATTGGTAGAAGACCTTTCATCCACTACATATGAGCAGGGTTATTCAAAACCTAGATGGCATCTTTGTGTCATGACTTGTACCTGCAATCTTAAAATCTGACAACGACCCACCTTTTAATAGTCGAGAATTCAAAAACGTTCTAAATCACCGCAATATAAAGCATCAAAAAAAGCACTCCCCTTTGACACCAGGCCAATGGTCTGGTAGAACGCTTCATGAGTGCTCTAAAGAAAGCTGTTCAGCATTCTACATTGGGGAAGCTCGACCTCGAAGGTGTTTTGAACACTATTCTTTGAGGTTACTGTTTGACCCCCTCACTCAACCACAGAGGAAACCCCTGTAACTATCATGTTTGGAAGAGTCATGACAACCAAGCTTTCCCAATGGAAGGGGCTGGGTGTGACAGGGGATACATATGCATTCATCTTCATGCTGATAGTCTTCTTGGGCTGGGAGAGAGGTGATTCACACTTACATTTGAATAGGTTGTGTCCTGCCCGCCCTCAAAGGGCTGATTTACCCCCTACTGATCGTCTGGAGCCAGGAATGGGCTGCAAGGGACTGTTGCACACTTCTGAGGGTTCATTTAAAGTCACCCGTTCATGAAAGACATTTTTGAGTATATGTACTGGAGCTCTGATCCCATGTTTTTAGACGCTGCTTTGGACTTGTAGCCAGACATTGTTGGCTCTACAAACTTCTCATTGCCATAAGGACTGCTGTGCTGCCAAGAGCAACAACCATTTCAACTAACTGCCTTGTTGTGTTGACCTGCTGCAGCTGGGCTGCAGGACGGACTACCAATTTGCAACCTAACTGTATGTGCTGTCTGCTGCCTGCCACCTCCTTTTGTGCCCTGAAGTGCTCTCCAAGGGCTTGTTTGCTTTCCCCCTGTTCTCTCGAAATCTCAGGGCCATCAAATACCTTGTTGCCTCTTTTCTCCAATACTTCTGCTGGGTGAGCCCATTTTACAAGGGTTAGCATGTCGCCAGTACTCCCTTCTGCACCAAGGTAAAACTTTGTGCATTACAGGACAGTGCACCATGGGCCTACAGTGCAGCGCTCTGACCAGGGGAGTGCCTTTGTGCATTCTAGGGAAGTGTTCCATGTTTTACAAACCAGCATGTGGTGAGCGTTTTTTCTCTAGCGTGAACAGCGTTGCTTCGCCTGGAGGCATTACCAGAGAAACAAACACGTCCTTGTGCCAGCGTGCTCACTGCAGTTGAATTGTATTGTGACCCTCACCCCTGCAGTCTGGCTAGATATTGCCACCATCTGATGCCACCAAGAATAAACTAGTGTGGCCCCTCTGGTCGTGAGACTCAAGGAACAGCCCCCTGATGACTTGTACTGCTCTAAGATGGTACAGTCCAGCGTTTAAGGCTGCAGAGCTACAGGAGCTGCATAAAGCCTTCAAGGCAGGCCTTTCGACAACACGTTGTTCTGTAACATGCGGCGGGCCAGCATTCTAAGGCTCATTCCAGCCAGCCTCGCCCTCTGGTTTTAACGCGTATACTGCACGAATCTCTCCACGTTGGGTCCCACTCCTGAGACATGACAACATTGTTAGCAAGTTACAGATGCCCTGAGGACAGTGACCCTGCACCCACAAAGGTACTGTGAGGCGGGTTGGGTCTAGAAGAGGGTTAAAGCCACCCTGCTCCCCTTCACGGGTGGCTTGGTTTCCCTTGGACAAAGAGACGCGATTCAAGTGGCCTCGGCGGGCTCCAAATTCGCAAGAGCGTGAGGGGGATTACTTGTTCAGCATTGTCTCTGCTCTGGAGATGACCGCAAGAATGGCGCAGGGCCGTCGATAGAGGAGTACTGCTGGAAGACTCAAGCTCAATTACTGTTTAGCATTTAGTAGGTGCTCCTGCGCCGTACGTTTGGTTTCTAAATGCAATCACGTCAACCACGTTCACTACAGTTACCGTATGAAATGTAATAGGAGCTCAGGTGCGCTGTGACCTATGTTTTCATAGTAATTTGTGTTTTTCTCTGTCAAACCTGCATTATTTGCGCGAACGGTGTGATTTAAGTCATTTTGGTCTTGTTTGATGTACAATATAGAATTTATTTTTACATAATCCTGCATGGATTCCCTTTTGTGGTTTACTCACTATGTTGCTGCACGAGTGTGTTGCACAAATGCTCTGCACATTGCCTCTTTAAACTAGCCTGACTACGCTGCGCCAAGCTACCAGAGGGTGAGCGCAGGTTATCTCAGGTGTGTATCGGGCTTACCCTAACTAGAGTGGTGGATTCTGCCTGGCTTAGGTGCCTACCCTAGCCGACCAGAAACCCCTTGTCCAACAGTGGTTCTTGTGAATCACTTGATTTCCCAGCATGCTCCTGCTGCAGAACCTGGTCAATGCACTTTATGTAGGAGGACTAGCCTCCATTTGTGTCTCAAAGGGAAGTGTGACTCTTTTTCTTAGAACATACACTTTTTTCTGAATTGTAACTGTTCACTTCTCCATATTATATTATTGCAGCTTTTTCAAGAAATATTTTCTTCATGTAATTTTCAATGTTTTTTCTATTTTGCAGAACAACAATCACAGCTAGAAAGTATGAATGGGAAAGAAAGCCATAAAGGTTCCGGAGGCAAGATGAATATAACTCAAAATATCTACTTAAGGAAACGGCGCAGAATGCACATGAGGGAGAGACGCTTTGCTTGTAATGTGTGTGACAAAGGATTTATCAATGAGACACTTCTTGTGAGGCACAAAAAAGGACACACCAGCCTCAGGCCATATCTCTGCGAAACGTGTAAAAAGTGTTTCACTCAAAAGGAAACTTTTTTACAACATCAAAGAACACACACAGGAGAGAGACCTCATCAAAGCGTACACACAGGAGAGAGGCCTTATCACTGTACTGTATGTGCCAAGAGCTTCACTCAAAAGAAAATTCTTCTTCGGCATCAACGCATACACACAGGAGAAAAGCCTTATCACTGCACCATGTGTGAGAAGAGCTTCAATCAAAAGGCACATCTACTACAGCACCGAAGGAAACACACAGGGGAGAAACCTTATCACTGCACTGTGTGTTCCAAGCGCTTTGCTGTTAAGAGATCCCTTGTACGGCATCAAAGCGTACACACAGGAGAGTGGCCTCATCACTGCACAGTGTGTTCCAAAACCTTTTCTCAGAAGGGGAACCTTGTACTGCATCAAAGAACACACACAGGAGAGAAGCCTTATCACTGCACAGTGTGTTCCAAAACCTTTTCTCAGAAGGCACACCTTGTACTGCATCAAAGAACTCACACAGGAGAGCAGCCTTATCACTGCACTGTGTGTTCCAAGCGCTTTGCTGATAAGGGATCCCTTGTACGGCATCAAAGCATACACACAGGAGAGAAGCGTTATCACTGCACTGAGTGTTCAAAGTGCTTTTCTCATAAGTCGACCCTTGTACAGCATCAAAGCGTACACACAGGAGAGTGGCCTCATCACTGCACAGTGTGTTCCAAAACCTTTTCTCAGAAGGGGAACCTTGTACGGCATCAAATTGTACACACAGGAGAGAAGCCTTATCACTGCACAGTGTGTTCCAAAACCTTTTCTCAGAAGGCACACCTTGTACTGCATCAAAGAACTCACACAGGAGAGCACCAAATAATACACACTAAACTGAACCCTATCACTGCACAGTTTATGCCAGGACTTCACTCAAAATGAACGTTTCTACAACACCAATTAATACAAACAAGATCCATTTTCACTGTAACAATCTTATGTCCTGCTTACCCCAAAGTAAGTTTTACTGCAATGTTGTAACTTAGCGAGGGCTTATAGTCATAAATTCCTAATGGCCAGTGTTCCCTGTAGGGAGTGTGCATTTAGTGTAATAACCCTGAGCGCACAAACTCCGTTGCGAAGCGCATACACTTCACACATCACTGAGGCACCATTTGCAGCTCTTGCTTTTAAAAAGCGAGCAGCGTGGAAAAAAAGATCTCTTGCGTGAAGGAGCACAGAGAGCAGATCTTGGGCCTAGCAGCATACCACCGTGGAAGAGGGGAGAACGTTGCAGCGTGCCTCTTAAACTGCAGTGTATCGGATTGCCGAGGGTCACAAGTTGTGCAGCATGTTTCCTCTTCGCATGCCGTTTGCTGAATTAGTGTCTGAGAGAGGCTGCAGGGCTTTACAGGCAGCTGTGGCTGTCCGGGCATGATCCGCGCCTTGCAGATTAATTAATTTTAAAATTCCATGCACTAATTAGCATTGTTCGGTATTTAAGGGCACGATATACGGCATGCTCTATGTTTAAGTCCCAGCTAAAAGTGTTCAAAAGGCAAGCATAATGGTATGCCTGTGCTACATATCTTTAGAGAAGTCATTTCTGACCCTGCCGCAAGCATGCCAAGTCATATGTGCCCCCAGTGAGGCAGCATCATTAAGATGAGTAATTTTCCCGGCCTAGACCTGGGCTCTGTAATTGCAGCTCTGGTCACCTGTGAAGCGTGATTGCGAGCAGCCATACAAGAATGTAAGGAGATATGATCGGTAACCAATCACATCCTCGTGTTATTTCTTTATAAATGTTCTGAGTCTTTCTCACTGCTAGTTGATTCTATTGTACCAACCGAATATAGGATTCCTTTACCACCTCGCTCACGCCATTACATGAGGGCACATCCGCAATGCTATCACACCGCCTAGAAAACACACACTAAACTACTACTTACACGTCACAACAACTTTTAGCTCACAGCTAGGGCTCTCAGCACAGACCCCTATTCACAGATGCCAAAGTCCCTACTCGCCTCTCAGAACGGACTTGCGTCCATCTTCAGCCCAGGTGCTGCTCGCTCTTTGTGGTGTGTGATTACCGTTGGAGCTGCAGAAAGAAACGTGGGGTCTTTTACCTTCCCATCATACCTTTTACCACATATGTTTGAGTTAGTAGTTGAACTTTGTTTATTGCAGATGTATGTAGACCTCTTTTCCTAAATAAACCCTGCTGTATCTTGCATTGCAATGGGTTCGAGTCAGCATTCTGTGCATTTAAGATCCCCTCCTATAGGGCTCACATTTATTTTTTTGTCACTCTGTAAGCTCTACAGCGCTCAGGCTTCGGTAGTGAAGAGTGCTGCCGCAACCAACTGCAAAGCAGCTAACCCACTGAGCAGCCCCTTATCTATGAGTGCCGCCAGGTATAACTTGATTTACCTCTTGTAAGGAGTAAGTACTGTGTCCAGACTGATTTTTTAATTTCTTTTTTTCATCCCAGCCCTTTTTTGCTTACCTCATTCGAAGAATGCAAAATAAAACAAGACTTAGGGCAGGATGTACTAGCATCAGGAATACCGATTTCCTATTTGCCATTCTCTATGAGTCGCAATTTTTGAAATCGGAATTCCTAATGTATGAAACTCTTTTGAGTTTCATTAGCGATTGCTAGCAAGTGACAAATAGACCTACCTCATGCATATTAGTGAGGTAGGTCGCAATTTGAGACCCATTAGGAATCACAACCATCACAGAGATGGCAGCCTGCTGAGGTCAGCAGACCACAATGTCTATGATTGGTTTTTAATAAAGCAGTCTGTTTATGTTTTTTTAATGCAGCCCGTTTTCCTTAAAGGATAATGGGATGCATTTAAAAAGAAAACAAATAAGCTTTTTCGTGAATTTTTTTAAGAGTAGACTGTGGGGTCCGAGGGACAGCCGCCTGCCCTTAAAAATATTTGTTTTCCATTCTTCAAAGGACCCGTACCTATTTGCAAATGGGTTATCACCTCCTGCAGGGAGTCAGTGAAACTTGACCTTAATTCGGTCGCAAAACTTTCATACAGCCCATTCAGATTCAGTAATTGGAAGAAATGCCGTAAACACGCCCCTTTTAAATACCAAATCGCAAACACCAATTGCAAGTAGGTAGCGTTTTACTGAATCACAATTTGTATTTGGTACATTTGTGAAAGCATTTTTGCGGTTGGACGTTTCCGACTGCAAAAATGCTTTGTACAAGGGGCCCCTAATGATTTACTCCCCCAGCAGGAGAACTAGCCAATAGGGCACTAAACTAATGGTGCAGCGCCAGCTTTGCACGTGTGCAGCAACAGCGGTGGCATGAGCACCGGCACTTAGGTTTTTAAAAAAAACAAATTAATCACTGCAAGCATTCATTTATTTGTGCTCCTCATAATTGAAGATATCTCTTTCAGTCTTAGGCTTGGAAATAATATTTTGTTTGAAGTCCATGTTCGTGTTTTCGGACGGCAGATGCTCCTGCTGTTCTTGGTCCATTCATCACACACTCATGCTGGTGCTTGCTGACTCTTTATGCTTCTGTGCACTTTACCATTGGTGCAGCAGGTGCAGTGGCATGGGGCCTAGGGCTATGAGGGGCCCGTTGACCCTGTAAATTACTGTATATTAGCAGCCCAACAACAGCCAAATTGGTGATTTCCTTTGCTTGCACCTGAGCTCATGGCATCCTGGTCTTTCCACAAACATGAATAAACCCGAGCTGGGCGTCACTGCTAGCGCTGATGGAGGGCTGTATGTTTTGGAAGGAGAGTCGATCTCTCAGGACCATGCTCAGATAAAATGATCATTATTACGAGTGACTGCGGTGCCGACGCCTGAGCGGCAGGAACCCTTCATCTACCTCTGCTTGGTTCATGCGGGGCTTCCTTCTGCCGAAAATAAGGTTCCCATATGTTTCATTTAACAACACAGTTTGCTTCCTAAATGCAGCGGCAAAGTTAGATTTTAGTGGGATGAACAGCGCATAGGATTATACCTGCAAGCGTTTTGGAAATACAAACAGACACCAACACGCATCAATCCTTTTAAGAATATCCACACCTTATATCCATTATACTCCACTCCACGGGTTGTATAGCATTCCGCATCATAGGGAGGGGACGCCTTCATAAAAGAAGGGTCGAGGACGTGTTGCATCTTAAAAGGCTTCAAGTCTGTGCTCTGCATGCTGCAGATGTCCGCAGTGGATGCCTTAACCATCTGCGCTACCTTACATGCTTACTAAGACACAGGAACAATGCTGTATGTGTGTCTATTGTAACTGAGGCTCAACAAACGTTTTGGTTTAGAGGATCGCCTAAACCTTTTTGTTTAGTAAAACAAGCACTTTCTTTCTGTTGCACTTTTCATTTCATGTTCACTGTGCTGCGGCTCACCATTACCAGTCCACCGAAAACAAAATGCAATTGAGAATTGGTTGCAGGTTGCAGGCTCCACTCATCCTCCACCGTTCCACAAGCAGGTAGTTTGGATCTTCCATTTATTTAAGGCAATTTCTGAAATATCAGAAATAGCTGTATAGTCCAGAAAAATGTTTCACACTCTCAGGGGATTCCTTTCTTTTCTTGTCCAACTCCTCTCTGCTGTTTTTTTTTTAATTCTTTTTTTTATTAACATTTTAAAGATCACACATGCACATTTGACCACCTTGTAGTCCCACTGCACAACATAGTTCTTGTATGATACAGAAAGTAGTACAAAGCATTCAGTGGAAAGTGGCGCTCTTCAGTATACCTTTCTGCTGCTGACAGTCATTCGATGGACCTCTCCCCACACATCTGCCCCAGAGGACCTGTCGTCCGTACATTCTTCAACTGCATATATTCGTTCGTCCTTTGCAGGGGTCTGATGTTACCGCAGCCCCATTCCATAGCCCACCATGCTGCACCCTGCAATCCTCTATTAGTATCCTGTGTCCAGCATCGCCCCTCTGCGTGCCCTTCCTCCTCGGCATTTTCGCCCTTGTCCACTAAGTATGCCTTATAGAGGGCCCAGTAGTCCCTAGGGCGGTTCTGCACAGACTGAAGCTCATTAGAAGTGTCCAACTACTCATTACAGTGTACCATCTCCGAGTGCCGATCCCCCAATTTTGGAGCTGGGACCCTTGCCCAGCGCATCGCTACTCTGCGCTTAGCTAATAGTAGTCCAATAGCTACTAGCTTCCTGACCGATTTTTCTAGGTCCTTATCATATCCCAATAAAGCTAGCATTGGTTCCATCTGTATAGTGAGGCTGTTCTAGCCGTCCATGCCTGGAAAACTCCCTCCCAAAATTGAAGTATCGCCGGAGAGTACCAAGCAGCATGTATAAACCCTTCTTCCTGCTCACTGCATCGCAGGCAGTTTGCAGATTCCCGTAGGCCATATCGGTACAATCTTTCCAGCGTATAATACACACGGTTTATGTACTTAAAGTTTATCAACTGGTGTCTCCATTTACAGATCCCTCCTTCATTCTAGCGCAGCAGGACTGCCATACCTTATCTTCTATGGGCCGACCCAAGTCTCTCGGCTAGTCCGATCTTGCTTCAATCACACTGGGTCTGCGCCTGCCTGTGCGTAAGCTTAGAGCACTCTTACTAACTTGTCTGGGGCTGCTTCTGTTTCAGGGCAGAACGTGCCGGCATATCTGGTGGCTCTTGCAAGTCTTGTCCTAATAGTTCTCTCAATTCATGGCAGTGATATCGAGTCAGAGCTGATGGCGGGTGATTTGCTCAGGGATATTCCTCCAATTCCCAACCATTACTTTGTCAAAAAGATCTGCCATCTTTGTTACCCCTTGCGTTTACAGGGCAGGTCTCATATTTGTTACCAGTACTAACGAGAGCCAGGTGCACCGCTCTAGTTTAACATGTGAGAATACAAGCGTGTGCCCCTTGTTTATCTCACAAGCTCCACCGTGCATGTGATGTAGTGTTCAGTAGATCAAAGACTCCAATTTGGCGGGTTGGAGCCACAAAGGTTACTGTGGGAGTGTGGGGGGGTGTGCGTCGTCTCTCTCCAAGCACTGATTAGGCAGATCGTGTGGGCCATGAATCCAGTAGTAGGTGAAGGAGCTTTGCACCACTTTATAGTACAATTCTAGGTCTGGCGCATTAAGACCCCCCATGTCATAAGGTAGAGTGAGGACCTCCCACCGAACCTTTGGCTGCTTTCCCGCCCATGCTAATTTTGTCAGAAAACTGCATAATGTGGCAAAAATTGCTTTAGGCAGGAGAATAGGTATGTTCAGAAACAGAAACCTAGGGAGGACTACCATTTCCATAAGAGCTATGCGCCCAATGAGAGAGAGTGGTCATTGGACCCAGCGGTTCACATCTTCTTCTAACATTTGTATTGCCTTACCGTAGTTCTCAAGTATGACTATTGCTGGATCTGTATGAATCTGTATTCCCAAATATCATACTGCTTCTGTCGTCTATCGCAAGGGGAATTCCAATACTGGTGGCGTTGTGGATGGGGTAAATGGAAAAATGATAGACTTATGCCAGTTAACCTTTAGCCCTGAAAGACCCCCAAATCGTACCACTTCTCTTAACATAGGCGTAAGATTCTTCCCTGGTTCCCGAACATACAGCAACATGTTGTCAGCGTATGCTGATATGACTAGTCTGTAGCTCAGGGATCGCGGCCCTCTGTGACCATGATATTCTCGGAGTGCGTACGTCAGGAGCTCCACTATGAAAGCGTATAGCAGGGGCGATAGGGGGCGGCCCTAACGATTGGCTCTTGTAATCGAACTTTGGGACGTGGTTATTGCACCAATACGAATACGTGCCACCAGATTGTTGTGCAGAGTCCTAACCAATTGTTGAAATACTCCTCCCACTCCAATTCGTCTCAAGTTTGTTCTCATGAAACGGTGTGTCTCCTGTATGACATGTATAACATTGAAATCCAATAAAAAGATTTGCTCTCATGAATACCCACTCGACTGAGTCAAACGCCTTTTCAGCGTCCAAAAAGACTGCGGCCGCTTCTGTTTTGGGATCCAGGAGCTGTAGTGCATCCAGCAGCGTCCTAAGATTAGTATACAGACTCCGACTCGGGACAAATCCTGACTGCTCTGGCCCCACCACCCCTGGTAAAATATCAATGCCAGCCTATTGGCAAGTACTGTAGCGTATATTTTCACGTCACCATTTAATAATGATAAAGGCCCACAGGAGAAGCACACATTTACCAGGTTTAGGTATTCCAAATATGAGGGCCTCACGCATCAAAGGTGGCATTATTCCGGTCAGTACCATTTATTCATAGAGTGTGACTAAGTGTGGTATCAGTATATCTTGATATGCTTTATAAAAAGCCACAGTTATGCCATCCATCCCCGACACTTTCCCTGATTGCATACCCTCCAGTGCTGCACGGATCTCCTCCGGGTCCAGATGCTCTCACATCATTTTAATGTGCTCCAAATAGTCATTTATGGCTGCTTCATCCGGGGTTATTCAAGACCTATATAACTCAGCATAGTATTTGCGAAATCTCTCGGCTATATGGTGCTGCTCATGTAGGGGTTTGTCACCTTCATCTAACTCTTACAACAGAGTCTCTACCTCTCTCCTAGGGTGCACCAATGCTCCTAGCACGGTCCCTGGGTGTTCCCCTTCTCCGTATGCTCTGGCTACCGCATACTGTCCCATATGCTGAAACTTCAGGGCTGCTATTTCATTGTACTCTTCTAGACTGACCTGGATGTACCTTAACATTTGTTTATCTCTGTTAGACCTGTCTGCATCTGGGGAGACTCTAACCAACATTATTTATTTTTGTCCCACTTAGCCTCCCAGAGTTTCTGTTTTTATTTTTTATATATGTCCACCAGGATTTTTCAGTGCTGTCAGGGGGCTAGGTGTTCCTTGGTTATGACGCCATTTTTCCCTCATAACCTGTGAGGCCTAGTTATGCCCCTTGAAAATCTAGGGACACCCAGAAACCTAAAATGGTGTCCACCAACTGCCATAACGGACACTACTGGAGAACAGGCCTATAGGCTAACATGAGGAACTTTCTAGAAGCATCCAGTGAATTCTGCAGGTCTCAGGCCACCCTATAAAAGGCCAGTGACCAGCAGCCATTTTGGAGGAGGAGTAGTAGTAGTCTCAGGAGTGACCAGTGAGGAGAGAGGCGACTTGTGGAGGAGGATTGCGCACCAGAGGTGACCAGATCGACCTGTGGGCCGGCTGTCGCGTGTTGGGAAGTGCCACCTTTCAGGCTGACCGAACCCCCCTGTCACACCAGCCATAAAGTGTGACCAGAGACTTTGTATTTAGTTTGAAGAACCGGGTCGTGTTGGGAGAAGACCCTCGTTATTGCAGCCAAGCGAAATCAGCTGTGGTGCATACCTGCTCAAAGCGCCGTCAGCCAAGCCTGTCCCACATGCGTTTGCAGGGACCATCTATCTGTGAGAAGATTGAAAGAAACGTCACTGGAAGTGAGGCGGAGCCCAGCTGATCGCCTGCGAGGCGTGTGTGGAGAGCACAGCTGATCGCCTGTGAAGCGGAGAAGGACTCCGTCGCGTCAGAAGAGGTGCGCCGAGCCGGAACCGGTAAGAAGCACCCAGCGCGTCGGAGGAGGCGGGCGCAAGGCGGAGTCAGGAAGGGCCGGCCACGTCACCAGAGGGGCGCCGCGGCAGAGTCCCAGTCAGCGGGAACATCGAAGGAGGCAGAAGCGCCGCATCGGACGCCTCGGTGGAGCGCCTCGGACTGGGGTAGGCTTCCCTGTCTCCTCACGCCCACGTCGACTGCTGGAAGACACCACCGACACCGCGTGAAGCAGGCAACGCCAGCTAGCTCGCCTTCAACCCAAAAGTAAGCCGGGAAGTGAGGGAGCGGGAGGCGGCTGTGCCGGCACTCGGTAACCCCGGTGACTGGAAAACAAACGTGGTTACGAAGCGCTGAGGCCTTCCAAATAGACCTTGGGGGAACTTGACTCCTGCCCGCTGATTTCAGACACGAACCGCTAGGTTCAAGTACTTGTGCCAGTGGTTGAGGGACTGGGCCAGAGAAATACATTAAAGTTTGGAACTCCCTGTCAGGATCTCTACAAGCCATTAAACCCTTGGAGTTAGATTCACTATCAGAGCGGTGTAGCCACTAAGTAAACAATAGAGGAAGCCTTATTAACACCTCTTGTCTCTTGTTTAGCTTTTTAGTTGGCTGTGACCTCTGAGAACAGCGCTGTTGGGGGTAAGAGACTGACGGGCTGGAACAGATCTCTGAGAACAGAAGGGTAATGAAATGTACATGCCAGGTCTGTAATGTAAATGTGTAACCTGTATAGTGAATATTCCTTGCGGTGATATCTGCTAGAAGAAGTAATTTTGTGGGAGTGATAATCATTTATTACAAGGGAACTGTACCTATGAATTAGTCTTCCTAGAGTGTGAAATATACTAAGTTTGGTGTAACATATGTGCGTTGTTGCTAAGCTAATTGTCAACCTATTTTGCATAAGAAACAGAGTCATATTATTTTTATAAAAGGTACTGGTATTTTTACCAAAATTGGTGTTGTGTCTTTTATTTTAGTGGTCAATCACTGAGTTACTGTGAGTGGGCCTTGTAAGCACTTAACCAACGCCTTGAGTTTAGCTGTGTCCACTACTGTGCCAGGCTACCCTATGTAGTCTAGGATCCCCTAGGTCTAACATAATTGGTGTTTCAGCGGTGGGATTGCGGATTTGTGCTTACACTCACTTAGTAGTAACGCAGTGCTTACCACGAGACTACACCTGGAGTTTTCTCCCTGCGGCCTTCCTAATCTGAATTTTGTTTTTTTCTAAATTTACTCCTGGTGGTGGGTGGAGGTGACCCTCAGAGTTTCCTATCCTTGTAACTTACTTCGGGGTGGCTGTCCACACTCTTCACTGTCAAGATGGAATTCGAAATGTCAGAGCTGGAGACCTATACTGTGGCACAGCTCAAGGATTTCTGTCAGGAAAGGGGAGTGTTCGTTAGGCGAGGGGCCAAAAGAGAAGAGCTCCGTACTAGTCTGCGAGCCTGGGTGGAAGCGCACACGGAGGGAACGGTAGAGGAGGAGGAATCGGACAGAGGTACTGTCATTGATAGGACTGCGGAATGTCCCCCGGGGGTGGGTGAGATGTCAATCAGCCCCAAGGCAACCTCAAGGGAGGGCAGCAGTGTATCATCAAGAGGGTTGTCAGAAACCGAGTTAGCTGACAGGAGAGAGGAAAGACTGTTAAGATGGGAAATAGCAAAGATGGAGTTGGAAGAAAGGAGGGAGGGGAGGAGGTTGGAACACGAGTTCAAGCTACGAGAGCTCGAATTCCAGGCCCCTAACATCACTCCAAATGGTGGCAGCGAAACCAAGGTGAACACCAGAGAACCCAGACCCTATTTACCCAAAGATGTCATGGCAACCTATGTACCAGGTGATGATATTGCAAAATGGCTAGCCGCCTATGAGGTCTCATTGAGGGCCCATGGGATCTTGGAGGCCCACTGGGGGGGTGGGTTATACAAATACATGCCACCTGCTGGCAGGGATACCTTATTGGCCCTGGAGCAGAGTGAGCAAACCTACTACCCTGCCATGAAGGTGGCGCTGATAAGGAAGTTTGGGCTAACCCCTGAGAAGTATAGGCAGAAGTTCCGGGGAAGCCACAAACTGGGCACGCAGAACTGGGTGGACTTTTTGGACTATGCCCGAAAGGCCTTAGAGGGTTGGGTGAAAGGCAGCGAGGTAGGGGACTATGAAGGTTTACATGACCTCATACTCAAGGAACACCTACTCGAGAAATGTCTTCCCGAGCTACGACAGCATCTGGTGGACAGCAAGCTGACCAGCCCCAGGAAGCTTGCTGAGGAGGCGGACATCTGGGTTAGTACCCGGGTGTCATCTAGGGGGACTGGAGGGGATTCCCAGAAGTCTGGACAGGGCGCCCCCCAGAAGAAAGAGGGCGGGGATAATAGGAGGGAGTTCTCAAAAGGTCCACAAAATACTTCACAAGGATGGGGCAGAGGATTCATCCCTAAGAGTAACCCCCCTCGCAACCCTAATCCTGGCCCAAGCCAGCAGCCAAGGGTTGTTCATTGTTTTGAGTGTGGTGGTGTGGGACACTATAAAGGAGATGTGAGATGCCCAAAAAGACCACCCCCTCCCACTGGAGGAAAAACCCCGGGAATAACTAGTGTAGTGCTCGGGGAGGAGATGCCTTTGGGTAATGGAGGGGAGCGGGCGGGTGTCACTTTAGTGTCCCTGGGAGATAAGGAGATGGTTCCAAAGACCCAACTGCCCTCTAATACTATTAAGTATGAGCAGTGGGTCACCATCAACGGCCGTAGAGGGGAGGCTCTGAGAGACACAGGAGCCAGTATGACTATGGTAAGGAGTCAGCTGGTGTCTCCCGAGCAGGTCATCCCAGATGTACTCCATCCCGCCGTGATGGCTGACGGCAGATTGGGCCACTACCCTGTGGCCGAGGTTCCCTTTGAATGGGGAGGGGTTGCAGGTCCACTTCGAGTTGCCGTAAGCCCTGCCGTGCCTGTTGACTGCCTGTTAGGGAATGATATGGAGCACAATGCTTGGAGGAGGGTGGAGTACCAGACTCACTCTGAGATGCTGGGACCCCCTGACTGGACTTGTGTCAGCACAAGGTCCGCGACTGCCCGAAGGGGGAGTTCACTTACGCTGGAGCCTGGAACAATGGCCCAGCCGGCTGCCAGAGAGGAGAAGGACAGGAGGCCGGAGGACCCTGCCTCGACATCTTCACCTCGTGAGACAGACGGGCCACCTGCGGAGGTGGATCTGGAGTCCACAGGGGAGAATGTTGCTTCCCTGGAGAACCTACCCATCCCTACTGAATGGCATGTGGAGGGAGGTCCTTTCCGGGAAGAGTTCTGCAAAGCTCAGAAGGAGTGTCCTACTCTCGAGGGGCTGCGGCAACAGGCCAAAGCCCAGGCAGCAGGGAACATTGTAGGGAGCTACCAGATTTACTGGGAGGATGGACTCCTCTACAGTGAGCCCAAGGCACCTGGACATGGTTCATCCAGGGCCTTGGTGGTCCCTCAATGCTTTAGAGCCTTTCTTTTGGAACTGGCTCATGAGATACCATTGGCAGGACACCTAGGACAGGACAAGACCTTTGCCCGGCTTGTCCCCCACTTCTACTGGCCTCGAATGAAAGTGGCGTCTGATACATATTGTCGGACGTGTGTGTCTTGCCAAGCCAGTGGGAAAACAGGGGTGAAGCTAAAAGCTCCCCTGGAACCACTACCTGTCGTTAGCACCCCCTTTGAGAGGGTGGGCATCGACATTGTAGGGCCATTGGATCCACCAACTTCAGCTGGTCACCGGTTCATCCTGGTTTTGGTGGATCATGCCACCCGGTACCCAGAGGCAATACCTCTGAGGACCATCACTGCGCCTGCAGTGGCAAGGGCCCTGATGGGGATCTTCACCCGAGTGGGTTTCCCCAAGGAGGTTGTGTCCGACAGGGGGACTAACTTCCTTTCAGCATACATGCGGGCTATGTGGAAGGAGTGCGGCGTTACCTATCGGTTTACCACTCCTTACCACCCACAAACCAATGGTCTTGTGGAAAGGTTTAACAAAACCTTGAAAGGTATGATAAGGAGTCTACCTGAGAGCCTGCGGAGGAAATGGGACGTCCTCCTACCCTGTCTCTTGTTTTCCTACAGGGAAGTGCCACAGAAGGGAGTGGGCTTCAGCCCCTTCGAACTTTTGTACGGGCACCCTGTACGGGGACCTCTCAGCCTGGTGAAAGCTGGATGGGAACAGACTCCCAGGAAGCTTCCCCAGGACGTGGTGAGCTACATGCTGGCCTTCCGGAGCCAAATGGCTAAGTTGTGGAAGCAAGCTTCAGACAACTTGGAGGCCAGCCAAGCAGTTATGAAGGAGTGGTATGACCACAACGCTCACCCGGTGGAACTGGAGCCTGGACAAAAAGTGTGGGTGATGGAACCTGGAGAGCTAAATGCCCTCCAGGACCGTTGGACAGGCCCCTTTGAGGTACTGGAGAAAAAGGGTAAATCCACCTACCTGGTGGATCTTAAGACCCCGAGGCAGCCCCACAGGGTGCTGCATGCCAATCGCCTCAAGCCACATCATGAGAGGCCCGAGGTTGTCTTAATGATGGTGACCGATGGAGCAGAGGAAGAGGAAAGCGAACCTCTCCCTGATCTTCTCTCGTCCCAAGAAAAGGATGGGTCGGTGGAGGGAGTGATTCTCTCGCCATCCCTGACTCCTGAACAGCAGAGTGATTGCCGCCAGATCCTGGAGCAATTTTCTTCTCTGTTCTCCCTTGTCCCGGGTAGGACCCACCTGTGTACCCATGACGTGGACACAGGAGACAGCCCACCTGTGAAGTCTAAGATCTACCGGCTGTCAGACAAGGTGAAGGCCAGCATCAAAAGTGAAGTCACCAAGATGCTGGAGCTAGGAGTGATTGAACCTTCTAGTAGCCCTTGGTCTAGCCCGGTGGTTTTTGTACCAAAAGCTGCCCCACCAGGCACCACACCCGAATTGAGATTCTGTGTGGACTACCGAGGCTTAAATTCAGTAACCAAGACTGATGCACATCCCATCCCATGGGCGGATGAGCTTATCGACCGGCTGGGAGCTGCCCAATACTTAAGTACCTTTGACCTAACTTCAGGGTACTGGCAGATTTCCCTTACCGAGGGGGCGAAGGAAAGGTCAGCCTTCTCTACACCTCAGGGACACTACCAATTTCGTGTGATGCCCTTTGGGCTCAAGAACGCCCCTGCCACTTTTCAGCGGCTGGTGAACAGGGTCCTTTCTGGTATGGAAGCTTTTTCTGCTGCTTACCTGGACGACATTGCTGTCTTCAGTAGCAGCTGGGAGGACCATTTGCAGCACTTGCAAGCTGTTCTTCATGCCCTGCAACAGGCTGGCTTGACAATCAAGGCCAGCAAGTGTCAGATTGGGCAGGGGTCGGTGGTGTACCTAGGCCACTTGGTGGGCAGAGGGTCGGTGCAGCCCCTCCAGGCAAAGATTGAGGCTATCTTAGCCTGGGAGCCCCCCAAGACTCAAACTGAGGTCCGAGCCTTCCTGGGCCTCACTGGATACTACCGTCGCTTCGTGAAGGGGTATGGCACCATCGTGGCACCCCTCACTGAACTTACTTCCAAGAAACAACCCCGACGGGTAGTCTGGACGGAGGCTTGCCAGCGAGCCTTCATGACCTTGAAGCAAGCATTGTGTTCCGCTCCCATTCTCAAGGCCCCTGATTTTGCTAGAGAATTCATTGTCCAAACAGATGCGTCAGAACATGGCATTGGGGCAGTGTTATCGCAGCTAAATGATGAGGGCTTGGATCAACCCGTGGTCTTCCTGTCTAGGAGACTACTCCCCCGGGAGAGGAGGTGGAGTACAATTGAGCGAGAAGTCTTTGCGGTGGTTTGGGCACTGAAGAAGCTGCGGCCATACTTGTTTGGCTCGCACTTCCTGGTTCAGACTGACCACCGCCCCCTTCGTTGGCTAATGCAAATGAAGGGGGAGAATCCCAAGTTGTTAAGATGGTCCATCTCCCTACAGGGAATGGACTTTAGGGTGGAACACCGGCCTGGATCGGACCATGCCAATGCAGACGGTCTATCCAGGTATTTCCGCCTTAGTGATGAGAACTCCCAAGGGATTGGGTAGCTCTCCCCACTTTCAGCTGGGGGGGACGCGTGTTAGACCTGTCTGCATCTGGGGAGACTCTAACCAACATTATTTATTTTTGTCCCCCTTAGCCTCCCAGAGTTTCTGTTTTTATTTTTTATATATGTCCACCAGGATTTTTCAGTGCTGTCAGGGGGCTAGGTGTTCCTTGGTTATGACGCCATTTTTCCCTCATAACCTGTGAGGCCTAGTTATGCCCCTTGAAAATCTAGGGACACCCAGAAACCTAAAATGGTGTCCACCAACTGCCATAACGGACACTACTGGAGAACAGGCCTATAGGCTAACATGAGGAACTTTCTAGAAGCATCCAGTGAATTCTGCAGGTCTCAGGCCACCCTATAAAAGGCCAGTGACCAGCAGCCATTTTGGAGGAGGAGTAGTAGTAGTCTCAGGAGTGACCAGTGAGGAGAGAGGCGACTTGTGGAGGAGGATTGCGCACCAGAGGTGACCAGATCGACCTGTGGGCCGGCTGTCGCGTGTTGGGAAGTGCCCCCTTTCAGGCTGACCGAACCCCCCTGTCACACCAGCCATAAAGTGTGACCAGAGACTTTGTATTTAGTTTGAAGAACCGGGTCGTGTTGGGAGAAGACCCTCGTTATTGCAGCCAAGCGAAATCAGCTGTGGTGCATACCTGCTCAAAGCGCCGTCAGCCAAGCCTGTCCCACATGCGTTTGCAGGGACCATCTATCTGTGAGAAGATTGAAAGAAACGTCACTGGAAGTGAGGTGGAGCCCAGCTGATCGCCTGCGAGGCGTGTGTGGAGAGCACAGCTCATCGCCTGTGAAGCGGAGAAGGACGCCGTCGCGTCAGAAGAGGTGCGCCGAGCCGGAACCGGTAAGAAGCACCCAGCGCGTCGGAGGAGGCGGGCGCAAGGCGGAGTCAGGAAGGGCCGGCCGCGTCACCAGAGGGGCGCCGCGGCGGAGTCCCAGTCAGCGGGAACATCGAAGGAGGCAGAAGCGCCGCATCGGACGCCTCGGTGGAGCGCCTCGGACTGGGGTAGGCTTCCCTGTCTCCTCACGCCCACGTCAACTGCTGGAAGACACCACCGACACCGCGTGAAGCAGGCAACGCCAGCTAGCTCGCCTTCAACCCAAAAGTAAGCCGGGAAGTGAGGGAGCGGGAGGCGGCTGTGCCGGCACTCGGTAACCCCGGTGACTGGAAAACAAACGTGGTTACGAAGCGCTGAGGCCTTCCAAATAGACCTTGGGGGAACTTGACTCCTGCCCGCTGATTTCAGACACGAACCGCTAGGTTCAAGTACTTGTGCCAGTGGTTGAGGGACTGGGCCAGAGAAATACATTAAAGTTTGGAACTCCCTGTCAGGATCTCTACAAGCCATTAAACCCCTGGAGTTAGATTCACTATCAGAGCGGTGTAGCCACTAAGTAAACAATAGAGGAAGCCTTATTAACACCTCTTGTCTCCTGTTTAGCTTTTTAGTTGGCTGTGACCTCTGAGAACAGCGCTGTTGGGGGTAAGAGACTGACGGGCTGGAACAGATCTCTGAGAACAGAAGGGTAATGAAATGTACATGCCAGGTCTGTAATGTAAATGTGTAACCTGTATAGTGAATATTCCTTGCGGTGATATCTGCTAGAAGAAGTAATTTTGTGGGAGTGATAATCATTTATTACAAGGGAACTGTACCTATGAATTAGTCTGCCTAGAGTGTGAAATATACTAAGGTTGGTGTAACATATGTGCGTTGTTGCTAAGCTAATTGTCAACCTATTTTGCATAAGAAACAGAGTCATATTATTTTTATAAAAGGTACTGGTATTTTTCCAAAATTGGTGTTGTGTCTTTTATTTTAGTGGTCAATCACTGAGTTACTGTGAGTGGGCCTTGTAAGCACTTAACCAACGCCTTGAGTTTAGCTGTGTCCACTACTGTGCCAGGCTACCCTATGTAGTCTAGGATCCCCTAGGTCTAACAATCTCCCAACCATTGATGTTTCGTTTCTAGCTCTGATATTTCTTTTTCTAGGAGTGTTCACCTACTCCGGAGGGATTTCAGTACCCCCGAGTGCTTGGATATAACCATTACCCCGATATAGACTTTAAATGTTTCCCAGACCGTAGCAAATATATCCACTGAGCCTACATTGCCTGAGAATAACTCTCACTTATTAGCTGGCTCAATTCCACTTTAAAGGCGGAGTCTAGGAGAGAGTACGGTGGGAATCGCCAAGAAAAGGCAGAGGTCTGGCATTGTCAGAGCTCCATGGTCAATATCACTGGCGAGTGATCCGAATATGTACGGGGGGAGGTTCACGTTGGGTAACCCTAGGCACTAGGCTCTTAAAGATTAACCAATAATCTATCCCAGTGGGTATGCCATGTACGGTGGAATAGTGCATATACCCGCCCCCGTATTTGAGCAATGTCTCCATATATCCACCATTCCCAAACAGTCCATTATATCTGTGAAGGCTTTTGCAGCCGCTGCCGGTCTGCGGGCCGGGTCCATTGATCTATCCTTAGCAGAGTCCAGGAAGCAATTAAAGTCGCTCCTCCAAATCTGAGGCAAGCCATCGTCCTGGTGCAGGTAGGTAGGTCATCATAGTTAGGACCGTAGAGTCCAACCAACAGGACTACTACATCTTCCTTATAACAACGGTCCACCACAAATCTACCGATTGGGTCAATGTGTACATTTTTTATCCTCACACCTGCCTATTTGTCATCCCAGATAAGGATCCCTCTAGGATGTGAGGTAAATACTGATGCAACAAATTGATATGTTGTCGTTTCGCCCCCTTTCTCATTGGCTCAAAGTCTGGTTGAGCAAGGGTATCACCCTAAATAGAGAGATCCTAAGGGATTGTATGGCTCTGGACCATTTCCACTACATTCCTTGGTTAAAATACATCCAGGATGGATATAGGACTCTTGGTAGGGTGGATCTCTATAGTAATCCGAATTCAAAGAAAGAAAAGATCTTCTTTGGGCCAAGGAGACTTTTTTTAGACAGCGGCTGGTGAACAGGGAAGAGCGTGAGTTAATGAAGTCCAGTGTACATAAATATATTATTCTTAAGACGTACCCACAATAGAACCGTACCTCCTAGGGCTTCCCAAAATGCATGACCGTTTTTTATTAACCGCGGCGGTAATTCAGCCGTGGTGCGGCGGTGTAGCACAGTGGGCGGTGCAACGTCGGCCAACGGACATGCGCAGCACTACGAAGATAGTGCGCTCGACGGCCGTTGGCCGATGCCAGCAGCAAAGGGGTTAACAAGATTACGTTTTGATTTATTTCACCTTCTCCTCGCCCACCCGCGGGGCAGTAGAAAAGGCAAGACTCTGTTGCCATGTGGTTGCGATGGCAAATCCCCTCAGGATATGACTCATTTTTTAAAGTTTTGTAGTTATTATGAGGTGCAGAGGGAGATGTTTGTAATCCCCATTTTAAAACTAGCAAACTTTACCCAAGTGTTGCCCTGCGTTTACCTTTTTAGCCATGCTTTCGGGGTCCACTTTATGGCACGTTCTTAGCTTTTTAAAGGTTACAGTTAGGCTTAGATCTAGCTGCGACTAAATTTCAAGTATGATGTAGTCCTGAAAGTGGGAGCATTCTTGATTTTATATATGATGGAGATACATTTTTATGTCCTTTTTAGGTTTCGACCTGGCGAAAAGCTGCGCAAGCAGCGATTCGCGCAGGCGAAAACTTTTGTATGGAGCTTTCTCCCGCCTCTGTCTTTCATTGGCTAGCTCCATAAATGGAGGCTAGCTATTGGAAGATAGATCTGTCCGTCATAGCCGGAGCAGATTCGTGGGCGTTACCGAGATTTTTACTCATCCCGCCCATTTTCGTGCGTCATGCGGCGGTGGGCGTTTACTTTTTTTTTTTTGGTGGCCTGCGCTTTTGGTTTCCATTTCCCCCGACTGCCGCCGGAAGAAGTCCTCGGGTGAGTGCTTGCTGTCCTGCACACCCACCCCCCGCCGCACCCACGCTCCCCGGGCTTGCTCCGTGCCCCCCGGCAAGGGGCAGAATAATTTTTTTTCTCTCCTCTGCAGGGTATACGATGGACGGCGGAGCTACAGGCTGCAGATGAGGCGATCAGCGGGTGTGTCCTGGAAGGAATGGAGCCCGCCATCAGGCGCAGCAGAAGTGTTTGCAAGGAGCTCGGTTAGGAACTTGAACGCCAGGCCCTCGAAGGTGGACTCCTCCAGGAGGGGGGCTGATGGCACGGTGAGCGCCTGCCGTGTTTTCCCCTGTAAGGGGTGCTGGGCATATATTGCGGTCTTGTCGGCGGGGCGGCTAAGTCAGAGTTCCAGGGGATGCTTTAATAAGTGCCAGACTAATGCACATAACCAATGGGGTCAGTGTTTTTATTCTAAACTACCTTTGGGGTGTCTAAAATAAGCACCTTTTCAAACACCACTACTCGTTGCTTTAACCCATTCCTATGAACTAGTCAGCACATTACACCACATGGTGTTTAACCCACTCCTACGGACAGGTCAGCGCGTTACACCACGTGGTGTTTAACCCACTCCTATGGAGACTGGTCAGCGTTTTACACTACATGGTGTTTGGGGTGCAGCAGCCTCGTGCAAGAGGAAAAGTCGTTCTTTTAAGTTGACCAATCGGCAGGGAAATGCAGACCGGAAGTCGTCAGTGGTGCCAGGGAACAGTATTTAATTTAAAATATATCTGCTTGGATTCCGGTACATTTGAACCTGTTTTGCGTAGAAAAGAATGTGTGAATGTCATTGAAACTGCATGGATGGAATGGTTTGTGACTGATTTGATTAAAGGAACTGATAGTGTTTTGGTGTGAAATACAGAGTGAGAGTGCAGCCGTCTCCACATGATGGGGCATGTTTTACGTTCGTATATTAGCTTGTTTGCCGCAAAGCTCCTTTGAACATATGGTACTCCGTGGTATTAGATCACAGCACGTGCTTCAGCCTGCGAAAGAGGGCGCTCGGCACCTCTGGTTTCCTATTTCTGTCGAAATTAAAGGTGTGTAGGCGGGAAGGATTCTACTCGGGGCTGAAATATAGATAATGGCGCTGCATGAAGCACTGCATGCGGTCCTAACGCACATTAGGACAGATGTCGGCAAACCTTCTCTGCAAGTGTGTCCAAACATTTAGTGTAAACAGTTTCTCAGAATAGGGTTACACTGTCAAAAATCTGCTGATACTGCAGGCACCTCCCGGTCACTCTGAGAGGGGCCCCGGGACCCTCGCAGGCCCTCTGAGGCAGGCGGTGTGTCCCCAGTATCAATAGACTGCTGGTGTGTGTGTGTCCCTTATGGTGTCATCTCAGCTGAGACTGCAGACACCTCCCGCGCATTCTGAGAGGGGCCCCGGGGCCCTCTGCAGCAGGCTGTGTGTCCGCAGTCTCAATAGACTGCTGGTGTGTGTCTCTCTTATTCTTCTCTTTGCTTCTCTCTTCCTCCATCATTCGACCCCCTCCACATTTCTCTCACCAGTGTTTTTTTCGCCGGTTCTTTCCTTCCCTCGTCCATTCCATTGCCCTCCCGATGTTGCTGTCTCACTTTGCCCCTTTCTCTCTCTCCCTGCTTTGCCCTCTTCTCTTTTCTGTGCCTCGCCCTCGTTTCTCTGCTCCCCGTCTCCCTGCCTGTCGCCCTCCGTAACGTGCCTCTCCCTCCTCATGCCTCACTCTTACCCTCTTCACTGCCCTCTCCCCCTCTACTCTCTGTGCCCCCCCCCCGCAGACACCCCTTGTTTTCCGCTCTCACTGCCTGTTTACTGCCTCTCGCTTTCTCGGTCTTCCCCTGCCCTGTTCTCTGCCTCTCCCTGACTCTTTTCTCTGCCTCTCCAAACTGTCCCCTGTGCACCCTCTGCCTATTTCTCTCTTTCCACTCCACCTCACGTCCATCTCTTTCTTTAAATCCAGTTTTGTCTGAGTTTCCTCCAGTCTCCCCTTTGAATTTAATGACCCATAAATGCCTACTTTCTCTGCCTTTCCCGTTCTCTCCCCTCCTTGCTGTCCTTTCTTCCTCTGCCCCCTCGTCTGTTTCTTCCTCCCCGGCCTTCTTCACTGTTTCTCTCCCTCTCCGTGCCTCTCTGTGCCTCTCCCTCTCTCCGTGCCTCTCTGCACCTCTCCCTCGCTGTGCCTTCCCTCTCTTTGCCTCTCTCTGTCCAGGCCTTCTCCCTTGCCCCATTCCCGGAGTGCTACGGACTGCAGAGTGACTGCAGAGATTAAGCTAATGGCAATGTAAATGACAATGCCATTTATTTATCTGTTTTCAAAACCAACACATAAATACAAATTTTGTCATTTACAATGCCAATAGCTCTAACTTTTCCAAAGGCGAAACCATTGCATTGTAAATGCTTTTTTTTCATGTACTTTATAATGAATTAAAACTATTTATTCAATGATATTCATGGACGGGATCCGTCCGCTACAATCTAACTTGGACGTTTATGTTTTTTATACAAAAGCTGAGTAAAGTACTTTGATTGATTGATTGACCTGGCAATCTACGTTGCGTCAATTCATCACGATTGGGGGCCTGGTGCGTCTCCTGTAATATTGCTCCATCTACACTGTAGCGTTTGAGATATTCTATCGCCTTCCGTATTCTCTTACGGTCATTCAACCCTCTAACATTCCATGTAAGGAGTCTAATCTGCGGCTTTGTGTGTGGATCAAGTGCAGTTACGAGTAGCCAAATTGTCAACATACACACTTCTACCTAACAAAACAAATTAGACAATACCAATCCCGTTATGGATCTCATCCACCCTATACATTCACAAACTTTGCATTCAGTCTGAATGCGCCATTGGCAGGCACTGTGAGAAACCTGTAGAGCCTTCAGTCTCCGGACTCAATCGTGCCCATCATAAACACCCAACCACAGTCTGAGCTCACCCAGACCTGAGGGGGACGACCTCACAATTTGTAATACATTAGAGTCATATGTTGTATGACAATAAAGACACAGAAACACATCATCTGAAAAAACGATTTTCTCTTAGGAAATGCAAGATGGATGAAAGCATGTGAAATGTGAACGGGGACTGCTCTGCTGACCTAGGGGACGTTAAGGTTTTTACAACATCTTTGAGAAATGAAGTTAAGAGCATAAACATGAAGTTTTAAAGCCCAAGTGGGTCAAAGGTGTAAAGAGACTGCAGAGGCTCATGGGGTTGTCCAGGCCAGCAGTGGTATGAGAGCGGCCAGCGCTAATAATGAAGGGGAATGGAGTGGGATCGTATAAGAGGTGTGACAATATCAGGAGAGTTTAGGGAGTGTTAGTGAAATTAAATTTAATTTAATTGGTATAAACCTCTTCCGAGATCCAGAATATGTTAAAATAGTTTATACATATTTCCAATTCCATAGTACCACGATATATCACGAAATACATTATATACAAAAGAGATTATTCTTCTTAATTTAAACATCTCTAAAATAGCGGGAGAAACACTTTCAACTAATTAAACTTTGTGACATACAAATTCATCTGGTGGGGGTCTTATAAGCTCAGGCCGATCCATTGTTCTAAAAATATTATAATTTGTGCAAATCGGTTTTAAGAATTGATTGCGGGCATCGGCCAAGCTGCTATTTGGACAGACAAATAGGACATGTACCAAATCTTGGATTTCTCCTCTACACAAATCACATTGGCTGGTTTTTATCAAAATTACTGCCCCATTTTTTGTTATATCTTTTAGTGGTAATGTCCTCAGTCTTAGCATCAGGATGCAACGCCTAACCTTATGGTCCAGTGTAAAACTCAAATATTTTGGGATCTCTTTATACTCCACCCTGGCTAGTGATCGCTTATAATGCGATAACTGTTGACAATAAAGTTTATCCATTTCATATCTCAAGCTCCAAGTAGATTTTTTCTGAAAAAACTTTAGAAAAAGATTCTTTGAGCACTGGGAGTGCTCCAAATCAATCTCTAAATGTCCTTTAAATATATTTATTCCTGGCCCAGCCTTAAAGTTTCTTGACATATAATTGCTCTCAACGTATCTTCAGGTGCATGCAATATGTTATAAGCCCACCTGACAAGGTTTGCCAAGGCTCTTGTATATGCACTCACTACCCCTAATTCCAGTCGGAGTACGTGAACAGGAGTGGCTTGACTTGTAGTAGTAAGCATACGTAAGAGTTTTCCATCCTTGAGATTTAAAAAAAAAACAAAAGATTTTATAGAAATATATTCTAAACCATATATTAAAATAGGGATAATCTTTGTTCGATAAATTTCCAAGAGGGCTGAAAAATGTTGCCTCCCAGTAGATGAATACAACTTTTTTATAGCACTTGCATGGTTACTATTTTGAATTCAGTTCATTGACAATGTAAGGCAGTTCCATTAGACTGGGAGAAAACTCTCCCTAAATAAATGTAAGTAGATTAAACTGTACTATTTTTTTTGAAGATATTTATTCTTGATCAAAATTTCTCGGAGTGTGTGGCTCGGATCGTCAAGATGGCGGTCGCATTCTGAGAGTGCTCCGGACCCCTATGTCATCCGCTCCGAGGATCCGCCACCATCGGCTGCTGTCCTCCCCTTCCAGCGGAGATACCCATCTAACCGCAGCCAGGAGTGGATGTTGGCATGGAGCAGACCCAAGAAACGCGAGGTGCAGCAGTCGGATCTGCCCCGGGCCTCCCGACTGCACCCTTGACAAAATGGCAGCTGGCACTCACCACACCAAATCATAAAGGCCAGAGATCACCCTTCCGCCTCACAGCGATGTAGATGTGGCCCAACACATTCCTGAGGCCCCCGCATCAAACATAAGCAGCAATCGGAGGCCCCGGGAGTACCTGGGACAAAACTACACAGCGATTAAGTCCTCCGACCCGCGAGGTGGGCCCAGAAGCGCACTCTGCCCCGCGGAGATGCCCGTGTCCTGGTCCTGGCCTGGTGCGACGCAGGAGCCCCTCACCCGGAGCCACCTCTCTTACGGACTTGTGAGTGATGGTGCCCTACACACATTCCGGAGCAGGGGCCCTCCTGGCCGGAGCCTGTCACGACTGGAGCGATCACATCTGAGGATCCGTATAGACCACCTGCCTCCAAGCCCTTGGTGCCCGATCATGCGCCGGAGAAGACCCTGAGGGAGATTGGGACTGAAGACTTACCCACCCGCACCTAATGAAGGCCAAGGATCGGCTGCGGTGGTAGCGCAGTGGGGCCTCAGACCGTCGAATCTCCTTGGGACTCCTCGGCTGCTGCCGGCTCCTGCTCTGGGAAGCTCGGATCCTGTTGGGAGCCCCTCTTCCTTGACTGGGGGGCCTCCCGGGAGGGGGCACACGCCCTGGGCCTGAAGGGCTTCGACACCGCCAGAGGAGTCAGCCTCGTCATCCTATTGTGCAGCGACGCAGGATGACACCTGACTGCCTCCAGGTAAGGGAGATCGACTGCTAGCTCATTCAGCTGTGGTCCTCTGTCCCCCCTCCCTTCCCTATTGAGCAACAGGGCCAGAGCCCCCCCCCCCCCACCTCCCAAGATTCCTCATTCTGGTGTCCTCACCTGGCTAATGCTCACTATCTCCTCCATTAATCCAACCGGAAAACCCCAACCCAACTCTGGATGCCCGAGGGGAACAGAGTACATCCCTTCTGCGCCCTACAGGCTGTGGACCTTAACCCTTACTCCCGCATCCTACAGGCAGCAGTCACCAAGCAGAGCAGACTGGGGGGCGAACCCCTGACTTGGCCCTGGGAGCACATGGTTTCCAGCAACAGCATCCTGTGCCGGGTGTGCAGCTGTCACCAGACTGATCTGGACTGCTCTGACTGCCGGCGGTGGGGGAGGCATGGGGGGCTGAGTGGGGAAGGCCCGACATTGAGTGAAATTGGTCCAATTCCCCCCCCACCACCACCCAGGCGATGCCCATCGGGCCCGGCCACTGGAGGCTCAGCCCGGAAGAGAAATGCACACTACGACGACGGCGGCAGCCCCTAGCACGAGCTCTTCCAGGACCTTGTCTTTCCCCAGCCAACCCAATCAGCCCTGCACTTCAAGTATCAGAGAATCTAGTGAAACTTCGGGCTGAAGTGGCCATATCCCAAGGACTTGCCTACCCCCATCCTTATTGTGGCTCTGAGGCATCGACGGTGGGAACCCGCTCTGCCTGACGTTGGGACCTACCTCAGCACCGCCAATCGGCCCCACCTGGGCGATATCGGGATCCCCCCTCCGCCCGAAAGACCAGCAAGGACTCACATGAACCCACAAGATGTCTGGACAAAACCAACCACGGGAATCACTGTAAAGACCGCCCGACTCTAAGCAGCCTCAACAATATCCATTGCCTGCCCTTCTTTTCCGTGAACCATGGGGAAAGACTGCGGTCCAAAACCTTCTGCAACGCAGACCAAAATCGACCAATACACTGGCAACGATGCTAGTCCCCTGTCCGGGACCGCCGAGAGGCCCGCTCCGGTAGGATACGACCTTAATACGATCCTGCAAGCCATTAGCGCCTCCCAGGCCTCGGTTGGCAATAATATCGGGGAGGTCCAGGTGGATAAAGTCCTGCTCCGACAGCACGACTGGGTCACCGCAATGAGACAGCCCGCATTACTGAAACTGAATCCCGCATCTCCTCGGTTGAAGACTACGCCCAGAGACTGAAAGAACAGATGACCCAACTACAAACCGAAGCCAAGGAACTACATAAACGGGCTGAGAACAGATCTGGATGCAACAATCTGCGCCTGGTGGGATTTCCAGAGGGCTAAGAACAAGGCCCTGTGGAGTCCTTTGTTCAGCAATGGATCACCTCATGGATGCCCAAAGACGCTTTATCATCTTAGTTTGCAGTACAACGGGCCCACAGCTCCCTGGCATCAAACCCCTCCAGGTGCCCTGCACTGGCCCATCATTGCGAGGATCCTCAATTTCAGAGCCAGTGACTCAATCTTACGACAGGCCCGCATTCAGAAAACCCTATCCTACCAAAACCATACTATTATGATATTCCCAGACTACATAAGGGAGGTCCAGACCCAAAGACGTTTGTACATGGAAGTCAAGCAAAAGTTGTGCACTCTTAACCTACAATATAAATGGCTCATCCCGGCTTGGCTACGCATTGTCTTTCAGGATAATACATATTTCTTTGACACCCTGGAATTGGCTTGGACCTGGCTGACCGAAGAAAGCCCTCTCAGACTCAGAGCCGTGAACCTGCCCTCAAATGCCCGAGTCACCTCCACTACCACCCCTACTCGGAGAGGGAGGCGTATGTTATGTTACGTTAAATGGCTTCTTGCAGGTCTACCCAGTATCTGTCCATTCTTCTTCTATTTTCTTTCATGCAGAGCCTTTTTAGGTCTCGCTAGACGAAGCAAAAGCGAAGCTTTTGCTGTCTATGCGAGACAACTTATGTAGTTACTTTTGGGGGAATGTGGACAGCAGACTGTCACAAGCTTTTTCTGGCCGAGATTTGACCTCGTGGGCGCGCACGCCCAGCACGGCGCCGTGCACGTCCCCTGGCACAGATTCCCTGAACACACACATGCACACTCAGGCAGGAAGGCACACACACGCGCACCCCCCTACTTCCCCGCACTCACCGGCACCCCCCGCCACACACACACAGGAGCGCACCTACACACACACATACAGACACACATACAGAGCCTCCCCCACCCCCCCGTCGCCGCCGCATACATCGAAGCGCTCATACACCCCCGCCCCCCCCCCCGCCGCCGCCGCCGCATACATAGAAGAGCCCCCCCCCCGCCGCATACATAGAAGAGCCCCCCCCCCCCCCCGGCCGCATACATGTTTCGCTGTCGGAGCTAGTTTTGCTGGGAGGAGGGGGAAGGAGCCAGGTGCTGGTCCCGCGTTGGCACACTTGTTTTCATTCGCGGCCGATGAGAGGCGGGCCGCTTTGAACTACAAAATGACGTGACCAACGTAACGTTTGTAGTTCAACGCGGCCCATTCCTCAGTCGCGCCACAAAAAACAAGCATTTACAATGCAACGGTTTCGCCTTTGTAAAAGTTAGAGCTATTGGCATTGTAAATGACAAATTTTTCATTTATGTGTTGTTTTTGAAAACCGATAAATAAATGGCATTGTCATTTACAATGCCAATAGCTTAATGTCTCGCAAGACCCTAGACGTACAGTGCACAATATTATCTCTGCATCGCTGATCAGCCAAAGGTTCGCGTAATATCACTAACTGCAGTCAGAAGTTCACATTTGTTAAATTTCACTTCATGTCATTTAATTTCATTTTTCCACCCTGCCTTTGAATAAAACATTAGTTTGAGTCTATCAAGTAACTGATTATCGTTTATTTTTCATTACGCTTCACAAACTCATGCACAATCCCTGGAGAACGGGTTGTAGCAGCAAAAAGACGATGGGACCCGATTTTCTAGCAAGAGGCTCAGTGGGTTGAGAGCGCGCGCTATGGAGGTCAGTGTGCAATATCGGAGCACAGAATCGTGGCCCAGTAGGGCCAACGCCGCTATTCATCCTTCTAAGGGTTGAAGAAAGGAATACCACAGCCGATATAAAATATCTATAATTTAGTATCATCCTGGCATTTCTGCTAGAAGCAAAACCTTCATACATAGAGGAAGTTTGGTTTATTGAAAAAGTAAAATCCTTTCCACTGAACACTCATACTCCAAACTTGCATACATCTACTTTCCTGGTTAATTCCTCCCTTGATGCTTCCAGAAGGTGTACTGTTTTTGCCAGGGATGTTTTGTTGCTCAACGTACCAGAAAAAGAAATGATTGGCCCGTGACTAGTCTGGTTGCAGCACCCAGGGATGAACGGATATCACTGGGAAACGAGCCAGCAGGCTCCAATTCACAGGCTGGATGTTTCGCAATTCACCACATGTGAAGCACATCACTTTCCAATTAACTTAATTAATATAAACAAATACGGACCCGAATTGCAGCTCTGAGAGGAAGCGCGGCGCGCGGGCAGCTAAATGAGTACACTGCTTTGCTGTTCTGCTATTTAAATTTTCAGATTACAGACTACACATCCGGCTCTGAAGTGGACAAATAGGACTCCCGTCTCTCTACAGTAGCTGCGCTGCTGCAATGCTCCACTGTTAACTAAATAGTACATTGAGGTTGTTTTGACGAGCGCTTGTTTATAGATCTGAGAAAAAACGGTAAATACTAATTTTAGTACACATTTTTTAAACCAAGTTTCGTTATTACACAAACATGCCAATCGCAGAAATGTATATTCTTCATGGCGGAACTTGCGGGTTACAACCACATTTTCAAGATGGTAATTTTTTTTGCGCTGTGCATTGGACTTCCCTGGGTTCCCTTTCCATGTTATCACAGCCAGCATCTTTCATTTTGGCAGTGGTGCCAGTATGTCTTCAAGATACCGAGTTTATTATAAGACCAGATTGATGGCTTCACCAGCTATGGTCACCTTCGGTCAGTCAGTTTTTATATGATCTGATTCTGTAGCGATCAACCTATATGAGCATCCCGAGACATTTTGACTGACCTTATGATGGCCACCACCAAATAGAAACCACATAAGCCCCGCAGGCAAGGTTACTTATAAAACACGTTTGTATAAAGCACATGACGGAGAGTATCAGACCCATTCCCTCCTATTTCCAAACGTCATCGCTGACAAGTACATTTTTTTAAATAACGAAAATAAACATCACCATCTAGCCTCTATGAATGCTTTCTGGGACAAGAACGCAAGCGTGATATGCGCCTACAAATATGACAACACGTAAAAAGGTAAGGGAGGTAGGGCTTGTCTCAGTTGTGTACTACGCCTTCTCGGAGAGACCAACGCGAGGCGCAGGTACCCTTCTCACACGTTTCCCTTTTAAAGTTCACCTTTCTCTCGGGTGGACGTGCAGCGTGCGGCCGCGCGCACAGCTTCGGAGTGCAGGGTGCATTTGTGTCCCAGAGGCCTGCACTGATTGTGCTCCCCAGATGTGCACAGATGTAAACCATTTAATTTGGCAGGAAAAGGCTCCTACTTGAGCAAGGCTTGCACGTCTTGCATTGCAACGGACTTCGTTGATAAAGCACCTAGGAGCTAGTGCCTGGCGCCCCAGATGTGCACAGTTGTAACACTGGAGAATAGCTTGCATGTCTTGCATTGCAACGGGCTTCGGTGACAATGCGCCTAGAAGCTAGTGCCTGGCGCCCCAGATGTGCACAGTTGTAACACTGGAGAATAGCTTGCACGTCTTGCATTGCAACGTACTTCGGTGATAAAGCACCTAAGAGCTAGTGCCTGGCGCCCCAGATGTGCACAGTTGTAACACTGGAGAATAGCTTGCATGTCTTGCATTGCAACGGGCTTCGGTGATAAAGCACCTAGGAGCTAGTGCCTGGCGCCCCAGATGTGCACAGTTGTAACACTGGAGAATAGCTTGCACGTCTTGCATTGCAACGTACTTCGGTGATAAAGCACCTAGGAGCTAGTGCCTGGCGCCCCAGATGTGCACAGTTGTAACACTGGAGAATAGCTTGCACGTCTTGCATTGCAACGGGCTTCGGTGATAAAGCACCTAGGAGCTAGTGCCTGGCGCCCCAGATGTGCACAGTTGTAACACTGGAGAATAGCTTGCACGTCTTGCATTGCAACGTACTTCGGTGATAAAGCACCTAGGAGCTAGTGCCTGGCGCCCCAGATGTGCACAGTTGTAACACTGGAGAATAGCTTTCACGTCTTGCATTGCAACGTACTTCGGTGATAAAGCACCTAGGAGCTAGTGCCTGGCGCCCCAGATGTGCACAGTTGTAACACTGGAGAATAGCTTGCACGTCTTGCATTGCAACGTACTTCGGTGATAAAGCACCTAGGAGCTAGTGCCTGGCGCCCCAGATGTGCACAGTTGTAACACTGGAGAATAGCTTGCACGTCTTGCATTGCAACGTACTTCGGTGATAAAGCACCTAGGAGCTAGTGCCTGGCGCCCCAGATGTGCACAGTTGTAACACTGGAGAATAGCTTGCACGTCTTGCATTGCAACGTACTTCGGTGATAAAGCACCTAGGAGCTAGTGCCTGGCGCCCCAGATGTGCACAGTTGTAACACTGGAGAATAGCTTGCACGTCTTGCATTGCAACGTACTTCGGTGATAAAGAACCTAGGAGCTAGTGCCTGGCGCCCCAGATGTGCACAGTTGTAACACTGGAGAATAGCTTGCAGGTCTTGCATTGCAACGTACTTCGGTGATAAAGCACCTAGGAGCTAGTGCCTGGCGCCCCAGATGTGCACAGTTGTAACACTGGAGAATAGCTTGCATGTCTTGCATTGCAACGGGCTTCGGTGATAAAGCGCCTGGCTTGTACATGCGCTTTCAGCAACTGCATTAACACATTTTAAAGTAATACATGCCTTGGCATTGGGCAGCTGTGCACAGCTGGTCAATTTTCTCGTATCTTTATTTTGTAAAGGGGGTGCGTGCTTTGCAATTCGGATGTCTTGCAATGCGGGATTGCACAGCGTCACAGCTCTGAAATGGCTAATTTTCACAATTTCATGAAGAAGTTGCCTTGTGGTGTACACACGTGTGCCCCGTTGGCACCGAGGCTCTGATGCTTTCGGGCATGCGTTAACACTTCCCTCAAGTGATACAGGGTGGGGGGGGGAGTCACTTTCAGACTAAAGATACGAGCAGCAGAGCAGCTCTGGCCGTGAAGAGTTAAGTTATCTTACCTACCCCTCTCCAGTGCGCGCTGCAGAAAATCGAGTCATAGACGTCAATATGGTATTTGAAGAAACATTGTGAACTGAAAGATCTCTGTTGAAATCTGTAAACTACCTGCAGTGACAGGCTCAAACCGCACCACAACTCAGCATTTCATCCTGCCGACGTCTATCCATTGAGGTTTGGGCAATAGTAACTAGTCAGGGAGGACTGACTGTGTACCGATCTAGACGGACTGTGCCAATAGGGAAGAGACATGGATCTTTCTGCCAAGCAGTGAGACTCGTGAGAGTTCAGGAAGACAGAGCTCTGGACTAACGGCCTACCCGAGAGGCTCAGGTGAAATCAGGGCTAACGAGTCTGCGCCGATATCCCAGGAGCCCCCACCTCCTGTGAGGTCACGGAGACTTTATAACACGTAGTTCACGATCAGACCCCTGCTGCTTTTATGCCTCTGTGCATCCGCCCCCATGTGGGGTGGTTTAGTTCCTCGTGACGGAATGCCATCTTCACAATTGCCATGCTCTTATGCTAGAGAGGAGACACGCCGTCCCTGAAGCCTCAAGGGAGGTATCACTTATCACATCCTAGAACACAATACACTCAGGTGAGACAGTGTCGGGCAGGCCTGTGTGGGAATCCGGCCGGAGGGCTGATCTGACATGACAGTGTGTGGGCCACTTTTTGGGCTTGTTTTATGGTCTGTGATTCAATTTTAATGTGGGTTTCCCTATTACCACCAACCTTTCCTGCAGCAAGCACAGACACATGCAGTCTTCCACACCTTGCAAAACACCTGGGCAGCGTGTATTTACAAGTTCCAAACTGCCCTGAATTTTCAAATGTGAGCCAATTTTGTAAACTACGTGCTAATAGAGGCCACTTTTATTCTGGGACCCGGTCCAATTTTTCTGCCTCTGTCCTACCGTGGTGTCAAGCTGCTCCTGTATGCAAACATATCGATTCTCCGTGGGAGGCGCAGTTCTCGACTTAAAAGTACGTCTGTGTACAAACTGCAGATCAAAGGCTAGGACCCCCAAGGCGATGCTCCGCCCCTTCTTAGGTAGATACAATGTGCTCAATCGAGATCAGTGACACATACACTTGTTAGTGCTGCGTTTAGAACCCGTACATTAAGCGCTATATGCATGATGGCACACTGCACCGCTTCCGTCATACTCGATAATAAATGTGCTCATTATCGTCATCGAGAGCAGCCCCCCTACCCGTTAATGTACACTCCATTTGCGTGGTCCGGACCGAGCAACCCATTTCGGGGACACCCCTGCCCAACCTTACTGTGGAATCTTCAGTCTAGGCTTGCGGAGGAATGCTTGACACCCCCCACATGACACACACTAAGTACCTGCCACCCCCTGCATTCAAACCCAAACAAGAACTCCACCTTAAGAGGGTAACGGCGTCGGGTGGTGGTGGTGGGTCCCACCGCATCCATAGCGATGTTAAACGAGTCCTGCTTGAGTTGAAGACGGACATTTGAGGCAGTCGGTGTGTATCTGGCAAAGCGAATTCCGGAGATTTGAACCGGGGAGCTGCTATTTGTGATATTTTGCTGTTAGACGCGATCCAGAATGTAAGAAGCATTTTCCAGATAAGGGACACATCTCCTCGTTGCAGACGGTGCACGTTAGATGCCTAGCCTGGCGCTATTTACATGTCAGATAACTCTGGGCTTTACGTCACATCGTGAGGCAGTCTGGTACTTGCAGTTTTCAGCACATACAATGACGCAGTCGAATTACATTTCAAAGACCAGTTCCACCCAAGGTGTCGTGATTTTCCGACGCCAGCGTGCAGACAGGCTCGCCTTTTCCCGAGGCATCTTGTCCCCTCCTCTGGCACGGCCGCGGCTTTTACAAGTGCCTCTAAAACAGTCAGGGCAAGGGCTCCCTCTAGTGGCTGCCCAACTCAGCTGGGATTGTTTCTCGTGCACAAAGTCGAGGCTCAAACGAATACTGCTGCTGCATACACAAACAAGTAGGGATTAAAGTCATATTTCAAGCACGGAACACCCCGCCCTTCCAGCTAACATCTGCTGGTTATTAACACAACTAAAGCCTCCCTTAAAAGAGCATATCCCAGTTAGACTCACGGACAGCGGGAGGGGGGGCGAGGGGGGGCCGGGAACGGCGCACCGTCAACGGGAGGAGGGGGGGCGGGGACGGAACGGAAACCGAGGTTGGATTTGAAAACAGTTCACGAACACAATCAGACAATGCCAGGAGAAGGGGATAGAGGATAGAGGGATGTTCGTCAGCCACGAACAAATGATCACAACGCGCCGTCCCCCCCAAAAAAAACAAGTCAGGTCCCGGGCCGTGCTGTGATTGGCTGACGTCACGGGGGTTTCCCGGCCGGCAGCCAATCACAGCGCGGCCCGGGAATGACGTCACGGGGGTGTCCCGGGCCGGCAGCCAATCGCAGCGCGGCCCGGGACAAAGGGGCGGGGCTTAAAAAAAGCACCAGAAACGCCCCCGAATCGCGTTTTCAAGAGAAAGCGCGATTGACAGCCTCTGCCTCCCAATGGCTAGCCTCCATTTATGGAGCTAGCCAATGAGAGGCAGAGGCGGTCCGAACCTCACTACTAAAAACAAAAGATTTCGACTGGGAGGGGCTTTGCCCCTCGCCAAAGTCGAAACCTAAAAACAGGGGTTACAACAACCTAATGCTTGTCCCCTGCCTCACTCTCACGCCTTCCTGATCTCGTCTCACCCTTCCTCCTCTCCATGCCTGGCTGCACCTGGTTCATCTCGCTCCGCTGGAAGGAGGGCGGGATGGCAGAGGAGTCCAGTAAGAGCCACTGAAGGCCTGGAAGCTAAGGTAGGTTCAGTCGCCCCGCCGATGCTACACCAAAGTCTGAGTCCAGGACAAGCAGGGATGAGCTGGGCGTGCCAGGCGAGATATGCAATGTACCTCGATGTATCACGGTGTGCCACGAGGCCTAGGCATGCCGCCCTCACACCCAGTCACAACAGCAATACAGTAGTCTCCCTTGCAGCAATACTCCTCAGCTCGGTGGAGCCCAAACAAGGCTCTGAGCTCCATGCTCCTTATGCCTCGTTGAACGCACTGTTCTCTCCCACAGTGAAGCGTTATTAACACCTCTGCAAGCAGTCCTCACCGCAAGTTGGGCAAACCTGTGTAAGGACCCCTTTCTCACACAAGCCTATAAATATCGGAAAATAGATTCATATATTTGAAAAACAGCAACCGTCAAAGTCTAAGAAAAGCCGTGCCAAAATATTTTCCCCTTTATTTTTTTATTTTAACAAGATTTCAGCTATAAAAACACTTGCTATATGTCATTAATTTACAAGCGCTAATGATAGTGAGCTAATCAAATTCCCTTTCTACCTCGGGATGCAAAAATTACCTGTTCAGTGTCAGCTTCGTCTGTAAAGACCGTAGGCACGAAACCCATTATTAAGTAGTAGAGCCTTGCCGTGAGTTACTTCCCTTATCTCAATGAATGTCTAAATGAACAAGTACGGACAATGGCAATAGGTCTCCGTCTTTTTTTGTGCCATTAATCAAATGTTTTATGCATGCGTGCAAATTGCAGAGACACTATTACATAGTAGTGTAGTGCAAACCCTTTGGGATGCTAGTGTGGGGCTATTGATTGGTTTAACAGTACTGCGAGAAATGGAAGCATGGTGGTGGAAGGAGATAATGGATTTACGTGTTGGTGGTTGTATTGTGAGGGTGATAATGTTTCATTGAGGGAAACTTACCTATTTCCAAAACTAAAAACATACATAGAAATATTGCCATTTACAGTACCAATAGCTCAAACTTTCCTACTGCAAGACCTATTGCATTGCAAATGCTTGTTTGTCTTTCCTTCAGGGTGGAAATTTTGGCCTTCCTAGCTGGAGAGAAATTTGTAAGTTGCAGCCTGGTTAGCTTATTTACTTTCCTAAAAAGGAGGTTAATTATTGAGCCTTTCTTTTTTAAGGGACTATTTTTAATAGGAAGAGATTAAAGCTGAGATGGTAAAACACCCAACTATATGGGATAGACAACCCAATGTAAGGCAAATCGCCCATCGCACCAGGCACAAAAACATAATATATAATTGATAATTGCACAAAGGCTCAAAGGTATGAATACATAACTTATAACTCATAGCTCAAGAACAGGAATTAAACGGTGTAAATAACAAGTAATGGGATACACTCACTCGTGATAATTACAGGAATGTCCTCACCCATGTAAACAACAAGAATAATACAGACACTCATCCGTGTAAATTGCAAGTAATGGGATACACTCACCCGTGATAATTACAGGAATGTCCTCACCCATGTAAACAACAAGAAGAATACAGAATAGACTCATCTGTGTAAATTACAGGAATACCCTCACCCATGAAAACAACACAAACGGAACGGGATACACTCATCTGTGTAAATTACAGGGTTACCCTAACCCGTGTAAATATCAAGAATGAAACGGGATGCACTTATCACAACTTATAATAGCATAATGGCACAAAGGCTCAAAAGTGTGAATACATAACTCATCACCAAAGGCATAAGGCTAAGTAAACTCGCTTAAAGGGTGGTGCAATGTTAGGCACAGCAAAAATATGTAGGGTAGGAACAGTGAAAAGGTGTGCTCACACCTACACTGAAGGGAAGAACACGTGTATGGAGATCTGCTCCTATACACTCCTACCCTAAAAGATAAAACTAAGTACCCCTAAAATGTCTAGATCGGCCAAATCTAAAACATACCATATAAGCTAAACACCCACTCACAGCATGAGAAAAATATAGAGTAGTGTAAAACTCAGTGTATATAACACATGACTTGCAATAAATACCGTAGTACACTTCCTATAGCCAACATGTCATAGCATTGTTTAAATTACTGTATAAAACATATAAAGTATATTAAATGATAAAACTTAAACATTTACATATCACAATTGTAAGAAAACATTCTTTTTTTTCCGTGAGCGAACTCTCCCACTTGACTGATAAGCTTCCCATTCAGTTGTTTAAAATAAGCAAAAGTGTTGCATAAGCTGAACTGAAATAATTTCCGGCAGTCATACTTCGAAATTTCACTCTGAAATCATACCAATGTAATGTCCAAAGTCGGGATGATGAGTAAATTGCAGTGTTTCTCAAAACAAAGAACTTTCTCTGAAAAGCCACGAAGGTTGACAGGAAACCGGCATGATGCATTGATGTTGCGTAGGAGCACCATTGAAGGTAAACAACAAGAATAATACCGACACTCATCCATGTAAATTGCAAGTAATGGGATACACTCACCCGTGATAATTACAGGAATGTCCTCACCCATGTAAACAACAAGAATAATACAGAATAGACTCATCTGTGTAAATTACAGGAATACCCTCACCCGTGAAAACAACACAAACGGAACGGATACACTCATCTGTGTAAATTACAGGGTTACCCTAACCTGTGTAAATATCAAGAATGAAACAGGATATACTTATCACAACTTATAATAGCATAATGGCACAAGGCTCAAAAGTGTGAATACATAACTCATCACCAAAGGCATAAGGCTAAATAAACTCGCGTAAAGGGTAGTGCAATGTTAGGCACAGCAAAAATATGTAGGGTAGGAACAGGGAAAAAGGGGGGCTCATGATAGAGATCGCAGGTCATCCGACCAATAATTTCACCACTTAGGTTTCGGGCCCATATACTTCAATTCACCATATACATTAATCAGATGACCTTACAATCTACTACCAATAACCATGAGTCCTTTCGATTGTTCTCAGTGTACCTGACTTACCATCCACCATTACGGGTACCTATGACCACAATGGATCAGGGAGCTAGCTGTGAAGGAAAGGCAAGAAACATTCAAATACCAACCCAACTTCATAAACCTTTGATACTTTTCGTAAAATGACCACGGACAACTGGGCAGTTTTAAGATTTTTATCTAGAATTCATCTTCTAAGAGCATTAGGCTTACAGTTAAAAGACAGTCGATAATCAGTATAACAACAAGCATTGGCATTGCCAATAGGTCTCGCTTGTGGGTCTTTCGTTCTCTGCCAGACAACGCACACCGGACCCCCAGCACTAATCAAGTTATTTCCGTATTCAAGAATCTGAACTATTCATTTCAATATTATGTGCTTTCTCGGTTTTTCCCCCTCGCAATCACCAAGATAATTAGACATTTTGCGCTTTATAATGAAATGATTGCAGCCTCAATCTGTGAGAAATGGGGAATTGACTGTTCAGTGGATGGAAATGTGTGTGTGCGGGAGGGGGGGTAGAGAGAGGAGGTGAAAGAGACACAGGAAGGGAAAGGTGGAGAGAAAGAAGCAGAGGGGGAGATAGGGGGGTAAGAGGAAAGAAAGAAAGAAAGAAAGAAGGAAAGAAAGAAAGAAAGAAAGAAGGAAAGAAAGAAAGAAAGAAAGAAAGAGGAAGGAAGGAAAGAAGGATGGAAAGAAATAAAAAAGAAAGGAAGAAAGAAAACGAGAGAAAGGAAGAAAGAAAGAATGAAAGAAAAAGAAAAAGAGAAAGGAAGAAAGAAAGAAGAGAAAGAAAGAAATAAAGGGGGAAAGAAAGAAAGAAGACAGAAAGAAAAAAGGAAGGCAGGAAGGAAGAAAGAAAACGAGAGAAAGGAAGAAAGAGAGAATGAAAGAAAAAGAAAAAGAGAAAGGAAGAAAGAAAGTAAGAAGAGAGAAAGGAAGAAAGAAATGAAGGAAGAAACGAACACAGGAAGGAAGAATGAAAGAAAGAAGGGAAGAATGAAAGAAAGAACGAAAGAAAGCAAGGAAGGAAGAAAGAACGAAAGAAAGAAAGGAAGGAAGAAAGAAAGGGGAGGGAGGGGAAAAAAGCGAGCGAGAGGAAGGAGAGATAGGTGGAGTAAGAGAAACATAAAGGGGCGTGGGGAGGGGTGCTTTGGCTTTCTCCATTGCTCTGGGAAGTGCATGTAAATCTGTATGACAGAGAAAGAGGCAGAAAGGATTAAACATAAAGGTGGGAGATACAGGACAGGAGAGAACAAGAACGAAAGACAGGCCAAAGCAGGGTGAAGGATTCGAGCATGAAAAACAAGGCAGCGCTGGGAGGGGGGCTGGGCACAAAAGAAGGAGAAATGTGAGTCACGGCGGCCGTGAAGTGTGAAGCAGATCCCTTTGAAGCTCTCGGAGGCAGGAGCAAATGGTAAGGGGAGCTAAAAACAAGAGCGGCCGGGAAGCGGCCAGGAAACTAAGTACGGCCGGCCACATAATTAGGGGAGGAGAAGTGTGGCAGGCAGATGTGCGGCCTGGTGAGGGGGCGGGAATGCGAGCCTGGTGGGGGCAGGCGGATTACGGAGATGCTCGTGCTTGTGTGGTCACGTGACCCGCTTTGTGGCCACGTGACCTCACATGCACTGTGAAGAAATGCCAGTGGTTTCACTAGCCGATCGAGCACTTGAATTCGATCCTATCCATTCCTGCGGAATGGGACAGGCTCGACCTAAAAATCATATAACCATACAAGAATAAGTTAAGAGCAAACATTTAGTGTTTCTAAGAATAATAGTAAACCGGGAACACACTAAGTAAGGAAAAAGAATTTCAAGGAATGGACATTTATAAATGGGCAAGTTTATGCATGTTTGAGATTACACTATTGGGAAATGTACTTCAAAAAATGAGAGATTAAAAAAGAGTGAAAGTGGAACACGCTATAAATCTAGAAAATTACTTCAGTCAGTTTTATAAGAGAAAATTATAGACCACATCAGGAAATTGCAAACTGCAATGGAGAAAATGATTTCTAAAAGGTAGGGTAACATAGGAACACGCTATGAAATTCAATGCAAATGACTTTATGAGATGCAATGGTTGCGGAAAGCATGGAAAATTATCATATGCAAAGGTATGTCTTTATTGAAGCAAAGACAGAAAAATAGAAAGGTGCAGTTTAGAGTTTCAGCCAGATATTTACCTAGACTGGTGTGAAAACCAACCCTGGCCACGGGTCAGTTAAGGACAGGAAATACCCCAAGGAAGGACAGTCATCAACTGGACAGCAGATGCAGAATGGACACCCCCAGGACAGGACAGGAAACCCAGATTAGGATCAGGATAGGACCACCAGGACACGACCAGCACCCGCAGTTTGGAAGCAACGCCTGCGCTCCACCCTCTCCGCAGCTACCAGTCAGAACCCCGATTGGGTTAGCGAACTCCCCAGCAAAGTGCTCCGCCAGCACTTAAGGTTTAATAAAACCTTAGTCTATGGTCAAATTCGGACAGAGTGCTCCGCAGCGCTCTGTAAATTCAGTCACCTATTGAGTGCGTTGGGTCAGTGACAGGTCAGCTAATTCAGACAAGTCGGACAAATTCCCTAGGTGAACCTAGGCTAGTTATACTGTTTTTGTACCACCCCCAAATGTTGCAAAGTGTCAGAATCCCCAATTTCGATTGGTCCTCAAGTAGGGTAGGTTAACACACCAATCAGAACAGACTTCTGTAAGCCTAAATTATCATGTTAAGGAACCGCCGAGTGAATTTTGGGTTCCCATGACCTATTCTACAGAGTACAATAGCAGAATATACATTTGTTGCAATTGTAGTACAAATTCTGTTTCTCTGGCTGGGTGAAGGTGCATCTTCCCAGGCACGTCTTGGCAGCGACTTTCTCTTGGCGCTGTGTCAATGCCACCTCGCCACTTTTGGTCCTGCTCAGTACTGCACTCCAAAATGGACTCCCAATCACCCCATCACCCCTCCATGCCGAGGATACATGAAAAGTAAGCGAAAACAAATTAAAACATAGAAATAAATGAATGTATTACATATCATGATTTTGTACTTCAGGTTTATCATCATAAAAATATACTATGCGATTAAGGGTAAGTGCAACAGACAATATCACAAGAGCAGCGGTGCAAGCTTCACCACGTTATCACATAAGCGGCCATCTTATGGCTATTACGCATGCGCACCCTTTCCCTCCAGAACTGCAACTACGTCACGTCACGTGATTGTATCTAACGCATGCGCAGAAGCGAAATTCAAGCAGCGGCCATTTTTTATATACCAGGGTTATTTGTATTAGTAGAATACATAGGCAAGCTTCACTAATACACACGCATATCCAAAATAAAGGAGATTAGTAAAACGTACAATTTGATTATAGGATTAGAACAGATTCGAGGTTCTTGACTCGAGCAAGTCGCGATGCAAAATCTTGCTCTATCACTCACACCTACACTGAAGGAAAGAACACGTGTATGGAGACCTGCTCCTATACACTCCTACCCTAAATGATAAAACTAAGTACTCCTAAAATGTCTAGATCGGCCAAATCTAAAACATACCATATAAGCTAAACACCCACTCACAGCATGACAAAAATATAGAGTAGTGTAAAACTCAGTGTATATAACACATGACTTGCAATAAATACCGTAGTACACTTCCTAATACTTGCCTATAGCCAACATGTCATAGCATTGTTTAAATTACTGTATAAACCTTATAAAGTATATTAAATGATAAAACTTAAACATTTACATATCACATTTGTAAGAAAACATTCCTTTTTTTCCATGAGCGAACTCTCCCACTTGACGGATAAGCTTCCCATTCAGTTATTTAAAATAAGCAAAAGTGTTGCATAAGCTGAACTGAAATAATTTCCGGCAGTCATACTTCGAAATTTCACTCTGAAATCATACCAATGTAATGTCCAAAGTCGGGATGATGAGTAAATTGCAGTGTTTCTCAAAACAAAGAACTTTCTCTGAAAAGCCACGAAGGTTGACAGGAAACCGGCATGATGCATTGATGTTGCATAGGAGCACCATTGAAGATAAACTTTATTGTACCAATGTCACACCCTCGGAAGAACAACAGAGGACAGCATCGCTGAAGTGCAGAACTGCAATGGAAACACAAGATGGCGGCACGTCAGAATAATCTGGGCCGGATGGCTGACAGAGCGTACGTGCTCCTCAATTATGCCAGGCAGGCCATCACTATGACGCATCCTCCGACCTCATACATCACCGAATACTGGATGCTCAGGTAAAATGTGTATGCACTTGTATTCAATCTGTGCTTGAGACGCTCATTCAAATCAGTGTGCTCATGACATGCCACATAGAGTAACAGCATCAAAAACGTTCATAAAATAAAAGACAAAGACTCACCAAATAGAAACGATGAAAACTCTGCGCAAATGAACAAAAATAGTCTAAATAGCCTCCGGTGATAACTTTAAATAGGTTTAAATTATCCACATTAAAAATGCGCAGATGGCATTAAGAGAGTCTTAAACTGACCGAGTTTATGCCTTCATAAATCAAATATACGAGCGTCACAAATGTTTCCTCACAAGAGCTTCAAAGGGTGACAAAACAGATGAGGTACTCGGGAAGCCTCAGTAGATGGTGCTAGTCACTCACATTGTGAAACAGTGTAAATCACAATTCAAACATAGATAAACAAACTCTTCTATTGCTTGTTAGAAGACAGGAAGTTTCATTGAGAAGATTGGCACTTGCTTCTCATGTTGTAATCCACTGTTTATTATTATTATTATTTGGAATTATTATTTGGAATCTTATATAGCGCGTGGTTACCCTCGGGCATCCCAGCGCTCGTTCATAGCTCAGAGGGATGGAGCTGAGAGAAAGACATCATTAGGCGGGGAATTGGTGAGTTTTTAGCAGCTTTCGGAACCGAATGATACCGGTCTCTGTCCGCAGATTCAAGGGCAAAGCGTTCTATAACTTGGCCACATTCACCGAGAATCTTCTCCCGCCCGTCCGGGCTCTTTTAACTCTGGCCACTTTTACCAGGGATTTATGGTCCGAGCGAAGTGCTCTAGTAGCCTTGTAGGGGAGAACCATATTGTGCAGGATGGGAGGGCCTTCCCCTCTTAGAATTTTATGAGCCGTGCAGAGCGATTTGAATTTTATCCTCTCCCGTACTGGGAGCCAATGCAGCGCTCTTAATGCTGGTTTTGCAGATTGTCTCCTAGGAATATTCAACAACAGTCTTGCTGCCGCGTTCTGCACTTGTTGAAGTTTAGTGAGCGTGGCCTCCGGGGCACCCAAAAAGAGCGCATTGCTGTAGTCCAGCCTCGAGACTATCAGCCCCTGAATAAGGAGTTTCCTGGAGGTCGAAGGGAGAAGGGGTAAGATCTTGCGGGCCGATCGAAGCAAGGAAAAGCAGACTCCGGCAGTTTTCTTTGCATGGGTTTTAAATGACAAATTTTGTTCCAGCCACACACCCAAACTTTTAATCTCTTTTTTGGGAGTTGGAGGATCGCCAAGGCAAGTCGGCCAGCTACCAGGCGGTAACAAAGGCCCCGCCTGTCCCAGCAACATCAGCTCTGTTTTAGCGCCATTCAATTTTAATGCTGAGTTGCCCATCCAAGTATACACCTTGGACAGGCAGGAGTGCAAAGGGTCAGGGTGGTCCCCCAATTGGGAGAGAGCCACCACCAACTGGGTATCATCAGCATAGCTGATTATTTTGATGCCCAGTGGTGCCACCGCATCCTCTAACGGAGCCATATAGACATTAAACAATGTGGGGCTCAGGGAGGAGCCCTGAGGCACACCACATTGAAGGGGAATGGGGACAGATTGAGCACTACCTTCCCAGACTTGAAAAGTTCGTTGGTGAAGGAACGACGCGAGCCACTTCAAGGCCGTTCCAGTCAGACCCACGTCAGACAGTCGTTGGAGCAGTACCTGATGGTTTACGGTATCAAAAGCCGCACTGAGGTCCAGGAGGATCACTGCCACTGATCCTCCTGAATCCAGAATGCTCCTGGCTTCCTCCACGACTGCCAGAAGGGCGGTGTCTGTGCCTTGGCCTGGCCTGAATCCCGTTTGGGAATTCCGCAACAGGCCATTAGACTCCAAGAAGAGTGACAGTTGCCTGTTCACCAGTTTCTCCGCTATCTTAGCGAACCCAGGCAGCAAAGAGATCGGTCTGAAATTAGCCAGGTCTGATGGATCTAGACCAGGCTTTTTCAAAAGGGCTTTTACGACCGCTTTTTTCCAACTAGGTGGAACCGACCCCTGTGCCAAGGATGCATTGATAAGATCTGTTACTGGTTCCACGATGGTAGTTGGTATCTGCTTAAGATATCTCATCGGGACCGGGTCCCTTGGTGAACCACTCTTCATGGCCCCTAGAACCCTGAGGACTTCGTCAGAGGTCACTGGACCAAAGACATCGAGCTTAATCTGAACTTCAGCTTGCTGTATGCCTATATCTAATTCCTGAGATGGTGGTAAGGAATTAACGATGTTTTCTACTTTCATATGAAAGTAGTTGGCCAGTTCCATACATTTCTTTTGAGGGCTCTCGTGGGTCAGTGGTGGGTCCGGAGTTTTCAGAAGATCTCTGAAGACCTTGAACGATTCTCTAGAGGAGTTAGCCGAGTTGCCAATTCTCTCCTCAAAGAACTTGGCTTTGGCATCCCGGAGAGCGGTTTTATATCCTCTTATTGCCTTACGATATTCAGTCCGGGTTGCCTCTCCCCAATCCTTTCTCCAAATCCTCTCTAGCCTTTTGCAGCCTTTCCTGAGAGTTCTCAACGTCTGGGAATACCAAGGGGCTGAACCCACTCTTTTTTCCCTCTTTGGCATTTTCTTGATGGGAAGAATAGCATCTAAAGATCTGTTTAGCCAATTTTCCAAGTTTATATCAGCCGTTAAAGGGTCCTGCACCGGACAAGGGCGAGTCCCATCTAGATTGGCAATCCAGCGCTCAACTGGGAGCCTGGACCAAGCCCTGTCAGCCAAATAGATCCTAGGAATAGTTGCGTTCGTTAGATCAAATTGCCACTTAAAAGGAACCAAAAAATGGTCTGACCACGGTAAGGCTAAAGGAGTTGAGGCTTCAATCTTGTCCATATTTGAAAAGACTGGATCCAATAGGTGGCCCTTACAATGCGTGGCCCCTGAATTAATTAGACTCATGTCAAAGGCTTTCAGATCACCTAGCAGGTCGGTAGCAAGTGTGTCCGCAGGGTCCTCAAAGTGGAGATTGAAATCTCCAAGTGCCACGAAATTGGCGGATGACGATGCCAGAAGCGTGATAGTTTCAATCAACGAACTGGCAAAGTTGCCAACACACCCCGGGGGCGGTATACTAGAAGGCCAGAGATGGAAGTTGTAGGTGATACCCGTAATGAGAATTGACAGCTCTCACAGTCACGCACTCCTCCGTCCTGCGCTCTGCAGGCCAACGTGTCCCTATATATGATAGCAAGACCACCTCCTCGCCCAATAGGTCTGTCTAGATGGTAGATTAGATAGCCAGGGGGGAGGGCTTGCACCATATCCAGGCCCGAATACAACGTGATCCAGGTTTCTGATAAAAATAGGATATCTAACTCATAATCTATGACTAGAGAATTAATTTCAACAGAGTGGCTAGGGAGAGACCTACAGTTCAGTAATGCCATTAATAAAGACTTCTTTCCTATAACTCTCTGGGCCTTCCTACATCGATTACATGTTACAAAAGGTAAATCACTGTTATGGATAGCATTACAAGGCAGATCAGCCGCAGGGCGTAATGATATCAGATCATTTCTTGTGTAGGTAATACTGACCTTAGGAGAAAAAACCAACGTGTCTGGCCCTAAGCCCGACTGGGCCCGGACGGGCACAGACGGGCTGAACTCTGGCGTAACTCCGGCGGCAAAACGGCGGTCCCGCTGCGCGTACCCGCTGCGCGTTAGCATGGCTGCCTTAAGTAGGATGTCTAGCGTCCTTGTGACGACTAGACCGTGTGAGAAATCGCGTCCCACTTCCCCCCAAGATGGCCGCCAAAATCGAATTCAGAAAGTCAGTCAAAGGGACAAGGACCCGCAAAGAGCGGTGGGTTTACCGATTAGAGTGCTAGTAAGTGGGAATTAAAAACAGGGGAAATGTAGAACACAAGCACAATTAAATATAAAAAACGGGCGTTTTTAAAATTTATCGCGATTTTACTGCAAGTAAATAGCACTAAAAGCTCTGCACGCTTAAACAAGCTGCCAAGCGTCCTTCTTACTGCCAATGCCCCTTCGAAATGAACAAGGCAAGACACCTAGTTTGTCTGCCTTAAGTAGGATGTCTAGCGTCCTTGTGACGACTAGACCGTGTGAGAAATCGCGTCCCACTCCCCCCCAAGATGGCCGCCAAAATCGAATTCAGAAAGTCAGTCAAAGGGACAAGGACCCGCAAAGAGCGGTGGGTTTACCGATTAGAGTGCTAGTAAGTGGGAATTAAAAACAGGGGAAATGTAGAACACAAGCACAATTAAATATAAAAAACCGGCGTTTTTAAAATTTATCGCGATTTTACTGCAAGTAAATAGCACTAAAAGCGCTGCACGCTTAAACAAGCTGCCAAGCGTCCTTCTTACTGCCAATGCCCCTTCGAAATGAACAAGGCAAGACACCTAGTTTGTCTGCCTTAAGTAGGATGTCTAGCGTCCTTGTGACGACTAAACCGTGTGAGAAATCGCGTCCCACTTCCCCCCAAGATGGCCGCCAAAATCGAATTCAGAAAGTCAGTCAAAGGGACAAGGACCCGCAAAGAGCGGTGGGTTTACCGATTAGAGTGCTAGTAAGTGGGAATTAAAAACAGGGGAAATGTAGAACACAAGCACAATTAAATATAAAAAAAACGGGCGTTTTTAAAATTTATCGCGATTTTACTGCAAGTAAATAGCACTAAAAGCGCTGCACGCTTAAACAAGCTGCCAAGCGTCCTTCTTACTGCCAATGCCCCTTCGAAATGAACAAGGCAAGACACCTAGTTTGTCTGCCTTAAGTAGGATGTCTAGCGTCCTTGTGACGACTAGACCGTGTGAGAAATCGCGTCCCACTCCCCCCCAAGATGGCCGCCAAAATCGAATTCAGAAAGTCAGTCAAAGGGACAAGGACCCGCAAAGAGCGGTGGGTTTACCGATTAGAGTGCTAGTAAGTGGGAATTAAAAACAGGGGAAATGTAGAACACAAGCACAATTAAATATAAAAAACCGGCGTTTTTAAAATTTATCGCGATTTTACTGCAAGTAAATAGCACTAAAAGCGCTGCACGCTTAAACAAGCTGCCAAGCGTCCTTCTTACTGCCAATGCCCCTTCGAAATGAACAAGGCAAGACACCTAGTTTGTCTGCCTTAAGTAGGATGTCTAGCGTCCTTGTGACGACTAAACCGTGTGAGAAATCGCGTCCCACTTCCCCCCAAGATGGCCGCCAAAATCGAATTCAGAAAGTCAGTCAAAGGGACAAGGACCCGCAAAGAGCGGTGGGTTTACCGATTAGAGTGCTAGTAAGTGGGAATTAAAAACAGGGGAAATGTAGAACACAAGCACAATTAAATATAAAAAAAAGGGCGTTTTTAAAATTTATCGCGATTTTACTGCAAGTAAATAGCACTAAAAGCGCTGCACGCTTAAACAAGCTGCCAAGCGTCCTTCTTACTGCCAATGCCCCTTCGAAATGAACAAACATGTTCATGTTTAAACATGGATAAATGATTTCTTCTTAATTCACTGAATATACACAAATGATCTTCTCATCACAAACGATCTTCTCTTACGCTTGATGGAAAGCAGGAAGCTTCAAACAGATGACAGGTTGTCTTCAAGCGACACAACCTCTTCTTCACTTTTCTTTTTACTTGAAATAAATAAAATTAAGGAGTGTGAAGCGCCCGGGGCAGACTGTCCTGATGGTGGAGGACACTGGTGGGACTAAACAGGCGTTCATCTCACTGTTACTTGTTTCTTTTCTTAATTCAGTTTCAAGTATAAAGAGTCTCTTAATAAATTCAAATATTTTACCTCAGTAAGCCAGCAGACAGGGTCTTTTCCTCAGAACATCGCCAAAATGTTGTAGATGAATTGTAATGATAATCACAGGTAGCCAGGAGGTATATCCATGTAAGAGGTTTATTGGTAATTTGTTACAGGTTCCATAGACGTCTTAGTAGGTCTTAAGAAGATCATATGGAAGGTCCCACCAGGAGCTGCATGGTTGATCAAGCATTCCAACATTCCACGCAGACATCACATTCATTCTGGCTGAGCAGCTAAGGGGAAGATGAATCAAGGTACAACAGTAACCACGACCATACATTGTCATTTTGACTGGTACTTCTGTGGTTTTCATCATCTTGGTTCCATATCCGTCTACCTCCATCCTCAATGTTTATTATTAGTTTATCCGGCAGTCCCAGGTTACACTGAACAGCAAATGCATTCCTAAAACCACCACTTCCATTTCATACAGCCAAGAAACAAAATATTGGCGCATTGTGGACTGCCTGCATTGAACGTTTGATGATTTCATTAATGCACTGGAAGAAGTAGATAACAAAAAGATAATTCAATACCTCAAGAACCTTGCAGGTGAAGGAGTGAAGCAACTGATAAAGAAAATATTACAAGCGAACAAGGCTTCTTGCCATCAAATCAAAGAGGGGCTCAATATAAAATTCAATCCAATGCCACATTTTTTATTATGTTTTTAGAGAAAACAAGGGGGACCCATTAGGTAGCTAAGGACCAAGGGTATAAGTCATTTGAGAAAACAGAGGTCCTGAGCAATTTGAAGAATCTAATTGGTTATAATATAGAACACAATAGGAGCTATATAGTACTCCTGTCCAGCCAGACCAGGGATTTATTTGAATGACAACCTAAAGTTGGATACAAAAGACAGCAGTCAAAATTTAGCAGGGCACAATCCTGTACCGTACTGAAAGAAACAAGAAGGGTGATAGAAAGAAAATATAGAAAAAGTAGCAAAAAGGTTTTACAGGCAAAGTGAAGCGAGCAACCTGGACACTTTCTAAATCAGTGTAGGAAGTGTTCTCCAGAGTAAAACATACATCAAATTACACAGTGGTTACATGTATGTCCACTTAAGAAAGTCGACGTTTCGATCCATAGCTCTATATCAAGGGATCATCATCAGGACTAGAAACAATTATTTTGCCTGGTATAAACAATGCGCCTCGTTTAACGAGGGACCGTGGTGCTGAGCAAAAGGGCTATCTCTAGCACTTGTATTGACTGCTGAACAATATAGGCAGACACCGGGATTTCGACCGAACGGACGACTGGAGCACCGCGGCGGACCAGTGCCCATTAGATCCTGACATTGTTCAGCTAAAGCCCATTGCTACCGAGCAGGACAGGAGCCATCCTCCAGCTCACGCGGCAGCCCTTCAAAATACGCTATCACGCTGTCTTACCGCCAACTAAAGGCCCATTGCTACCGAGCACGCCAGGAGCCACTTCCCAGCTCACGCGGCAGTCCTCCGCATTACGCTATCAGGCTGCTGACCACCAAATCCCGGTGTCTGCCTATATTGTTAAGCAGTAAATACAAGTGCAGTGTATGTAACCTTGATTTAGAGGTGTTTGTGGAAAATGATAATCTCCACACCAGACTCTATAGAAAGCCCACGGCTGGGAATGCTGTGTTACACGTGGCTCGCCACCATCCTAGGAGTCTGATCAAAAACGTACCATATGGTGAATACTTGCGCCTCAAAAGGAACTGTTCAGTTGAAACAGATTTCCGCAATGCCCAGAAAGATGCTAGTAATAGGTTCCTGGCTAGGGGCTATTCAAAAGACACATTACAACAAGCAAGTGTGAAGGCAGAAACCATCAATAGGAGGGATCTCCTGTTAGTGAAGGAGGCGCAGATCGAGAAAGACCAGGCGAGAATGATTACCACATTCAACGCCAAGTCAGGAGATCTTGTTCATGCATTTAAGAAAAACTGGCACATTTTACAAACAGACAACATCTTGAAAAAACATCTATCTAATAGGCCAATTAATAACATATAGAAGATGCCAGTCCCTATCAGATCATTTAATCCACAGCCACTATTCCCCTAAAACTGAATCCCCGGAGGTCAACAGGCTGAAAGGATTTTTCCCGTGTTTGCGCTGTAAAGCCTGCAAATATAGCAAGAAAGTAAAACAATATCCAGGGAGATCTGGAGAGGACAAACCAAATAGGGAGATTATGAAACATCTAAACTGCAACTCAGAATATACAGTATATTGTTTAGAGTGCCCGTGTAAGAAACGCTACATAGGGAGCACCATTAAACCCACAAAGCTGAGAATCCTGGAGCACATGAGGGCTATTGCGAACAATGATAAGACGTATCCAGTAGCCCATCATTTTGCTGAATTTCATCAAAGCAACAGGGATTTACTCAGTTATCACTGTATAGACCAAGTGAAACAGTCAGAAAGTGGTGGAGACAGGGAGAAAGCACTCCGCATTACTGAGTCTAGGTATATCTTGGACCTCAAGACAATGACACCATGGGGTCTTAACAATGATGCAGAAATATGGGTACACCTGTGAAACACCATGAGCTGCAGCCTTGAACTATAAATAATAGGACTGTCCTGTTTGCTATACTTGCAAAACTCCCATATGGAACCTAGTGAATAAGAACAATTCTAATCAAGTATGTTTAGGACTCTAGCCCATACAGGGCGGCATAACGTAAATTTAAACAAACTGTGTAGTAGTCTTAAACGGCTAAGATGATCTGGCCTTAGGGGATACACCCCATTATAACAAACTGAGGAAACCCAACACATTTATTCTCGAATAAATGAGACTGAAATAATAGAATATGCTTGATAATGGAAATGATATGAATTGGTGGTGCATGTGAATAATGAAATGTTTGTTGCTGTCAACGATTTTAATTTTGCACTTGAGCAATTTATATTCGCCATTTTAACCAATATGTGATCATTGTAATACTACACTACAAGATGGCCGCCACTTTAAGTGTAATTTACCATCATCTATGTTGATGACATCGAATGGCATGGTGGGGATAAAATGGTGATTGATTGTTTGCACAAACTGACACTGACGAAGCTGTTTAGCGAAACGCGTCTGTTGGGGGTGAAGGGGGTTTGAGAATAAATTGATTAAGACATCTTGATACCCGAGTGCTTGCCGTTTTTCGACCGGATTGGTCGATTTGTGTTGCAATATATATATATATACATATATATATACACACATACACACACATATATATGTATATATCCATTTATCCATTTATTTATTTTTGGAGGTCAAGGGCAACAATTTTTCATGTTTATTTTGTCCTTGAGACAAGTAGGCCCAAGCCCCTACAGTACAAAACCTTTGGCTGCTACTTTACAGTACCACATTATGTATCAGGGAAAGGCATTGTCTGCAATAAAGGTAATATTTGTGTCCATGTGTTAATGCCTTTCAAACTTGTATTTTTTTTGTTCACTAATGCAAAGGCTTTATTATTAGGGTGAGTGCTCTAAGTAAATCTTTTAAGCGCAGACTGCACTTCTGATAGTGGTTAGGGTATAAAGATGTGTACACTTATTTTCAATATTTAGCAATGTGACGCTATGCATATTGCTCACAGGATGTTCACCAATTAGATGCAAATATTTGCAGGAGCTTGAAAGCAAGACTGATAATTCTTTGCTTTCAAAATAAAATGTTCACAAAACAAAAGGCAAAAACATTTCACTAAACTACTGGAATAAGGTGGGTACCATTTCTTTGCAACATAAAAATAAACAAGCATTGGTAAAGCCAGTAGGTCTGAAATTGTTGGTCAGCCCTTTGGCTTTGTCAATGCACAGCTTGTTTTGGCAATATCTTTGTGAAACCTCATTCGTGTGGGAGATGCTAGGCCCTCACCATTATAACAAACATTGGCAAAAGTAAAAGTAATTTTGGTCTAAAAAATTACACATTGGCACTGAATAAAACAACCCTGTGTCGATATGCTCCCTGTGAAAGAACAGAATGAAATCACCAACAGTGAAGCTGCCAAGAGAGAGAGGGAGAGAGACAACATTTTACTAAACATAAAGGTCATGGTTAACGCTAGTTTATATCTGCAGGTATTATTTATTCTTTTGTATCTTCCTAGCGCTGGGGCATGTGTCTATTCCTACTGATCTCTGGTTGTCTCATATTTTGAAGGCTGCACGCAGTTGTGCATATTCCACAACGTATTCCTTACCACCTCTTACACAGCTGTACTTACTATAACCCTTAATTAGGATGGCCTCTAATGTGTCATAATCCTGGATAGTAATTAATGTCCCCAAAGATGTTGCCAGTCATTAGCGTTGCTTCCGTTCAGTACTCACAGAACACAGACACATACATATTCCACCACTAAACTGCACAACATGAAACCTGAAACACTGTATTCAATCTCTGCTTCCCCCATTACCAAATTGTGTGATCCTAGGCAACGTATTTATCTTGTTCACTTCCACAGACACAAACATATTTCTAAACGTACAAATTTTACTTCTTTTTTTTCCAATCTCATGTTCGCTGCCAACCACAGGAAGGGTCTTTCCTGCCTGGCTCAATGCCCAGAATATGTGTTCAGCAAGAGTGCTACTTCCAACGGCAGCCCCAGAGAAAGCCTATTAGCTCTTTTCTTACCTCATAGCTTCTAAAAATATGTGTTGTGTTTAATTGTACGCTATGCTGACCAGAATATTTAATATCACATGTCCTTTTTTTTGTAAAGCACACATTCACTCAGAATGGTAATATGGCGCTAGACACCAGATCCTTATTGTTCCTTCAACTCAATGGTACTCCTTTCATCCACCTTGCAAAGCTCAGTAAATGTAGTTGCATATGAACCTGTGACTATCAAGTCAAACGCAGGCTCGGGTTCTCTGTATGTCATGCACTTTGTGTAAACGCCGTCCACAATTTCAAAACCTCATTTTGTAATAGCAAACATCAACTGTGTGTGCTATGGTGCTTGCATTCAGGCTATTGTGCCGGCCTTGGCTGCTGCTAAATTCAGACGGAGGTAGGAGTAAATTATTCTGTACTTAGTATCTTAGGGCTGCAGTATTTTGTGTAGTCTTACTATTGTTAATCTAGCTGACCAGGTAGGTCTTTGCATTTTGTACATTGAAATATGGATGCCAATAGATATTCATCAGGTCTATAATGAAAAGTGCTTTTATGAATTTATAATTGGTCATTTAAATAGAGAGATATTCATATGCATTTGAAAGTGAAAGTATTTTCTTTACTGCCAGGAAACTATATTACTTATATTGATGGCATGTTTTGTCTTTTAACATTGTGGGCCATAGAACTTTATTTTGTAAATATCCATTTTCAATAAGGAAGAAGGTATTTTGTATGTTACCAGCAAGGGACTTTACTCATTTTTTACAATCTTTGTTCATTGTTCTATTGTTATCAATAATCTAGATGTTGTGGGGCATGTTGAATAGAATGAGGATCCAAAAATATCAAAGGGAAAAGCTCTATTTTACCCTGTATTACATCTTCTACCATTGGGCTCTGGGCGGTCAGTGATGGCAGTCCTTGACCTCAAATTAATATGTAATTTTTTATTTTGCGTGGCTGGCCTATCATTTGCTGCTAGGCCAAGTCTAGGGTGTAATAGCAACCAGAAAACGTAAAAAAGGTTGCTGTGTGATGTGGTCAATTAATGCCTGCAAAATCCTTCCTCCCCCTCTTCCTACCATTTGACTCAATATTCAAGTGGGAGGATCCTTTATCAAGTGGTCAAGCACGCCAGAAATTTTTAGGTGAGATGCGTGAGGTGTGGCAGTCAAGGAACAGAATGAACTTCTATCAGGGTGTAATGAGTTAAAACAGGGGAGCCTATTTAAAACCGTGCTCAAAAGACGTAATTAAGAGCCTTGAAGGCAGCTACTTGGTAGCCAGACACAGAATATACTCAGTTACAGGGGGTGTGCTTGGCACGTACCCAGATGTTCCTGCTGATCACTTCTCACTGCAGTGCATAACAGAGATGTAAACCCATATATAAGATCTCGCTACACAGGAGTGAAAGCCTGTGGTGTCACTGTGAGCGAGAGAGCTGAGAAAGGCCCATAAGCCAGGCAAGAGAGGTAGAGAGACGCTACATGTAAACCGAGGGAAGGAGGGGTAGCTGCTGAAAAAGGAGAAGAGCAGAGGGCACTTTCTACAATGTAGAGAGATAAATCGAAAGGCATCGGACGCTGCCAGGCCCGAGAGAGGAAACCACAAAGTGACGTGATGAAGGAAAGTAGCTCCCCTTGTAGAAAGCACGCAGTAGAAAGACACTGTTAATCTCAAAGCGATAAGAAGCCTCCCATTCCTTGCATAATTGAATGTTGAAAAAACACAATTTACACCAAATAATTAATCAAAACTCAAAACAAAGGTGAGCTGCCGGACACAGTCCCATAAACACGCATTTGTGGCAAAAGATGTTAAAGGAAGTATAGACAGAAAGGTGGTGGAAGTTGCAGAGAGCGAGTAGGCAGTGACGTGAAACACCTCCCCTATTTGACTGCGCACTGCACTGTTTAAAAAAAGATGACTCGACAGGGAAAGAGATGACTTTTACAGATAAAAAACTTTCATAGAAGCAAAGAATACTACACCCAATCGACGCAGAATGAAGTTGTAAAGAGAAGAGAGGGATGCAGTAGGAAAGGCTGTGAAACAATGCGAGCAGAGAAAAGGGCATGAAAAGAATGCACACATTGAAAAGAGACCCTGATCAGGAAACCACAATCACAATATAAAAAAAAGGCTAATAATAAAATACACAGACGAGCCAAAATGAACGTAAATGCCCAACAGGCAAACTGTAAAATGCAACAGAAGAGAGATAAGGGAAGTTGTGCAATTGCAAACAAGACTTAAGTCTAGACAGTCAATCAATCAGTATTCCAAAACCGTTACAACCCATTAAAAAAGAAATAGACCCACAAACAACACTTGGACCATGTTCATGGACTCACACCGTGAACATCTCCGTACACAAAAACCACAAACCGGAGTGAAACGTAGTGCACAGACTCAAACTGTAACCAACAACAAACAGCAATCGAAACAGGGTCACAGACTCAAACTGTGACCAACCACAAAACTGCATTTGAACCCGAGTCACAGACTCAAACTGTGAACATCTTTGCAGACTCTAATCGAAAACAACCAAATGCAGGCACAAACGCCAGGACCTCAAACCTGGGCTCGAAGCCAAAACCAAGAATATCACCCCCGGACTCAAACCGGGAAACCTACAATATTTAAACCCACAACAATCTGTAACCACAAGACATCTTTAACGAAAAGTGACACTGTACCTATCTGAAGTAAAGGCGAGAGCAGTGACCACACACAGATACAGAGAGGGTGCTCGTGGCAAGACCGACTGCTACAGGGGACCAAGGAGCAGGCAGTTGCTATGCACAACAGGAGACACGAGCACTGGAGACACACACAAAGATGTGTTTTTTTTGTTGTTTTTTTTAAATGCGTAAGGTGATCTTTGAAGAAAGAAATTGTGGAATTTGCCAAAGCTTATTTTTGAGTAATAAATCATGCAGAATTGGGAGGCTTATTCCTCATATTATTTCCTTGGTGCTAGAGGCATTGAAGCTTTAGCTGCTATTTATTACCTACCTAGAAGCATTCCGTGTTAATTGTTAGTTGAGACCTGGTATAGGTCCCTCACCTATACCCTTTATGACACAGAGGTATATACCGTCTTGTAATTCTTGATCCTGTGCAGGGGCGCAACCAGGGTAGTGGAACTGGCCGCCACAACTGGCATAGGCAATCTTAGACTGAAGTGGGTATTTTGTTCAAAAGCTTGATACAATTATCAGTCTTTCCCAACTTTCAATTTTTAAGATAAAATATATGTGAAAGTCAGTAGGTATTTTATATACAGTAGAACTCAGTATCCTATTCATAGGGACACTAGTATGTATGTTGTTCCGTGTGAGCTAGGAGAAATGCTATTTGCTTGCACAGAGGGTGGGTGTGCCCTGCCTATGTATCTCTACCTTAGACAATGGGAAAGTTGGGGAATTGATCTAGTGTTCGTTTCTCAAACATTGCCTGAAGCGTCTGCATGGGACTTTTTGTCTTGGTGGTGACGAATGGGTGGACTTACAACACACTGCGTAGAACCTGATGAATCTGATGAGTCTTCCCCATCAGTGATGACAATGGGGTTTGAGCCGTCTGAGAGACCGGAATGGATCGAATGAGTGGAGTGGAACGTGGATAGGGTGTCAGAGCTAGACGAGTTGTCAGAGTTGGGATTGGGAGGAGTATCGACCTGAAAATATTTCCATACCATATGTTTTCCCAAATATGAGAACTATTAAGAACAATGGACCATTTGAGATTTCTGTTACTAAAGCAAAAGCAGACTTGTGTATAGGCAGTGTTGGGAGAATTCCAGTAGGAAGAAGTGAGTGTACTGTGGTTCTGACTATTGAAGGTGCCAATAACAGCAGTTTTATAACCTCACCTAATACCTATTTTGTCTGAAATTCACCCAGAGACTGACACCTGGACTTTTGCCAGCTGGTTTTGGACACTATTTGTCACTTGGGGCTGGAAGCTATGACCATCCTAGGTGTGATACTTGTAATCCTATTTACATGCTGTATATGTATACAATGTGGTCCAATCCTTTGCTCCATCTGTATCACTGCCTGTACACCAACTAAGCGAAATGTTGCAGAAATAAAAGCCCAACACATGCTGAATAAAGAGATTACTGAAATTATGATAATAAACATACAAGATGTGAATTCGGACTTTCCTAAATGAATGAATGTTTTCAGCTAATGCTAAAAGGGTTGTCTGTTGTAATTTGGCAGCGATCTGTGTTAGCATTTAGCTGAAGCCATCTTGTTTTTGGCAGCCATCTTGTCTGCCTTGTGAGCCTCAGCTAGGCCTACCAGGGCTAGGGGTTCACCCTTCTCTACACAAGTCATCAGACCAAAAGAACAGAAGTTGGCACGGAGACTGTAATTTAAAGCAAAGCTTTTTATTAACCTCATGAGGTGGAACTACATTCACACAACACCCTTCGGTAGTGTATGAAGTAGCACACTGAACAGAAGGAACATGGTCCTTTTATACCCACACAGGGGCTCAGAAGAAGGCGGTACAAGTACAGAAGAGAAGGGTTACATATATAAAAGGCCATACAGAAATGCACAGTCAACAGTAGGGAGGAGCTAGCAGTTTGCTGACTCCAAGAAGAATACCCTGCCACTTACAGACTAGAACAGGTGTATGAACAGTTACAGATTCATCTGCGCATGTGCAGATTCTAAATATAGTCTGTCTGTAAGCAGAGTACAAGAGTAAACAACAGCAAGGAAAGACAGAGTACATGGTGAGCACATGGCAGGCAAGATGGCTGTCAAAAACAAGATGGTTTCAGCTAAATGCTAACACCGATCACTGCCAAAATAAAACAGTTTGGAAGAGGCAATTTTGCTTAAGGCATTGATAACTTCTGTAAGCGTTATCAAAGGGGCCTTGGAGTAGATGTCCTTTGGTGGAAAAAAATCTTTAACTTTACTAGTGCCCTCATCCTCCAACCTAAGATACAGGGCCTCAATATGTTGTTTCCAGACATTGGCTGCAATTTTTGGTTCGATGGCCTGCTTCCCTTTACCTTCTACCTGTATTAACTATACACCTGAAAGCCTTCATGTCATGGGTGGATAGGGCCTGTTTCAAAGTATCCCACTTGTCCAGCTCCCACAGTTTTTCTGCTACGGTGATGCTAACCCTATACAGCGGCCTCTTTTCTCTGATTAGGGGTCTATCTCTGGTTTTGATTGCCTTTATCAATGCTCACTTGGCCATCTGACAACATGTCCTTAAACCAGGGGTGTTTGGTCTTTTTACATGCACTTGGGTATGACGGGGGAAAACATTTATCAGCCAGAGTGGAAATCAACACCTCATAGGTCTCTGCAACTCGAGTGAAGGAGATGAATGTACCATCACTGAAAATGGACTATTCCGCTATCACTAGATACAGAATCACTAAGTCGTACAGGGACTCCATCCTAACATGGGATTGCTGTATGGTTGACCACCGGACTCTTCTTCTGTTGTTGGTCTAGGTTAATCTGTCATCTTTCAGTATGTTTAGACCAGAGACTTCCTTGTTAAATGGCAGTGCCAAGTCCAAGATTAGAGCATTGTGGCCGCTGTTGTGTCGGGTCAGAACAGCAACGTCCACCACCTGGTGCCACATGCTGATACATATCAGGATGTAGTCTATGATAGAAGAGTGTCCTGGTCGATTAATAGTGTGCGTCCCTGGTGTGTCTGATTTAGTTTGACTGTTACAAACCCTTAGGGAGTAGTTTAGGGTGGGGGATTTAATCTGGAAATACCAGCGGTGTCCAGGCCCTGGTTGGCTGAAATGTTAGCCTCTGGATTTGACCAATGTAGGTCTTCTTCACTGTCTGTAAATTGGAGGGGTGCACAATCATTAAGGCAAGCAGGGGGTGCTGAAACACCCCAATGGATACAGGTAATGTGCTGGTGACCAGGCTTTTGGTTGCTATACAAATTGCAGTCCATGTGATAATATCAGGAAAGTCTACAGTACATAAATGTCCCACCAGTCCATGAAACAGGCCCACAAGTGGCCAACACAATGGCTCTCATACTGACCTGTGGGACCAGTCCTGGCACAGCCACAGTGTCCTATAGGCTGGACAATCCCTGGACTGGTGGTAGGAACAGAGCATGTGCTCAGGATCAGAGACGCTTTCATTACTGTTTCCGGACGTGTGCGCGAGAAACAATGCCCATATATTGTAATAAGCTGAGCCCAGAAGATGTTTCCATGACCACCCAGTCCCTTCTCTTGGCCCAGCCAAGACTGCAATACGATTAAACAAATACAGGGTGGCAGCACTCAAGCCTCCATGAAAGTAAAATGTCTCAAGAAATACTAAAAAGGTGTGATAAATGTACTTTAGTGCAAGAATGTGGTGCGATGCACTGCAATGTGTTACACTAACCCCTGATGCGTGGCACTTGGCACGGCTGATACTTGAAAATGCCTCCTCCCTGGTGGAACATCATGAAAACTCTTGCACCTAAATTCAAAACGAAAGTGAAAAACAGAATGAACAAAGAATATCTTTCACCTACTTTAAATACAGAAAGGCAGACTCTCTGATCCCTAGAAGATAAGTGGAAGAAGCCATCAGCACCCACGCCCTATAAAGTACAACAGCCCAGGAAAAAAGAAACACCAGTAACATTAAATACAGAAGCTGTTTCCCTCAAGATTAAACACATGCACCTAAGCATGAAAGAATTCAACAAATTCCTCCTTTTACTCAAGCATGTCCCTAAATTGCAGATTTGTAAAGTGTGACTTATCACCCCTAAGGGTATCCAGGTGCTGGGGCCGTCTGGTTGCCCAGAGTCACATGATGCTGAGCTGCGGCCAATGCTGGGGCTCGAGCAATGAGCCCTGTGTGCCGGAGTCAGCTGCCCTGGCCGCTGCAACACACCTGTCCCTAAAGAAGAAAACTACCAACCTGATACTGCAGGCTGACTTGGGAAACTGATTGATGTATTAAGTGTGATGAAAAGTTGGATATCTTTCTTACAACTTTGGCTTTCACTCCTTATATTTACATTTATAAATGGTACTGCCACTCTTTAGCTTCTCTTGTTCTTTTTCTTGTATAAGGAGAAATGTTTAAACATTTATTAAAAAAATATATTTTAAAACATATGCTCTTGAGTCAGTGAAGTGAAAGAGAGGCAAATTATGGAGATATAGAACCGACTTTTGGAGACCCCTCCCCACTGGACTGTCAAAGCCAGTGGTGCAGGGGACACCTAGAATCTACGGGTTCACCTTCCTTATTCATACAATACCAAAGAGACCAGGACAACTTAGCTGTGGAGGAAAGTAAGTTACTTTATTAGCTCGAGCTAAGGACAGGGTCGGAGAATGGTACAAAGACAATTCTACGGAGACCGCTGCTTCACTCTGCAGCGCACACACAATTATAGCACTAGCCACACCCTTTACATATCTAATCAGAATACAAGTTCCTTATCCGTCTCGGGTGGTGTAATCGTGGCCAGGGAGCATCTGTCAATGATTGCACAATGTACACAGCCTCTGGCTTCCGCGCCCAGATGTCGTGGTCACGGAGCAAAACCGTTGGTGGTGGGAGGCTGTCCTGCTGACAGTCCACAGGATGTGGCTAAGTCTCTGGCACAACCGTGGGAGAGGTACACAAGCAGCTTCTCGGAATCGGCTCAACCGCAAGGAGCGGGGAGGGCTAAGCAAGTTCTAACAGGGACACAGAAATCAATCCTTCACCAGGTTGCCGAGAGCATGTCAACACAAAATGGAGTCTCAGCGGCTATTTTAAGCACAGTTCAACAGAGAGTGGGGTCAAAGACATGAGGTCAGGGGTCAAAGGCATGAGGTTAGGGGTCAAAGGCATGAGTCAGGGGTCAGCACTCATAGATTTGCTCAAGGATTAATCAGTCTTTTCTTTAAACTCAGCAGGAAGGGCTGACAGTCTCCTCCCTGAGCAGACATTTACAGACCCTCTCCTCCTCATGGGGTCTGAGGTCTGTGAGGGTCTGAAAATGAGGATAAGTGCAAGGACCCTCAGTGGCCCCTCCTCCTGCAGGAGGCACAGACCCTCAGGGGCCCCTCTCCCTCCTGCAGGAGGCACAGAGCCTCAGGGGCCCCTCTCCCCTGCAGGAGGCACAGACCCTCAGGGGCCCCTCCCCCTACAGGAGGCACAGACTTTCAGGGCCCCTCCCCCTACATGAGGCACAGACCTTCAGGGGCCCCTCTCTGCTGCAGGAGGCACAGACCCTCAGGGGCCCCTCTCTGCTGCAGGATGCACAGACCCTCAGGGGTCCCTCTCCCCCCTGCAGGAGGCACAGACCCTCAGGGGCCCTCCCCCTGCAGGAGGCACAGACCCTCAGGGGCCCCTCTCTGCTGCAGGAGGCACAGACCCTCAGGGGCCCCTCTCTGCTGCAGGATGCACAGACCCTCAGGGGTCCCTCCCGCTTGCAGGAGGAACAGACCCTCAAGGGGCCCCTCACCCCTGCAGGAGGCACAGACCCTCAGGGGCCCCTCCCCCTACAGGAGGCACAGACTTTCAGGGCCCCTCCCCCTACAGGAGGCACAGACCCTCAGGGGCCCCTCTCTGCTGCAGGAGGCACAGACCCTCAGGGGCCCCTCTCCACCCTGCAGGAAGCACAGACCCTCAGGGGCCTCTCCATTCTGCAGGAGGCACAGACCCTCAGGGGCCCCTCCCCCATGCAGGAGGCACAGTCCCTCAGCGGCCCCTCTCCACCCTGCAGGAGGCACAGACCCTCAGCGGCCCCTCTCCTCCCTGCAGGAGGCACAGACCCTCAGGGGCCCCTCCCCCTGCAGGAGGCACAGACCCTCAGGGGCCCCTCACCCCTGCAGGAGACACAGACCCTCAGGGGCCCCTCCACCTGCAGGAGGCACAGACCCTCAGGGTCCCTTCTCCTCCCTGCAGGAGGCACAGACCGCAGGGGCCCCTCCACCCTGCAGTAGGCACAGACCCACCCTCAGGGGCCCCTCCCCCTGCAGGAGGCACAGACCCTCCGGGGCCCCTCTCCCCCTGCAGGAGGCACAGACTCTCAGGGGCCCCTCCCCCTGCAGGAGGCACAGACCCTTAGGGGCCCTTCTCCCCCCTGCAGGAGGCACAGACACTCAGGGGCCCCTCCCCCTGCAGGAGGCACAGACCCTCAGGGGCCCCTCCCCCTGCAGGAGGCACAGACCCTCAGAGGCTCCTCCCCCCAGTAGGAAGCACAGACCCCCAGGGGCCCCTCCCTCTGAAGGAGGCACAGACCCTCGGGGGCCCCTCTCCCCTTGCAGGAGGCAGAGAACCCCAGGGGCCCCTCCCCTGAAGGAAGCACAGACCCCCAGGGGGCCCTCCCTCTGAAGGAGGCACAGACCCACAGCCCCCCCCCCCTTGAAGGAAGCACAGACCCCCAGGGGCCCCTCCCTCTGAAGGAGGCACAGACCCACAGGGGCCCCTCCCCCTTGCAGGAGGCACAGAACCCCAGGGGCCCCTCCCCTGAAGGAGGCACAGACCCTCAGGGTCCCCTCCCCCTGCAGGAGGCACAGACCCCCAGGGGCCCCTCCCCTGAAGGAGGCACAGACCCTCAGGGGCCCCTCCCCCTGCAGGAGGCACAGACCCTTGGGCCCCTCCCCCTACAGGAGGCATAGACCCTCAGGGGCCCATAGCTGCCAGGGTTTCAGATTGCTATGTGTGACATTTTCATAATTTCAGTGTAATTATGAGTGACATTTCACCAACTATGAGTGACATTCCTTGCGGCCTGCAAAATCAAGCAATGAAGATGAGGGAAACATATAAATATCAGAAATTACATCTATTTGAGCAATGAGTTCGGCTTTAGGATCATATATTCAAACACACATAGTTAAGCTAAAAGAGTGGTGACCAAAAACTCTAGAGAGTTATAAAACAGGCAATTGACTTTCTCCATCTATGCATGAAGGGTCTGGAAAACATCCCTGTATCCATCAGGACTGCCTCAACACTACTCCAACGAGGAAAGAGTTGTACACACACCTTTTTAAAGAGCAGGACAGCACAATGCAGTAATATTACACTCACAGAACCCAGGTACCTCTCCCATCATTTGCTGACTTCTCGTGCCTTGACCATGTACATCACTCCACTTGTCTTGGTTTGTGCTATTAAAATAGCTGTACTTAGAATAATCTCCCTTCACAGACATAGATCTTCAGAGTAATCTACATGCACAGGTGCAAGAAAGCAAACGTTTTGCCTAGTCATATATGGTGACTAATAACTAGAATGTTATAAGCAGAGAAGCAATATTAAATACAATAATCAAATAAAACAATCTTTTTATAAAGTAACACTACAGATCTGGGTAATAATGTCAGAGTTATTTTAAAACTGTAATGTATGCAGATACAGCCCTGCCTGTGGGTGTTTCAATTCAGTTCTAACAGTGCGCCTACCTGGAAACCCTCACTGTTTGTGCCCTTTCTTAGCTCCAGCAGTTCCTATGGGCCCTGGCTGCCTGTGCCAATACTCGGGTGTAAATGTACCAAACTCCCCATCTGCACTGCAAACAGAACACGACTGGGATGGTGAAAAGGTTTCAGGCTTCCCCTGCAGTACTCTAGCCGCCCTCCAGCAGAGATAGTGCTTATGATACAGAAGTTGGCCTGATGCTACAGAAATGGAGGCTTGGGGCTGGGGGAGGAAGGAGGGAATACATGTTTTCTTTATGTGTATTTTTATAGGGCGCGCACATTTATGTCAATTTTTTAGTATGATTATAAACTGTGACATACAATGCTAGAATTCAAACATTAACAAAAGAAGTAGGTTATACAGTAACAATGTCCATTAGTGAATCAATCGCTTAGTGCAACAACAGTAAGGCAGTGATATTTGTGAGCAGCACGCATCCGATGAAGAGGAGCTGGTATCTTTCAATGCCAAGCAGCGAATGGAGTGAGACCGTAATACAAGCAACTGTTTGTATGAAACAACCGACTGCTTGCTACTTAAAGGTAGTCAGTGTGAGACACTTACTTGTGGCGTGGGGAACACTGCAGTGCTGTCACGACCTCCTCCTGCCCCGTGAGCAGAGGCCATGGCCTAGGCCTCGAGTCAAGGCCTGGCGCTGGCCCTGCATCTTAATATGCCCTTAGTTCTGCTGCACTCACTGCAGCGCTACAGGGCCTGTTGAGGCACCATCAGTTTGACGGACGGGTCGTGGCTGACGGGGTAGTCAGATCACGGCACTCGGCAGTAATTCAGGGCATACATCGTCGCGCGGTGAGAATAGAAACTGTGTGCGACGCCGCGCCGCACACTCGTGCAGCCTAAGGACGGTCCTGTGACTGTCCCCTGCACCACTTAAAGTTACCCTCGCCGCCTGCACCCTCTGACCGCTGGGGTGTGAAAGCTGCCGCCCGCAATAGCATACACTCAAAATATGTTTTCAAGGTATTATTATTTATTTATGCATTTTTATATAGCGCGGACTTTACCCGAAGGTGTCAGAGCGCTTCACAATAAGAACAGAACTGATACATAAAACTGAAGTAAACAGATTAAAGAAAAAAGAATGCAAGCAAAAGGAGAAGCAAGAAGGGGTGAGGGAGTCATTGGATTGCTACGGAGCTAAACAGGTACGTCTAGGAAGAGACGGAAAAGGTTGGTATATTCCGGCTTGTGTGGCCTCCATTTTTTAAAAGAAGGTGGATTTTTGGCATTAGTTAGTGCCAGGAGTCTACTGTCAATCGCCGTGATGATGAATCTTTTTCACCAAAACGACATGGGTAGCAGAAGTGACATCATACACCCTATGCGCATTGATGACATCACACGGCTGATGCTTGCCGCAAGGTGTGCGTCGGGGCTCAGGATAAGGTACAGCAGGGACGCTCACACAGCTGTGCAGCAGGTGAACAGTGAGGTGCACAGGTGATCACTGCAGGCTATATGCCCAGGGGGGCCTTTGGCATTGCATTTAAGGGAGCACTCGGCTTTGTGCATCAAGGATTACCGGGCGACATGCATACGAGAAGCGCTGGGTGTGGTGCAGAGAGGGAGCCTGTGCTGTGCATCCTTCATAAGGGGGGGGCGGCGGCCTGTGACTCGCTGAGGCACTGGTGCCGAGTAAAGCAACGCGTTGTGAATCAAGGGATCAATCAGGGCGCTGTGAAATTGGCTTTTTTTCGGGAGGGGGGGGGGGCTAAAATGCACCCCGACCTCCCCTATCTTAGGGTGAGGTGGTAAGGTTCAAGGATATAGGAAAATGATATTGGTCAATGTAGTGCAGGGGCTAAGTACACGGCACAAGGACATCATGGACTATTTACACGAATACTTTGGCAAACAAGCATTATAATATTTCAACACGGACGTCATTGAGACCACCAGCATCTACCTAGAAGTGTCCAGAGTTACGGAAAATATGGTGCCGCCGTCCTTCCCCAGCCAACCCCGGGCGCAGTGTTTGGTGTGATTTGGGTCCAGTGCCTGTACACCAACCAAGTTCAAGTTCAAGTTCATAAGCTTTTATTCGATTTGCACATACAAATCATACAAGCATATTAAAATACATAATTTTATAATAATAATACACAATATTCACACAAATAATACAAAGAAGGAGAGTAGGAAACGTATGAAAAGCTAGTGGACAACAATTAAAAATTATTATTAAAAACGACTGACTAGTACGAGAATACATAAAAAGAAAACAATCATATGAGTACAGACAGGAAATTGAAGGATTTGTCATAATGAGTCGAATTTCCTGGCAGCTGTACCTTCAGACAAAACAAAATCCGGACCACTTGGACGGGCATAAAAGGTAGTTTTGAAGTAGAAAACAGGACCATACAATACATACTGTGGACATCAGACATAAAAATTGTTCCTTATTTACAAAACTGTTATAAAACTTTTATGTACAGACAGGAGTGTATAAAGTAATTATAATAGCAGCACTATACAGTTCCTGGCAGCTGTACATCACAAGTACAGACAGGTAAGTATAAGAGAATTTACAGTACTATACTTTTCCTGGCAGCTGTACATTTCAAAATATAAGTAGCCAAAAAGAAGCAAATATCCTCATTCTCCAGTGAGGATAATAATGTCAGTGCAGTCTTTGTGGATCGGGTATTATACTTTATAAAAATGGGTTTAAGGTATTTTACCCTAAAGAAATAAAAGAATTTACAAAAAAGTAAAAAATGGCAGCTACTCTGACGTGAAGTGCTGTCACACGGGCAGGGTGTCTCAGATCTAACTTTCTGGTTTGGGAACGCAACAAGATGGTGTACGATACCCAGTCTGACACGAGTTAATACAAATTGATGAGAGGGTCGGGTTACGTTCACAAGGTAAGGTTGAAGCCCCGGAATTAGTTTCAGGTCCTTATAGAACTTAACGGTGGCTAGCTTACCATGTACTTTATCTCGCTCTGCCTTTTTAAAGTTTAAGAACGTTGACTTAATTTCTTTTTTAGGGATAGAGACTGCCTGCTCAGGGTCAAGTAACACATCAATATTGAATAGAAGGTAGTACCAGAAATGAATGTATCTCAACCATTGTATACGTGATGAGTGGTCTAAACCTATACAATCAAGGATAATTTCTTGAGTGAATCGAGTCTCTGGCTTAGCCCAAATAGAACGCCACAATAAGAGTGGCCGGACGGCTGCTAAGTCAGATATAAACTCGATCCCAACCTCGTCGTGAATCAATTGAACAGAGGCGGAAGGAGGGACACATAACAATCTCTTTAAAAACTTATTTTCATCCGTTTGAAGGGAAGGGAAGGGCCTTCATTGTGGCCCCATACTCCAGCCCCATACAGTGCAGAAGAGACACAACGAGCATTGTATATATTAATCATATCTGGGATGCTTCTCGATCCAAGTTTAGTGGCAAATCGGAATATGCTGCTGGTAATCCGCAGCATTTTCAATCTGATGGTGTCGAATTCAGAAGTCCAAGACCCACTGTTGTTATAGGTGATTCCCAAATAGCAAAACGTTTTAACATGTGTCATTTTATCTTTATCCAAGAAGAAAGTATGCTTCGTCTTTTTTGCTACCTGGCCGCATGACATAACATACGTCTTAGATTTATTCACAACAAGCCTCCTATTTTGGATAAACAGCATAAAGCTATCAATGAGGCGCTGGAGGCCGATCTGTGTGCGGGATAAAAGAACAGCGTCGTCCGCGTAAAGTAAAAGTGGGACAGGTTTTCCTCTGATCAAAGGGGCATCTGCTGGAATATCAACCAGGGTGCGGTCGACACCATTGATGAAGAGGGAAAATAAAAGGGGGGCCAAAACACATCCCTGGCGGATGCCCCGAGAGACTTTGAAAAAAGGGGTACATTCGCCTAGGGTGCCATAACGGACCTTACAGGAGAGTTTTTCATAAAGTCTGGCTAAAAAATGAACAATTTCCCTCGGTGCCCCAGACTCTAGCAAAACCTCCCAAAGAATAACATGATTAACTAAATCAAACGCGCTGCTCAAATCAGCAAAACATAAAAAAAGATTGCCATTTTTGGCCACAGTGTATTTGTTAATTAAAAGGTCCAAATTAACACATTGCTCCAGGGTGCCCATTCCTTTCCGGAAACCATATTGGACTCTAGTTAGAATGTTCGAATCAGTTGCCCAGGTTTCTAACCTTTTAAGCAAAATCCTACTCATAACCTTTACTGAGGCATCCAACAGAGAAATCGGCCGGTAATTGGAGGCCTCAGATTTGCTACCTTTCTTGTGTAGGGGAATTATAACAGATTGGCCCCAAGAAGGAGGGAAGTTAGATTCAGCTGCACAATTAAAGATCCTCACCAGAATGGGGACCCACAAATGCGGTTCGGCTTTTAACAGGTCAAGCGGGACCCCATCTGGGCCCGGTGCTTTTCCTCCTTTACTGTTAGAGAGCCCTTCATAACCTTCTTCTAGTGTTATTCCCAAGGGAAGGGGTGGCCAAGATGTGGTCTCAAGGGTCGATACCTCAAGGGGTATCCCTTCTGGATTGAAGATATTGGAAAAGTGAGTAATCCAATCGTTGCACGCAACATAAGAAGTTAATTCCGGAATGCCGTCTTTATTGAGAAAAGGACTATTAATTATTTCCCAATAAAGTTTGCAATTTTTGGTCTCGGCTGCTTCCTTTAGCTTGTCCCAGGCCTCACTCTGTAAGAGCTTTTTTCTGTTGTTAATTACCATTTTGTAGTTGGTCCTGAGGTATTTTATTCCCTCGCTATCGCGTGGTTTGGTGCCTAATGCCTTCTTAAGTTCCCGAAGGGCAAGCATGCAGGGTTTGTCAAACCAACCCTGCTTCATATCTCTGTTAGATGACGGGGCCCTAGTAAAAATACCTGCAATTGTACCATTGATGGTAATAAAGTGTAACAGTAGGGAATCAGGATTGATTTCATTGCTTAGACAGAAACTAATTTGGGTTTTACAGCTAGTTATAACCTCCTTCTGTTTGGCCTTAGAATTAATTCCAGACCATCTGATCCTTAGACCATTTGGTCTGATGGGTACTAAGTCAGTAGAACACTGTTCACCTGACACAGGTGATGTACCATGACCTAGGAGGGTAATACGAATACTGTTATGGTCACTGAGACTTTCTTCTTTAACATATAAATTTGAAAAGTCTCCGCTACTCGATAGCACGATATGATCTATGAATGACCCCGCATCCCTTCCAGTAAAGGTAGGACACGTAACTGCTTGGATGTTTTTGTTACAGTTTAACAGGTACAAATCTAGCTTAGTTAACATGTCGTTTAATAAGGAGCCATAATTACAGTGTGGAAAGTGGAGGAAATCCTCCTTCTCTCCCAATCCCCCCCGATGGGTATACATTGCTGTTCCGAGACCGCAGGGGTTCCCATTGGACAAATAACAAGGCTGTAAATTAAAGTCCCCTGCCCATATAACCTCTACCTTTCTTTTCGAGACGCCCATAACCCTTGCAATTTCTCTTTCAAGGGGGGGTAAAATATCCCCTCTAGAGGCATCAAAGATATTGTTGTAGAAGTTTACTATAACCAAATCAATACCTTTTCTGCACTCAACCCTTACTACCTGACTGTGAGTGCCAACTGTCGTGCTACTCCTAACTATACAGTTACTCAGCTTGTTGGACAGGAGCAACAGGAGACCCCCCTTGGCCCTACCTGAACTGGATTTAGTAGCTCTAAGGCAGTGCGATGAATATCCTTCGATATTGATATGATCCAGGCACCAGGTTTCCTGGAGGAGGATTAGGTCAAATCCTTCCCCAATAAACCTGGACCAAAAGGGTGAATCTATTTTTCTGGCAATGCCTGCAATGTTCCAGGAGATGAGGGTGAGACCAACAGACTTAGTTGTGTCAAGAGTGGCCGTCACCGGCTGGGTGGCACAAGGTACGGTTGGACTGGCAGCCTTGGTGCTCACAACTAAGCCTGGACTAGGGGCATCGATAGATATACTCACTTCAGGACTGTTACAAAGGGCTCCTTTACAGGAATAAGTGGTTGGATTAGTACTAGTAATGTTATGTAATGGGGGGGAATCTATGGGGCTTCCCTCTTTATCAGTAACATTTCGTCTGTCCGCCAGATTAGCGGTGGGTACACAGCCCGACGTACAAGATGCCCTAACTATATCATTCGCAAACAACTTGTGATCATAGGGTAACCCAACCTGCTTGATGACAAACTGACTGGGGAGTAATGGGGCACTATGTCAGTCGACCATCTCCAGACAGTCAAACCTATTGCTGGTATGTATGCCTTGCCATCCATTCCCCATGGGTTGAACTTTATTGGGATACCATGGGCGGGGTGGCCAATCCCTATTCCTGCTCTTTTGTGTCATCCAGGGGCCGCCATAGTTCCAGGATTGTTCTTGGGGGATAACCCAGTTGGGGGCTAGTATTGGAGCATGAAAATTTAGTACTGGTGGATAGAAAAAAGAAAGCCTCTGGGTATCAATTCCTCCTTTCTTCTCCAGCTCTGGCCATTAACAAATATGATTCACCGAGGATGCGTCTACACAGGTGACGATGACGCAATCCCCCTGAATACTCTTAGGGCTCGCCCCTACCCATGGAACCCTGCGGACAGAAGATATTCTACAAGTATTAGCAGGCTGTAGTGGCCTGTTAATACTAAGCCATTGAAGGATTTTATTCAAAAGGGACCAGGAAGGTTCATCGGTACCTGCTGGAAGTTCCGGGACTCCCGCTAAGATTACCGTGAATGGAGAGACCTCCGGTGGAAGATGGACCGGACGTTTGGGCCTGGGCCCCCTCTTGGCGTCTGTATGATGTGGTTTTTGGGTGACCACGGGTTTATCTTGGGGCGGCTGCAGTGACCCCTGTGCTGTGGTGACATTCGCAACTGGGGGTATAACTGCAGGAGAAGGTTGAATAGGATTTTGTTGACTTATTATAAGTGACTGAGATGTGGACTGTGATGTGGTGTTGCATTAGGTTTAGAGGGTACACTCTTAATCGAAGCAGGGGCTAAGGTGTTGATAAGGGGCTCTTTGGTTTTTGCCTGTGCTATGGGTGTGACCAGCGGTCTAAAAGAGTTAGCCGGAGTGGTCCCTGAATTAGTTATGATTGGTGCCCCTCCTGTTTTAATAATACCCGCCCCGGTCTGATTGGGTATTTTAGTGAGGAGGATGGCGAGCTGCTTTTCTATTGCCATAATGCTCTTCTCTAAAGGTTGAAAATGGTATTTTAATAGATCCCTGAAACTAGCAAGGAGTTGTGATGTAACACTATCAGGTGAGTTGAGTTCGGCTTCTGGGACATTAACCAAGTTAGGACATTGTAAGCTAGGTAGATCCGGTACAACAACATTGTTACTGGGGGGGATAGTTTTAGATGGTGGGACACTAGGCCCATTATTATTGCTGGTAATATTGGGGTTTGATTTGATACTCCCCTTTTTATATTCATCGGGCTGCTTTGGAACAGCACCTTCTCTGACCCCTTTTAGCTTGTTTGCCTGTGCTAGATCCTGTGCCGGATCTTCCGATAGGATATGTTCAAGGTCAGGTGTTGTCTCAAGGTTCTCAGTTAGGTCCAATTCTGATGACAAGTTAGTGGCTGATAAGTCCACTGCACTAGGGATGGAATGTACTTGTGCCGTGGTCCCAGATTGTATTAGAATAGGAATTGGAGTAACTGATGGCAATGGGGTTAGGGCAGACGCTATGAGACCCAGAGAGGATCTCCGGGCAATCGCAAGGTCCTGAGAGACCCTTCGTTCTAAAACTGCGATATTCTGGTTAATGGCCTCAGTAGTTTTAGAGATAAATAAATCAATAGGACCAGTAAATGAGGCAGCTTTAGAAGCAGTTTTACTTCTTGAACCCCTAGTCATGGTTAAAACAATTTTGGTCTCCCAATAAGATAATCAGAAGTCCAAAGTCAGATAGATGATAAACAGTACCTTTGGGGCACGGCCCGGGAGGTGATAGGAAAGGGGGGTGGCCCAGCCCAGCCTGGTTCGGTCTGGAACGGGCTTAGCCCGGCGCCGCCCGCGCGCGTCCCGCGACGCGGAGGAAGCCGCGCTGTTTTGTGCGCCTCCGGTCGGGTCAAGTGGCGTGGGTGGGCGGAGCTAGCCCAGCCAGGGATTATGGTGCCGGTAGTCCCCCTGCTCGTCAGCCGCGTCCGATGTGCAAAGCGGCGGTGGGGGGGACTTGCAGATCAAGGCAGCAGCGCTCTCAGTAGCGCGGACCCCAGCGGTAGAGTTTCCTCTGTCCCCGAACAGGCAGCAGTCTCTGTACGGATGTGGCAGGTAGAAAATGCGGTCTCCCACTCCTATGTGGAAGCCGCGCTGTTTTGTGCGCCTCCGGTCGGGTCATGTGGCGTGGGTGGGCGGAGCTAGCCCAGCCAGGGATTATGGTGCCGGTAGTCCCCCTGCTCGTCAGCCGCGTCCGATGTGCAAAGCGGCGGTGGGGGGGACTTGCAGATCAAGGCAGCAGCCCTCTCAGTAGCGCGGACCCCAGCGGTAGAGTTTCCTCTGTCCCCGAACAGGCAGCAGTCTCTGTACGGATGTGGCAGGTAGAAAATGCGGTCTCCCACTCCCATGTGGAAGCCGCGCTGTTTTGTGCGCCTCCGGTCGGGTCAAGTGGCGTGGGTGGGCGGAGCTAGCCCAGCCAGGGATTATGGTGCCGGTAGTCCCCCTGCTCGTCAGCCGCGTCCGATGTGCAAAGCGGCGGTGGGGGGGGCTTGCAGATCAAGGCAGCAGCGCTCTCAGTAGCGCGGACCCCAGCGGTAGAGTTTCCTCTGTCCCCGAACAGGCAGCAGTCTCTGTACGGATGTGGCAGGTAGAAAATGCGGTCTCCCACTCCTATGTGGAAGCCGCGCTGTTTTGTGCGCCTCCGGTCGGGTCAAGTGGCGTGGGTGGGCGGAGCTAGCCCAGCCAGGGATTATGGTGCCGGTAGTCCCCCTGCTCGTCAGCCGCGTCCGATGTGCAAAGCGGCGGTGGGGGGGACTTGCAGATCAAGGCAGCAGCGCTCTCAGTAGCGCGGACCCCAGCGGTAGAGTTTCCTCTGTCCCCGAACAGGCAGCAGTCTCTGTACGGATGTGGCAGGTAGAAAATGCGGTCTCCCACTCCTATGTGGAAGCCGCGCTGTTTTGTGCGCCTCCGGTCGGGTCAAGTGGCGTGGGTGGGCGGAGCTAGCCCAGCCAGGGATTATGGTGCCGGTAGTCCCCCTGCTCGTCAGCCGCGTCCGATGTGCAAAGCGGCGGTGGGGGGGACTTGCAGATCAAGGCAGCAGCGCTCTCAGTAGCGCGGACCCCAGCGGTAGAGTTTCCTCTGTCCCCGAACAGGCAGCAGTCTCTGTACGGATGTGGCAGGTAGAAAAATGCGGTCTCCACATCCATTTGTTTACACCTGGGAGTCGTAGCTGCATACTTGCAAAATAGACAACACCTATCTCTCTTCAGAGTACCAGTGATTAAAGCCTTCATGGAAGGATTAAAAAGGGTTATACCGCCAAGTATTCCCCCTGCTCCAGAGTGGAACTTAAACATAGTTCTTCCAAGGCTAATGGGTCCGCCTTTTAGAACCAATGCACAAATGTCAGTTACAATTCCTATCATGGAAAGTTGCTTTCCCCATAACGATAAACTCTCTAAGGAGAGTTGATGAACTTCAGGCATTAACTATACAAGAGCCTTTCTTTCAACTTCACAAAGATTGAGGGGTTCTACGTACCAATCCTAAATTTCTCCTTAAAGTAGTTTCTGCTTAGGGGTAATTCATGTGCGAAATCAAATTAAAATAATATATCATTAGCATTTTCATTATTAATTGAACCATCGTAATTGTATAGAATTGATGTGCTGCAATGATAATAGAGCAAAAGACACACAATTGATGGACGGAATGCAGAACTTATCAAAACATTCACCCCCAGTCAAGAGATCTGGGTTAAATCCGTCATTATTTTGCTCACCATGCCACCCCAGTTCAGACATGGCCATATGCAAATCAGTCTTGACCCTGTGCCTCATGGGAACAGTCCAGCCCCAACTGCAATGATAATAGAAGCAGATCAAAGTAATTAGCAAAATAAGCACATTGAACAGAATAAATAGTTCCACCATCTTTCTAAAACAATGTACATATGCAAGCATAGAACAACTGCATAGAGCGTTTTCCTACTATGCTTTCCCGTGTGTGTGTGTGTCTGTCTGTGTCTGTTGATCTCTGTGTTTCTGTCTCCCATTTCCTGTAGGGAAAGTATGTAGCTCCCCGTTTTAGAAGAGTCAGCCAAGAAGGAGCACACTGCATTACATAATTTCTTGGTATGCACTTTTTATTAGTATTACAGGAAATCACAATGATTGATTGTCTCTGTTATATTCTTCTTTCCGACAGGGTCTTCCACTTCAGTCCCTTAGGTGAGCCTCGGCCACCGTCGCCCCTCGGACAGAAGGAAAAGACTCAGGTAAGTGTTTTTGCTTCATGGTTTAATCAAGGGAGGATGTGAGGGATAAATAGTAGCTATGCATAAATGTGAAGGGAGGGTTAGAGGTTGGAGCATCCAAAAGAAAAAAACGTAGCCGATGATTTCTGCTCTTGTCTTTCTTTTCCGTCTCACTTATTTCCTTTTCCCTGGGTCCATTTCACCTCTCAGCCTCCCCTCCCGTCCCTCTCTGACTCAGCCCCTTTCCAAAAGCACCATAGACGCCCACGCACCTGGAAGAGCCACGTCCCTCCGGGGCCGTGGCGTGGTGACTCTGCGTCCTTCAGTGAGGTCTGGTCTCCTTCTGTTTCGGCTTTCCCTCCTCCGCCAGGTTCGAGTGTTCCGCTTGTTGACAAGCTGTGACCTCCCCTGGGCTCTGGCTTTCTCTCTCGGAAGGCTGTTAGGTCTTCTCCGTCTTTCCGGTCTTCCCCCGCTGGTTTCTCCACCTCGCGTTCCCATGCTGTGTGTAGCTGGACCAACTAGTGACCCACCTGACGCGCTCTCCACCCCGCCTTCTTGAAGCGTGTATCCTCTGATGTCCTTCCTCAGCTTCGGCTTAAGGGGGCCGCCTGCCGATTCCCCTCTCTCCACTTCTTGATGACAGCAAGGCTAATGGGCCCGCCTTTTGATCAATGCACAAATGTCCGCTACAATTCCTATCATGGAAAGTTGCTTTCCTCAGAACGATAAATTCACTAAGGAGAGTTGATGAACTTCAGGCATTACCTATACAAGAGCCTTTCTTTCAACTTCACAAATATTGAGTGGTTCTACGTACCAATCCTAAATTTCTCCTTAAAGTAGTTTCTGCTTAGGGGTAATTCGTATGCAAAATCAAATTAAAATAACATAACATTAGCATTTTCATTATTAATTTAACCATCGTAATTCTTGTATAGAATTTATGTGCTGCAATTATAATAATGCAAAAGACACACAATTGATGGACGGAATGCAGAACAAATCAAAACATTCACCCTCAGTCAAGAGATCTGGGTAAATCCATCATTATTTTGCTCACCATGCCACCCCAGTTCAGACATGGCCATATGCAAATCAGTCTTGACCCTGTGCCTCATGGGAACAGTCCAACCCGAACTGCAATGATAATAGAAGCAGATAAAAGTAATTAGCAAAATAAGCACATTGAACAGAATAAATTGTTCCACCATCTTTCTAAAACAATGTACATATGCAAGCGTATAAAAACTGTATATAGCGTTTTCCTACTATGCTTTCCCGTGTGTGTGTGTGTCTGTGTGTGTCTGTTGGTCTCTGTGTTTCTGTCTCCCATTCCCTGTAGGGAAAGTATGTAGCTCCCCATTGTAGAAGAGTCGGTCAAGAAGGAGCACACTGCATTGAATAATTTCTTGTTATGCACTTTTTATTAGTATTACAGGAAATCACAATGATTGATTGTCTCTGTTATATTCTTCTTTCCCACAGGGTCTTTCTCTTCAGTCCCTTTGGTGAGCCTCGGCTGCCGTCGTCCCTCGGACAGAAGGAAAAGACCCAGGTAAGTGTTTTTGCTTTATGGTTTAGTCAAGGGAGGATGTGAGGGATAAATAATAGCCATGCATAAATGTCAAGGGAGGGTGTAGAGGTTGGAGCAACCAAAACAAAAAGAGTAGCCGATGATTTCTGCTCTTGTCTTTGTTTCCATCTCACTTATTTCCTTTTCCTTTGGTCCCTTTCACCCCTCAGCCTCCCCTCCCGTCCCTCTCTGACTCAGCCCCTTTCCAAAAGCCCCGAAGACGCCCACGCACCTGGAAGAGCCATGTCCCTCCGGGGCCATGGCGTGGTGACTCCGTGTCCTTCAGTGAGGTCTGGTCTTCTGCTTCGGCTTTCCCTCCTCCGCCAGGTTCGGGTGTTCTGCTCGCCGACAAGCTGTGACCTCCCCTGGGCTCCGGTTCTCTCTCTCATAAGCCTGTTAGTCCTTCTCTGTCTTTCCGGTCTTTCCCGCTGGTTTTTCCGCCTCGCGTTCCCATGCCACGTGTAGCTGGACTAACTACTGACCAACCTGACACGCTCTCCGCCCCCACCTTCTTCAAGTGTGTATCCTCTGATGTCCGTCCTCAGCTCCAGCTTAAAGGGGCCGCCTGCCGATTCCCCACTCTCCACTTCTTGATAACAGCAAATCGGACAACTGGTTAAAGGGGACTGTGAATATAGGAGGGGAGAAATATATGAAGGGATGGCATGGCACTCCTTATCCTCTATCCCATCGTCTACCACAGGGGCTACCTGAGACACCCCACACACACCCAAAATAGCTTATCCTAAAAACACACCTCCCAAAAACAAGATACCAAACAAAAGGAAAATCTTAGGAGCTTCAGGTGATGTCCCTCGTGTCTGATTACTGGTGTTTGTTTAGGTTTACAGAAGTCCAGATGTTACATAGCAAACCTTGTCTATGCATGCCGTGTATTTTTAATTCGTTATTGTGAGAAGTTGGCCTGATAGGTGATGTTTCCAATTCTGGAACCACCTATTATCAGACCAAACAATCCCTTATGGTGTCTGGTTGTAAGTCAACCTTATTAGACAAGCTATCCTAGGGGTAGCATGGACTAAGCAGCCTAAAGGCTTAACTTAAGAGGTCGTGTTAAGCGAGCTGTTTTACCACATACAATCCTGTAATATCAAATGAAAGGACACCACACAAGTATATATTATAAAAATATATGTGTTTATTACTAAAAACAATCCCCAGTATTCTTTATGAATAAAGGGGCACAAGCGTTAAATCAAAAGCACTGTTTAAACATACAAAGTTGCACAATTATGGATGAGGGCAGGGGGCCACTCAAACCATATACTAAACAAGTGGTATAAGAGATGCCACTCGAGCAGTGGTTAGGCCTAGGGCCTAGGGAATCGCTGGGAGCAGTCGGGACAAGCAATGCTGAAGTCGGGAACGGCCCACGGGATTCGGGAGCAGTGCGGAAAGCGCACGCATGCACCAATGTTAACCAATGGTGCGTAAAAAGTGTAAAGGTAGAGTTTAAGGACACTTCCGCTGAACCTAGAGGAACAAAACTTAAGACACAGACCCTAGAGATGTGTACCAGTGTGGGAACACCGGCGGAGCAAAGTTACCTCACCCACAGGAAGCGGGTGCACAGGGTCGAAGTGGCGTCGGGTTTTGACACGCAGGCTCTTGGTGCTTGAAGCTGAAAGGGCTGCAGGCGGGGTGAAAGTGAAGTGTCCGGTGGAGTCCAAGGGTGGACTCAAGTTGAAGAGTACCTGAAAGCAGAGGGGACAGAGTCTGGGTCACTCAGCAGTGACCAGGGTGGAACCAGGACGGAACCAGGCAATGTCGGGCGCAATCAGGTGGTCGTCGAGGAGCTTCTCTCCGCTGTCACGTGGGCTCTGGGGCATCTGCGACGTCCAGGAGCAGGTCACGATCTGTCGCACGTAGGCTCTCGCCGTTGGCGCTGTCGGCTTCAAGATTGGAGCAAACAACACTTGGCAAAAGCAATCAACGCGGAACCGGGAGATTGCTTCTCACTCGAACCAGGAAGGTCAGAGTGGGTGCTCCTTTTCAGGGGAGCTGGTGTAGATCTGGAGCAACCAGATTCACAAGTCGTCTTTGTAGTTTCGTCGGCACAGGGACCACTAGCCAGCTGGCAAGTGACCGGGCCAACGCGTTGAGCCAAATGGAGCAGAAGGGCCCCACGCAGCACTCGTCGAGTGTGGGGGGCTGAACTTCGTTGCAAGAGTGGCTCAGGGTGGGGGCTTCTCAAACCCTGGTGCACAGCTTCAAGGGTCACTCGTGGGCTGCACGGTCAGCATCTCGTGGTCAATTCAAGATGGCGTGCCCCACGCTTCCGGTCGCCTCCACGGGTCTCAGCTCTGCAGGGACTGTGGATCGGGCTGTTGGAAGGCAGGCAAGCTTGATCTCGTCGATCTCTGTCGCTCGAGTTCCGGCGGGAACTGCAACAAAGTAGACGTCGAGGGCTGGATGGTGCCTGCTGGTGCAGGGTGGTCACTCCTTGACCACAAGGGAGATTCTTCGGGCTTCCACGTTGAGTAGGAGGTCCAAGGGTCCAGAGTTTCGTTTCTTATGTTTCTTCCAGGAAATCTGATGTGCATTGGCACTGCTCCCACTCTTATTCGAATCTGGGGGGCGTGATTACCTGCTAGGTCCCCCCCTATGGGTGGGACCCAGGAAGTGGGTGGATACACCCCCTTCCTTTGATCCAGGCCGCCCTGGCACGAGGGCTGGAGTGCCCCAGAACCGGTTTGGCCGGATTATGCAAGGGGCAGCCTTGTGCGCCCCAAGCAGTGTCTGGTTTCTTTCAAACCTCCCTGCTACAATCCACTATCTCCTGTCTGGAGGGCGGTGACACCCTCCTGTGACAGGAAACCCTTTGTCCAGGCCCCATTTGGCTGAGTTTCGGTCAGCTGCAGGGGTCCAGACTCTTGTCTGTGGCAGAGGCATCCATTTTGTGGATCTAAGGTCTTTGTAGAAATTAACTGCATTTAAGTAAAGCAACATGTCCTACCCCTCTAGAGGGGTGGAATGCTATCCCCGTCGCCAGAACTGGCGAGGGGATAGTATTCCAAATCGTATGACACCTTACACGACATGTTTTGATAAAGCCAAACCAAAGTTGCTATATAACCGCGAGGATTATAAGGCACTTAAGAGTATATGGTATGGCATTATCCTGAAACAGCTTAGGGAGTTGATCCCGACAGCTGCAGACAGGCTCAGCTCATGCTAGAGCTCCATCTCACATAAAACCACACACTCTGCCTCCAGGATTGATGAGGCCTTCCATAGGAGTGGCTCACAGGTTTATATGTGTCCAGATATAGGTTTAGATATAGGTATACTATATCTAAGCAAGGGGTGATTACACCACCTTACCCCAGCTGAGTGAATCAGCCAGTTGTGTTAATTTAAGAACCAGCCAGGGGTGGCAAAAGATATGCTGCAGCCCCTGGTAGGCCTTGGTGGCCCCTATGCCCTGGGCACCTATAGTGCATTATACAGGGGCTGACAAGGAGTCCATTTACAATTGTGGTATGTGCCTATAGCACATGTGTCAGGAATTTAGTGAGAGAACAGCAGGCTGGGGGTCTGATCAGCAGGCCCACAGCCTCAGTAGTCGAAAACCAGTGAAGCAAAAGCAAAAATTTGGGGTGACCATAGGATAGCAGACCCTACTCTCCTACACAACCCCCCCCCCCAAACGCAGGGACATTAAACTAACCTTGACCAGATAAGTCTTCATGTTCTAAGTGGAAGTACCGGGAGAGACCATCTGCATTACCATGGTCAGTCCCTGGGCGGTGCTCCACTGTAAAGTCCATCCCCTGTAGGGAAATGGCCCACCTGAGCAGTTTGGGATTTTCACCCTTCATCTGATTAAGCCACAAGAGGGGCTTATGGTCTGTCTGAACTAGGAAGTGAGTTCCAAACAAGTAGGACCTCAACTTCTTCAGGGCCCAAACCACAGCAAAGGCCTCCCTCTCAATGGCTGACCAACGTTTCTCTCTAGGGGTCAGCCTTCTGCTAATGAAAGCAATGGGCTGGTCTTGACCATCTTGATTAAGTTGTGAGAGCACAGCTCCCACCCCCAACTCAGAAGCATCTGTCTGTACAATGAACTGTTTGGAGTAGTCAGGACTCTTCAGGATAGGTGCAGAGCACATGGCCTTCTTCAGGTCATCAAATGCCTTCTGACAGCTAACTGTCCACTGAACCTTTTTTGGCATCTTCTTGGATGTCAAGTCATTTAATGGTGTCACTATAGACCCATAGTTTTTCACAAACTTTCTGTAATACCCAGTCAGGCCCAAGAAGGCTCTGACTTGTGTCTGGGTAACTGGAGGAGCCCAGTCCTGTATGGCCTGGATTTTGCTCTCCAGTGGCTGAACCTGGCCTCCACCTACTAGGTGGCCCAGGTATACAACCTTACTCTGCCCTATCTGGCACTTAGTAGCCTTGATAGTTAGGCCTGCCTTTTGCAGGGCCTCCAAAACTTTCTTCAGGTGGATCAGGTGATCCTCCCAGGTGGAGCTAAAGACAGCAATATCATCTAGATATGCTGCACAAAAGTCATCCAACCCAGTAAGGACTTGGTTCACCAACCTTTGGAAAGTGGCAGGTGCATTCTTCAAGCCAAAGGGCATTACCACAAACTGATAATGTCCACTAGGGGTAGAGAATGCTGTTTTGGCTTTTGACTCTTCAGCTAGTCTGATTTGCCAGTAGCCAGCTGTCAAATCAAATGTGCTCAGAAACTTGGCAGAAGCCAATCTGTCAATGAGCTCATCTGCTCTTGGAATGGGGTGAGCATCTGTCCTAGTGACAGCATTGAGACCCCTGTAGTCCACCCAAAATCTCATTTCTCTCTTTCCAACTTGGGTATGAGGTTTTGGCACCAGGACTACTGGGCTGGCCCATGGGCTCTCTGATTGCTCAATCACTCCAAGCTCCAACATCTTTTGCACCTCAGCCTTGATGCAATCCCTGACATGGTCAGGTTGCCTGTAGATCTTATTCTTCACAGGCAGACTGTCACCAGTGTCCACCACATGGGTACACCAGTCAGTCTGGCTGGGTGTGAGTGAAAACAAATGCCTGTGGGCCTGCAAAACTTGTCTGCAGTCCATCTGTTGCTGGTCAGTGAGGCTGCCCGCCAAGGCTACTCCATCAACTGAACCATCATCAGGGTTCTGAGAAAGCAGGTCTGGGAGAGGGTCACTCTCTTCCTCCTGATCCCCATCTGTGGCCATGAGCAAGCTCATGTCCTCCCTGTCCACAAATGCTTTCAAGCGATTCACATGGATTACCCTGTGAGGGCTCCTGGGTGTTCCAAAGTCAACCAAGTAGGTGACCTCTCCCTTCTTTTCAATGATAGGATAGGGTCCACTCCATTTGTCCTGGAGTGCTGCTGGGGCCACTGGCTCCAGTACCCACACCTTCTGTCCTGGTTGGAACTCTACCAGTACAGCCTTTTGGTCATGCCAAGCTTTTTGTAATTCTTGGCTGGCCTCCAGGTTTTTGGATGCTCTCTCCATGTATTCAGCCATCCTGGAGCGGAGACCAAGTACATAGTCCACTATGTCTAGTTTGGGCTTTTTGAGAGGTAACTCCCATCCTTCCTTCACCAAACACAATGGACCTCTCACAGGGTGGCCAAACAAAAGTTCAAAAGGGCTGTAGCCAACCCCCTTCTGTGGGACCTCTCTGTAAGCAAAGAGCAGGCAAGGTAAAAGAATGTCCCATTTCCGCCTGAGCTTCTCTGGTAATCCTTTTATCATGCCTTTAAGGGTCTTGTTAAATCTCTCCACAAGCCCATTGCACTGTGGATGATAGGGGGTGGTAAACTTATAGTTTACTCCACACTCCTTCCACATTGCTTTCAGATAGCTAGACATAAAGTTCGTGCCTCTATCTGATAGTACCTCCTTTGGAAAGCCCACTCTTGAGAAAACTGCAATGAGGGCTTTTGCCACCACAGGTGCTGTGGTGGTCCTTAGGGGAATAGCCTCTGGATACCTGGTGGCATGATCCACTACCACCAGTATAAATCTGTTCCCAGATGCTGTTTGGGGGTCCATTGGACCCACAATATCAATTCCAACTCTTTCAAAGGGAACCCCCACCACAGGTAGTGGTATTAGGGGGGCCTTTGTTGTGCCACCTGACTTACCACTGGCTTGGCAAGTGACACAGGAGCGACAAAACTCCTTGAAATTTTCTGACATATGAGGCCAGTGAAAGTGTGAAACAAGCCTGTCCCACGTCTTGTTCTGGCCTAAGTGTCCTGCAAGGGGAATATCATGGGCCAAGGTAAGAAGGAACCCCCTAAACTGCAGAGTTATGACCAACCTCCTGGTCATGCCAGGCTTGGGGTCTCTAGTCTCTGAGTAAAGGAGTCCATCATCCCAATACACAGTATGGGTACCTTGGGCATCCCCAGCAGCCTCAGCAGCAGCCTGCTGTCTGAGGGGTTCAAGGGAAGGGCAATCTAATTGAGCCTGCCTCAGGTCTGCCCTTGAGGGTCCCCCTGTCCCCAGAAACTCAACCTGGTCAGGTTCAAGTTCCTCAGAGACAGTCTCCTCTTGGACTGCAGAATCAGTTTCCTCTGAAACTTGATCCTCAACCTGGGGCAAGGTGGAAGGCTCAGCCTTTCCTCTCTTGCTCCTTCTCTTGGATTGTGGTTGGTCTATTGTTCCAAGATCCACCACTGGTTCAGGAAGGAACTTCTTAGCCTGAGACCTTGTCACTGCAAGGACATGCTCTGAAATCCCTAGCATTTCTGCATGAGTCCTGTACTCCACTTCTGACCATGCTGAGCTTTCAAGATCATTGCCTAACAGACAGTCTACTGGAAGGTCTGCACTCACAACAACTTTCTTTAGGCCATTTACCCCTCCCAAGGAGAAGTTCACAACTGCCACACTATGGGAAGTAGTGCAGTTGCTTGCATTGGTCACTAGGTAACTTTCACCTAGTACAATCTGTCCAGGGTCCACAAAGTCAGGTGTCACCATTGTGACACTGGCACATGTGTCCCTGTAGGCCTGAGCCAGTTTCTCATTAATTAAAGGCGTCTGCCTATATTTGCCCAGGTTACTGGGACTCACTGCAGTGGGCAAATCTATGTCCACATCATATAGGAGAACTGCCTGTGTAGGGATTCTGACTAGGCCAGATCCTACTTCAATACCCAGGGTCAACCCAGCTACACCCTTGGACTGTGTTCCACCACTGCTTACTGTACTAGGGGTTGCAGTTGCTTTAGGAGCTGGAGTGGTGGGGACTGGATTTGCCTTGGTGCATTCACTGCCCCAGTGTGAAACTGATTTGCAGGTATTACACCAAGGTGTCTTTGGACCTTTGTTCTTCTTCTTCTTGTTTCCATTTTGGGAACCACCCTCCTTACTATTAGTTTGGGGGCCTGAAGACTTCTGGTCTTTTTCTTTATCTTTCTGATTTCCACCCTTCTGGTCTGTTTTCTTCTGGTCACCACCTTGGTTCTGGGGTTTCTGCTTAATCCTTGTTCTGACCCATTTGTCCGACTTCTTTCCCAATTCTTGGGGAGAGGTCAGATCAGAGTCAATAAGGTATTGATGCAACAGCTGGTTTGTACAGTTATTAAGGATCTGCTCTCTCATTATAAGATTGTACAATCCTGTATAGTCTGAAACTTTACTTCCCTGCAACCAACCCTCCAAAGCGTTAGTGGCACACTCAACGAAATCAGTCCAGTCTTGAGTCTGTGCTTTTTGGGTGTCTCTGAACAACAACCTGTATTGCTCAGTGGTTAGGCCAAACCCTTCAATAAGAGCACTCTTCAAAACAGAGTAGTTTTTGGCATCCTCAGGTCTAACTGTGAGGAGCCTGTCCCTCCCTTTCTCAGAAAAGGAGTACCATAAAATTGCAGCCTACTGATCCTGAGGAACCTGCTGTACCATGCAGGCTCTCTCCAGAGCAGTCATCCATTTGTGGATGTCATCCCCTTCTTTGTAGGGGGGCACAATTTTTGTCAGGTTTCTATTGTCATAGCCCCTGTCTTTTTCTCTTGGAAAATTGCTGCCACCAGTGGCATCTAAGCCACTTAATTTCTGCTCTCTTGCCAAGGCAAGTCTAGCTTGAGCCAAGGCTACCTCCTCCCTCTCTATCTGGAGTTTGACAGCCCTCATTCTGGCCCTATGCTCTAGCTTTTGAGAAGCAGTCATGCCTCTCTGTGATTCCCTTGAGGCACTAGAAATATGAGAGTCCCCTGAGGGAGATCTCACTCTTCTGTTGCCTGGGAGAATGACATGGTGGGATCTGGGGAGGTGCTGGCCCTCTCCATTCCCCAGTAGGTCTAAGTTGGCCTGGTTAAGCCTGGCAACTGGGACCTGGCTACCCCTCTGATCCTGATCTTCTGGGTCCTCTACTTCTGAGTCCTCCTCCTCCTCTTCTTCTTCCTCTTCTCCTTCCTCCTGAGGGGGATCAGTTACAGGGGGGTTCACTCCATCTCCTGACTCTAGGGAAGCTTCCTTCGCCCTCTCTAAGTCATCCTGTTCTAGGATGTCTATCAGGATCTGGCAGGTGGGACTTCTGCCCCTTTTTAACCCTCTTGAAATGCACAAGGCAATCAAGTCCTTTCGGGTTAACTTGTCATAGCTGGAAGTTGCCTTGGTAAGGTCAACTGTCACAGGAGCAGACCCTGAGGCTTTTCCTGTGTCAGACATGACTGCTAGTGAGGTGTAAGTGGTGCACTTACCTACACTAAGTGTTTTCCTACTGTACCTTGCTAGTGAGTTGTAGTCAGGGTGTGCTAATCCCTTTAATCTACAACTACTAAGTTCAGTAGAACTTAATATGCTAAGCTTTTGATTTATATGTACCTAGAGGTACTTGATGTGATCTTTCAATTTGATACAAAGATTGCAATGGTAAAACAACAGCAAGCTCAAATCCGCACCGCTGCTCACCAATGTGAGAAGTTGGCCTGATAGGTGATGTTTCCAATTCTGGAACCACCTATTATCAGACCAAACAATCCCTTATGGTGTCTGGTTGTAAGTCAACCTTATTAGACAAGCTATCCTAGGGGTAGCATGGACTAAGCAGCCTAAAGGCTTAACTTAAGAGGTCGTGTTAAGCGAGCTGTTTTACCACATACAATCCTGTAATATCAAATGAAAGGACACCACACAAGTATATATTATAAAAATATATGTGTTTATTACTAAAAACAATCCCCAGTATTCTTTATGAATAAAGGGGCACAAGCGTTAAATCAAAAGCACTGTTTAAACATACAAAGTTGCACAATTATGGATGAGGGCAGGGGGCCACTCAAACCATATACTAAACAAGTGGTATAAGAGATGCCACTCGAGCAGTGGTTAGGCCTAGGGCCTAGGGAATCGCTGGGAGCAGTCGGGACAAGCAATGCTGAAGTCGGGAACGGCCCACGGGATTCGGGAGCAGTGCGGAAAGCGCACGCATGCACCAATGTTAACCAATGGTGCGTAAAAAGTGTAAAGTTAGAGTTTAAGGACACTTCCGCTGAACCTAGAGGAACAAAACTTAAGACACAGACCCTAGAGATGTGTACCAGTGTGGGAACACCGGCGGAGCAAAGTTACCTCACCCACAGGAAGCGGGTGCACAGGGTCGAAGTGGCGTCGGGTTTTGACACGCAGGCTCTTGGTGCTTGAAGCTGAAAGGGCTGCAGGCGGGGTGAAAGTGAAGTGTCCGGTGGAGTCCAAGGGAGGACTCAAGTTGAAGAGTACCTGAAAGCAGAGGGGACAGAGTCTGGGTCACTCAGCAGTGACCAGGGTGGAACCAGGACGGAACCAGGCAATGTCGGGCGCAATCAGGTGGTCGTCGAGGAGCTTCTCTCCGCTGTCACGTGGGCTGTGGGGCATCTGCGACGTCCAGGAGCAGGTCACGATCTGTCCCACGTAGGCTCTCGCCGACGGCGCTGTCGGCTTCAAGATTGGAGCAAACAACACTTGGCAAAAGCAATCCACGCGGGACCAGGAGATTGCTTCTCACTCGAACCAGGAAGGTCAGAGTGGGTGCTCCTTTTCAGGGGAGCTGGTGTAGATCTGGAGCAACCAGATTCACAAGTCGTCTTTGTAGTTTCATCGGCACAGGGACCACTAGCCAGCTGGCAAGTGACCGGGCCAACGCGTTGAGCCAAATGGAGCAGAAGGGCCCCACGCAGCACTCGTCGAGTGTGGGGGGCTGAACTTCGTTGCAAGAGTGGCTCAGGGTGGGGGCTTCTCAAACCCCGGTGCACAGCTTCGAGGGTCACTCGCGGGCTGCACGGTCAGCGTCTTGTGGTCAATTCAAGATGGCGTGCCCCACGCTTCCGGTCGCCTCCACGGGTCTCAGCTCTGCAGGGACTGTGGATCGGGCTGTTGGAAGGCAGGCAAGCTTGATCTCGTCGATCTCTGTCGCTCGAGTTCCGGCGGGAACTGCAACAAAGTAGACGTCGAGGGCTGGATGGTGCCTGCTGGTGCAGGGTGGTCACTCCTTGACCACAAGGGAGATTCTTCGGGCTTCCACGTTGAGTAGGAGGTCCAAGGGTCCAGAGTTTTGTTTCTTATGTTTCTTCCAGGAAATCTGATGTGCATTGGCACTGCTCCCACTCTTATTCGAATCTGGGGGGCGTGATTACCTGCTAGGTCCCCCCCTATGGGAGGGACCCAGGAAGTGGGTGGATACACCCCCTTCCTTTGATCCAGGCCGCCCTGGCACGAGGGCTGGAGTGCCCCAGAACCGGTTTGGCCGGATTATGCAAGGGGCAGCCTTGTGCGCCCCAAGCAGTGTCTGGTTTCTTTCAAACCTCCCTGCTACAATCCACTATCTCCTGTCTGGAGGGCGGTGACACCCTCCTGTGACAGGAAACCCTTTGTCCAGCCCCCATTTGGCTGAGTTTCGGTCAGCTGCAGGGGTCCAGACTCTTGTCTGTGGCAGAGGCATCCATTTTGTGGATCTAAGGTCTTTGTAGAAATTAACCGCATTTAAGTAAAGCAACATGTCCTACCCCTCTAGAGGGGTGGAATGCTATCCCCGTCGCCAGAACTGGCGAGGGGATAGTATTCCAAATCGTATGACACCTTACACGACATGTTTTGATAAAGCCAAACCAAAGTTGCTATATAACCGCGAGGATTATAAGGCACTTAAGAGTATATGGTATGGCATTATCCTGAAACAGCTTAGGGAGTTGTTCCCGACAGCTGCAGACAGGCTCAGCTCATGCTAGAGCTCCATCTCACATAAAACCACGCACTCTGCCTCCAGGATTGATGAGGCCTTCCATAGGAGTGGCTCACAGGTTTATATGTGTCCAGATATAGGTTTAGATATAGGTATACTATATCTAAGCAAGGGGTGATTACACCACCTTACCCCAGCTGAGTGAATCAGCCAGTTGTGTTAATTTAAGAACCAGCCAGGGGTGGCAAAAGATATGCTGCAGCCCCTGGTAGGCCTTGGTGGCCCCTATGCCCTGGGCACCTATAGTGCATTATACAGGGGCTGACAAGGAGTCCATTTCCAATTGTGGTATGTGCCTATAGCACATGTGTCAGGAATTTAGTGAGAGAACAGCAGGCTGGGGGTCTGATCAGCAGGCCCACAGCCTCAGTAGTCGAAAACCAGTGAAGCAAAAGCAAAAATTTGGGGTGACCATAGGATAGCAGACCCTACTCTCCTACAGTTATTGTAGTGTTTTTGTAATCCACTCATCGCATGCCAGAAGGGAGATGTATTTGGCTAAAGTTGTTTATATAGCGCCAGACTAGATCTGATCTGTGTCTCCTGCTCCACAGCTTGTACCCGTAAAAGTGCATCAATGTCTCCTTCCCTTGGAAGCAAATCCACCTGTATTCCAGTTTAAGCATATTTATTCTCATAGAATCACTTTCAACATCCACTGTTCCGCAAGTAAATTCAAATTCAACTACATTCATTTTGGGGGTTCTCCCTTCATCAGGGTATGCATGCAAGGAATCTATGTTGTATGTTGTGTGCGGAAAATAGTGCCATAAGAATTAACTTGCAATGCAATCTAATCCTACAGATACATAAATTAATAGTTTACTACATGTCCTGGTTGAGCCTAACCGCATGTCTGCGTTTGTGTTATACCAGGGTCTCCACCTTTTCAATAGTGAGAGCTACTTCTGATCTACTGCCTTTATCACGTGGCTTAGCTAAGGGTAGATGAATGCCAAGCAACTTAATTGCGCCCCTAGAGCGCCCAGTCCTGCTGCACTGAGCACATAGCATTTGTAGCACTGGGTTAGGAAAGGTTTACCTGTAGGGCCCTAAGCCTTTGTAGCACTGTTAGGTTTACCTGCGGGACCCCAAGCATTTATAGAACTGTTAGGAACCTGTGGGTTCCTCAAAAGTCACGAACAGGAGACATCTGGTTGCACGTAGCACTTTATAATAATAAGGGCATAAACAAGTGTATATTAAAACGCAGTGTATGAATACACCTACATTCTCATACACACACACACATCAAGATTAAACCTGTACTAAACACACAGGCCTCAATAACAGGTAGATAATACAAAGACTGATGGACATAATGAAGCAGACCTAGAGATACATGCATAGCACAGACAAGATCAAGGTCTTGATTTAGAGTTTGGTGAGCTGGGTACTCCTTCACAAGCGTGGTGGAGTATCCTGTCCAACAAACGGATCGTCTGCCTGACCTAGTGCAAGTCCGGTGGATTGTTTTACGCCCAGCCTTACTTGGGTGCCGTCGGTGTAAATACATAGGGCTGCCCATCCTCTTTAGATCGGGCTGTCTGTATTTTTTTCTTCTTGGGGACTACCAGGGAAAACGTGGCGGTCATGAACAGAAAAACTTTAAAATTAACCCCACTCCCTGGGAGAAAATGTCATGGGTGAGTAGTTATTTGTTTTTAGAAACACCCACTTTGGAAGCGTGTTTATAAAAAATACCAACGTTGGTGAGTGGCCGCCTGAAACATGGCAGTCGCTCACCCATCTTTCCATGCCTTCAGAGAAACCACTGTGGCTCCTCTGAACTGACAGGGCCAGTAAAAATCTCGACACGAAGTAGGCAGCCCGTTGGACCTAAAATCAGGCCTACAGTATTGATCATTGATAAATAGAAGAGGAGAGAAAAGAAAAAGATAGTTAGAAGGCTGTTTGTATGTGACCTTCTGCATAGGAATAAGTAAATGACAAGACACTGCTATGTCCCTTGCCAAGGATCAAAGGCCTTAGCTTGACAAACCCTAGCAAGGGATTTTTTTTCCAGCCTCTATGTTCAATCCAGTTCCGGAGGCACGGTGTAGGCAGGGGCTACTGGGTTGAGGTCATTTCCCAGAATGACTGTGCAAACTGGACTGAGTAAATCCTTTTTGTACTTGACTCTCAAGGTAACGAGGGCGAGCAGTTGCAGAATTCTCAGCTAGGTATTGTCGGCTGCTTGAACTCAGCGCTAAGCAATAAACCAAGAGTCGCAATAGAATGAATGACCAGCACACTGCTTATCTTGCCAAAAAAATGTGCTTTACTCTCTCAGTTGCACCCAGTACTACATACTACATTAATCAAAAACAAGTCAATATCTCTAGCCTCTTAAGTTGGCAGGTGCTGCTCTCCCTCATGTCTATCCCTCTAGTATCAGATTTGTTCTTCCGGTCTGGCCCCCTCTAATTCTCTTGGTGCATTTAGGAGTGGCATGAATATAGTACAATGTGACTCAGGCCTGCCATTGCAGAGCCTGTTGGCATGCCTGGGGTTACAATGTCGATTTGGCAAGTGCACTCACTTGCCAGTCCCTAAACTTCCCCTTTTCTACATATTAGCCACCCCTAAGGTAGGCCCAAGGTACCCCCATGGTCATGGTGCATTGTATGTAAAAGGTAGGATTTGCCGTGATGTGTGTGGCATGTCCTGATAGTGAATTACAGCCAATTGCGTTTTTCACTATTGCAATGCTACCTGCTCCCATAGGCCAGAATGGGCAGCTTGATTATAACAAGTTATAATCCTAACTGACCCAGGGAACTAGGTAGAAATTGGAGTTTTATATGCCTGAACTCAGAATGATAAAATACACCTTTTCGTGAAGCTGGTTTTAACATTCTGTGTTTGAAAATGCCACTTTTAGAAAGAAGGTATTTTCTTGCCTAACCATCCAGCCTGCCTCTGCTAGGTTGTGTATTCCATGTCTGGTTTGTGAGTGACAGAGGCTGGGGTGGCTCCAGGAGAGAGGGTGAGTCAGCACTGGGCTGAATAGACCTATATGCATTGGGAGTGGTTGGAGGAGTACCACCCGGGCCTGAATAGGGCTGTGCCTGCCTTCCACAATGCTGGCTCCACCTCTTGTTGTGCGTCTAATGACCCTGGCCCACACTGACAAAGGAAGAAGTTGTGCACTGGCAGAGTGCACCCAGAACTGGTTTTGGCTGAACACAGGCACCCTCTGCATTTAGAGGACAAAGGATTTTGCAATATAAATATTGGGGGCCAGGCCCCAGAACTTTATATCACTACTGGGAATCGGGGCCCACCTTTGCCAAGGAGAAGAACCAAGGAAGCTGAAGGAGGAGTGCTGTTGGGGTTGGCCTGCAGTGGTTACTTTACTGCCAAGGAAAGGAGAAAAGGAACTTTATGTATACTTTTACTATCTTGAGGACGATTTCCAAGGGCTTGAAGCTGAGCTTGCCTCCTGTTCTGAAGTCTCAGGGACACAAAGACTTCACCACCAGCTCCCCCTGAATTTCACACTGCCTCTGAGATAAGCTTGTCTGCTCATGCCAAGCTACCAAGGGGGTGAGCAGGGGTTATGTTAGAAGTGTAGCCCTGTACCCTGACTAGAGGAAGGGTCCCTATTTGGTCAAAGGTACCTACCTCTGCCAACTAGAGACCCCAATTTCTAACATTGGTGGTCAGGAGTGAGGATTTGGACTTGCATTTGTGGCTCATATACAGTGATTGGTGTACACTACTTGTGAGTGCAGACCATAACGCAACCACATACTTTTTGGTAGAATTTTCCTTGGAACTTCTTTTTGCTTTTTGAGAACTACCAACTGTTTTTCACCATGAGCAAAGCAGCATCCACTGCACCTGTTGACATTAATTTCGAAGAAGATAGGATTAACACTTACACTGCATCTTCTCAAAGCTGCTTGCAGGAAATTTAAAGTCTCTATGAAAGGCCTCACCAAGAAGGAGGAATACCAGAAGGCGCTGAAAGCCTGGGTAGAATGTAGGAATGCCACTGAGCATCCTGAAGAGCCTAGGGAGGAGGCAGAGAATTTAGATGGGCAGCTAGAGGGGCCAGTGGGCCTGGATGAGAGGAAAGTGCCTTCCAGAGCAGGCACCAGTGTTTCTTCAAAGCACCTGTCCCCAAGAGAGTTGGAGGACAGGGAGAGAGATAGAGTGCATAAAATGGAGCCGGTGTAAAGGAGCAATTTTTGCCAATAATCAGGCCATGCAAGCTCATTCCTCTTGGGACCAAAAGATACAACACTCCACTCCACACTACTTACCCCCAAAAAAGGACTAATAATAATTTAATTTAATTTCTAATTTAAAACATTTGTAAAGCGCGGCGTACACCTGTCGGTTTCTTGGCGCTGAAGGAGGGTATTAACTACTGAGACAAAATGGGAACCGGTAGTAGAGCCGGGAAGTAGAAAGGGTTACGCAGGGAAAGCCTGTTTAAAAAGAAACGTTTTAAGTTCCTTGCGAAAGGATACATAATGGGTAGAGGCACGAAGGTGGTCAGGGAGGGAGTTCCAAAAAGTGGGGGCTAAGGTGGAAAAATTGGACCCACCCCACTTTTTACGCCTGAAGCGTGGAATTTGAAGAAGGGACTTGGTGGAGGATCGAAGATCTCTTGGGGGAGCGTAATCTTTTATAAGTGAAGAAATGAAGGCAGGGGCGGTGCCTTGACGGGCCTGGAAAACCATACATGCGGTTTTGAACAGGGAACGCTCCTTAACAGGTAGCCAATGTAGCTCCCTGAGGAGGGGTGTGGAGTGGTGGAAGCGTGGAAGACCAAAAACCAGCCGGGCAGCTTGGTTTTGAACCAACTGTAGCCTCCTTAGGCTATATGCTGGTATGCCATTATAGACGGCGTTGGCATAGTCCAGCCGTGATATCACAAGCGCGGCCATGATCATTTTGAGTGCCTGGGGAGTGAAGAAACGGGAGACAGTGCGAATAGTGCGGAGGGTAAGGAAACAAGAAGAAACTACAGAACTGATTTGAGAGTGAAGGGTAAGCTGATTATTCATTTTAACCCCCAGTGTTTTCACCGTGGTTGAAGGAGTGGGGGCGGGACCAAGGGTTTGGGGCCAGAAGAGGGAGTTCCAGGGACTGGAAGAACCACCGGTAAGAACCAACTCGGTCTTGTCCGGGTTCAGCTTAAGGTGGTTGTGGTTCATCCAGTCCCTGATGAATGTCATAGTGTGCTGAAAACTGGAGACAGAGTAAGGGGAAGAAGATAGATCAAAGATGAGCTGGAGGTCATCCGCGTAATTATACACGGTGACCTCCAGCTGCTGAAGAGCGAAGATAAGAGGAAAGATGTAAAGATTGAATAGTAGGGGAGACAAGGAGGAACCCTGGGGGACACCACACGTGACGGGGAGTGGGGTGGTTGTGAAGTCTCCTAGCCGGACCGCCTGGGTGCGGTCCCTCAGGAAGGAGGAAAGCCATACTATACCTTGCCGAAAGGGCTCATACACACTACAATCTCCCTAGAGACAGGCGTTGTGTGTGAGGCAATTTGCTGCTCCTCTCCGCTACAGAATACTCACCTAGGAAGAACTACATATACCCAATGCACAAATACACACAATGCCTTTCACAACAAGGCTGGGGGTGGAAGAATTAGAATTTCACTCCTTGCTGGGAGCCGGTTTCCCTCACGTATCAACAATTTCCCATTGGAAGGGAATTCACCCATCCTTCCGTAAGCACTTGGTAAAAAATGGCCCGACTTTCCTCCACAAGGAACACAAACAAATAATTATATACTCTGGGGTTTCTTTATTAGTATCATGAATACACGGTATGCCAAATTGTATTATAAGCAAATATCCATCCTCAAACTATCACCTAGGCAATTGCTAAATGCAATCAGTAAAACATATATAGAACACATATGAATATAAATGTATAGAACCTGAAAACATAAGAAGATAGTTAGATAAGAATAATAGAAATATAAGAATTAGTGGAACACCTCACCAACTGTCTGCTCATCCCGCTTCCACTTTGCCAGAGGGGAGCCCATTTCTCCGGCAGAATCAGGAGACAGAGTGACACCATTTGTTCCACCGTCACATCTCCACGTCTGCCCTGTGATGGACTTTCAACGAACAGAGCTCAGACACCTCCTTTAGTACTAGTGGGAACGTAAGACAAAGCCCCTATGAGCCTCGCCCCCTATTTCCCATCAGATTCCATACCACTCCGCACCAAGGCCACAGCTTCAGCTGGCCAGGCGTATGTTATGACTTCGGAGCAGAGTACATTCCTCTGACAAGAAACGGTTTCTACCAACATGCGAAGTGCAGAAAACAAGTGAAAAGCAAAACATGGCTTCTCACCTAGAAACGTTCAGAAGATGACGAAAGCCTAGAAAATGGAGTCGCTCAAGCATAGGCCTCTATTCCTGCAAACAAGCAAAATTAGTATGCAAGACGGCATAAGAGTATGCCAAAGCCGTTAGGCAAGCACTGCCATGAAGCCAGATAAAGTTGGAAACAGAAAAGGCAGAATTAAGCCCTACTTTGTAGCGTATTCATACTATTCAGGCCTATACATCAGTATATTGGGTCAGAATATACTGAGATGGTGATGGGCAATGGTCATAATTGGGCCATTCAACCATATAAATGGCACATTCATTACATTCCACCCATGACCATTGTCCAACACCATCGAATCAAACAAAAACATTAAACAGTACGCAATCATTGCCAGAATAATAGGAGACATAAGTGAAAGATCTAGTTAAAGTACCAGGTCGAAACATACTTAAAAGATTAGGTACACATTGAATTCAACAACATATTGCAATTAGAAAGCAAACGACCAATAGTGCACCACCCAAAATGGAACGAAGTAAACCAAGATCAGGTAACCACCCAAAGAGCCAATCCCACCATCCCTGATCCAAATTTTGTCAGACTTCTGAAGATAATTCAGGTAAACCATTAATATGAGACTGGATAGATTTAGAGTGGTCAGAAAGATTAAAACAACATAAACCTTCAAAATCGGAGCAACCATGATTATGTTTTAAAAGTAAGTAATTAATGGCAGCTCTATTCTGCAAAATAGCTCGTCGTTCACCCTGTGCATCGAGTAAAAATTCAGATAAAGCAGTCGAAGTGTGGTTGATTGACTTAACCATGAGACAAGCTAATCTACTAATAGCTCTAGAATTGTAAATTGATAGTCCAGGGATGCCTACAATTGAGGCAGCTAAACTAATATATTCAGATTTAGAAATCAAATGCAAATTAGATTTGCAGTGTTCATCTAACTGAGGAGCCTCACGTACAGTCCGACTATGAATAGAAGGAGTTAAAGAAAACATCATCAAACTAAGCCTTGTTAAAGCACACGGTCCATCAGAAATGTTCGCTGGAATAAAGGACCGTAAAATATTTCCACATGAAAAGAGCCATACGGTTGGCAATAAGATATTTCTATAGTGACTAATAGCAAAAACAATATTTTTGCAAAACACAGAATTATGAACACATGTTAAGTTTACGATTGTGGCACAAAGTCCGTACATGTTGAGAAAGTGCAGAAACATTTTCTAGTTTAATCTGTGCACATTTGCCAATTAACTGTGATCGCACGTAAAATTGTAACAAACATCACACTCAGTGATGTTGTAAGTGTTTATCTCAAAGGTCTGTAATTCATTAGATTTAGTAGTCCTTTGGCTAGATTTGCAAAAAACAATAAATTGATAGATGATGTCGTACATCATCAATGCCAGTATTTCTGTCGATATTGTTAACGTTGAAGATATTCATCAAAACAGCAACAGGAGTTGGAACAGTTTCTAAACAGGTTGATGCGATATCAAGAACACTCCTCATGTTCGTCATGCAAAAGTAGGAAGGGTTTTGCACCCTGTGTGCAAGATTCTCCCAAACGTTCAGTTTGTTGGTCAAAATCGAATTCATCCTGTGCTCGCGGTCGACCGTCTTGCCTTGGGATGCCTCCAGCCCACCTTGGCCCTATGCGCACCATGCCGAAAGGAGTCCTGCGACGACAAATCCTGCAGCAGCAATCCATACAATGACCTAAAGAAAGGAGTCAAAAACAGGTATTACTCATTCTCGAAGATAACATTTATCTGCTGGGACGCAGTCCCATTTTTACTGTCTAGGTTTCATGACCAATATTGTATTATCACTGCCCGTGGCAATTACTTCAGCCGGTTCGGGGGGTTGATTGGGTGACTGAACCCACACTCTGGCTCCTGGATTTTTATCAGTGAGTCAAAACCTCCTTCTCCATGTACAGTCAGGAGCGTTGGGGCAGTTCCCTTACTGACCACACCTCCCAAAACTGGCATTATGACCAACTGGGCAACTCGGTCTCTGGGCTGGATTATTTCTTTATTTCGGCCAGTTTGGCCATAAAAAACACATATACACATTAAAGATAAAACATTCATAGCAACATACATAGTAACAATTAATTAAAAAGTAGTGCTAAAAATAATCTTTACAATCTCCATTTAAGATACATTTCATTTTGGCAGAGTTTTGTAAACATATACACGAGTCCTGCTCAGAGTACCTGGCCATGTTTCTTACGGATGATGTAAACAGAGTAAAGGAACCTACTTATGCTAAATACAATGTACTGGGTTGAATTACTTTTCATGACCCTATAGGCTATAGAACAGGATCTGGTTCCTAAAAGGTTACACATTGGTTTTAGCCATTTCTTTCTAGCGTTCGTGTACGCCCCACATATAAAAAACATATGAACCTCATTCTCCGTGCAGGCATTGAAACACATAGGACAACACCCGCCTTTAACATTCAATTCTCCCAGTTTTTTCTGTAACCATCGATCTGTGTTATAATTCAGCATAAGTATCCCATATCTGAACTTTAAGTAAAGGGACTTTGCGATAGGTGGCTCTATCTCGTCCAAGAATGATTCAAAACGGAACTCATCCTTGAATGATAGAAAGTCCTGGACTGCGGACCCTACTCTACTTCCATCTACTAATTTGTCACTCATGTAAGTCCAGAAGGCTCGCTTGACTATTAATTTGGAAGAGGTCGGTAAATTTTCAGGCGTCTCCCACATTGAGTATAAGCCCAAGAGGGTAAACCATTTTTTGATATGCACAAGCCACTGGATAGAATTAAAAGAATCAAGTTTTAACAGTTCTTGTAGACCATTTCTGTATTCTACCAATTCTGGGGTGGTCCATAACCTAACCCAAAATATTAGTGGTCTTAAAATGGCAAAATAATCTGTTCTTCTGAAATTCAGGTCAAGTTGTAGGGGTATTAAAGGTGTGCTATTTGGGACCCTTACAATGGCACGCATAAATTTGTTGTCCAGGCTTTGAAAACTATCTTTTGTCCAAGGTCCCCATATCTCTGCTCCATATAACACAGCAGATTGAATTTTAAATTTAAAAAGTTCTAAAACAGGGGTTACACTTTTACTTGTGCTGGCATTCAGTTTGCATATAATCGGTTTGACATTGTGAGCATATGATATCTTACTTTTCTCAATTTGGGCTTTCCAACTTAGTTTCGAGTCAAGTGCAACGCCCAAATAGGAAAAGTTTTCCACAGTACCTAATTTCTGACTGTTCAAGGTCAAGAACCCTCTGTCTGGATTACTGGGATTTAATGACATACATTTTGTTTTATCTGCATTAATTTCCAAACCCTTTGTCGTGCAATAACAGCTAAAGGAGTTAAGAAGTGCCTGCAGTCCCTTCTTGGTCTGAGATATGAGAATGGTGTCGTCTGCGAAGAGCAACGCAGGCACCCTTTCTCCATTAAGCTGCGGGGAATCATTAGTACAACTATTCAGATAATCAGGGACATCATTAACAAACAAAGAAAACAAAGTAGGGGCCAAAACACACCCCTGGCGAACCCCTCGTTCAATGGGAATGTTTCGCGTCAGCTCACCATTTGGACCCCACCTAATATTTGCAACGTTTCCAGCGTGCAGCTCAACTATTTGAGCCAGGAGGCATCCTGGTAGACCCACTTCACTTAATGTTTTCCAGAGGAGGCTGCGCGGGACAAGATCGAATGCAGCTTTCAGGTCAACGAAAGCTACATACAGGTGACCTTTCCTAATATACACGTACTTCCAGATCAAACAACAGAATCGAAATATTTGGTCTATAGTGCTGGTCTTACTCCTAAACCCAGCTTGGAATTTGGAGATTATATTAGAATCGTCCAGCCAGTCGTTAATCCGGAATAACAGATGTTTGGCATATAGTTTTTGCAGCGTATCCATAAGACTAATTGGTCTATAATTAGAAGGTGTCAGTCTATTCCCCTTTTTAAAGATTAACACAACTTCCGCTGCACGCCAACTATCTGGAAAGCAACAATTTGTAGACAAAACATTAAACAAGCGGTTCACGTAAGGGGCCCAGACTCCTACATCATGTTTATATAGATCCCCCGGTATTTTATCTGGGCCTGGTGCTTTAGTGTTTTTTAGTTCGTTAATTGCCCTTACTGTTTCCTCCAGTGTAAAGTTAAGGGGTTCAATAGGAGGGGGAGACCATATACTCCTGTTGTTATCGCCATCGTATTGTTTGTAAAGAGATGTGAAATGGGTCACCCAAGTCATTTCATCCAGAAACATGTCTTTCACAGCTCTACCTGCGTGCCCCTCATTTGCCACCAGCCTCCAGAATCCAACATTATCGTTGATTTTTGCAGCAGCTAACATTTCAGCCCAGATCGACTCCTCCCACAGTTTTTTTGATGTTCTTTGGACACGTTTGTATTCCTCCCTTGCAAGTATAACTTCGTCTTTTGACTTATTTTTGATGGCAAGCAATAAGTTTCTCTTAGCAATCCTGCAAGAGTGGTCGTACCATAATTTTCCATGACTGCCCACTCTTATGTTTTGTTGTTTTTTCCTTGGCATTTTTGACAGGTATGTTTTTAATTCACTAAAGAAAACATTATGGAGTTCAGTAAAGTGATCAAAATGTACAGGTAAAAAGATTTGGTCAGCTATGTGTGCAAACGTCTGCTCAAAGAGAGAATACACCGCTGCCAAAGCCTTACCATCTGCCAAAATGCGGGGCCATTTTACTGCGCGTCTATTGTTATTTATGTGAACATCCTCACACATTCTTCCGTGGATGTTCTCAGTTGGTGAGATGATAGTATCACTAAACAGAAGCACATCAATGTGAAGTTCCAAAGGATAGTGATCACTTTCCCCCCTACTTGTCACTTTTAAGTCAATCAAAAAATACCAGATACTAAGTGATACAAGTATAAAGTCTAAATTGCTGTTGGCTTTGGGGAAAGTTGGTTGTTTTAACAAATCCGAATGGAGACGGCCGTTACATGCCCTGAGACCATGATCTGCAGTTAGCCTTAGTAATTGGCCGGCCAAGGTAGAGTACTTGACAAATTTTGAATTTTCGAGTTGGGGAATTTTGTAAGCTTGGTCTTCATCTTCAAAAACATCATTGATGCCAGGAACAGGTTCGAAATTACAATTTAGATCTCCTCCCAAGATAACCGGAATGTCTCCAACTACATTTTTCAAAAAGAGATCCAAAGCTTCCAAAGTAGGTGAGACCTTAGAATGACCAATTGGTCTGTTGTATACATTAATGATGTAGCATTCATTTCCGTTAGGGGGAGTAACCTTTAGGGCCAAAATGTCAGGAGTGCCTGTATCAATAGATTCAACCCTCATGACCAGAGTGATTTTAAGCCAGATGATCAGACCCCCTGATGGTCTTCCTCTGTCAGACTGGACTGCCTCAATTCCATAAGTTTTGTATCCAACTCGGTGTGGAATTACAGTCGCCCAGGTTTCTTGCAGCAGACAAATATCACTGGTGTCGATATAGTCTGCCCATTCGGGGTCCTTTAAGTTCTTGGCAACACCAGCAATGTTCCATGATAGGATAAGCAGGCGAGGTGTTGGGCTCTGGTTATCAAAGGCTGACATGATTACCGGTTGATTGCGGACACTACCTAACTGGGGGATGGCCATTTCTTTCTCTACCTGTTTAGCCATTTCCCTAGCTCCAGTAACAAAACCCCCGTCCAAACAACCCATGTCTAGGCTATAACATACTTTGTTAACTGGTAGGGACAGTTCCTTCTTCTGGTGATTTGGCATTATCCTACGCATCCTATCCTTGACATCCTTGTTAACATCAAACATTCGTTGGTCTATTCTGGGATGAGAATTGTCATTACCAAGATTACAAAAGGTGTCATATAGCTTGGAAATACAATCTGGCATGATTCCAAGTCAGTCGACGGCATCTAGACAACTGTATCTATTAAAAGTGGGAATGCCAGACCACATATTTTGATCAACCTGTCTAGCCATGTTAGGTGCGTGACCATGATACTGATTAACAGAATTCCAGTTGGAGCCATATTGAATGGGCCTGGGTGGAGGGTAAAAAAACGATAGAGGTCTAGCTTCAATGGATGGTGTTGCTCCATATGATTTCCATTTGCAGATCTGTTCAGCACTATGGGGTTCCTCAAAAGATATGACGATACAATCACCCATAATTGATTTGGCCATGGGACCTACCCACGGTACCCTCCGAACCATAAGGATTTTGCTTTTCAAGTGGTTCGGAATGGGTTTATTTGCATTCAACCAATGTATCACTTTATTTTTTAGGGATTGGAAGTTCTCTTCATATTGCTTTCTAATACGGGCACCCCTGTGAGAACAGCTACAAATGGGCTGGCGTCAGGTGGTAAGTCTATATACCCTCCTTTAAAGTTATTATACGTATGGCTAGATTGGTATTTTGTCTTATTAGTAATATTTACAAAGGATCTGTCAGACAAGAGTTTGTTACTTGCCGGAGTGATATAGGGGTAGGCAGAAGGATTTGATGGGGGTTTCGTTAGGGCCGGTGCACTCTGGATAGAAGAGTGGGTAGTGGCAGCATTTGGCAATTGAGGTATATTGCTATTGCCCTGACTTTTCTGAGAGGGTTTATTAATGGTGTTTACAGATGTAGAAGTTGTGGGAAGTGAGTATGATTTATCAATAGTGTTTATTGATTGTTTAGTGTTTATATGTTTTACTATTCCCTCCTTTTGTTCTTGTTCATTAACTGGGTTTTTATTCGTTGGAAGTACAAGGGCAGGGGCCGGAGCTTGCTTAGGGACTATGGGTACATCAGTACAATTAAGGCTCAAGCTTGATAAGGTGATGACACTTTTCTCTACCTCAAGCAACTGGTTCTCAATACCAGTTAGCCTGACTTCTAACGGTTTAAGTAGTCTCTTAAGTGTCTCCCACACCAATTTTAAAAATTCATCCCTCCCCCCTTCTTTTTCTGTCATATCTAAAGAAACTCTTTGGCCCTCATGAACAGAATGGTCAGCCATTGTAATCGAGTTTTGCTCAACTATGCTATCATTAATACTTTCTTCAGTTAAAGGCGCCTCCTCAGATATACTATTGTCAATAATTGTCCTAGGCATATGTGGAGCACCCCACTTAATGTTCTGACTAAGTGCTACCTTTGCCTTTTTCCTAGCATAGGCAGTTAAGTGTTTGCGTTTTCTCTTATGCTTTAATGACGCCTTAACTGGCACGTGGCTTTTGTTAGACCCTTTTTCAACCAGTACTTTAGGGTTCGCCTCGTTTTTGGTACCCTAGATACTCTCTATCGTGAGATCCAAAGGAAGAGGGCTTCCGGGTTCAGAACTAACGGAGGGCCCAACGAAATCATGATTGATAAGGGGGGTTGTTCCCTCTGCAGTAGAATGAACCTCGGCCAGAGTGATAATTGCCATGGGTCCAGTAGTGCGCTCGGGAGTTTTTGAATTAGCAATACTACCTAAGGAAGATTTTTTCTTAAGTGCAAGCTCAGTGGAGAGCCTCCTAGCACACTCTAATTCTAGTGACACTTTGTGCTGGAGTTTGGTTATTTCGTTATCAATTGAAAGGCTAGTCCTGGTGATGAAATCGTCTAAGGTGCCTGTAGGCTTTTTAGAAGTCTTACTGGATTTACTCCTAGTTTTACGGACAGACATTATGTGGGCTGTACGTGAGGCAAATCAAAACAGGGAAACCAACTATATAGTTCACATAGAAAGGCCAAGAGGGAGGGCCCGGTCCGGTCGTAATCGGTCTATAACGGCCTAAAACGGCCCTGTCTTTGCCCAGTCTTAGCCCGGGCTGCGTCCCGCGCTGCGGGAGTAGAATGTTGTTATGAAGCCTCAGGAGGGCGGGGGGCGGGCCAGCAGGGAGAGCGGACCGGAAGCTCTCCGTCGGTCTAGCAGGGACTTCTGGGAATTGAAGTCCCCGCACGCTCGCAGCCCCGCTGCAGCCACACGCCCGGTACCGCTTTTCCTCCTCACCGCCTTAATGCTCCTCAAGGACGTCAGGTATTATTCCCACCTCAGCACAGGCGAAGGGGCACCCGCGGAGCGGGTGCGCCGAGTCGTAGGTGAGTGAGCCGCTGTAACTCGCTGTCAGTGTAATTTTCCTCCGTTAGGTATGCAAGCAGTTTAGCAAAGTGTCCCACTCGTTTGGCGGCAAACTGCTGTTATGAAGCCTCAGGAGGGCGGGGGGCGGGCCAGCAGGGAGAGCGGACCGGAAGCTCTCCGTCGGTCTAGCAGGGACTTCTGGGAATTGAAGTCCCCGCACGCTCGCAGCCCCGCTGCAGCCACACGCCCGGTACCGCTTTTCCTCCTCACCGCCTTAATGCTCCTCAAGGACGTCAGGTATTATTCCCACCTCAGCACAGGCGAAGGGGCACCCGCGGAGCGGGTGCGCCGAGTCGTAGGTGAGTGAGCCGCTGTAACTCGCTGTCAGTGTAATTTTCCTCCGTTAGGTATGCAAGCAGTTTAGCAAAGTGTCCCACTCGTTTGGCGGCAAACTGCTGTTATGAAGCCTCAGGAGGGCGGGGGGCGGGCCAGCAGGGAGAGCGGACCGGAAGCTCTCCGTCGGTCTAGCAGGGACTTCTGGGAATTTAAGTCCCCGCACGCTCGCAGCCCCGCTGCAGCCACACGCCCGGTACCGCTTTTCCTCCTCACCGCCTTAATGCTCCTCAAGGACGTCAGGTATTATTCCCACCTCAGCACAGGCGAAGGGGCACCCGCGGAGCGGGTGCGCCGAGTCGTAGGTGAGTGAGGTGAGTGAGGTGAGTGAGCCGCTGTAACTCGCTGTCAGTGTAATTTTCCTCCGTTAGGTATGCAAGCAGTTTAGCAAAGTGTTATTAAATCCAGATCACCACTGTTCAACAGAATAATGTTTATTTCACCTTGGTAATCAGAATCAATCACGCCACTCTGCACCTGGATGCCTTTCAGTGCTAGTCCAGAGCGTGGGGCGATCAACCCAAAATGTCCTGCTGGTATTTGGACACCAATTCCAGTTTCAATAAGAACAATGTTTCTTGGTTTCAAAGTATGCTGCTTCAAAGTATGTAAATCCAGACCAGCAGCTTCAGGGGTCGCTCTATGTGGAGCCAAGATTCCGGCAGATATTTCCCAATAGATTATCGTGGCAACTGCTGTGTGGGGCTAAAACATTCACAGAAGGAGTTAACGTTCCCATTAAGGGAGTTTCAGAGTTGTTCAAAGGACGATTATTCAGAATTTGTAAACGATCAAATAAATTATCTTTCCAGTTTCCAAAGAACCGTTCAACAGTTTTTTCAATTGATCTTTCAAAAGACCATTCATGCATTCAATTAAGCCTGCGCCTTGTGGGTATTAAGGAATATGAAAAATCCACCCGGTATTATGTTGTGCACAATATTCTTGTACCATCGTCCCTTTAAAATGTGAACCATTATCTGCCTGAATCTGTAAAGGAATTCCATAATATAAAATTAACATATCCAAAGTTTTACGTGTATTTATCTGAGTAGCATGTTTGTATAGTGATGCAATCAAATATCCAGAGTAGGTATCTGCAATAGGCAGTCTTCTAGGCTCTTCAGGACAGGTACCAGCAATTAATTCAGACTGCAGATGTTGTCCCTTCAAGTGGGTTAGACTGTCAGGCAGACACCAGCCCTGGTGGCAAGCAAGCACCTGAGTTCTCTGCAGAGCAATTTATTCCTTGGTAACAAAGGACTTTGAAATGGGGCATAAAAGAGGGCTAGATGGTCCCACTTGTATACACAACTGGTAGAAACAAGATGTAGTTTACTCTGGCACACTCTCACATTCTGAGTATTTCCCTTACAAGCTAAACACACCAACATGGTTAACACGCACTTGAGATGTTAGCGCAAAGCCTGGACAGGGACATAGAAACAGAGCATTACATGAGTGAGTGAGTATGAGGCCATCCAATGATCCTGATGAAAAGATCTCATCAGACTATTGATCCTTACAACAGGGTGCATTGCCACCACCGCTCTATCTGTTAAACCCATGACAGTTCTCTGTCGTAAAAAACGGGCACACTTGGTGTGACCCTCCAGGTCACAGGACCGGTCCAAGACCTCTCATAGTCCCTTGTAGGTAGGTTGCTTTGTGTGACTATCTATGATTTGCTGAATATACAGAGAAGATGACATACTAGGGTCAGTACTACAGCATCTCTGCATTCACTTTGCCAAATTAATATATTTTAATATATTTTTTATTTTAGAGGCACCCCATATCCATTAAAAAAGACTGAAAAAAAGTTTTCAGATTTGGAAGACATCACAGAACTTTGCATTGGCCAACCGAACCAACTGTCTATCCTCTCCTTTCTCTAAGGCCATCAAGCATGGTTCCCAAAGAGGAAACTGCCCACATCAAGAGATTTGCTCCACTCTTGTATCCGGATATGATAAATTGTTTGCGATCGCCATTGTGGTCAAATACCTTTGATGTGTCTTCGCAGCTTGCAGTTAAGCAGGCGGTGCTCCTTCGGTCACCCTCCTAATTGCACTGTGCAACAAATTACTTACACCTTTTTGTGAGTTGGAAATCCTCAAAAAGAATTATTTGTGGTCGCAAAATTCACACTCTTGAGATTATGCTACTTTTTATTTGACTGTGTACGAGGTTTAAGGTAAGCTCAATACATAATCATTTGTTATCACATGGACTCTTTCAGGTGGCACTTCGCATGTTGAGCTACCAATTTAAACGGGCATCTGTACAGCTGAACTGTGAATGGCATGTGGCTAAGGATATAGGGGCCAGATGTATCAAGCCTTTTTGTACTCGGAAACAGGTCGATTCGCAGAATCAGCCCGTTTGCGAGCGGAAAAAGCACTTTTCCTATGAATGAAAGGCTTAGGAATTCACAATGTAGGTAATCTTTATTTTTTGTGTTTACCCAAATTGCGAATGCAAATCGGGATTCGCAATTTGCGAATCCCTATTGCACATGTAAGAAGCCTTAGCTAGATGCGAACTGTGCATTTAGGAAGCGCTAATTACCATCAACTTCTAGTTGATGGAACCATGTGCGAATGTTGAAAAATGCAAAATAAATGCATTATGTCAAAGTGCAATGTTGTGCACACATGCCCGTAAGGCATGTGTCCCCTTTAGATGTGCACTATTTACATTTTGGGGATTCTTCAGGAGGGCCTTAGGCCACCGGGCACCATTGGATTTTCATTCGCTAATTTGCAGTTACCAATTTGGTAATTGCAAATTAGAAAATGCAATACCATTAATTCCTAAGGGCCTGTAGGCCCATTGGAATGAATGGAGTCATGTTATCTAATAGCGATTTGTTATTTACCGAATCGCTATTAGGTAATAATACGGAATCGCGAAATAATATGCGATTCCAAAATAGTGATTCGGTAAAAATCGCTATTTTAGAATCGCAAAATTCTAGGCACATACACCTGGCCCCTAAAGTCTTACCCCATCATTGTAGTTTAAGCACAGCACACTGCTTATAATATTGTGAGGTAGGGAAAACACTCTATGTACTGAGAAAATGCATTAAAAATAATGGAACGTTGATAATCCTATTTAAAACCTTCTCATACCAGGTTTTTCCAGAAGAGAAGTCTGTTCTTTCTACCAGATGTGATAAGGTCTGAAACAAACAAGATGGAATATATTAAACCAGGAGATTTGTTTTTCATAATTCCCAGCCTCCCCTTGTGACAAATTGTTTTCTCAAGATCTATCTCGTCTTTGTTTAACAGTATTTGGAATAACAAATCAAACTAAACACTTTAAGTAAGTATGTGATGGAAAAACAGGACTGTAACCCAACAATGCAATTAATTTTACACGTGGTGAAAGGACATCCCGTCTCAGAGTGCACTCACTGAAAGATGATATATTGAGAATATTATTGACTGATAAACAAGGAGACTTGTGCTGTGGAGTTAGGACTCCTACTTCACTACATAGCTTGATCAAGATGTGCGTTGAACAAAAACTTTTCTTGTCTTTGAGGTAATGTTCACCTGCACTCATTATTGGACCTACATGAATCAAGTTGTATTTCGGAAAAAAAAGGTATTTAGGTGAATAATTGAATGAACTACATAAGAAACTGATGAACTACAGCTACCTTCTTGAATAGAATGCTGTTAGTTTTGAGAAGACATGGGTGAACCCTCAAAAGCTGTGGATCCATGGCCTAATTGAGCCATTGTGGGAGCAATTCCTGAAGGTTGCAATTTCTGAGAATCTATTAGTGAACCCTCAAAGGTTGAAATTCTGACACTTTTAGCTGCAGGTTTCTAACCTTTTGAATATTCCCCAGCATCAGAGAAGATCTGGAAAATCTTCAGCAGTACCCCTGTGTGCCTGTGGGTGGTACCGTGCAGTTCTGTGCCAACGTTGTTCCACTTCTGAAGGGTCATAATAGTAAGGAGTAGATGAGTGTCCCCCTAACTGTGTCCATGATTTTATCAAAACATTTGAATATAGCACTCTTTCTTTCTTAATCCATAACCAGTCCTATAAACCAGACTGAGGGCCTTATTACTATCTTGGCTGACAAGGTTACTCCGTCACAAACGTGACAGATATCCAGTCCGCCAAATTACAATTCCATAGGATATAATGGAATTGTATTTTGGTGCACGGGATATCCTTAACGTTTGTGACGGAGTAACCCATCTGCCAAGATCGTAATCAGGCCCTGAGTGAGTGTGAGAGGTAATGAGATGTGGGAAGGTAATGAGATGTGCCTGTGAGTAACCGTGCAATACACAGACTTTCTATCCTTAAGGGTCTTACATAGATCCATTGAATACACTGCAAAATGGAAAGACACTACAAACCCTGCATTATTTTTCCTTTAACCGCATGCGTGCGGCAGTTATTTTTGCGCTGTGCGGCTTTTTTCTAAAAGCCGCGTTGTTGGACCTAGAGTTGTCAGGTCACCTAGGGTAGCCTGGCCTAGGGTAAGACAGTCAACTATCAGAGGCACATATGTAAAGATTGCATACCACCCAGCAGTAACTCAAAGCAATTCCACTCAAAAATGACGCTACACCAATGTCTTGGAAAAATATGAATTGGTTTAAAAAAATAGATTTGTTTTACTCTGTCTCCTTTACACCAGTATTTCTCCATCATCGTTTTCACCTTGAGTGTTGGGTCACATTTAACAATTCCAACTTATTCTTCTCGGTACATTTACATCAAGATACAGTACTAGTTTCACCCCTCCTTTTTAACAATATAATGCAGCTAGAAAAGGATAACAGTGATTATCCTAGAATATCCTATGCACCCGTAACTATTATGAGGTCTTTACACTTTTCTCTGACAGAAGGTACTTTTAGCAATACTTCGACAGATAGAACTACCCCCAGATCACTGTTCTGTGTCCGCTCTCCTCTGAACCTGAAACCAAAAGGATTACTTCATCTCATCAGTTACCAACTTCTGGGACTCAGCATGGGGAGCGAACGGGTTTCCTGGGGAAATCTCAAGGGCACAATGACTGAATTTCCCCTCACAATGAGACCTTCTGGGAGGAACCGCTCCTCAGTCCCTCTTAGCGGTAAAACTCTGGGTTGTAGTCTTCCCCCACCACACACTCCTTACTTTACAGTTGGGCCCACTAGGCCAAAGTCTCAGATCGCTGAGCGGAAAGGGAGACCACGACAGAAGTCTTAGCCGGTAACCTCTGGCTGCTCAATCCGCCTCTCCCGCCCGACCAGCCACTCGATACCAGAGCTGGCGCGGGGCGAAGGGCCACACCGGCTGACGAGAGTCGATTCTCGCCTCCCGCCCGTGTGCTCTTTTCCAGCCGACTCCGCCTCTCAAGGACAATCGGCCCAACCAGGCATGCGCGGGAGTGTAGTGGCTCCACACCCGAGCCCGCTCAGCTCCGACGGCTCTTCTTTCTCCGCTCCGCCCACTCCAGGACCGGCGGCTGCCGCACCAGATCTGCGCCGCTCAGGGGAATGCTTTCCTCAGGCAAAGCCTCTGCCTATCTCACACTGGCCCAGGGAAGGATGAGATCGCCTCTCCTGCTCGTTCACGCTACCGGCGATCTCCGCCCCTACCAGACAGTTCCTGCCTTCCCCCCTTTGGTGAGCCTCTATCCACACCAGCAGCCTGACACCACAGGTATGAGGGGGGAAACTCCGCTTGGGTAAATTGCAGAGGGAAATCAAAGGCAACTACGTCCTCAGTCCATTTAAGGAGCCAATCGAGGGGGTCACAATCAACGATCCCTCCGCATTAACCCTTCCTTCTGCTCGGCAAAACACTGCTAGAGTCTCACTGAGGCTTCCTACTGGACAATGGACTGTGCTCCTCAGCAATACAGTCACCCTCAACCATTCATAACCCTTACTTCTAGGCTAGGGGTTGGTCAGGCGCCCAGGGTCTCTAGGATTCCCACGCACCGGGGTCAGGTCAAGTAACCACAAGGGAGGAAGGGTGGTGAATCAATAAGGAAGCGTCCCTAGACTGGGAGGTCAACCCTTTGGCTATCCTACCCCCACCTTATGCTTCATCCTGTCCTCCAGCTGACTCTCTCTGGCAAGACAAAATGGCTGCCCAGCATTCCGCCTTATATAGGCTGACCCTCAGAGGTCCAGAAAGGGCCAAAAGGTTCTGGAATGCCCTATTCTGTCCTATAGGTGTGATCTCAGGTGTGACAGTTGTGGCAGTTGATGGCGACCATTTTGTGGGTCCCATCTTTTCCAGTCAGAAAAGGGCACCTAGGCCTGAGGTGAAAAACTATGAGGGCAAAAGAGCATCGAACCCCTTGGCCGACACCGTAAAACTAGTAGACACAAAAAGAGTAGAAAGGTATGAGGGGGCAAAAGGGGACAAAATAAATAATACATTGGAGGGACTACCCACAGGCAGACAGGTCTAACACGCGTCCCCCCCAGCTGAAAGTGGGGAGTGCTACCCAACCCCTTGGGAGTCCTCATCACTAAGGCGGAAATACCTAGAGAGACCGTCTGCATTGGCGTGGTCCACTCCAGGCCGATGGTCCACCCGGAAGTCCATTCCCTGTAGGGAGATGGACCATCTCAGCAACTTGGGATTCTCCCCCTTCATCTGCATCAGCCAACGAAGGGGTCGGTGGTCAGTCTGAACCAGGAAGTGCGAGCCAAACAGGTATGGCCGCAACTTCTTCAGAGCCCACACCACCGCAAAAACATCCCTCTCAATTGCACTCCACTTCTGTTCCCGGGGAAGCAGCCTTCTGGATAGGAAAACTACAGGCTGATCCAGGCCCTCTTCATTCAGTTGCGATAACACTGCCCCAATGCCATGTTCTGATGCATCTGTCTGGACAATGAAATCCTTGGAGAAGTCTGGGGCCTTCAGGACCGGTGCTGCACACATTGCCTGCTTCAACTTTTCAAAGGCTTGCTGACAAGCCTCTGTCCAAACTACCCGTGGAGGTTGTTTCTTTGAGGTAAGCTCTGTGAAGGCCGCTACAATAGTGCCATATCCCTTCACAAAGCGACGGTAGTAACCGGTGAGGCCCAGGAAAGCTCGGACCTCAGTCTGGGTCCTGGGGGGTTCCCAGGCCATGATTGCCTCAATCTTTGCCTGGAGGGGCTGCACTGTTCCCCTACCCACCAAGTGTTCAAGGTACACAACCGACCCCTGCCCAATCTAACATTTGCTGGCTTTGATTGTCAAGCCAGATTGTTTCAGGGCCTGGAGAACTGCTTGCAAATGTTGCAAATGGTCCTCCCAACTGCTGCTGAAGACAGCAATGTCATCCAGGTAGGCAGCGGAGAAACCCTCCATTCCGGAGAGGACCTGGTTCACCAGCCGCTGAAATGTAGCAGGGGCATTCTTGAGCCCAAAGAGCATCACACAAAATTGGAAGTGTCCCTCAGGCGTGGAGAAGGCTGACCTTTCCTTTGCTCCATCTGTCAAGGAGATCTGCCAGTACCCTGAAGTGAGGTCAAAGGTACTGAGATATTGGGCAGCTCCTAGCCGGTCAATTAATTCATCCGCCCTAGGGATCGGATGAGCATCAGTTTTGGTAACTGAGTTCAGTCCCCGGTAATCCACACAGAACCTCAGTTCTGGAGTGGTGCCTGGTGGAGCGGCTTTTGGCACTAGAACCACCGGACTGGACCAGGGGCTGCTGGAAGGTTCTATAACTCCTAGCTCCAGCATCTTGGTAACCTCTCCATGAATGCTAGCCTTCACCTTGTCTGACAGCCGGTAGGTCTTTGACTTCACTGGTGGGCTGTCTCCTGTGTCCACATCATGGGTACACAGGTGAGTCCTTCCCGGGACAAGGGAGAACAACGTAGAGTACTGCTCCAGTATCTGGCGGCAGTCCTCCCGCTGTTCAGGAGTTAGGGATGGGGAGAGAATCACTCCCTCCACTGACCCATCCTTTTCTTGAGACGAGAACAAGTCTGGGAGAGGTTCGCTTTCCGCTTCCTCTCCTCCATCAGTCACCATCATTAAGATGACCTCGGGCCTCTCATGGTGGGGTTTGAGTCGGTTAGCATGTAGCACCCGTAGGGGCTGTCGAGGGGTCTTAAGGTCCACCAGGTATGTGGCCTTACCCTTCTTTTCTAACACCTCAAAGGGGCCTGTCCAGCGATCCTGGAGGGCACTTAGCTCTCCAGGCTCCATCACCCACACTTTCTGGCCAGGCTCCAACTCCACCGGGTGAGCGTTGTGGTCATACCACTCCTTCATTACTGCCTGACTGGCCTCCAAGTTGTCAGAAGCTTGCTTCCACAACTTCGCCATTTGGCTCCTGAAGGCCAGCATGTAGCTCACCACATCCGGGGGGGGTTCCTGGGAGACTTTTCCCATCCATCCTTCACCAGGCTGAGAGGACCGCGTACAGGGTGCCCATACAGAAGCTCAAAGGGGCTGAAGCCCACTCCCTTCTGTGGCACTTCCCTGTAGGAGAATAGCAAACAGGGTAGGAGGACGTCCCATTTCCTCCGCAGGCTTTCAGGCAGACTTCTGATCATGCCCTTCAAGGTCTTGTTGAACCTTTCTACCAGACCATTGGACTGGGGGTGATAGGGAGTGGTGAACCGGTAGGTCACTCCACACTCCTTCCACATTGCCCGCATGTACGCTGACATAAAGTTGGTCCCCCTGTCGGACACAACTTCCTTGGGGAATCCCACTCGGGTAAAGATCCCCATCAGGGCCCTAGCCACCACATGTGCAGTGACAGTCCTCAGAGGAATTGCCTCTGGGTACCCTGTGGCATGATCCACCAGAACCAGGATGAACCTGTGACCAGCTGTTGTTGGTGGATCCAATGGCCCTACAATGTCGATGCCCACCCTTTCAAAGGGGGTGCTACCGACAGGAAGTGGTTCCAGGGGAGCTTTCAGCTTCACCCCTGTTTTCCCACTGGCTTGGCAGGTTACACACGTCCGACAGTAGGTGTTAGACGCCACTTTCATCTGAGGCCAGTAAAAGTGGGGGACAAGCCGAGCAAAGGTCTTGTCCTGACCTAAGTGTCCTGCCAAGGGAATTTCATGAGCCAATTCCAGCAGAAAGGCTCGGTACCGTTGCGGGACTACCAAGGCCCTTGATGAACCAGGTAAGGGTACCTTGGATTCATTGTAGAGGAGTCCATCCTCCCAGTAAATGTGGTAGTGTCCCGCAACGTCCCCTGCTGCCGGGGCTTCAGCCTGTCGCCTCAGTCCCTCAAGGGTAGGGCACTCCTTCTGGCCCTTACAGAACTCTTCTCTGGTAGGCCCCCCTCCACATGCCACTCAGCAGGGAGGCGCAGGTCCTCCAGAGAAACTACTCCCCCCTCCACGGACTCCTGGTCCACCACCGCAGGTGGCCGATCTGTCACATGGGGTGTGGAAGCCGAAGCAGGCTTCTCCTGTCTTCGGGTCTGTCCCTTTTTGGCAGCGGGTTGGGCCATTGTTCCAGGCTCCAACCCAGGCGAACTCCCTCACCGGGCAGTCGCAGACCTTGTGCTTACACAGGCCCAGTCAGGTGTACCTAGCATCGCTGAATGCGTCCGGTATTCCACCTCTCTCCAAGCATTGTGCTCCATGTCATTCCCCAACAGACAATCAACTGGCACGGCAGGGCTTACGGCAACTCGAAGTGAACCTGCAACCCCTTCCCACTCAAAGGGAACCTCGGCCACGGGGCAGTGGCCCATTCTGCCGTCAGCCATCGCGGCGGGGTGGAGTACATTGGGAATCACCTGCTCTGGAGACACCAGATGACTTCTCACCATAGTCATACTGGCTCCTGTATCTCTCAGAGCCTCCCCTCTCTGGCCATTGATGGTGATCCACTGCCCATACTTGGTAGTATTTGGGGGCACCTGGATCTTAGGAACCATCTCCCGTTCTCCCAGGGACACTAAGGTGACACCCGCCCACTAACCCCCCTTATCTAAGGGCAACTCCTCCCCGAGCGCTACACTAGCTACTCCCGGGGCTTTTCCTCCGGTGGGAGGGGGTGGTCTCTTTGGGCATCTGACATCCCCCTTATAATGTCCAATACCACCACACTCAAAACAGTGGACAACCCTTGGCTGCTGGCTTTGGCCAGGATGAGGGTTTCTGGGCGGGTTAGCCTTAGGGGTGAAACCTGTTCCTTTTCCCTGGAAACTGTTTTGGGGACCTTTAGAGAACTCTTGCTTTTTATCTCCCCCCTCCTTCTTCTAAGGGGCGCCCTGTCCGGCCTTTTGGGAATCCCCTCCAGTCCCCTTTGAGGACACCCGGGTACTTGCCCAGATGTCCGCCTCCTCTGCAAGCTTCCGGGGGCTGGTCAGCTTGCTGTCCACCAGGTGTTGGCGCAGCTCGGGAAAACATTTCTTGAGTAGATGCTCTTTAAGAAAAAGGTCATACAACCCCTCATAATCCTTCACCTCACTGCCCTGTACCCAGCCCTCCAATGCCTTCCTTGCATAATCCAGGAAATCCACCCAGTTCTGGGTGCTTAACTTGTGGCTCCCCCTGAACTTTTGGCGATACTTTTCCGGGGTTAGCCCAAACTTTCTAATCAACGCTAACTTCATAGTGGGGTAGTTGGTCTGCTCCTTTGGTTCTAAGGCTAACAAGGTGACCCGACCAGTAGGAGGCATGTACTTGTACAACCCACCCCCCCAGTGTTTCTCCTGGATCCCATGGGCTCTTAAGGAGACCTCATAGGCAGCCAGCCACTTGGCTATGTCATCCCCCTGACTATAGCTGGCAATTATATCCTTAGGCAGGTAGGGTCTGGACTCCCTGGTTGGTTCTCTGGTTTCGCTGCCACCATTTGGAGAGTTGGCGAGTCCTAACTGTAGAGCCTTGAGTTCTAGCTCTTTTAGTCTAAGCTCATGAGTCATCCTCTGTTCCTCCTTCTCCTGTTCTAACCTGGCTAACTCCCACTTCAGCTTCCTTTTTTCCCTCCTGTCTGTGAGTTCCGCTTCGGTCAAGCTTCCCCCGGAGACACTACTGCCCCTCCTAGAAGAGGTCATTGGTCCTGGGAGTAGGTTTCCCACCTCAGGGTGGAATAATCCCTCTACCTCTATGACCGTGTCCCGGTCTGTCCCCTCATCCTCCTCCTTCCCTTCTCTGCGCGCTTCCACCCAAGCCCTCAAACTGGTCTGGAGTTCCCCCTTCTTGGCACCACGCTTAAAGAACACTCCCATTTGTTGACAGAAGTCTTTTAGCTGGGCCACTGAATACGTGTCCAGTTTTTCCAGTGAAAATTCCATTTTGCTAAAGGCAATTCAAGGTCAAGCACACAAAAAGAATAGAGTTACAAGGGCAACCTGAAGCTACCTCCACCCCACCACCAGGAATAAATTTTGAAAAAGCAAAAGTAAAAATTAGGAAGGCCGCCAGGAGAAAACTCCAGGTGTAGGTTAGTGGATTTCACTTAGTTACTGCAGAGTAGTCGCAACCACAGTTTTCATCCCACCGCTAGACACCAATATGTTGGACCTAGAGTTGTCAGGTCACCTAGGGTAGCCTGGCCTAGGGTAAGACAGTCAACTATCAGAGGCACATATGTAAAGATTGCATACCACCCAGCAGTAAGTCAAAGCAATTCCACTCAAAAATGACGCTACACCATTGTCTTGGAAAAATATGAATTGATTTATAAAAATAGATTTGTTTTACTCTGTCTCCTTTACACCAGTATTTCTCCTTAATCGTTTTCACCTTGAGTGTTGGGTCACATTTAACAATTCCAACTTATTCTTCTCGGTACATTTACATCAAGATACAGTACTAGTTTCACCCCTCCTTTCTAACAATATAATGCAGCTAGAAAAGGATAACAGTGATTATCCTAGAATATCCTATGCACCCGTAACTATTATGAGGTCTTTACACTTTTCTCTGACAGAAGGTACTTTTAGCAATACTTCGACAGATAGAACTACCTCCAGATCACTGTTCTGTGTCCGCTCTCCTCTGAACCTGAAACCAAAAGGATTACTTCATCTCATCAGTTACCAACTTCTGGGACTCAGCATGGGGAGCGAACGGGTTTCCTGGGGAAATCTCAAGGGCACAATGACTGAATTTCCCCTCACAATGAGACCTTCTGGGAGGAACCGCTCCTCAGTCCCTCTTGGCGGTAAAACTCTGGGTTTTAGTCTTCCCCCATCACGCACTCCTTACACTTGTCAGTTGGGCCCACTAGGCCAAAGTCTCAGATCGCTGAGCGGAAAGGGAGACCACGACAGAAGTCTTAGCCGGTAACCTCTGGCTGCTCGATCCGCCTCTCCCGCCCGACCAGCCACTCGATACCAGAGCTGGCGCGGGGCGAAGGGCCACACCGGCTGACGAGAGTCGATTCTCGCCTCCCGCCCATGTGCTCTTTTCCAGCCGACTCCGCCGGCCCAACCAGGCATGCGCGGGAGTGTAGTGGCTCCACACCCGAGCCCGCTCAGCTCTGACGGCTCTTCTTTCTCCGCTCCGCCCACTCCAGGACCGGTGGCTGCCGCACCAGATCTGCGCCGCTCAGGGGAATGCTTTCCTCAGGCAAAGCCTCTGCCTATCTCACACTGGCCCAGGGAAGGATGAGATCGCCTCTCCTGCTCGTTCACGCTACTGGCGATCTCCGCCCCCAACCAGACAGTTCCTGCCTTCCCCCCTTTGGTGAGCCGCTATCCACACCAGCAGCCTGACACCACAGGTATGAGGGGGAAACTCCGCTTGGGTAAATTACAGAGGGAAATCAAAGGCAACTACGTCCTCAGTCCATTTAAGGAGCCAATCGAGGGGGTCACAATCAACGATCCCTCCGCATTAACCCTTCCTTCTGCTCGGCAAAACACTGCTAGAGTCTCAAAGAGGCTTCCTACTGGACAATGGACTGTGCTCCTCAGCAATACAGTCACCCTCAACCATTCATAACCCTTACTTCTAGGCTAGGGGTTGGTCAGGCGCCCAGGGTCTCCAGGATTCCCACGCAGCGGGGTCAGGTCAAGTAACCACAAGGGAGGAAGGGTGGTGAATCAATAAGGAAGCGTCCCTAGACTGGGAGGTCAACCCTTTGGCTATCCTACCCCCACCTTATGCTTCAGCCTGTCCTCCAGCTGACTCTCTCTGGCAAGACAAAATGGCTGCCCAGCATTCCGCCTTATATAGGCTGACCCTCAGAAGTCCAGAAAGGGCCAGAAGGTTCTGGAATGCCCTATTCTGTCCTATAGGTGAGATCTCAGGTGTGACAGTTGTGGCAGTTGATGGCGACCATTTTGTGGGTCCCATCTTTTCCAGTCAGAAAAGGGCACCTAGGCCTGAGGTGAAAAACTATGAGGGCAAAAGAGCATCTAACCCATTGGCCGACACCGTAAAACTAGTGGACACAAAAAGAGTAGAAAGGTATGAGGGGCAAAAAGGGGACAAAATAAATAATACATTGGAGGGACTACCCACAGGCAGACAGGTCTAACACGCGTGAGCATGCGAGCGGCACAACTCATGACGAGCTGAGCTCGTCATGAGCAGGCAAGGTGTTAAATCAAATAGGTACTTTATAGCAATCACTACAAAAACATGTTTTGTAAATTCTGGAAAAACATAGTTTTGGAAAACCATGGGAAACTTTCAAACACTACTTCCTTGTTCAGTGCTCTTAAATGTACACACAATCTCACCTTGCTGTCAGCTTTCGTGCTCCCAGAATGGGAGCTAACCACTCTGTGGCTTCGACTGGCTCAATGACATTCTGTTCACACAATCTCTCCAATTCGGGCTCACCACATAATTTTATGTTCACTGGCAGTCTTCAGACCTTGGATACAACAGGGGTTGCATTAGGTTTTAACTTACTTTTGTGGATGTATGATTTGAGGCATCCTAATTTTCTGCTAAATACTTCTGGACACGTGTACAAAACTGTTGTCCTTGATCGCTTGCACTTGGATTTGTAGTGAGGAATTAGGGTCAAGAACTACACCTAAGATTTTCTGGACTGGCCATCCTAAAATGTTGTCACCTATCTCAGACAAGTACACTTTGCTTAGGGTTTTCTTTCCACAGTCCTGAATATTCCCCAAACAGTAGCCTTTCATGATGTGTTGGCCCCCACACCCACTAGGTTGTATGTCCATGTTATTGAACTGGGCTCTATCTTTGAACTTGTATCTGAATACTGGTCAGAAATAATGGTTAGTCTGGAGCAAGAATCAAACATTGCATCTACAATATCCTTGGGACTACCTTCACCTGACGCATTTATTTGCAAGACTATTTCATCACATATTTCAGATACTTTGGGGCTTTTATACCTTTTCTGGTTTTTCTGGTACCTTCAACATGGAAAAAAATGCCCCTTCCTGCCAAAACCCTCAGACACAGCCTACCATTCTGGGCATTCTCTCCAGTTAGCCAAATGGCCTGTTATGCCACACCTGAAGCACTGCCCTTTGAAGCTCTGGTCATTTGTTTTATTTATTTCCTTCTTCTCTTTCACAACAGTTACCTCCCTCTTATTTTCAAGTGAACTGCTTTTGTTCTCAACTTTTGCTTTTACACTGGAAAACCTATATTCTACTTGCTTTGAAACAATTAACACCCCATTAAAGGGGGGGGAGGGTCATCCTTGAGCCGTAATTCTTCGTGTATCCTAGCTATGTTACAATAGAACAACACACTCCCATCAGTCATGCCAACGGATGTTGATACTTTGCTTGAACCAGTAACGGCCCATGCACTGTGTGGTCCCCAGCGGCTTCCGATTCTGATGACGGCATTCATTGAGATCTCAAAGACGCAAGTACTACTGCCGTAATTCATGAATTTATATGTTGTGTTCTGATTAACTTGGACATATTATATTTGTCAATCTGTAACTTGGAAGATGTTTTTCTTTTATAAAACCGAATAAAGTTTGTTGATAATAATCACTAGGGGATTCATTTACAGGGTAGCATGGCATCCCTCACAATAACTCCAGGAGTCACAGTCCACACAATGTACATGCTTTGTTTTCCCTACTTCCAACCTTACATGTACCCCTAGTCACCTGCCCAAACCTCTCCCTGCTGATGCCAATGTGGTCCTTCGTCATCCCACAGACCATATTTTTGGCCCCTTTGAAACTGACCCACACTATAAAAATGCTGCAGTTGTAAATACATATCAACTACCATTTGTTGTGTTTGAAACATTTTATTGAATAATAAAACCTAATAAACATAAGCTGATTATTAAAGCAAAACAAAACATCAGTTGCCATACACATAGGAGACAAAAGTAGTACATACAAATCAACATACTGTAACACAGCAAAGTTATGTAGAGCACAATTCCTAATTTCGGGCAATCTTTAAAGTTCAGCAATAGAAACGTTCATAAAGAACAGGAAAGGAAACAAAGAAGGTGGGATACAGTGATTTCATTAATGTAATGCTTCCTACATATAGAAAAACAAATACTAATTATTTTCCTTAAACAATAAAGTCCTCACATTAAAATACTAAGAGAAATATATTGAACATTGAACATTTCATATGTAATTAGAATTCAATTTGAATATTTTAACCTCCTCAGCATTATTTGACTCATGATTACAACCTGAATGCTTTCCGGAAAGGAACCGCCTCATGGGGTTCAAAATCACATCTTTTCCAACAATAGGATTCAAATGATAAATTGAATTTCAATTCAATTTATTGATTTAGGCCATTTTGGAGATCAATAATTTGAAATATATACAAAATCCATACACTTTTGTAAAATTGTCTCCTAAACTTGAATTCCATCCACTTTTTGAATAAACACTTCCCATTCCAGCAAGCATCACAAGACCACTTGTTGTTATCGTCCCAATTAGTGATAATATTTCGGCTGGCAAGAACAATAAATAGGTTTAGAATTTTACTTCCAAAAGCAAAAACATGCCATTTCTGAATCATGGTACACAATCAAATGTAGGAACAGAAGGGCATCTTTTGTTGTAGCATTCATTAAGGTTTGACCAGGCTTGAAACTAGAATTCCTGATTTTTTGGACATTTAAATGTCATATTTTAAAAGAGTTCTAACAGACCCAGCACGAGCTCCGCGAAAAATAGAAATTAACTGAATTGTACTTAGAGAAAATGTGCTGATAAGTAATCTATTGATGTAAAATACAGTGGTCAGGCAATGCTTGTGAATCAAATCTATTCAGATTTTAACTCCATAGTTTGTTCAATAAATTGACTGAGCATAATACTTGAAGGTCCACTTCTCAGATCAGTTCTATTACAGTTGCAATAACACTAATAGAGATCATTGATAAATAGATTTTAAAAGCTATGGGTGGAATTGATCTTTGGTCTAAATCTAGATTATTGTCTGCAATAGAAACACGTACAAACAGATCAAATCTAAAAGCATTGAATATGTTTATTATAGTAGTTTAGAGTAAACCCAGAAGACACACATTGTTCCTGAAACTCAGAAAATGTATCTAAAGATTATGATCACATCCTATTTTATGTCCAGAGACTGCTTTTGCTGCTTTCCTGTTTAAGTGACAACATTTGCAAATATATTTAACAAAACATTAACGCTGGATGTCAGAAATTCTGTCTTTAAGTATTGTGTAAGAGTTATGTGTGATGGTTTTTATTTGATCTGAAGCAACACTAACACTAAATAGGTACATGCACCGGTTATCATTCAATTAACAATATTAGCAAACTTAATTTGGAGGGAATTGAGAAAAATTGCCTCACGTTTTATTGTTAAAAAAATCCACTGGTTCAGTAATTCACAGAGTTTGCAAATGCTAAACCCCTTTTTGAAATGTACTAAGCCCATTTAACAATCCCGAATTTGGAAGGGGAATGTTAATAGTTTCCCTTCTGAATATTTAATACATTGTTAAGGTATGTATTGAGCTTTGAAACCATATGTGGACTGAAAAACAGTAACAGGAGGTAGTAACCCAAGGGGACATTTGTGAATCTGAAAGTAAAATGGGGTGCATTAAGAAATGCCTTCATTTAAAAGCTATCACAGACAAAGTAGTGTGCTGACTCTACAAGCAACCACTTTTTACCAAATGGATTATTAGTACATGAACCTCAGTTTTTCCTATATTGCTGAAATTTAATCTCTATTATTTTTGTATTGTTGTGTAAATATTTATTCCTGTTAGTTCCCATTTCAATATTGTCATGAAATGTACCTATTCTTTTTGTCAAACATATTGAAATATATTTATCAAAATTTTCGGGGCATTCTAAAAAGTGTTTTCACTCTATAACTTTAAGCTTCCTAAGAAAAATACTGACGCCAGTTCCTGGTTTCTCCTAGATCATTTAGCTTTCTCACTAAAACAAGCACAATATTGATTTGAGAGAGGTGGCTATTGTAGTCATACGCACTGGAGTTAGTTTAGAAAAGACAAATATAGAATTTCCTTTATATTTAGAAATAATACTTGCAAAAGTATATGTGCAATAATTTCAGATAATTTACTGATAAAGATATCAGATAAAGATCCCCTAATTTCTTATACCTTGTGGTATTAAAAAACTGCTTGAATTAACAGACTTCTCTTCTAGATAAATCCAGGTATGAGAAGGTATTAAATGCAATTATCTACTTTCCGTTATTTTAACACATTTTCTCAGCGCACAGAGTATTTTTCCTACATTGATCACAACATTTCAAGCAATGGTCTGTGCTTAAACGTACAATGAAGGGGTAAAAATGTATTTCCACCACAATCAAAAAACCCTTTGGTCTATGAGGATTACTGTTGCACATGAAAATAGCTAAGATGAAATATCCCTTTAAAGGGAAGATTTCCCTCACCCACCATAGTTGGCATGCTTCCTCATTCAGAAGCTCCTCCCACCGTTATACCTAGTTAAAGTACAGGGTACAGCCCCCTCACTGAGAGGGAGGAGTTCAGGCATGTTTTGTTATAGAGAATGGTATACGAAATACCACAAAAATGAGCTAGGGTAGTGGGGGCAGATAAGAGGTCAACATGTTTCAGCCTATTAACCCTCCAAAGAGGTGTTTGCGGCTTTCTTCAGGACCTAATCAAAAGTGCTGCTGCTCATTGTACTCAATCAATAACAAGCATTGGCATAGCCAATAGGTCTCGCCTTTGGGACCTTATAAGTGTTTAGCCATGCAGATCCAGTAACAATGTGAAATAATTTCTCTTAAAAAGAAGACTATAAAATAACTAAGCTAGACGTGACTTTATAACTGGTTAATCAAATGTTTCTGGAGGTTTAGTATATATAAAGAACTCCTTTTTTCTATGGCGTGTCATATAAAATTGATGCTCTAAATTTTGGTAAGAGTACACAATGTCAAAAAATTCAATACTGCTTTTATATCAATTTACTTTTGAAAGCTTGAAGTGAAAGAGAATTCTAAATGTCATTTGCTTATGAGTAGGCGCTAATGACTATTTCCAGATGACAATGTAGTTAACATTTTTTTGTAAAAGATGTGTTAGAAGTATGGGTAGGGAAAATGGCTATTTTGGCCAAAGGCTCCCTTTTCTTTATGCATGCTAGTTTGAATTTGTAAACAGAATCACCATTTTTTTATGTGGTACACTGTAATGTTAGATGAATCTGTTTTACCCTTTTGATAAGCAAGAGATGACGATGAACCGTTTTTTCGTCCCTGGTTTTAAATGGATTCAGGTTGGAACAGACAAGGTGTTGGTTGACTGCCTCAGAAAATATTTGTTTCCCGCATGCTGCTTCAGTGGAAGAGGCGGCTGCATGCCTGCAGATATGGCCAGATCATTACTTGGCTGGTTCAGTTCACCAGTGGGGCTAGAATAGAAGCTGTTCAGGGCAGGGGCTTAGCTTTCTATTGGTGCAGCAGGTGCAGTGGCACCAGCTCCCAGACGCCTTAAAGGCCCACTGAACCCTGATAACTGTGTTTGTCACAGTTCACACAGAGGCCTGAGGGCCCCACAGAACAATGATTATTGCTGTTTTCCACAGTCCAAACAGAGGGCAGGGGTCACATTTCCTTTCTTGTTTTGGGGCCTGGGGCACACAGGCTAGGCCACTGGTTAAGGATGCATTGGGGAAGAGGTGGGGAGACAGGTGGATATTTAAACAGCTCGACAATGACTTCATGCCTGGGTATTAAAGTATTCATTGCAATTAAGGACTGAAGCAGGAATAGATATCATAATATCGGGAGGCCTACTTACAAATGCAGCTCGATAAGCGGCTGCCTTTTAACATCTCACTTATCACCTCTCCTAATTTACAGTTTTATTTTAGATGCAGACTTAAATCGTGACCTATGAATATGTTTTATCTATCTTTAGGTTCCAAATGGCCCATCTTTTCCATATGCAAGTATCAGACAGGTCGGGAACACCCTATGGCGTTGAACTTCATAAAGCCACATTAATCACTGGTCTTGAAATGCAAATGGCAGCCTTAAGCAAGCAGGTGTAATCTACGTAATCTCATTATGTTCAGGGTACGGGAGGGTGTTTAGGGCGTAAAGACTTTGACAAAAACATTGCTGCCACCGTAGAAATTCAATCTTCCTTGTCCTACCTTTGTATACAAGTAGTACCACATACTTTGTATACCTGAATTAAATAGGCACACAAAATAGTACAGTATTTAAAGGCCCAGTTCAGAATTACAGGGAAGGTGCACTGTCCCAGACTACACAACGGTGCAGTCTTCAGCGGGTGCTGTCATGTCACACAGGGGGAGTACACCAGATTATGCTGGAAAAAGCATGTGGTGCCCCAACGTAGGGGCAGTTGTAAACCACCAGTCTGCTTACAAAGTAGCTTCTGGCAGCTATTAAACAAGGTGGCACGTTTTCCCTGCAGGTGGTTGGGGTCTGTCACCATCCTGTCAGGTGGGGGTATACAATCAGTGCGCCTCCTAACTGCTTGTTTGCCCTTTTGCCCGTGTCAATAATACAGTGCAGTCGCAAGACATAAGGTTTTCCCACATTTGAATGTGGCCATGCCCAATACAAAGGAAAGCATGTCCGCTGAGAATCTCTCCTACGTGATCCACACTACATAAAGGGCTATGGAAGTGTCTGCAGCCTCTTCTGTAGAACAAAAACCAAAATGCCCATGGGACACAGAAAGAGGGTGCACCTATCTCAGACAAGTACATTATGTACGAGGACCTTTGGAGTTCGTCTGTACTAAGCGAGTGACAGAGTTAGTGGAGTGTTTTTTGCCCTCTATGTCACTCTACTTCTAAGCACCTAATCAGACCCCCCAGGATATAGCAGCATGGATTCGCAAATTTAGCGGCACAAATATGGAAATTTAGCGGCACAAATATTGAAATTTAGCGGCATTTTTGCGGCACTTTATTTTACTCATAATCATTAATTTTCAGCCTTAAATCAATGGACACCGTTTTAGCAGAGTATTCCACTTTGAATAGGCAACCTGGAATATGGAATAGAGGAAGCAGCCCACAGGTGAAGGTTGTTATCCCTTGGAAATGCAATTCTCCATTTGCTTTAGCATAGCCTGGGATTTCTTCAGGCAGCGCAGCCTTTGAGACGGCTGCTGGCCCGAACGCTGCTCAGATAAACGCCTTCTTGAGACTGGCACTTTTTATTCTCAATCACTGCCTGCACATACAAAGCAATGGGCACGTCTGCAATGAGGGTGAACATTTTCCTACTAGGGTGACATTACAATCTCTAAAAAACACTGGAGGAAAATGCAAGATGTGCGGAAGGGGGCCGCACATCAGTAGGGGCTGAGGGGGCCCCCTCAAGGACGGGTAAGCCTGGGGCCCCCTCCCGCACTGCGTGGGCTGCGGGGGGCCTTTGTTACACCCCTGATCCGCTCTCCTCTCTCACTTTATTAGGCTTTTCGTACCCCTTTCATTCACTCTGTGCTCCCTTTCCCTCATCCTGGGTGAGCTGAGGGGTTTTCATTATAAGGCGCCGTCATTCCACCTTTGTTCTGCGCCCTGCGGGTTATCCTGCTTTTCATTCAAAGAGGGGCAGGGAGAAATTCACAGGTAAGGGCTCCCTAATTATCTGTCTAATCGCTGCTATCCTCATGCAGATGCAGCGATTAGGCCCAGAGAGACGGGCCAGCCGGCAGATATTGATCAAAATCCCCTGGGCTTCCTGGGCCCCCTGGGCCTCCAAACTCTGTAGCTTTTGAAAGCGTGAGGCCCCCTGGCTGCGAGCCGGCGTGGGGGCCCTGGCACTGTTGTCATGTGGGCACGTGTCTGGCACACAATCTGTCGCTGGTGTGGCATCAGTGTAGTTTTGGTTGAGAGGTCTCTCCCATGAGGTTACCAGCTTTCCATCACCGAGTGGAGTCTAGTGCACCTGCACCATTAGTCGTATGAGTGGCTGTGTCCCTGTGTCAGATGAAGCCCATCTTCAATGAGCCATGGGTGTACGCGAGTGTGAGTGCTCGACTCGTATTCATCTGTGGGGCGGCACGGAATCACTAACGAATCTTCTAGAACGGCATGCATGCCTGTTGCCTGTCTGTTGCGTATGTGTGCAAGACAACCGGTGGCAGCAAGTGCTAGGCATATCTGGGCATGTGGGATGTGTGTCCTTACAGGGCACTTTGTGCATTGAGGTGGACGAGGGGCCTGAACAGGTAAGGAGTGTGTGTAAAATGCCCCTCCCCACACACACACACACACACATGTCTCAGAATCTCCCACATATGCCAACGGCTCAGCCTGGCTCGGGGCGCTGGGCCTGCCGACTCCAAGGCCAGGCCGTCATGGAGAGGGGCTCAGAGATGTCACATCCACTTATGGGTGGAGGGAGGCAGAGTAAAAGCAGTTAGCATAGCGGCGGCCCTGACGGGATAAACATCTCTTCTGCGGCTCGCGCACACCCCTCTGCTGCACGGGTCCCGATTTCGCGGCACTTTAAAAAAAAATCTCGGCACTTTAACAAAAGTGCCGATTTTGCGGCAAACCGTGAAATCGCGATATCCTGGAGGGTCTGCCTAATACAGCTTGTACAGTGGTTATGGTCATCTGTTCACTTACATTATGCGTAATATAAATAGTGCACAATTTCGGCGTTTGTGTCTGCCTCTGTGGTTCTGAAATTCTGGACCCTACTGTCATCCCAGTATCGAGATCCAATACCCGTGCCACAAAATATCAACATCCCATGACGAATTTGGTGTCAACGGACCGGTAATGATTATGACATCATCCCTGTATATTTGCGTCATGATCGAGGAATGCCAACACCCCTAAATCGTAGTTTCCGTTCCGACCCCTCAGACTCCATTTTGTAAACGGCATCCATCTTGTGTCTTGCCCTCCTGATAAGTCAATTGAGTAAGGTCGAGCTTGATCTAAAAGGACACGTCCACCTCTCCCTGACTCCCCCCTGACCTGTCCCAACTGACTCCCTTGCCTCCAGCCAAACCTGTTTGAGCAGCTCCTCGCCCAGTGGCCGAATACGATAGCATCAATGCATAACATACCATAAACCACTCACCGCGTACGGATCATGTTTTCTACACACACACACACACCTGTCCGCGTTCCTTGTTTATGGCCAGTTTTATGACTAGGAGGTGCCCTTCTTTATTGGGGTTTCATCGATATCTGATGGGAGTTCCGGGACTGGCTGGGTAATCTATCACGAACGGGACGTCCAAAATATGGGCTTGCCTACATGACTTCGCTCTTTGTATTGTTGTAGAAATATGTGTACAGCCATATCATAAACTCAAGAATTCTTGCTTGCAGCTATTATTTCTGTATATAAGGAGAAGGCTTGTTCTGTAAAAACGAACAGTCTCCTGAGAACACACGATCCGCGTTGTCGTGCTTCTAGGACACATGTTACTTGGTAGCTGCCAATAAAACTTGATCTCTGACTGCGACTAGAAGACTCCGTGTTTCTGTGGTCCGGAACAAGGGAGAACTCAGAGGTCTTCGGGTGTTATTCCCTGGCACCACCGGGTTCTTAAAAACCCGGCACCTCAGTTGGCGCCCAACTCGGGGCGGTATCAAGCGGCGACGGTCCAAGCCAGATGTTCGTGAGGAGCTTCGTGTGAAAATTCCAGAGGACGGCCAGCCACTTCAGCGACCCCTGTATGTCGACGTGGTTCCGAAGGTCTTTGCTGCGAGGTTCCCCGCGTCCCGACGGCTACGAAGGACTGCTGCCCTGACTATCGCCTTGTTTTGGACCCAGTGATTCTTGGTAGAGCGAAACGATAGACGAGTCTTCTAGCGACGTCATCGATCTTCAAATACTTCAGTTAAGTATAAGTGGAGCGTCTCCCAGTCCTTAGTTTGATCCTTAGTTTTTGGTATCCTTGAGATACGCTTTGATTTGGTACTTGCAAGCCCCAAAGCCGAAGGACTCGTGTTTTCATGAGAAATATCGTAATCGATAATCCTTTGAAGTTTGAAGCTAAACGAGTGAGCAAAGATGCCTTGCTTTAGCGGACTTGGAAACTTGTTTTGTCTTGGTTGTAGTAAGGACTCCCGATTAGAGGATTCTTGTCCGGTTCCTCCGATTGGAACTCCAACGTATGAGCTCTATGTGAAGCATGGCGTAGGTCCTATCACATATAATGAAGTGTGGATAAAATACACCCGCAAGGATGGTGTTTTAAAGTGGCCCCAATATGGTAGTTTTGACCCAGAAATCTTAGACAACCTAGAGGTCAAATTGTTCAAGAAAAAAGCCCGTCCGGCGATGTTTGACTCTTTTCGCTTATGGCGCAAAGAAGCCAAACAGAAAGAAATAAAATTAGCAAAAAGGAATAAAAGAGGTATGTCAATGGTGCAAGCTGCCGTTGCATACAGGGATAACGAGGAAGAGCAAGAAAGCGAACAAATACTTAGGAGCAAGAAACTAGCAGTAGATAAATGCTACCCGATGTTACCAAATGAGGGACGAGGTCAAGAGGAAAGATCCGAGAAAGATCCGTTAATGTCCCAATTATTGAGCTCACCTCCACCGTATGCGTTAGACGCTACCGCACCACCAAAGCATTTTACTATACCGCGCCCCGGCGCACGTAACCCAGCTCTTGCACGAACGGCAGCTCCTCTTCAGCTGGTTTCTACTTCTCCGGCGCAGCCTTCTCAAGGGCCGCCATCTTTGCTACATACTCCATCTACTTCTACCACTTTGCCTACAGCTCCAACTGTTCCCTATGATACTACGTCTGCCACTGTTTCAACTTCCTCTGCTATGGCCTCGATTTCTTCTTCGCCTCAGCCTGTCTTTTCTGATGCATTTGCCCCTCCGCAAGCTTCTCCTTCTATTAGACAAAGAGTGACAGGTACCGTCACTGGTCTGCTTTCACCTTTCTTCGGGTCGCCTAAAACGACCCCCAAAACAGAAGATAGACAGTTACGTAGTCAACTGCCTGATTACGAGGAAAGAAAAGTGCTGAATGAACTAGCACGCCAATGGATTGCGGATACTGTTAGATATGATGTTCAGTCTGTTATGGAAGTTTTCCGTCAATGGAATGCACCCACTCAGAGATACGTATTCGAAGAGATGTGTGTATATCTGTGCGAAAATTTGGAGACGAATGATCCCAAATACACAATGGACGAACTATGGCGTGCGCGTTTTAAGTTCCATGAAGGTATGATTACAGGTGCAGATGTTGAGAAAGCGATAGAGTTGTTGTTCTCTTATAGGAGTAAGGGAAACGTCTCTAGATCATTGTACCAAGACGACGTATCAGGTAGGAAAAGAGCGAGACAGTACCCCATGAGAGAGGTTCCTCCGGTTTGGAGGGAAGGCGATGCGAATGTAGTACCGCCAATTCTGCCATATTTCCAGCGTGTATGGGTACATGTCCCCTGGAAAAGATCAGAAGTTTTAGCGCTCAAGCAGACACTACCTGATCCCCGTAAAAACCTGACTGGGTATTATAAGGAGTTATCGCAGACTGCAAACTCATGCATAATGAATTTAGCAGATGTAGACATGTTGTTTGGGAATGTTGTCCCACATCCTTTATGGAGTAAAATTCGTCATACGGACCATGACCAAGAACTAGGTGATTCATGGGCTAATATTACCGCTATAGATGCTAGACAAATTGGTGGTTCTAAACCTGAGCCGTTAATAGCCGAACTTCCCGGTAGAATTGTCACGTACATGAAAACATTAATGCCTGAGTTACGGGTAAACTGGGACAAGCTATCTGCGTGCAAGCAGAAGAAGGATGAGAATGTGTCTGACTTTTTCACGAGATTTGAGGAGACTTTCACTGATCATAGTGGTCAAGATATGGCTACCGAGGGTGGTCAAAGATTGTTTGTAGACAAATTCGTACATAATTTGCTTCCTGAACTGTGTACTAAACTAAAAGATTCAGAGAGTGCTTGGGCTGTCTCTACGTCAGCGCAGATTTTAGCTACAGCCCAGTACTATGAAAATAGGCGCAAAGACGAGCAAGATAAGGTAGAGAAAAAGACTAAAGATTTGAAAACTAAGGTTCTTCTCCAGCAGGCCTATCCGCCTCGCACGGCTAGTCAGCCCAATTATCAACCACAACAGCAGTATTCGAGAAACGCGCAAGGAAACGAGTTTTCCCATCAGCGTCTTCCGTATGGCCCGAATCAATGTGCGTATTGCAAGGAAGAGGGTCATTTTAAAGGTAATTGTCCGGCTCTTGCGCGACGTTTAAACGGTGTTTCAGGTATAAGGGGTAGAGGTGTTCAAAATGTTCATAAGGGTAGGGGCCGTGGAAATTTCTCCCAGAACACAGCTTCTTTTCCGCCTCAGAATTCCATGAACAGCTTTGACCAACAGAATAATGCATCGTCTAGGTCAGCTCAGTACTATGCTGACGACTATTACACCGAACACGAAAATGAGGGTAATGATTGCTAGGACAGCCATGGACAAAGAGAGGGAGTCGTTTCAGTTCCAGTAGATCAGAATGGACCCTATGTCGAGGTGATTGCCTCAGGAGTGTCAGAGCCATTTCTGCTGGATACTGGTGCTACAAAAAGTTCTATTATGCACTCAAAACTTCCTGGCGCACCTTTGTCTGGCGAAATGAATGTCTCAGTAGGTTTCTCTGGCACCCCTGTTAGAAACCCGATCTCTAGTCCCATGTCCCTTTCTGTTGGCCCATGCGAATTAGAAGCACCCCTCATTTTGACAACAGGTTGCGGTGAAAATTTGTTAGGTTTGGATTTACTAAAGAGGTTGTATGCGACTTTGTACTGTTCTCCCTTGGGAGTACAGCTTACTTTAGGTAAGAAAGTCGTTTCTCCAATGTATGTGTCAAAAGAAAATATTGCAACTGAATTGTCGTGTCTTCCTGATGTACTCTGGGCTAATGGTTCTACTGATGTAGGTCGTTTGGAGATAGCACCGTATGTCATAACATTGAAAGCCAACGTTAGGTTGCCACGTATTCCCCAATATAAAATATCTAGCGAATGTGAAAAGGCGTTATTGACGATTGTTTATGACCTGATTGATAAAGACGTCATCGAAGAAACAACAGGAAATGTTTGTAACAGTCCAGTTTTACCGGTCTTAAAGCGTACCGATCCTTCACAGCCCCGTGTGTACAGGTTCGTGATCGACCTCAGAGAAGTGAACAAGGTAGTTATCCCACAGTTTCCAGTTGTCCCCGACATTACTGCCTTGTTGACGATGGTTCCAGCTTCAGCAAATTGGTTCTCGGTGATCGACCTGAAGAACGCTTTCTTCAGCATCCCGATTGCTGAGGAGAGTAGAGATATTTTTGGATTCAATTTAGGAGGACGAAGCTTCCGCTTCAAGTGCGCTCCTCAAGGCTACTGCGAAAGCCCATCAATATTCAGTCAGGCCCTGAAAACACAACTGGACACAATTGTTCTACCAGATGGGTCAACTCTGATTCAGTATGTAGATGATCTGCTGATCGCTGCAGACACTGAAGAAATTTGCAAACAAGCCACGCTGTCATTATTGCATCACTTATGTGACATGAAGCACAAAGTCTCTCTCTCCAAACTACAATTTTGTCGACAAGAAGTTACCTACCTAGGTCACATCTTGTCGAAGGAGGGAAGGAGACTGACACCAGAAAGAATACAGGCAATAGCAGAGCTGAGTGCCCCAAGGACACAGAGAGAGGTTCGAGCCTTCTTGGGCATTACATCGTACTGTAGACAATGGATACCGAATTTCTCACTACTAGCCAAACCCTTGCTGGCACTACTCTGTAAAGACACGCTCAATCCTATGCCCTGGTCTGAAGATTGTCAGACGAGTTTCCACGAGTTGCGTGATGCATTGTGTTCGGCTCCTGTGTTGGGAAACCCCAACTACAGTAAGCCTTTTACATTATACGTCCATGAGAAGGAAGGTTGTGCATTATCAGTCCTAACACAACACTTTGGGGACAAACAGCGCCCATGCGCGTATTTTTCGGCAACTCTAGACCCTGTGGCTAAAGCCCTACCAAGTTGTCTGAGGGCTACCGCCGCAGCAGCTGTCTGCATTCAACAGTCTGCTAGATTAGTCATGAATAATACTCTGATCGTTATGGTCCCGCATGCAGTAGACATTTTGCTAAACAGGACGAGCACACAACATCTTACTAGCGCTCGACTATCCAGTTATGAACTTACACTGTTAGCAAGTCACATCCACATAAAGAGGTGTGATACACTCAACCCCGCTACGCTACTACCCATCCCGACAGAAACAGACGAGATTGATAAACATGACTGTTGCTTTAGGACAGAAGAAGAGACAAAAGGGAGAGTAAACTTACAGGACACTCCCCTTCCTGAATGCAATGATACTTTATGGGTTGATGGTTCATGTTTCAAGTTGCCAAATGGTGATACGACTGCAGCCTATGCCGTAACAACATTACACACCATTATAGAGACCGCGCGCATTTCCCACAATTCTGCACAAGCTGCAGAGCTAATTGCACTTACAAGAGCATGTGTGTTGGCGAAAGGAAAGCGAGTGAATGTGTACACTGACAGCCAATACGCCTTTGGTGTGGCTCACAGTTTTGGGAGATTGTGGCGTGAACGTGGATTCCTGACGTCACATGGTGCAAAGATACAGCATGGTCAGCTAGTTAATGAGCTCCTCGAGTCACTGACCTTGCCACTACAAGTTGCCATTGTGAAATGCAGTGCACACAAAAAGATTCAAGACGATGTTGGCCGCGGGAATGCATTTGCAGACGAGGTTGCGAAAGAGACTGCAAGGAACACAATGAGTCGGATGTATGTTGTAGGTCCCGCTAGATGGATTACTGATGTGGGAATGTGTGAGGACACCATCGAAAGCGTGAAATCTATACAAGCCGAGGCAACTGAGAAAGAGGTGAATGAATGGAGAGAAAGTAAGGGTAGGTTAGATGCGAATGGTTGTTGGGTCGAATTGTCAGAACACCAGCGATGGCTATTACCTAACGCCTATGTACTTGCAGTAGTAACAATGGCTCATGGATTTGCGCACATCAGTTCGAAAGGAATATGTAAGCTATTGGCCCCAGTATGGCAGAATAGCAATATCCCAAAATATGCAGAGAACGTGGTCAGAAAATGTATGGTGTGTTTGAAGCATAATCCCGGTAAGGGAACCCCAACTCCAGCTGGTCATTTTGCGCCTCCAACGTATCCGTTCGAGGTTTTGCAGCTCGATTTCATCCACATGGATGGGTGCAACAATCTGAAGTATGTGCTCGTTGTTGTTTGCGCTTTTTCAAGGTGGGTGGAAGCATACCCCCTTAAGGACAATACCGCCTTGTCAACTGCCAAAACCCTTGTCAAAGAATTCTTCCCTAGATTCGGCATGCCTAGAATGATCTGGAGTGATAATGGAAGTGAATTCGTAGGACGTGTGATGAGGAGAGTGTGTGAGTGTCTAGGCATACGCCAAAAGTTCCACGCTGCAAACCACCCCCAATCAGCTGGATTAGTGGAGTGCTACAATGGCACATTGAAACTCAAACTAGCCAAGGTCCAAGCCAGCACAGGTCTTAAATGGCCTGACGCCTTGCCTCTAGCACTCCTGTCGACCAGAATGACCGTCCATTCTAGATTAGGACTTAGCCCCCATGAAATAGTGTTTGGCCGCCCAGCCAACGTCTGGGGCGTGCCAAGGCCAAAGAAACTCAGCGAAATAGAACACCCCGTACTGCTTGACTATTTGTGCGAATTGACAACTAAATTGCGTGTTTTACACCAACAGGTTCACAGTTCCTCTCCGCCAGCCTCCGATGATCCAGGTCACTCCATCGAACCCGGCACTTGGGTTCTAGTGCGGAATTTTCGGCGCACAAACAACGAACAACCCAGGTGGACCGGACCGTACCTTGTGCTTCTTTCCACGAGATCAGCCGTTCGGGTGGAAGGAAAGAAAAGTTGGATACACGGGACCCACTGCAAACGGGTCCCTCTGCCCCTTCCATACGACCGGTGGGTCAACGAAGGAGTTGCCGACTCCGAGACAGAATCCATACCTCGCTTCATCCCTTTCAGCGATGCACGTTTAAAAGAAACTGGTACCGAAAAGGAGAGTGATCATATTTTACAAGGACTTGTGCCACCGTCAATGCAGTTGGACACTTCAGAACCTAAGACATTGTTTGAAGACCACACCGTACCTGGGAAACAACAATATAATCTAAGGTCAAGACAAAGAGACTAATAAAAAGCAAATTAATGTGATTTCCCTTCCCCCAAGAACTATTTTTGATTTTTCAGCTCTCTCACTCTCAGGGAACTTGCTCATTTTTGATTTTCGAACCGCCATCCGGTTCTGCTGCTAGGGTCGCGGTTGAAGTCTGGTGAGTGCAGCTGGGGACGTTTAGGTCAACGGTTCTGGTTGGTCCAAGGGAGTTACCCCGGACTGAACAGAGTGCACTCCCTGGCAGAATCAATCTACCACCGCGGGCAGCAACTAGAGGATGGAGTTTCCTAGGGTAAAGAGACCTACCAGATTCACGAACATTGAAAGACAACTATGCACTGTACTGGCCAAAAGAAGGTTTTTGATAACATGTATTTTAATGTTGTGTAGCATAACGATGTTTTTGACTGGTTATACTCTATTCGTATTCCAAGTTACTTTTTCAAATGACACCCGGCCACCACCTCCTCCTACTATCTCTCCACACTACTTTCACCCTCTACCTGAACACGAGTCTGCCAGAAGACTCGAATTTGTAAACAACTCATTTATTCAACTCCTACACCAACACCAGTCCATAATGAACACATCGAACTGTTGGATATGTGGACTCATGCCACACACAACGGATAAGGGTATCCCATACTTCATCCTGCCATTCAGTTATTATGGTTCTCTGTGGGCTTTTCAGACCATGTTCCTGTTCGCCCTAGAACCATACCCAACCCGTTCCATTGAAAGCGATTCCAACAACAAGGCACTAGTGGCAGGGATAAGAAATATGAGTAGGGAGTTCGACACATATCAAACGATCCCCAAAGATGAACTCACTCCATACAGTCGTTGGAACATAACTAAGAATGGGATTTCCCTGAGTAAGGGACAGACAGCAAAGAAATCCCGCCCAGTTTGGATAGTGCCCCACAAAGGTCGCTTATGTCTACAAGGTATCAGCAGGGATCGAAAAGCACAATTAGGAAAGAGCATATGCACGGAAACATATGTATTCGCTTCCCGAACTTCCCCGCTATTCTTAGCAGCCAAAGGCACGTATTTCGTCTGCCACGACCAAGCCTATACATGGTTGCCCCCTGACTTCTCAGGCACGTGTTTCATCTCATTTCTGCTGCCTCCCACCTACACGGCCAGAGCAGATTACCATCGGACAAGGACAGCTAGAGGTGTCGTGAGTAAAGACGACACCGCGGGTCAGGAATTTGCAGACTTCGCAAAGGGTTTTCTGCCATTTTGGGGACCTATGGTGAACAGCAGGAATATTCGCCAGTTATCGAGGATAGTTGAATCCGCCGTGATTACAACGGCCGGAGCCCTTGAAAACTTGACAACCGAGCTTCAGTCGGATCGACTTATGACCCTTCAGAACCGAGTTGCCCTAGATATCATGATCGCCGATCGTGGTGGTGTATGCAGAGTGATCCAATCTAGTTGCTGTATTTTCATCCCTGATAATGCACCGACAGTGTACCAGGCCATCTCCAAACTACACGAAATATCTGGCTCCCTTCACGTGGAAAAAGGAGATTGGTCCCTTCTAGTGTGGTTCTGGGGCCTGATCACTGCCTGGGGATGGAAAACACTGATCTTCGTTGGGATGGTCTTAGCGCTTCTGTTTATGTTCTGCCTGTGTGTACAGTGCGCTCCTGCACTATGTGGCCTCTGTGCTACCCCATGTGTAAGGAAGCCTGTGTCAAGGGACGAACTGAGCAACAGAATGATGCTACAGCAACATCTCCACGAATTCATTAATACAGATTTGGACTCAGACTAACATGAGTTATTGCCTTATATGAGGGCAAAAGGAGGGTCTGTGGTTCTGAAATTCTGGACCCTACTGTCATCCCAGTATCGAGATCCAATACCCGTGCCACAAAATATCAACATCCCATGACGTATTTGGTGTCAACGGACCGGTAATGATTATGACATCATCCCTGTATATTTGCGTCATGATTGAGGAATGCCAACACCCCTAAATCATAGTTTCCGTTCCGACCCCTCAGACTCCATTTTGTAAACGGCATCCATCTTGTGTCTTGCCCTCATGATAAGTCAATTGAGTAAGGTCGAGCATGATCTAAAAGGACACGTCCACCTCTCCCTGACTCCCCCCTGACCTGTCCCAACTGACTCCCTTGCCTCCAGCCAAACCTGTTTGAGCAGCTCCTCGCCCAGTGGCCGAATACGATAGCATCAATGCATAACATACCATAAACCATTCACCGCATACAGATCATGTTTTCTACACACACACACACCTGTCCGCGTTCCTTGTTTATGGCCAGTTTTATGACTAGGAGGTGCCCTTCTTTATTGGGGTTTCATCGATATCTGATGGGAGTTCCGGGACTGGCTGGGTAATCTATCACGAACGGGACGTCCAAAATATGGGCTTGCCTACATGACTTCGCTCTTTGTATTGTTGTAGAAATATGTGTACAGCCATATCATAAACTCAAGAATTCTTATTATTTCTGTATATAAGGAGAAGGCTTGTTCTGTAAAAACGAACAGTCTCCTGAGAACACACGATCCGCGTTGTCGTGCTTCTAGGACACATGTTACTTGGTAGCTGCCAATAAAACTTGATCTCTGACTGCGACTAGAAGACTCCGTGTTTCTGTGGTCCGGAACAAGGGAGAACTCAGAGGTCTTCGGGTGTTATTCCCTGGCACCACCGGGTTCTTAAAAACCCGGCACCTCACCTACAACATGGACCTGATACAAATAGCAGTACCTACAAGTTGGATGGGACAATTCAACAAGAGTCTAGGATACTCCAGCACAGATGACTTTGCATCAACATTACGGGGCATCAGTCTTGCTGGCAAGCCAACTTTGTATACATTATTATCAGAGACTATACTTGCCTCTTGGATACAACAGAATTTTATGAATTTTCGTACAGTTGTATTTATATAATAAAACAACCTACCCACAATAATTGATCTATCTATTTATCTTTTTGGGTTCTGGAGTAGCATGCTACTCGCTGAAAAGCACTTCAACACTCTCAAAAACATTTTATATTTCCCTACACTAATTCACCACTAATCATTTTTGGATTCTGGAGTAGCGTGCTACTGACCGAAAAAGCGCTTCAAATTGACCCTAACGCACTCCGCTGCTCACAGAACTCTGCGTTGAGCGGTTGAGTTTTTTTGACACTTTGCGGAGTTCTTCATTGCGGAACACCGCCTAGGCCTAATCTTATCATGAACATTTAGATTTCAGTCATATGTTAAGAAACAAGCGTGAGTAGAAACCTTTTGGGTGGAGAAAATTAAAGACATTAATATTGTGAATTTTTTGTTAATTAGTTGATGTTTGCAAGTATGAACACTTCTCTGTATCAAGTAAAGACCTTGAGAGTTTTGTAACTTTCAGATAGTCAAATTGTGCATTTTGTTGCAATTAAAACATTTTCAAGGCCTGAAATTTCTTTGGAGGTTGCATGCGGGCAGCCTAAGTTATCCTGCAAGAATTTCTTGCTGAATCCTATTGCAACTACAATATGTGCTCTCTCATGTAAAGTCAGGTTATTAGAAGCTTTTCTGCAACTCAAGATACGCCTTACTTTTCACCTGGTGTGGGTGCATTTCTCATGTTAAGTGAGATCTCCTTTCTGAGTATAACATTTCTGGCTTTCCCCTCCTGTATAAGGCTTTAGTCCAGTGTGAATTCTCTCATGTGAAATGACATTGTATTCGTGAATAAACCTTATCTGACATTCCGAACACACATAAGGCGTTTTTCTCCCTTGTGAGTTTACTCATGTCAAGTGAGAAGTAATTTGTGACCAAAACTTGGCTTGCATTTCGAGCACTCATAAGGTTTTTCCCCAGAGTGGGATCTCTCATGAAGCATAACTCTGTTTTTCAGATTCAAGCTTTTATGGCATAAGGATTTTCTCCAGTTTCGAGTTTCTCATGGTGAGATAGCGTTTTTCTCTGCAGCTTTTCTGGCGTTCAGAGCACTCATAAGGTTTTCATCAGTATGGAGTTGATTATGGTTAGTGAGGCTGTGCCTATCAAAAAATAGGAATTTCTAGCATTCACAGCATTGGTAATATTTTTTCCCTGTGTGCGTCTGCTCATGTAGAGTGAGATTGCATTTAAAATTGATGCTTTTCTGGCACTTGGAGCACTGAAGTATTTTTGATGGTGTGTTTTCTTATGGTGCATGTAACCATCACTACCTCTGAATCTTTTCTGACATTTAGAGCACTGATAATGTTTTTCCCCCAGTGTGGATTCTCACATGTGCAGTGAGATCAGATTTACGGCTGAAACATTTTTGGCATTCGGAGCACTGATAAGGTTTTTCACCAGTGTGGGTTCTTATATGGTGAGTGAGATTGATTTTTTCACTGAAACATTTGTGGCATTCAATGCACTGATAAGATTTTTCCCCAGTGTGGGTTCTTGTATATGTAGTGAGTATTATTTTCTCACTGGAACATTTCTGGCATTCAATGCAATGATAAGGTTTTTCCCCAGTGTGGATTCTTATATGCTGCGTGAGACTACTTTTTATACTGAAACATTTCTGGCATTCAGAGCACTGATAAGGATGTTCCACAGAATGGGTCATTGCATGTTGAGAAAGACTTGGTTGGTTACAAAACCTTTCCTGGCTTTCAGAGCACTAATAAGGTTTTTCCCCAGTGTGGGTCTGTATATGCTGGGTGAGACCGAGTTTGTTTTTGAAACATTTCTGGCATTCGGAGCACTGATAAGGTTTTTCCCCAGTGTGGATTCTTATGTGCTTTGTGAGACTACTTTTTAAACTGAAACCTTTCTGGCATTCAGAGCACTGATAAGGTTTTTCCCCAGTGTGGGTTAATACATGTTGAGAAAGACTTTGTTTTTTACAAAACCTTTTCTGGCATTCAGAGCACTGATATGGTTTTTCCCCAGTGTGGGTTCTTATATGATGAGTGAGACTGTTTTTGTCAATGAAACATTTCTGGCATTCCGTGCAATGATAAGGTTTTTCCCCAGTGTGGGTTCTTATATGATGAATGAGATTGTTTTTTGTACTGAAACATTTGTGGCATTCAGAGCACTGGTAAAGTTTTTCCCCAGTGTGGGTTAATACATGTTGAGAAAGACTTTGTTTTTTACAAAACCTTTTCTGGCATTCAGAGCACTGATAAGGTTTTTCCCCAGTGTGGGTCCTTGTATGTACAGTAAGGTCTCTTTTTTCACTGAAATATTTATGGCATTCAGAGCACTGGTAAGGTTTTTCCACAGAGTGGGTTAATAGATGTCGATTTAGACTCCCTTTGAAACTAAACCTTTTCTGGCATTCAGGGCACTGGTAAGGTTTTTCGCCAGAGTGGGTTATTACATGTCGAGAAAGACTTTGTTTTTTGCAAAACCTTTTCTGACATTCAGAGCACTGATATGGCTTTTCCCCAGTGTGGGTTCTTATATGATGAGTGAGACTGTTTTTGTCAATGAAACATTTCTGGCATTCCGTGCAATGATAAGGTTTTTCCCCAGTGTGGGTTCTTATATGATGAATGAGATTGTTTTTTGTACTGAAACATTTGTGGCATTCAGAGCACTGGTAAAGTTTTTCCCCAGTGTGGGTTAATACATGTTGAGAAAGACTTTGTTTTTTACAAAACCTTTTCTGGCATTCAGAGCACTGATAAGGTTTTTCCCCAGTGTGGGTCCTTGTATGTACAGTAAGGTCTCTTTTTTCACTGAAATATTTATGGCATTCAGAGCACTGGTAAGGTTTTTCCACAAAGTGGGTTAATAGATGTCGATTTAGACTCCCTTTGAAACTAAACCTTTTCTGGCATTCAGAGCACTGGTAAGGTTTTTCGCCAGAGTGGGTTATTACATGTCGAGAAAGACTTTGTTTGTTATAAAACCTTTCCTGGCATTCAGAGCACTGATAAGGTTTGTCCCCAGTGTGGATTCTTATATGTTCAGTGAGATAAGAATTACTGCTGAAACTTTTTTGGCATTCAGAGCACTGATAAGGGTTTTCCACAGAGTGGATTTGTATGTGATGTGTGAGCCTACTTTTTAAACTGAAAAATTTCTGGCATTCAGAGCACTGGTAAGGTTTTTCTACAGAGTGGGTTAATACATGTCGAGAAAGACTTTGTTTTTTACAAAACCTTTTCTGGCATTCAGAGCACTGATAAGGTTTTTCCCCAGTGTGGGTCCTTGTATGTACAGTAAGGTCTCTTTTTTCACTGAAATATTTATGGCATTCAGAGCACTGGTAAGGTTTTTCCACAAAGTGGGTTAATAGATGTCGATTTAGACTCCCTTTGAAACTAAACCTTTTCTGGCATTCAGAGCACTGGTAAGGTTTTTCGCCAGAGTGGGTTATTACATGTCGAGAAAGACTTTGTTTGTTACAAAACCTTTTCTGGCATTCAGAGCACGGATAAGGTTTTTCCCCAGTGTGGATTCTCATATGCTCAGTGAGATAAGATTTACTGCTGAAACTTTTTTGGCATTCAGAGCACTGAGAGAGGATTTTCCCAGTGTGCATTCTCTCAAATTCAGTGAGATGAGATTTATGGCTTAATCTTTTTTGGCTCAGGTAACTTTTTCCCCAACTTGGGTTATTTTGCTTTGATTGAGGCAGGTTTGAACACTGAAATTGTTCTAACAGCCCGTGTTTTTAAAAGGTGTATTCCTAGAGTTAATATCTCTACATTTAGTTTTCTCTTGCTTATATGCCACGGTAAGAGTGAACCTGATTTTAGAGTCGGGCTTGTTTAGATAATGTTCAGCATTTATCTCTAAAAGATATTGTGTGTAATCTTCTTAACACTTGCATTGAGAAAAATATGTCTGGATGCAGCCCTGTAACACCTGTCGAAATGTTTGTAGCAGATAATAGTCTTTTGCTTATAGCCTCTCCGGCAGCAACTTATTTTGTGACTGAGGTTTCTCTCAAATCTATTTGTATAGGTTCTTAGCAATGCAGTGATAAGGAGTTAGTCTGATATTTAATGATTAAAGTGAGAAGTACCTTTTTGCACTGGCGCAATGGCAGTAACTGAGAACATTAGAACATGCACAGTAATATTGTGGCTCATCAGTCACAGAACATCAGTTCCTTTTACCCGTTCTGTGTTTGGTGTAAGGTTAAGGATTGTAGTTCTGAAGACGAGGATTTATTTAAATTAGCTATAGCGCAACGGTGCTCATTTAATCCATTTTGATATTTAACAGTTTTACATATCATTCCTGCACAACAGATAAGGTTGAGGCGATTTACATAGAATTACAGAACAATACACAATAAAAAGGAAACAATCTGAGATGGTCATGAACAACACAAATAAAGTGGTGAATTTTTAAGGTTTTCGCCAGAGTGAGCAGAGTGGGTCGAGGTGTTCTATCCCGAGGCAGATAGTCTCAAACTTGCGTAACTGGTTAAAAACGGTTGTTGAACAAAGGTGATTTTCCAATCTTTTGGTTGTTAGCGTGTCAGCTTCGGAGTCTTCTTTCAGTGTCTTTTCTTTGATGGTTTGCAGAAGAAACCTTTTGTTATATCTTTCTTTTATGCAGTGTGTGCTTCCACTCTGGAATTACATGATGCTTTAGATCATGCGTCATTTAGATGAACGTTATTCTGTCATGCTGAGGCAATTTGTCTTTCTGATAATATTTCAGATGAGGATGTTGTGATTGGTCTTTCTGGCACTATTTCTGATGCTGTGTGGACAGATATAACTTTGCTCTGGGTTAACGAAATGCAAAATTAGAGACTTCACTTACAGGTATAGTACTTTCCTCAGCTCCCACTTCCTCGCCACACCTAGATTTTGGAAATTGTTTAAACTTAGAATGCTGGATGTCCTTCGGTTTTTCAAAATAATCCTTCTTATGGCACTAACATTCAGTTGGCTGGTGCTAAATCTTGCTTTCTTCGTCCGTAATTTCAATCACCTATAGTATTAAAATTAAATAGTTAATACATGTAAATATCCCCCAAAATAATTTACAAGCCATATCAATGCAGAATTGCAGAATTTTGAAAGTGTTGAGCTGTTCTTCAGCCAGAGCAGAGTGTAGAATGGTAGCCTGAGAGTACTTGGATCTAGGAGTGAGGATTTGTAGAATTTCCAACATTTTATTAAGCTCAGAAAGGAAACATGTACACTATGGACTTGTAACATGGAATCCCAAAAGCAGACATTAAAGTCATATGGACTGGCACCAAAAAGATATTTAAAATAGAATACTATTAATTAATTTCTAATGTAGATTTCTAGGACAGGAATTTCCCCTCCAAGGACAACAGGCGTTTCCCCTGCCCTGAGTTACCACCTAGTTGTATCTGGTACCCTGACTTTAGTGCTCTGGCCTCTGCCGCACGCAAATCTATTGTGTGTTGCGAGGACTATGCCTAGACCTATCCCTCAACTATGGTCCAGAGTATGAATCAAGGGCAATGAAATTAAGGAGTACTTTCATGTGTTCACTTTATTCCACCTGATTATCAGTCGTTAGGCTTTTGTGCAGAAAAACAGGGCACAATTTTTTTCCAGACAGAAAAATTAGACTGAAAAGACCCACAAGACTCTGGGTGCAGCAGAAGCAGCCAAGACTTATGCTGTTTTTTTTACTAACTGGGGGAAACACACAATTCTTCCCTCTGTTAGAAATATCTTTCCCCTTCCCTCCCCTGCTTCGCCCATCTCCCCCCCCCCAACCAACCACATGCATAAAACAAGTGGTAAATAAAAGCAGAAAAACACTATGAAATAGTGAATGGCATGTGGTTTGACAGGCAGAAGAATCTCAGACCATTCGCTGGTGGAGGTGCAACTCGATGGTCCGGTTGGTATGAATTACGCGACTAAATACGGTTCTGACATTTGCAGGTGGGTCACGCTCTGCAAGGTAACATCTGGGAAGGGGGGAAGTTGCCTGATGCATCCCCACTGGAGGACCAGCTGCTAACTAATCCCCTGACCGAAAAAGCAAAAACTTGGGTAAAAGTTATTGTAATTTATAATGGCAATTGCTTAAACTTTTGTAGATAACTTTTGTGAAGATTATGTTCAGTGTATTTTATTGTGACGAAAATCCAAGAACAGAAGTGAAATATTAACATCTTTTTGTGACATTTGTAATAAAGCTTGAAACATTGAGAGAACATATTTGAACTAGTTGTTGAATTGTTGCACAGATTGCCGCTGTGGTGGCGCTGAAGGATGTTTTGGTGGCGCTGAGTGATGCTGTCGCGTTCAGTGATGCTGTGGTAGCACATAGTGATGTTGTGGTGCCCCTGAGTGATGCTGTGGTGATGCGACAGACAGACAGAGGGAGGGCGACAGACAGAGTGAGGGCGACAGTCATGTGAAAGTCATTAGATATGGTCCAAACTCCAGCCAATCAGGCGACAGCACCCTCTGGAACCTTCACCTCAGAGGCTCAGGCTCTCCAATTTTTTAGCACAAGTGTGGCATAAGAGCCAAGGAGAAGAGGGGAGCCTCTGAGGGGAGGTGGGTGAGTCACATGTGAATCTATGAAAGATATCAATACTGGAGAAGCACAGTTTTCAGGTAAGTAACTTATGTTCTTCTCCAGTATTGGGGTATCTTTCATAGATTCACATGCTTGAATCAGAGTAGATAGCAGTAATTCGAGAACTGTGCATAGTAAGCCATAAGTACATTGTAAACAGAGTACGAGAGAATACATATACGTATATTACAGTATAGCAGTAAACATGGGCACATCTGCAAAAGCAGAAATATATACATATATACATTGTGTGCAGGAGGAGGTAAGAAACAGAGGCTCACCTTACTTAAAAAGATTACGTAGCACCGCTTGCCCCACAGCAGTGTCAGCATTGTTGGCAGCTTCCAGACAGTTGTGCTTGGTCGCAGCTCTGCAAATCTGATGAAGAGGCACATCAGCAAAGAGAGAAGTAGAAGAGGAGACTGCTCTAGTAGAGTGCGCTTTAATCGTTGCATGAAGTGTCTTGCCTGCTTGCTGATGGCAAAAGTAAATTTCTCTAGATATCCAACGTGCAATAGTCTGTTTAGCAACTGGAGGTTCTTTACGCATCCTGCCGAAGGGTATGAAGAGCTGATCAGTTTTACGGATACTGGTTGTTCTTTGCAAATAAAATTTCAAACATATCTTAACATCTAGAGAATGTAAAGTCTTTTCTGCTGCCGACTGTGGATTAGGGAAAAAAGTCTTTCAGATGACTGGCTCGTTCAGGTTGAAATCAGATGGAACTTTTGAAATAAAGGCCGGAATTAGAGCGTCTTTGGTGAATTGAAGAAAAGGAGGTTTGATAGTAAAAGCTTGTATCTCGCTGACTCGAAGTCGGAGCTAAAAGCAGCGATGTCTTCCAGGAGATGAATTTAAGATCAGCCCTACGAATGGGCTCAAATGGGGACTTCATGAGTTGTGCCAACACAATGCTCAGATGCCAAGGAGGAGGTGGGCGTCGATTGGAGGGAACATCTGAAATAAGCCTTTGAAAAATTGTTGAATAATTCTTGAAGAATAAAGAGAATTGGAGCCATCGCGCTGGAATCTGGAAACTGCATTCAGAAAAACCTTCAGGGTAGAGTGAGAGTGGCCGGATTTTGCTAATTGTACGAAAAAAGGCAGAAGCTGCTCTGGCGTAGAGTGAACAGGGTGAACATTTATTTATTTATTTAATTTATCATTATTTGTAAAGCGCAACTGACACCCTACGGGTAACCTGGCGCTGTGATACAAGCGACTAGCTTAGGGCCGAGAGACTGTGTCCCCTGCCAGGAAGGAGTTAGCAGGATGCCAAAGAGCATACTCGAGGGTAGAGCCAGGTTTTTAACCTTTTTCTAAACTGCAGGATGTTGTCCATTTGTCTCGTATCAAACGGAAGAGTATTCCAAAGGCGGGACGTTGCCGCACTGAAGGCCCTACCTCCTGATTTGACTTTCCTAACTCTGGGCACCCTCACCAGATTAGCCGATGAGGAGCGCAGTGCTTGTGGAGGGACATACCATGTCAGTTTCTCCTGCAGAGATTTGGGCCTGTGACCATGTAGAGCCTTAAATACTATACTTAGTGCCCTAAATCGTATCCTCTGCGAGACTGGCAGCCAGTGTAAATCTGAGAGTGCCCGGGAGGCAGAGGAGTGGCGTAGTTGCACTAGTACCAGTTTGGCCACCATGGTCGGTACTCTCTGCAATCTCTCAATCAGATATTGCGGGGATTCTAGTAACAGGGCATTACAATAGTCCAGCTTACTGAGGATGGTGCTCCGGACTATCATCGCTCTGTTCTGTAAGAGAACATCTGAAGGATTTTCCGAAATGCTCTGATCAGAGTAAAACCACTTCCAGCTGTTTTGTTGACAGTTTTCTAATGTCAATTTGTTGTCAACCATGACTCCCAGGTTATGTACCACGCTACTGGGAGCCAATGGAGTAGCATGGGATGTTGGCCAAAACTCAAGCGTAAGTTTAGGAGGGATTCTATCTACTGCACAGTGTAGAATCTCTGTCTTCTCAGAGTTAAACTGAAGAATTTGAAGCTTCACACCAACGATAGAACCGTTTCCACTTGAGTTTGTAGGTTTTGATAGTGGAGGGTGCTCTAGCGTTAGTGAGGACCTCCCTGCAGTCCGGAGGAATAATCAATTTAGCAAACTCATAGTGCTTAGGCACCAGTAGGATTCGGATGGCAGATCAGGCCATGGTTCATAGTAAGAAGATTCGAAATTGGGCGCACCCAAATTGGATTGCACTCCGACAGAAGGAGGAGCTCCGTAAACCAGAACTGGCGAGGCCATCTGGGGGCTATGAGAAGAATGCCGCAGGGTTCTTTCTGCATTTTCCAAAGTAGCCTTGCGACTAGAGGAATCAGTGGAAAAGCATGAGCATATATTTTTGACCAGTTCATCAAAAACGCATTTCTGCACGATTCTGAGTTGGGAAGCCAACTTGCATAGAATGGGCATTTGCGGTTCAGGTTGGTCACGAATAAATCCAGATTGGGGTGTCCCCAAAGCTGAAAGATGCGGTCCAGCGTCGGCTGATGAAGTTCCCACTAGTGGTTTGACGAGACCGACCTGCTCAGGGAGACACCCCCAGAACATGGACTGCTGTGATCTGATGTTGAATCGCCCAATCCCAAATTTGCTGAGCTTGTAGGGATAGCAAAGTGTATCTCGTGCCCCCTTGTTTGGTCACATAATGCATGCTTGTTCAATCAATCAATCCACAGATTTGTAAAGCGCGCTACTCACCCGTAAGGGTCTCAGGCGCTGGGAGGAGGGGGTGGGGGGGTCGCTACTGCTCGAAGTGCCAGGTCTTGAGTTGTTTCCTGAAGGAGAGGTGGTCCTGGGTCAGCCGGAGGTGGGTGGGGAGGATGTTCCATGTCTTGGACGTCAGGTTGGAGAAGGATCTTCCTCCGGCGGGGGCTTTGCGAATGCATGGGATGGTGGCGAGGGCGAGGCTGGCGGATCGGAGCTGGCGGGTGGGTGTGTAGAATGTGAGGCGGCTGTTGAGGTATTTGGGGCCCATGTCGTGGAGAGCCTTGTGTGCGTGGGTGAGGAGTCTAAATGTGATCCTCTTGTTGACGGGGAGCCAGTGCAGGTCTTTCAGATGGGGAGAGATGTGGCTGTGATGGGGGATGTCCAGGATGAGTCGTGCAGAGGCGTTCTGTATGCGCTGGAGTCTTTTCTGGAGTTTGGCTGTGGTTCCAGCGTAGAGGGTGTTCCCGTAGTCCAGTCGGCTGGTGACGAGGGCCTGGGTGACCGTCCTCCTGGTTTCGGTGGGGATCTTCCGGAAGATTTTTCGAAGCATGCGCAGGGTGTTGCAACAGGATGACGAGACGGCGTTGACTTGCTTGGTCATCTTGAGGGAGGAGTCCAAGAAGAAGCCCAGATTGCGTGCATGGTCCTTTGGCTTGGGGGCGGTGCCCAGGGCAGGGGGCCACCAGGAATCGTCCCAGGCAGAGGGGGATGGTCCCAGGATGAAGACTTCCGTCTTGTCTGAGTTCAGTTTCAGACGGCTGAGCTTCATCCATTCCGCGACGTCTTTCATTCCTTCCTGGAGGCTGGCTTTGGCGGTGGCGGGGTCGTTGGTGAGGGAGAGGATCAGCTGGGTGTCGTCAGCGTAGATGATGCTTAGGTTGTGTTGATGTGCGATGGCTGCGAGGGGGCTCATGTAGACGTTGAAGAGGGTGGGGCTGAGCGAGGATCCTTGCGGTACGCCGCAGATGACTTCGGTGGACGCGGATCGGAACGGGGGGAAGCGGACTCTCTGGGTTCTTCCGGCGAGGAACGAGATGATCCACTCCAAGGCCTTTCCTTGGATTCCGGTGTTGCTGAGGCGCTGTATTAGGGTGCGGTGGCACACAGTGTCGAAGGCTGCTGAGAGGTCCAGGAGGATGAGGGCAGCTGTTTCCCTATTGTCGAGCAAGGACCTGATGTCGTCGGTAGCTGCGATGAGGGCGGTCTCGGTGCTGTGGTTTGCTCGGAAACCGGACTGCGAGAGGTCGAGGGATCCGTTTGTCTCGAGGAAGGCGGAGAGTTGTTTGTTGACCATCTTCTCGATGACTTTGGCCGGAAACGGGAGGAGCGAGATGGGGCGAAAGTTCTTGAGGTCCGTGGGGTCCGCGGTGGGTTTCTTCAGGAGGGCGCTGAGCTCGGCATGTTTCCAGCTCTCCGGGAAGGTGGCGGATGCGAAGGAGCTGTTGATGATGTCCCGGAGTTGGGGTGCGAAGATGGAGTCGGCTTTGTTGAAGATGTGGTGTGGCCAGGGGTCGGTTGGGGAGCCGGAGTGGATGGTGTTAATCGTTCGGGTGGTATCTTCGGTGCTAACCGAGGTCCAGGTGCATAGGGTGGTGGTGGCGGGGGGCGATGGTTCGGTGGTAGGGTGCCTGGTCTGTGCGCCAAAGCTGTTTTGTATGTCGGCGATCTTGCGGTGAAAGAACGAGGCGAGTGAGTCGCAGAGGTCTTGCGATGGTTTAATGTTGTTGTTGCAGGTGCTGGGGTTGGATAGCTCTTTAATGATGCTGAAGAGTTCCTTGCTGTTGTGGGTGTTGTTGTCCAGTCGTTCTTTGAATGTTGTCCTTTTGGTGGTGCGGATCAGCTGGGGGTGTTTGCGGGTGGCGTACTTGAGGGCTGTCATGTTTTCTGTTGTCTGGTTGTGGCGCCAGGCTATCTCGAGTGTGCGGAAGGTTTTCTTGGAGTTTTTGAGGTCGTTGGTAAACCACAAGGCTTTCTTGCTGCCGTCTGCTGGGTGGGTTCTTCAATAGTGCGAGTTCATCGGCGCAGTTGGTAAGCCACTGTGCGAGGTTGCGGGCTGCTTCGTTGGGGTCCGTCGTGTTGGTGGGAGAGTTCTGGTGAGGGAGGTGGTGAGCTGGTCAGTGGTGATCTTGCGCCAGCTTCTGCGAGGAACCTATTGCGGGTGGTGGTGGGTCGTGGTTCTCCTGAAGTTGAAGTGGACGCAGCTGTGATCTGTCCAGAGTAGGCCGGTGGAGTGGCTGAAGGAGATGTGCTTGCTGGAGGAGAAGATGGGGTCAAGCGTGTGGCCGGCGTAGTGGGTGGGGGTGTTCACCAGTTGCTTGAGTCCGAGGTTGGTGAGGTTGTCCAGCAGGGCGGCGGTGTTGCTGTCATTGTTGTTCTCCAGGTGGAAGTTGAGGTTCCCTAGGAGGATGTAGTCTGAGGAGGTTAGGGCGTGCGGGCTGACGAAGTCTGCGATGGCTTCGCTGAATTGTGTGTGTGGTCCCGGGGGTCTGTAGAGGAGAGTGCCCCTGAGGGTGGTCTTGGGGTCGGTGTGTATCTGGAAGTGAAGGTGCTCGGCGGCAGTGAGGGTGTCGTCGGAGTTGGTCGTGATTTGGATGGGGTTTCTGTGGACGATGGCGATGCCTCCTCTGGTTTGGTTGACGCGGTCCCTCCGGGTGATTTTGTAGCCATCCGGGATGGCTATGGCGATGTCGGGGGCTGAGAAGGCGTTCATCCAGGTTTCTGTGAGGAAGGCAACGTCTAGTGATGTGTCCAGGAGGTTCCAGAGTTCCAGAGTTCGACTGTGTGCCTGTGGACGGAGCGGGTGTTGAGCAGGATGCACTTGAGGTGATTGTTGCTGGTAGCTGACTTGGCCGGTGCTGTTCAAGTTTGGAGGCAGGTGAATTTGCAGGCTTGGCAGGTGAAGGGTCCGTGGGTGCGTTTCGGGATGGCTCGGTAGCAGGCGGGGTTCCGGCCGGCGTTGAGTGTGTGGATGGTGGCGGCGTCGTAAGTCCGTCGGGTGGGCAGGCATCATTGAGGGCCAGGGGTCCTGGCGCTGGGCGTGGTCCAGGCGCAGACGGGCTTGCCTTTGGCATGCCTTCTGCGCGCGGCCGTCTTGCGGCCTCCATATGAGACGAAGTGGGAGGGAGGAGCAGCTGGGAGGCGGGAGTGGGGCGGCCAATGAGCAGGGGGTATAAAAGAAAAGGGGCGGGCCGCGGGGCAGCTGCGGCGGGAAGCGGGGAGCGCGGGGGCACACACAGAGTGCAGGGATACAACAGCAACTACGAAAAATACAGAAAAATGCAGAAGTCCTGAAAAAAAAGCACAATTCACAAGTGAGGGCAGCAGCAGAAAGGAGAAGGTAGCAGCAGGGGGACACCAAGGTCAGGGGCGAACCTGCGGCGCCAGGGTCAAAGACGCGGTCACAGCGGAGGAGCCGTTGCGGCATGGGGGGTGGCCTGGGGTCAGGTTGTTGTGTTGTCCATTCGGATCAACACTGAAGCTCCTTGAATGAGGGTGCAAAAGGACTTCAGAGCCGGAAATATTGCTAGTAACTCCAAAAGGTTTATGTGCCAAGTTCATAGGTGGTTGTCCCATTTCCCCTTGACTGTGAGGGCTTGAAGATGACTTTCCCACCATTCGAGGGAGGCATCTGTCGTGAGGATGAAACTTGAAGTGTCCACTACAAACGAACTGCAGAGATGTTTGGTATGCAAGTCCACCATAGCAATGCTCTTCATATCTGAGACGTGATGTTGATGACATTGTCGAAGGACCCTGAGACTTGTTGCAATTGGTTGTCGAGTTTTCCAGTCGGAGTTCTATTTTGAGGCGACAGTTGGGAATTAGGGGAATACCGGAAGACAGCATCCCCAGAAGCGATTTGAACTGTGGAACAAAAACATACTTTTATGTGCACAGGAGAGTTGCCAGTTTGGAAATCTGCTGTTGTCTTTCATTGGAGACAAAAGCCCTTGTTTGCTGTGTGTCTATGATGGCCCCCAAGAAGGTCCTCACTTGAGAGGGGGTGAACCGAGACTTCTCCAGAGTGATGGAAAGACACAGAGACAGGCATGACTGAGTGTGTCTGCTTGCGACTGCGAACGACTTGGCCTTTATAAGGCAGTCGTCGAGGTAGCGAAATATTTGGACATCAGCTTGACCAAGATATGCTGTCACCGGTGCCAAGACTTTAGTGAACATTCAGGTGCAGAGCGAAGGCCAGATGGAAGGACTTGGAATTGGAAATCTCTGCCAGCTACTCTAAAGCGCAGGAAGTTTCTGTGTCTGGGTAGGATAGGGACATGAAAATAGGCATCTTGAAGGTCCAGTGTTGGCTTGTAATGCCCTTGACACATTAATTGAAGCACTTCTAGGAGAGACAACATCCGGAAAGTTTGCTTCTTGAGGAACTTTTTGAGGGAACGAAGGTCTAGAATGGGGCACCACTCCCCCGATTGTTCCTTGATTTGGAAGAATCTTGAATAGAAGCCTGCATCCCCTTGAAGATTCGGTACACTTTGATCGTTCCTTTCCTTAACATGAGATGGATTTGGCATATGAGTTCCATCAGACGGGCAGGAGGAGGACCTCTGGGGGGAGATTTTTGATGGAATTTCACAAATTCCAGAGTGTAGTCTCTGGACACTATGTCCAAAACCCATCGATCTGTAGTTATTACAGACCAATTGGAGAAGAAATGGGAGATCCGCCCTCCAACTTTGGTCGGATTGATGGGAAGAGCGGTTGACAGTTGGCAGTTGGCAGCGCTTTTTTGAGGAATCTCTACCTCAGCAGGAGGATTTCCCTCTGTACTGCTTGTAAGAGGCAGCCTGCAGCTGTCGAAACGACTGCTGTTGCAGGGAGGAGGAGTAACGCGGTTGGCCCGGATAGGGACGGTACTGCTGATATTGGTTGTAACATCCCCGAAAGGGAGAGGAGGAGCCACGACCCCTCGCACCCCCAAAGGGCTGCATTTTAAACTGTACAGTAGACACTTCACACTACACACGGACTCAAGAGGCGTGGAATTTAGACTTTGACATTCCAAAGGAAGATCAAGACTGGCAGCGGTCCTGTGAACTAACAAACATGGTTTCTAGTAATGCCCATTTTCGAATGATACATTATAAATTTCTGTGAAGAACCTACTTAACGCCACAAGACCTTTATCGAATGGTCGTGTCTTGCCCAGATATATGCCTGCGCTGCAACACTGTAGGGGCTGATTTCTTACATTAACGATGGCCCTGCGATGCAATACACTCCTTCTGGCAACAAGCTGTCGAAGAAATGGTGCATGCCACACAACTAAGTATTGATCCGACACCGAAATGCTTATTATTAAGCTTCATTAGATGCCAGAAGGGCGCAAGATAACCTTTCAATTTGGTCAGTCGCCTATGGTACTGGCATGACGTAAAAATGCAATCACATGGCTGTCCCAGCATGCCCCAACGATTGCGCTCTGGCATAGAGATGCGCTCGACTGGGCCCTAGCTGAGGAGACACATATGCGCCTTAGTAGAAAGGATGACATATTTGAGGATACACTAAACACTTGCCGTGCTCATACAGATAATTCCTAGCTCCTGCTTCCTGAGTGACAACAGACACAGACTCTGGCTCTGAAACTGACGAGGCAAAACACTACGACAATGGGGAGGAGCAAGGAGGTGTCTCCACATGATAATTATAAGGTACATTCCCAATTAGGGGAATGGGACACTTATTGATCACCTGGAGAATCGGAAAGCAGATTAATGCATGTGTAATTATTGACTGCTTCTTGATTAACCTACTTACGTAGAATATATTGGTATTATATGTCTCTGTATACTCTGACTGCCAGGTTGCATGTTGTTAAAATTAAAATACAGTTCTAAAAAAAACAACAAAGCCATTACATTGTGGGTGGTAGAGGGTAGTGAACCGGTAACTCACGCCACACTCCTTCGACATGTGTTTCAAGTAGCCAGTCATGAAGTTGGTACCTCTGTATGACACCACCTCCTTAGGGAAGCCCACCCTGGTAAAGATGCTAATGAGGGCCCTAGCCACTGCAGAGGCAGTGGTAGTCCAGAGGGGAATAGCCTCGGAATACCTGGAGGCATGATCTACTACCAGCAGAACTGTGCCCTGATGCTGTAGGGGGGTCAAGGGGACCAACAATGTCAACCATTGCCTTTTCAAAGAGAACGCCTACAACTGGAAGCGGGATTAAGAGGGCCTTTGGGTGCCCACCTGTCATGCCACTGGCTTGACAGATGGGACAGGCGTTACAAATCTCCTTCACCTTCTGGTGCATCCCTGGCCTTTAGTTCTGGTCTGGTCAAGGTGTCCAGCTACGGGGATGCCACAACCAGGTCCTCCAGGAAAGATACAAACAAGTTTGCCCCACTGAAGGGAAGATAGCTTAACAGGAGCTTCTGAGAGTTACTTACCTTCAAGACTCTCATCCAGATATGCTTTGTGGCTGCTTTCACTGATCTTAAAGAAGATGTGGCTGCACAGACGCCAAACAATACGTCATATACAACTCTGACCCGAAGTTCTATCATGGAAAGCAGAGAAGAACAGTCCGTTCTTTGATAATCTCAAATAGTCTGGACAGAATAAGTCGTAAATGTGGCTGCTTATAATGCACAAATGGAGGCGCAGGAACTCCCCCAAACGCCAGAGGCTCTACCACTCTCCTAGTGGCACAAGGTTTGGGGTCTTTGGCCTCAGTGTAAAGGATTTCCTCCTCCCAATACGCCCTGTGCCATCACCTCCTTCCTGTGCTGCAGCTTGCAGTCACAGGTTTTCAAGAGTGGGACAGGTTTTCTGTCCCTGGCACAGATCTTCCCTAGAGGGTCGCCCCAGGGCCAAAAGTTCATCCTGGTAAAACTTCAGCTCCTGAGGCTCAGTTGTCTCTGGGGCTGACCCTTCTTCCTCCTGAGGAGAACGGTCTGGTGTCTGACTAGAAGCTGGTTCTCCAGTTTTCCTGCCTTTTCTCTTGGAGGACTGGGGCATTATTCCAGACTTCAGCACCTCTTTTACACCCGGGCTCTGCTCTGTGCTATGGTTTTCACACACACACACCCAGTGAGAGGTTCCAAGCATTCCTGCATGGATCCTCAGTTCTGCCTCAGCCCAGGCTAAGGGTTCCAAATCATTGCCAAGAAAACAATCAACTAGCATGGATAAAGACACTGCTACCTCTTCGTTGCCAGCAACTCCTCCTAAATCAAAAGACACCCTCGCCTGCGGGATGGGTTTTTGTCACATTTTCAGCATTGATGACTGGAAAGGTCCTTCCAGGCAGATGCTGTTCTAAGGAAACTATCTGCTCAGTCACCATGGTGATGCTGGCACCAGTGTCTCTCAAGGCCTCCACCCTAACCCCATGTGCATGTTAGTGGGTCAGGCAGCTAAGGTGGCTAAGGCCACATCCCTACTTGAGTCGGCTAAGAGAGCTCATTGGCATGGCCATTGCTCTCCTGAGATTCCATCTGGAGATTGGCAGCTGCAGGTACTGCAGGTGGACCAGAGGTATATTTCTTGTTTTTACAGCTAGAGTCTCAAGGAAAGTGCCCCAGTGACCTACAGCCATGGCACCAAGCCCATCTTAGGATCCCAGTTCTTACCCTGGTACGCACCCTTTGGCTGTCAAGAGTCTCTGGGCCCACTCTCTTGAACAGGTTTTTGGGGGCCTGAAGTAGAATCTTTCTTTTTCGGGTTACCCCATTTCCCTAGGGACGCTTTCTGGCCTCTTTCTTTTGGTCTTCCCCCACCAGCAGGAGTTCTGGTCACCCTTGTTTTGACCCAGTGGTCTGCCTTCTTCCCCAACTCTTGAGGAGAAAGTGGACCAAGGTCTACCAGGAATTGATGTAGCTTCCCTTGGTAACAATTACTTAACAGATGCTCCTTCATTACCAAATGATAAAGCCCTTCAAAGGCATGCACATTCTTACCTACTAACCAACCTCCTACTGATTTTAGTGAATAGTCTACAAAATCTACCCAGGCCTGGCTTTGGGTTTTTCGAGCCTCTCTGAAACTGGTGCTATACTCCGTATTGAATCCAAAGCCCTCACTTAGGGGACCCTTCATGAGGTCATAGGATTCAGCCTCTTTCTCACCGAGTGTCAGGAGTCTATCCCGGCACTTTTCTGAGAACATTTCCCACAGGATAGCACTCCACGGTTTCCTGCGGACCTGCCTGCTAAGACAGGCCTGTTCAAAAGCAATGAACCACTTGGTGATATCATCACATAAATAATCCCTTTGGGTTTTTTAGGGTCAAAGGAATCTACTTTCTCCTTATTTATGATTGTGATGCCACCAAAGATGGGTCCTCGGCCAAACTCCTTTCTCTCTCTTCTGTAGCTAGGAGTTGGGCTTCTAGAGCTGCCCTCCTGGCTAGTCTTAGCAGAGCAAGCTCTTCGTCTGAAGAGGCTTCTTTGTCTTGGGGTGTCACACTGTCACTCCTACTGTCAGTATTTTGATCTGTAAGATCAGAGTCATCCTCTGGATGCTCTTTGTCATATTCTGCCAAAAGATCCTGGAGCTTTGCTTTGGTAGGGTTTGACCCAGTCCTGAGCCTATAGGTTTTACCCAAGCCTCTGAGCTATTTAAGGACATAAGGTGTGAGGTCAATTTCCTTCACCTGTATCAGCTCTTCTGAGTGACTACTTCTAGCAATCTTTGTCTTTACAAAGATGGGAACCTTTTTGGAAAGGCAAAATCCCTAATACTGGTTTCCTAACTACAGCAAGAGTTCAACTTTTGAAACAGCTGTACTCAAGGGGACCGAACCAGGGCCCTGACATATTTCAAAATTTGGAAAAATAGTCAATTTGCAAAACTACAATTTAACGAAAGGCAATTTCTGGATTGAATCTTGTTGTCACTTATTGTCAGAGTGGTCCAGCAAATGCAAAGTCGTGTACCCTACCGCTGCGCCACCAGTGTAGGAAGCTGACTCTCTATATACTATAGCAAAAAGAGGTAGAGTGTGTAGAGTCCAGTGGATCCCCAAAGGCTTTGCACAGGCTAAAGTAGATAATACTAATGCTCTCTTTTGTAAGAGCAGTTAGGCTTATCCGAGGGTAGTCAAAAGCATTTGTTGTACACACCGTGGCAATTAAAGAGACACACACTCAATGATTAAATCTGAGACCAATTCATAAAAATGACACTCGGTTGGATTTATTTTGCAGAACTTTTCTTAGGTAAATACTTTTTGCAATAGAAATACATTTTCAATACAAAAAGTGGACACACTGCAATTTTCAGACTTTACAATGTTAAGCAATGGGAGGAAAAAACCATTAAACATACGTATTGTGGTTCTGAAAATTCTGGACTCGTGTAATAAACTTTGTCGTAGCATGACGATTTTATATCAAAAGACCGAGAATGGCTAGTACACTATGTACAAGCATTTTTGTCATATTCGAGTAACGATTTCACCCCGAAATCGTCATTTTCGTTCTGAACCTTTGGGTTTCATTTTGTGCACTGCAGCCATTTTGTGAGTTGCCCTCACATAGGCAGATGAATTAAGCCAAATTCGATTCCAAAGGACACGTACACCTTAATTGACTTTTCTGTGACCTGGGCAAGCTGGAACCATTGCCTCAGGCCAAACCTGTTTGGTCAGTTCCTCTCCCAGTGGCCGAACGAGATAGCATCAAGGCACAACATGCCATAAACCCTTTTCATCGCCCACACACCCTGCCTAATCTTGCTCACACCTGCCCCTGCTCTTTTCTCTCTCACTTGCTTTATGATGAGGAGGTGCCCGTTTTTATTGGGGGTCCACCGATATCTGATGGAAATGTTGGGCCTTGCCGGGTAATTTGTTGTGGGCTGGACGAACTGAAATATGGCTTGTCATCATGACTCCGCTTTTTCTTTGTAGTGAAAATATGTGAATAGTCTACTGTAAATCCAAGAATGTTTGCCTGGAGCTTAATATTTTGTATAAAAAGAGAAGCCTGGCTTCGTAAATTTGAGCAGTCTCCTGAGAATATACATCCCGTGTTGTTGTACTTCTAGGACGCCTGTTACTTGGTTGCAGCCAATAAATTCGATCTTTGACTTCACCTAGAAGACTCTGAGTTTCTGTGGTCTAAACAGGAAAGTACCCGAGGTCTTTGGGTGTACCCTGACACCACTGGGTTATCGGTTCGGTACAGGTTCTGAAAAACCCGATTACCTCAGTTGACGCCCAACGTCGGGCGATTCCAGCGGTACCGGTCCAAGCCAGAGGTTCGTGAGGAGCTTCGTGTGAAAATTAACCCTGGGCGTAGTTCGCGGAGCCGCACTCCGCGGAGCTACGCGAAGACGCAGTTGCACTCCGCGACCTTCGCGTAGCTCCGCGGACATGCGTAGTAGCTTGCTAGATCCGTTCGCGCGCCGTTTTTCGTCTTCGGGAGCGCGGTGCGCGTGTTCGGGGCGCTGCCTGCATGCTCGAGATAGCTGTGTGTTAGACATGTTCGGGAACTCATCTTCTCGTTCGCACTGCCAAAGTGCGTGATCGCGTCAAATATCGCGCGAACTTACCCCGGCGCACGCGATAATGTTATTCAGCGCGCGAGAACTACGCTACGCACCGGATCGCGGAGTAATCGACAGCTTCGCGTTCTCCGTAAAACGCGGAGTTGCCAAAACTCCGCAAGCTCCGCGAACGGAGCGTAGTTCTTCGCCCAGGGTTAGTGAAAATTCTGGCCGCCACTTCATCGACCCCTGCATGTCGACGTGGTCCGAAAGTCTTTGCTGCGAAGTTCCCCGCTTCCCGACGGCTACAAAGGACTGCTGCCCTGGCTATCGCCCTGATTTGGACCCTTGATGTTTGGTAGAGCGAAACGATAGACGAGTCTTCTGGTGACGTCATCGATATCTCAGTTAAGTATAAGTGGAGCGTCTCCCAGTCCTTAGTTGGTCTTAGTTTTGGGTATCCCTTTGGGATCTTTAATTTGGAACTTGCAAGCTCCAAAGCAGAAGGACTCGTGTATTCATGAGAATATCGTATTCGATAATCCTTTGAAGTTTGAAGCTAGACTAGAGAGCGAAGATGCCTGGTCTTAGCAGACTTGGAAATTTGTTTTGTCTTGGTTGTAGTAAAAGGGATTCCCGATTGGAGGACTCATGTCCGGTTCCTCCGATTGGAACTCCGACTTATGAATTATATGTAAAACATGGAGTAGGCACCAGCACATATATTGAAGTGTGGATCCGTTACACCAGAAAAGATGATGTTTTAAAATGGCCCCAATAAGGTAGCTTTGATACGGAAGTCCTAGATAACCTTGAAGTTAAACTCTTCAAGAACAAAGCCTGGGCGGCAATGTTTGACTCTTTCCGCCTATGGCGTAAGGAGGCCAAACAGAAGGAAATTAAATTAGCGAAGAAAAATAAGAGAGAAAGGGGTATTTCGATAATGCAAGCTGCTATGCAGTACAAAGATAACGAAGAAGAACAGATGAGTGAGCAGTTGCACAGGCAACGTAAAATGGTGATTGATAAATGCTATCCAGTTTTGCCGCCTCTTCAGCAAGATGCAGCAAAAGATCCCCTAATGTCCCATTTGTTAAGTTCGCCACCCCCTTATGCGCAGAATGCTACAGCACCTCCGCAACCTTTAGTTGCACAACCCGTGGTTGCATTGCCTCCTGCTCCTCCACAGCACCCACCAGCTGTTCTTCAGCTGGCTCCTGCTCCTCCGGTGCAGCCTCCTCAAGGGCCACCGACTTTTACATCTGCTCTTCCTATACTTCCTACAACGTTGACTACTGTATCGACTACCACTCCTGGTATTCCTACTGACACTGCCTCTGCATCTGCCTCGTCTCATCCTGCTTTCCCGCTTGTCTTTTCATCGACTTCTCCTTCTGTTCGACAGAGAGTGGCTAGTACTGTTACTAGTATTTTATATCCTTTCTTTGGAGCAGCAAGTCCGGCTCCTGTCTCTGAGCATAAACAGTTGCGTAGTCAACAGCCTGATTCTAGGGAGAAGGAAACATTGAATCATTTGGCACATAGATGGATGACTGACCCGACAAGATATGGTCTAGAGTCTGTTATGGATGTCTTCCATCAGTGGGAAGCATCGAAGCAGAGATACGTTTTTGAGAAAATGTGTGCTTTTCTGTGTGAAGATTTAGAGGAAAATGATTTGGACTCTAATCCGCCCGAGTTGAGCCATGTACGGTTCGAATTTTCAAAAGGCACAATTGTGGGTTCAGATGTTGAGAAAGCAGTTGCGACGTTGTTGTCGCTTAGGACTGAAGATGTTTCTAAGTCATTGTTTGAGTCTGATTTAAAAAGAAGGGAAGACAATATCCCATGAGAGAAGTTCCTCCACAATGGAAGGAAGAAGTAGCGGCTGGTCCTGGTAATAGCCCCCCAGCTGTTCCAGCACACTTTCAGCGTGTTTGGGTACATGTTCCTTGGAAGCGAGCTGAAGTTTTGGCCCTTAAACAGACATTGCCTGATCCCCGCAAGAATCCTGCAGGGTATAACAAAGAGTTGTCACAGACTGCTGGGTCATGCATCATGAATTTAGCGGATATAGATATGTTGTTTGGGAACGTTGTTCCACAGCCTTTTTGGGGAAAGATTCGTCATGCAGATCATGATCAGGAGTTAGGTGACTCATGGGTTAATATTGCTGCTGCAGATGCCCGACAAGTTGGTGGTGCTAAGCCTGAGCCTTTAGTAGCAGAACTTCCCGGTAAGATCATTGATTACATGAAAACTATAATGCCTGCGATGCGTGTAAATTGGGATAAGTTGTCTGCGTGTAAGCAGAAGAAAGATGAAACGGTGTCTGATTTCTTCACCAGGTTTGAAGAAACGTTTGTCGACCACAGTGGTCAAGATATGAGCACAGAAGGTGGTCAGCGACTGTTCGTCGATAAATTCGTGCACAATCTGCTTCCCGAGTTGTGTAAGAAGTGAAAGGATTCAGAGAGTTCTTGGGCAGTTTCCTCTTCAGCACAGATATTAGCTACTGCACAGTACTACGAAAATCGAGACAAAGATGAGAAAGATAGAGCAGAGAAGAAAACTAAAGAGTTAACAACGAAGGTCCTTTTACAGCAAGCATATCCGCCACGTGGTGGTGGTGGCCAGAATAATGGTGGTCAGAGTAACTATCAGAATAATTATCAGCAACCTCAACAGTTTCAAAGGCAAAGAGTCGAATATACCCAGCCACGTGTCCCTGTAGGTCCCAACCAGTGTTCGTACTGTAAGAAAGAGGGTCATTTTAAGTATAGTTGCCCTGTTTTGATTCAGCGCGCGAATGGTGTCTCAGGTGCACGAGGTCGAGGTGCTCAGCAAGCGCCTAGAGGTAGAGGATGTGGAAACATCCCCCAGAACGCACGTCCCCTTTCGCCTCAAAATTCTATGAATAGTTTTGATCAGCAGAATAACGCGTCTGGTAGGACAGTTCAGTACTATGCTGATGATTACTACGCAGAAGATGAGAATATGGAAGGTAATGGTTGCTAGGATAGCCATAGACAAAGAGAGGGAGTTGTTTCAGTTCCAGTAGATCAGAGTGGACCTTACGTTGAGGTGATTACATCAGGTGTGTCAGAACCTTTTCTGTTGGATACTGGTGCAACAAAGAGTTCTATTATGCACTCAAAACTCCCTGGCGCACCTTTGTCTGGCGAAATGAATGTTGCTGTAGGTTTTTCTGGCCCCCCGGTTAGGAACCCGATTTCTAGTCCTATGTCCCTTTCTGTTGGTCCTTGTGAATTCGAAGCACCCCTTATTCTGACAACAGGTTGTGGTGAAAACTTGTTGGGATTGGATCTGTTGAAAAGATTGTATGCAACTTTGTACTGTGCTCCTTCGGGAGTACAACTTACACTGGGTAAGAAAGTGGTTTCTCCAATGTATTTGTCAAGGGATAAACTTCCAACAGAATTGTCGTTTCTTCCTGATATTCTTTGGGCTACTGGTCCTAATGATGTGGGTCTTTTAGAAATACCACCATATGTTGTGACATTGAAAGCCAATGTTAAAATGCCACAAATTCCCCAATACAAGATTTCTAGTGAAGGTGAAAAAGCATTGTTAGCGATTGTTTACAATCTGATTGAAAAAGATGTGATTGAAGAAACAAGAGGCAACGTTTGCAATAGTCCTGTTCTGCCTGTTTTGAAACGAACTGACCCTTCTCAGCCACCTGTTTACAGATTCGTGATCGATCTGAGAGAGGTCAATAAAATAGTTGTGCCACAATTTCCAGTTGTTCCTGATATTACTGCCTATTGACTATGATTCCAGCTTCTGCCACCTGGTTTTCAGTGATTGACCTGAAGAATGCTTTCTTCAGTATCCCGATTGCTGAGGAGAGTAGAGATATTTTTGGCTTCAGTTTAGGAGGACGAAGTTTCCGCTTCAAACGCACTCCCCAGGGCTACTGTGAAAGTCCATCAATATATAGTCAAGCTCTAAAGACACAGCTTGATACGATTGTTTTACCTGATGGTGCTACTCTTGTTCAATATGTCGATGATCTGCTTGTTGCTGCAGATACTGAGGAAATCTGTAAAGAAGCCACGTTGTCACTGTTGCGTCATCTGTGTGATTTGCATCACAAGGTGTCTCTTTCAAAATTGCAATATTGTCGACAAGAAGTGACCTACTTAGGTCATCTCTTATCGAAGGAGGGATGGAAACTGACCCCAGAAAGAATTCAGGCAATAGCAAAATTGAGTGGACACAGAGAGAAGTGCGTGCTTTCTTGGGCATTACATCATATTGCAGACAGTGGATACCAAATTTTTCTTTGCTGGCCAAACCCTTGGTGGCATTAACGTGTAAAGATACACCCAATCCCGTTCCTTGGCCTGAAGATTGTCAGAAAAGTTTTTCTGAATTGCGCACAGCATTATGTTCGGCTCCTGTGTTGGGTACCCCCAACTACAGTAAGCCCTTTACATTGTATGTTCATGAGAAAGAAGGTTGTGCATTGTCAGTGTTGACACAGTTGTTTGGAGACAAGCAGCGTCCATGTGCATATTTTTCATCGACTTAGGATCCGGTATCTAAAGCATTGCCGAGTTGTTTAAGAGCAACAGCGGCAGCAGCTGTTTCTATTCGACAGTCTGCTGGTTTAGTGATGAATAACACGCTGATCGTAATGGTTCCACATGCAGTAGACAAGTTGTTAAACAGAACCAAGACACAGCACTTAACTAGTGCTCGATTGTCAGGTTACGAGTTGACATTGTTAGCGAGTCATGTGCATATAAAAAGATGCAACACTCTCAACCCAGCTACGTTGTTGCCGATTGTGGAGGAACTAGATGCTTCAGAACAGCATGATTGTTTTCTTAGAACAGAAGAAGAAACAAAAGGGAGAATAGATCTCCAAGACACTCCTCTTGCTGAATGTGATGGTACATTGTGGGTGGATGGTTCATGCTTCAAGCTTCCGAATGGTGATACGACTTTGCATATGCTGTCACGACTTTGCATACGATTGTTGTAACTGCACGTATTCCACATAATTCAGCTCAAGCAGCAGAATTGATTGCACTCACGAGAGCATGTGTGTTGTCAAAAGGAATGAAAGTGAACATCTACACCGACAGCCGGTATGCATTTGGAGTGGCTGACAGTTTTGGACGATTGTGGAAAGAACGTGGGTTCCTGACTTCGCATGGAGCTAAGATTCAGCATGGTCAGTTGGTGAATAAGCTTCTTGAATCACTGACCTTGCCATTGCAAGCTGCGATTGTGAAATGTAGCGCACACAAGAAGGTGACTGATGATGTTGGTCGTGGAAATGCATTTGCTGACGAAATCGCAAAAGAAACAGCGAGGAATGTGATGAGCCGAATGTATGTTGCAGGCCCTGCAAGATGGGTTGGTGATGTTGGAATGTGTGAAGACACGATAGAGAGTGTGAAGTCTATTCAAGCTGAGGCTACAGAGAAAGAGTTGAGCATGTGGAGAGAAAGTACGGGTAGAATGGATGCAAATGGTTGTTGGGTTGAGTTGTCAGAGCATCAGAGATGGTTGTTGCCCGATGCGTACGTGCTTGCAGTGGTTACAATGGCTCATGGAATGGCTCATATCAGCGTGAAAGGGATTTGCAAGTTGTTGGCTCCAGTATGGCAAAATGCAGGAATTCCTAAGTGTGCAGAAAATGTGGTCAAGAACTGCATGGTGTGTCTGAAATACAATCCTGGTAGGGGAACCCCAACTCCAGCTGGTCATTTTGCGCCTCCCACGTATCCGTTCGAGGTTTTGCAGCTAGATTTCATCCACATGGAGAGGTGCAACAACTTAAAATACGTACTCGTTGTTGTTTGTGCCTTTTCAAGATGGGTAGAAGCATATCCCCTAAAGGACAATACTGCCTTGTCCACAGCGAAAGCCCTTGTGAAAGAGTTCTTCCCCAGATGTGGAATGCCGAGAATGGTCTGGAGCGACAATGGGAGTGAATTTGTGGGTCGAGTGATGAAGAAAGTATGTGAAGGGCTAGGCATTCATCAGAAGTTTCACGCTGCAAATCGCCCCCAATCAGCTGGACTAGTAGAATGCTACAATGGCACGTTAAAACTTAAATTGGCCAAGATTCAAGCGAGCACTGGTCTTAAATGGCCTGATGCTCTACCCTTAGCACTCCTATCCACCAGAATGACTGTGCATTCGCGAGTGGCCAACATATGGGGATTGCCAAGGCCCACAAAGTTCAGTGAAATCGAACACCCTGTTTTGCTTGACTATCTGTATGAATTGACAGCTAAATTGCGTGTTTTACACCAACAGGTGCATGATACACTGCCTCAAGTCTCTGAAGCTCCAGGACATCAGATCGACCCTGGATCCTGGGTGCTGGTCAAGAACTTCCAGCGAACCAAGAACGACCAGCCCAGGTGGACCGGACCGCACCTCGTCCTTCTTTCCACAAGATCAGCTGTTCGAGTGGAAGGGAAGAAGCACTGGATCCACGGGGTCCATTGTAAAAGGGTCCCTTTACCTCTGCCATACGACCGGTGGGTCCAGGAGGGTGTCGGCGACTCAGAAACTGAAACCGTGCCTCGTTTTCTGCCTTTCAGTGATGCACGTGTAAAAGGAACACTTACTGAACAAGAGAGCGACAATATTTTGCAACCAGCTGTATCACCGTCAGTTCGATTGGACACTACAGAACCTGAACTCCTTTTCCAAGATAATTCAATACCAGGAAAACAACGATATAATCTGAGGCTGAGAAATACGAACTAATAAAAGTTTTTTTTTTCCAAGTACTATTTTTGAAAGTGCAGCTCTCCCATCTGAGGAACTTGCTTATTTTTGTTTTTCGAACCGCCATCCGGGTTCCGCTGCTAGGGCCGCGATTGCCCAAAGTCTTTGGGGTGCAGCTGACGACGTTAGGTCGACAGTTCTGGTTGGTCTAAGGGAGTTGCCCTAGATTGACAGAAGCATTCCTTAGCAGAAACAACCTCCCATCGCGGGCAGCATTGTATAGAGGATGGAGTTTTTCGAGATGGAGAGACCTGCCAAGGAAACGAACTTTAAAAGCAGAATATGTAAAATGATGACAAAGAAAAGCTTTTTGATATTGTGCATTTTCATGTTATTCAGTGTTGTGATATTTTTAATAGGATATGTTTTATTCTCTTTTCGAGTAACATTTGCACCCACTACATCGCCTACACCTCCTCTTTCTACTGTTTCTTCTCATTCTTTTCAACCCCTTCCTGAACACGAATCAGCTAGGAGATTAGAAACCATTAATAACTCCTTTGTTCAGCTCTTGCACCAACACCAACTTGTAATGAACACGACTAACTACTGGGTGTGTGGTCTTATGCCTCACAAAACGGATAAAGGTATCCCTTATCTGGTCCTGCCTTTCAGCCATAATGGTTCTGTGTGGGCATACAGAACAATATTCATCTACGCACGTGAAGTCCACCCCCTACGTTCTGTAAAAGACAATCCTAAGAATAGTGCTCTAGTTAAGGGTATAGTCGACATGATTAAGGAAGATATTTCTTATGAAACTACCCCGGAAGATGAGACACTTGCATACATAGGATGGAACGTGACCGGATATGGAGCTACTCTGAGTGAGAAACAGCAAGCTAAACGATCTTCCCCGATTTGGATTGTACCCCATCAGGGTCACCTGTGTCTGCAATGTACTGGCAAGAATCCCAGAGCTCAGTTAGGGAAGAGTGTCTGTACTGAAACATATGTTTTTGGGTCTCAGACTTCCCCTGCGTTTTTAGCAGCTAAGGGTACCTATTTCATCTGCCATGATAGAGCCTATACCTGGTTGCCCCCGGACTTCTCGGGCACATGTTTTGTTTCGTTCCTGTTGCCTCCCACCTACACAGCAGCGGCAGATTACCACAAGACAAGGGTAGTTAGAGGTGTCTTGAGTAAAGAAGACACTGCAGGACAAGAATTTGGGGACTTTGCAAAGGGTTTTCTGCCGTTCTGGGGACCAATAGTTAACAGCAGGAACATAAGACAATTGACAAGGGTGGTTGAGTCCACCATAATTGAAACTGCTGGTGCCCTTAGTAACTTGACTGCTGAGCTCCAGTCGGATCGTCTTATGACCCTTCAGAACAGGGTCGCATTAGATGTCATACTTGCATGTCATACTTGCAGACCGAGGTGGGGTGTGTAAATTGATCCAATCGAGTTGCTGTGCTTTCATTCCAGATAACGCTCCAACAGTGTACCAGGCCATCTCCAAACTGCATAAGATTTCCAAATCTATTCATGTGGATAAAGGAGATTGGTCGTTAATGGGATGGTTCTGGGAACTGATATCCGCCTGGGGATGGAAAATTCTGATGGTCATTGGGATGGTCTTAGCCATTGTTTTCCTGTTCTGTCTGTGCGTGCAGTGTGCTCCTGCAATATGTGGCCTCTGTGCTACATCATGTGTAAGGAAGCCTGTATCAAAAGACGAACTAAGTAATAGAATGATGTTACAGCAACATCTCAATGACTTTAGGAATATAGACCTGGACTTAGATTAGCATGAGGATAGGTGTTTTGCCTATGTAAGGGCAAAAGGAGGGTTTGTGGTTCTGAAAATTCTGGACTCGTGTAATAAACTTTGTCGTAGCATGACGATTTTTATATCAAAAGACCGAGAATGGCTAGTACACTATGTACAAGCATTTTCGTCATATTCGAGAAACGATTTCACCCCGAAATCGTCATTTTCGTTCTGAACCCTTGGGTTCCATTTTGTGCACGGCAGCCATTTTGTGAGTTGCCCTCACATAGGTAGATGAATTAAGCCAAATTCGATTCCAAAGGACACGTACACCGTAATTGACTTTTCTGTGACCTGGGCAAGCTGGAACCATTGCCCCAGGCCAAACCTGTTCGGTCAGTTCCTCTCCCAGTGGCCGAACGAGATAGCATCAAGGCACAACATGCCATAAACCCTTTTCATCGCACACACACCCTGCCTAATCTTGCTCACACCTGCCCCTGCTCTTTTCTCTCTCACTTGCTTTATGATGAGGAGGTGCCCGTTTTTATTGGGGGTCCACCGATATCTGATGGAAATGTTGGGCCTTGCCGGGTAATTTGTTGTTGGCTGGACGAACTGAAATATGGGCTTGTCATCATGACTCTGCTTTTTCTTTGTAGTGAAAATATGTGAATAGTCTACTGTAAATCCAAGAATGTTTGCCTGGAGCTTAATATTTTGTATAAAAAGAGAAGCCTGGCTTCGTAAATTTGAACAGTCTCCTGAGAATATACATCCCGTGTTGTTGTACTTCTAGGACGCCTGTTACTTGGTTGCAGCCAATAAATTCGATCTTTGACTTCACCTAGAAGACTCTGAGTTTCTGTGGTCTAAACAGGAAAGTACCCGAGGTCTTTGGGTGTACCCTGACACCACTGGGTTACCGGTTCGGTACCGGTTCTGAAAAACCCAGTACCTCAGTATACGGAACATTCACTTAAAAGATCAGTCTTCGGAAATTAAGGTCAGTACAGGGCAAGGTTCAGTTCAGCACCAACAGTGCACCACAAGCGACAAACGGGTGGGCGGGTACATGGTGAAAGTTCAAGGTCAGTCACTGAATACAAATTAAAGGGGACTGGGGCAATCGGACAGAGGCTGCTTACAGCTAAGAAGCAGTAGCTTGGAGGAACAGTCTCCAGGGCTGAGGCTAACACTGAGCAGGGGCTAAGGCAGCACCAATACTACAACACTAGCGCCACAGGGGCGGCTGGATGCAGGGTGCCAACACAGCATCGTGTGCCCAATGAAAAGCAATGGAGGCAGGCCAAATCTGAAAAGGGCTGCAGGCTCCAGCCAGGAGGCCGATCGAAGGAAACCAACAGCTATTGAGGTAAGTTATGATGCTCAGGGACGTAGGAACACCTTTTGTCCTCTTCACCAAGGCCCAGGATGGACGGGTGAAGGGGTGCCTTTTGGTGTCAGAAATGGCTAACCAGTGCACGTCGCGGTTGAGGGGTCTTCTTGCAGAAGCTGCAGGTAACTTCTAGGAGTCCAGGAGAGGTCAGCTCATGGTGGAGTTGGGCTCTTGAGAGCAGGGAAACCTTGCTGAACCGGTGGGCCACTTGGACTCGGGCTGGTGGCATCGGGTGCAGAGGTAAAACCGGGGGGCAGGCTGCACAGTTCTTCCGGTCACAGAGTCTTTACTTTGAAGAGGGTTGCTTTGTGAATAGGTCTACTTTTCGCTGGAGACCTTGGTCTTGATCGAAGGCAGGCAGTCCTCCCAAGGTTCTAGAGGTCGCTGGGCTGCAAGACGAGTTGACTTTTGGTTCAGGATCATCCAGGTATGCAGACAGGCTGGGACCATGTCCGGCTTTCGAGCTGGGTACTCGACAGAATCCGCGCTGCTTCTTGCCACTGAATCCAACAGGCAATTTGTGGATGCAGGTCAAACGGTGGCCTTGATCCTGTTGGATCTAAGTGCCGCCTTTGACACTGTAGCCCATCACACGTTGGTAGTGTCTGAGGAAGGGTGGGGTGTCTGGCAATGCCCTGAATTGCCTAAAATCTTGCCTGTCGGGTCACTGCTTCCAGGTGAGACAGGGCAAATACTACTCCAGGGTCATCATGCTGAACCAGGGAGTGCTGCAGGGCTCGACCCTGAGCCCGACCCCGTTTAATCTCTATGTAGCTCCCGTAGCGGAGACTGCTGAGGGGTTCGGGATCAGGGTCGTATCCTATGCCGATTAAACGCACCTGGTGGTCTCCCTGACCCAGGCACAGTAGTCGGCTGCCTCCAACTTCATGGCATGCATGCAAAAATTAGCTGTATGGATGGCTAAGAACTGCCTGAAGTTGAATAGCAACAAGACAGAGGTGCTTGTGGTGGGTAAGGCCCAGACTGTGTTGTCATCGGCATGGTGGCCTCAGGACTTGGCAGGCAAAGAACTTGGGAGTTTGGTTAGATCCCAGTCTTTCCTAAGACTATCAAACAAGACAGGTGGCAGGCGCCTGTTTTGGGATCCTGAAGGTCCTGCGTAAAACCTTGGACCTACTCACTGTGGCGGCTAGGAAGACTCTGGTTCATGCCCTGGTGACGTCGCGCCTGGACTATGGTAACGTCCTTTATCTAGGCGCAACAACCAAGTGTATGCTCCATCTGCAGGAAGTGCAGAATGCGGCAGCCCGCCTTATTTTGAGGCGTCCGAGAAGGGCATCGGCTAGGGCAGCCCTGGCCACGTTACACTGGCTCCCGATTAAAGAAAGAGTCACTTTCAAGGCACTTTGTGTCTGTCATTGGATCCTGCAGGGAAGGGCCCCTCCGTATCGGTCGGATCTCCTGACCCCCTATGTCCCCACACGTCAGCTGAGGTCAGGTGGGGTAGGATTGGTGTGCGTACCCGCCATTAAGAAAGCCAGGATGGGAGGTCGGTCCTTCCGCCTATTGGCGGCCAAGCAATGGAATGCTCTCCCAATGGAGCTCCGGATGGAGGCCCAGGAGAGATGCTTCAGGAAAAAACTAAAAACGTTTCTCTTTCCCCAAGTTTAGTAGGGTGAGGGTAGTGGGCATCTGATTACTGGCTAACTCTACCGCAGTGCGGGAACACACTGGCATAAGTGTAACCAGTTCTCTACAGAGCCTCACCAGCAGAGAAGGCTGCTGTGCCCAGCTCTTCTTAGGTCGCCAGGAACTGAAATTCAGGGTCTGAGGATGCCACCTAAAATCTTGATTTAAGAGTGTTACAAGGGAGTAAAAGGTAGTGGCCAATGGGCCACTTTCCAGGGGTGTCTACACCCTCTTATCATGCCCACCTCCTGTGGGAAGAGGACATAGTCCTAGCCCTGATTGGCTAAGTCCCACCATCTTCAAGATGGTGGGCACTACAAAGTGTACTTCACCTCGCCTCCAGCACCTGAGGGGTGGAGTTGACAGAGGGGATGGGTGGGGCACACCTCCTATTCTATCTAAGGTTTTCCACCTGTCCTCGCCCAAAAAGGGGGTGAGGGTAGGAAGATCGCTTGCTCCCTCTAACAGGAGAGGCTGGGGTCGCATTACAAAAGTGGCAAGTCCTTTGAAAATCCCTGCCACAGATAGCTCTTCCTGACCAGGGGAGGAGTGAACACCTCCACCCAGGAAAGGCATTGTTCTCGAACTCAGAGTGCACAGGCACTCTACCCATGAGGACAGAACACTGTCTGGTGGTAGCAGGCTGGCTTAGGACAGTCGATGATCACACTAAGGATTGGTAGATCTTAGGGGACCCCTCTAAGGGGCACTCTGTGAGCAATTTTTAATAAATCGGACACTGCAATCAGCACAGGTTTATTATGCTGATATCTTTGGTAGCAAATATCCCATATTTCAGTGGAACCTTCATGGATCTGTGGAACTCGTAACGACAAGGGTGCAGCCAATGTACTTACTATAGAGCTTCCCTGGTCACTTGCAATATCCCGGAAACGCACAAGCAGATATGCCCTCACAGGAGATATCCCTAAATCAGCGGGCACCATAAGGCCTGCTAGAGGGGTGTCTTACCTATATCTCAGACAGTCCCTATGGGCATCGCATACAGGGATGTGTGCCACGTCGACTCTTCATTTTTGTCTACACCAAGACACACAGCTGCAGTGGCAGTATGTATGTATGTATGTGCTTGGTGAGGGGTCCCTTAGGGTGGCATAATGTGTGCTGCAGCTTTAGAGACCCTCTTTAACAACAAGGCTTTTGGTACCAGAGGTATCTTTTACAAGGGACTTATAAGTGAGCTAATGGGGTGACAACCGTGGAAACGACAGGTACACTTTAGGGAAGGAGATCGGGCTCAGGGGACCTGGTTGGCAGGGACCCTGTCCACTTCCAGTAAAAACTATATCATTTTCCGGGTAAAAAGTGAAGGCTAAACATGTCCAAAACAGGCCTTTTCCTACATTGAGACATTTTTCCTAGGACATCGAAAACTCTACAGCAGGTCTTGCTCACAGTCCTTATACTGTGACTGCCACTACTGAACATTAATCTTGAATTGTTAAAGCAGGGCCAGGATCTGGACAGGAGCCAATGAACAGGAGGGCAACTCACCAGATAATAGAAGTCTTCTGTCTTCTCACGCACTTAGAGAGAACAATGCCATCCCATGTAAAGAAACCACAACCCTCAGTGAAACACTCACCTCTCAGATGGGATTCGTTAATAAGAATAAAATTAACAAAACGGGTTCATGGGAACCCCACAGACACACCGTTCCTACCAGTTCTATAAATGCTTGGGGTCCCGCAGGTAAACCTAACAGTGCTACAAAGGCTTAGGGACCCTACAGGTAAACCTTTCCTAACCCAGTGCTACAAATGCTATGTGCTCACTGCAGCCGGACTGGGCGCACTAGGGGCGCAATTAGGTTGCTTGGCATTCATCTACCCTTAGCCAAGCCACGTGATAAAGGCAGTAGATCAGGATGATTCTCCTCGATCAGAAGTAGCTCTCACTATCGAAAAGAGGAAGACCATGGTATAACACAAACGCAGACTTGCGGTTAGGCTCTACCAGGACATGTAGTAAACTATTAATTTATGTATCTGTAGGATGCAAGTTAATTCTATGTCAGGACCGGAGGCTCTGATTATGCTTTTCTTTCTCCGCTTTAATCCAACATCATAAACACAGCAGCCAGAAAAGCAATAAAATGATTTTTTCTTGTAACATACAGAGAAAAAACGTCATTTGCTCTTATAAGAAAAAGTAAAACTCAGTCCATGAACATCAAATCCCATAAGTCCAAGAGATAGCCTGCCACGTAGTCCTTCCTCACGGTCTCCAAATCCTAGAAAGCTCCACCATCTTACGCAGACCTCCTCTTTCTTTGCTGCTGCGCAGCAAGTTAAGTACCCTTTTTTGCTCGCTGTGCATTTGTGTGTTAACTTTGTTCTTTTTTTATTGCGGGGAGGGAACGTCGATGAAGGGATTCCGGAATACATTATATGTTTGGGGTTGACCTTCCCTTCACAGGTTCCCTCGATGTATGGCCGTGGGAGTGTTTCCTACTCTTACGTGGCAGTCCAGTTGCGGTGCTCTGTGGGGCCACCAGGGGGCACTCGCGCGTCTCGTTGCTCCCACAGCGCGGCGTATTCATAGAGGAGCCCCGCTGAGGGAGTAACGAGTCTGCCGGAGCCCGTCCCCAAGCCGCCAAACCGTTACGCCCTGCGGGGTCTGTATTTGTCACCCTTTCTGCAGCATTGACGCCCATTGGGGGTCCGTATTCTGGCCTTGATTTGAACTCGCTGGCGGCGGAATGCGCAAGATTGGCCCAGGCCTACGGGGGCACCCCGGCTCCTGCACCCCTACCCACCCCCGGGGAGGATTCCCCACCACCCAAGAAGGTTTGTGGAGAAGGCTCCGTAGGGGAGGCGCAGGGGGTGGACAAGGATGCCTTTGAACGCCTGAAAACAGTGTTTCTGGCCAAGTCCGTGCCACCGTCATCGGCACCTCCCCCGTTGCCAGAACCCACAGTGTCCACGGCACCCCCTTCCCCATCCCAGGATGGGGACTCCTTCTCGGTCTCGGGCAATGAGGGGTCTTCGTGGTCCTGGCTTCCGGCTGGTTCTTCGGATGCCTTGCCCCAGGATGCCTCTGGCATGCTGGACCCGGATGAAATCATACATCCACGGTCGGCGGCCTGGGCTCCTGGGGACAAGGTGGCCAAGTTTGTGGCGGGGGGCCTCCGCAAGCCTGTGGAAAAGGAAGCTCAGGCGTCTTAGGGCGGAGTGTCCACGTCCCACGTTGGAGGGGAAGGTGGCACTGACTCCAGAGTTGGACTCTAAAATGGCAACTTTCCTTGCAAAATTCATTAAGGATCCGCATAAGGAGATAGACCGTTTGTTGGACCCGGCCTCGTGTCGCGGTCCCGCTCCTCCCCGCATGGCGGGCCCGAGACAGCCATGACCCCTGTCCTCCCCGACGGAACTACCCTTCACGAGAGCCACCCCGCCTGGCGACCCCCGGCTCTCCCCCTACGGAACACGGCGACCCTGTTCGCCCCCCTCTACTGGTCCAGACCCTACCCGGGCCACCATCTCAGGCCCCGACTCCATCTTGGACCCTCCACGTCCTGACCACGTGGCCTCGGCCCGTCCCCGGCCACAACCCCAGCGAAGCCCCGACATCGAGGCACCACGATCCGACCAGGTGGTAAAGCGGCCACTTGACGGATCCAGGAGGAGGGGAGTTTCGATGACCCTCCAACCGTCCCCGGACGCCTGGTTTCGATCACCCTCCGGACTTCCTGGGCGCTGGCTCCACCCCCCTGCTGGGTGTCTGGACCCTCTCATCCCGGCCTCTCTGACCCCCCAGGCGCGAGGGTCCGGACATCAAAGGACTCCAGACCTATATCTGGGGCCGCGCTGGAATGGGTCGGCAGTTGTATCCTGGAGTCGAGAGCCCTGCTGACGCTGTCGTGGCTGACCCCGAGAAGAACTCGCTACTTTGAACCCTGAAACCATCTTCGAAGCCTGCTGGCGCTGCTGCGGCCCTACCTCGCTGAACTCATCTTTGGAGCCTGCTGGCGCTGCCGCGGCCCAACCTCGCTGAAACCATCTTTGGAGCCTGCTGGCGCTGCGGCGGCCCAACCTCGCTGAAACCATCTTCGGAGCCTACTGGCGCTGCCGCGGCCCAAACCTTGCTGAAACCATCCTCGAAGCCTGTTGGCGCTGCCGCGGCCCAACCTCGCTGAAACCATCCTCGAAGCCTGCTGGCGCTTCCGCGGCCCGACCTTGCTGGTCCTAAGACTGTCCCGCTACCCCTTTCCCACAGTTACAGAGACATTAAGGATCCCCGATCCGTTTGTACATATTGCCGAGAGAACTAAGCGTTATTGATGATAAAGATCCTAAGAAGCTATCCTCTTGTGTGGTGTCCCTTTGTAGTGGTGTGATTGCTTTGCTGTTACGATTCTAGGAGAGGAGCCTCACCCAGGAGGCCTCTCAACGGCGCTCGGCCAACTCCATACGGAGAGGTAGGTCTCGGGGTGGTCAGTCAGACATCTTCTGCCTCCCCAGGGACCGCCTTTCTAACACCGTTCCTGGCGTTCGTGCCAGGATAAGCTCCTGGACGGCATTGGGCCAATGATTTTTTTTTTAGACACGGCGGAGGAGGCAAAGGCAACAGGATCAGTCATCTCACCTGACGTTTTGTCTAACTGGGTGCAGAGGGCGATAGCCTTTTTGGGTAATGCCAACTGCGCCCTGTCGACGGAGCGACTGCGCTCACTGCTTATCAAGTTGGATCCAAAGCTGGGTGACTTGGCGTCCTCGGAAGCAGGTGCCGTGGCGCAGGGGGCCTGAATGGGGACCCTTTTGTAAAAGAATTGGGAAAATGTGTGGCCACGTTCACCTCGCTGGACAAGGCCCAGTCAAACATAAAGAGAGTCTTTCAGACCCATTTTTCCCAAGGGGCCGGTCGCGGGAGGGGCCGAGCGATCGGCCGCGGCGTTCAGCAGACCAGTAATAGGGGACAAGGCTCCAGCACAGGACAATACCGGACCTCAGCAAATTTCAACAACTTTTACCCCACCAAGGGGCAACGTTTCAGAGGCCGAGGCGGTTTCAAGAATAACTCCGGCAGTGGTCAGTCAGGAGGTGAGTGTCATCCCAGCGGAGCAGGTGCGCATTGGGGGACGCTTAGCGGAGTTTCAGCATGCTTGGTCGGAACTCACGACAGATGCTTGGGTCTTACAGACAGTAAGGGGGTTCCATATAGATTTCTATGATCAACCACGGCAGGTCGCAAGACCGCATCCTATTTCCTTCTCCGTCCCCGATGCACAGCTGATCGACGATGGTGAAGAGGAGGGCCATGTAGATGTTGAAGAGCGTGTGGCAGAGCGACGATCCTTGTGGTACTCCGCAGTTGATTTCTGTGGGTTTGGAGAGGAAGGGTGGCAGTCTGATTCTTTGGGTTCTGCAGGTGAGGAAGGAGCGGATCCAGTCAAGGGCGGGTCCCTGTATGCCGGCGTCGTGGAGTCTGCCAGTGAGTGTGCGGTGGGAGACGGTGTTGAATGCTGCAGAGAGATCAAGTAAGATCAGAGCTGCCGTGTGCCCTTGGTCGAGGAGGGTGTGAATGTTGTCTATGGCACCGAGGAGAGCGGTCTTGGTGCTGTGGTTGCTGCGGAATCTGGATTGGGAGGGGTCGAGATGGAGTTTTCTTCGATTAATTTTGTTAGCTGGGCATGGACGATCTTCTCTGTGACTTTGGTCATGAAGGGGAGGAGGGAGATGGGTCGGTAGTTCTTGAGGTCGGTGGGGGCGCTGAGGGCTTCTTGAGCAGGGGTCTGCCTTTGGAATTGTTTCCTCTATATCCTCCTCTGTAGAAACCTCTAGAGGAAAAGGATTGGATGTTATCCTTGTAAGAGGAAGCATTTGTGCCTGAGGATGTTGTTTTGGACCCTGCTATGTAAAACGAGCGGTGAAAGTGTGGTAAATAAATAAATAATACCTCTATTTTTGACTAGATATAACAATAACAGATAGCTCAATAAATAAGAGTCAAGATTCGAGGTAGTAGGAGTTTGCAGGTTTAATACAGCATAAAGGACAGGAACAGGACAACCTGCACGGGCAAGATCTGGGATGAGCGCGCTCTCTTTTAATAACAGTACACAAGTATATATACTTAAAACAATTGCATTACAGTACATACAGTAGGCGTAACAGTGGGTGGGGTTAATAGCAGTCGCGAAAGATAAGGGTGAAAGTGGGTGTAACAGGAGGCGTGTACATAGACATGTGATGTAAACGTAACAGAATATGTCATAAATGGGGCGGAAACATGGAGGGGGCTACCTAAGGAGCCGGGACCTCTAACCTACTGGTGCGCGCAAACTAACAATGACGTGTTACTAGGGAGAAGCTGGGGGCTATGACTTCTGCGCTAGAAGGAGAGACTGAAGTCTGGAAAGTTAGAGCGACATGTACCTAAACACTATCTAGTATCTGATGTTTAGAGAACATGTTGATAGAATCCAAAAGTTATCGGGGTAAAGGCTAACAGACTCTAAGACTGGTGCATGCATTATTCTACATGTAGTGCGTGTTGAGGAATATTAAATGACCATTAATACAGTATTTCTCTTACATGGAGGCGTAAAGGCTAGACCATGACGGAAACTATTGATGCGATTCAGTAGCTTAGGAATGCAGAGAAGGAGGGCTGGACTGATAACTAGAATCATAACATACTCTTGGCAGACTGGCAGGCAGAGCCAGGCCGAGCCGAGCACTGTGAGGCAGGAAGTAAGTGAAGGGTCAGGGATACAGGTGGGGGCTGTATCGCTCTTTGGAGAGGGTTCAGAAGACAGGAGCTGAATCTGAGTCCGGGCCCTTTTGAGGCCTAGAAACGGGGACTTTTCAATGGAATAACGTGCACACTGAGAAACGTGGCAACGTAACTTTACATAGGCCTAATATTCGTTGTATTCACGAAAACTGGGAACTGGCATACTAGAGATGGACACAACTGTAATTGCGTCTTTAATCGATCATGGGAATACATATGCATATTAATCATGCACATACAACATAGGATGGGGGACACGTAGGGACACAGAACATGGCAAAATGTACTTTTCCACATTCCCTCCTTGTCACTACGTTTCCATCAGGAAACATCAATATTCATGATACCATCTATCATTTCATACAGTATCATTTGCTCGTCTCGAATTGTCTTGGAACGGGATTTAGGACGGGACTTGGGACTAGGAATACAAGAGGTAGCACAAATGCCGCAAATCGCAGGGCCACATTGTATACAGAGGCAGCAACTGAATATGATCGCTACTGCAATACCTAGAAATGACAATACTTTCCATCCCCAGGCAGAAATTATACTCCAGAACCAACCGGACCATGTCCAGGTGCCTGGATTTTGGTGTAACTGATGGGCAATTTTATGAAGTCTGGTTATAGCTGAATAAACAGACGGCGCGTTATTAGGAATGAAAATGCAGCAACTAGATCCGATGACTCTACATGCTCCTCCTCTATCGGCCAGTATGACGTCAAGAACGAGACGATTTTGGAGCACGACAAATCTCATAGCAGATTGTTCTTCCGTTAAGTTACCTAGAGCAGAGGCAGTCTCATTCACTACTGCTTCGAGGGTTCTGGTTAATCTACGTATTAACTTACTATTCTGGATAGGTCCTATAAAGAAAAAGAAACCTCTATTGAAATATGTATACTGTTCTAGAGCAGTTTCAGTTTGATCGACAATTGGGGACTCAATCTCCCTTCTATGTCTAATGTGTACTAGATGTGTGTTTCTGTGATAATCAGATGGGGCTAGGAAAACTGGTGGCAGTAGGAAGGCAATGTAACAGGTTCCATCCCAATCGAGGGGCAGACGAACATATGCGGTCTGACCACAAACAAAATAAGAATGACGTGAAGCTTTGAAAATAGATTTCCCACTGTCACTATACTTGACAATAGTAGTACAATCACTATGTCCTACATGTACGGAACCATTATTTCTGACACATAATTTGCCTTTGACTGGTAGTACTGAAATAGCAGGTAAGTCTGGAGTAGGATCAGACTGAACATTCAGGACCATGAAATTCGAAGAATAATTACCCAAATTATAAACTTCATTTTCTAGATCTAACCCTGTTCTGTGGGGAAGACCTTGCTTGTCTGGAAAACATGTACTATTCAGAAAGGACATATCATTTGAGAATGACGTTAACATGGACCAGGCTCCACATGAACCGTTATGTGAAAATGGATAAGGAAACAGTGGCAGAACTCCCTTCGGTGTCTGAAAAGGGGGGAGTCGACCACACACCCAACAATTAGTGGCATTGCTGGTCTGGTGTGAATAGTGTAACATTCTAATAAATGAATTGTTTCGCATAGCAAGACGATAAGATAGTTCATGAGGAGGCAGATCACTAAACGTGTGCTCTACTGTAGCATTAGAAGACTTATTTACATGAGAAATTGGAAAACATAAATGAAATGCATAACTCGTGCAGGTAACCATCAGGCTGAAAAATAATATGAAACTTAGAAAAACGATACATCGGATTGAGTTTTGACTAACTCTCTCACTATGGGGGTCTATTTCATACATGTCAGATACCTGTCTAACCGTTTCACCTAGGGGAGGACTTAGACAATTAAACTGGCTGACTTATTTTACTAGACCGGAGCTTCTTTTTATACTCCTGCTGCGGAGTTTCCTCTAACAGGGGAGGCTTTGAATCAATGTCATTTGCGGGACAGTCCTTGATAAAAGTGTCTGTAGAAATGTTATTTAAAGTTTTAGGTCTTAGTCCGTGAAATTTCTTGACGTGAGACAGATGGACCCACCCCTTCCTGCCTTCCAACTTGACGGCAGTACGGGTGGTCAATAGGACTAACTTCGGCTCCTTCCAGCGAGGCTCCAACGGACTTGAACGATCAAAATTCCGGACGAGAACCAAGCTTCCTGGAACGATTTCATGCGGTTTCACCTCGGTATTGTCTGGAAATGCAGCGGCAACCTGTGAACGACAAGAGTGTAGGGCAGACATCAAGGAAGCTAGGTAATCTGTCAGCATATTACTGGAAACATCTGTAATACTTCGGGGTCTGGGTGTACCCCACATATTCGGGGGGCGGCCGAATACGACCTCATACGGGGACAGACCTGATCTGGAATGCGCGACCATGCGCATATAAAACAGGGCAACTGGCAGGGCAACTAACCAGTCTACACCTTTTTCTTGACACACTTTGGCAATACAGATTTTCAAGGTTTGATTATGTCTCTCTACGAGACCTGCTGCTTCTGGATGGCGTACACAATGGAACTTCCACTGGTACCCTAACAAAAGGGAAACGTGTTTCATTAGTTCAGATGAGAATGGCTGGCCGTTATCAGAATATACGACCCTAGGGAGTCCATAGCGGGGGAAGAATTCACGAACCAACTGCTTGGCAGTGGTCGCGGCTGTATAATCTGGGACTGGATATGCTTCTGTCCACCTGGACAAAGCGCATACAACTACAAGGACATACTTAAAACCTCGACATCGCTCCATCTGAATATAATCCATCTGGAGGACTTCAAAAGGGTGGTCAGGAGGTTGGAATCCACCTTGTTCCACCGGGACACTTTTACCTGGATTGAACTGGCAACATATCATACAAGTGCGGACTTTCTGCTTGGCTGCAGCTCGTAAATGCTTGTTAAACCAAATGTTCTGGATACTGTCTAACATGGCTTTTTCTCCTAAGTGTGCTGGACTATGTGCGGTATTGATAATGACTTGAACCATAGAGTCGGGGAGAAACCATGTGGCTCTACCCTTCGTCAACCATCCCTGATCTGTCTGGACCCCTCCTTGTTCGGACCATTTCTTGATTTCTTCAGGAGTAGCATGTAACTGGATATCTATGACATCTTGAGTAGGGTCCTTAACTGTCATACAAGTAGTCTGTTCTAGAGTGGATGTCGGTGTCTTGTTAACTGGTATGTCTGGTGTCTGTGCTGTAAGCTTGGCTGTTCGATGTGCTAGATCATTACCTTGGGAAATAATGTCTGTAACTTTCGTATGTGCTTTGCATTTCATGATAGCGATGGATGTCGGTAAATGTATTGCATCTAACAGAGCTTGAATAAGGAGACCATGCTGAATCTTGGTTCCATGAGAAGTCATGAAACCTCTCTCCTGCCAGAGCACTCCAAAGTCGTGTACAACTCCGAATGCGTAGCGTGAATCTGTGTAAATATTAACTTTCAGGTTCTTGGCATGTATGCAGGCTTGGGTCAGAGCAACTAGCTCTGCTGCTTGGGCAGACAGGGTGTCAATACGGTGTGTTTCAATAACTTCAGTGTCAGTAGTCACTGCATACGCGGCTACTAGTTCTCCTGTACTTGTTCTCATACATGAACCATCCACATAAAGTGTCAGGTCAGGATCTGGTAATGGAATATCTGTCAGATCTTGTCTTGGCTTAGTCATAGTGTTAACAACTTCCACACAATCATGTGTGGCAGGATTCGAAGTAACTGATGGTAACAATGTAGCAGGATTCAGAACATTGCAGCGTCTGATTTCTATGTGTGGCTGGAATAGTGTCAGTTCATAACCTGTCAAACGTGCAATTGTCAAGTGCTGGGTCTGTGTTCGGTTTAAAAGAACTTCCACGGAGTGTGGGACTTGTACTGTCAAGGAGTGTCCTAATACTATGGAATCACTTTGTCTGATAGCTAGTGCTGTGGCTGCAACTGACTTGAGGCACGCAGGCAGAGCCTGGGCTACTGGATCTAATGTGCTCGAAAAATAAGCACAGGGCTTGTATTGTCCTGCTTGATCTTGTGTGAGAACAGATAATGCTGTACCATCACGTTCTGTGACAAAAAGTGTAAAAGGCTTACTGTAGTTCGGTGTAGCTAGAACGGGAGCTTGACATAAAGCTTTCTTTAACTCATTGAAACTAAGTGTATGTTCAGATGTCCAAGGGAGAACAGTCGATACGGCTGCCTCCTGTGTCGTTAACTGTATCAGTGGCTTGGCTAGAAATGCATACTGAGGAATCCATTGTCTGCAATAGGAAGTAAGGCCGATAAAAGCACGTACCTCCTTCTGGGTCTTGGGCTGAGGAAGACTCGCTATTAACTGGATACGGTCGGGTGTCAACTGCCTACCCCACTTGGACAGTAAGTGGGGTAAGTAGATCACTTGCTGGACACAGAATTGAAGTTTAGAAGGGGACACCTTGTGCCCCATCTCTGCTAGGAAATACAGAACGGTAAGTGATGCTCGCTCGCAAGCACGTTCAGAACGGGCTGTGATCAGTAGATCATCGACATATTGGAGCAGGGCAGTGTCAGTTGGCATGTGAATGTTGTCTAGTTGTCTCTTAAGTGCTTGACTGTAAATACTAGGACTTTCTGTGAATCCTTGAGGAGCTCGTGTGAATTTATAGCTCCTTCCATTTAAACAAAAACCGAAAAGGTACTGGCTGTCTGGATGAATTGGAACACTGAAAAATGCATTCTTGAGGTCGATTACGGTAAAGAATATTGCCTCAGAATCAATGGCTGTCAATAGGGATGAGATATCTGGAACAACTGGATACTGGGGGACAATACATTTATTGAGTTCTCGAAGGTCAATCACTAATCGATATACTGGGGGTGCATTTGGATCAGTACGTTTCATGACTGGAATGATAGGAGAATTACATACATTGGAGTCAGTTTCTACAACTACACCTTGAGTCATGAGCTCGTCAATAATTTTGGATAAGGCTGCTACAGCCTCAGGTGGCAATCTGTACTGTCTGATTCGTGGCAAGACTATACCTTGCTTGAGAGTCACACGATGAGGTGTGATTTGCATAAAGCCAACATCAGTTGGACCTTGCGCCCATAGATGCTGCGGGACATTAGACAATCTCGGATCAAAATCTCGTAATACATAGTGACCCTTGAAGTCACGTAAAAACAAACGTATTCCCTCTGGGGAACAGCAAATAACTGCACCTAATTCTTTCAGTGTTTTAATACCTAACAAATTTTCTGGACATGACTTCGTGAGCAATAGATCAGTAGTTCGGGACAATGGACCTACTTCTAGAGTAACTGGTTTTGAAATCTCGTTAACAATAGGCTTGCCTGAAAATCCAAGGGAAACATTTTTAGAGCCTGAGAGCGGAGCCCCTGGAACCTCGTCGTGACTTATGGTAGTCCTACTTGCCCCTGTATCAATCAGAAACTTTCTGTCTTTCCCTAATACTTGACTATGAACATAGGGACCTTCTTGATCTACAGGAATCTCGATGAGAGGCAAGCCTACCTCCCTCTCTAGGCTGTTTCATGAATACGCTTGATACTCTGGATACTCTGTCTGGGCATACTGGTACATCTGCTGTGTAACATGCTGTGTTGCAGCAATAGGCTGCGGTGCTGGAACTGTCTGTTGTGCATTCTGTGGCGACTGAGAAGTCTGTGAAACTTGTTCTTGTCTAGGCGGACGTGGTCTCTCTTTAGTTTTACCAGTGGCTATATTGTGTTTCAGAACTGTACACTCGTTTATAAAATGACCTGGCTGTTTACAATAATTGCATGTCCCTTTAACGGGAGCTGCAGGATGACTGGCTTGATTCGGACCCCTCTTCTGACTGTCTTGTGGAACAGATTGTGCAACTAGTACTTTCATTTTCGTGTCTTTCATACGTCTCCTCTCGTGTTCTTGCTCTTCTCTGATTCTATTCTGGTGGTACTGGAGCATCTGTAACATCTGGGACGGGGTACTAGCTTGCCATGTACTTTCGACTTTCAAAACTCGATTTCTAACTTGTGGACTTGAATTCTCGACTAGTTTAGTAACAAAAAGATGAGGGTATGACTCACTACTCGTCTTCAATCCACTGTTTATTATGAAACATTTCTCAAATCTAGAATAAAAATCACTAGTGTCTTCGTCTTGTTTCTGTTTACAGGCTGAGATTGCATCCCAGTCTTCCTTTTTAGTGGCTAATAATCTAGGCAAAACTTGTATTAATAGTTCAGGTAATTCTTTACATTTGTCTCCAAGACCGGTACCTGGTACTCGTATCTTATCTTCAGCTTCTAGAGCTGTCCAATCGATCTTTTTCTCTCCCACCTCCCAATCCTTTTCCTTGAGTTTTTCGTATACCCCTGCGGGCAACAGGACTTTTAACATTTTAATAATATCTGGATACGTGTATTCTCCCATACGGAGCATGTCTTTTAATTCTCGGTGGAACCCTGCTGGATCTTTGTCGTGACAGGGAATTAATTTCTTCATCTCTAAGAGTTCCATCTTGGTAACTGGGGTGTAAACAAATACTCGTTGCATTTCACCACCCGCTGTCCTAACTGGGTGTACTTCTCGTAGCGGATGCTGTCTATCTATGTAAAACGGTTTACATTCTGGAGGTGAGACATGAACAAAATGCGGGTTCAAAAACGTACTATATTTGTGGCGCTGTTCTAGAATGACACTAATTAAATCGGTACCTAAACCTTTCCATCTATACTGGAGTAACTCGTTCAAGACATCATGTAACGGGCCTGGATCAGAATGTTGACCCTCATACAGTGTAATGAGGTGCTGGATCATATACATACCCACCAGTCGTTGCTCGGCTGGGGGCAGTTTCAGAAACATTTGTGCCACTATTTCGTCTGGAAAAGTGGTAGAATCAGTAGTCCATCGGACTGCTGATCGGACTAGTTCTTGTTCATGCATGGTACTTAACTCACTATAACCGATTCGTGATTTCAAAATGTGATCGGTAGCTTGAAATACTTGTTCTAGAGAACCTTGTTCTGGTGCTGGATGATGAAAGACTTTCTTGTGTTCTAGGCGTAAATGTCGGTCTGGAAATCTAGATTTACCTACATACGCTATTCTGGCGGTATTCTCGTCCTCCACCTCTTCAGTAGAAGAGTCATTTTCTTTCTCGCTTACTTGTGCTTCTTGGCGTTGTTCGTGTAACCTTATTATTTCTTTACGAATTTTCTTGTACATATGCTCTATACTATTGAGTGTCTTGTGCTTACCCTCAGCTATATTATCACTCCACTTTGTCAGAATTCTCATTTCGGTCGGATCTTTAGTCGGGGAATCTTGTTCCCGTATTAAACAATTGATCAGAAACTTTAATAGCATAAACTGGATCTCGGATTTCCTGTGAGATATGACTTCAGCAATACTTTCTGGATCTTGTCCTGTACGAATGAAACGATACATTCTGTCTAGATCTTCTTTCATATTCGGTAGGGTGACCAAATACTCGGACACCTGTCTTATACGTATGGAATATAGAACCATACTATCCTCGCCTGGGACTGGATCATAACAGCATTCAGTAAGAGCTCGCCTGATTTCTGCAACGGACTTATATTTGGGCGTACGCTGTAACGCACGTTCATGTAACTCGACTGGCCCTAAACGTCTACTTGGCGGCGGGGTACCAGGAGGACCTCCTCCCGCGGCCCCTATACTGGAATCGTCGACTGATACTCTTCGTGCTGGCAGAGTGGCTGATGTGGCGGGAAGTTGTACTACGGGCTGGACCGGGGGTACCGTAACAGGTACTGCAAAAGGTGCCCCGGTGTCTGGAGGATTTACAGGAGCTGGTGGAACAGGATTTGCATATTCTGGGACTGTGTCGTCCAAATAGGACGAGATAAAAATATCAGCTGCGGTCGGTTTGTGACGTAGCTTGGTCGGAACTAAGGGTGGCGGAAAATTACTGGATGCCTCCGGGGTTGCTTTTGGCAAGCCCTCGGCAAGAAGAGGATACATACCCTTAATGAGGGCATTCCTCTGTCTGTCTGACTGTTCGGTTTTAACTCGTTCACCTATCTCGATTAGTTCCCTTTCTTGGGCTCTTTCTAAGGATTCTCTACTTAATTCTGACTTTCTGATTTCTTTTTCGGTTCTTTTATGAGATTCTTTGCGCCATAACTCGATGGCATCTTTCTGTGACTGTCTGGCTTTCTTTTTCCATAATACTTCTTCTACTCGCATGATGCACTCGGCATCCCACGTACCTGATACGGGCCATCTATACTTTTCTTCTAACTGTTTGGTGTACTCCACCCATAAATCTAGATATAATATGGCACTTATGCCATGCTTTTGATACATAAAATGACCTGGACTGTCCCTAGGCGGGACAGGAACTGCTTCTTCTAACAGACCTTTTCTAGTTTTTAACTGACGTAGTTTTGAAAGCAGCGGCATGACTGAACTGTAGTCTAGACACAATACAATACACAATGAACACGATAATTACACCACTTTCATACCACGACATTGAAATACATGAATGACATTTAAAATAACAGTTCTGACAAAATACTACCTGGAATACTGAGAACAGAATACAGAATTTCTCGAGAACAGAACGGACTAGAACAGAAACTAGATGCACTGCTAAAACAGTACGAAACTTACCGGTCTCATACAGAGACACGTCAGGACCCGCATCCACCTAAGTGGACACTTCGTGTTGGATCTGTGTACCCCAAACCCACGGACCAGAGACAATGCAATTGACCCTGTCTAGATACTACCCCAGCAACGGTACTCACCGGGCAGCAAGAACGGAAGGCCTCGGACTGGACTGGACTGCTTCGACGCCGGACGGACGAACTTCGGACTTCAGTTACGGGTGGGCCTCCGGATACCTCGGACCTTGGACTCTCGGCTTGGGCTCTGGTCGGGACTCGCCGCGTTCCTCCACCGCCTCGTCTGGATGCTGGACCGCAACCTCCGTCTCCTCCGTGGGCCTGAGGGATACTTGAAGCAGAAATATCTGCACGTGCACGGTATGGTTCCGTCACGGCTGCAGAGGATCAGGGGGCTTGCGTGGCTTCACCGGCGCGTGGGGAAAGGGCAAGTCCCTGTTCGGGCGCCATTATGTGGTAAATAAATAAATAATACCTCTATTTTTGACTAGATATAACAATAACAGATAGCTCAATAAATAAGAGTCAAGATTCGAGGTAGTAGGAGTTTGCAGGTTTAATACAGCATAAAGGACAGGAACAGGACAACCTGCACGGGCAAGATCTGGGATGAGCGCGCTCTCTTTTAATAACAGTACACAAGTATATATACTTAAAACAATTGCATTACAGTACATACAGTAGGCGTAACAGTGGGTGGGGTTAATAGCAGTCGCGAAAGATAAGGGTGAAAGTGGGTGTAACAGGAGGCGTGTACATAGACATGTGATGTAAACGTAACAGAATATGTCATAAATGAGGCGGAAACATGGAGGGGGCTACCTAAGGAGCCGGGACCTCTAACCTACTGGTGCGCGCAAACTAACAATGACGTGTTACTAGGGAGAAGCTGGGGGCTATGACTTCTGCGCTAGAAGGAGAGACTGAAGTCTGGAAAGTTAGAGCGACATGTACCTAAACACTATCTAGTATCTGATGTTTAGAGAACATGTTGATAGAATCCAAAAGTTATCGGGGTAAAGGCTAACAGACTCTAAGACTGGTGCATGCATTATTCTACATGTAGTGCGTGTTGAGGAATATTAAATGACCATTAATACAGTATTTCTCTTACATGGAGGCGTAAAGGCTAGACCATGACGGAAACTATTGATGCGATTCAGTAGCTTAGGAATGCAGAGAAGGAGGGCTGGACTGATAACTAGAATCATAACATACTCTTGGCAGACTGGCAGGCAGAGCCAGGCCGAGCCGAGCACTGTGAGGCAGGAAGTAAGTGAAGGGTCAGGGATACAGGTGGGGGCTGTAGCGCTCCTCGGAGAGGGTTCAGAAGACAGGAGCTGAATCTGAGTCCGGGCCCTTTTGAGGCCTAGAAACGGGGACTTTTCAATGGAATAACGTGCACACTGAGAAACGTGGCAACGTAACTTTACATAGGCCTAATATTCGTTGTATTCACGAAAACTGGGAACTGGCATACTAGAGATGGACACAACTGTAATTGCGTCTTTAATCGATCATGGGAATACATATGCATATTAATCATGCACATACAACATAGGATGGGGGACACGTAGGGACACAGAACATGGCAAAATTTACTTTTCCACAAAAGGAGCCCCTATTGGATGGGGACTGGAGTGCTCCAATGGATTTTGCTACTTCAGTGTCCTTTTTCTTCTTTTCTAAGGCTTGGTCAACTACAGGACCAAACAGGTGTTCTTTGTCAAAGGAAGTGTTCAAAATGGATTGTTGAACCTCAGGCTTAAATCCTGAGATCCTATGCCATGCACGCCTTCGGAGGAGAATGCTGGTATTGATCTCCCAAGCTGAGATCCTAAGCCATGCACGCCTTCTAAGGAGAATGCTGGTATTGATCTCCCTAGCGGAGACTCTAAGCCATGCATGCCTTCTAAGGAGAATGCTGGAATTGATCTCCCGAGCTGAGACCCTCAGCCATGCACGCCTTTTAAGGAGAATGCTGGTATTGATCTCCCGAGCTGAGATCCTAAGCCATGCACGCCTTCTAAGGAGAATGCTGGTATTGATCTTCCTAGCCGAGATCCTAAGCCATGCACGCCTTCGGAGGAGAATGCTGGTATTGATCTCCCGAGCTGAGACCCTAAGCCATGCACGCCTTCTGAAGAGAATGCTGGAATTGATCTCCCGAGCTGAGACCCTAAGCCATACACGCCTTCTAAGCAGAATGCTGGTATTGATCTCCCGAGCTGAGATCCTAAGCCATGCATGCCTTCTAAGGAGAATGCTGGTATTGATCTCCCGAGCTCAGATCCTAAGCCATGCATGCCTTCTAAGGAGAATGCTGGTATTGATCTCCCGAGCTGAGATCCTAAGCCATGCACGCCTTCTAAGGAGAATGCTGGTATTGATCTTCCTAGCTGAGATCCTAAGCCATGCACGCCTTCGGAGGAGAATGATGGTATTGATCTTCCTAGTTGAGATCCTAAGCCATGCACGCCTTCGGAGGAGAATGCTGGTATTGATCTTCCGAGCTGAGACCCTAAGCCATGCACGCCTTCTAAGGAGAATGCTGGTATTGATCTCCCGAGCTGAGATCCTAATCCATACATGTATAAGGGAGGGTCCCCGTAAGGGTAGTGTATTGCCGATCGCATACACTAAAACATGATTAATGACAGTTGGTCAAAAGATTACAAAATTTTTTTTCAAATGGTAATAAAGTTTTATTACCATTTTGTGGAGAAGTGTGGCTCACTGGTTAGAGGAGGCAGACCTGGAAGCAGAGGTCAGCCCGGGACCAGGGTTCAATTCCCGGCTCGGCAGGATCTTGAGTCCTAAAATGTCCATGGACTCGACAATTCTCGCTCCGGTGCCTACTCTAATCACGGGTTCACACTCTGCGACTCTGGGCAATAGCTTGCTTAATCTCCACAACGGCCCCTCGCGGCGGGATGCCTGGCTTTCACCTTGCGGATACCCTGCCGGGGTTATCTCACAGGGGATTACCAGGACGGGTTCCCTAAGCAAGCGCTTAGAAACCGCTCGGTGATTTGCGCTATATAAATTCCTGTACATTTACATTTACATTTACATTTACCAAAAAACTGCAAAATTATCAGTAACAATACATAAATTCAATATTTTAACAAGCCCCGAGGGGGGAGGAGGGAAAAGGAAGTGAAAAGGAGTGCTCAAAGAAGTGATAAGAAAATAGACACAGTATAAATAGTAACCAGATAATTACAAGTTTAGTGACAATGTAGGAAGAATTACAATACAATGGCCAAAATATACGGCCAAATTCAAACTATTATCAAATGGTCATAAATCATCAGGCACATATGATAACTCAATTAATGGGGGTTGTGCCTGGAGTATCAACAAAGAAAAGTCGACGTTTCGACCCCTAATAACAGGCTGAGTAAAGTCCTTTCACGGGGTCTTCATCAGGACGTCACACACGGGAGGGAGAAGGAAGGGGCCAAGCTGTGAGAGAAAATTTAATACATGGTAGAGACGGCAGTTTATCCAATTGTCTAAACCAAGCAAGGAATTAGAAACAGATATTACAAAATTAAATTACCATGGGGTACGGCCGAAAGGGAATGGCTCTGTACATAGGAGGGACGCCACGCTAATTAGTCGCGGTCTGTCGCTTATGGTGGAAGCCTCCACTAAAGAGGAGATAAATATTCAGTTAGATCTGCACATTCCAAAAGTCAAGAAACCATTATGACAATTAAATGAAGGCACTGTGAACCTTCTGATGACACTTAAGGCGTCCGCAAGGACGGAGACCCGACCTTGTTACCAATAATTATCACTATTGAATTTGTCATCATAAAATTAATACCTCGGAGATCTGGCGGAAGACAACACCAAGAATCAGCGAGTAGGACACATTTAATGAAAATTTGGCCACTCGAACAAGCTGTAAAAGGTAAATAAACACACTCGATTTACTGGTTATGCAAAGCTGGTGTCTTAATAGCTTTTTACTTATGATAGCAAACTTACAAGAAAGTATTTGCGGACAGGGTCGTCTAAAGTTCATCAAAGACCTCCGTCATGGTAGAGGTGTAGGGAGCAGTTTTAAAGAAAACTGACGTGAGGGCGGAATAGCGTTCGTTTCAACTTCTAGGACTTCTGCTGAAAAGCATTTAAAATAGGCTTCAGTACAACGGACACTTGAGACTCGTGTCATAAAAATTGTGCGGGAGCACTTACTCACGAGAAATGAAGCCGGCAAAGCTATCCGTGTAAGTGCTTCAAAAATATCAATGCCGATGATTCACGGGAGAGGCTTCACAAAGGCGGGGTATGATTTTGAGTGCTCGTATCTCCTTTGCACCTGAAGAGGGAAATTTTGATTGTTTACCTACGGACCTAGCTCAGACTTACAAAACGCCCACCCGTCAGATATTTACTCACAGTAAATGAACAAAGGGCCGTCTACAGCGATCCGGTCAGCAACTCTGCAAAAACCGCAATGCGGAGTTTGTGGGAGGGGCCAGCTCATATGTTAATTCCGCGAAATGGAAGAAATACTCAAAAGGCAGGCGCGGAAAGGGACAAGCTTAAAAAAGCGATATACAGTCAAAATTGATAATAGTTTCTAGTGCAACATAAATGGAGGTATATTTCAGAACAACCGCAATAAATAGGTGCATCTCTCACGCAAGAGGATGTAAACCGATTATTGGATATGCAATTGCAATGCAGATTATAAGACTCAAAATATCATTTGTGGCGAGTGGTGCTTCTCTCACACAGGAGGAAGTAGACCAAATCGCTTAAATAACATAATTGAATTCAGAGGCAAAATTGGAAAGCAACACATAGTTTAAATAAAGTTAGAAAAACGGGTGCATCTCTCACACAGGAGGATGAAAACCCGTTTAACCGATGTCCCAAAACTCAAGATGCCAGAGGACTACAGAAATTGACAAACAATGATTCGAGCCACATATGCAGGAGTTTCTCTAAAATGTCAGTTGCTACAGGCATGATGGTTCAATAAGGGACATTTAATGAAGGTCCATCTCTTAATGTGTTAAATATTTCAACCCAGTGCTGCCAATTGTGATAAACTGCTGTCCTGTTCATTCAATCCATGTTTAATGGAGTCCAAAAGTGACATCCATTTAGACTCCCGTGTGTTCAAAATTGATAAGAGGTTGCCTCCTCTTCTCCCAAGGGTCACCTTTTCAACGACAAACCAACGCAAGTCTGTGACCAAATGGCCCGCTGTCAGCCAATGGTCTACAAGGGGGGCACCTGCCACTTTGCATCTCAGTCTGCTGCAATGGGAAGAGATCCTGGACTTAATTTTTTGTTGCGTTTGACCTACATACAATTGACTACATGGGCAACGAATGATGTATATCACTCCAGTAGAATTACAATTGGTATAGTGTTTAAGGTTATATGTTCGTCCCTGGTGGACAAATGTTTTTGTCTGAATTGTGGTGTCACAGGCAGTACACCCGCCACATCTGTAATGGCCGATTACAGGGGGCAAGTTCCAAAGCGATGTTAAAGTGGGTTGACTCTCGCATTCAAGAAATGAGTGGACCACCATGTCCCTTATGTTTTTAGCTCTCTTGAACGAGTGAAGGGGCAGCTCTGTTTGGTTAATAACATCAGCCACCAGTGGCCAGTTTTGGTTAATGATCTTCTTAATGTCGTTGCTGCGAGTTGAGAAGGTCGTAACACAAATCACGCGATCAGTTGAGGCACATGAAGCGTTTTCTGGATTAAGTGTATTGATCTCCCGAGCTGAGATCCTAAGCCATGCATGCCTTCTAAGGAGAATGCTGGTATTGATCTCCCTAGCTGAGATCCTAATCCATGCACGCCTTCTAAGGAGAATGCTGGTATTGATCTCCCTAGCTGCAGTGTCTGCTGTGTCTAGAGCACATCTCATTGAGGACTTCGAAATGAGTCTCCCCTCTTCAACTAACTGCTGTGCCTTAGTTTTGTGTTCGTCTGGGAGATATTGGAGCAGTTGCTCCATCTCATCCCAGTGTGCCCTGTCGTACCTAGCTAGTAGGTCCTGTGTGTTTGCGATGCGTCAATGGGTAGCAGCTTGAACAGCTACTCGTTTCCCCGAGGCATCTGTAAGTTTGGATTCTTTAGCTGGGGAGGTGCATCCCCACAGGTTTGCAGGTTAGCTCTTTTGCAAGCGTTGGACACTACTAGAGAGTCAAGAGGTAATTGTCCCTTAATAAACACAGGATCTGATGGTGATGGTTGATATTTTTTATCTAACCTTGGAGTTATAATACATGCTCTGACAGGGTCTTTAAAGATATCATCTGCATGCCTCATCATGCCTTCAAGCATAGGGAGTGTTTGACTTGACCTGTGCGTAGACTCAAGTGTTTCAAATAGAAAGTCCTCCTCTAATGTCTCTTTATGTAATGGTACCCCCATGATACTCTGCTGCTCTGGCATTGAGCTGTTCATAAGCCATATTATCATCTGGTGGTGATGGCTTTGCTGGGTAAAGGTCTGGCTCATTGTCTACTGGAGGTCAATGGTGTAATCATTCCATGGGTCTGCAGGCAAATGAGTATCATCACCACCTTGTCCACATCTGGATCTGGATGTGGAGATCCCTGAGGTGTTATGTGTAAGGGCTTTTCAATTATTAACTGTGGAGAAGAAGGTGGAGGTGGAGAGGGTGTGGGACAGGGTAAACATGGCTATTAGCTATGTCCTTCTTTAAGGGAATCTTATCAGAAGTGTCCTCTCCAGGATGCTTGTGTTTCGCTGGATTTATGTCCAGTATCAGGATTAATTAAAAGTTCTTTTGTTTTGGGATCCAATTTGGCCTTAAGAACGTCTAAAATTGGTTATGGAGGCTCGAGAACATTGTCCTCGGATTTCGGCTAGTCTATAGAATATTTCGCCTCAGAAGCGAGATGGTGTTTCGAAGCGGAGGGTTTTGGCTCCAAAGCAGGTTTGTGTTTCGCGGAGGAGGGTTTCGGCTCCAAACCAGATTTATCCTGGAGCCTGATGATTTCGGATCCGAAGGTAATTTCTTCTGACTCGATCCGGAGCTGGAAGGCTTGATGGTTTGTTTTGGTGCCGAGCCGAGGGATGTGACGTTGGAAACATTGTCTCGGTGCCGACTTTGGCCAGAAGGCAGAGGTGGTGCTGTAGCCTTATGAGTTTTAGAAGAGGATTTAGGGGCCAAGGGGTCTTCGGTATTCACGGCACCATGTCCCGAAGGCACATCTTGGGACTCCAGATAGATTTCAAGCTCGGAATCGGACTCTGGAATCGCCTCTTCTTCAACAGAGGACGCTTCTGTCTCTTCTAGGTCAGATTCTTCTGCAAAGATATCCAGAGTGTTTTGAATGCGTTGGCTCTGCCTCTCTCGTCATCGAGCCTGATGATCGGGTAGAGTCCTATTGGACCAAAACAACTTACAAGCGTCGCAGTCTTCCTCCTTGTGCTCCGGAGAGAGACATAAGTTACAAACTTGATGTAGGTCAGTGCGAGGGTACTTGGCATTGCACCAAGGAAAGAAATGGAATGGAGTCCGTTTCATTTGTAGATGGCTGGCCCTGCGTAGCCCAACGGTTGCCCACAAAGTTTTCTATCAATAATGGAGAGTTTGTCGATCAATCTGAAATGCGGAGAACAAAGAAATGCATACTGAAACAATACGGTTGAGGGTAGAGTGTATTGCTGTGCACCGAGGGGACCAGAGGAACAGTTTCGGAGTGCAGCAATACACATCCGAACCCGTTGGGGGTAAAAAACAATCTAACAATGGAGTCAATGCCCATGTGCACTATCACCGAAAGGAGGAGTCACCTTACCTCGTGACTGGAAAGTCTTCTTCAAAGAAAAACATTTTGCAAACATCCGGACCCAACACAAGATGGCAAGAGTATGCAAAGCATGTGTATCTACAGCACACATGCCTCGAACATAAGATTAATGGCCCCAAATCCCTGCCGTGGTATCTGGTCATGTTGTGGCTGAGTGTGCCATGTGATACGGCAGGCTATAGTGCTTGGTGTGATTTAGTCATTTTTGACAAGGTGGAGTGCTGAATGGTTAGGCAATTTTTGATTTTCTTTGTTTTTGGGATCGTGTGATATAGTGCGGTACCTACCGTATGATGTAAGTAAATAAATTACATTGCTATTATACGGGAAGGATGTGGGGTGAGTGTATTTAGGGCCAAAGCCTTGCTGCTTATATGCAGAATAACAGGTCTGGGAGGTCACTACTGACTAGAGCAGGGTAGCAGCTGCACAGGGCTTGGGCATTGATCCTAGTGAGGATAATATGTGACGGGCACTGGTGACTGGAGCTGGCTAGCAACAACGCTCGCCTCTGGTATTCATTACAAGCAGGGTAACAATACATGTCAATATTGACTGGATCTGGTTGGCAGTAGAGTTAACCTCTGGTTTTGAATATTTGCAGGATTTAAGGTACAGGGGTCACCACTGACTGGAGTTACTTAGCAGGATAATAGGTCTCAGGGAGCCAATACTGACTGAAGCTGGTTAGTATGATCACTAGTCCCAAGGTGCTACTAATGACTCAAGTTGGCTAGAATGATAACAGGTCCCAGGGGCCAGTACTAACAGGAGCTGGCTAGTAGGCTTACATACAGGCCCAAGGGGCCACTACTGACTGGAGCTGGCTAAAAGAATAACAGGCCCAAGGGTGGTGGGGTGAGAGTGGCACCAGTGACTGGAGTTGGCTAAAAGCATTGACAACATTTGGTATTGATTAAATGCAGGATTCCAGGTCACAGGAGGCACTGCTGAATACAGCTGGATAGCAGCAGTGGTGGCCTCTGGGAAGAAGGAATTGAGAAAACATAACTGGATATACTGGTTTCTTTAATACCGATGATTGTTTACACATCATACACATCAATGCCACAACCTGCATTGATATATTACATTACCAAATTACAATCTTCTTATATTAATTTGATGTGTCTGTTCGCCTTAATATGCCTGCAAAGTTATATGATTCTATTAGGGCCCAGAACCATTTTATTTAGTGATGTCCATCTGCATATTTTCCTGCATATTGTAGTAAATTGAATATTGACAAACGGAAGTGTTATTTCCAGAAACAGTGAATTCTGCAGGTTGTCTGTGTATCTTTTATCTGCACCTCACGGACTCCTCACATTCCTCTCGAGAGAAGATCCTGCCTCCTACTCATTAGTGTTCTTTCAGTAACTGTTTCTATCACATGTTCACGTTTCATTGACTTGTATTAGGAAAAAAGTGTATAAAATACATTGTGTAGCATTAGCATTATATACTCCAACTTGCTTTAAGGTGGATGCTGTCGTCCATTGCAAAGACAATTGTCACTTCTTAGTTTGCTTGGCCTTTTGCTATTTTTGCATTAAATGTATGATAGATGTCTTCGCCTCCAGGTGTGTTGTGTTTCATTTTACATATCATAAGAGATGATGAGAAAAATGGCAGTCCAGAATACACATTCTTCATATAAATCAACTCACAGAATACTGTTCTGGAGGTTCAGTCCCACAGACATTATCTCTAACTGAACGCTGGCACCCTAGGAAGCATGTGCTTTTCAAACAAGGTGCCGTCTGATGCGGCATCTTCGCTATTGGATAAGTCAACATGTCCTGAATTTTAGGAGGGTTACAGTATCTAGTGCACTCTGTTAGACAGTGCTCACCTGTGGCAGTAAGATGTTAAAAGCCACCGTATCACCTATGCACGGTGCAGGGCTTTGAGTTACAGAGCTCCTCACGCTGTGGAGAAGATTAGGTCACATTTACCCATTTTCCCATATTTGGTCCTGATGAAATGCCAACAGATTGCTCCATGACCACACAAGGCATGAAAAACGTTGACCTGAAGTATAGACCCCAGCTTACCAGCAGGTCCATAGGTGATTGACACTTTCACACAGTGATAGGGGCCATTAGTTCCTCAATTTCTCTGCCACCGTTTTTAATCTCAACATGGACCAGGAAGATCACATTAACCGCATCGATGCTGATGACGGAACCGCTCCGTCATAAGCCGCGGTGTCGCTGTGCTGATGACGGAGCGGTTCCGTCATGGCCCGCCGGACGCGCCTGCGCGTAGCTTTTTTCGCGCCTGCACGGCGCGTTCTATGGAGCGGGCGGGGCCATGACGGAACCGCTCCGTCATCAGCACAGCTCACCCGAGGCTGCTGACGGAGCGCTTCCGTCACCAGCGTGTGGGCGCTGAGCGCCCCCCCGCCCCCTTAGCGCTGCGGCGGAATAGCTGCCGCAGCAAAGGGGTTAACTATATTGTGGCAACTTGTCGATAGTTGATCTTATATTCAGACTTCACCAATCTCACATCTTTTGACACAACATCCTCTGTCCTACTATGCTCATCCGGCGTACTTAATAAAAGATGTGCGACAAAGTGCCCTCTAGGGGTGCCCGCCAGGCATTGTAGTGCCAGCCTGGTGAGGAGTATAAACCAATGATGAGGCATGTCACCTTCAGGTGAGTGAACGCAACTTGTCTTAAAAGCACATGCTTCCTAGGGTGTCTGCGTTCAGTTACAGATAATGTCGCTGGGACTGAACCTCCGAAAACAGTATACAGTGATTTGACTGTTTTATGTTGCTGCTACAAGCTCCTTACCTGTGCGAGTTATCTGGAACGATGCAGGGGCAGACCCAAACCAGCCACATGGTGAGATCAATGACAAATACTGAAGATTTAACAGAGCTTCCAAGCTGGAGACCATTACTTAATTGACCTTCAAAATAAAAGACACATTTTTAGTATTCTGGTGACTCATGACCATAAAAAACAAAGATTATAAATTCAATATTGTGTCAAATACTTAAAAAATGGAACTGGATGTGATGAATCGGATTCTGTCCCAGGTCATGCGTGACACCTTCCACCACTATAGCCTTATAGCCCGCCGTAGCGGTCTATACCGGCTATTAAAGGCCCGCTGAATCGTTAAAGGCCCGAGCCGAAGGCGAGGGACTTTAACGAAACAGCGGGACTTTAATTGCCGGTATAGCCCTGCTACGAAGGGCTATAAGGCTATTAGAACATTCTGCCACTAGAGGGCAGAATGTTCTAACAAATTAAACAAAGGGTTCTCGAAGCTCGAGGGGATATGTATCCCCTTGAACTTCGAGAAGCCTTTGTAGAACATTGGAATGTTGCTCTGCGGGCCTTTACCGGCCCGTAGTAGCAGGGAGCACTCCATTGTCTGCAATGGAGCTCCCAACATTCCAATGTTCTAATATTGCTTATGGGACTTCTAGTTTTGTTTTTCCCATTAAAGGATGGGCTCTAAAGTCCCAGAGTTCTAAGCGATGTTGGTCAAAATCAGAGGCCTGACGGAGGATGAAGCATGACACTGCTCTGCTTAGCAGTGAGATGACTGACAGTTCCCCAGCCCTTCCATTCTTTGACAGACAGAGGCTCGTTGGCGATTCATATTTTTTTGCAATGACAAAGAAACTTTTATTGCAGCTTGTGTCACTTAAGAGATAAAACGCCTGGGCGTGTTTCATTAACTACTGACAAACATGAACAATCAAGAAAATGAGTTTCTGGAAAACTATCAAGCACCCAATCAGAATCAGCCGCCCTTCACACCCAGGAATTCTTGCGGCTTTGGAGAGGGTGAATTGCACGTGGTATAAGAGGAACACTACATCGACTCAAAGCTCACTTTTCAGGGATGTACTGAACTGCCAGCCTCATGGCACACTTAGCCAGCTCTTCACCTCCTCTTCCTCAAACTGTTGACCAGCTATCAGGGCAAATGAGCCTGCAGCAAAGCCTCGCTGGCTTGGTTCCACACTGGGACAGGCAAGGTGGTCAACTGCATACTCCTCCAAGTCAGCAAGCACTCTGGTCGAGCCAGTCCTAACCCCACATGAATGTTCCCCAACACAACTATTTTATGGGTACTAGGCTATGTTTCTGCCAAATGATTAAGTCAAAAATTGAAAGGTTTTACTATGAAGTGCCGAAAGAGAAATCATGACATTTTTCAATATTTCAGAGTCTGCCACAGTACACAGGACCATTATTTCTCTACAGCAGCAAATCATGTATGCGCCCTGTAGAAAGCACGTTTGAATGAAACATGGAATGCATTGCAGCCAACAATCTATGCAACATCATAGCAGAGTGCAAGATAACTTGTGTTATTATTCCAGCAGAACGAAATGCCATTCCTAATGTGTACGTCGTTTTAAAGACAAACCCAGGAAAATGTATGGTCAGTGTGGTTTTTCTGCCAGTTAAAAGACAATCTCCATTAATGTGTCAGGAAATAAAATACTATGAGAAATCCTACTCTATGGCAGGGTGCTGCCTGCCACTATATTGCAGGTTACTTCCAACATAATCTGATTTATACATACATACTCCAGGGTGCTGCCAGCTATCGGGTCTGCACACAGCAGTCTGGAGCCACTCAGGAAGGAGGTAAGCTCTTCATTTCATCTTAAGCCCTTAGGTTACATTCACAGCCTGATGGGTCCGGAGAACTTTATCCTCGCTCTCTGACCGGAGCGTCCACGGAGATAGGAAGAGACTGAGAGTGCTGCCGCCGCCGCCACGGCCACGGCCTGAAGTTCAGTTCAGTTTCAACTTTATTTCGGTGATAGCGCCAAAGCCTGTGGAGTCCCGTGTGTGTGCCTACCTGCACGCTGCTTGCCGCCCAGGGACCCTGACCTGCCTTCAGCCTCGTCTGCCTGGGGACTCGTGCGACCTGCTGAGGGAAAGCTGCTGCCACTACTCCGCACCTGCTGTCTCCTCCCCCCGCCGCAGCCCTCCAACACCGGGACTGCCGCAGAGCGGGGGAGTAGAGACTACAGTCCCCAGAAGCCTCCTCGACTGGCCCGGAAGTCGCGTAGAGGCTTAGCGCCCGGAGGCGCCGTTAAAGGGGCTGGCCTTGCGGTGGAGCGGGTGTGATAGCGCCAAAGCCTGTGGAGTCCCGTGTGTGTGCCTACCTGCACGCTGCTTGCCGCCCAGGGACCCTGACCTGCCTTCAGCCTCGTCTGCCTGGGGACTCGTGCGACCTGCTGAGGGAAAGCTGCTGCCACTACACCGCACCTGCTGTCTCCTCCCCCCGCCGCAGCCCTCCAACACCGGGACTGCCGCAGAGCGGGGGAGTAGAGACTACAGTCCCCAGAAGCCTCCGCGACTGGCCCGGAAGTCGCGTAGAGGCTTAGCGCCCGGAGGCGCCGTTAAAGGGGCTGGCCTTGCGGTGGAGCGGGTGTGATAGCGCCAAAGCCTGTGGAGTCCCGTGTGTGTGCCTACCTGCACGCTGCTTGCCGCCCAGGGACCCTGACCTGCCTTCAGCCTCGTCTGCCTGGGGACTCGTGCGACCTGCTGAGGGAAAGCTGCTGCCACTACACCGCACCTGCTGTCTCCTCCCCCCGCCGCAGCCCTCCAACACCGGGACTGCCGCAGAGCGGGGGAGTAGAGACTACAGTCCCCAGAAGCCTCCGCGACTGGCCCGGAAGTCGCGTAGAGGCTTAGCGCCCGGAGGCGCCGTTAAAGGGGCTGGCCTTCCCGCGTCGCGGGACCGCGCGCGGAGCCGTGCCCGGGTCTAAGCCCGGGCAAAGGGCGGGCCCTCTGTGGCCCTCAGAGGCCTGCAGAGTCTGGGCTGGGCAATATCCCCTGGCCGAATTGCCGCCCATTCTAAAGGTATTTACAAATTTGATTTATAAAGCACACTGTAAATGGTACCTATGGAGCCCAAGTCAAATGCCAAGAACACGGTTAAAAAAACGCCCATTCATACACGCTCTGTCACAAGGAACACTGCCCCAACAAAAACACCGCTACCAACGTTAACTGCAATTGACCGCATGCTTCAACAGACAATCGTAGTGGTCGCGAACGCCATTGAAAATACAGAGAGACGATTGTCGTTACCACCAAGTACCTGTTTAATCCAGCAGATATCACAACCCGATGATTGCAATGTAAATAACATAAATGTGACATCATTATCAAACGACTCTATATTAATGCAATCTTATACGGGTCTCCCCGGGGCCGTGCCAACCCATGTGGAAGATCCTTCCATACTTCCTGCAGTGTTTCAAGATAGGGATAGTCGGTTGTCCCTAACTCCCAATTTACAGATTAATGTTACACCACCTAAGGAACTGGGGCCCAGTAATGCGCCTGAGACCAGCGCAATCCTGATTTCCTGTGATAATGATGATCCCATCCCCACAATTGACTCACCCAATAATAGCAGTGTAGATATTACGACTGGCACCGGCTCTGTCCACCGCAGACCCAGACGCACACGCAATAGAAAATTATTGGCTCCAAGTAGGGGGTGTGCGAAACAAAGGGGCAGGAGAAAGAAGGCAACTTCGTCATTATCAGAACAGGCCAACGGAAGAGAGCCACCCCCATCGCAGTCAAGCCCAAATTTGGGACCAAGAGGCAATATCAACCCCACCACACTCAATGGGGAGTCTATAATGTGTCACATTGTGGATGCTATGAAGCTCCTTATTGCCCCCCTAAATGACAAACTTGAGCAGATCTGTAAAAAGGTGGAAAATTTGGAGAAATTAGGTCTAGCTAAATTAGACATCCTTGAACATCTGGGTCCACATGTCACTCCAACTCCTTCGCACGTACCCTCTGGGAATAAGGACAACATGATTGCTACTAATACAACTAATTCACAGGTTCCTTCCGCTAGAAACGTGGCTCCCATGGCTGCTCTCGGCAAGCCCACTAACTCATACACCTATACCCCAGGTAACACCACAAGTGGGCCCTCTGGGGTAAGAGGTGGAGTGCCAACGGGTCATACCTCAGTAAACGGGAATCCACCAGCACGCAGCTGCTATAATAACATCATTCCTGCAGTGATTAATCTCCCCCCAGAAAGTAGACCATATGTGGCAATTCTTGCCAATGTCCCGAAACTGAAACCCTCCCAACTCGAAAATAGCGAAACACTTAAAAACAAAATTTTGCACTGGCTTGTCCACAATTGTGGATTTCCCCTGAGAGGGGCAAGTCAGATTCTCTCAACTCAAAGGGTAGGGTGGGTGGGCCCCAGTAAAAAGGAAATAAGTGGGGACTGCGTAATCATAAGTTATAAAACCACCGAATGGGCAAGAGATTCCATCTTGAACGCGCCAATCCCATCAGATAATGATTACAACACCACCTTGTTCCCACTTGACTACTTTTACAGAAATCAGGTGGGATTTAAAATTCCCGTGCAGAATTTCAAACACCCTAGAGCAATAAACATGCCTCATCCACCTGTACAGCAGGCATCAGCGCAATCAGTCGGGCACCCTTTGATTCCTTATGACCCATATAACCAATATGCACCACAGCAACCACTGAACTTATTCAGAACATCAAACCCCAACTACTTCAATAGCCTTAATGTCCCTGGGCCGGAAACGAGCATCTATGGTCAATATGCAGTCCCAACATCAAATAGATTCCAGATATTCAACTCCTTAGATGAAAATGACTGACTCTGGGATACTCTCGCTGATGAGTCATCTGTAACTGAGGAACCTAGGTCGATGGCCGTTAAATCAGTTGAGGAATTTCCAACAGACACCACTGTAGCAAATTCTAACGATCCAACCTTGATAGATGCTACCATATGCACCGGTGAAAATCATCTGGAGAACCCGATAACATCATCAGCCATAACAGTTCCCGACCCACCCCAAGTAGCTCTAGAAGAGAACCTGAGGGCTATTACGTGGAATATAGCTGGGATAGCCTCTAAGGTAAACACCCCTATATGGGCTGACTTTATTAAACAGGGTTATGACATAATCTGCCTGCAAGAAACTTGGGACAGGGAAGAAGTACACGTTGAGGGTTACACTTCCTTTAGTGTGCAGGCTGTGGCATCCCAGGCTGGTAGAGCCAAGGGCGGACTTGTGACCCTGATATCCACCGCACTAACTGAGTTTCGTGTTAGTGATCATGTTGTCCTAGGAGAACACGCCTCCGTTCTGCGCATGGCCCATAGCAGAAGTAGAGACCTAATAGTAGTGAACTTCTACAATAACATTGCGGGGCACAAACGGGGAATGTTCATTTCTGACATAGAGCGGGCCATTGATGTGATCTTATCAAGTACATCCAAACCAGCTGCTATCCTATGGGTAGGAGACTTCAACATCAAAACATGTATTTATGCACTCAAGGGGGCATGTGGCCACAGGGAGGAGTACTCGGGAAGGGAAACAAGTGTATATAATCATTTCCCGCACAATAACTATGGCAGTGCTTTAAACAACCTACTTGCTAAATATGACCTGGACCTCCTAGAATGCAACAAGAACACGAACAATGTCAGGTGTCCAACATTTCATGGGAGAAACAGCCAATCATTTATTGATCACATTATGATATCTTGCTCCGTAGCTTATATCAACGTCTGGGTGATTGAACAAACGGTCAGTGACCATAACAGTGTAACCGTTGAACTATTGGGTTGGGGAACCAAAAAGAACACCTATGGTCAACCAATCCAGGACATTGCAGCAGAAAGACCAAATGGGATGAGGGTGAAATGGATAAAAGTTGACCCCACTCAATTTGTTGCCAACGTGATCACAAATTGTTGTAGAGAAGTCGAGTATTGCTTGTCCTCGAAACCATGCCCACGGACCTTGTTATCCAACTTCCTAACTATAATAAAAACTATTGAGAAATCCTTGACGCATAAAGCTCGGAAATCAAGGAAGGTCATGGCGGTGTGGTTTGATGACCATTGTGCCCAGTCATTAAAAAGGCTGAAAACTTCACTTGACGCCACTCCAAGAGACGCTAGTAAGATCAGGGAAGAGCGCCATAACTACAAAACTGCACTCTCCACTAGGAAGAAGGAATTGCAGGACGAGGCATGGGCGAAATTAGATCTGGCCGCAGATACCAAAGATCATAAACTTTTCTGGGACATTGTAAATAGTCCGTTCTTGAAGAACGACAACATTCCTGAACTAACTTCGCATGTCAGTTGTCGGGCTTGGATAGCACACTTCACAGGGATTTTTAACTCTGATTTTACCTCTGGTTTTACTTCTGTTTCTAATCCCAATGTTTTAACTGACACACCAACCTGTTTTAAATGGGAGAAATTATTGTTTTCTGTGACATTAAGCGAGGTGATTGAGGCAATCGAGAAGAGTAAGGGGGGGAAAGCCCCGGGACCGGATGGGGTCCCTGTGGACTTTTACAAATTTGAGATTACCCTATGGGCCCCCATTTTGACCCGTTACTTTAATGCTGCTATTGAAGATAAGTTACCAACTTCATGGGGTCAATCTATTATAGTGCCGCTTTTTAAAAAGGGCTCTAGGGCAGAAGCACGAAATTATCGCCCAATTTCACTTTTGGACTCGTCATTAAAGATCTTGAGTCGTGTACTTTTGGTGAGATTAGAGTCCTGGGCAGAAGACAACAATATTCTTTCGCCCATCCAGTACGGGTTCCGTAGGGGTTTAGGAACTATGGAGCAGTGCGTGAACCTGGAACTTATTATCGGCAAGTACACAAAAGCTAAGGAAGGGAACCTGTTTATGTGCTTTGCCGATCTAAGTTCCGCATTTGATTTGGTGGAACACGCACTGCTCTGGCCAACACTACTTGCCATGGGTGCACCACCCGAAATCATCCACCTCCTGGCTAGAATGTACAGTAGTCTCTCAAGTAAGGTTAGATTCGGAACAGACGGTGAATGTACCCCCTTTTTTAAAATTGGCAGAGGGATCCGACAAGGGTGCGTGCTTGCCCCTCTTTTATTCTCCCTTTTTTTAAATCAGGTTGACCAATTTTTACAAGAATCTTATGCTGATGCCCCCACCATCAATGGAAAGCAAATACCCGTTCTTTTATACGCGGACGACGCGGTCCTGATTTCCAGGACCGCGAACGGGCTGCAAAAGTTAATTGAGAAGTTCCATACTTTTATTCAGGGCAGAAAGCTCAAAATCAACAAGGACAAGACAATGACCATGACCTGTGGAAAGAAAATGAAGAAAAACAAGTCATTCTTTTTAGATGGGGATAAACTCGAGGCTGTCCAACATTTCTGCAACTTAGGTATTACTTTTTCAGGGGATGGGAGATGGGTAAACGAGCAATCCTGTGTTGGTCTGAAGATGACCAGAAATGTAAATTGCATCTTCAGATTTGCCTCTAAACTGGGGGGCCGCAGAATCCGAGAGATGATCTCCATCTATAATTCAAGATGTATGTCCTCTGCTCTGTATGGAGCAGGGATATGGGGATATAATCCTCAGATTGCCCTGTCCATCCAGCAGGAGGAAAACAAGTATCTGAAACGACTATTATACCTCCCTGTTTCTGCCTCAAATGAGATTACTCACAGAGAGTCAGGCACAAATTATGTCACAGATTTGATTGCATTGCGTCCCCTGTCCCTATGGCGGTCCATATGGGCCAAAGAAGAAACCAGGTTCACCCAGGAAGTAATTATGGATTGTATTAAACTTGACCGACACTCGAAAATCCCCTGGCTAAAACACATTCATTCCTGGCATAAGATCCTCTTTGGTCAGGACATTTTTAAAGATATATTAACTGAATCAGTCTTACCAAAGCGTGACCTCAAATCCATTTACTTGGACCATGTAAAAGGGACCAGAATGAAGGAGTATGCAATGCAAAGTACGTTTAAATGATACATGGAGTACAACCTTAGTACAGGTCTCCCCTCCTATCTTACATTTGTCAGCATTAATTCCCATCGCTTTGTTTTAGCTCGCCTGAGGCTGGGAATAGTCCACCATTTGGTGGCCTTCCCTACTGTAAAAAAACCCGGGATATGTCTGTGTCCATGTGATGGGAAATCTAAACAGAGCATCTGCCACTTTTTACTTTTTTGTAATTTTTACACTGGTTTTAGAAAGTTTTATCTGAAGCAATTATTTTTAGAACATAACATGTGCAATACAAGTGCCGCAATGCAATTGTTGTTTGACTTGGCTTCCCCGGATGTGTGTTATCGTGTGGCCACTTATATCCTAAAACGTATCTGGCATAGGAAATCAATTATTATATGACTTCTTCCCCCCGTTTACCCCCGTTTACCCCCGTTTACCCCCTGGCTGTTATATTTCATGTTACGAATGTGTCCTATTTTATCTATGACTTATTGTTTGAGTTACATTGTTTGTATGTGTATTTATTCATATGCACTTTATATTTTATTCTGCATATTTACACCCGCCGAAAGTACCTTATGGTAATGACTGTCTTCCGGTTTTTGCATTTTTGCACTGGCGTTTTGCACAAACCTCTATTGCAAACAAATTGCTGCTAAAATGTTAAAGTGACCAAACCGACGTTGCACTCTATCTTTAATTCTGCATATTTGCACATGTCAATAGCACTTTATGCATATAATAGGTCTTTCTGATTTTGCACTTTACATTGGCGACTTTTGCACTAATTTTTTCTACAACAACTGTTGCTAAAACGTATATAGTGACCAAATCTAACTTTGTACTCAAGCGAGATACACCTTACTGATCTAAATAAGACTGGCATGGATATTTGATGTAATTTTAATTGTTTCATTATCTAACTTATATAAATATGATTTGAAACTGTACTTATGTATGTTGCTACATGGTTGTACTTGTACAAACCGAATAAAGCATTTTTGAATTTGAATTTTATCCTCGCTCTAACTGCGCCGAGCAGATAGACGTAGCCCATCATAGGCTGTGTTGTGTGCTGGCATCTTATTATCGTTGGCGGGAGAATGAAGCTCTGATAGGAGCTACTACAAGAAGAGCAGAGAAACAGGACCACAGATCGCCACAGAGCAACAACTGCCCAGAAGCTGAAGAAAGAACTCTGGAACAGCAAAACTCCTCCACCCTGGAGATTCTCCAGGATAAGCAAATGATGGTAATGAAATGCAAACTGCAGCATTAAGGTCACACGCTACAACATTTTTCCCTTTAAACAGAATATAACAGCCTACAATAAAAACTAACCAAAAAGCAAGAAAATAAGAAAATGCATTTCCAAATGCTGCAAAAGAGAAACAGTTGATACAAATGAGCAATATTAAACTTTGTTTGTACCTTAGTAATGTGCTTACTTCTTGGCTTCACTCCATCTGCAGCAATAACGCTCTGAAAGGAGAAATTACTGCTGTGAGTCTCAGAGTCTTCAGTATTACTGGTCTCAGTCACGAAGACTGTGGTGTCGGAAGATAACTTTCTCTTATTTGGCTTCATTGTTCCACCAGTCACGCCATCGCTTTTAGCAGACACGCTACTGTCAGCAGCATCATAACTTCAGGCAGACCTGCAATGCGGATATCACCACTCACATTGGGTGAACAGACTCGTCACTGCTACATACATCCACTCTGTTCTCAAATCTACTTGGGACTGTCAAAATGCAAAGAGCTGCAATACATTAGCAACACTTTCCTGACTACCTTGTTTTTAAAAGTTGTGACATTCAAGCGTGATTCTTGGTTTGTCTCCAAACTGAATTTTTTTAGAGGTTCTATTGCCACACAATACTCATCCCATATTCCAGTTTGTCCACAGGGTGCTTCAACCCTGGTAGGTTATCAACTGCCTGTTTTGCAGATAATTTCAGATAGTTCTGTAAGAAACTGAATTATTATTTGAGGTAGATGAGGAACAATCACAACCGTTGTCAGAGCGAACTTTCAAAGCCATTCAATTAACCTAGGATCCACCCCCTGGTACCTAAGCACCGAACAGGCAGGCTTAACTTAAGGTAATATGTAAAACATTTATGCAGAAACCAAAAAAGTTCAAGTCAAAATGCAAAAAAATAAAAAACCGAAACTGAAATAGAAAAATTAAAGTAAAATGTATTGAACACAATGACACTAAAATGACAAAATCCAATAAGGGGAATGAGATATGAACTGTAACGCTGTAAGAATCACAAGGTGCCAATGGATGAGGGGCCCGGGCATGGATTAGTCTCTCTGGAGCTGACTGCCAAGTCCGAGGAAACCGGAGGCCATGGCCTGCAAGCACATAGTGCAGGAATTAGACGCAGTGGTCCAAGAAGACATCTAGTGCTCCAGGCTCAGATAGGGCTGCTAGCCTACAGGGAGATTCGCGGCAGGTTCGGGCACAAAGTGCTTAGAGTATTGAGAACAAGCAGCAGATGACCAGCAGGGCAATAGCAGACGATCGAAGGCAGCAAGGCCCGGATGAGACTGATAGGGAGTGACACCTAGGGCCCTCACCATCATGCAACAGCTTAGTGGAGCTCAGCGGGAGGACAACCCGGTGACAGCCACCCACTGGGGCTCCCCACGACAAGGCAGGCCGGTCTGGTGATGTGGTAAGAGATATAGCAGCCATGTCCTCAGCGAGAAGCAAGAAGGATCAGAATTGGGGGCGTGGCCAAGGCAGCCAGCATGGCGGACGCGGCTTGAGTGAGCTCCGTCCCGCCGTTTCAAAATCCGACTGATTCTCCTGCTCCTCCCCTACCCTGACCTGTCCCGACGGAGTGCCCTGCTGTCCCGATCGGTCGGTGAACCCCGTGGCGGATTGGGGGTGTTTGGAGCACCGGACAAGGTGGAGCAGAGTCTGGACCGGCGGGGCCTAACCCGCCCCGAGAAGCCGGGTCCTTGAGTGCTGGGTAGCTGGGCAGCAGAGTGGTGCGGCTGCACGGACCTTGGACAACGCAGCTAGAGACTTGGGCCTCCGCCGATGCAAGACGGCCACTGGCGACAACGGACGAGCAGCGCAGGAGGCAGGGAGGCGGTGCGGCCTGGAGGACAGGACACAGCCGGGGCCTCGATTGGGCGGCTGAGACGCCTTCCATCCGGCGTGGCTTGGGCCATCTGGATTTCCCTCACGAGGTGAGCGGGCCGAGAGGAGAGAGGAGAGAGACCTAGTTAGGCGGCGGCCTGAGCGGGGTGGGCAATAGTTTGTCGGTGATAACATCGGCCCGCGCTGGTGCTGTGGGGCGAGCGCTCCGCTTCTTCCCCCCCCCCGTGTACAGCTGGGTGCTCTGACTGCGCGACCCCCCCTACATGGTATCACAGGTGACACAGCAGCCTGGGGGGGGACGTTGCGCTGAGACACCCTGAGAGCGTGGCTTGCCGGGGCTGGTGGCGCCCTTCACTCGGCGGTTAAGTCGGACCGCAGCGCGGGCCCGGGCGGACTTCTACTTGGTGGGCCTACCTGGGCCGCCGACATCCGAGATAGGGCGATAACAGTAGCTGCCGCTGCACAGCCCGCCAGTCTTGAGCATGGGGGAATACAAGCTCCCCATTTGATATTTGTGGACACAGGCCTCGACTGGCGCTAAATCATTGGGATAAGACATTTCATGACTGCAATGCCAGTTTGTGATCGCAGAGGGGGACCTGTGTGGCGCTGAAGGTGTTGCCGGCTGACATTAGCGATGGAATATGGAGGCAGCGAGCCTTGAGTGTGACTCGGATGGCGAGATAAGGCCACCCTTGGAGCCTGCAAACAGAGTGTAGGAAGGTGGCTACCTGACTATGGTTACCCCAGATTTTTTGCCTGTGTTTAGCTGGTTTTTTGACTTAGTTGACCTGGTTCCCTGCTAATCAGGGCCCCAGGCCATCTGCTCTCTCTGTAAAATGGATTCCATGTACCCTAGGTACATACCACAATTGGAAATGGACTCCTTGTCAGCCCCTGTATAATGCACTATAGGTGCCCCGGGCATAGGGGCCACCAAGGCCTACCAGGGGCTGCAGCATATCTTTTGCCACCCCTGGCTGGTTCTTAAATTGACACAACTGGCTGATTACTCAGCTGGGGTAAGGTGGTGTAATCACCCCTTGCTTAGATATAGTATACCTATATCTAAACCTATATCTGGGCACATATAAACCTGTGAGCCACTCCTATGGAAGGCCTCATCAATCCTGGAGGCAGAGTGCGTCGTTTCATGTGAGATGGAGCTCTAGCATGAGCTGAGCCTGTCTGCAGCTGTCGGGAACAACTTCCTAAGCTGTTTCAGGATAATGCCATACCATATACTCTTAAGTGCCTTATAATCCTCGCGGTTACATAGCATCTTTGGTTTGGCTTTATCAAAACATGTCGTGTAAGGTGTCATACGATTTGGAATACTATCCCCTCGCCAGTTCTGGCGACGGGGATAGCATTCCACCCCTCAAGAGGGGTAAGACATGTTACTTTACTTAAATGCGGTTAATTTCTAAAAGGGCCTTAGATCCACAAAATGGATGCCTCTGCCACAGACACGGGTCTGGACCCCTGCAGCTGACCGAAACTCAGCCAAATGGGGCCTGGACAAAGGGTTTCCTGTCGCAGGGGGGTTTTACCACCCTCCAGACAGGAGATAGTGGATTGTAGCAGGGAGGTCTGAAAGAAACCAGACACTGCTTGGGGCGCACAAGGCTGCCCCTTGCATGATCCGGCCAAACCGGTTCTGGGGCACTCCAGCCCTCGTGCCAGGGCGGCCTGGATCAAAGGAAAGGGGTGTATCCACCCCCTTCCTGGGTCCCACCCATAGGAGGGGACCTAGCAGGTAATCACGCCCCCCAGATTCGAATAAGAGTGGGAGCAGTGCCAATGCACTTTAGATTTCCTGAACGAAACATAAGAAACGAAACTCTGGACCCTTGGACCTCCTACTCAACGTGGAAGCCCGAAGAATCTCCCTTGTGGTCAAGGAGTGACCACCCTGTGTAAACAGGCACCATCCAGCCCTCGACGTCTACTTTGTCGCAGTTCCCGCCGGAACTCGAGCGACTGAGATCGACGAGATCAAGCTTGCCTGCCTTCCTACAGCCCGATCCACAGTCCCTGCAGAGCTGAGACCCGTGGAGGCGACCGGAAGCGTGGGGCACGCCATCTTGAATTGACCACGAGACGCTGACCGTGCAGCCCACGAGTGACCCTCGAAGCTGTACACCGGGGTTTGAGAAGCCCCAACCCTGAGCCACTCTTGCAACGAAGTTCAGCCCTCCACACTCGACGAGTGCTGCGTGGGGCCCTTCTGCTCCATTTGGCTCAACGCGTTGGCCCGGTCACTTGCCAGCCGGCTAGTGGTCCCTGTGCCGACGAAACTACGAAAACGACTTGTGAATCTGGTTGCTCCAGATCCACACCAGCTCCCCTGAAAAGGAGCCCCCACTCTGACCTTCCTGGTTCGAGTGAGAAGCAATCTCCCGGTTCCGCGTGGATTGCTTTTGCCAAGTGTTGTTTGCTCCAATCTTGAAGCCGACAGCGCCGACGGCGAGAGCCTGCGTGGGACAGATCGTGACCTGCTCCTGGACGTCGCAGATGCCCCAGAGCCCACATGACAGCGGAGAGAAGCGCCTCGACGACCACCTGATTGCGCCCGACATTGCCTGGTTCCGTCCTGGTTACACCCTGGTCACTGCTGAGTGACCCAGACTCTGTCCCCTCTGCTTTCAGGTACTTTTCGACTTGAGTCCACCCTTGGACTCCACCGGACACTTCTCTTTCACCCCGCCTGCAGCCCTTTCAGCTTCAAGCACCAAGAGCCTGCGTGACGAAACCCGACTCCACTTCGACCCTATGCACCCGCTTCCTGTGGGTGAGGTAACTTTGCTCCGCCGGCGTTCCCACACTGGTACACATCTCTAGGGTCTGTGTCTTAAGTTTTGTTCCTCTAGGTTCAGCGGAAGTGTCCTTAAACTTCAACTTTACAACTTTTACGCACCATTGGTTAACATTGGTGCACGCGTGCGCTTTCCGCACTGCTCCCGAATCCCGTGGGCCGTTCCCGACTTCAGCATTGCTTGTCCCGACTGCTCCCAGCGATTCCCTAGGCCCTAGGCCTAACCACTGCTCGAGTGGCATCTCTTATACCACTTGTTTAGTATATGGTTTGAGTGGCCCCCCGCCCTCATCCATAATTGTGCAACTTTGTATGTTTAAACTGTGCTTTTGATTTAACGCTTGTGCCCCTTTATTCATAAAGAATACTGGGGATTGTTTTTAGTAATAAATACATATATTTTTATAATATATACTTGTGTGGTGTCCTTTCATTTGATATTACAGGATTGTATGTGGTAAAACAGCTCGCTTAACACGACCTCTTAAGTTAAGCCTTTAGGCTGCTTAGTCCATGCTACCCCTAGGATAGCTTGTCTAATAAGGTTGACTTACAACCAGACACCATAAGGGATTGTTTGGTCTGATAACCGGTGGTTCCAGAATTGGAAACACCACCTATCAGGCCAACTTCTCACATTGGTGAGCAGCGGTGCGGATTTGAGCTTGCTGTTGTTTTACCATTGCAATCTTTTTATCAAATTGAAAGATCACATCAAGTACCTCTAGGTACATATAAATCAAAAGCTTAGCATATTAAGTTCTACTGAACTTAGTAGTTGTAGATTAAAGGGATTAGCACACCCTGACTACAACTCACTAGCAAGGTACAGTAGGAAAACACTTAGTGTAGGTAAGTGCACCACTTACACCTCACTAGCAGTCATGTCTGACTCAGGAAAAGCCTCAGGGTCTGCTCCTGTGACAGTTGACCTTCCCAAGGCAACTTCCAGCTATGACAAATTAACCCGAAAGGACTTGATTGCCCTGTGCATATCAAGAGGGTTAAAAAGGGGCAGAAGTCCCACATGTCATATCCTGATAGCCATTCTAGAGCAGGATGACTTAGAGAAGGGAAATGAAGCTCCCTTAGAATCAGGAGATGGAGTGAACCCCCCTGTAACTGATACCCCTCCAGAGGAAGGAGAAGAGGAGGAAGAAGAGGAGGAGGAGGACTCAGATGTAGAGGACCCAGAAGATCAGGATCAGAGGGGTAGCCAGGTCCAAGTTGCCAGGCTTAACCAGGCCAACTTAGACCTACTGGGGAATGGAGAGGGCCAGCACCTCCCCAGATCCCACCATGTCATTCTCCCAGGCAACAGAAGAGTGAGATCTCCCTCAGGGGACTCTCATATTTCTAGTGCCTCAAGAGAATCTCAGAGAGGCATGACTGCTTCTCAAAAGCTAGAGCATAGGGCCAGAATGAGGGCTGTCAAACTCCAAATAGAGAGGGAGGAGGTAGCCTTGGCTCAAGCTAGACTTGCCTTGGCAAGAGAGCAGAAATTGTGTGGCTTAGATGCCACTGGTGGCAGCAATATTCCTAAAGAGAAACCCAGGTCCTATGATAGTAGAAACCTGACAAAGATTGTGCCCCCCTACAAGGAAGGGGATGACATCCACAAGTGGATAACTGCTCTTGAGAGAGCCTGCATGGTACAGCAGGTTCCTGAGGAACAGTGGGCAGCAATCTTATGGTACTCCTTTTCAGAGAAAGGGAGAGATAAGCTCCTCACTGTCAGACATGAGGATGCAAACAATTACAAAGTCCTGAAGAGTGTCCTAATAGATGGGTTTGGCTTAACCACTGAACAGTACAGGTTGAAGTTCAGAGACACCCAGAAGACACAGACTCAGGACTGGACTGATTTTGTTGATTGTGCAACTAAGGCTCTGGAGGGTTGGCTACATGGCAGCAAAGTACATGACTTTACAGGATTGTATAATTTGATTATGAGGGAGCAGATCCTAAGTAATTGTCAGAACCAGCTCTTACACCAGCACCTGGTGGACTCTGATCTGACCTCTCCCCAAGAATTGGGAAAGAAGGCAGACAAGTGGGTCAGAACCAGGATTAGGCCTAAGAATCAGGACAGTAACCAGAAGAAGGAGTCTACCAAGCCTCAAGATAAGGGTGGGGATAAAAATAAAGAAAAGACTTCCCCAGGGCCCCAAAACTCCAAGAATGGGGGTGGGTCCCAAGACACTTCTTCAACTGAGAAAAAGCCTTATTGTTATGCCTGTAAACAGGTTGGGCATTACAAAACAGACAACTGTTGTCCCAAGAATAACAATAAAGAGAATATACCTCCAAAGCCAGCTCCAACACCTCCTGTTACTGTTAGCAGTAATCCCCCAGGAAGTGGGAGCACACCCAGGAATCTGGGTGGGTTTACTTTTGGAGCCCAGGAGGACCCTGGCCTATCCAGGTCCCCCTCCCCAAATAATCTTGTTTATGAGACTGGCATGGGGTTTGCCAACTTCTCTGATTGCCCAAATACTTTGAGCAAATATAGACAAGAACCCATCATCAATGGTTTGAAAGTTGAAGCTTTTAGAGACACAGGGGCTAGCATCACCATGGTGGCTGATGGCATAGTCCCCTCTAAGCAACTTTTACCTGGTGCCACATACCAGGTAACAAACATTGATGGCATCAAAACAAATCATCCCATGGCAGTAGTAAGTCTCAGCTGGGGAGGTGTCATTGGCCCAAAGAGAGTGGCAGTGTCATCAAACTTGCCTGTAGACTGCCTACTTGGTAATGATTTGGAAATCTCAGCCTGGGCTGAGGTTGAACAGGAAACCCATTCTAGAATGGTAAATTCCAATGGAAAGGTTAGTGGGGCTGTAATGGCTACAGCCCCAATTCAAGATGTCCTTCCTGAAAAGGTTGGTAGGGCTGAGAAACTCTCTGCCCCATCTTTAGCAAAAGCTCTTCCTAAACAGAATAGCAAAGCTGTTATGATAACAGCAGAAACCCAAACTGAGTCTCCTCCTGAAAAGGTTGGTGGGGCTGTGATGGCCACAGCCCAAACTCAAACTGATATGTGCGTTGTGAAGCCTGAAATGATGGATAACTCCACACAAACTGAGAGCATGGAGGTGGAAGAGAAATCTTCCCCTCACCAGACATTAGGACAGGATCAGCCTCCTCAGGGAACTGATCTTACCCCTGATGAAGGAACTGCCCCAGAGGTGGTTGGGCCTAGCCTGACAGAGCCTCTGATGTCAGTGGACCCTTCTCAGGTGGGACCCAGTCTGGAGCAGGTAACCTGCCCCTCTCTACCTTGCCTTAGCCAGCCCAGGGCTGCAGAGGACAAGGACAGTGAGACCCAGACGGCCCCCTGTCAAATAAAGCACCCCCATCAACAGATTAGGGGCACCAAAACTAGTAGCCCTAGTGAGGTGAAAACTTTAAAAACTCCTGAGGGAGCCCCCTTAAAAACAGTTAGGGACCTCCCACAGATGGATTCTGTTGGGCACAGCCAAACCTGGGACCCAAAGGGCCCAAACCTGAACTGTCCCTCCAGCAAGCCAAACAGAGGGACCCAGCCTCCAGCTTTAGGTAGCCAGAGGTTGACCCTGAGAGCACAGTGCAACTCAGTTAAAGAAAGAAAGGCACACATGGTGGAAGATAATCGGAGGAAGCTAAGCCCTAAATTATTGGAGCCTCACTTCAATACTCCATATCCAAACCAGCCTTTAACTTTGCATAAACACACCCAAGGTAGTGATTCCCTATGGTGGAGACCCTCTAATAACCCACGGGTGAGGGACTGCTTAGTGGACCATGAGACAGGGGGTACCCATGCTAGTGCAGGTACTTCCTTATATGGCCACTCAGGCAATATAGGCTTACCTGGCCAAGGATAGCCTTATCTCCTTTCGTTTGGGGGGGGGGGTTATGTAGGAAGGTGGCTACCTGACTATGGTTACCCCAGATTTTTTGTCTGTGTTTAGCTGGTTTTTTGACTTAGTTGACCTGGTTCCCTGCTAATCAGGGCCCCAGGCCATCTGCTCTCTCTGTAAAATGGATTCCATGTACCCTAGGTACATACCACAATTGGAAATGGACTCCTTGTCAGCCCCTGTATAATGCACTATAGGTGCCCAGGGCATAGGGGCCACCAAGGCCTACCAGGGGCTGCAGCATATCTTTTGCCACCCCTGGCTGGTTCTTAAATTGACACAACTGGCTGATCACTCAGCTGGGGTAAGGTGGTGTAATCACCCCTTGCTTAGATATAGTATACCTATATCTAAACCTATATCTGGGCACATATAAACCTGTGAGCCACTCCTATGGAAGGCCTCATCAATCCTGGAGGCAGAGTGCGTGGTTTCATGTGAGATGGAGCTCTAGCATGAGCTGAGCCTGTCTGCAGCTGTCGGGAACAACTCCCTAAGCTGTTTCAGGATAATGCCATACCATATACTCTTAAGTGCCTTATAATCCTCGCGGTTACATAGCATCTTTGGTTTGGCTTTATCAAAACATGTCGTGTAAGGTGTCATACGATTTGGAATACTATCCCCTCGCCAGTTCTGGCGACGGGGATAGCATTCCACCCCTCTAGAGGGGTAAGACATGTTACTTTACTTAAATGTGGTTAATTTCTAAAAGGGCCTTAGATCCACAAAATGGATGCCTCTGCCACAGACACGGGTCTGGACCCCTGCAGCTGACCGAAACTCAGCCAAATGGGGCCTGGACAAAGGGTTTCCTGTCGCAGGGGGGTTTTACCACCCTCCAGACAGGAGATAGTGGATTGTAGCAGGGAGGTCTGAAAGAAACCAGACACTGCTTGGGGCGCACAAGGCTGCCCCTTGCATGATCCGGCCAAACCGGTTCTGGGGCACTCCAGCCCTCGTGCCAGGGCGGCCTGGATCAAAGGAAAGGGGTGTATCCACCCCCTTCCTGGGTCCCACCCATAGGAGGGGACCTAGCAGGTAATCACGCCCCCCAGATTCGAATAAGAGTGGGAGCAGTGCCAATGCACTTTAGATTTCCTGAACGAAACATAAGAAACGAAACTCTGGACCCTTGGACCTCCTACTCAACGTGGAAGCCCGAAGAATCTCCCTTGTGGTCAAGGAGTGACCACCCTGTGTAAACAGGCACCATCCAGCCCTCGATGTCTACTTTGTCGCAGTTCCTGCCGGAACTCGAGCGACTGAGATCGACGAGATCAAGCTTGCCTGCCTTCCTACAGCCCGATCCACAGTCCCTGCAGAGCTGAGACCCGTGGAGGCGACCGGAAGCGTGGGGCACGCCATCTTGAATTGACCACGAGACGCTGAACGTGCAGCCCACGAGTGACCCTCGAAGCTGTACACCGGGGTTTGAGAAGCCCCAACCCTGAGCCACTCTTGCAACGAAGTTCAGCCCTCCACACTCGACGAGTGCTGCGTGGGGCCCTTCTGCTCCATTTGGCTCAACGCGTTGGCCCGGTCACTTGCCAGCCGGCTAGTGGTCCCTGTGCCGACGAAACTACGAAAACGACTTGTGAATCTGGTTGCTCCAGATCCACACCAGCTCCCCTGAAAAGGAGCCCTCACTCTGACCTTCCTGGTTCGAGTGAGAAGCAATCTCCCGGTTCCGCGTGGATTGCTTTTGCCAAGTGTTGTTTGCTCCAATCTTGAAGCCGACAGCGCCGACGGCGAGAGCCTGCGTGGGACAGATCGTGACCTGCTCCTGGACGTCGCAGATGCCCCAGAGCCCACGTGACAGCGGAGAGAAGCGCCTCGACGACCACCTGATTGCGCCCGACATTGCCTGGTTCCGTCCTGGTTCCACCCTGGTCACTGCTGAGTGACCCAGACTCTGTCCCCTCTGCTTTCAGGTACTTTTCGACTTGAGTCCTCCCTTGGACTCCACCGGACACTTCTCTTTCACCCCGCCTGCAGCCCTTTCAGCTTCAAGCACCAAGAGCCTGCGTGACGAAACCCGACTCCACTTCGACCCTATGCACCCGCTTCCTGTGGGTGAGGTAACTTTGCTCCGCCGGTGTTCCCACACTGGTACACATCTCTAGGGTCTGTGTCTTAAGTTTTGTTCCTCTAGGTTCAGCGGAAGTGTCCTTAAACTCTAACTTTACAACTTTTACGCACCATTGGTTAACATTGGTGCACGCGTGCGCTTTCCGCACTGCTCCCGAATCCCGTGGGCCGTTCTCGACTTCAGCATTGCTTGTCCCGACTGCTCCCAGCGATTCCCTAGGCCCTAGGCCTAACCACTGCTCGAGTGGCATCTCTTATACCACTTGTTTAGTATATGGTTTGAGTGGCCCCCCCGCCCTCATCCATAATTGTGCAACTTTGTATGTTTAAACTGTGCTTTTGATTAAACGCTTGTGCCCCTTTATTCATAAAGAATACTGGGGATTGTTTTTAGTAATAAATACATATATTTTTATAATATATACTTGTGTGGTGTCCTTTCATTTGATATTACAGGATTGTATGTGGTAAAACAGCTCGCTTAACACGACCTCTTAAGTTAAGCCTTTAGGCTGCTTAGTCCATGCTACCCCTAGGATAGCTTGTCTAATAAGGTTGACTTACAACCAGACACCATAAGGGATTGTTTGGTCTGATAACCGGTGGTTCCAGAATTGGAAACACCACCTATCAGGCCAACTTCTCACACAGAGTAATAATTTTGGGACGTGGCTCCCCTCCAACGATACAGCAGAAACCGAGTGTTGGGCCCCGGGAGGCCGGGGCAGGGATACCCGACCGTGTCCAGCCATGACCAGAGGAGGGAATGGCGGTGGGGCTTCGAAACAGGGGCCCATGGACAAGTTTGCAGGCCCGAGTGGGGGATCGGGAGCATACGGAGGCCCCCAGACATCGGGCCAGACAATGCGGCTCTTATGTCGGCAATTACGCAATACAGAGATATGCTGGACGCAAAGATTGGGGCGGTGGGGGCTGACGTCACCCTCTTACGCCAAGACCTACGGAATGCTGTGACCCGCATTACTGAAGCCGAATCCAGACTTTCGGAGGTGGAGGATGGCGTAGCGACCTTAAAGAAAAAGGTGGACAGTATGGAGGGGATTCAAAAGGGCCTCGTGCACCGAGCCGAAGATGCAGAAGGGCGGGCTCGGCGCAACAACTTGCGATTCGTTGGCTTTCCAGAGGGCTGCGAGAAGGACAACATGGAGGCCTTCCTGAACCAGTGGTTGGAGGGGTGGATGTCGACGGACTCCCTCTCACGCTGCTTCATAGTCGAGCGGGCACATAGAGCGCTCATCAAGAAGCTACCGGTTGGCGCCCGCCCAAGACCTGTGATAGCTCGGCTGCTTAACTATCATGATCGGGACACTATCCTGCGGCAAGCACGAGCGAAAGAACCCCTCCTATACGTCAATCAGAAGATCCTAATATTTACGGACTATACTAAACAGGTACAACAGCAGCGGCAGTCCTTTACAGCAGCCAAGGCACGGCTGCGAGACCTGAAGATTCAATACGCCTTGCTCTTCCCGGCCCGCTTACGAGTGGTGTTTCAGTCCCGTACCCTTTTCTTCTACACACCGGAGGAGGTGTTCACCTGGACCGACGAAACTGTTAGGGTTCGAGTACACACTCCACCGGGACACGACTCGGATTCGGTTCAGTTCAGTTCAATAACTTTTATTCGATTATCAATTGTATAATCATAAAAAGTACATAGAAAAAAGTTTTCATCACAAACATAAGTTTAAAAAAGACAAGGTTAAAAAAGATACTTGGCAGAAGCTTATGATTTAAATGTTTCTGATCAGTTTAAAAGTTTTTGACGTAATGTGATGGGGGCTTTAAGAAAGGTCACTATGGATTTAGCTTCATGTGGTGTGTTCAAGCACTGCAGAAAGAGGAATGCGGAGTAGCACTGTCTATGACCACTGGATCGAAGGAGTGGGATAATCCAAGATTTACGTGGAGATTTGTAATATTTGCAGAACAAAGTAACATGGATCGTTGTCTGTAGAGAAATTCCATCGCATGGACAGTTCATCAATTTGCGGGACCAGTTTAGAATTTCCGGAAAAGAAACTAAACGAAAAAACGTGTTAAAACGGAATCTTGTTAGTAAGAATTTCTCATGGTTTGACAAAAAGTAGGACAGGTAGGGTTGCATGCCTTTGAGAGGTTGTATTGCACAAATTTGTTCATTTGAAGATTTTGTGATCTCAGCTTGGTTTCGGAGCTCTCTCAGGTGTGCCAAGCACATTGATTTTAAGTGTTTCCTGGAGATATCTTCGGTAGTAGCAGGATCTTCAAAGTAGGACTTGCAGCCGAGGTCATTAAAAAAGTTCCGTACATAAATCAGCCATGGGATCTTATGCCAGTTAGATAGAGCTAAACAGTCTGTGATGAGGGAACGGTTTAAGTGACACTCAGGTTTGGTCCATATACGTTGCCACAGTAAGATGGGTTGAGAGCGAATAGTGTCAGTAATATATTCCATGCCGAGCTCACTGTGCGAAGCAAAGATCGGGGAGCTTTGCGGGAGGGCTAGGACATATTTAATAAAGCCGTTCTCCGTTACTTGTAGATGGTCTATATGGCCATACCCCCATACGCCTGCACCGTAAGTAGCCACACTGTGGCACTTGGCGTAGTATATTTTCAAAAGTTCAGGTGGCGCGGGTTTCCCCAATTTCCTCGAAAAAGAGATCAGGGCCGATGTTGCACGACGAAAGTGAAGGTTTCTAGTGGCAGTGGCTTGGCGCCAATTTAACGCATCGTCCACCAGAATTCCTAGGTAGGGGTAGACTGAGGTTTTTTCCAGCTTCGTGTTATCCACCAATATCGATCTATGGTTTTTAACCCTGGGGCCAATGTGCATAGTAAAGGTTTTCTTTATGTTAATTTTGAGGCCAAGTGAGTCCATGAAACTGCTATATTTGTTAATTTGGTTCTGAAGTTGATTCAAAGTACGGGCTAAGATGACTGAATCATCGGCGTATAGCAGTGTAGGTATCGGGCGGTGGTTTATCTGGGGTAGATCCTGGCTCCCTTCCAGCATAGCCTGCTCTAGTCCATTGGTGTAAAGATTGAACAGGAAGGGAGCCAGTACACAACCCTGTCTTACTCCCTTTGTTATTGGAAATGAGCGGGACAGCTCACCGTTGGTACCGAATCTAACTCGCCCTGAGGCATTTGAATAGAGTTCACGTAGGAAGACTATTAATGGGGGGTCCACTCCAAGGTCACTGAGTATTTCCCAGAGTTTTCCATGTTGGACACAGTCAAATGCCGCGCTAAGGTCAACATAGACGAGGAAGATGTTACCTCCTTTGGCGCCGACATATTTCTTAGTCAGGAGGGCAAGGTTGAGGACCTGTTCCACGGTCCCGAGCCCCTTCTGGAAACCGTATTGCAGGTCGGTTATGATGTTGTTTTCCTGGGCCCAAGATTGTAAACGGTCCAGGAGCACTCGACCTGCAATTTTACCCATGGAATCAAGAAGGGAGATTGGCCTGTAACAGGCTGGGTCGTTACAGTCGCCTTTATTTAAAGATGGGTAACAGGGTTGATGTCGAACATGACTGAAAGAGCCCGACCGAAGTTACTGCTGCCATAACCCGAGTGATTATCGGTGACCAAAATTCTGTATTATGGAGGAAGATGTCCATTGGAACTCCATCGGGGCCGGGAGCCTTGCCTGGTTTCGATGCCTTGATTGCTTTGATAACTTCGCTAAGTTGGAAATTAATATTTATCGGATAGATGTTATTCTTCAATATGTGGGCTTCACTTGGTTCTGGTCCGATGTCTGCTGCAATTTGGGGAGGTGGACCAAAAATTTTTGAAAAATGCATGACCCAGTCTTCTTCAGTTACTGCCACATCTAGGTGTTGGCCTTCAGTACTGTCGGCCAAAAAAGGAGATCTTATAACTAGCCAGAATAGGGCACTATCCTTCCTTTGGCTGCTGTCGTGGAGTTGTGACCATAGATCTTGTTTGATTTCTTTTTTGCGTTCCCGTCTGGCTAAGTTGTATGATTTTCTTAGGTTAGAAATTTCCACGTGATCTCTTATAGGTCTATGTAAGGCTTCTTTTAGGCTTGAAAGGGCCTTCCGACAAGCTGCGTCGAACCATCTCATAGTAGAGGGCTTATTGTTCTTTAGCTTGACAAATAGTTCATTACTGATTGTTTCTTGGATGTTGTGAAAGCTATTAACAATTGTTCGAGGTGTAGTCTCTAAAGATATGCATTCCAGTATCCAAGACTTAGATTTTTCAAGGATCCTCTCTGTCATCTCCACCGGGTCAATCTTGGCCCATTTGACCGTGTAGCCATTCAGTTTATTCATAGTTAGTGAGTGCTGGTTTAAAAGACTCGATTTTACAAAGTGTGCATTGACCGTTTTTGGGGTGATTCTTACACTGAGTGGGTAGTGGTCACTCATTACATTAGTCCCAGTTACAAAATTAAATTTGTTAGTTGCCCCTTGAGTGAATGGGAGGACAATATATAGTCTATGGTTGTTAGGAAGCCTCTTCCATGAAAAGTTGGCAGAAAGTCTTGCTGTGGGTCTACTAGTTCATTTACAAAGTCCAGGTCTAGAGAGAATATAATCTCATTTAATTTGTTTCCACAGGTCGAGTGGGCAAAGTGGGGCATGGGACTGCCGAGTTCATTTTGCAACCCACAGATTCCACTTTTGTGGTTGAGACACAGTGGGAGATTAAAATCACCACCCCATATTAGGTGTGCTGTATTTTGAATAGAATCATTTTGCAAGCTTGTTAGGAAAGTAGCAATCTCTATTAGGATTGTCAGACAGTCCAATGTACCTGAATTATTGTAGTAATTGATAAGAATATAAGTACAATCGCTTGTAAAATTTGTTTGCATAATTTGGTAGGTCGAGGATTCTACGTTCGAGAAGAGAGATACTATGATCAATTACCTCGTTGGTCCGTGAGATGAATTGGTCTATCGGTCCAGTAATTTGAGCTACAGCCAGGGCAGTTTTGGTTTTGGTTTTACTTCTGGTTCTACTAGGCATGGTGGACATGTGCAATAATCCTGTGTGCTGTAGGATGGAAAGCTTTAACAATAGGGACCAAGGGGAGTGGCCCGGAGCGGCCTCTACCGGGCACTAACAGGCAACAACGGGCCCGCCCTTGGCCCGGGCTGCGACCCGCGCGCGTCCCGCGATGCGCGTTAGTGGACTTACTTAAGTTCCTGTTTGGATGAGAGGAGGCGTGGCACTGGGAGGGGGCGCGGCTCACGCGGGAAGAGGACCCACCTGTTGGTGTTGAATGCTGGTCCTCGCAGTCCCGGGGCCGCGCCTCTCGCCTCCTCTGCGGCCACGGAGTTGGTCTCCTCCTCCCACTGGAAACCAAGGGTGATTCAGAATCTTCTCAGCTACTCCTGTAGCGGCAAGCAGTTCACAGGGCAAAAACACCTCAGAGCGAGCGGCACCCGCGTAACGGGGGCCGCGAGAGGTGAAGAGCGTTTTGGTGGGGCGTGGCACTGGGAGGGGGCGCGGCTCACGCGGGAAGAGGACCCAGCTGTTGGTGTTGAATGCTGGTCCTCGCAGTCCCGGGGCCGCGCCTCTCGCCTCCTCTGCGCTCACGGAGTTGGTCTCCTCCTCCCACTGGAAACCAAGGGTGATTCAGAATCTTCTCAGCTACTCCTGTAGCGGCAAGCAGTTCACAGGGCAAAAACACCTCAGAGCGAGCGGCACCTCGGATTCATCCTCTACGGCGGCGCAGCGGCAACCTTCCCGGAGATCGCGGAGTACAAGCAACTGGAGATCCCGGCCCAAAAAATGTTCTCCTTCTGAAGATGTGCTAGACGAGGGGCCTGATACACCAGGCACTCTGAAACCAGATCCTTGAAAACCTAGGCGGACCAGAGGTCACTTTCTACGCTCAATTACATGTGGTGGGCACGAGATGTTGAGTTACTCTTACTGGAGACGACGGAAGGACTGGAGGTTCCATTTGATGCTGAACTGTTCCTGACAAACTGAGAGGGTATGGGGGTGGGTATGGGGGGGGGGCAACGGTCTGACGGGCGGACAGGTTCCTCGAGTTCAGAGACGTTTATTGCCCCCAGGGGGTAAGTTGGGGGCTGGGTGAGTAGTTCATGGGGATCCACTGGAGTGGGTGGCCTCTGGCCTCCCATTGGGGGTCGGGGCACACCTACACCGCGACAGGTACTTCAACGTTGCTGAGGTATGGGGGGAGGTTGGGAGTTGAGGGGTTGTTGGCCTGGGGGTTGTTGGGGGTGGGGGGAGGCAAGGGTTTGGGGGGTGGGGCAGTTCTCTACAGCACGATGGTTCATCAGGTTCTACTATGGACATGTCTACGGTTGCAATCCCTGACACCCTGGCACTTGGCGTTTCAATCAATAGATGGCGGTTAGAGATCCCGAGCCAGTGCTCCCCAGGGCGTTGCTGCGAATAGTGAGCTGGAATGTAAGGGATATGCTGGACAAAATAAAGAGGGGCGCTGTTCTGCAACAGGGGAAGACAGAGAGGGCAGATATCCTGCTGCTACAGGAGACACACCTCCTGGGAACTAAAACCCTTAGTCTGCAGCGCTATGGATATCAACAGGTGTACCATGCCAGTTTCGTTAGGGGCTCCCGGGGAGTGGCTGTTTTGATCCACTGCAGGGTGTCCTATGTCCCCTCGACACAATGGGTGGATGCTCAGGGCAGATATATATTTGTCAAAGGAATGATTGGAGACGAACCTGTGGTTTTCGGAAGTGTGTATGCCCCTCCCCCGCTACAGTGGTCGCTCGTTGAAAAACTGTTTACCATATGGGCTGAGATCCCAGATGTGATGGCTGTGATTGGGGGTGACTGGAATGATATTATGAACAGTCGGATGGATCGCCACAGGCCTGGGGGTGAGCAAACGGCAGACGCCCCTACCAAGTGGAGTGATATGGTGAGAGGAATGGGCTGGATAGATGCATGGCGCTATCAACACACGCACCGCCGGGAATACACATATGTCTCTGCGGTACACAAATCCTTCTCAAGGTTAGACTACCTATTTGTTCCCCACGCTCGGATTGGGAGAGTGGACTCGACGTCTATACTGCCACGAGGTCTCTCAGACCACTCCCCAATTACTATTGTCCTTCTCCTAGATAGGAGGCGGCAACCGTGGAGGCGGCAACCATTTTGATGGCGTCTCTCCACATGGCACCTACAACAAGACGACTACCAGTCTCACATGAGGGAGGCCATAGCCCACTATTGGGAGGACAATGATGGGTCAGAGACAGACGACGTGACCCTCTGGGAGGCTCTGAAGCCCACACTCTGAGGAGTGGATATAGCCTAGTGTGCGGCGGCCCGTAGGGCACGTAGGGAGGGCCTGGAGAAGGCGGCGGATCAGGTCCGTACCTCAGAGGAGCAGTGCACGGCGACCGGGGATGACGGTGACGTGCGACGGCTACTACAGGCGCAGCAGGCTTCTGCGTCTTTACACCTTGATGAGTCACAGCAGGTGTGGCTAGCTACACAGAGCAGAATATACCAGTGGGGGGATAAGTCCAGCACACTGCTATATAGGCTCTGCCAGAGCACGTTCCAGGCGCAGCCCCTGCCAGGTCTTTGAAATGAGACCGGAGATTCCTTGTCAGCCCCCGAGGAGCTAGCAGACAGCTTTGCGCGCTATTATGCAGCACAGTATGCCCCTCCCAGCAGATGCTATTGATAAATTTCTTGCAGACCGCCCGCCACGGCCGATATCGAAAGAGGTGCGGGATCGTCTCGAACTCCCGTTATCAGCAGAGGAATTGGGAACGGCCCTTGGGGAATTGAAGGCAGGGAAGGCCCCCCGACCCAACGGGTTCCCGTGCGAGTTCTTTAGGAAATATCACCTCCAGTTGGGGGCGTATTATAAGAGAGCGCTAGAGGCAGCCAGGGAGTGTGGCCGCTTGCCGGCAGATTGGAGACATGCTGAAATCATGGTCTTTTGTAAGCCCGGGAGGCCCCCCGAACGTCACGAATCATATAGACCATATCGCTTCTAAATGTAGAGGTGAAGATATTAGCTAAGGCACTCGCCAATCGCCTTCTTCCATACATCACGGACTTGGTCCATCCGGACCAAGTGGGATTTATGCCTCACAGAGCGACGAGACACAACATTAGGCGTGCTCAGGTGGCGGTGGAGATGATGCGGGCCACAGGAACCCAGGCGGCACTTCTGCTGTCCGACATCGATAGAGCCTTTGACTCGCTGAGTTGTGTTTACTTGCATGCGCTCCTGCCTCGCCTGAATCTTGGACCCCTGTTTTTATCGTACTTGAAGTTGCTGTATACCGATCTGACGGCTTCTGTGAGAGTGGCTGGGGCTGTGTCCGGCGCCTTTACTTTCGGACGGGGCACTCGACAGGGCTGTCCCCTCTCGCCGTACCTGTTCGCCCTTGCCATGGAACCCTTGGCGGCGTGGGTTTGAATAGACGCACAGATGCGGGGCTTCGAATGGGAGGCGGGACCATCAGACAGAATCACGCTATATGCCGACGATGTTCTTTTCTTCCTCATGGAACTCAAAAGGTCAGGACCGAGGGTTCTAGAAATTATGCGGGTGTTCGGGGAGGTATCGGGGCTCAATCTAAATTTGCGGAAGTCCACACTGTGGACACTGAGAGACCGTACGGAGCTGGGGGCCTGGGCGTTGGCATTGCAGGGGGCGACCGGAGGCCTTAAGTATCTTGGGGTGTTTCTGACGGACATACCTGGGGTCTCGTGGGAGCCCAATGTCGTTCCTGTCTGGGACCGGGTCCGGTCGGAGATGAAAACATGGTCGCGTATGCCCCTGAACCTCTATGGCCGCTCGGCCATTTTCAAGATGGTGGCCCTCCCGCGTCTACTTTATCAACTGCAGAACCACCCCTACCCTATCTCGCCACAGTGGTTTCGTCAGGTCAATTCGGCGCTGGGCCAGTTCCTCTGGGCCGGGGGTGCGGTGAGAGTGGCGCTCTGCACCTGTTTCCTCTCCACATATTGCGGTGGATTGGCATCGTCGGATGTCTTGTCCTATTATCAGGCGTCCCACCTACTGATATTGAACGAGTGGTGGTATGGGGACCGGGGAGATCCAGCGTATGCCCTGGAGAGGTATCTGATGGAGCTGGACACTCTACACACAATATTATATTCGGCCGGAAAGAGGAAGAGGCTCCCTGTGGTCACACAGGTGGTCTTCCAGATTTGGCGACAGGCGCTTCGCCGCATGGGCTGGTGGAACAGACTGACCGATGAGACCCCATTGTGGCAGAATGGTCGGTTACCGGCTCTGGCATCCTTACAGGGGTTCCGCGGCTGGGACGTGATAGGAATCTCGGCGTTGGGCCACGTAATGAAAGGCACGACCCTAAAATCGTTCCAAGAGCTGAGGGACGAATATGGCATGCCCCGAACCCAGTTCTTTAAATATTTTCAGTTCCGACATGCCATCTCCCCTACCCTGGAGGGTCTGGACTCCTTACCTGAATTCAGCCCCCTGGAAGCTCAAGTGTTCATGGGAGAATTGGAGGATAAAAAGATATCCCACATATACCAATCGTTGGTTACGCACTGTTCCCCTTCGCTTGATAAGCTGCGGACCACGTGGGAGGGAGATGTGGGTGGGCTACAAGAAGAGGATTGGAGAGAGGCTCTTGCTGCCCCCAGGGGAGCGGCTGTTGCTGTACGCCTTCGATTTATCCAATTCAAATACCTGCATAGAGCTTACTATACTAGAGAGAGGTTATAGTGAGCTGGCTTGATTGCGTCCCCTGAATGCCTGAGATGTGGTCGGCAGGTGGGCACTTTCCTGCATACAGTATGGTCCTGTGGAGCACTGGAGAGATTCTGGACAGGTGTTTGAGACTGTTTGTCTGAAGTGTAGGGTTGGGAGCTCCCCCGTACGCCGCAGCTGGGCCTTCTCCATGTAATGGAACAAATGGGAGGTAACATCTATAAATGGCATTTACTGCTCCTCGGCCTTACCGTGGCCAAGAGGGATGTAGCTAGAGCCTGGAAGGACCCCAGGGCCCCCCGGTGGGAGTGTGAAAAAAGGGCTTGGATTACTGTATGGGGCTGGAGCGTCCAGTATTTGAGGCCCGAGGCTGCCCCAGGAAACACTACAAAATTTGGAAGAGATGGGCAGACTACAGGGGGCTGTGGCTGGAGCCGCCAGCACATTGTGATTTGGATGCAGGACAGATGCGCTTAGATCCTGGGTGAGGGAGAGTATACATTAAATGTTTCATAATTGTTTTCTTTCTTAGGCCAATGTGGACATCGTGCGAGGAGATAGGGTGGGATCCGGGAGGGAGTAGCTAGTGGGGAGGCAGGGGGGTGGGAGAGTTGTGGTAATAATGCTCCATTGAATTATTGTATTGATTGGTATTCAGTGCATTTTGCTTATATGCTCGCGGCTCCTCCGGTGCTCGGAGTACCGTGGTTTTTCTTGCAATCTCTCTCAAAGTAAACAATAAAATTTTGTTCTGAAAAAAAAGAAGGATCAGATTCTAAAAAAGATGCTGACCAAGCTCCCGATGACCAGCAGCAGAGAAGGGAGGCTCTCCCCAACGACACAAATCAGCCAAGATGCAGACATCTCTGAAGCCCCAGTTACGCACGCCTTTTTAGAGTCGCTATTCGGTGCATTACGAGGCGACTTGCAGACGCTTGCAGACGCTGAAAAGGGAAATAGCGGGGGAGATGAAGGAGATAGCCGATGGAGGCCACACGTTCCCAAACGGCATCAATGATGAGGCGGGACGTCGATGCCGTCGGGGACCGTGCTGCCTCCATCGAGGATCAGGAGCAAGCCAGGGAAGTGGAGGTGGAGCATCTACAGCAAGAGATACTCCGGCTCAAGGCTCAACATAGCGATCTCCAGGCACACACAGAAGACCTGGAGAAGCGGTCTTGGTGAAACAATATCCGCGTTAAGGGAGTTCCACCTAAAGAAGAAGGGCCAGCCATCACACAATACCTGTAGGGTCTCTTCAGGAGCATACTGGGCGCCCCCACCGGATACTTTGGCTTACATTCCAGACTTTCAACTAAAAGAGTGTTTGCTACGTGCTGCCAGGGACAAGCAACCACTAAGATATCAGGACCACTCCATAGCTTTGTACCAGGACCTGGCTCTTATACCCCTTCAAAAGTGTAGGGAGTTCCGAGTAGCAACTCTGCATCTTCAAAATCAAGAAATACCGTATTCTTTGGGTCACCCTTTCCGGTTGATTTTCATATGACAGGGCAAACTCCTCCAGCTCAGATCCATGCAGGAAACTTGCCAGGTGCTGGGCATCGAGAATCCAATCCAGGAGGAGACTGAGGGCCCACAGACCAAAACTTCTCGAGAAAGATGGCATAAGGTCTACGGGAGACCGGACCCCAAGACCATGGCACAAGAAAGACTGGCAGTTCTGGAGACATTATCGAAGGCGACATTCCCCCATGATGACACCGTGAATGACTTAGAGACAGATAAGTGACATTTGCAAGGCTGGGTGGGCGGCGAAGAAGTCTTCGGGGAGCGTAGAGACATGGGGATTGTAGAGACACGGGGAACTGGCCACACACGTTACCAACTATTCCGACTTCCAAGGACGCGCACGCATGAATGGCGGGCCCTGGACAATATGTGGTTAATGGGTTTCTAGTTGGGGTTAGGGAGGGGAGGGTGGAGAACTGGTATGCAGGTTAAAGGCGTTGAAGAGAGGATCAAAGGGCAATGGAGGCCGGGCAGACATTGGGAGCTCGACTGAAGAGGGATCACAGGGACCCAAATACAAACCAAAGCTGGTGCACTCACTATGACACGCTATTTCCCAGCCCAGCTGAAAATTCGCACTCTCAATGCGAGAGGTCTCAACAATCCCAATAAAAGGAGGTCCATCCTTTCCTACCTGGATAACATGGAGGCAGATGTGTGCCTCCTCCAGGAGACACAGATCCTCTCCAAAGATTGGCATAGAATGAGGTCACGACTCTTTCCCCAGCAGTTCTTTTCATCTACCCTGGATAAGAAGGCGGGTGGCTATTTTAGTAGCCAAACGTTTTAAGGGGACAATGGGAGAAAAGGTGGCCGAAATCAAAGAGGTTGATGGGAGCAGGGCCATCGATAGCGTAGGTGTTGGTATGAGTATTTTAGATGCCAAAATTGTGTGTCAAACCGCTAGAGTTACTGCTCCCGCAATCACCCTTCACCCGATATACAATCAATCCAGGAGCTGACTCAATTGCCTATAGATAGAAACGGGTCCTCCCCCCGCACCCCCCTGTACCAATAACCATTTCAAATACCAACCCCACCAAGGATGGTGCTAATAGGTTAAACAGGCCCAGGGGCTCGAATCAGAACAGGTTGTCTAGTACCTCGTGCATTAATGTTCCTGCCTGCCCCAAGTATCAATGGCTAATCAGGATGTCCTGAGTCTGCCGCCCGCTGCTTGCCCTTAGGTGTTGGTACTTGCAGGAGTACCTACTTTGAAGAGGGATCAGCATGAGTCATGGTACCAGCTACGCAATAAATGTGCGGACTGACTATCAAGGAAAAGAAGCTTCCATGTATCCGAATTAAAGGAAAATACTGATCCCGCTAATAGATTACCTCATGCCCTGCCAGTAACTGAGTGTACTATTCCCACAACCCACTTATCCCCCCTATGCAAACGAAGGCCTCAGCAAGTTCAGACCTCCTATCTTAAGCTGGAATGTTGCAAGGTTGTGCTCTAAACTTCACCAGCCAGATTGGGTACAACTTATTAAAGACCAAGATATCCTTTTATTTCAGTTAACATGGGCCACACAAGAATTGCATATTGCGGGGTTTGAATGCCATAATATCCTAGCAACAACCCCCAAGCAGGAGGGGGGTGGGGGGGTTATCAATCTGGGTCAATATTAAGAGAGGGGGATGTATAAAAACTGTACATACAGATAACAATAATTTTCTAGGCATATTATTTAATAGGGGAATTTCCTTTTTGGATAATAAATTTTTATAACAATGATTTTCATTCTGTTCCAAATATGCATTTTATAAATGTGTTTAATTTTATTGCATCTATTGGAAAATCCAAAGACTCTTTTAAGTCAGTAGGAATCTGTGCTTGTGCTTTACAAATGTACATAGCAGATATTAGCGCTTGCTTGTTTCACAAAAATGATCAGATACCTGCCTCGGAGCGCACTTCTTACAGACGAGTATGGGGTTATCATGTTGCTGCTACAAGCTCCTTACCTGTGCGAGTTATCGGGATAGATGCAGGGGGCAGACCCAAACCAGCCACACGTGGAGATCAATGACAAATACTGAAGAATTAACAGAGCTTCCAAGCTGGTGACCATTACTTACTTGACCTTGAAAATAAAAGACACATTTTTAGTATTCTGGTGACTCATGACCATAAAAAACAAAGGTTATAAATTCAATGTTGTGTCAAATACTTAAAAAATGGAACTGGATGCGCTGAATCGGATGTTGTCCTAGGTCATGAGGGGACACCTTCCACCGCTATTACTTCTAGTTTTGTTTTTCTCATTAAAATGATGGGCTCTAAAGTCACAGTGTTCTAATGGATGTTGGTAACAATCAGAGGCCTGAGTGAGGGTGAAGCATGACACTGCTCTGCTTAGCAGTGAGATGACTGACAGTTCCCCAGCCCTTCCATTCTTTGACCTACAGAGGCTCGTTGGCGATTCATATTTTTTTGCAACGACAAAGAAACTTTTATTGCAGCTTGTGCCAACTGAAGAGATAAAACCCCTGGCATGTTTAATTGACTACTGACAAACATGAACAATCAAGAACATGAGTTTCTGGAAAACTATCAAGCACCCAATCAGAATCAGCCGCCCTTCACACCCAGGAATTCTTGAGGCTTTGGAGAGGGTGAATTGCACGTGGTATGAGAGGAACACTACATCGACTCAAAGTTCACTTCTCAGAGATGCACTGAACTGCCAGCCTCATGGCATACTTAGCCAGCTCTTCACCTCCTCCAGCTCAAACTGTTGACCAGCTATCAGGGCAAATGAGCCTGTAGCAAAGCATCGCTGGCTTGGTTCCACACCGGACCCGCAAGGTGGTCAACTCCATACTCCTCCAAGTCAGCAAGCACTCTGGTCGAGCCAGTCCTAACCCCACATGAATGTTCCCCATCACAACTATTTTAATGGTACTAGGTTATGTTTCTGCCAAATGATTGAGTCAAAAATTGAAAGGTTTTACTATGAAGTGCTGGAAGAGAAGTCATGAAGTTTTTCAATATTTCAGAGTCTGTCACAGTACACAGGACCATTATTTCTCTACAGCAGCAAATCATATATGTGCCCTGTAGAAAGCACGTTTGAATGAAACATGGAATGCATTGCAGCCAACAATCTATGCAACATCATAGCAGAGTGCAAGATAACTTGTGTTATTATTCCAACAGAACGAAATGCCATTCCTAATGTGTACGTCATTTTAAAGACAAACCCAGAAAAATGTATGGTCAGTGTTGTTCTTCTGCCTGTTAAAAGACAATCTCCATTAATGTGTCAGGAAATAAAATACTATGAGAAATCCTACTCTATGGCAGGGTGCTGCCTGCCACTATATTGCAGGTTACTTCCAACATAATCTGATTTATACATACATACTCCAGGGTGCTGCCAGCTATCGGGTCTGCACACAGCAGTCTGGAGCCACTCAGGAAGGAGGTAAGCTCTTCATTGCATCTTAAGCCCTCAGGTTACATTCACAGCCTGATAGGTCCGGAGAACTTCATCTGCACTCTAACTGCGCCAAGCAGATGGACTTAGCCCAACATAGGCTGTGTTGTGTGCTGGGTGATGCCTGGCATCTTATTATCGTTGGCGGGAGGATGAAGCTCTGATAGGAGCTACTACAAGAAGAGCAGAGAAACAGGACCACAGATTGCCACAGAGCAACAACTGCCCAGAAGCTGAAGAAAGAACTCTGGAACAGCAAAACTCCTCCACCCTGTAGATTTTCCAGGATAAGCATCTTCTATTGCCACACAATACACGTCCCATATTCCAATTTGTCCACATGGTGCTTCAACCCTGGTAGGTTATCAACTGCCTGTTTTGCAGATAATGTTAGATAGCTTCTGTAAGAAACTGAATTATTATTTGCGGTAGATGATTAACAATCACAACCGTTGTCAGAGTGAACTTTCAAAGCCATTCAATTAACCTAGGATCAACCCCCTGGTACCTAAGCACCGAACAGGCAGACTTAACTTAAGGTAATATGAAAAATATTTATGCAGAAACCAAAAAAGTAAGTCAAAATACAAATCAATATTTTTTTATTTTTTTTTTAAATAGAAAAATAAAGTAAAGTGTATTGAACAAAATGACACTAAAATGACAAAATCCAATAGGGGGAATGAGATATGAACTGTAACGCTGTAAGAATCACAAGGTGCCAAACGGGTGAGGGGTCCGGGCATGTATTAGTCTCTCTGGAGCTGACTGCCAAGTCAGAGGAAACCAGGGGCCATGGCCTGCAAGCACATAGTGCAGGAATCAGCTGCAGTGGTCCTAGAAGACATCTAGTGCTCCAGGCTCAGATAGGGCTGCTGGCCTCCAGGGGGATTCACAGCAGGTTCGGGCGCAAAGTGCTAGAGTATTGAGAACAAGCAGCAGATACCCAGCAGGGCAATAGCAGACGTAGTAGAGCTCAGCGGGAGGACAGCCCGGTGACTGCCACCCATCGGGGCTGGGATCCCCACGACAAGGCATGCCGGTCTGGTGATGTGGTAAGAGATATAGCAGCCATGTCCTCGGCGAGAAGCAAGAAGGATCAGAATGTAAAAAAGATGCTGACCAAGGTCCCGATGACTGGCAGCGGAGAAGGGAGGCTCTCACCAACGACACAAATCAGCCAAGATGTGGACACCTCTGAAGCCCCAGTTACCCATGCCTTTTTAGAGTCGCTATTCGGTGCATTTCAAGGCGACTTGCAGACGCTGAAAAGGGAAATAACGGAAGGGAAGGAGGAGATAACCTTTTGATAAAGCGGGACGTCAATGCCGTTGGGGAACGTATGGCCTCCATCGAGGATCAGGAGCAAGCCCGGGAAAAGGAGGTGGAGCATCTACAGCAAGAGATAGTCCGGCTTAAGGCTCAACAGATCGATCTCCAGGCATACACAGAAGACCTGGAGAATCGGTCTTGGCGAAACAACATCCGCGTTAAGGGAGTTCCACATAAAGAAGAAGGGCCAGACATCACACAATAGCTGCAGGGTCTCTTCAGGAGCATACTGGGTACCCCCACCAGATATTTTGGCTTACATTCCAGAATTTCAACTAAAAGAGTATATGCTACGTGCTGCCAGGGACAAGCAACCACTAAGATATCAGGACCACTCCATAGCTTTGTACCAGGACCTGACTCTAATATCCCTTCAAAAGTGTAGGGAGTTCCGAGTGGCAACTCTGCGTCTTCGAAATCAAGGAATACCGTTTTCTTTGGGTTCCCCTTTCCGGCTGATTTTCATATGGCAGGGCATACTCCTCCAGCTCAGATCCATGCAGGACACTTGCCAGGTGCTGGGCATCAAGAATCCAATCCAGGAGGAAACAGAGGGCCCACAGACCAAAACTCCTCGAGAAAGATGGCATAAGGTCTACGGGAGGCGTAGCACAGAGCGAGCAACGAGACCGGACCCCAAGACCATGGCACAAGAAAGACTGGCAGTGCTGGAGACATTGTTGAAGGAGACATTCCCCCAGGATGACACCGTGAACGACTGAGGGACAGATAAGTGACATTTGCAAGACTGGGTGGGCAGCAAAGAGGTCTGCTGGGAGCGTAGAGACACGGGGAGTGTAGAGACACGGAGAACAAGCCACACACGTGCATGCACGAATGGCGGGCTCCGGACAATTTGAGGATAATGGGTTTCTAAGTTGGGGTTAGGGAGGAGAGGGTGGAGAACTGGTATGCAGGTTCAAGCCGTTGAAGAGAGGATCAAAGGGCAATGGAGGCCGGGCAGACGTTGGGAGCTTAGGGGTAAGAGGGATCACAGGGACCCAAATACAGGCCAAAGCTGGTGCACTCACTATGACACGCTATTTCCCAGCCCACACTGAAAATTCTCACTATCAATGCGAGAGGACTCAACAATCCCAATAAAAGGAGGTCCATCCTTTCCTACCTGGATAACATGGAGGCAGATGTGTGCTTCCTCCAGGAGACACAGCTCCTCTCCAAAGATTGGCGTAGAATGAGGTCACGACTCTTTCCCCAGCAGTTATTTTCCTTTACCCTGGATAAGAAGGCGGGTGGCTATTTTAGTAGCCAAACGTTTTAAGGGGACAGTGGGGGAAAAGGTGGCCGAAATCAAAGAGGTTGATGGGAGCAGGGCCATCGATAGAGTAGTTGTAGGTATGAGTAATTTAGATGCCGAAATTGTGTCGCAAACCGCCAGAGTTACTGCTCCCGCAATCACCCTTCACCCGACATACGATCAATCCAGGGGCTGCCTCAATTGCCTATAGATAGAAACAGGTCCTCTCCCTCACCCCCCTATACCAATAACAATTTCAAATACCAACCCCGCCAGGGATGGTGCTAATTGGTTAAACAAGTCCAGGGGCTCGAATCAGAACAGGTTGTCTAGTACCTCGTGCATTAATGTTCCTGCCGCCCCAAGTATGAATGGCTAATCAGGATGTCCTGAATCTGCCGCCCGCTGCTTGCCCTTATGTGTTGGTACTGGCAGGAGTACCTACTTTAAAGAGGGATCAGCATGAGTCATGGGACCAGCTATGCAATAAATGTACGGACTGGCTATCAAGGCATAGAAGCTTCCATGTATCCGAAATAAAGGATATTTTTATGGCACGCAGGGTTGGGTGAGTTGTTGCATCTACAAAAAATTTCAAAGGGGGCAGTATTATAATTAACTTCCGCCGACCTTCTTTGGTGAGACACCTACTAAGGGGTTGCGAATTCATAACGTCTAATAGCACTAACATATGCGCACTACCCCATGGTTATTTCTACAAACCAAATCATGCTCCTTTCACCAACAATTCCTCTTGAATTACTACCTCTAATAGGTTTAAATTCCGAACGGCATCATAGTGAATGTGCTGGCATTTTTCGAGCGAATCAATATACACAACCCTTTTCGAAATATATGGTAAAACTGATAAAGGTGTGTTCTTTCATATAAAACTCTCCCTGACTATGGCCAACAGAACAAAGAAGTGAACTATGAAGATAGAATAGAGCCCAAATTTACACAAAATATATGAAAATTCGTGCTGAAGAGGAAAAGTGGTTCAAAAGCTGAATAAGTGAAGTCGCTCGTTAAATAGCTTGGATTTAAGATTACAGCTGTGATATGTGGAGCCCAACTTAATATGAGGTCTCCCTGGAAAGATTACGTAGTTCACAGTCACATGAATTGGAGGATATCCTGTATCCACCCGATAAGCAGAAAGTGATTCTCTCAAGGTCCTGAGGAAGGTGGTAAAAGCCCACCGAAACGCGCGTCGACCTAGCGTGTAAAACTGATAAAGGTGTGTTCCTTCATATAAAACTCTCCCTGACTATGGCCAACAGAACAAAGAAGTGAATTATGACGATAGAATAGAGCCCAAATTTACACAAAATATATGAAAATTCGTGCTGAAGAGGAAAAGTGGTTCAAAAGCTGAATAAGTGAAGTCGCTCGTTAAATAGCTTGGATTAAAGATTACAGCTGTGATATGTGGAGCCCAACTTAATATGAGGTCTCCCTGGAAAGATTACGTAGTTCACAGTCACATGAATTGGAGGATATCCTGTATCCACCCGATAAGCAGAAAGTGATTCTCTCAAGTGAGGTTCCGTGACGATTTTACTCGTGTTTGTAACATTGTCGTAAATACATAATTTTGGTATCAGTGAACCGCAAATGATCCATTTAGTATATCCTGGTGTTTTCGCTATGCTACGAGCAAGAGCACTCCAGTTACAAACACATTTCTGTTCTACCCATGGCATCCATCTTAGAACACGGAAGCCATTTTGTATTCCTTGCCCTCACATAGTCAATGGACACGCAATGACCTCTTTTCATTTAAGGACACGTAGGCTTTAGCCGGCGGTTCACCTTGCGAGGGACACGTGCACCTTAGGCCAGCAACGCTGTGGCAGCATGACTCGGCAAGAGCTGCCTCCCCAGCCTGAGGCCAGTCCTTCTATACTGGTTCTTGTGTTCGTTGGCCTGATCATGATTAGGCGGCCGAAGCTGGTAACCGTGCCCATTTACGACCCACAAACATCTCTTATCCTGTCTTTCTATCTTCTGCACCTGGCTCTGCTCCTTTCCTTCTGGGCCTTTATTAGGGGGAGGTAACGAAATTTACGATGAGGCGGTCCGGGTCTTGAATGAGAAATTGACATGGGATTATGATGGAATAGTGGGAACCCCTCATTCGTAATGTTTTGACATCAGATACTGTTGACGATTCCTGTGCAACGCCAAATATTTATTGTTTAAGACACGAATGTTTAGAACTGTGGTAACATGTAAAGAATTTGCCCCGAGCAGAATATTTAGTATATAAGGAACAACCCTCTTTGTGCAAATTGAACAGGCTCCTAGATACTGCCCGTGTGCAGTTTCTGTGACTTCTGTGTCCCTGCAGTAATAAACCTTTGGTCTTTGACGCCACCATCGAGAAGCCCGTGTTTCTGTTTGTTTGTGCACCAAGACAGGTAGAACTCCGGGGTCTTCGGGTGTTATCCCTGACACCTCTGGACAGAACCAAAAAGTCCAGAACTCCAATTGGCGCCCAACGTGGGGCGACGTCATTCGGTACCGGTCCAAAAGCCTGAAGAGTTCGAGGAGCTTCGTGTGAAGATTTCAGAGGGAGGCGCCCCACTTCATCGATCCCGGCATATCGCAAAAGTGGCCCGACGTTCTCTTCCACGAGGGTTCCCGTTCAGACGGCTGCAGTGGTCCGTTGCCTTGACCGTCGCCCTGTCTTGGACCCGAGGTGCAGTCCTTAGTACGGCGAGACGTGACGGGTTTCTCCTTGGTGACGTCTTCAGTACCTCAGTTAAGTATTTTGTAAGGGTTGCTCCTGTTTGGATAATCCTTTTAGTTCTCAGTTCAGTTCAGTTCTGTAAGATTATCACTGGTTATTCTGGTTACGATAATCATTCGGTTCAGTTCAGGTATCGATACATTTATCAGTTCTGGTAGGCCTAAGTTCTTGGTTCAAGTGCGCACCCTTTTGTTTGTATTTTGTCTGTTCTGTGTTCCGGATTATAAAATGGTAAGTCGGAAAAATTGTATGTTGTCTTGTTTTAGTTGCAACAGTGATTCCCAGTTAGAGGACTCGTGTTTGGTTCCTCCGATTGGAACTCCTCTTTATGATCTATATTGCAAATTTGGTGTGGGCCCTATCTCTTATAACGAGGTATGGATCCACTATACAGAGAAAGATGGTGTCCTTAGTTGGCCACTACATGGTAGTTTTGAACCTGAAGTTCTCGATAATCTAGAAAGAAGGTTGTTTAAGAAGAAAGCCCGGCCGGCAATGTTTGATTCTTTCCGTTATTGGCGAAAAGAATCTAAACAGAGAGAAATTAAAAAATTGAAGAAAGAACAGAAAGAGCAAGAGTTGACTTTAGAACAGTCTGCTAAGCAGCTGCAACTCAACGAGTCTGAAAAAGCGATGGAGGTGGCCAATAGAGAGCGTAATTTAGCGATAGACAAGTGCTATCCTGCTTTGCCATCGAGTACAGCTAAGATAGTAGAGGACCCTGAAAAGGATCCCTTGTTATCTTACTTGTTACGATCACCCCCACCGTATGCACAGGGTGCTACGGCTCCACCTATACCGAATGTTCAATTACCGGTTGCTGGACAACCTGGTGTCCCTGTTCCCGCTCCCCTGAATCAAGTTCCTGTACCTCCTGTGGTCAATATTAATGTTCCTTCGACAACCCCTCTTCCAGGGTTGCCGGCTTCTTTACCTATGCCTGTGTCGCTCACACCTGCTAATTCACAAGCTATTTTGCCTGCTATTCCTACTGTTCCTGATCTACCTGTTCCAACTGCTACTCTATTTACTGCTTCTGCTAATATTATGACTCCACTTTCTGTTCGTCGGAGAATCACTGATTCTGTCTCTAATATTCTATCTCCCTTCTATAAAACTCTGATTAAGACTCCTACCTCTGACTCTGTGCAGAGGCGTAGCCAGCTTCCCAGTACTGAAGAAAGAGGAATATTAGATTCCACTGCTCTTAGATGGGTTTCAAAAGTTGGAAGATATAATGTACAAGGTGTATTAGATACATTTATGCAATGGAATGAACCGACACAACGATATGTGTTCGATGAAATGTGTTTCCTTCTACGTGAGGAATTGGAAGAGGATGACCCTGAATCAAATCTAGGAGAATTAATTAATGTTCAGAAAGAGTTTGCTGCAGGTATGATAGTTGGTCAAAATATAAAAGAAGCGATGGAACTGATTTTAAGTTATAGGAATGACCCATCCCTTCGTTCACCAAGAGAGTTAGAGAAACGTAGTACGAGACAAAATCGTCAATACCCAATGAGAGAGGTTCCACCAATTTGGCGTGAAGCTGTGCAAGCTAATGCAAACCTTGGTATTGCAGCCGCTCCGGCCCAATTCCAGAGAGTATGGATACATATTCCATGGAAGCGAGCTGAAGTATTAGCAGTGAAACAGGCCTTGCCAGATCCGCGTAAAAATCCTGCAGGGTACTACAAAGAGTTGGCTCAAACAGTTGACGCTTGTGTATTGAATCTTGCTGACATAGATCTGCTATTTGGTAATGTAGTACCGCAACCAATTTGGGCTAAAATTCGTAAAGAGAATCATCCAGTTGCCCTAGGTGGTGACTGGGCAGCTATAATTGCAGCGGATGGTCAACAAATAGGTGGTTCTAAACCTGAACCCCTAATTGCTAATTTGCCTGGTAGAATAATAGATTTAATGAAAACCTTGATGCCAGCATTGCGCGTTAACTGGGACAAATTGTCCGCGTGCAAACAAAAAAAAGACAAAAGCGTCTCCGACTTTTTCACAAGATTCGAGGAGACTTTCGTGGATCATAGTGGTCAGGATATGAGCACAGAAGGAGGCCAGAGATTATTTGTTGATAAATTTGTGCACAATCTGTTGCCAGAACTTAGTGGTAAATTAAAGAATTCTGAAAGTGCGTGGGCTGTCTCTACGACTGCGCAAATACTTGCGACTGCCCAGTACTATGAAAATAGGGATAAAGAAGAGAAGGAAAAATCAGATAAAAAGACGAAAGATTTAAAAACTAAAGTACTTTTACAGCAAGCTTATCCGCCTCGCACGAATCAGACTAATATACAGCAAGGGCCATATCAAAGAACGGATTATAATTTTCAAAGGCCACAATACCAATGGAATCAATGTGCTTATTGCAAAATGGAAGGTCATTACAAAAATGAGTGTCCAGTTCGAACGCAAAATAATACTGCGGCTGCTCAGAGAGGTCGTGGTGGTTATATGCAAAATTCTAGAGGTCGAGGAAGAGGCGCTATGCCTCCGCAGACGAGTGATCGCCCTTCTAATTATTTCGACCAGCGAAATGGACAATCTGCCCAACAGAATAGGTCTCCACAGTATCATGTTGAAGACTATTATGAAGCTAGTGAGGAAGGTCAGCAAAGTGAGTACTAGGACAGCCATGGACAAAGAGAGGGAGTAGTATCAGTTCCAGTAGATCAGAGTGGGCCTTATGTCGCAGTAGCAACATCAGGTATAGTCGAACCGTTTCTGTTGGATACTGGTGCAGCAAAAAGTTCTATCATTTATGCGAAACTCCCTGGCGCACCTTTGTCTGGCTTAACAAACGTTTCAGTAGGTTTTTCTGGCGCCCCTGTTCACAATCCGGTTTCGGGTCCTTTGTCTATTTCTGTTGGACCCTGTCAATTGAAAGCACCCCTGATTTTGACGACAGGTTGTAACGAAAATCTGCTTGGTTTAGACTTGTTAAAACGCCTATATGCGACATTATACTGTTCTCCAGCAGGAGTACAGCTTACGTTGGGTAAAAGAATAATCTCTCCGATGTACTTGTCGATGGATGCGCTCCCACCAGAGCTGCGTTCACTCCCTGATACTCTTTGGGCGACTGGTCCTAATGATGTAGGTCTATTGGAAATTCCACCCTATATAGTAACTTTGAAAGCAAATGTCAAACTTCCACGAATTCCACAATACAGAATCTCTAGTGAAGGTGAGCGTGCGCTCCTACTGATAGTGCATGATCTGATTGAGAAAGACGTTATAGAAGAAACTAGAGGTAATGTCTGTAATAGTCCTGTACTGCCTATTTTGAAACGAAATGACCCAACAAAACCTCCAGTATATAGGTTTGTAATTGATCTCAGAGAGGTTAATAAAATTGTGATTCCACAGTTTCCTGTGGTTCCAGACATTACTGCATTGTTAACGTTGATTCCTGCTACAGCAGCATGGTTTTCGGTTGTCGACTTGAAAAATGCCTTTTTCAGCATTCCGATAGCCGAGGAAAGCAGAGATATCTTCGGTTTCTCTCTAGGAGAACGAAGCTTCAGGTTTAAACGCGCTCCACAAGGCTATTGTGAAAGCCCATCCATTTACAGTCAAGCATTAAAAAGCCAGTTAGATTCCTTCGTACTTCCTCCTGGTTCTGCTTTAATACAATATGTTGATGATCTTCTAGTGGCTGCTGATGACAAGGAAACTTGCAAAACAGCTACGATTTCTTTATTGCATCATTTGTCAAATTTGAATCACAAGGTGTCACCTTCAAAAATGCAATACTGCTGCCAAGAAGTGACCTACCTAGGTTATCTCTTGTCAAAGGAGGGAAGGAAGTTGACCCCAGAGAGAATAAAGGCAATTACACAGATGAATGTTCCTAGCACGCAGAGAGAAGTACGTGCCTTTTTAGGTATTACCTCATATTGTAGGCAATGGATCCCAAATTTTTCTCTTTTGGCAAAACCATTGGTAGCCTTGACTGGGAAAGGTGTTCCGAGTCCGGTACCATGGTCTGCTGAATGTCAGCAGAGTTTTTCTGAGTTACGAAATGCACTGTGTTCAGCTCCTGTATTGGGTACACCCGACTACAGTAAGCCATTCACGCTCTATGTCCACGAGAGAGAAGGTTGTGCATTGTTATGTTATGTTATGTTAAATTAACTTGTTGAGCGCGCTAACACCATTAGGTTTCTTGGCGCTGTTCGGAGAGAGCAGAGAGAGACAAAACTAACATAACAGAAAAGCAGAAGTTAATAATAGGCCTCAGTGAAAAGATGAGTTTTAAGGGACGATCTGAAGCTAGAATAGGGAGAGGCTGACCTCAGCGGGAGAGGTAAGGAATTCCAAAAGGACGGGGCTAGGAAGGAGAACCTAAGACCACCGTGTTTCTTCCGCTTGAATCTGGGGATGGATAGAAGAGCCATGTGGGAGGATCGGAGGGTGCGGGAGGGAACGTAATGATGTAGCAGGGAAGAAATGAAAGCAGGGCCCTGACCAGAAAGAGATTTAAAGATGATACAGCCCAGCTTAAATTTGCAACGGGCTGAGACCGGAAGCCAGTGAAGGTCCTTAAGAAGCGGTTGGACATGTTGGTCTCTCGGCTGATGATAAATCAGACGGGCAGCCTGATTTTGAATCAGCTGTAGTCTCCTAAGTTGATAAGCAGGAATGCCTACATATAATGCGTTCGCGTAGTCAAGCCTAGACATGACTAACGCGAGTAAAGCCAAGATAAGGGCATCGGCGGTAAGTAGGCGCGAGATCTTACGTATCTTCCTGAGCTGAAAATGACTAGAGGAGACTACAGCGCTAATCTGGGGTGTCATCGATAGATCGTTACTGATGACAACGCCCAGACTTTTTGCTGAGTTGACCGGACAAGGCGGAGAGCCCAGGCTAACCGGCCAGAAGGAAGAATGCCAAGGATTGGAGGGTCCCCCGACAAGCACCAACTCGGTCTTGTCGGGGTTAAGTTTCAGATGGTTTGCACCCATCCAATCACTGATGAAACAAAGGGCATTTTGAAAGGTAGAGATAGATTCGGGCCCAGAGTCAATGGTAAAAACCAATTGAATGTCGTCCGCGTAATTGAATGCAGAGACATTAAAACAGTGGAGGGAACGGATTAATGGGGCCAAATACAAATTAAAAAGAAGAGGGGATAGGGAGGAGCCCTGAGGGACACCGCAGGTCAGCTCGACTTGAGAGGCAGAAAACTGAGACAATCTGACGGCCTGGTGACGGTGGGTCAGAAAGGAGCGCACCCAGTCCAGGGCAATGCCCTGGATGCCGGCCTCTCCGACACGGTCGACCAAAATGTCATGGTCGACCGTGTCAAAGGCGGCCGACAAATCCAGAAGGACCAGGGCCTGACAGGTGTTGGTGTCAGCGCCCCTGCGGAGTTCGTCCATCACAGAAAGGATGACTGCTTCTGTGGAATGTGCTGGTCTAAATCCAGCCTGCTGGGGGTCCAAAACACAGGAGTCCTCCACAAAAGAAGTAAGGGTCTGGGTGACGTGAGACTCCAGGACCTTGCTAAGAAAGGGGAGGAGGGAAATTGGGCGGTAGTTGCTCATGTTGGACTGGTCGGCCGTGGGTTTTTTCAAGATAGCAACCACTTCTGCCCGTTTAAAAGAACCTGGGACCACCCCCGTAGTCAAAGAGCTGTTTAAAAGAGCTAGAGGGGGGTCCGGGCACGAAGTGAAGGCTTCTCGTAAGGCCGACGGGGGGCAACAGTCGCTGGGGGATCCGGAGGAGACTTTAAACAGAAGGGAACGAAATTTATCTCTGGAAATGAGTGGGAACTGGGTGAGGGTGTTGGTGCAATGGGAAGGGGGGAGAGTGGGAAGGATGGAAACAGGAGATGCGTGGACAATGCTGGTTTTAATTTTAATGATTTTGTCCACGAAAAATTGATTCAAAGAATCACACAATAACTGGGAAGGAAGAGGGGCAATGGTGACTCTCGCCGGGTTCGATAATTCCTCAACAATCGAAAAGATGTCTTTGGACTTATTAATAGAGTTCAAGATCTTATTGGAGAAATAACAAGATTTAGCCCTGGCTATTGCAGACTTGTATTCTCTCAGCTGGGAGGAAAAGGCCGCCTTAGACTGTGAGGAATAATCTCGACGCCAGCGCCTTTGTGTTGAGTGTTTTGACACAGAAATTTGGTGATAAACAACGCCCTTGTGCGTATTTTTCATCAACATTAGATCCAATAGCTAGAGCGTTGCCTAGTTGCTTGAGAGCTACAGCCGCAGCTGCAGCCTCCATTCGACAATCTGCTGGTTTAGTAATGAACAACATGCTAGTAGTTATGGTTCCTCATGCTGTAGATACACTCATGAACCGAACCAAGACGCAGCACCTTACCAGTGCTAGATTATCAGGTTATGAACTGACACTGTTAGCGAGCCATATTCAGATCAAAAGATGCAATGTATTGAATCCAGCAACATTGTTGCCGACTAGCCAAGAGTCGAGTGATTCCGAACCACACGACTGTTGTTTCAAAACTGAGGAAGAAACAAAAGGACGAATTGATCTAAAAGACACTCCGTTATCAGATCCAGATGGAACGTTGTATGTTGATGGGTCTTGCTTCAAATTGGAGAATGGTGATGTGACTGCTGCTTATGCAGTAACGACTTTGAGTACGATTGTGGAGACTGCAAGAGTGAGTCAGAATTCTGCCCAGGCTGCAGAATTGATCGCGCTAACAAGAGCGTGCGTTTTAGCTAAGGGAAAGAGAGTGAATGTGTTCACAGATAGTCAGTACGCGTTCGGCGTGGCCCATAGTTTTGGCCGTTTGTGGAAAGAGAGAGGTTTCATTACGTCCCATGGGACTAAGATTCAACATGGCCAGCTAGTTAATGACTTGTTGGAATCTCTAACCTTGCCGACTGAAGTTGCGATTGTGAAATGCAGTGCTCATAAAGCAATCACGGATGATGTTGGTCGTGGGAATGCTTTTGCCGATGAGACTGCAAAACAGACAGCTAGAAATATGATGAGTAGAATGTATGTTGCAACGTCTGCAAGATGGATTTCTGAGTCTGGAATGTGTGAAGACACAGTGGAAAGCGTGAAAGAAATTCAGAAAGAGGCGACTGAGGAGGAAAAGCTTGCATGGAAAGAGAGCACGGGTAAATTGGACTCGAGTGGGTGTTGGATTGACTTGTCGGAACAACAGCGTTGGATGTTGCCTGATGCGTATGTGCTTGCAGTAGTGACGATGGCACATGGAGCAGCGCACATCAGTTCTAAAGGGATTTGTAAGATGTTGGCTCCAGTTTGGAAGAATGATGGGATTAGTAAGTGCGCAGAGAGAGTGGTGAGGAATTGTATGGTATGCTTGATGCATAATCCTGGCAAGGGAATCCCCACACCTGCAGGTCATTTCGCTCCTCCCTCCTGCCCCTTCGAAGTGATCCAGCTAAACTTCATTCACATGGATCGTTGTAATAATCTGAAATACGTCCTAGTGGTAGTTTGTGCTTTCTCCAGATGGATCGAAGCATACCCGCTAAAGGACAATACTGCCTTATCCACTGCCAAAATTCTTCTTAAAGAATACTTCCCCAGATACGGAATGCCACGGATTGTATGGTCAGATAACGGAAGTGAGTTCGTAGGGAAAGTTATGCAGAGTGTGTGTGCCGGCCTAGGGATTAGACAGAAGTTTCATAGTGCGAATCATCCCCAGTCCGCGGGTTTAGTCGAGGGTTACAATGGCACCCTTAAACTGAAACTTGCTAAGATACAAGCATCCACGGGTTTGTCCTGGCCAGACGCATTGCCTTTGGCTTTGCTATCAACAAGAGCAACTGTACATTCTAGAGTAGGGCTTAGTCCATATGAAATAGTTTTTGGTCGTCCTGCAAATGTTTGGGGGGTACCTAGACCAAAAGAATTCAAGCAGCTGGAATACCCAATGTTAATTGATTACCTTTTCGACTTGACTGCTAAATTGAGTCTTATTCACCAACAGGTTTTCGATGCATTGCCAAAGCCACCGGAGAGTCCAGGCCATCAGCTGAAACCGGGTGACCAGGTGGTCATTAGAAATTTTGCAAGAACGAAAAATCTTCAGCCCAGATTCATTGGCCCTTTTCAAGTCTTACTAGCAATGAGAACTGCTATTCGTGTGGCCGGAAGGAAGAACTGGATCCATACGACACATGTCAAACGTGTGCCTCTGCCACTTCCTTACGACAACTGGGTAAAGAAAGGAATCGGTGCCTCTGAAACGGAACAAGTCCCCAGGTTCATACCTTTCAGCGATACAGAACTGATCACGGATTCACCAAATTCTGACTCTCCTCCTGAAACTGCTCTTTTGAACCCTGAACATTTGCCATCTGCAAATGTAAACATTACAACGTCGGCTGAAAATACACTGTTTCCAGATCAGACAGCTCCTGCAAAACTGAGATACAACTTGCGACCTCGCAATATGGACAAATAAAGCAGGAAACTGCCTATTTTCAGATTTGAATTTTCTATACATTGCCTCCAGCCAGGAAGTTTGCTAATACTTTGTATTGTTTCTTTTTGTTTTAAAATTGCCTTGCCGTCTGGGTAGCCGTAGGGTCGTGGCTGTGTGCCTAGTTGAATCTGCGGGGGTCAGACACAAGGTCGATCTTTCTGTTAGTTCTGGGAACTCCCAGGGCTGATAGAGGCATTTTCATCTACGTACACATCATCAGTGGTCGCGAACGGTCGTAGAAGATGGAGCTTCCTGAGCTGCAAAGAAAGAATGTAATTTATGTTCGCAGAAATAGACTGTACCGAATACTTCACAGCAAATGTTTTCTAATGCAATGTGCAGTTACGTTTTTAATCGTTTTGATAACGTTGGTGGGTGGAATCATCTTTGGTGTGCATTTGATTTTCATGCCGGTAACTACAGTACCTCCCCTTGATCCTACTACTTCTACGGTTTCTTCTATGCATTCTTTTCACTCATTTCCTGAACACGAACAAGCTCGACGTTCAGAATTTATTAACAATACATTTGTACAGCTCTTGCATCAACACCAACTGGTAGTTAATACTACAGACTGCTGGGTGTGTGGCTTGATACCTCACACTATGGATAAAGGCATTCCCTATCTAGTCTTGCCTTTTAGCTACAATGGATCATTTCAGGCCTTTCAGACCATTTTTTCATATGCCCTTGAGACCTATCCTCCGCGTCCACCACGGTCCACTAAATACAACTCAGCCAACAAAGCTTTAGTCCAGGGAATTATTGACATGATTAAAGACGTCAACAATACTCCATCTTACCCTAGAGATGAATTACGGGTGTATTTGAGTTGGAACTCTACCGAGTATCGCCTTAGTTTGGGAGAAAGCAAGCGTAAAAGCTCCACTTCAGTTTGGGTCGTGCCTCACCGAGGTCAGGTCTGTTTACAAGGAAATGGGAGAAATCTGAGAGCTCAGCTAGGGAGGAGTGAGTGCGTTGAGACTTACGTATTTCCGTCTAACTCCTCCCCTGCCTTCCTTACTGCTAGGGGTACTTACTTCATCTGTCAGGACAGAGCATATACATGGCTGCCTGCTGACTTTTCAGGTTCATGTTATATTGCTCGATTGTTACCTCCGACATACACTGCTTCTTCAGATTATCACAAGACCAGAGTAGCAAGAGGTGTCTTCAGCAAGGAAGATACCGCTGGTCAGGAAGCTGGAGACTTCTTCAAAGGTTTCCTTCCGTTTTGGGGGCCTATGGCCAATAGTAGAAATCTACGTCAACTAACACGGGTAGTTGAATCTACTATCACAGAAACGGCTGGTGCCCTTAGTAACTTAACAGCTGAGCTTCAGGCGGATCGTCTCATGACGTTGCAGAACCGAATGGTTCTAGACGTAATACTTGCAGATCGAGGTGGGGTATGCAGAATGATCCAATCGAGCTGCTGTGTCTTTATTCCAAATAATGCTCCAACCGTCTATGAAGCGATCTCTAAGCTACACAAGATTTCCGACTCTATACACGTAGATAAGGGAAACTGGTCCTTCATGGAGTGGTTTTGGACTCTGGTATCAGCGTGGGGATGGAAGGTTCTGATGGTCATTGGTGTCATCCTAGTATTTCTGTTCTCGTGCTGTCTTATTATCCAATGTGGTCCCGCTCTGTGTAGTCTCTGTGCTGCAACCTGTTTCAGAAAACCACCTGCATTAGGAGAAAAGGCACGACACAGGATGATGATGCAACAACATGTCACTGACCTAATGAGCATAGAATTAGACTCTGACTCTGACATAGACTGAGTAATTGCCTATGTAAGGGCAAAAGGAGGGTCTGAGGTTCCGTGACGATTTTACTCGTGTTTGTAACATTGTCGTAAATACATAATTTTGGTATCAGTGAACCGCAAATGATCCATTTAGTATATCCTGGTGTTTTCGCTATGCTACGAGCAAGAGCACTCCAGTTACAAACACATTTCTGTTCTACCCATGGCATCCATCTTAGAACACGGAAGCCATTTTGTATTCCTTGCCCTCACATAGTCAATGGACACGCAATGACCTCTTTTCATTTAAGGACACGTAGGCTTTAGCCGGCGGTTCACCTTGCGAGGGACACGTGCACCTTAGGCCAGCAACGCTGTGGCAGCATGACTCGGCAAGAGCTGCCTCCCCAGCCTGAGGCCAGTCCTGCTATACTGGTTCTTGTGTTCGTTGGCCTGATCATGATTAGGCGGCCGAAGCTGGTAACCGTGCCCATTTACGACCCACAAACATCTCTTATCCTGTCTTTCTATCTTCTGCACCTGGCTCTGCTCCTTTCCTTCTGGGCCTTTATTAGGGGGAGGTAACGAAATTTACGATGAGGCGGTCCGGGTCTTGAATGAGAAATTGACATGGGATTATGATGGAATAGTGGGAACCCCTCATTCGTAATGTTTTGACATCAGATACTGTTGACGATTCCTGTGCAACGCCAAATATTTATTGTTTAAGACACGAATGTTTAGAACTGTGGTAACATGTAAAGAATTTGCCCCGAGCAGAATATTTAGTATATAAGGAACAACCCTCTTTGTACAAATTGAACAGGCTCCTAGATACTGCCCGTGTGCAGTTTCTGTGACTTCTGTGTCCCTGCAGTAATAAACCTTTGGTCTTTGACGCCACCATCGAGAAGCCCGTGTTTCTGTTTGTTTGTGCACCAAGACAGGTAGAACTCCGGGGTCTTCGGGTGTTATCCCTGACACCTCTGGACAGAACCAAAAAGTCCAGAACTCCACAAGGTCCTGAGGAAGGTGGTAAAAGCCCACCGAAACGCGCGTCGACCTAGCGTGTAAAACTGATAACGGTGTGTTCCTTCATATAAAACTCTCCCTGACTATGGCCAACAGAACAAAGAAGTGAATTATGACGATAGAATAGAGCCCAAATTTACACAAAATATATGAAAATTCGTGCTGAAGAGGAAAAGTGGTTCAAAAGCTGAATAAGTGAAGTCGCTCGTTAAATAGCTTGGATTAAAGATTACAGCTGTGATATGTGGAGCCCAACTTAATATGAGGTCTCCCTGGAAAGATTACGTAGTTCACAGTCACATGAATTGGAGGATATCCTGTATCCACCCGATAAGCAGAAAGTGATTCTGTCAAGGTCCTGAGGAAGGTGGTATAAGCCCACCGAAACGCGCATCGACCTAGCGTGTAATCCCACATAACACTCTGTGGTTGTTACTCAGTCAGAGTTGTTCTCTGTTAAACCTTATGCACAGAAGGAGTAGTTGGTTGTTAAATGGTTCGTATGCAAGTATATGTATGAATGACTGGTGAATGTGATTTGGGTGTGGGTATCTGGGTAGTTTTATTAAGTTTTTTGTATTGTATAAAAAAAAGAAAAAAGTATCATGATGATGATGTATGTTTTTATATCTGTCCTAATTGTCTAAAAAGAATACAATGAATTTGTAAGAAAATAAATGTTGCTATATGAAAAGTTCTTGTGATATATATACTCACTTTTTACCCCCCAAAAAAGAAAGAAATTTTGATAAATACATAAACACTTGTTATTGGCATATCTTGTAGGACATGTAATATGTATATGAACTAAGATACTATGTTTAAAATATGAAAGCCACAAGGGAAATTCGTTATTTTTTGTGTATTGATATTTCCCCTCTTTTCCCTGGCTCTAAGTAAATTGAGAGGGGGTCCCCATTTTCATACTACCTCTAATAGGCTCCAGGTCTTGTCTGTATTAGAGACCCAAGACTGACTATCAACTTTTGGGGAAAATACTGATCCTGCTATTAGGTTACCTCATGCCCTGCCAGAAACTTAGGGTACTATTGCCACAAACCACTTATCCCCCCTATGTAAACGAAGGCCTTAGCAAGTTCAGACCTCAGTTTCTTAAGATGGAATATTGCACGGTTGTTCTCTAAACTTCACCAGCCAGATTGGGTACAACTTATTAAAGACCAAGATATCCTTTTATTTCAGGAAACATGGGTCACAAAAGAATTGCATATTGAGGGGTTTGAATGCCATAACATCCTAGCAACAACCCCCCAGCAGGGTCCACCATTTGGGGGTTTATCAATCTGGGTCAATATTAAGACAGGGGGATGCATAAAAACTGTACATACAGATAACAATAATGTTCAAGGCGTATTATTTAATAGTGGAATTTCCTTTTGGATAATTAATGTTTATAACAATGATTTTCATTCTGTTCCAAATATGCATTTTATAAATGTGATTAATTTTATTGCATCTATTGGAAAATCCAAAGTCTCTTTTAAGTCAGTAGGAATCTGTCTGGGGGTGATTTTAATGCTAAGCTATCTTACTCATGGTCAAGCGAATATTCACACAGCAGCAGACAAACATGTAATAGGGGTAGAGAGCTAATGGACCATTTGAACACTCTTAACTTAATTATTGTTATAGAAATTGATGCAACTACAAAAGATAATGCACCCCCTGAACCGACATTCAGAGGAAGGGGCTGTTCATCTACAATTGATAATGTTTTTGATCTCCCCCGCTTTTGAAGCAGCTAACTTAAAGCCGAAATTATGGCCACAATCTTTGGGGACCATAACCCAATACAAATAACGTTACGGATGTCTCCAGTTCCAACGCCTCAGACAGAATGTGGTGCTGGAGATCTATCACCATCTACAGATAATCGCAGACTGGTATGTCGAGGCATTAATAACGCAGACCGATTCAGTTCTATGGTTAGTGGAAACACAAATCTTATTAACATCTGCTTAGAGGGCCTGTTCCACACCCAGTGGCTATCAGCGCCTTTACCGAACTCCATGGAGCCATTAAATCCTTGCTGTCTAAACCCATTTGTACAGTACAGCACGACTCTAGATGGTTCAATCAGGAGTGCTCAATTGTCAACAGGAAGCTCCGCAAGGCCCTATCTCAAAGCCCTAGGTGTAATGATTTGGTCAAGTCCTTAAGGTTGACATATAAGCAGGCTATTGCTAAAAGGAAGCAACAGTTATTAGGTGAGCACTGGTATGCGCTCATTAATGTTGCCAGCTTAAATAATGGGAATATATTTTGGACTACCATTAAAGAGTTGAGATCAATGGGACAACTGTTAACTCCCATCAGCTGCAACATAATGAGCCCTACTATAAATCTGTTGGGCGGATGGGAAACATGGCGGCCGCAGGCTAGGTGCGGCTCGCTCGCTCGTCAGGACCTGTGACCTTCAGAACCTCAGAAGACGAAAACGCCGTGACAGGAGAAGTTAATGTGGCGGATTCGCTGCGTGGGGCATGAATAATATCACCTTTGGTTAACAACTTTTGGATTACGAGACTGCATCGGATGCGACGACTGTCCTGCCGGAGTATTCCCGCCCCCGACTCTCCCTTCCACTGGAGGCGGGCTGCTGTAGAGGTTAGGCGCGGTCGCGCGGCTGTAGCGAGGCGGACTCACACAGCAGCGGCGACCGGCGGGCAGACCGGTTGGAGAAACGGGGAAGCAGAGAGAGCAGCGTTAGGGGCATCAGGAGTCCGTCCATTCACACTGGAGTCAGCGAAGTTTGGAAGGGTGGACGGAACACAGGCTGCAGGAACAGGAATTCAGACTGCACAGATTGAGGAAACAGAGAAGTTTTGTTCACCTACCAACCAACACCAACCAAGTAAGCCCTTCAATTTATTTTGTGAGGCGTCTGGTGAAGTGCATACTAAAAAGGTGTTGGAGAGCCAGACAAGGATCACCAGAAGTAAAACGAGAGGCAAAGGTGGAGGTAAGGAGTTTGGGCTGCAGAGGGGACTACATCTCCCAGAGTGCACCGTAGTGGGTGAGAAAAAAAACCCAGCAAAAAAGAGAGCACCAGAAGGTGGTAGAGATAGGGCGATTACATTTAAACAGCCTAAGCAATCTAAACAGCCGAAAAACAAGATTAAGAGCAATAATCCTAAAGCCCTGTGGGAAATAGCTCCATCCTTGCGCACATATTTTAAGGCTCTCCCACAGGTGTTACAACTTACACACGATATGGCAGATGCTCTGGAAGACCAACAGGTTAAGATATCTGGGCCAGCGGAACACATTGATCACACTCCACAAATCAATCAAGGGGGGTTGCCTTTGCGTGCTGGCATAATTGAAGATCCTACTGTGTTGAGAGAGGGAGGTGTAAATGGAATCCTTTCAGTGGATGTACCAAACTCCGCAGTAGAACTACTCACTGCAAACGGAGCAGAGAACCATGGAATTGTTAAGCTAACGGGCATTATAGAGCAAGAAGGCTCAACTAAAACTAAAGTGGGCAAGAGCAAGAAGGCCGCTTCTCAAAATTTAGACCCCGAGATTGGAAGCGCACTTGAAGCAATAGTTTCCTCAATCTCAGAAATGAGAGAGGAAATAAGACAGGATTTTACAATATCCAAGACAAATCAAGCTGAGATCAGAGACACTTGTGAAGAGCTTGGGCAAAAACTTGAAGGTCTCTGCGAGAGAACGGAGGCACTTGAAAGGTCAGTGGGCAACCTGACTAAAAACTTAGAGTCAGCAAGGTCAAAAATCAATAGCTTGCAGAAGGATGGAGACGAGATGAGAGAAAGGATCGAGACGTTGGAAAACTATTCGAGACGTAACAACATCCGACTCCTTAAGATTCCGGAAGGAAAAGAAGGCGAGGACCTTAAGAAATTCACTGTGCATCTTATAAAGGATACATTGAATTTGGAAGAGTCAATTGAGGATCTGGAGAAGGACATCCAGCGAATCCACAGAGACCCCTTCCGTTTGAATCCTGCTAGGGTTAAGCCACGGAAAGTTTTGGTTAACTTTCTAACGTATGCCCTCAAAGAGAAAATCCTAAATCTAGCCTTAAAAGCGGGCACTATAAAGGGTCATGATTTCGTATATGAAATCAGATCAGATCTAAGACTACTCTGGAGAGGCAGTGGGAGTTGGGGCAGCGTATGGCTAAATTTAGATCGCTTGGGGCAACGGCCCAGATGAGATTTCCGGCTTTTCTTAAGATCATGTATAACAATAAAATGCACAATGTTCGCTCTATTCAGGATGCCGATGAACTATATGAATCAATCAGAGTGCATGCCCAAGACCAAGCCCAAATGCATAAAGCAAATTAAGGAAGTATGCGAGCATGGATAGGAAAAGCCCACAATACTAAAAAAAAAAAAAAAAATTTAAAAACGGGAAAAAAAGGGGGGGAAAAATATATATACATATATACATATTATACAAATATAAAAATTAGAATAGGATTCTACACAATTATATGTATACTCACACTACAAAGTCTCCAAACATTAGGGCTAAAGTGATAAATTAGATTAAGAATAATCACAGAATATATATAACCATATAGACACACACACTCATTTAATAGTTGACACGGTGATGGCATAGTTTTTTTTCACGAATAGTGGTAGAGGGAAGAAGGTCAGGTTTCTGACGGGTGGTGGTAGGCTCAACACCGAGCCAGAATAAGTAAGGGGGGGTTTCCCAGGGGGAGGGGAGGGAGGGGGGGGGCAAGAAAATAAAAAAACCTCATTTGCTGAACCAATGTGAATATATAAAAACCAACCGTTTATTACAGCTAAATACCAATAATTTAAGATTAGCCAAATATAATTTTTATAAATTATGGCAAATTTAAATTTCATGTCATGGAATGTTAACGGTCTAAGAGTGCAAGGTAGAAGAGATAGGATTCTACAATATCTTAGAGATTCTCTAGCACAGATTATTGTATTGCAGGAGACGCACCTTCTCAAATCTGAGGCATACACTATACTAAAGAAACACAGATGGATAGATAAGTTTTGCTCTACTGATCATAACGCGAACGTAAGAGGAATTATTTTTATCTTCAAAAAATCAGCAAAAGCACAAATCCTAGAATTAAAAGAAGATAAAACAGGGAGATGGCTAATGGTCAAAGTATCATTTGAGGGTCAGAACAGAACATTGGTGGGGTACTACGGACCAAATTCAGATGATTCATCACACTTGGATGCCGTCAGAAACCAATTAATATCTACCCAGGATCCAATAATTTGGATGGGGGACTTTAATATCGTACTTGACCTTAATTTAGATAAGTCAACTAAATCGAGAGTTCCCAGTATGGTAAGATCAAGAGAGACTCTTAAATCTATTATGAAACATCTAGGGTTAGCAGATCTCTGGAGAGAAAAGGCGGGCAATACGCCAGGAATATCTTTTAGAAATAGTTGATTTAAACATAAATCTAGAATCGACTATGTTTTTTTCAGCTATTATTTGAAGGACACCTTGATTTCTATAAAGTATCTTCCATCACATTTATCAGACCATTCAGCGATAGTATTTACTTTAAAAAGAGACAATGCTGTTAAACATCACTCTTGGTCTTTTGATCGTACTATCTTGTTAGAGCAGGAAGAGGTCAAGTTTTTATCAGATGCAACTACATCCTTTTTTAGTATCAACAAATTTTCTGCTACCCACACAATAGTCTGGGAAACATTCAAGCCTTTTTAAGGGGGCAGATTACTAACAGAGCCTCTTATAGACGAAGGGTATATAACGAAAAAATAAGCAAAATAGAAGATAATATGAAACTTTTGGAATCAAGGCCGGACCCGATAATATCATCTCCAGATCAAGAGAAATTGGCTGACCTGAAAAACCAGTTAGAAAATATCCTGCAAGAAAGAGTAAATAAAAGGTGGGAAGTGAGTAAATGTTCTAATTTTGAGTATGGTGAAGCTTCAGGAAAAATTTTGGCGTGGAAAATTAAAAGTGAGAAAGCCCAAAATTATATAAGAGAAATTAAGGTGGCTGGGGAGTTAGAGACTAGATCCACCAACCAAGATATCGGAAGGGCATTTTACGAGTTTTTTGAGGAGATTTACAAAGAAGATCTACCAAATGATCAATACATAAGAGATAGCTGGTTAGACTCCATTACACTACCAACCCTAACAATAAATCAAAAAGCATTGTTAGAAAAAGAGATTTCGGAGGAAGAAGTCTTTAAAGCAATTCGTCATTCAAAAAAGGGAAAGCAGCAGGACCGGATGGCCTGCCAGGAGAAATATATAGATCCTTAGAGATGATTATGGTTCCAGAACTTACGACTCTCTTTAATGGAATTTTATTAAATGGTGATATACCACCTAAATCTTGGGGAGAAGCCGTGATAGTACTTATTCCTAAACCAGGGAAACCCCTATCAGAATGTGGTTCCTACAGACCTATATCACTTCTTAATAGTGACTATAAAATTTTCACAAATATCATGTCCACTAGACTAGCCAGCATTATTGGAAGTATTATACACCCTGATCAAAAAGGATTCATGAAAGGTAGACAGTTGGCAGAGTTAATTCATGAACTCGTGGGGGCTATTGATATAGCAAATACCACCTTGTTACCCCTAGCTACTCTGACATTAGATGCGACTAAAGCATTTGACAGAGTCAATTGGTTATATCTTAATGAGGTACTAAAAAAATGTAACTGTGGAGAAATCTTTTGTAGAACAATTAAATTACTCTATAATAACCCTTCTGCTAGGATAATGGTTAATGGGGGCCTGACAGATGCTTTTAATATAACTAGGGGCACAAGGCAAGGCTGCCTGCTTTCCCCTCTCCTTTTTAATTTATATGTAGAACCATTTGCTCAAAGGCTCAGGACAGACACTAATATTCCATCCTTTCGTTACGGAGATTGGGAAAAGCGGGTAGCTTTATATGCGGACGACATATTGATATGCACGTCGGACCCAGTTATGGCATTCCCAGCAATAATAACATGTGCAACAGAATTTGGACAAATATCGGGATATGATATAAACTCTAGCAAGACTGAGGTAATGGTTTGGAATCTCCCAAATATCATGTTGGAGGTAAAAATTTCGACAGCTATGAGATATTTAGGAGTCGGAATAACACAAGACCTGGACAAAATAGCATCAAATAACTTGGAAAGAATGCACCTGGAAAGTAAGAAACAGCTAAAATCCTGGTCCCATCTCCCACTCTCTGTATCTGGTAGAGTGAATCTGGTCAAAATGTGCATCCTCCCCAAGTTTATTTTCATTTTTAATACAATCCCACTGGCATTCGAGTCGAAACAATTGGAAAAGTCACAAAGAGAAATCAATTCTTTTATCTGGAATTATAAAACAACACAAATTTCATGGAAGAAACTAAGAAGGAGAAGGGAGAAAGGGGGGCTTGCACTTCCAGATTTGGTCTACTATTCATGGGCTCTTCAAATGTCACATACGAGAATGTTGCTGAAATCACCATCCAACCTAAGCTCTAATAGTATGTATAAAGCAATAATATTGGCGGCAAACCTAACACCTGAGGGATTTATGTTTAAATTTGGCAACTACAAATTTTTCAAAAAAATTAAGCTAAAGATGGCACAATCATGGGCAAAAAACTGGTTTCATATAAGGAAAAAAATGGGCCGGTCATATTATTCCAGCTATTCTCCAATTTGGGACTCACCGGGCTTACCAGAATTTTTGAAGGACAGGTTATCAACAATTATAAAACAAGCAGGGATCGCAAGATGGGGCCAATTGATCATAGACACAGAATTAATATCCTGGAATCTATTACAAGAACTGGCAGGATTAGAAATGTCTAGATATAAATATATCCAACTAGATAGTTGGCTCAGATCTCAGAATAATATAGACCCTAATATCGGGAAAACTAATACACTTGAACAAATGCTGGTAGAGCGACCCAGTGGAGGTAAAGAAGTAGCTACTTGGTACTGGCAGATGCTGGAAGAAAATGATGTGGAATTTAAGTTACCAAACGAATTATGGGGGGAAGTGATTGACACTCAATGTGATGAGAAATGGCAACAGTCTTGTGTCTTACTATACAAAATGGTAAAACCTGCATGGCTAAGACGCAATCACCTGTTCACAATTCACCGAGCTTATATTACTCCACTAAGATTGTCTAAATTTCTTCCAAACAAAAAATTTAATAAGTGCAACATGGCTGAAGTTAATGACATACATATGTTTCTAGAATGTCCAGATCTATCGGATTTTTGGGAACAGGTGAGAAATACGCTCAATTCAATTCTACAAACTTCCTTGTCAATCACCCTTTCACTTGTCATTTTTGGAATAGTAGATAATATCAGAGGAATGGAGAGATCTTTCCTTTTTTATGCGATCTTACTGGCAAGAAGGCAGATTTGTATTCAATGGATAGAAAAAAAAAACCTTTACATTCCCGGTGGTTGTCATCTCTATACGAAACTTCTAAAATGGACCTCCAAAGAAATGCCAGTGAACGTAATTTGGCCCTTTGGGATCTTTTGGTTAGCTGGAAGAGAACCCGGGTTTTTTTTTTTTTTTTCCCGGGTCCAATGATTATGCCATTAATGTTCTTGGACCAAGGGTCAGCCTCGAATCGATCGGGTCCTACAGGTTGAAAAACCTAGATAGAGCCAAATAAACTCCTTCTCAGCTCTGGGTTACACATAACACCATTGGGTATTCCAAAATCACGATGTTGAGATTAACAAGGAGGTTGGTTTGAACCCTTTTCGGGAAAAAGGGATGGCAAATGAGGACAAAAAAAAAACATAATGAGCCCTACCTGGGAAAGTCACTTTTCCACTATTTACCAAGAGCCTCCTTTTGAATCCGACCCTTTTATGAAAAGGGTGCCACCTGGAGTCTCATTATCAATAAACGAGGTTGATGAGGCTATATGTCAGAGTGCGGGCAATAATACTCCAGGCCCTGATGGCTTGTCCATCGATCTTATTAAACATAAACCAGATTTCTGGGCCCCACTGTTGTTAAATATTTTTTATATTCTAACCAATGCCCCACTGCCTAAGACATGGTCTACTGGCACGATCGTTCCCATTTTTGAAAAGGGCGATTGCACACAACCTTGTTGCTGTAGACCGATCTCCCTCATAGATAACACCCTCAAAATTTTAGGCAGAGTTTTATACACCAACATTTTAACCTGGACAGAGGACACCCAGATTTTAGAACAATGCCAACTAGGTTTCAGGGGTAAAGTTGGCACAAACGAGCAAAGTCCTAATCTTAATTTGATCATAGGGAAGTACACTATTGTACAGCACTCGCCACTTTACTTAGCTTTTATGGACCTGTCCTCAGCTTTTGATTTTGTCAATAGGTCCCGTCTATAGTCCATCCTTTTAGAATATGGACTGGATGAGGCCCTTGTTCATTTTTTGGCCTATCTCCATGCGGACCTGAAAGCGCGGGTCAGGATTGGGGGTGGGGGAGAAGTTTCCAATTACATCAGTGTAGATGGAGGGGTCAGACAGGGGTGTGTTCTGGCTCCTTTTCTATTTATCATATATATAAACAATTGACATAAATCACTAATCACACTAACTAATGATGTTCCCAGAATTCAAGGCAAACCTCTCCCAGTGCTTTTATACACAGATGATGCGGTTTTAATTGGTCGCACATCAAATGCACAACGCTCTTTAGTTCGACGTTTCACAGATTTTATGTCCGGCCTAGATTTATGCACACATTTTAAGAAATCTTTTATAATGCCTTGTGGGGCAAGGAAATGTCCTTTGAATTTTATCTCTGTTGGCGACCAAAAATTAACTTGCACTGCTAGTTTACCGTATCTGGGAATGGTCTTCGCTGCGAATGGCACTTGGTGTGAATACTTGGCATATTGTAAAAGTAAGTTCTCTAGGGCTTTTAACTCAATTCTCAGTCTCCTCCGCCCTAAAAGACCGGGAACAATTCCAGCCTTTTTAAAGATTTTTAAGATCCAGTGTGTACCAATAGCTATCTATGGGGCAGAGGTATGGGGTGTTGCCAAATGCTCTTGCGTCCAATCAGCGGAAAATAGATTTTGTAGAAAACTCTTGGGCGCTCCAATCTCAACCCCTCCGTATGTATGTCAAGGCGAACTGAAATTAGGATACATTGAAGACATCATAAGGGCCCGCCCTGCACTATTTTGGCTATCCATAATGAAGAATCCCGCGGCTTCTCTCACAAGGGACATAATAGATGATAGTCTTCGCTGTGAGAAAGGGATGGATATTCCATGGCTTCCTGGAGTAGTCAAGAGTCTGGAAAGCGTTAACCTTGGTAGACTGTTTGCCAATTCAAACACAGCTGTAACAATGGACAAAAAAGTTTTAAAGACAGCACTGTACGCACTTTATAGCGCGGAAAGACTAGAAAGGGAATTGAATAAACAAACTGTTGCAAAATGTATATCAATTGCGTACCCTGAGCATTGTCTACCAAGTTATATTGCACCACCCATGTCCCAATGGGAGAGAGGCCTCCTATTCCGTCTAAGAGCTGGGACAGTAAGATATTTGCTTTGTTTTCCCTATAGCTATGACGCAAAACGTGACTCCCTGCCATGTCCATGTGATGGTCACAGCGGTCAAACACTTTTACACTTTTTATTCTTCAGTAGATAGTATATGAAATATGCATTATGGTTGCTAAAAAATGGTCACCTATTAATTTAACAGATGCTCTTGACTGCAAATTTAAATTGGACAATGTTGAATTGATCAATCAATCAATCAATAATCCTTTATTCTGTATTTAAAAAACACCATAAAAGTTCATATTTACACAATAACAGAGACAATAAAAAAATACAGTTCATAAACATCACATGCCCACTGCAGAATACAATTTAAAAAGTGATTAACAAGAAATTCAGTCAGCACAACCCTCTTGTATTCCTCAACCATAAAGCAACCTTGATGAAATTCATAACACAAAACAACGTGAGGGGATCATTGGCCCTTTGCAGGAATAGTAGGGCAACCTGAGCTTGTCGACACTTGGCCTGTTTTAAAATACCTGGTGCACTCACTATGACACGCTATTTCCCAGCCCACACTGAAAATTCTCACTCTCAATGCAAGAGATCTCAACAATCCCAATAAAAGGAGGTCCATCCTTTCCTACCTGGATAACATGGCGGCAGATGTGTGCCTTCTCTAGGAGACGCAGCTCCTCTCCAAAGATTGGCATAGAATGAGGTATTGACTCTTTCCCCAGCAGTTCTTTTCATCTACCCTGGATAAGAAGGCGGGTGGCTATTTTAGAAGCCAAACGTTTTAAGGGGACAGTTTGGGAAAAGGTGGCCGAAATCAAAGAGGTTGATGGGAGCAGGCCCATCGATAGCGTAGGTGTTGGTATGAGTATTTTAGATGCCAAAATTGGGTCGCAAACCGCCAGAGTTACTGCTCCTGCAATCACCCTTCACCCGATATACGATCAATCCAGGGGCTGCCTCAATTGCCTATAGATAGAAATGGCTCCTCCCCCCACCCACCTATACCAATAACCATTTCAAATACCAACCCCACCAGGGATGGTGCTAATGGGTTAAAAAGGCCCAGGGGCTCGAATCAGAACAGGTTGTCTAGTACCTCGTGCATTAATGTTCCTGCCGCCCCATGTATGAATGGCTAATCAGGATGTCCTTAGTCTGCCGCCCGCTGCTTCCCCTCATGTGTTGGTACTGGCAGGAGTACCTACTTTAAAGCGGGATCAGCATAAGCCATGGGACCAGCTACGCAATAAATGTGCGGACTGGCTATCAAGGTATAGAAACTTCCATGTATCCGAAATAAAGGATATTATTATGGCACGCTGGGTTGGGTGAGTCAGTGCATCTACAAAAAATATGGAAGGGGACAGTATTCTAATTAACTTTCGCAGACCTTCTTTGGTGAGACACCTACTAAGGGGTTGCGAATTCATAACACATAATAGCACTAACATATGCGCACTACCACTTGGTTATTTCTACAAACCAAGTCATGCTTCTTTCGCCAACAACCACTCTTGAATTACTACCCCTAATAGGTTCGAGGCCTTGTCTGGATTAGAGACCCAAGACTGACTATCAACTTTTGGGGAGAATACTGATCCTGCTATTAGGTTACTTCATGCCCTGCCAGTAACTGTGTACTATTCCCACAACCCACTTATCCCTCCTATGCAAACGAAGGCCTCAGAAAGTTCAGACCTCCATATCTTAAGCTGGAATGTTGCAAGGTTGTACTCTAAACTTCACCAGCTAGATTGGGTACAACTTATTAAAGACCAATATATCCTTTTCTATCAGGAAACATGGGCCACACAAGAATTGCATATTGAGGGGTTTGAATGCCATAATATCCTACCAACGATCCTCAAGCAGGGTCGACCATTTGGGGGTTTATCAATCTGGGTCAATATTACGACAGGAGGATGCATAAAAACTGTACATACACATAACAATAATGTTCAAGGCATATTATTTAATAGGGGAATTTCCTTTTGGATAATTAATTTTTATAACAATGATTTTCATTCTGTTCCAAATATGCATTTTATAAATGTTATTACATTTATTGCATCTATTGGAAAATCCAAAGACTCTTTCAAGTCAGTAGGAATCTGTCTGGGGGCGATTTTAATGCTAAGCTATCTTACTCATGGTCAAGCGAATATTCACACAGCAGCAGACAAACATGCAATGGGGTAGAGAGCTAATGGACCATTTGAACACCCTTAACTTAATTAATGTTATAGAAATTGATGCAACTACAAAAGATAATGCCCCCCCCCCAAACGACATTCAGAGGGAGGGGCTGCTCATCTGCAATTAATAATGTTTTTTAGGCTCAGATAAGATGTTTACGTATTTGTAAAGTGCATAGCTGCCCGTAGGCTTCCCAGCGCTAAGAGAAACATAACTACGGTGGACTAAGTCAAGTTGCCTGAGATCGGGAGTTTTTAGGGAAAGAGCAATGTTTTGAGTCTTTTCCTGAATGCTAATTCGTTGGTTATCATGCGCATGTCCCTGGGTAGTGTGTTCCACATTTTAGGAACCAAGTGCTTGAAGGACCTTTCTCCCTATCTTGCTCTTTTTATTCTGCTGTCTTGCATAAGAAGATCCTCTGATGACCTTAGGGTCCTACTCGGGTTTTCCCTACCCAGACTTAACAACCCCACTGGCATCAGTGCGGCCCTCATTTGCACCATAGCCCAAACTTTGCGGCCCCCAGGAAAATTTGAGTATCCGTGATCTAGATCAACAAAAGGCGGGAGTAGTTAGACACGAGGAGTAAACAGAAGCATGCATCTCTAAAAGGCACAAACAGGAACCAATGAAAACAAGCATTGGCACAGCCAATAGGTCTTGCCTTTGGGACCTTATAAGTATTTACCCATGCAACAGTTGATGTTGTTGCACCAAGGACATTGTGCTGGCTAACTAAACACTTATAAGGTTCCAAAGGTGAGACCTATTGGCTATGCCAATGCTTGTTTACCTGATGGGCATTGGCTGACCGCTACCTGGTTACTGAGGCCCTAGTGAGGTTGAGACATATTTGGTGGAGTTTTAGCCAAATCAGATTCTGCCGTGCATGCCCAAGCCTAGGTAGCAATGAAGCGCAGTTGTTAGTGCTGACTGAGTGTGTTCTTTCACTGTGGGGAGAGGAGTTGGCCTAACGGATAGGGCGCTCGATCTCGGACCTGGGGATCTGGGTTCGAGTCTTGGTAACGACGCCAAACATCCTGTGATTCTGGGCAAATCACTTAATCTCCCCGTGCCTAACAAAAATGAATGTGTGTCCACATGTAACGTAACTAAAGCGCGCTGATACCTGATTTGGGTCAAGTTCGAGTTATATAAAACTCTGCAATTTTTTTTGTTTTTTAAACTGTGCTACTTTTAATTGACGGGGCTGACCCCGTTTACTCTGGTGAAAGCTAAAAACGGAATTCAAGTCGATCTTCTCATCACACAGACTTTTCAGGCAAAAAAAATGTCAACGTTTGCTGAGGCCTTCAAAATAGTTACCCAACCACACCAATGAGTGTCAATGAACATTTTTGATACAAAATAATCATGTCTAATGATCGATGCAGACAACAAAAAATAAAAAAATGAATGCCATGACAGCACGCTTGAGACCCAACCAGCACCAGACAATCGTTCTCAGGTAATGCGGTGAGAATCTGGAACTCGCTTCCTCCTTCGCTCCGTGCCATCACCTCCATGCAGATCTTCAAAGCGGACCTCAAATCTCTTCTATTCCAGACACTTTCAGAACTAATTCGCTCCTTCAGACCCCGCCAGGAAGTTCTTTACTCATGGTAATTTGTCATATATATGTATATTTGTACATTCTGTGCTTGCTGCGTTTGAGAGTGTGTTCCTTTTGCCTGCGTTGTTTTGATTCTATGGCCTTCTATTTTTCGCCAAGAACTTCTTTAGTCATTGTAAATTTGTCATATATACTCATATATTTTAATTTGTACATTCTGTGTTTGTTATTGTGTTCCTTTTGCCTGCACTGTTTTGACTCTGGTTGCTACCTTTGTTTGTTCTATTCCTGTAACGTAACTGGTTCTATTGTACCGTCGGGTAAAGTCCGTGCTTTATAAAAATGCATTCAATAAAATAAGTAAATAAATAAATACCTCACCTGGGTAGTTTGGGTGCTGTGCTCCCTGCTGAGCCTGTGGCCAGGACTGAACCATGAGCCCGTTCATGGACAACTGCGCATGCGCTGGGGATAGACACTGCTTCCCACAGCGCGGGTTAAAGAGGTCTTGAATTAGCTGCGCATGCGCTGAGGACAGACAGCACAGACAGAGTGTCTTGCAGCGGAGGGCGAGTTAAAGAGGGCCTAATTGATGAACACGTGCGCATGCGCTGAGGAGAGACTTTGCCTCCCGCGGCGGAGCGCGGAATAAGGATGGCCTATTGCATTATCAACTGCGAGCGCAGATTAAAGAAGGCCTTGAATTAACTACGCACGCGCTGAGGACAGATACTTCCCTGCAGCGGAGCGCGGGTTAAAGTGGGCATGGTAACCGAACACCTGCGCATGCGCAGAGGACAGATAGTCCGTTAAGACAATTCAATGACAGTGTCCGCTCGGGGACACAATGAATGAGATACAGCAACTGGCTCCCACCGCGGAGCACGAGGCGCCTCGCGCCACAGCACAGGGTGAGAGGTAATGAAGTGCAAAGCTCCTCGGTTCGGCTCCTCTATTGGGGGTAAGTGTCTTTCCTCTGCGCAGGCGCAGTGAGACTGAGCGTCCTCTGTCCAGGGCAGTTCACAGTCCGTGCCCCGTGCAAGACCCCAACACTCTGTGATTGCTCCGCGATAGGAAGTAGTGTCTTTGCTCCGCACATGCGCAGCTGCGACGCGTGGTGCTGCGCATGCATATGGATGTTTTGTTCTCGCGCGCGATGGTGGCTCGTGCAGCGTCGTGAGCGCGCGCGTCACTCGGGAGGGAAGAACACACCGGGCCCCACTCACAGTGCCGGTGTACTATCGATAGAGCCACCCCATCTGTCTTTACAACCCCCGCGTTTCCACGCATGCGCATAATGCGCATGCGTGGAAACCCCATGTCTTGGCTGCATGTATTTTGAAGAACCCCCACTCTACATGCCCGTGTACTGCGCATGCGTGTGATTACACGCATGCGCTTTCAAGATCCAGCGGCGAACACTGCTCCTGCTCAAGCAGCGTTAACCCCATAGCTGCCAGCCAAGGGCTGCAGCTGAAAACAGAGCAGAAGGAGCCAGGCAGCGGCTGCACAGCTCTCAGACACAGTAAACTAAAGGCAGCTCAGAACGAATGAAGCATCAATTGTATTTATTAATGGCAGCCACAGCAGGTCAGCTGCACCGGGCTCAGGGAGAGCTCTGTCAATATCATACTATCCTGCTGACTTTCAAAGGCTCTGCTCCATTATATATATAGCTTCTATAGCTGCCACCCGAGCACTCAGCATGGTTTGCAGTGACTGCTAGGAGTCAGTGAGCTTACAGAGAGCCCCCTTTTTGGTCACAGGCTGCTCTGAAGACAGGCAGTAGCAGTAAAACACTCGACTGTGTGTGCTACTACACTGTCCGAACACCGTTATCTTACTGGGACATGAGGTATGGTAACAGTTATATATTACACTGGTGGCCCAAGGAGCTAATGTGTCTACTCCAAGGATCTGTGTTTGCGCTCCTATACTCACATGTTCACTTGTTTGATTCCACATGAGCTTACATAGCTTTTCATCCTTCTAGGGTCGATAAAATGAGTACCATTGAACAGAGGATCTTTGACCATTCAATAGCACAGCTAAACTCTGGGCGTTTTACTTGCAGTCTACTAATATGCGTGCTATGTTTGTTGGTAATAGAAATGAAAACTCTCAGAAATGTCCATCTACAAACAGTGGTGCTGTGTTCTGCTAAACAGGCAGAGCACAGCAAAAGACAGGACCACAGGGACAGCACGGCTATACAAATATCCAATCCACCACTGGCCTGAAACCCCCATCGCATGGCCATGCAGTCCATAATAACTGCTGACTGGCACCACTGGCGGACTCAGCAGCTATCACTTGCCTGCTGGAAGCAGGCATGGCGACCAGCTGACAACCTGCACCCCTTCATTCAATTTGGCCTCATAAATGACACTGTGGAGTGGGTCAGGTATAAAAACAAATTGCATCCACTTAAAAGATCCCCTCTCCCAGAAACCTCTGAAGGCAACATTGGAGATGATAGATCATTGCAGGATTCCTGTATCCTGGCACCTTTGGAAAAGGCATGTAAAGTGGCAGGGCTGTACTTTTAGAAGACCAGGTGGTGGAGTACAGAATGAGATAGATAGAGTGAGGGCGATAGAGAGATAGATAGATAGAGTGAGGGCGATAGAGTGAGGGCGATAGATAGATAGATAGAGTGAGGGCGATAGATAAATAAATAGATAGATAGATAGATAGAGTGGGGCGATAGATAGAGTGAGGGCGATAGATAGATAGATAGAGTGAGGGCGATAGATAGATAAAGTTAGGGCGATAGATAGATAGATAGATAGATACATAGACAGTTAGATAGAATGAGGGCGATAGATAGATAGATAGATAGAGTGAGGGCGATAGATAGATAGAATGAGGGTGATAGAGTGAGGGCGATAGATCGACAGATAGATAGATAGAGTGAGGCAGATAGATAGATAGATAGATAGATAGATAGATAGATAGATAGATAGATAGAATGAGGGCGATAGATAGATAGATAGAGTGAGGGAGATAGATAGATAGAGTGAGGGCAATATGACCGATAAAGTCCACATTTGTAAAGCGCACAATCACCCGTAAGGGTCTCTAGGCGCTAGGGGGCCGTCGGGAAGATTAAGCGAGCTATTGCCCAGAGTCACATGGTGCTGGGCTAACCTGCCGCCGGAGCCGGGGATCGAACCGTGGTCCCCAGATTCCAGCGTCAGTCGCCCTGGCCGCGGCGCCACACCTCTCCGAGTGAGGGCGATAGATAGATAGAATGAGGGTGATAGATAGTTTGAGGGCGATAGATAGACAGATAGATAGATAGAGTGAGGCAGATAGATAGAATGAGTGCGATAGATAGATAGATAGAGTGAGGGCGATAGATAGATAGATAGAGTGAGGGCGATAGATAGATAGATAGAGTGAGGGCGATATGACCGATAGATAGAGTGAGGGCGATAGATAGATAGAATGAGGGTGAAAGATAGAGTGAGGGCGATAGATAGACAGATAGATAGATAGAGATAGATAGATAGAGTGAGGCAGATAGATAGATAGATAGATTGATAGATAGAGAGTGAGGGCCATCGATAGATAGAGTGAGGGCGATAGATAGAGTGAGGGCGACAGATAGATAGAGTGAGGGCGATAGATAGATAGAGTGAGGGCGATAGATAGATGTGTGTGGTTGTGTGTGTGTGTTTGTACGTGTGGTTGTATGTGTGTGTAGTTGTATGTGTGTGTAGTTGTATGTGTGGTTGTGTGTGTGTGGTTGGGTGTGATTGTGGGTGTGGTTGTGTGTGTGGTTATGTGTGCGATTGTGTGTGTGGTGTTGTGTGTGTGTAGTTGTATGTGTGTGTGCGCGGTTAGAGAAGGATGCATGTGGAAGAGAGCAGCAGATCAGCACAGCAGAAGAGAACAGGGAGTTAAAGAAGGAGGCAGTTGGAAGAGAGCAGCAGATCAACACGGGAGAAGAAAACAGGGAGTTAGAGAACTGTGGATGCACCCCCTTTCTTTTCAGCTAGGCACTGAACGAATCTAAGTTAAAGACCGTTCTATGATATATTTTCCGTTTCTCCTCTTCCTTACTTTATCCCTTCCTTGTTTTACTTTGGCTGTGGGACTATCCTCAAGGCACTTCAACAAACATAGTGCACCAAGGTGTGGTGATGGCAATACACCTTTAAACCAGTGCAATATCTCAGTCTGACGGCTCCTTTCATTTCTTTATCCTCCTATGAGCCCCTGGGGAGAACACCACGGTCCAGGACAACCCGAAAGCAGGACACCTTTATCCTCGTCAGACCATTCCAGTTCAAGGGAAATATCAGACGAAGAGGAAAAACAACCAACAACTATAACTCAACAACCTACTTCTGCTACTTCTGTTAATAAACCTACACTTAAACCTGTACTTAAGCCTCCACGCCTGTTTATCAAGCCTGCCCTCCCACAGGCATGAAAAGCATTTGTTATAGCTAATAGGCCTCCTACAATGGGTTGTTATAACACTATATTACAAGCTGTAAACAGGTATTTGATTACATGTAGTCTCATACATTACCATAGTAGGCAAGTGCTTTGGTGATGAAACCCAGTCTGATAACTCCTGAGAGTAGAGAATTTTCACTGTGCTGATTCTTGTTAGCCCTAATGAAGGATTGTATATTGTTTTGCCAACTGTAATATTTGTAATTTTAAAACTGTTTGCATAATGGTTGCCGGTTTATGCACACATCAGTAGGTCTTTGTTGGCTATAGTGTCAGACCAACTGTACAGGCTATAGGCCTTATCAGTTCACTGGGAAAAGTCATGTTGGAATCTTTAGGAGCGATCTATTTATAATAAAAAATGATGACAAAGTAAATAGGCCTTCCTTAATTATTGTGAAAGGCATGTGTTGAGGGCAATAGGATTTAGGTTGGGATTGTTATGACACTGTGCTATAGCCTGTAGGCAGGTATTTTGTTACACTGATTTTCTCAGATTAATACAGTAGGTGAGGGTTTTGGTGACCCACGTGAACAAATAGTGGAGATATAAGATTTACGTTATGCTAATTGTGGTAACTCTGCTGGAATTAGAATGTTTCTCATTAACATTCAAGCCTGGTTATGATCTGGCTGACTATTCCGTTTCTCTCTAGATCAGCAACTGTTTTTCCCTCAGCTAAGGGTACTGGCAGTCAGACAGATCCTGTTTCTCATCTATTACTGCAGCAATCAGGATTCTTTCAACAATTTCCTCATTGATTATTTACGTGGAAATATGAAACATTTGAACAGTTAATTAAATCATTTCTGTAACTACATTTTTACATAAACAACTCATATTTCCAATCTTTTCTAGTTTTGTTTTGCGTTTAATCATTATTTTCCTTTTCACAACAGATTTTATTGAATAGTCAAGCAAGGCAATCAATGTGGTACCCCACAGTCAGGAGAAACCACCAAGCATCTGAACACATTACATATAGCAGGATCCGAATCCGAACTAGACTCGTTTCAAATTGCATGTATTTGGAACTACCCCCACCCCTTCCCTTCCCCAACTTCCCACCACCCTCAACCAATCCCACCCCGCAGTCCCTCCCTAACCCCGTGCACATGCGAAGAGGTAACAGCATTAAGTGAGTATAGAGTAGTTGGTATGGCGCTAGACACTGGCCTACGAAATGGGGGAAGCCTAGGGTTCTTCTTCAGGTTCAACTGGGGGGTCCAGTGGCAAGTCCCTATACTCGGCCCATCTTTTCCATATCTTAAAGTGTTTGCGGTGGCATCCTCGTGCTTCAAAGATCGGGCGCTCCAGACCCATACAAAAATCTAATCCTGCTTTCCAAACACACAGAGGAGGGGCCCGTTCGTCCTTCCAAGCCCGCGCCAGGTCTCTCTTGGCTAGTACCAGCCCCAATAGCAGTAGATGGCGCTTATAACTATTCCCTCCCCCTCCCTCAAGAATATGAAGCAAACCTAAACGATGGGTGCGAGGCAGGTCCCAACGTAGCACTTCAGACAAGCAACACCACACACCTCTCCAAAAGCCAGCAATTCCATGACACAGCCACACCGTATGAAGCAGTGAGCCCACCTCGATCCCACAACGCAGGCATTCCGGCGATTCAATCAGTCCAGCTTTCCAGAGGCGCTCACGGGTAAAATAAGCCCTGTGAAGGATTTTAAATTGGATGAACCTGAGCCTCATCGCGATAGCAGTCCCTCGTGGGGACTCCAGGGCCTCCCGCCAATCGTCTTCGTCCATGGGACCAACATCCGCCTCCCAGGCCGTCCGCAGGGGAAGGAGGTCGGAGGCGCAGTGGGTGACCATCGTCTGGTATATTCGGGACACTTTTTTGTCTCCGAGATCCCCCATGAACAACTTCGCTTCAATAGGGCTAAATTCGGGGAGCGATTCTAAGTCGGCAATGTATGGTGTGAGCGCATGCCGAAGCTGCAGATAACGGAAAAACTGAGTCCGCGGCAAGTGGAACTCCTCACTAAGGTCCTGGAACGACTTAAGAGCAGCTCCAGACATCACATCGCCCAGCGACGAGATCCCGATCGCGTCCCAGCCACCGAAACCCGACAAGGAGGCCAGCGCAGGCAGTCTGCCATTACGCCACAGCGGTGTTTCCGCAGTCAGCTTACCCCACCAGCCCATGCGACGCAACGCCTGACGCCAAACAAGGAAGACTGTCTTCGTGACACTGGGCAATCCCCGCCGCAGCCGGGCAGAGTAGAGGAGCATGTGGAGAGTGTTGTCGCCCATCAGTGCGCGCTCTAAAGCATATGCCGGGTCGCCCCTATCACCGTACCACCAGTCATTAAGGATGAGCAGGTGAGCTGCTTGATAGTAGGACATGAGGTCCGAAGTGGCGAGTCCTCCACAGTACGTAGATAGGAAGCACGTACGCAACGCCACCCTGGCAGAACCCCCAGCCCACAGGAACCGCCCCAAGACCGAATTCACCTGCCGAAACCACGAGGCTGGGACCGAATGGGGATAGTTTTGCAATTGGTATAGAAGGCGTGGAAGCGCCACCATCTTAAAGATGGCGGATCGGCCAAAGATGTTAAGAGGCATCCGGGACCACGTTTTCACGTCGGCCTGCACCCGCTCCCAAACCGGCAGCACAGAACGTTCCCACGTGAGAGTAGCTGACTCGGACAGGAGCACTCCTAGGTATTGCATGCCACCGGTCGCCACTCGCAGGTCCAGTGTCCAGGGGTCCGATACTGCACCACCTCCCAGGACCCACAAGGTGGATTTGCCTAGGTTCAGGTATAAGCCAGAGACTTCGCCAAAGACCCGCATTATTTCCAGTACTCGCGGCCCGGAGCGACGCAGGTCTGTAAGGAAGAAAAGGACGTCATCCGCGTATAGCGCAATTCTATCAGAGAGGCCCTGGGGCCACACAAATCCTCGCATCTGCGCATCTATACGTACCCAGGCGGCCAACGGCTCCATAGCAAGGGCAAAGAGATATGGGGACAGAGGGCATCCCTGTCGGGTACCCCGGCCAACGCGGAAGGTCTCTGACACTGCCCCGGCAACCCGCACAGCGGCCGTGATATCCGTATATAGCAGCCTAACATAGGATATAAAAACAGGGCCCAGGTTGAGACGGGGCAGGAGCGCGAACAGATATGTCCAGCTTACCGAGTCGAACGCTTTATTAATATCAGCAAGCAACAAAGCAGCCCGCTCGCCTGTGGCCCCCATAGCTTCGATCGCGGCCCACGCACGCCGAATATTGTGGCGTGTAGCCCTACCAGGCATAAAGCCCGATTGATCGGGGTGTACTAGTTCCGCTATATATGGAAGCAACCGATTCGCCAGGGCCTTGGCCAGTATTTTGGCTTCTATATTAAGTAGCGAGATGGGGCGATATGAGTCGTGCCTATCAGGGGGCCTACCCGGTTTCGGAAAAACCACTATCTCAGCATGACGCCAATCAGGCGGCAACCTGCCCTGAGTACGCGCCGCTTCCAGTGCACGCCGAAAGTGGGGCCCCAATTGCGTGTGAAATTTTTTATAAAATTCACAGGGGTAGCCGCTCGGCCCAGGGGCCTTACCTGCATTAAGCTGTCCCAGGGCTTCCCCAAGCTCCTCCGCCGTGAGAGGAGCATCCAGCGATTTCCTGGCCTCATTATTTTCCTTTTCAACACTTAATATGCAGAACACAGTAGCCCCACCATTTTTTCTAACTTCACCAGGAGAACCTCCTATGAAATGGGAAAGTGAGGTAAATATATTTGGCGACTATGCCAAGGTTTGTGGTTCATACTTAACACCGGAGAGGAGAACCTCCCTTCTGGCGCATTGTTTGGGGCTTGAGGGTCAGGAAGTATTTGAGAATTTGCCTATTTGGAGAAGGAAGAAAAAGACTTAAAATATTTTGAAATGTGAAATGTGTAATTGTTTTAAATATTCACTTGATGCACACAAACTTGTATCGTATTCCAATACCACCATACTGCAGAGTGCTCTGTTGATCCACATTTAGGCGTGCGCTATATACATACACATACCTACAAAGATATCAACTGAAGAGATTGATAGAAATTGATGTTGCCCAAAAGAATGTATATGCAGAGATAATTGTTTATGTACTGCTACCACACAGATATACCTCATTCCAGAGTCAGGGTATGATAGAGTCCATTACTCTCCTGCTTGACCCTGGCCCCCCAATCTCTTATGCCCTTGATGAGCGGGAGACTTAAAAAAAATCTTTGTTGCTCACCAATTAGGGACATTGCACATTTTCTGAGTAGGGTTTCTTAGCCTTGGGTTCTGAATAGGTACTTTGCCACACCTCGGATACTTTTAAATGTGCAGGAACTTTCACAGATAAGACACAAGTGCCACCCAGCCCAGGCCAAGGGTGCCTTGCCTTTTGCGCGTCTATTAATCGTTCCACTGGCGATCAGGGCTGCTTTCCATACTTTAGACTCCCCCACGTAATTTTAATGTCTTCCCTGCAGTCAGTGGTCCCGTCCATATTAGAAGGGACATCTGGGAAAAGGGGTGGATTAAAGTGAAACTCTCTATTGTCCTAAAAACATTATTAATAGCTGCCAAGTGCCCCCACATGACATGTGACACGTTCCACTACTTCTGTTGTAAACGTCCTTATTATTCCTCTCGTGAAGTTAATGGAGCTTTCAGTGCATTAGTACGAAGGAAGTTACAACATGCTGATTAGAAGTAAAGACGTGCCTTGTATTACAACACAAACCACGGTGGAACAGAAAAGTACCTTGCCACTCTAGGTTGAGGCTCATATGCTAGTATACATAAACAAAGAGATTCTATCAATGTGTAGTGATATATTTGTATTATTTGTTTTTTGTGGGTGGTGAAAATATAGTGAAAATACTCTCTCTTAGGGTAGTAAAGATGAGAGCGCAATGTGCTTTTTAAAATACCCCTCACACACTAAAAAAATCCAGTAGTGTCATGCTTCATCATTGGGGTCTTCCCGTCCCTCTACGGGGCGGGGCGTGCTACGACCTGACCGACTACGCGGGAGCACTAATATGGTGACAGGACTATGTGACAGTGCAAGGTGGGTGATGTCAGTGAAGTGTAGGGACCTAACGATGTGTGGGAATAAAAAAGTTAAAAATCCTCTGGCTAGTGGAAAAAAACAATTTATTCACTTCCCTAGCTGGGGACGTTAAGAAGGGGGTTTTGGGGTTGAGCTAATCGCTACAACCTGGTCTACATGTTTCGTAGGCAGTCCCCTACTGCCTACTCATCAGGACCTTCTAATGGTCCCTACTAGAACAAAGCTCAGTTGCTAAGTGTTGTCAGCCTGTCGTCCTAAAAACTAGCAGTAAAAATCCACTGTTAGTTTAAGCTTCAGGGCATGAGCTGGCCCCAGGGAAGCAAAAATATCTAAAAATGACGACCTGAATGCGGTCTCTGTAAAGAAAATAGGAAAAAAGAGGGAGAAAAACACAGATATTTACATTTGTAGCTGTGGTTTTTTCTCTGCGCTTTCATTATTGTTGGCGCCACAATTCCACTCATCATATTCATTTACCCATTACATAAAGAATAAACTCAAGACTTTATGGACAGAGTGATGGTTCAATCTGCCATCCCCTGGCTGTTCGTGAATATCGCCGAACATAGGAGAAAAACACAAATGTTTACATTTGTAGCAGTGGTTTATCTCTGCGCTTTCGTTATTGTTTGCGCCACAATTCTACTCATCATATTCATTTGCCCATTACATAAAGCCTAAACTCAAGACTTTATGGACAGAGTGATGGTTCAATCTGCCATCCCCTGACTGTTCGTGAAAAATCGCCGAACATTGTGGTGCCCCTTGTAATTAGGGCTGTTACAATCTCCACACACACACACTCTCATAACTCAATGCATACAGCGGCACCCCACAGGGTTAAAAACGAGGAACCCGATTTCTTTTACTGGTCTTAGAATTAGTCATTGAATCAATAAAAATCCCCAAAACGGGGCACACCCCAACTTTTGAATGGTTAACGATACATACTGCTGTGGCGAGCGTGATATGCCCCATGAGCTGACAATCGGTAGGTATTCACCGCGGCGCTCTGAAAAAAAGGAAACCACGCCCTTAGCGTCATAAACAAACACACTCTGCGAGGAGTGAAGCCCATATCTCGAAAACCAAATGTTTTGAGACCTTTGGTAAAAGTCTTTGACTTACATTGTCCGCATAGTCCCTAAGCCTTACTTCTACCCGTGTTGCCGCTCTGTAGAATGCTCGCGTGTGGGGAGCGGTGATCATTTAAGCTGTGCTACGCGCTGGTGTCACGTTGGAAGTCTCCTTTGCAACACTAGCGCGCTAACCCAAAATGGCCGCCTGCGATGGAACGCGGGTGTGCTACTGCGGAAGTCTTACTTCCATGTCTATTAATGTTCAACAGTTGCCAGCCCATCAGAGATTAGAAAGGAATTGATTATCGGAGATGGGATCTCTATAAATCGGCTATTAATCCATCAGTGATAATTTTATTTCTATTTCCTTAAAATTAAGGGAAGATAATTTCTTATGTGAAAAGGTCGTTACTGAGGATTTTAGAACCCCTTGGAAAAGAAGACCTGGACTGCGTTGTAGGTTGGATTGCCAAATTAGGGGAACAGATGTTCGAAGTAATTGGACCTCTACCCTGTTTGTGTTACAGGTTTGCTCCTGAATTTAGAAAAAACAATGTTGGACATATAGGCTGGGCAGCGGGGCTAGCTAATTACATAGGCTTCGGTAGACATAGTTTATTGGGGTGTAAGGTTTGACCACTATGAGGTTTTTGTGCACAGTAGTTACACCACAGTCACACTGTTTTAAGAAGGGTGTTTTCTCCGCATGCAGATAATTCTTGGATCGTGGTAGGGGCATAGGTCTTTAAATTAGCCACGGATAGGGGGGTGCCTCAGAGAGGGGAGTAGGTACAGGTATTCTATAACTGACCCCATGGAATTTCATCGTTCAATCCATGTTTGTTGGACTGGACACGAAAAACCCATCTCTGTTCCTTTTCCAGGAGATGTTTTTCGTTGTCAATCTGTTCAATTATAGTCCACATTATGTCTTCAGGTTTATGGCCACTTTCTAAGAAGTGGTTTGTTAGTTTAGTGCTGGACTTCTTACACTTGATTGTGCTTTTGTGCTCGCCTATTCTCAACTTCACCGCCCTGCTCGTCATGCCAATATATTCGAGCTTGCAGGGACAGGTGATGAGATATACGACATTGGAACTGTTACAGTTGCTGAATGTTCTTTGTTCCCATGTTGTCCCGTTGTTGAAGGTCAGTTTCTTGCTTTTTCTGGTCAGACAGCATACCTTGCATCCGCCGCACGAGTAGTGCCCTTGTACAAAGTTTGGATTGCCTTGGTTATTGACCTTGTTGTCCTTGGGTCTGGTATGTACCAATATATCTCTGACACTCTGTGCTCTTTTATGTGAAAACATAGGTTTTGGAATTTCCAGACCCCCGCTATTTAGAATCTTCCAATTCTTGTTAATGATTTTACTCACTTGATCTGAGTTGGTGTTATACGTGGTGACACATATTGGTCTCTGCACTTCCACTTTTTTTACTTTTTCTTCCAGGAGGCTCTCTCTACAATTGTTCCTTGCTCTTTTATAGGCTTGATCGATGATCTTTAGAGGGTAATTCCTCATTTGCAACTTTTTCCGTAGATCGTCTGACTGTGATTTGAAATTGGCAACTTCCGTGCAGTTCCTACGGAGTCGCAAGAACTGACCGTAGGGTAGATTGTCCCTCAGATGTCTCGGATGGAAGCTCTGGTACATCAAGAGACAGTTCTTAGAGATGCTCTTAAAATGGGTTGTTGTCATCAGTCTGCCATTCTTGGGGAAGATGTTCAGATCCAGAAATATCAGATTTGTTTTTGTCGTGACACTGGTGAATTTGAGGAATTCATCTTGGTAATTGAGCCATGTCAGGAACTGTTGGGCGGTCTTATCATCTCCATCCCAGATGATAAGGATGTCATCAATGTACCTCTTCCAGGTCAAGATCTTTTGCCAGAATGGGTTACTGGTACTCAGTATCTTGGTTTCCTCAAGGTGGTGAACATAGAGACCAGCTATGCTTGGAGCAAATGTGCTTCCCATGCTGGTCCCATGTTTTTGGAGGTACAGGGTGCCATTGTGCTCAAAAAAATTCTCCTTAAGTGCCAAAGAGCAGCATTCCATCACCACGTTTCGTGGGGTTTGGTACTCCCAATCGTCTGCGAAGAGGACATCTTCAATTATTGCCAGGGTTTCGTTGTGGGGCAAGCTCGTATATAAGCTTTCCACATCGCAGCTGATTAACAGCTGTGTGTTAGGGTCAAATGACACCTCCTCGAGTAGATTTAACACATCCTTTGTGTCTCTGAGGTAGGTTGATGTTCTTTGTACCATGGGTCTTAGGAATGCGTCCGCAAACCTAGAGACTGGTTCAAGGACTGACCCAATCCCCGATACGATCGGTCTGCCCGGTGGGTTCTCAAGGTCCTTGTGGATCTTGGGTAAGATGTACAAGTAAGGGGTCCTTGGGTTCTTTTGACACAGAAATTCCCCTTCATTATTGGTAATCCAGTTGTGCGACAGTGCCTCCTCTACCATTGTCTTGATTTTGATTGTAATTCTCTCAGTTGGATCCGATGGAAGAATTTCATAGTTCCTTTTGTCTTGTAACAGCCTGGTGCACTCCTTGTCATATTGTTCTCTATTCATTAGTACAGTTGCACCCCCTTTGGCCGCTGGTTTTATGACCAATTGTTTGTTGTTACTTAATTCACGGAGCGCTTGTCGTTCTTCGTTGGAAACATTTTGGAAGACTCATTTCTGCATTGGGTCGAGAGCTTCCAGATCTTTCATGACTGCTTTCTCGAAGGTCAGGAGTTCTATAGGGAGAGTGTTGTTCAACGGAGTAAAGGTGGATCGTGGCTTGAGTCCAGTGTCTCCTTTTTCTTGGGTGTCCATCTTATCTTTGAAAAAGACCTGTAACTTAAGTCTCCTTATGAATTCCTGTATTTCCTTGCAGAGGTGGAATTTGTCCATGTTGGCAGTGGGGACATATCCTAAGCCTTTCTCCAGTATTCTTTTCTGTGGCTCAGATAGTTCGTTGCCCATTAGATTTACAACCAGGCTCATTTCTGGTTCTTCGATGCCCCTGTCATGCTCCTGGTTGATACTCTTGGAGTTCCTTCTTCTTCGTTGCTCCAGTGTACCGAGTTGCCTCTCCTATTCCTTCCCTTGGTCTGTCCTCGGCGCGCCCCTAAAAAAGGACCCGAGTTGTCAAAGTATCCGTAGTCTTGTTGGAATCCCCATGGTGGAAAAGGGGCATTTGGATGTTGGAAGGGTGGCGGACCGAACTGTTGTGGGGGGTACATCATTGGCTGGGGATAGCTGTTCCATCCCCTCATGCCCCGATTGTTGGGTCGTCGGAAATTCCTTCGTGTGCCCTGGTATCTGGGGCTTTTGTTGCCACTCGAGTTGGAGCTGTTAGATCCGGCGTCCGATGAACCGTCATTAGAAGCATTGTCGCTTGATGGTTTATAATTCTCCTTTATATAGGGGTAGATCTTTTCTTTACTCCACCTACTTGTATCTTTCTGAAGTTTTTCATATTTACTGTCTTTGAGAGATATTTCAAAGTCATTCAATGTTTTGTTTAGTTCATCAAGATATTTTTTTTAGATTTGCTGGAGATTCATAACTCTTGAGACGTACCTCTACTGCTTGTATTTCCACCTTTAAATCGCTCGCTAATCTGCTCGCTGTCTTGATGATCAAGACGATCCAATCCTGTGTACATCTCCATGAAATTTGGGACCAATCGATTTTAAAGGTTTTGTCCTCAAGGAATATGAACGGTTCATTCCGAACTACCAGACCCGATGGAGCTGTATTAACCTTCAAATATTCGGACATAAGTAGCCCGTGGATGGCTGTTTTTATTTGGGTTCTCCTTAGTTCCTCCAATTCATCCCAGTCACTATTTTTCATAGATGGGCATCCAGAGTTCAATCCTTCAAAAGTGCCTAGAGAGGCCATGAGGTTAGAGATCTCGTCCTCAGTGAATGCAAGGCCCAGATCAGCCATATTAGTACCAAGAAACCGGGGTAACCTCTGTCTTCCCTGCTGTGATGCCGTCGAGTGCAGAATCACAAAAAGTGGTGTGGAGTGATGAATTCTTTGGTTGACTTCCGCAGCTACACGCTGCCAGTAATTCCAAAACAATAGAGGAAGTGCAGAGGTGTTGACAGAATCACCCTCCAAACTGATTTACATAAACAAAGAGATTCTATCAATGTGTAGTGATATATTTGTATTATTTGTTTTTTGTGGGTGGTGAAAATATAGTGAAAATACTCTCTCTTAGGGTAGTAAAGATGAGAGCGCAATGTGCTTTTTAAAATACCCCTCACACACTAAAAAAATCCAGTAGTGTCATGCTTCATCATTGGGGTCTTCCCGTCCCTCTACGGGGCGGGGCGTGCTACGACCTGACCGACTACGCGGGAGCACTAATATGGTGACAGGACTATGTGACAGTGCAAGGTGGGTGATGTCAGTGAAGTGTAGGGACCTAACGATGTGTGGGAATAAAAAAGTTAAAAGTCCTCTGGCTAGTGGAAAAAAACAATTTATTCACTTCCCTAGCTGGGGACGTTAAGAAGGGGGTTTTGGGGTTGAGCTAATCGCTACAACCTGGTCTACATGTTTCGTAGGCAGTCCCCTACTGCCTACTCATCAGGACCTTCTAATGGTCCCTACTAGAACAAAGCTCAGTTGCTAAGTGTTGTCAGCCTGTCGTCCTAAAAACTAGCAGTAAAAATCCACTGTTAGTTTAAGCTTCAGGGCATGAGCTGGCCCCAGGGAAGCAAAAATATCTAAAAATGATGACCTGAATGCGGTCTCTGTAAAGAAAATAGAAAAAAAGAGGGAGAAAAACACAGATATTTACATTTGTAGCTGTGGTTTTTTCTCTGCGCTTTCATTATTGTTTGCGCCACAATTCCACTCATCATATTCATTTACCCATTACATAAAGAATAAACTCAAGACTTTATGGACAGAGTGATGGTTCAATCTGCCATCCCCTGGCTGTTCGTGAATATCGCCGAACATAGGAGAAAAACACAGATGTTTACATTTGTAGCTGTGGTTTATCTCTGCGCTTTCGTTATTGTTTGCGCCACAATTCTACTCATCATATTCATTTGCCCATTACATAAAGCCTAAACTCAAGACTTTATGGACAGAGTGATGGTTCAATCTGCCATCCCCTGACTGTTCGTGAAAAATCGCCGAACATTGTGGTGCCCCTTGTAATTAGGGCTGTTACAATCTCCACACACACACACTCTCATAACTCAATGCATACAGCGGCACCCCACAGGGTTAAAAACGAGGAACCCGATTTCTTTTACTGGTCTTAGAATTAGTCATTGAATCAATAAAAATCCCCAAAACGGGGCACACCCCAACTTTTGAATGGTTAACGATACATACTGCTGTGGCGAGCGTGATATGCCCCATGAGCTGACAATCGGTAGGTATTCACCGCGGCGCTCTGAAAAAAAGGAAACCACGCCCTTAGCGTCATAAACAAACACACTCTGCGAGGAGTGAAGCCCATATCTCGAAAACCAAATGTTTTGAGACCTTTGGTAAAAGTCTTTGACTTACATTGTCCGCATAGTCCCTAAGCCTTACTTCTACCCGTGTTGCCGCTCTGTAGAATGCTCGCGTGTGGGGAGCGGTGATCATTTAAGCTGTGCTACGCGCTGGTGTCACGTTGGAAGTCTCCTTTGCAACACTAGCGCGCCTGCGATGGAACGCGGGTGTGCTACTGCGGAAGTCTTACTTCCATGTCTATTAATGTTCAACAGTTGCCAGCCCATCAGAGATTAGAAAGGAATTGATTATCAGAGATGGGATCTCTATAAATCGGCTATTAATCCATCAGTGATAATTTTATTTCTATTTCCTTAAAATTAAGGGAAGATAATTTCTTATGTGAAAAGGTCGTTACTGAGGATTTTAGAACCCCTTGGAAAAGAAGACCTGGACTGCGTTGTAGGTTGGATTGCCAAATTAGGGGAACAGATGTTCGAAGTAATTGGACCTCTACCCTGTTTGTGTTACAGGTTTGCTCCTGAATTTAGAAAAAACAATGTTGGACATATAGGCTGGGCAGCGGGGCTAGCTAATTACATAGGCTTCGGTAGACATAGTTTATTGGGGTGTAAGGTGTGACCACTATGAGTTTTTTGTGCACAGTAGTTACACCACAGTCACACTGTTTTAAGAAGGGTGTTTTCTCCGCATGCAGATAATTCTTGGATCGTGGTAGGGGCATAGGTCTTTAAATTAGCCACGGATAGGGGGGTGCCTCAGAGAGGGGAGTAGGTACAGGTATTCTATAACTGACCCCATGGAATTTCATCGTTCAATCCATGTTTGTTGGACTGGACACGAAAAACCCATCTCTGTTCCTTTTCCAGGAGATGTTTTTCGTTGTCCCTGCAAGCTCGAATATATTGGCATGACGAGCAGGGCGGTGAAGTTGAGAATAGGCGAGCACAAAAGCACAATCAAGTGTAAGAAGTCCAGCACTAAACTAACAAACCACTTCTTAGAAAGTGGCCATAAACCTGAAGACATAATGTGGACTATAATTGAACAGATTGACAATGAAAAACATCTCCTGGAAAAGGAACAGAGATGGGTTTTTCGTGTCCAGTCCAACAAACATGGATTGAACGATGAAATTCCATGGGGTCAGTTATAGAATACCTGTACCTACTCCCCTCTCTGAGGCACCCCCCTATCCGTGGCTAATTTAAAGACCTATGCCCCTACCACGATCCAAGAATTATCTGCATGCGGAGAAAACACCCTTCTTAAAACAGTGTGACTGTGGTGTAACTACTGTGCACAAAAACCTCATAGTGGTCAAACCTTACACCCCAATAAACTATGTCTACCGAAGCCTATGTAATTAGCTAGCCCCGCTGCCCAGCCTATATGTCCAACATTGTTTTTTCTAAATTCAGGAGCAAACCTGTAACACAAACAGGGTAGAGGTCCAATTACTTCGAACATCTGTTCCCCTAATTTGGCAATCCAACCTACAACGCAGTCCAGGTCTTCTTTTCCAAGGGGTTCTAAAATCCTCAGTAACGACCTTTTCACATAAGAAATTATCTTCCCTTAATTTTAAGGAAATAGAAATAAAATTATCACTGATGGATTAATAGCCGATTTATAGAGATCCCATCTCCGATAATCAATTCCTTTCTAATCTCTGATGGGCTGGCAACTGTTGAACATTAATAGACATGGAAGTAAGACTTCCGCAGTAGCACACCCGCGTTCCATCGCAGGCGGCCATTTTGGGTTAGCGCGCTAGTGTTGCAAAGGAGACTTCCAACGTGACACCAGCGCGTAGCACAGCTTAAATGATCACCGCTCCCCACACGCGAGCATTCTACAGAGCGGCAACACGGGTAGAAGTAAGGCTTAGGGACTATGCGGACAATGTAAGTCAAAGACTTTTACCAAAGGTCTCAAAACATTTGGTTTTCGAGATATGGGCTTCACTCCTCGCAGAGTGTGTTTGTTTATGACGCTAAGGGCGTGGTTTCCTTTTTTTCAGAGCGCCGCGGTGAATACCTACCGATTGTCAGCTCATGGGGCATATCACGCTCGCCACAGCAGTATGTATCGTTAACCATTCAAAAGTTGGGGTGTGCCCCGTTTTGGGGATTTTTATTGATTCAATGACTAATTCTAAGACCAGTAAAAGGAATCGGGTTCCTCGTTTTTAACCCTGTGGGGTGCCGCTGTATGCATTGAGTTATGAGAGTGTGTGTGTGTGGAGATTGTAACAGCCCTAATTACAAGGGGCACCACAATGTTCGGCGATTTTTCACGAACAGTCAGGGGATGGCAGATTGAACCATCACTCTGTCCATAAAGTCTTGAGTTTAGGCTTTATGTAATGGGCAAATGAATATGATGAGTAGAATTGTGGCGCAAACAATAACGAAAGCACAGAGATAAACCACAGCTACAAATGTAAACATCTGTGTTTTTCTCCTATGTTCGGCGATATTCACGAACAGCCAGGGGATGGCAGATTGAACCATCACTCTGTCCATAAAGTCTTGAGTTTATTCTTTATGTAATGGGTAAATGAATATGATGAGTGGAATTGTGGCGCAAACAATAATGAAAGCGCAGAGAAAAAACCACAGCTACAAATGTAAATATCTGTGTTTTTCTCCCTCTTTTTTCCTATTTTCTTTACAGAGACCGCATTCAGGTCATCATTTTTAGATATTTTTGCTTCCCTGGGGCCAGCTCATGCCCTGAAGCTTAAACTAACAGTGGATTTTTACTGCTAGTTTTTAGGACGACAGGCTGACAACACTTAGCAACTGAGCTTTGTTCTAGTAGGGACCATTAGAAGGTCCTGATGAGTAGGCAGTAGGGGACTGCCTACGAAACATGTAGACCAGGTTGTAGCGATTAGCTCAACCCCAAAACCCCCTTCTTAACGTCCCCAGCTAGGGAAGTGAATAAATTGTTTTTTTCCACTAGCCAGAGGATTTTTAACTTTTTTATTCCCACACATCGTTAGGTCCCTACACTTCACTGACATCACCCACCTTGCACTGTCACATAGTCCTGTCACCATATTAGTGCTCCCGCGTAGTCGGTCAGGTCGTAGCACGCCCCGCCCCGTAGAGGGACGGGAAGACCCCAATGATGAAGCATGACACTACTGGATTTTTTTAGTGTGTGAGGGGTATTTTAAAAAGCACATTGCGCTCTCATCTTTACTACCCTAAGAGAGAGTATTTTCACTATATTTTCACCACCCACAAAAAACAAATAATACAAATATATCACTACACATTGATAGAATCTCTTTGTTTATGTAAATCAGTTTGGAGGGTGATTCTGTCAACACCTCCGCACTTCCTCTATTGTTTTGGAATCATATGCTAGTATTCCAACAATACCTATGAGAATCTGAAGAGAAAATCTGAAATAAATATCAGAGATGTAACAATCTGGATAGAACTAAGTGCTGGATAAGACTAAACCTGCTGAAGAAGCCTCGGCTCACCTGCCGTGCTTACAAAGAGCTTCTTTTCGATGGCAGACTTTGACACCTGGCAGTTTGACACTTGCACTAATAAGTCTGTGCGAGCTGGTTCATACCTATGATAAAACTGGTGGAAAAATCCTCAAATCTCCCTTTCTGATGCTAGATGCGCTAACTGGCACAAGTGCCTCCTTTGCCTACATAACGCTTGTTCTTGTGCCTGAGTTTCTAGCATATATTGCAGTACTATACCTCAAATGATACTTTGTTTTCTCTTATAACTGCACACTTGTCACTTTTCCTCTTGTTCCCTTTTTACTACCTCATGTATTTTTGGCTGCTCACAATTTTTACTACCTCATGTATTTTGTTTGCTCACAAATGTCACTATTACCTTATGTAACGTAATGTATGCTTTTGTAATTTGCTCTTTTGTAATGTTTCTCATTATGTTTCATTTCTGTTCCTTTTGTGAAGCGCTCTGACACCTTCGGGTAAAGTCCGCGCTATATAAAAATGCATAAATAAATAAATACATAACCGGCGTCTGAGATACTCGAATCCTGAATAATCAGACGTCGTCGTCCCCCCCAGCCCCCCCCCCCCGCCCGCCCGCGCCGCAGGAGCAGTGACGTCAAATGAACTGAACAAATAAAAAGGACTTGAGCGTTCCTAAAGAGCCGAGTGTGGCTGCATGTTCAAGTATTAATGTCACTCGTTCCTGCTCCCCCCTCGTGTGTGCGCATGCGTGAGAGACTAGTGAAGGGTGTGCACAGCCAGACGGGGGAGCGCCAATACACAGGCAGAACCTGCATGAATCTGCACCCCTCTGACGTAGGGGGTGTACAAAACGACGGGGGTGGAAATTTAGTTAGAACACCGGACTCAGGCGAGCCCCCGCAGCCCCCAATGACCAGTGCTCAAGCAGAGGTGAGGAGACCTCAAATTATTTTTTTAAATAATATTTTGATTGGATTTTATGTTTTTGAAAAAATATTTTGTTGTTGTTTTTTATTAACAACAAAAGAGAGACAATGAAATCGCCATAGTCAAACAATTCCATAAAATCCCATTCCCCGTGGGTGTGTGTTAGTGGGATCCCAGGGTGATGGCTGGTGTCTGATTCCTGGTGTTCGTTTAGGCCAGTGGTTCCCAAACTTTTCAACCCGCGGCTCCCTTGCCTTATTGGCCTTCGGCTGCGGCTCCCCAATATGGTATTTTTTTTTGGCGGTGGGTGGATGTAAACCCAGCTTCCATTTTTCTCCCTGAAAATAATTGGGATGAAGCTGACAAAGGTATTATAATGATTGGGATCACTGAAAGAATATCGACGGAGAGAATATCGACCTTCAAAAATATCGTTGAGAAAATATCGACAGTCAAAATATCGAGTTTCTATCTACAAACAGGTAAGTACAAAAATATCGAGTTTAAAATATCGTTAACAAAAATATAGTTGTAAAAAATATCGTATTTACTAGAAACAGTGTTAAATTAAATTAATATTAATAATTAATTACTAAAATATACTTAAAATTACTTAAATTAACTTATGATAAATAAATAATTAATGAAAGTTAAATAAAAAAAAATTATTTCATATTTATTAAACATATATATATAGTAATAAAATATAATAAAATAATACCCAAAAACTGACCCTGAACCCTAAAAATACCCCTTTACCCATAAAACTGAAAACTGACCCTGAACCCTAAAAATACCCCTTTACCCAAAAACTGAAAACTGACCCTAAACCCTAAAAATACCCCTTTACCCAAAAACTGAAAACTGACCCTGAACCCTAAAAATACCCCTTTACCCAAAAACTGAAAACTGACCCTGAACCCTAAAAATACCCCTTTACCCAAAAACTGAAAACTGACCCTGAACCCTAAAAATACCCCTTTACCCAAAAACCCAAAACTGACCCTGAACCCTAAAAATACCCCTTTACCCAAAAACCCAAAACTGACCCTGAACCCTAAAAATAAAAATCGATATTACTTCACTTACCTTAAAAACGATATTACTTCACTTACCTTAAAAACGATATTTTGGCTGTCTATATTCTGTCCAGTCGATATTTTCTCCAAACGATATTTTCAACTCGATATTCTGTCCAAACGATATTTTGGAGTCGATATTATGTCTGTGTACCTAATGATTGATGTGGGGCTCACTCTTGGAAACCAAATTTGGGGAGATGGGTGAGGGATGAAAAAACGTATTGTCATTGGCACCATTTGCATGACCGCTAGGTGTAGAGTGCAGCTGCGAATCATTATTTTTCAAGGTGTGTTGTGTGTAAAAGCAGGTTGTCTGCAAATGTTTTGTTTCGCTTTGAGGGCTGCAGGACATTTTATTTCCTTCTTAAGCAGTGCTTTATTTGTGCTACTGGTTTCCGGTGCTCAGCACCGGCACTTAAATTATAGGGCCGGAACTATGCGTGGCTATGTGCATTACCTCGGCGATTTAACCTCGAAGACGCGCTTCTGCTGGCGGGCTGACTCTCCTGGGCGCTCTCGCTCACACACGCGTTCTCTCACACACACACGCGCTCTCTCACACACACACACGCGCACGCGCACACACACACACCACTCACCTGGCTCTTTTGTCGCGACTCCCCTGGTATCTCCGCCGCATCACCTGGCCTGGATTGCATAATTCAAATGGCACCCAACAGCCATGCGCCGAGACCGAGTGGAAGCGTACGCCGCGTCCCCAGCGCACCCCTTGCCTGTAGCAGCCGCCTCTGCTGACCCGGAAACACTCCAGCCGGCTCCCCGCCCCCGGTACCCGGATGTGGGATTTAGCCATGGGTACGCCATTGTTCGAAGACGGGGACGCATTGTAATAGGATGAACTGAATGGGGGCAAATCCAGGTAATATCTGGGTTTTACTTGTTTCTTTTAGTTACAAGAGGATGAACTAAGGGAAGCTGTTCTGCTGGTCTTTGCTAACAAACAAGATTTGCCCAATGCCATGGCCGTAAGCAAGCTGATAGACAAGCTGGGACTGCAGACACTCCGTAGCCGAACTGTAAATAGCTATAAATTGCACATTTTAATATTCCACTATTTATTTGTTCAATTTCGTGATAGTTTTTGATCTTTGAACTCTTTGGTATCTGTTTGTTTTGACCTTTTAGAGGCATAGTTCTGCTGTCTGCCCTGAGACTGTACGGTCTTCGTAACATGAGATCGTGCTGAGCTTATTATGTCTGTGAATGCTACACAATATAAATACAGTCTTAGTGTTTTAAAATCAGGAGCAGAGTCAGTGCAGTTCGTGTAATTTGAGTGATGGCACTTTTGTTGACTGACTGATATTGAATTGAAATACAGTTTTGATGTATTTGGCTGTGCTGGTAGAGCTTCTATAGTGTTCTGCTTTCATGATACCATGTAGCTCACATAATTAATCTGAGTGGGCTGAGGAAAGTCTCTGAATGCAAAGGTGCATGTGTGTTTTTAGGTGTGTGTGTGTCTGTGTGTGCGAGTGAAATATAAAAAATCCTTTTCATACTACTCTCCCCCCTCCACACACACTCTTTCACCTTCTCTACGTGTGCATGTAAGAGAGCCGGATTCCTCTGTGGTTAATGGGGAAAATATGAGATAATCCTTGATAATTCTTAATCCTTGTAAATAACTTCTGTCTTATCTTCTTTCACGGTATATTTCATGCAGTGCCTTATGCTAACGTTCGTGCACTCTGCTAAATTAGTGTCTAAGACACAAGTCTGAATGTTATGCTGCCTTATGTACCAGATTTTTCATGTCTCTTCAGTGTGAATGGGGTTTTGTGGAGTGTTAGAACTGGTGGACGGACTAGCATTTAGTTTGAAATGGGCATGTTGGAATAATTTCTAAAAATAAAATGGTGGTTGGTACTCATTCATAACAGCATGATCTCATAATGGTAGCTCTCCATTGCATCAAGTTTTAGCTCATCTGAGTGATTAATAAATAGTGCCAACCATATATCTAGAATTCTACAACCTACAATGACCTGAAAAATGGTAGGACTGGTTCACAAGCCTAAACTGAAAAAAGTTTTTCCTCTACAACAATCCTACTACCTTCAGCCAAAATCTTAAAATGGCAGGCAAGGCTGGTATGTTTAGGGTCAGTACAGACTAACTGGCATGGCCCGTATTGTTCTTGCCACTTTGATGACCTCAGCACATCTGTCTTAGTACTTCACTGTATAAACGTCATTTGAAAGCGAAGACTGCATAAACTGTGCAGTTTGTCTCTATTAATCCAAGAATGCAGATTGAAAAAACAAAGACAAAAACTTGAATACTTCTTTTGTTTTTAGGTCAAGCCTGGGCAGCACATGCGCAGCTCTTCGAGGCATACTGTATTAGAGTATGGACTTGAAGCTCCACCCGTATTTTTCATTGGCTTGTCATTGTTTTGTAAATGCTGCCTTCTGATTCATCAGTAGGCTTGCTAGTCCCTCCTTAGTACCGCCTTGTCTTCATTTGTAACCTCCTACGAGGACTGACCCTTTTACATCTGTTACACGGTATGTCTTATTTAGTCTGTAAGCACTAATTTCTTTAATGAGTTTTTCCTACTTCAGGCACGACATGCTTTTCTGCAACGTTCAGCGTGCCATGCGCACTTTCACTTTACAAGCTGCTCAGGACAATGGCAGTCGCTTCTTTGAAGTGAAACAGATCTTGCATTTACAAGAGTTGGAGCTATTGACATTGTAAATGACAATGCCTTTTATTTGTGCTAGTTAACAAAACCGATCAATAAAAGGCATTATCCTTTACAATGCCAATAGCTTAAACTCTTGCATATGCGAGACCTATTGCATTGCAAATGCTTGTTTCTACTCACTCCAGCAATCTCAGCATCACCCCGGTGCCAGCTGCTGCATGTGTTCCAGTACTGGCTCCAGTCGGATGACGGTTACTAGGAGCAGGTGGGGGATTCCATCAGACTGGTGGCTGCGCTAGACTGACTGCTGGCACAGAGAGGCCTGGCTGCATGAAAGCGCCACCGTATGGCCTCCTCGTGCAACTGAAGTGTGCCCCTTCTGCTTTGTATTGTCTGCACAGGGCCTAGTTTTACCTGTCTGAGGAGATGTGAGGTGCCTCTTATAACCCCACAGACCTCCACTCCGCTGTGTACAGTTGTGATTCCTCCCAAGTCCCTGCTAAGAGGAGATTCCTTATACTGAAGCTGTGTCAAACTACACACTGTCTTGTCACTGCAGTCAGTGATCAAGTTTGACATCATAGTGAACTTATAGTGCAGAGGATGTCCACTCTAGTTTTCACAAGTGCACATTCATATTTCACAGGCTTCTTGCGCAGAAGTTACCAAATGTGCATTCCTGTCGCCTGCCTCGGTGATAGAATAAAATGGGCACAAAACAGTAATGGTAGTGCGTGTGAGCTGGGCGCAAATTGTGTCTGCTTAGATATTGCAGCTTTTAGCTTTTAGGTGTTGGTGATCGCTCCCAGTACATATACAATGGTAAAATCAAGGGCGCCACTAATGCCGTTTTTGAGCACCAGGACTTAATGTTCTACACATTAAACACTGTTCTTAAGTAACACCTCTAACCTAAATCCTGGCAGCCCTGTCTACCAACTTGCTGACCTTGTGTGCCCCACGTAGGCCCCATCCTCCTCCCCTGAATGGCTCTGCCTGAACTCCTAATCACGCTGCTGCAGTGCTTACACATTTCCATGCGGAATCTGAACTCCAGTTTCTCAGCTCCTGAACTGCATTACTGAAAGAATAAACAAAACTGCCACCGAACACAAATCAGCGTCTGAAGCATCTTGCCCTTCACCGCAGGTATTACTTTTATTGTGTATCAGTCAGTGGTTCCCAAACTGTTTGCGGCGCCCGTGGCTACTTTTGATGGCGCACCTGGGTGCCGCGGCGCACAGATTGGGAACCACTGGTTTAGGCAGTCACACAGTCCTGTCGTTCTGCCACATACAGTCTGTGAGTGCGCACAAAATCAGGCTCAGCTGCACAGCGCGTGAGCCTGGCTGCAGCAATCCCCATTTCCATGCTCCATTGGCATGATATTTACCTTCTACTATGTATGTCGTGCGCTTTACAAATGATTGATTGATTAGATGGGTCAAGAGAAGTAAAGAGAGATCAACAATGTGTATTGTCACAAAGAGGCATGGCAGTCCTAAAATAATTGGCGGGAGGGGAATTCCTCCTTTCGGAACAAGGGCCCTCACACCCCCAGCCAGCTAGATGAATGAATAAACCTTTATTTGGTTACTCAAAACCATTAAAGAAGACATCAAACTTTAAATAAATATTGTTATCATGTCAGAGGTAAAATAATGAAAGATGAAAAAGGAAAACACTTAAAAATAAATAAAAACATGATTAAAAAACTAAGTTCATTAGTCCGTTTCTTCGTAAGCTGAAATGTCTCATTGATTTAGCAGTTAGCGGCCGCTGGCCTAATTGTGCAGGGCCATCAGCTTCCGGCGTGTCTGTTGAATAAATTTGCTGAACACAGCCATGTCTTTCACTGTTTCCATTGTGAATAGATAGTTGACCGCCTCCTTTATCGTTCTAATTCCTTGTCTGAGTAGAATTGGCTTTAAATAGCAGTTACGCTCAGCAGAAAGCCCCGGGCAGCAAAACAGGATGTGAGCGAAGCTTTCTTGTTTATACTTGCATAAGCGGCATTCAGAGTGCGTAGCCTCAAGTCTACTCGTGGAGTAAAGCTCTTTAAGGGGCAGAGGGTGTAGTCGGAGCGCTAAAATCCTATTAACTGCCGCCTTGCCCACTGCTTGGATAAGGTGCGGTTTCGAGGTCTGTGCCAGCTGCGGGAGTATTAGCGATTCATGGAAGCCTCTTAGTTCTAATGCTTCCAGGTCAGTGATCCCTGCGCAGAGCCGGACTTGTCGTTTTGTTGCGCTTTTAATGGCGGCATAATTGAGTAACTCAGGGTCCCAGTTATCCACAGCAAGGTTCAGAGTTTCTTTAGCGGAGGAGAGAATATTTGACCACGGATTCTTTTCTTCTAGGAAAATGCTCTTTATGCTAGATTTCAGCAAGTTTTCTGGGGCCGCGTTGTGAGATAAAAGTATTTGCTAATTGTGGCCAGTTCCTCAAGCTTTTGTTGTGTCAAGCCGAATTCGAGCCGCACCAGAGTGTTTCTGGTGCTAGAGGGTAGGTGGAATAGTTTTTTATAGGTCGAGCAGCGGATTTTTTCCAGGGTGCTTGATAGTTTACCTGGAAAGGCCTGCTGAGCGTAATTTAATGATGGTATTAGCTTCGCCCTTAATACTCTTTGAATTGCTGTTGTCGTAGGGCTATGTAGAGTTGCATGCAGCTTCCCCAGGGCGTACGAGATACTTTTCCCTTTTGCCCGTATTTTCTCTAGGTGTATTCCTGGCCGCCCTGTCTCGCAAAGCCAAATTCCCAAGTAATTGTATTGTTGTGTGCAGTCCAACGTCAGTTGTCCTATCTTCCATTTTATCATTTTTTTGGGGGGAAAAGACCAAATATTATTATTTTTGATTTGGCTGCATTCACGGTCAGTTTGTTTTTTGCATTGTAGATGCCCAAGGCCGTTAAGGCTTTTTGAAGCCCAATTTTAGTATGGTCTAGTAGTACCAGATCATCAGCGTACTGCAGTAATTGAATCTTGGTATGCCCAAGACGGGGAGTTGCTAGTGATGCTCCCATCAAGGCTATAAGTTGAATAACATCGGGGCTAGTACGCATCCTTGCTTCAAGCCGCGATTGGTGTAAATTTTCTCTGAGGCTGACGTAGTTGACAGTTTAATTCTGTGCTTGAATATAGGGATATAATTGATTTTAGTAAATGTGTGTCGATATTCCAGGTAGCCAGTTTCTGCCAAAGAATAGAGCGGTCAACACCATCAAAGGCCGCAGTGTAGTCAATAAAGAAGGCAAAGATTGGGAGAGATTTTCGTGCCACTGCCTTGTAAGGTTAGGTATGAGAGCGCTATGATGTTATCCACTGTTGAAGCTCCTGGTCTGAACACTGTTTGATAGAATGGCAGGAGGCCTTCCTTACTGATCCAGTTTGCGAGTTCCATTAATAGGGTGCTGGCGTAGGCCTTTCCCTCAATATCAAGGAGTGCAATCATGTGGTAGTTTTGTGGATTTGATTTCGACCCTTTCTTATAAATGGGATGCAGGAGCGACCCGCGCCAAGAATCCGGTACGTTCCCTGCCAATCGACATTCGGCGTATAACACGGACAGATTTTCGGACCAAAAGTCTGTGTATTGCCTGAAAAGGGAGCCCAGCAGGCCGTTGAGTCCTGTCGATCCATTGGGTCTGATTTTTTAAAATATTTTGTTGACTAACTTTTTTTCCATGTGTATGAATTTTTTGGGTTAGTCAGTTGTGTTACGTTGTCTAATTCTGTGTTTGAATGATTTAGGATGCCTTCCTCTTTGTATAAAGATGTCACGTGGGCTATCCAGATGTCGGAGTCAATTGAGTTCTCTCTCTGCATGTTCCCTTGATTTAGAGTATTAAGGTATTGCCAGAACTCTTGTGTTTTACTGGGACTCAACAGTCCGAAGATCTTTAGCCACTTTGCTTCAGTTTGTTTCCGTTTTTCCGCCCAAACTTGCTTTGAGTGTGATTTTGCTGTTTCCTGCAGGAGTTGTTTACCTGTAGTTTAACCGGTTTACAGGTAAGTCTTTCGTTTGATGCGCACTAGTTTTGCGCTTTCACGGATTGCAAGTATATCACCAAGGTTGTGCCTCGGGTAATAGTTAGTTTTACTTCTTTTCCCTTCTTGTAGGAGTATTACTAGATTGTGGGCAAGCTGGTCCCATTCTTTAATTATGCCCCTGTTTGTTTCCTTTAATGTGCCGTCCACCCATGCTTTTTTCCATTCCTCAAACTTATGTATAGGGCCTGCGTCCCATTTAATCCTTCTTATCAATATGTGCTGTTCAATACCGGTTGTCGATCCCAGTTGTTTAAGTGTGTAGTGGTTGTCTGCTGTCAGGTTGTTATTAGAGCCGCATGATCACTTTCCTTCCGCTGTGCGACTTTATACCCTGTCATTAGGCTCTGTAGCCGAGAGCTTAAAAGGATATAGTCAATTGTGGTAAGATTGTTGTAAGTTGGCGGACAGGGGTTTCCTGGTGAATCCTTTCTGAGTAGGGAGTGGGCTGATGCCAACTGATAGGCATGCAAGATAGCGTTGAATGCTTCCGTCGCGGGGGAACTGTAGCTTTCTACTGATTTATCTCCAATGTTATGTGTGTTGAAATGCCCGAGAATTATTGAGTCCATGTGGGCAAATTGTAAGAGGAGATTTTCGATGTCTTCTAATAACTCTGAGAGTTTTTCCTTTTTTCCCCGTCCATTAGGGTTATAATAAACATTGATCAGTAATATAGGCAATGTGCCCTTACTTGATGAAAGGCATTTCAAAATGCCGGCCATATACAAATTTGACGTTGTTGTAATTTCCCTAAATTGTATCTTCCGTGAGAGCCTGATATATATGGAGATGCCTCCTGACGGTCTGCCGAAGATGTTTTCTTTAAGAGCCGGTTTGTGATAGTCCGCAAATCCCCTGATCGAAACTGGTTTAATAGCCCACGTTTCTTGCATGCAGATTATATCTATATCTGTGAAGAGTTGGGGTGTTGTCTCCCTTTTCTGTTTTATACCTGGTAAATCTGCCTGCCAATGCGGTGGTGTAGTCTTAATTGCAACAGTGCGGAGTTTAGGAATTATGAGCTAAGGCTCGAGGCACCCAAGACCAATCTTCATTTGAGTTGTTATGAATTGAGCAGCTCCGGGTACCTTTGCTAATGTTTGTAGGGACCTTGAGTAACCCATTGCTTGCCAATTTTGTATTTGTTCCACTTTCACTCCCATGGAGTATAGAGAGTGTTTTTAAGGGTGGGAGTGGCAACTCTGCTTTCGAGTTCTCTCTTTGTATGTCCGGTGTTCTAGGGTCAATTTGATACTGCAAGTGGGCATATTTCAAAGGCATAGGGTATTTTATTGTCGGCAGACTCGTGATCTTTATGCTCCAATCTTCCAATAATTGGTAGTTTCTTTTTAGTGTATGGATTATGTCTGGGTTTGAAAAAAGCAGTTCTGTTGATTCGTTAGTGTCACCTGGTCCTTGCATGAAAAAGGAAACAGTGTCGATGTCAGATGACTTTATATTTTCCAGGCCTGGGATGTTCGCAAAGAGTTTTAGTAGGTTGCTGCGGTTGAGTATGTCCCACTTGCCCTATGAGGCATATTCTGGCTGGAGATCATCCTGTGTATGTGGGATATGTGACTTATGTGTCCCTTTTATGGATGAATCTCGTCTAATTAAATCCTGACGGGTTTGCCGTGACACAGCATTGACTTCGTCGTTTGCATAGTTTGTGGTGCCCGTTTTTGTTATCGGAGCAGAACTTCGCTTGTTTCGTTTACTGCTATCTTGTTGAAGTCATTGGAGTCCTTCCAGCGTATTCTCTAGTTGCCTTCCTTTGGTGAGGTTCTGGTTTGGCTATTTAAGGCTTTATCCATTGCGTTGATTGGCGTTGGACTGTCTCGATGTGGTACCTGGAATTCAGGCAGTGCCTGGCTGCCTGCCCGAGTAGTTTGTTCCTCATGAGGTTTGGGATGCCCGCTGGGTATTGCGGCACTTCTATCCCAATTTTTAGAGCATTGGCCTAGGCCTTCGTGCGTATTGCCAAGGGGTGGGTCAAGACTGATTTTAGTTGAATTGTTCGGCCTAATAGCTTTTCCGTCTAGGGTTGGAGGATTTTGATGTGTGGTAGGCACAACGTTGTTTATACTGTGCATAGGGTTTTCATTGGTTTCCGGCAGTAACCACAGCCTAATTGAGGTGTTTTGGTTATGATTGCTTTTTTTTTGTTTATTTAGCTTTTTTAATTTTTTCTTATTTTTCCGGGATAGGTGGCCAGTTTCTAGGCTTGTCACCTGCAAGCTGTTTAAGTTTGCTTGTTCTTTGGCGGCAGTGCTGCATTCGTCTGTAGTTGTTTGTAGTGTCCTGCTTGGCGTCCTGCTTGGTTCAGTTGCCGACATCTTTGTGATGTCCTGCTGGGGGTCTTTGCCATTAGAGTCGACAGTCGTCTGTGTCCCGGATGGAGTGTTATCTATATTTGCCGACTTCAAATTTTCGTTGCTCCTATGCCTGCTGGATTCTGCTTTTAGATCTTCAATCAGTGTATTCATTATTGCTGGCAGTTTTTCCAAGCAGGGCAGCACCGGACTCCAGGGGTTGATATGTAACAATCTAGGCAATCATAAAAAACAGATCCACTTTCAGTAATAATAGAATCAAGGCAATTAAGCTACAACAAATTAATAAAGTTACAGTATTTTATTGATGATTAGACATGAGAACATATTTCAAGACCTTAAAAATTCATATTAAAAAATCTACAATTGGAAAGGTGACATAATAGTTAAAACATTTAACATATTAAAGCATTCTTATTGTTGAACAAAAAATAAAAGGGAAATAAGTGGCAGGTTGGTACTCTACGCGCGTTTCGGCGACCAGCGCCTTCTTCTGGAGCAGCCACAGATAATTATGATCAAGATATATTTTGGTGTGTAGATCAATTGCTTGGGATAAAATAGAAACAGCGTCGATATCCTTTATTTGGACTAGGATGTCCAAGTGACTTCGCAATTTCTGTCTTTGTAGATAGATATTATCTGTTCACCGATGTGAATTTTTCTGATAAAGTAAAAAGATTTTGAGGTACTCCCGCCGTCCAGAACCTTTAGATTATTTAGGTCAGTTAAGGATGTAAAGGTATAACAGGGCTCCATCACCGCGAAGAACGTGATAACCCGCAGTCCCGCCGCCGGAAGTTTGGAGCCCTGTTATACCTTTTTGGACAGGGAGTTATTTTAAAACTACATCTTTGCCACAAAACTATATCTGCGCCAAAACCAAAATATAAGTGCAAAGGAAAGTCTCCTTTAAGTAAGATCCCCATATCAGGTGGATTTTCATCGTTTGCAAGCTTGGTCAAGACATCCTTAACTGACCTAAATAATCTAAAGGTTCCGGACGGCGGGAGTACCTCAAAATATTTTTACTTTATCAGAAAAATTCACATCGGTGAACAGATAATATCTATCTACAATGACAGAAATTGCGAAGTCACTTGGACATCCTAGTCAAATAAAGGATATCAACGCTGTTTCTATTTTATCCCAAGCAATTGATCTACACACCAAAATATATCTTGATCATAATTATCTGTGGCTGCTCCAGAAGAAGGCGCTGGTCGCCGAAACGCACGTAGAGTACCAACCTGCCACTTATTTCCCTTTTATTTTTTGTTCAACAATAAGAATGTTTTAATATGTTAAATGTTTTAACTATTATGTCACCTTTCCAATTGTAGATTTTTTAATATGAATTTTTAAGGTCTTGAAATATGTTCTCATGTCTAATCATTAATAAAATACTGTAACTTTATTAATTTGTTGTAGCTTAATTGCCTTGATTCTATTATTACTGAAAGTGGATCTGTTTTTTTATGATTGCCTAGATTGTTACATATCAACCCTTGTTTATCCCTGGTCTAGGAATCTGATTCTTACTGTATACAGGGGGTCCTTGTTACATATACACCAGCACCGGACTCCATGCACAGTCCTGTGGCTTGAATGTGGCTGTGGTATTTGCTTGGGCGCGTTGAATTAAAGAGTTCAATGCTTCTAGTTTGGAATCTATGCCTGATATCAGGCCGGCGACTGTGTGAAGTAGGCTTATCTGGACGTCTAACTGGTCAGCGTGCATTATGGCTGAATTTACCATTGAGGACAAGACGTCATTAATCAGTACAAGGTGATGATCCAGTTTAGCCGGCTGCTTCTCCGTTATGTGGTCCGCCCCCTGGTCTTGTTGATTGTATCTAATGCCGTTATAGTCAAATCCAGGGCTAACTAGGGTTGAATGGGATGTTGCAGAGTTTTGGAGTGGCTCTGCGTATGCACTGAGCGCTGAGGTACGAGTTTCGCCAACCCCCTTATTGTGGGGCAGCCCTGTTGCCTGGTGTGCTTTAGTCGCGCCATCGGCTGGAAAAACCCTTTGGGTGTCCCACCGCTGATCCACCACTGTGAGAAAGTGGCTCTATGTATACTGGACCAGAATAAGGTACAGTGTGTATAGAGTCCACAGACCCCAGAGGTATAATGTAAATGTAAATGTAATGTAAATGTAATTTGTACTTGTAAAACGCACTAATACCCCAACTGGGGTGTCCTGGCGCTGTAATTCATACCACTGTGGAACCCTTCCTGTCTTTTCCCTGTTAAATGTCCACTCATGGACACCCCCAAGGTGAAGCCAGGCATCCGAGCGCTGTTGGGGCCTTTGTGGAGATTTGCAGAGTTGCAGAGTTGGACCCATGATGAGAATAGGCACAGAGGCGAGAATTATCAGGTCCGAGCAAATTGAGCCCAAGACCCGCGAGGCGGGAATTGAACCCTGGTCCCGGGCTAGACCTCTGCATCAGGGTCTGCCGCTCTAACCATTGAGCCACACTTCTCCTTAACAGAGGTTAAAGCCAGGTGTGACCTTACTCTCTAAAGTGGTAGCTGGGTCGAGCAGAAAGGCAGTACCAGAGGACAGTGTAAAACATTTGTTGTACACACTCAGTCAGCAAAGGGTTTCACACACTGAAGGACTGAACTCCAGGCCAATTGTTTTTATATCAAAAGATATAGTTGTTTTATTTTTAGAACCAACAGTTATAAAAATATGCTTTTCTCGACATGTGTTCTCTCATGTAATTACTTTGCAAAGAGGCAATAAACTTGGTAGACACAATAGGTACAGGGGTTGCAGTAGGCACCACAATTCTAAATACAATTTAGCATTGAGCTCAATGGGTTTTTCTACATAAATGCAGCCAATTACTTTATCGATTACTTTTGTAATCCCAGGACTGGATCCTAGATTCAGTCTTGGGGTCTAAGCTGGAAACAGTTTAGCAAAAACGATTTGGCTGTTGCAATGATTTTTAAGAAATATAAAGCTATTTCAAAAGTTCACACGTAGAACATTTTCAATGAAAATCTAGCAATGTTATCCAATGGGAGTAAAATCAAGTTACTTTTGTAATCCAGTACTGGGCTCCTAGGTCCAGCACTGGGGTCTCAACTTCAAACAGGTAAGTAATTACGTTTCAGTATTCGGTATGATTTCTAAAGAATATTTCAAGTTTTCAAAAGTAGACACTTAGAAGAAATGTAACAGAAAAGCACACAATGGAGTCCTATGGCGAAAATTCAAGTTACTTGTAACCCCGGCTAGGATTACTTCTGCGGTTCAGTACTGGGCTACAAGATGCAGTACTGGCTTCTCTCCTGAGCACAGGTGAGTACATCAGAATTCGGAATGCAGTTGATTTTATGGGAATATTTTAAGTTTCCAAAACTTCGCACTTTCTCGAGTCAACCCAGTCTATGTTATCCAATGGCAGGTAAGTGAGTTACCGGTTTCCAGGTGAGTACTCGACTGGTGAAGTTAGGGTTCTGGGCATGGACTCGGGGGTCCACCAGGGTCAGGTAGGTTCAGTTGGTTCACCCGCAGCGGCACAGGGGCGGCCGGATGCAGGGGTAGTTAGGCTACCTCAGGTTGGTGGCTTCTGGCTAGCAGGCCACGCGACTGTGGGAGCTGGGCTCCTGGTCACTTGCTCCGGGCAAATGGGGAAGTAGGATAGGGTACAGGTTGCACTGTCAGGGGCACTCGGGCAGCTGGGTACTTTTGTTCCAAAAACTCATGTTCTTGATTGTTCATGTTTGTCAGTAGTTAATTAAACACGCCCAGGTGTTTTATCTCTTCAGTTGACAGAAGCTGCAAAAAGGTTTCTTTGTCAGTGCAACAAAATATGAATGGCCGACGAGCCTCTGTCTGTCAAAGAATGGAAGAGCTGGGGAACTGTCATTCATCTCACTGCTAAGCAGAGCAGTGTCATGCTTCACCCTCACTCAGGCCTCTGATTTTAACTAACATCTCTTAGAACACTGGGACTTTAGAGCCCACCCTTTTAGTGAGAAAAACAAAACTACAAGTCCCATAAGCAATAGTGGTGGAAGGTGTCACGCATGACCTGGGGCAACATCGATTCAGCATATCCAGTTCCATTTTGACACAATATTGAATTTATATCCTTTGTTTTTATGGCAATGAGTCACCAGAATACTAAAAACGTGTCTTTTATTTTCAGGGTCAATTAAGTAATGGTCACCAGCTTGGAAGCTCTGTTCGTTCTTCAGTATTTGTCATTGATCTCCACTTGTGGCTGGTTTGCGTCTGCCCCCTGCATATACCCCGATAACTCGCACAGGTAAGGACCTTGTAGCAGCAACATGATAACCCCATACTCGTCTGTAAGAAGTGCGCTCTGAGGCAGGTATTCGATCATTTTTGTGAAACAAGCAAGCGCCAATATCTGCTATGTTCATTTGTTTAAATAAAACACAATCAAATCACATTATACTGTTCCTGAGGTTCAGTCCCAGAGTCATTATCTGTAACTGAACAGAGACACCCTAGGAAGCATGTGCTTTTAAGACAATTTGCGTTCACTTACCTGATGGTGACATGCGTCATCATTGGGCTATACTCCTCACCAGGCCGGCGCTACAATGCCTGGCAGGCACCACAAGAGGGCACTTTGTCGGAGATCTTTTATTAAGTACGCCGGAGGAGCATAGTAAGACAGAGGATGTTGTGTCATAAGATGTGAGATTGGTGAAGTCTGAATATAAGATCAACTATCGACCAGTTGCCACAATATAGTTAATGTGATCTTCCTCGTCCATGTTGAGATTAAGAACAGTGGCAGTTAAATTGAGGAACTACTGGCCCCTATCACTGTGTGAAAGTGTCGATCACCTATGTATCTGCTGGTAAGCTGGGGTCTCTACTTCAGTTAAACATTTTTCATGCCTTGTGTAGTCATGGAGCAATCTGTTGGCATTTCATCAACACAAAATATGGGAAAACAGATAAATGTGACCTAATCTTCTCCACAGCGTGAGGAGCTCTGTAACTCAAAGCCCTGCACCGTGCATAGGTGATAAGGTGCCTATTAACATCTTACTGCCATAGGTGAGTGCTGTCTAACAGAGTGCACTAGATACGGTAACCCTCTTAAACTTCAGGACATATTGACTTATCCAATAGCAAGGACGCCGCATCAGAGGGAAACTGGTTTGAAAAGCACATGCTTCCTAGGGTGCCTGCGTTCAGTTAGAGATAATGTCTGTGGGACTGAACCTCCAGAACAGTATACTGTGAGTTGATTTATATGAAGAATGTTTATACTGGACTGTCATTTTCCTGGACATCTCATGTGATATGTAAAATAAAACACAACACACCTGGAGGCCAACAAATCTATCATACATTTAATGCAAAAATAGCAAAAGGCAGGGGGCCCCTATGTTACCTGAGCCCAGTCGTTGCCTGTTAAACATATGGGAACCAAATGACCTTACACGTTCAGGGCAGAATTGGGCTACACTGGGTATAATGGTGGCCAAGAGAAATATAGCACAGAGGTGGGGAAGAGCAGAAAGACCTGCTCTAAAAGCATGGAGTAACGACATGGACGCAGCCATGATTGCGGAGAGGGTGGTGTTCAGTAGCAGGGGAAATATTTGTGAGCCGCTACCAGACCAAGATGACAGCAGTACGGATTCAGAAGAAGATTGAGGTCCATAGTATAACTGTACAAAGTTCACTCCCGAATGCTATAAAAATGTACACTTCTGATTTTATCTTAATAGAAAATGTCTCTGATGGTAAGATACAATGCTCAGTTATATGTTTGTGCTTGAAACGGTTACACTGTACTAACAGACAAAAACGAATTACTTTTTTTTGCAAAAGGCCAAGTAAACTAACAAGTGACAATTGTCGTTGCAATGGACGAGAGCATCCACCCTAAAGCAAGTTGGAGTATATAATGCTAATGCTACACAATGTATTTTTTATAAACTTTTCTCCTAATACAAGTCAATTAAACATGAACACATGATAGAAACAGTTACTGAAACAACACTAATGAGTAGGAGGCAGGATCTTCTCTCGAGTGGAATGTGAGGAGTCCGTGAGGTGCAGATAAAAGATAAAATGACAAGCTGCAGAATTCACTGTTTCTGGAAATAACACTTCTGTTTGTCAGTATTCAATTTACTACAAGATGCAGGAAAGTGTGCCGATGGACTTCAGTAAATAAAATGGTTCTGGGCCCTAATAGAAACATATAACTTTGCAGGCATATTAAGGCGAACAGTCACATCAAATTAATAGAAGAATATTGTAATTTGGTAATGTAATATATCAATGCACGTTGTGACAGTGATGTGTATGATGTGTAAACAATTATCGGTATTAAAGAAACCAGTATATCCAGTTATGCTTTCTCAATTCCTTCTTCCTAGAAGCCACCACTGCTGCTATCCAGCTGTATTCAGCAGTGCCTCCTGTGACCTGGAATCCTGTATTTAATCAATACCAAAGGTTGTCAATGCTTCTAGCCAACTCCGGTCACTGGTGCCACTCGCACCCCACCACCCTTGGGCCTGTTATTCTTTTAGCTAGCTCCAGTCAGTAGTGGCCCCTTAGACCTGTATGTAAGCCTACTTGCCAGCTCCTGTTAGTACTGGCCCCTAGGACCTGTTATCATTCTAGCCAACTTGAGTCATTAGTAGCACCTTGGGACTAGTGATCATACTAACAATCTTCAGTCAAGATTGGCTCCCTGAGACCTATTATCCTGCTAAGTAATTCCAGTCAAGTTCAAGTTCAAGAAATACTTTATTCGGTTCAATTACAAAAACCATAAAAGTACAAGAACACACAAAAATGGTCCATTGGTCACCAGGCGACATAAAGACATAAAAATACAATATAAAAAGGGAGGGAGTACCCATTAAAATATGCAACGCATGATGCCATAATTTAAAAACAACAATATATACATTGATCTAGAATTAAAAAAGAGCAACATGAGAAAATTTAAATAAAACTTGATTCAAGTTACAATGGTCAATATTTACAGTAAATCATCTAGGACCAGTTAATCTTTTTACTGAGTCTCACCGCTATGGTTAAAAATTTAGCTACATTGTAAATTTCCCATATATCTACTAATAGTTGGAGATACAATAGAGCTGGCTTGACTTGCCTTAACCCTTTCCCCTTTAGCAAGGGTATAATGAACTTTTTCCTAATGTCCTTAAAATAATCACAAAAAAACAGAAAGTGAGCAGTGTCCATGATCGAACAACTTTCACATTTGCACAAGTCTAGATCAAGTGGCTTGGTCCAACCAGGGCGGCCTGAAATTAGCAGGTGGATTTTGTCCAGTCGGAACTTGGTTAAAAGATACCTATGGTTTGAGTTGTTAACAACCTTTAGGTAAAGTTCCAGATCATGACCTGAGGAAACAATCAGTTGGTGAGTCCTAACTGAAGGCTTTAACAGCTCCAAGCCTTCTCTGTCCATCCCTCGGTTCAACAAAAAAGTGTTTTTAACCCACTTCAAATCTCCTTTCACTAAATTAGATGGTTTATTAAACAATTCAGGCCGACCCAACTTTACACACATTTGCTGTACATATTTCAACCAGGGGATCTTGTCCCAATGATCTAGCATTAGGCAATCTTTAAAAATTTCGTGATTCACTTCAAGTTCCAAGTTAAGCCAGACTGATATCCATTTTAATAGGGGGGCCATAGCGATTCGATCCTCCAGATAATCCACACCGCATTCCTGATGGACTATGAAGCTGGCCGTGGATCTTGGCAAGGAAAGAATTGTTTTAAGGAAGTTATCTTCTGTTACCTGAAGCATTTTAGCTGGCCTAATACCCCACAGATCTGCGCCATACATAGCGATGGCAATACATTTAGCAGCATACACCTTTGAGACTGCCTCCAGAGGTTTAACCCCTAATTTACGTGAGAAGCCCATCACCGCAGAAATAGAGCGCGCCAGGACCTTTTTTTTTTCTCCAGCATTTGGGGTGAAGAAGTCTTGCTTCTTTCAGAGAATCAAACGGGCCAGCGACAATACCAAAGGGTGCTGCTGGTTACTTAATTAATTAATTAATTAATCAATTGATTAATATCCGGGCGCCGGATAGGGCAGTAGTCTAGGCATGCAGAGTAATTCAGGGGTCGAGGGATGGTTCAACAGGGTCAACGTCTATTGTAACTTTCCCCTTTGCATAATTTCTCAGATTTTGTATAACAGACTTATTACAGACTCCAAAGGTTCAGCGACTTACGGACCGATCAAACTTAACTACTCGCCACACGCCACACACCTCTTGCCACTTGTCACTCACCACTCTCTGTTCATTGCTTGTTCGTTGCTATTCATCGCTGTCAAGAGTACAAGAGAGAATGCTGGCAATCGTTCAGGAGCAAGAGCGCGATCCAGAGCCAGTCCACCTACAGACGGCAGATGTAGGCACTTCCCTCCACTCCTCTACTCAGCTCTGCTCTGCACAATGCTTGGTGTATACGTAAAATCAGGCGGCAGCTCTCTGAGTTCTGAGGAATGATTGAAGCGTTCAAGTTCAAGTTCAGAGATTTGTATAGCGCACTACTCACCCAGAGGGTCTAAAGGCACTTGAGGGAGGGGGGTACTTTACTTATCGAATACCCAAGTTTTCAGTTGCTTTCTGAAGGAGATCTGGTTCTGTGTAAGTCGGAGGTGGGTGGGGAGAGAGTTCCAGGTTTTGGCCGCTAAGTAGGAGAAGGATCTACCCCCCCATGGTGGATTTATGGATGCACGGAATTGCAGCGAGAGCTTGGTTGGACGATCGTAGTTGGCGGGTAGGGGTGTAGAAGGACAGGCGTGTGTTGAGGCATTCAGGTCTTAGGTCTTAGAGGGCTTTGTGTGCGTGGGTGAGGAGACGGAACGTTATTCTCTTGTTGACGGGGAGCCAGTGGAGGTCTTTCAGGTGGCCGGAAATGTGAGCTTGGCGGGGGATGTCTAGTATGAGTCTGGCTGAGACGTTTTGGATGCGTTGGAGTTTTTTCTGTAGTTTGGCTGTGGTTCCGGCGTAAAGGGTGTTTCCGTAATCCAGTCGGCTTGTGATCAATGCGTGGGTGACCGTCTTTCTTGTTTCGGTGGGGATCCAATGGAAGATTGCTTTGAGCATGCGTAGGATGTTGAAGCATGATGATGAGACGGCGTTGACTTGTCTGGTCATCGAGAGGGAGGAGTCCAGGATGAAGCCCAGGTTACGTGCGTGGTCTGTAGGTATGGGTGCGGTTCCCAGAGCCGGTGGCCACCATGAGTCGTCCCAGGAAGAGAGGGATGAGCCTAAGATGAGGACTTCCGTTTTGTCCGAGTTCAGTTTTAGGCGGCTGTTCTTCATCCATTCGGCTACTTCATTCATCCCTTCGTGTAGGTTGGTTTTGGCGGTGTTTGGGTCTTTGGTGAGGGAGAGGATCAGCTGGGTGTCGTCAGCGTAGGAGATGATGTTGAGGTTGTGTTGCCGCGCGATGGATGCGAGGGGACTCTTGTATACGTTGAAGAGGGTGGGACTGAGTGATGATCCTTGTGGTAAGCCGCAGATGACTTCTGTGGCCTTTGATCTAAAAGGGGGAGGCGGACTCTCTGGGTTCTTCCGGCGAGGAACGAGATGATCCAGTCCAATGCTTTTCCTTGTATTCCGACGTTGCTGAGGCGTTGTATGAGGGTGCTATGACAAACTGTGTCGAAGGCTGCGGAGAGGTCAAGTAGGATGAGGGCAACTGTTTCTCCGTTGTCCAGTAGTGTTCGTATGTCGTCTGTTGCTGCGATGAGGGCGGTCTCGGTGCTGTGTTTGGCTCGGAAGCCGGACTGTGAGGGGTCGAGAGATTTGTTGGATTTGAGGAAGGCGGCGAGCTGGCTGTTGATGGCTTTCTCAATGACTTTGGCAGGAAATGGGAGGAGCGAGATGGGGCGGTAGTTCTTAAGTTCAGTGGGATCTGCTGTGGGTTTCTTCAGAAGGGCACTGAGTTCGGCATGTTTCCAGCTTTCCGGGAAGGTAGCAGAGTTGAGGGAGCAGTTGATGACGTTTCGGAGATGGGGTGCGATAATGGAGTCTGCTTTGTTGAAAATGTGGTGGGGATATGGGTCAGTTGGCGACCCTGAGTGGATGGAGTTCATCAGGCGGATGGTGTCTTCAGTGGTGATTGGGTTCCAGGCGCAAATGTTGTTCGGGGGGGGGTTTGGTTCGGAGGTGGGTGGAGAGGACTGGTCTCCGGACTGGTTTTCAAAGCTGTTATGTATGTCGGCAATTTTGTTGTGGAAGAATGAAGCTAGGGAGTCGCAGAGGTCTTGGGAGGGAGTGATGTCGTTGGTGCCGGCAGTGAAGTTGGTAAATTCTTTGACGATGTTGAATAGTTCCTTGCTGTTGTGGGCGTTGTTGTCAAGTCGATCCTTGAATGCTGATTTCTTGGTGGATCGGATCAGTTGGTGGTGTTTGCGGGTGGCGTTCTTGAAGGTGGCCAGGTTGTCAGTGGTAGGGTTTTTTCTCCAGGCTTTCTCGAGGGTGCGACAGAACTTCTTGGATTTCTTAAGGTCATCGTTGAACCAGGGGGCTTTTTTGCTACCTTGCTTGATTTGATGGTTTTTCAAGGGTGCTAGTTCGTCGGCGCTGTGGGTGATCCATTGTGTGAGGTTGGTGGCTGCTTGGGTTTTGGTGAAGCGATGTGAGGAGTTGGTCGGTGGTAATTTTGTTCCAGTTTCTTCGGGGAATTGGTTGTGGGAGGTTGTGGGTAGTGGTATTTTTGTAGTTGAAGTGAACGCAGCTGTGGTCCGTCCAGTGGAGAGCTGTGGTGTGATTGAAGGAGATGTGCTTGCTGGAAGTGAAGATTGGGTCGAGCGTGTGCCCGGCATAGTGAGTGGGGGTATCAACAAGTTGTTCGAGTCAGAGGTTGGCCAGGTTGTCCAGAAGGGTGGTGGTGTTGCTGTAGTTTTTCTTTTCCAGGTGGAAGTTGAGGTCTCCCAGTAGAATGTAGTCCACACAGGGGAGGGCGTGTGGGCTGATGAAATCAGCGATGTCTTCGCTGAATTGTGTGCGGGGTCCTGGTGGCCTGTAGATGAGGGTGCCTCTGAGTGTGGTCTTGGGGTCGGTGTGGATCTGGAAGTGAAGGTGGTCGGCGGTAGTGAGGCTATCGTCGGAACTGGTCGTGATGCGGATGGTGTTCTTATGGACGATGGCGATGCCGCCTCCTGTTTGGTTGGTGCGGTCCTTTCGGATGATCTTGTAGCCGTCCGGGATGGCTATGGTGATGTCGGGAGCTGATGAGGCGTTCATCCAGGTTTCTGTAAGGAAGGCGACGTCCGGCGATGTGGTGTCGAGTAGGTTCCAAAAGTCAATGGCGTGTCTGTGGATCGAGCGGGTGTTGAGTAGGATGCACTTTAGGTGGTTAACGTCGGAGCTCTGTTTGGAGTCTGTGGGTTTGGTGTGGGTCCTGATGCAGTCGAATTTGCAAGAGTGGCAGGTGAAGGATCCATGGGTGTGTCCTGGGGCGGCTTGGTAGCAGTCTGGGATACGGCCGGGGTTGAGTGCTGAGAGGGTAGCGGAGTCGTACGTTATGCGGGAGTAGTGGATTTTGCGGGGACCAGGGGGTCTGGCGCTGGGCGCGGTCCAGGCGCGGACGGGCGTAGACAGGCTTACCTTTGGCGCGCCTTTGGCGCGCATGGGGCGCGTCCGCTGCACGTGAACGCTGCGCGCAAAAGCATCTGTCATAAGTGGATAGTGGAGGGGGGTGGGGCGAGGGAGGAGCAGCTGGGGCAGACGGACGGGCTACGAGGCACAACAACAACAAAATGGCTGCAAAGCAAAAGCGAAACAGGGCGAGATTGGGGTCTCAAAGAACTGGGCAGAGGCACAACCGGGCACAAATGGCTGATTAAGCAATGCGATCAATGAAATACAGTGAAGATTATCTATCGTACCAGGCAGCTCCTAATAACAGTGTGGGCAATGGGAGCAATGTGAAATTAATGCAGCGCTACGATCTAGCTGACAGGCACAGACAATATCACAAGCGGCAATTCCTGCAAAGCGAGCGATGCGCAGATCAGCTGACAGCAGCAAATAGCAGAGGGAGCGTGATAGCGCTACGATACCAGAAGCCAGGAGCCAGGGAGCGTCGGGAGCGACCGCCTCTGAGCTGGTCAGGAGCGTGCGATGTCGGACCATAGATGCATCCATTCCTCATCGGAAATAGGATGGTGAATTAAGTCTTCTCACATAGACATGTACCTATGAGATCACCCCTTTCATGTTAGCAGTCTTGGTGAGAAAGGCCTCAAATTTTGTGAGAGGTCGAGTAGCAGCCTCCCGTATCTGAGGTGTGAGGGCCCTGTGCATCAATTGGATATACTGATATCTTTCCGTGTTCTTCAATTCAAAGACCCTTTGAAATTGATCAAAAGTAAGGGGATCAAAATTGTGTAACAAATGTATTAGAGCTAAGCAGCCTCCCCTTCTCCAGGCATCAAAGGGCCCTCATGTTGGGCCGGGGGTAAAGCTGGATTGAAATGGATTGGAGTGATTGGGGATGGAAAAGAAGTCCACCTGTCGTCGCCCGAAATTGAATCCCATACTTTAAGAGTGGTGCGTGTGGGGCAGCTAAGGTCACCCTGGCAGCCGCCTGGAAGAGAAGGGAGGCTCCAGCTATTTCCCTATGGCACTCTCGTCTTTGGAGACTGCTTAGCCTAGAATGTATGGCTGATATTTTCAGGGATAATTATAAGAATTTCGAATTTAAATGGGGTCCCCTTGTCTCCTTCCTCCCCCAGGGCCAGCCGTCTGCGGTGTGTCCCTCCACCATCAGAGTCCGCCGTCTCTTCCAGTTTTGATCACAATTCCAGTGTCGACCAACCTCTCGTTAGTATGAACACACCGCCACGTCGGGTGGGGGGTGGTGTTTTTTTGTGTTTTTTTTTCTGTGTTCCTTGTTAGATTCATAATTACTTATCCCATGTTAGGATGAGTTTGTCCACGCTTTTTGGCTATTCCGCATACAACACCTCGGTGGAGCAACCTGGAGAAATTACCGTTACAGAAGGCCGTTGAGTTTTCTTTAGACCTATCTGCTGGCTTAGCAAAGTTGCATGATTTTCTTTTTTATCTCGCTCTCTCAGCTCCTGGGCACTTAGAAGCAGTATCTTTCATTTGGCTTATCTAATAAGGGGAGGAGCTGGTTTATATTGATCAATGCACTTTTTCCACCTGTTATAAATCTGTTGAGGCTTTCTGATCCCCTGCTTGGGACCAAGTGATGAAGTAATTTTTGCCTGTGGAAAAAAAAATTAATAAATACATTTTTGACAAAAATCAGGTGGCAGGCCAAGGCTCCCCTGTGCTCCTCTGTGCCCTGCAGCAGCCGCCGCACGAGCAGCACCAGCAGCGCCTTAGCACCGCGGTGCCGGCAGCGGCCGTTCCTGCCCCCACACCAGATCCGTAGAACTTAAAGCGCCCGTATAACAGGACGTGGGTGAAGTGGGAACCGGTCACAAAACAAACCCTGGCAGACGTCCCAGGCTCCGCTCCGCATGCTCGTCAACTCCTCCTCGGGTCGGCCCCTTGGCTCTAATCAATACGCTCTGCACTCAACGCCGAATCACAGGCTGACAACAACTGTGAACACCAACAGAGGGAAGAATTGTGTGTTTTCCCTAGTTAGTAAACAAAAACAGCATAAGTCTTGGCTGCTTCTGCTGCACCCAGAGTCTTATGCGTCTTTTCTGTCTAATTTTTCTGTCTGGAAAAAGATTGTGTCCTGGTTTTCTGCACCCAGTAAATCCAGGTGCAGATAAACCTAACAACTGATAATCAGGTGGAATAAAATGAACACATGAAAGTACGCCTTAATTTCATTGCCCTTGATTCATACTCGGGACCATAGTTGAGGGATAGGTCTAGGCATAGTCCTCGCAGCACACAATAGATTTGCTTGAGGCAGAGGCCAAAACTCAAGTCAGGATACCAGATACAAGTAGGTGGTAACTCAGGGCAGGGGAAAACGCCTGTTGTCCGTGGAGGAATAATTCACTTCCCAGAAATCTGCATTACAAATTAATTAATAGTATATGTTTTTTTAATATCTGTTTGGTGCCAGTCCATATGACTTTCATATCTGCCTTTGGGATTCTATGTTGCAACTCCATAGGGTACATGCATCCTTTGTGAGCTTAATAAAATGTTGACAATTCTACAAATCCCCACTCTTCCATCCAAGTACTCTCATGCTACCATTCAAAACTCTGCACTGTCTGAAAAACAGCTCAACATTTTCAAAATTCTGCATTGATTTGGCTTGTAAATTATATTTTTGGAAATGTACATGTATTAACTATTTAATTTTAATACTATAGGTGATTGAAATTACGGACGAAGAAAGCAAGATTTAGCACTAAGCAACTGAATGTCAGTGCCATAAGAAGGATTATTTTGAAAAACTGAAGGATATCCAGCATTCTACGTTTAAACAATTTCCAAAAATCTAAGTGTGGCGAGGAAAGTACTATACCTGTAAGTGAAGTCTCTAATTTTGCATTTCATTAACCCAGAGCAAAGCCATATCTGTGCACACAGCATCAGAAATAATGTAGAAAGACCGCTTCAGCATCCTCATCTGAAATACTATCAGAAAGACAAATTGTCTCAGCATGACAGAATAACGTTCATCTAAAGCATAATGTAATTCTAGAGAGGAAGCACACACTACATAAAAGAAAGTTACAACTAAAGGTTTCTTCTGGATATCATCAAAGAAAAGACGCTGAAAGAAGACTCCGAAGCTGACACGTTAACAACCAAAAGATTGGAAAATCACCTTTGTTCAACAACCGTTTTAACCAGTTACGCAAGTTTGAGACTATTTGCCTCGGGATATAACACCTTGACCCACTCTGCTCACTCTTGCGAAAACCTTAAAAATTCACCACTTTATTGTGTTAATGACCATCTCAGATTGTTTCCTTTTTATTGTGTACTGTTCTGTAATTCTATGTAAATCGCCTCAACATTATCTGTTGTTCAGGAGTGATATGTAAAACTGTTAAATATAAAAATGGATTAAAGGAGCACCGTTGCAATATATCTAATGTAAATCAATCCTCATACTCAGAACTACAAACCTTAACCTTACACCAAACAAAGAAAGGGTAGAAGGAACTGATGTTCTGCGACTAATGATTCACAATAGTACTCTGCACGTTCTAACACCCTTAGTTACTGCCATTACAAAGTGCAAAAAGGTACTTATCAGTTTAATCATTAAATATCAGACTAACACCTTATTACTGCATTGCTAAGAACCTATACAAAAAGATTTGAGATAAACTTCAGTCACAAATTAAGTTACTGCCGAAGAGGCTATTACCTAAAGACTATTATCTGCTAGAAAAAGGTCAACAGGTGTTACAGGACTGCTTCCCGACATTTTTTGCTCAATTCAAGTGTTGAGAAGATTACACACAATTTCTTTTAGAGATAAATGCTGAACATTATCTAAACAAGCCAGACTCTAAAATCGAGGCAAAATACAGAAGTTGGGGAAAAAAGTTACCTGTGCCCAAAAAGATACACCCATAAATCTTATCTCACAGATTTTTGACAGAATGCACACAGGGGAAAACCACTCTCAGTGCAAAGTATGCCAAAAATGTTTCAGGCGTAAATCTTATCTCACTGAGCATATGAGAATCCACACAGGGGGAAAACACTCTCCGTGCAAAGTATGCCAAAAAAGTTTCAGGCGTAAAACTTATCTCACTGAGCATATGAGAATCCACACTGGTGAAAAACCTTTTCAGTGCTCTGAATGTCAGAAAAGGTTTAGTATCAAACCGAGATTATATCGACATGAAGTAACCCACTCTGTGGAAAGACCTTATCAGTGCGCTGAATGCCAGAAAAGGTTTTGTAACAAACCGAGTCTATCCCGTCATGAAGTAACCCACTCTGTGGAAAAACGTTATCGGTGCTCTGAATGCAAGAAATGTTTCAGTGATCAAAGCACTCTGACTCGGCATACAAGAACCCACACTGGGGAAAAATCTCATCAGTGCACAGAATGCCAAAAATGTTTCATTGACAAAAACAGTCTCACTCGGCATACAATAACCCACACTGGAGAGAAACCATATCAGTGCACGGAATGCCAGAAATGTTTCAGTTGCAAAAGCAGACTTACTGAACATACAAGAATCCACACTGGTGAAAAACCTTTTCAGTGCTCTGAATGTCAGAAAAGGTTTAGTATCAAACCGAATCTATATCGACATGAATTAACCCACTCTGTGGAAAAACCTTATCAGTGCGCTGAATGCCAGAAAAGGTTTTGTAACAAACCGAGTCTATCTCGACATGCATTAACCCACTCTGTGGAAAAACGTTATCGGTGCTCTGAATGCCAGAAATGTTTCAGTGATCAAAACACTCTGACTCGGCATACAAGAACCCACACTGGGGAAAAACCTCATGAGTGCACAGAATGTCAGAAATGTTTCATTTACAAAAACAGTCTCACGCGGCATAAAATAACCCACACTGGAGGGAAACCATATCAGTGCACGGAATGCCAGAAATGTTTCAGTTGCAAAAGCAGACTCACTGAACATACAAGAATCCACACTGGGGAAAATCCTTATCAGTGCTCTGAATGCCCAAACAATTTCAAACTTAAATCACTTCTAACTGCACATGTGAGATTCCACACTGGGGAAAAACCTTATCAGTGTTCTGAATGCCAGGAAAGGTTTTGTAACCAACAAAGTCTTTCTCGACATGCAATAACCCATTCTGTGGAACATCCTTATCAGTGCTCTGAATGCCAGAAATGTTTCAGTTTAAAAAGTAGTCTCACACGGCACATAAGAATCCACACTGGGGAAAACCTTTATCGGTGCTCTGAATGCCAGAAATGTTTCAGTTTAAAAAGTAGTCTCACACGGCACATAAGAACCCACACTGGGGAAAAACCTTTTCAGTGCTCTGAATGCCAGAAATGTTTCAGTGAAAAAAGACATCTCACGCTGCATATAAAAACCCACACTGGGGAAAAACCTTATCAGTGCTCTGAATGCCAGAAATGTTTCAATGAAAAGAGACATCTCACGCTGCATATAAAAACCCACACTGGGGAAAAACCTTATCAGTGCTCTGAATGCCAGAAATGTTTCAGTAAAAAAAGACATCTCGCGCTGCATATAATAACCCACACTGGGGAAAATCCTTATCAGTGCTCTGAATGCCAGAAATGTTTCAGTGAAAAAAGATATCTCACGCTGCATATAAGAACCCACACTGGGGAAAAACCTTATCAGTGCTCTGAATGCCACAAATGTTTCTGTCAAAAAAACAATCTCACTGAGCATATAAGAATCCACACTGGGGAAAAATCTTATCAGTGCTCTGAATGCCAGATATGTTTCAATCGAAAGAGCAGTCTCACTCAGCATATAAGAATCCACACTGGGGAAAAACCTTATCAGTGCTCCGAATGCCAAAAATGTTTCAACCAAAAATGTCATCTCACTGAACATGTGAGAATCCACACTGGTGAATAAAATTATTAGTGCTCTAAATGTCAGAAAATATTCAGAGGTAGAGATAGTTACAAGTGCCATAAGAAAACACACCATCAAAATAATTCAGTTCTCCGAATGCCAGAAAATCATAAATTTTAAACTCAATCTCACTCTACATGAGCAGACGCACACAGGGGAAAAACCTTACCAATGCTGTGAATGCCAGAAATTCCTATTTGATAGGCACAGCCTCACTAACTATAAGCGACTCCATACTGATGAAACACCTTATGAGTGCTCTGAATGCCAGAAAAGCTGCAGGGAAAAACGCTATTTCACAATGAGAAACTCCACACTGGAGAAAATCCTGATGGCAAAAAAGCATTTTTACCCCTTCATTGTACGTTCAAGCACAGCCCATTGCATGATCTATGTAGGGAAAATACTCTGTGCACTGAAAATGTGTTAAAATAACAGACAGTTGATAATCGACTTTAATAACTTCTCATACCTGGATTTATCTAGAAGAGAAGTCTGTTAATTCTAGCATATTTTTGATACCACAAGGTAAGAACTTTGGGGATCTTTATCTGATATCTTTATCAGTAAGTTATCTGAAATTATTGAATATAAACTTTTCAAAGTATTAAAGTAGGAAATACTGAGGTTCATGTACTAATAATCCATTTGGTAAAAAGTTGTTGCTTGTAGAGTCAGCACACTACTTTGTCTGTGATAGCTTTTAAATAAAGGCATTTTTTAATGCACCCCATTTTACTTTCAGATTCACAAATGTCCCCTTGGGTTACTATGTCCTGTTACTGTTTTTCAGTCCACATATGGTTTCAAAGCTTAATACATACCTTAAGGATGTATTAAATATTCAGACGGGAAACTATTAACATTTCCCTTCCAAATTCTGAATTGTTAAATGGGCTTAGTACATTTCAAAAAGGGGTTTAGCATTTGCAAACTCTGTGAATTACTGAACCAGTGGATTTTTTTAACAATAAAACATGAGGCAATTTTTCTCAATTCCCTCCAAATTAAGTTTGCTAATATTGTTAGTAGAATGATAACCGGTGCATGTACCTATTTAGTGTTAGTGTTGCTTCAGATCAAATAAAAACCATCACACATAACTCTTACACAATACTTAAAGACAGAATTTCTGACATCCAGCGTTAATGTTTTGTTAAATATATTTGCAAATGTTGTCACTTAAACAGGAAAGCAGCTAAAGCAGTCTCTGGACATAAAATAGGATGTAATCATAATCTTTAGATACATTTTCTGAGTTTCAGGAACAATGTGTGTCTTCTGGGTTTACTCTAAACCACTATAATAAACATATTCAATAATTTTAGATTTGATCTGTTTGTACTGGTTTCTATTGCAGACAATAATCTAGATTTAGACCAAGGATCAATTCCACCCATGGCTTTTAAAATCTATTTATCAATGATCTCTATTAGTGTTATCGCAACTAAAACTGTAATAGAACTGATCTGAGAGATGATATTATGCTCAGTCAATTTATTGAACAAACTATGGAGTTAAAATCTGAATCGATTAGATCCACAAGCATTGCCTGACCACTGTATTTTGCATCAATAGATTACTTATCAGCACATTTTCTCTAAGTAAAATTCAGTCATCTTCTATTTTTCACGGAGCTCGTGCTGGGTCTGTAAGAACTGTTTAAAAAAAATGGCATTTAAATGTCCAAAAAATCAGGAATTCTAGTTTCAAGCCTGGTCAAACCTTAATGAATGGTACACCAACAGATGCCCTTCTGTTCCTACATTTTATTGTGCACCATGATTCAGAAATGGCATGTTTTTGCTTTCGGAGGTAACATTCTAAACATATTTATTGTTGTTGCCAGCCGAAAAATTATCACTAATTGGGACGATAACAACAAGTGGTCTTGTGATGCTTGCTGGAATGGGAAGAGTTTATTCAAAAAGTGAATGGAATTCACGTTTAGGAGACAATTTTACAAAAGTGTATGGATTTTTTATATATTTAAAATTGTTGATCTCCAAAATGCCCTAAATCAATAAATTGAATTTAAATTCAAGTTTATTTTGTATCCTATTGTTGGAAAAGATGTGATTTTGAACCCCATGAGGCAGTTCCTTTCCAGAAAGCATTCAGGTTGTAATCATGAGTCAAATAATGCTGAGGAGGTTAAAATATTCAAATTTAATTCTAATTACATATGAAATATTCAATGTTCAATATATTTCTCTTAGTATTTTAATGTGAGGACTTTATTGTTTAAGGAAAATAATTAGTATTTGTTTTTCTATATGTAGGAAGCATTACATTGATGAAATCACTGTATCCCACCTTCTTTGTTTCCTTTCCTGTTCTTTATGAACGTTTCTATTGTTGAGCTTTAAAGATTGCCCGAAATTAGGAATTTTGCTCTACATAACTTTGCTGTGTTACAGTATGTTGCTTTTTATGTACTACTTTTGTCTCTTATGTGTATGGCAACTGATGTTTTGTTTTGCTTTAATAATCAGCTTATGTTTATTAGGTTTTATTATTCAATAAAATGTTTCAAACACAACAAATGGTAGTTGATATGTATTTACAACAGCAGCATTTTTATTATATGGGCAGTTTCAAAGAGGCCAAAAATATGGTCTGTGGGATAACGGAGGACCACATTGACATCAGCAGGGAGAGGTTTGGGCAGGTGATTGGGGTGTATGTAAGGTTGGAAGTAGGGGGAACAAAGCATGTACATTGTGTGGACTGTGACTCCTGGAGTTATTGTGAGGGATACCATGCTACCCTGTAAATGAATCCCCTAGTGATTATTATCAACTAACTTTATTCGGTTTTATAAAAGAAAAACATCTTTTAAGTTACAGATTGATAAATATAATATGTCCAAGTTAATCAGAACACAAGATAAAAATTCATGAATTACAGTAGTAGCATTTTGCGTCTGTGAGATCTCAATGAATGCCGTCATCAGAATCGGTAGCCGCTGGGGACAACACAGTGCATGGGCTGTTACTGGTTCAAGCAAAGTATCAACATCCGTTGGCATGACTGATGGGAGTGTGAGACATGTGTCTAACACTCATTCTTCTCCACATAGCAGGCAGTGTAGAACAGGTAGGATGCAATCTTACCAAACTGGTCTGAATGACAGAAACCATGTGGTATTTAATTCTCTTAGACAAGGTAGTCCCAAAATTTGGACGATGCGCTCACGACACTTCATCACCAGTAGAGTTGTCTCCATAGAGAACTAGGTGTCGTTTGTGAAATGACTTGCCATGTCGCAGTAGTAGAAGCAAAAATAGTATTCCTGCAGCGAGTCCCAAAATGAGAGGCAATCGCCAAACACAGAGTGCACAAAGTTTGAAAATATTACTAGGACTGCTTTAAAAGGTGCCAACAGTCCAGAAAATACGGTCTTAAATACATGTAGAATACCACTCGTATCAGACATGTTTAAGATACGACTTAACATTTCTGAGAAATGTATAGGGCAATTTGTAGTTAAGAGGACATCTAACTCTGCAGAAGTCCTTGCGACTTGCAGATCATAGGTTTCTTTGGCCGAAAGTCAGTGCCACTGTTTTTTGCAAAAGAATGGCTGTCATTCTGCTTAAAGTATCAATTTGTATAGAAGAGAGGTTCAGTGAAGGCCAAAGTGGCGACTCCCGGCTGTCTTGGTTTTAGGAAACAATACTTGCATACAGCAAGTGAACCTGGCTGACACAGTTACTAGATATGGTATTCCTGGCAACATGCGACAGCAGTTGCGATCATTCAATGTAAGGTAACTCCCATTCGAGAGGTGTCCAAAAACCTTGCAGGCGGCCGGATAAGTTTTTAGAGAAACTATCACAGGCCCTGTGTAAGTTTATACCCTGACATAGTGCATTTTCACAATTTTCCCCGCAAAGAAATATTTCACGACCCCCACTCCAACATCTGTATGTGTACGGCAATTCCCAGGATGTCTTGATGTATTCTTTACTCAACTTTTAATATGTGCCTGCTGGTATATGTTATAGGCAATATTGAAAATGGAACATTGTAACAGACTGAGTGAATGTTCCAATGTATAATCCATTCCATAACTGGCTTTTCAGCGACAGTAAATGGCAATCATTCCAGTTTTTCAATGCTCAGCACCGTATTGTCTGCTCCCCTTTGTGCCAATTTGATCTGCATATCAGTGAGATTGAATTATGAAAACAGTGACGTAGTATAGCCTGAATGAAGGTTTTGCAACGTCCAGCCTAATAGCATGATAGACCGTACTTGCGACTGACCATGTTGCAACATGACCAAGTCCTGTTCCATGATGTCTATGGCAGAAGATACTATGCAATCTAAAGAATATATCCTGGACCACAGAGTCTTTAACCCATTGTCAACCACAGAGAGAGATTTCTCTAAATTAATACAATCAATTTCTCGGATTCGTTCTGCAGTCTCTGCTTGCGTAATTTTCCATGCTTCATTATAAGCAGCAAAGAAACCGGCGTATATAAAACGTTTATGATGCGGTGTTCTTGGTCCTAGCAACAATTCCCTAAGATCAGCGCCATCTTTAAGTAAAGATAAGTGTTGCTTTACATCCTTAAGTGTAGATCTGTGTATCCAATCAAGGCAAAGTTTCCCTACACTGTATATTGTTGTGGGTGCCTTGCTGAGAAAGGAGAGAAAAAGGACTGAAAGAGACTTTTGCTACTTGTGCTTCAAACAATCTCCAAGGGCTTGTGGGTGAGCTTGCCCCCTGAACGGAGTCCCAGGATTATTGGACTCCTCCTGCCTTCGCTGACAAATCTGCTGAACTTTGCCCTTCCTTATCACTGGAGCCACGATCCCCAGTGCAGCTCGTTCCCTCCTTTGCCGTGACGCTTGTGCCTGGCCGCCCCCGCACCGTGTGAGCCTGCTCTGCTTCAAGCCGTTCCTTGCACCGTCCCGCTGGGCCACCCACACTCTGCCTCACTATTCCTTCCTTTTCGAGCCGCACTGCTCGCCTCGCCACCCCCACTGCTGGAAGCCGAACCGAGTGCCTCACGAAGCCAAGGACGGCCCGTATGCACGAAACGTACCAGCCGCCTCACATCGCACTCGTGGCGCGCCGCACTAAGAGAGCCCGGCGGTACGCCTCGTACTGGCTGCCTCTTGACGCGCCTGCCCGCATTGAATCAGCAGCTACAAACCAAAGGTACGGCTCAAAAGCTGTGAACGCCGGGCCCCCCTACTCTACTCTTCGAACCGAGACACCTAGCAGAGCCTGGGCCCGTCTCGCAATGGAGCCGCCAGCATCTTTGTGTTGCCTGTACGTCCCGGACGCTGCATTCGAACCGGACTCCTCATCTCAGAAAAGGTACTGTCACTCAACGCGTACCACAGTGTGTACGCCACGGACCACGGAGTCCGCAACGCTGGTTTAATACCTTTTTGACATTGTTTTTCAATGGTAAGAGTCGTACAAGAGTGTGCAGCGCACACAGGAACCAAGAATTACGCATTTTTAACAGAATCCTCATTTTATTGCTAAATAGTATTGTGGCCTAATTTTACAAACGTTATTTGAGTCTTATGCTAAGCCTTATATAAAGATACTTATTTTTTATACAAAACTAGACTGGTGTCATTTTGTGGTGTGTCATTGAATTATTGTATGTGGTCATAAATGCTTAACCCATAACGCTCTGAAGTTTAGCATTGTCTGCTCGCGCCACGCAACCTAGAGGGTGAGCAGGGTTATTTTAAAGAGTAAGTCCCTTGCCCTGACTAGAGGAGAGGGTCCCTGCTTGTCACAAGTACTCAACTGCGCCAACCAGAGACCCCCAAATCTAACATTGGAGGCAGCGGTGAGGATTTCGAATTTGCATTTGTGATTAATATATGTAATTGGTGAACACCACGTAATGAGTTCAGGCCAATAACGCAGCCACATACTTGTTGATTTTTGTTTTTGCCAAGAGATCTCCCTTTTTTTTTTTAAGAAAAGTCATGCCTGATTCAGTCAATGGAGAAAAGGCAGCATCTGTAGTCTCTGACATTGAAGGAATAGACTGGGTAGAAGAGAGACTAGAGAGCTACTCCTTAGCCCAGCTGAAGGGCTTCTGCTTAAAGTTTAGAGTTTCACAGTCTGGATGTAAAAACAAAGCTCACTTCCAAAAGGCGCTGAGGGCGTGGATTGAGTCAAGGGCACCTGAGAATAGAGTGGAAATTGAACCAGCAGAAAACATACATGATTTTAGCAGAGTCCTGTCTCCAGAGGAGTTGGCACCCGGGCACATGCAATGGAGATGGCAAATCTAAATGGTCAGCTGGAGATGGAAAGCAAAAGGCTGGCTATGGAAGAAAGAAAAATTCAAATGGAGCATGAAATGAAGTTGAGGGAGCTGGAGCTAAAAGCTAAAAGTACGGAAACTACTCCCTCTGGTGGCAGCGCATAGCCAATGCAGGTAGAATCAAGGGTGTACATGCCAAAGGACGTGGTGAAAGAATTTTTTTAAGAATGATGACATAGGGCAGTGGTTCCAGGCCTATGAGGTAGCCATGTCTTGCCACTGGGTCCCTGAGAGAGATTGGGGAGCAGGGTTGTGGGGGTGGTTCCTTAGTGAGGGGCGGGACACACTGCTAGATTTGCCCTCTGAAGTTTATAATTATTACCCACACATGAAGGACGCTTTGATGACCAAGTATGGATTAACTCCTGAATTGTACAGACAGAGGTTCAGGGGTTGTGCAAAAATTCCTAACAGTACGTATGTTGAGTATGTAACTTTTTTCTGCAGAGCACTGGATGGTTGGGTGAAGGGTAGCAAAGTTAATGATTTTCAAGGTCTCTTTGATTTATTTGCATGGGAGCACTTGTCTAGTAATTGTTTTCCTGAGCTAAGCCAGCACCTGATTGATAGCAAGCTGACTAACCCTAGGAAGCCAGCTGGGTCAGCACCAGGGTCCACAAGGGTCAAGTGGGAGACTCCGCCAAGGGTGGGCAGGGTCCCCAGCAGAGGAGTGGGGGCTACAAGGACAAACAGAGGGAGTTTCAGAAGAGGCCCCAAAGTAATCCCCAAGGGAACCAAGGGAAAGGTTCTCAGCCTCCCCCACCCCAGAAACCGACCGGGGCCCGACAGGTACCCCTGTTCAAAGAGGGCCCCTAAAGTGTTGCAAATGTAGTGAACTGGGGCATTTTGCCAAGGATCCCAAGTGTCGCCTGTTTGGTAAACCAGCACCCACTGGTGCTCCGCCCCGGCAGATGGCAAGTGTAGCCTTTGAGAGGGAGGTAGTAGTCCAAGGTGGGTGGGATCCCGTTCAGATTACCCTGGTCTAGTTAGGAGACAGTGAGATGGTCCCTGAGAACCAACTTCCCTCTAACACTAAGAAATATGGGCAGTGGGTGACCGTCAATGGCCAAAGGGTGGAAGCTCTTAGAGATACAGGAGCCAGTGTGACTACTGTCAAGCAGCACCTGGTGTCTCAAGAGCAGGTTGTCCCCCATGCATACTGCCGGGTTGTCAATGCTGACAACACAGAGAGTTGTTGTCCAATGGCTCAGGTTCCCTTTGATTGGGGGGGGGGGGTCTCTGGCACTCTTCAAGTAGCTGTGAGAACTGCCATGCCTGTAGACTGTTTGTTAGGGAACGACTTGGAAAGTTCACCTCGGGAAAAGGTGGAGAAAAGTACTCAACTAAGGATGGTGGGTCTGCCTGACTGGGCGTACGTGACCACCCGGTCAATGGCAGCCAGTAGGGGTGCTCAAGAGGTCCTAGAGCCTGAGGGAGAGGCCCAGGAACCTGCCTTAGAGAGAAGGCGCAGGAGGCGCGGGAAACCGGCCCCTGAAGTTCCTACGGCCCAGGAGGAAGCAGACCTTGAGGGGGATGCCCTGGAGCCTACCTGGGAACAGATAGCTGAACTATGGGACCTGCCTGAGCTGACCCATTGGCAGCAGGAAGGAGGCCCCTCCAGGGAGGAATTCTGCAGGGCGCAGAAAGAGTGTCCTTCTCTCATAGGTCTGCGGCAGCAGGCTGCAGACCAGGCCAACGGTGATCAGTCTGGAACACATTTAATTTATTGGGAGAATGACCTCCTGTATTCAGAGCCTAAGTTTGCTGAACCAGGGTCAGCCCGTGCGCTGGTGGTACCCCAGAGATTCAGGGCCTTCCTACTGGGGCTGGCTCACAATGTGCCATTGGCAGGGCATTTGGGGCGGACAAGACCTATGAAAGGCTTCTCACCCACTTTTATTGGCCTCAAATGCACAAGAACTCTGATCCTCACTGTAGGACCTGCCAGACTTGCCAGGCAAGTGGAAAGAGTGGGAGGAAGCAGAATGATCCTCTCCAGCCATTCCCTGTAGTCAGTACCCTATTCCAGTGAGTGGGAATTGACATTGTGGGGCCACTGGACCCCAGGACAGCCATGGGCAACAGGTTCATCCTGGTCCTCGTGGACCATGCCACCTGGTACCCGGAAGCCATCCCTCTGAGGACAGTTGCGGCCCCGTGGTGGGACGTGCGCTGATGGGAAATTTCTCCAGAGTGGGATTCCCTCTAGAGGTTGTGTCTGACCGGGGTACTAATTTCATCTCTAAGTATATGAAATCCCTTTGGCAAGAGTGTGGTGTAATCTACAAATTCACCACGCCTTACCACCCCCAAGGAAACGGGTTGGTTGAGAGATTCAACCGAACTCTGAAGGGCATGCTTATGGGCCTGGAAGAACCCATGAGGTGTAAGTGGGACGTCCTCTTGCCATGCCTGCTCTTTGCTTACCGTGAGGCGCCATAGAAGTTGTAGTGTAGTTCCTATCTTCCCAATAGGCTCTGCGCATTGGAATAATACCTACAGCAGTAAAGGCCTAGGCCAGACGTTAACTAGGTCTACTACTGTCGATACTAGACTTAAGTTTTGGGTTTGCCAGCGTAGCTCAGAGTTCGCTAGAAACTTTCTCGAATGTTCAAGGAGGAATTAACTTCCCTGATTAGACAAGAAGGGATTTAGTTTCTGACAACCATAGAACATGACAACTTTGCTCTCCCCTAATCAAGAGTCAATCTCGAGAGTCGTGTGAACAAAAGGCAAATTATTTTACTCAGTCAGTACGTGCATTCTTAGTCTCATCAGAATGTAGAGAAAAGGAAGAGACGGGCGTGTTCAATAAAAGATGTTATTTATTGATCAGTCTCTTTTCTCATACAAGAGAAATGGATCGATATTATTGCAATACTTATAGCTAAGTAAAGTGCATACATTAAAAGCAATAGTATAAAGTAATACTGTAAAAACATTGATATGGTTTCTAAGCCATAAGATGTTTAAAATGAATAAAATATATTTACATACACATATACATTTGACTAAACGTACTCAACTGGTGTTTCTAAATACGCCTACCCCGTGTACCTGACCTAAGCCTAATACGTGGGCGGGAATAGAAAGTTACAGTTTAAGTTAAGTTTGTTTTTGCCAAGTGAATAACTAAAGAATTCTCTGTGAGGGGTTATTCAGTTCTGTGCCTGGAAGTTTAGGATGAATGAGGAATGGTATCTCTTTCTCTGGTCTCGATATTCCAGGCTGCCTGCGAGGGCTACCCGGAAGCGCCGGTGTTGGGTCTCTCGGCAGCAGAAATCAGCTTCTCTCAGCGCGTCAGGAAGGCGGGGCTGCTGCCAGCGGGGTCTTCTCTGCTCTCGGCTTCGGCAAGCATGGCTGCTCCGTCTCGTCACCACGCGTGTGTTTGCATAGGGCAAGATCGGTAATATTTATACCTTTAAGGTGCCGAGATTGACGTAAGGATGGACATAGATACGTCAATAAAGATGTCATACGACTTGCTCGTTAGCACATTCTTTTACTAAAGTTCTCGGTGAAATCAAAACAATGGCCGCAGGGTTTTGCCCAGGTTGTCATAGGTTTGATTTGTTATGAGAACTCCGTATGCCTTATCAGGGACTGGAGGAATATCGCTTGTCCAATTAGATCGCAAGCGTTATGACCTAATCAGATAACACGTTCCTGTGCCGTAGTGTGACTGCGTCAGATAACGGTATCTGCATCATGGGGGTTTTCTGCCTCATGGGCTGACTGCTAGTTAACTTGTTGGTTTGTTTAACTAGAATAGGGTCAGGAATAGGGGGATCGATTCAGGACCTATAGGAATACATGACACCCACTCCACGCTAACTATGGACATATTTACTAATCTAGGCATAGTATAACATAGTACAACATACTATAGAGTAGTGTGTATACCTTACCACCCCAAAATACATAAATGCATTTCGAAATTTTCAAATATACTGAAAAAAATTGCAGACATATATATATGGTATGCACTCAAGCTGTAGAAAAATGCCAAAGTAATCGCATTTGTATACATTATTGCTTATTTGGTATATGAGAATTACACATGAAATGGTTTCTGACAGAAAAAGGTTTCGAGACCATTCCATCACAGAATAAAATATCTTTATGAACATGCTAGCGGGCAGCTAATGTCTATAAGCTATCTAAAATTTAGAAACCTTAGTTCTCTAAGAATAGTTCTTACTTTAAGCAGAAGATAGTGTCCCGAAAAATATGCAAAAATATTTGGGGGCTGCTGAAAAAACTGCTGTCCGTGAACTGGAGCGAAAATGTTCATGTGACTTTATTTTTAAAGTTGAAGGCCGAATTCAGGGAACGCCGTGTGCGAGCTTGCTCAAAAGTCTCTATTTCTGTTCGGGTGAGAACATCATATCATTTAGGCTTTCGAAAAAACTGTCAACAGCTTCCTGGGAAAGTTCCACTAACTCGGAAATAGGTGTAATCATGCATTCTTGCGCATGATTGTCTCCATTGACATTCTGATTTGCATTACTGACAGAAGGTCGTACCTGTTCGATGCTGCTTTCATCTTGAACTTCACTACCCATCAATCGTAGTGGTGAAGCTTCCACGAATGCCGTCATCAGGATTGGTAGCCTTTGAGGGCAGCACAAAGCATGAACCTTAATCGGGCTCAACAATGTTTCTGCATCCATCGGCGCATCCGATTGTAGCGTCAGACAGGTGTCTAACACGCATTCTTCTCCGCATAGCAGACACCTCAATACAGGTAAAACACATCTTTGCCACATTGGTCGAAATGATAGAAACCAGGTCATGTTCAGGTCTCTAAGCCGGGAGAGTCCCAGGATTTTTGATATCGGGTCCCGGTATCCAATGGCTAGGATTGTTTCTTCCCTTGTCGCAAGAGTTTTGTCTGTGACATGGGTTGCCATAACGAAAAATAAGGACTAAGAATAGGATTCCTGCAATTAGTCCCAGGATCAGGGGAAGTCCGCCAAAAATCGAATGGACGAAATCTGGAAAAATACCCAGTATGGCTTTGAATGGTGTTAATGCCATCGAAAATACTGTCTTAAATACCCCTGAGATCCCATTGGTATCAGAAACATTTAAGATTTCATTCAGGATTTCCGCGAAATGTACGGGGGAATTAGTTGATAATAATGTATGTATCTCTGCAGTCGTCCTTGCTACTTGTAGATCATACGTTTCTTTTGATGACGAGAGCCTGGTAGGCGTCTGAAGAAGGACTGTTTTCATTCTGCTTAAAGTATCTATTCGAATAGAAGTAATTTTCAAATCGGGCCATGCCCTTGCCTCCCTGTCTGGAAAGGAGCTGGGGAACAATGAGCGTCCACAGCACTTGACCTTCGCAGTCGTAGTAACTAGATAAGGAGTCCCGGGCATAAGACTACAACATCTGCGGTCTACAATAAGAATGTAACTCCCATTATAGAGTCTTTGAAAGAATGGTTCTATTTCAGTTGCAGGTGCGCCTTGCTGGTGACATGAAAGGTTGTATGAATTCCCTTCACAGGCTCCATGCAAACTAATTCCGTTACACAGAAGCGTGCCGCTTAGTGACATCGCACAATTGTTGCCACTAAGAAACACTTTCTGGCCTTTATTACTGACACATGCATGTGAATAGGGCAGGTTCCATGTTGTTTTAAGGTACCCCTTTCCCAATTTCTCGTACATGCCAGCCTGTATATATTTTTGGCAGTATTGAAACCTGAAGGTTGAGATTGGAATATTTATGATTCCGTGTATTATCCATTCACTGACAGGTCGTTCTGACATTGTCATTGGTAATCTTTCTAGTTTTTCAATGCTCAAGATTGTATAATCAGCACCCTTTTGCGCCATACCGATTTGTCTATCAGTAAGGTTAAAGATTTGGAATAGTGACGTTGTGTTGATTAGACGCCAAGGCCCATAGCCTGAACGCAGATTTTGTAACGTCCAGCCAAGCTGTACAATAGAACGCAATTGTGACTGACCATGTTGTAATAACAGTAAGTCTTGCGATAATATATCGATTGCTGAAGACACAATGCCGTCCAATGAAAAAATTCTGGAGGACAGAGTCATTAACCCATTGTCCACTACAGAAAGTGATTTTTCCAAATTGATACGGTCAATTTCCCGTATTCTCTCTGCTGTTTCAATTTGAGTAACCTTCCAGGCCTCATTGTATGCTGCATATACAGAGGCTGCTATGAAACGCTTTTGACGCTGTTTGCGTGGTCCCAAAGTGAAATCACGCAAGTCAGCACCATCAGTAAGTAAAGTTAGGTGTTGCTTAATTTCAGGCAGTGTGGAAGTTTGTAGCCATTGAAGGCACAATTTGCCCACACTGTAGGTGGTAATTATCCCTGGGTGATGTCTTTGGGGATATCTAAGGTCTGGCCTGGTCATTTTGAAACCCTGTGTTTTGTTCAGGAATCTGTCTTGACAGTTATTAGTATCTGTGGGCCAGAGCAACCACTGTTTCCAATCAGGATGTGTTCTGTTTTGGTTTAATATATGGTTTACGTCTATCTCTTCATCTGTATCAGAATTATTGCTAAACATTGTTGGCTTTGGAATAGACGGTTTATTTAAATCTTTGATTTTGGCTAGGCCAAGACAGGTGGTTTGTTGAAGAGTGTCATTTAAAAATATCATTTGTTCTGGGATCATGCAGGCTCTAAACAAAACTTCTATACCCTGTACTTGCCATTCTTTTGTACCCCAAACACTTTTCAATTCAACATTTTTGTCCCAATATTCAAAACCAAAAGTATTCATTTTTTCAAAGAATGAGTCTGAATATAACAATTTTGTGTTGGTTATCATGGTTTTGGTCCCTGTCTTGTTCGACAATTTAAAATAGAATGTTTCAGCATTACTTGTGTTAAAACCTGAAAAATATGAATATTTGTCGTAAACGGTTCTTGAGCTCCCTTTTGGAGGTGTTGCACAGTGTTCCCATTGATTATAATTTAAAACATTTCTAGGTTGTGCAGATCTATGTAAAAAGTGGTTACCATAGTGGTTATAGCAATACATACTATCATAATTTGTAGAACCCTGCAAATAATCATGTTTTGTAAATTTAGCAGACATTACTAAGTCAGACATCATATTATTAATGCTTTCGAAGTCCCAATCATCAGCAAATGAGTTTGGTTTTGCAAAGTCACTCAATGAGATCTTAATTTGGTGTGGATATTTCAGGATCTCGACCGGACCATAAATTTCATAGTCAGTGTTGTCCCAGGCTACCCCACCAGGTATCGGATTGGCTGTGAAGTTGGCTGAAGAAAGTTCTCTTTTCTCGACGTGTGAAGATGTGTGTGGTTTGAGGATCAAGTTGATTTTCTGACTTGCTGTGTCCATTTTAGCATATTTTCCCTCAATGAAGCGTCCCAAAGTAAGTACCATGATGAGCCAAAGTATGAGGATAAATGCACCAAAACCCACCCAAAATTCAATCCATGGAGAAATCAGATATGTTTCTTTCAGTTGTTTCAAAAGTTCTTTAGCTTTTTCTTTAAAGGTTTTTGATGATGGCTGTGTCTTTGATTCACTGAAGCCTTCAGAGGAATCATCGAAGTTTATGAAGTAGCCGGATGCAGTTCTGTCAATTGTTCCAATTGGTTCAGGATTTCTCTTTCTTGCATTTTCACTTGGTACTTCATTATAGATTGGTGTGTCTCTGCTAAATGTTTTTATTTGGGTGGTTTTCAGAGGTCTGAGTTCTATTGCATTGTTGCATAGTCCTTGTTGTTCTTCTGTAGGCGTGTCGAATGTGTTGAGCCTCTTCGTTAGGACCTCTGTACTGGTAGCAAACCTTGGTGTTCTGCTACTTATTGGGAGTCCACTTGGCCTACTGTTTGTTATCGGCCACATGTTGTGGTTTTACCAGGTCGATGGATACAACTCGGTTCTCCTTTTTACCAGCAAGTGGCGGTAGTACAACTGATCTTGTCCCGTTGACAGACAAGACAGGAACTGCTTTTCTGTAAGAAGGCCCAAATTCCTTCTTTACCGCGATCTTTTCCCTGACTAGATCCCCGACTTTTGGAATCCAGACAGGTCTTGCTGGGACAGGTGGTGGTTCTTCAGTGGTTGTTGGCTGTTGTTTCAACTTTATGTTGCTCAGGTCTTTTCTTGTTTTGCTTAAGTCCTGCAAAATAGCCAAACGGTCTTTGATATCAAAGGTTTTTTCTTTCACCACTGAAGTCTGACTATCAAGGTCAGAGATCAACATCCTAGTTCCAAATAATAATTCGTACGGACTGAATCCTTTCAGAGAATTTCTTGGCAAGTTATTTAGACTACGTTGGACACTTATTAGATGTTTGACCCACCCAGCTCCCGAACCTAATATCCTTTCTGCTATAGATTGCTTTATGCCTTGGTTTTTTCTTTACACCATCCCGTACCCTCAGGAAGGAAGTGAGAAGATTCCCGCTGGACTGTGCTCATTCGGCCATGTTTCCCCCCAGGCTGGTGGGCTTGAGTGAAAACAATGGTCGAACGTAGCATGCTCTTAGCGTATATGCCATTTAGACTCGCAAATCTTTGTATAACAGTCCGGACGTCAGCCGAGTGCTGGTGATTTACATTATAAGTGGAAACTAGCCTGTATATGTTAATCACAAGCCATTCTTTTTACTGGTAATATTATCTGCCGTAATACGACGAGGTATCAAACTGTTTCTCTCCCCACTGCGATCTCTATTGCAGTTTGGGCAGCGTTTTACAAACATGGTGTGACGCAGGCTCATGCCTGGCCACCAGTACCGTGATTGTAATTCTTCCAGAGAATCTTTTAATTTAAGGTGTCTGAGACCCTCGCCCATGTGTGCGTCTGCGATTAACAAGTTTCTCCTGTCCATGTTTGGAATCACTCTATCCCCCACTCCAGGGATTCGAGCAAAAGGGACGGAGTTTGCATCGATTATGTATGTATAATTGAGTGGATAGTTGATCGGTAACGCTGAGCAGTCGCCTTTTGATGACGTTTTCACTGCCAGCACTGTTTCACCGTCAATGTGTTTTAATGTACGCTTTTTTCGAACTACGGGAGCCGATTTAGTGGCTGCCGCTGCGGCTGTTTCAGCCAATGAATTCCCTACAACGTGAACGCCATCACGCTGATGACTCAGTGAGTGTGTCACGTGAGTCTTTGGTAGTTCTTTTTGTAAAAGAGCTATTTGTTCCCAGAGCAGTTTCTGCTTTATTGGTGCATCTGTGTCATCTTTGTAACCGTTTTGAATGCATGTCTGCAAATCCTTGTTGTATGATTTGACGCAGTAATATGAATCTGACACTATAAGTGTCGGGAATTCGCGATCCGCATTATCTAGCGCCATTTTCAATGCTATTATTTCAGTTTGTTGTTCTGAATTAGTTTCTACTGAGTGTGATTTTGTTAATAGAGGTCTTAGTTTACCTCCGCGCCACACTTCTTTTGTAATCTCACATGTGGGGTTGTATGCTTGTTCTCCCCAAACGGAGGGTTGAGCATGTCCGTCTGTATAGATTACACAGGCGTAATGTCGTAGAGGCAGAATGTCGGACGGCAGAGGATATGTTTTTTCATATTCTAGATTTTCCATTTCTTCTAGTTCTGGATCAAAGTAGTAGTATACTTTGTCCGTTGTGATTGAATTTATCCATTGTAACCATTCTGGATCCAATGTTGTTGTTGGTAAATTACACGGTGTTGTCAATGCCTCAAAGGCTGATTCAGCTGTTCTGACTGTGATATGTCTACCGTCAGCTATGTCTTTTTCTCTAGCTATTGCGGTTTGAACTGCATGTACAATTTTTTCTTTGTTGCTGAATCTCTGTTCAGCTTTTGTGTACAAGTGTGATTTGAATGCAATTGGTACCTTTACTCCCTCATTAGAGGTCAGGTATGTGAATCCGCATCTCCCTGGGATGACTCGAATCACAAGATTGCGTGTGTTATCACGTGTTTCTAATTTTGTTTTAATTAGCATGTCTGTTTGTAAGGATCTCAGAATTTCTGTGTGTATTTGAGTCCAACTGGATCTTTTAAAATCTGGTTTAATTAGACCATAAAGGGGTTTGACCCTTTCTGCGTAATTTGCAATGTATGTTCTTCCGAAATTTAGGAAGCCTAGAATCGACTGAAGATTTTTTAGTGTTCTAGGTGCTTGGATTACGGCGCATTTCTCTAGGAAATTGTCAGCCAGGCTTTTGCCTTCACTTGATAATTCATATCCTAAGAACAGGACTGTCAGATGGGCAATTCTGGACTTTTTAAAGTTGAATTTGTAACCCTCTGCAGCGAACCCAAGTATTATGGTGTTCACTCTTTTCAAGTGAGTATCCAAGTCATCATCTGTTAAGTAAATGTCATCGACATAAGATAATGCTTCATCATCATATAGTTGTAGTAATTCTGTTACTCTCGCTGAGAATACCCCCGGGCTGTTCTTGTACCCCTGGGCTAACCGACAGAATTGCTTTTGAGTGCCATTTACTGAGAATGCAGTTAAATATCTGCTCTCTGGTGCTATGTTTTGACAAAAGAATCCATTGGAGATGTCCAAGGTTGTTTTGTATTTTTTGCGCACTATGTTATTCATTAGTGCAGCACTGTGTGAGTTTTGCACTGCAAACGTTTTGCAACATGTGTTAAGGTGTCGGTAATCCAAAACTAGACGATATGAATTGTCTGGTTTGGAGACCGGAAACAAAGGATTGTTCATTTGTGAGGTGCAAGTTTCAATCACCCCCTGGTATTCTAGCTGATCTAGTATTTCATTTTTCTGTTTTTTAGCTTCTTGCTTAATTGGGTACTGCCTTTGTGCAGTAGGTTGTGATTTTAACTGGATTTTGTGAAGAGGAGAATCCTCATCCCATCCTACGTGATTTTTATATAAAGCAGGTGCTAGAGCCACTGCCCACTTTCTAGCAAGTGTGTATTTTTTATGAATTGGAATTTGATTTGAGAAGGCAGGCATAATTACTTCTTCGCCATGAGGGCACTCCCTGACAAACTCTGGTGGCCAGTCTTTTTCAGCTAGAAGGATATCATAGCCCTTGGAGAGATTATCCCAAAATAGTCCCCTTATTTTCCTAGTCTTATCTCCCTCTATACGTAATGTTATCTCGTATATCTTGTGGGGTTTGCTAACCCTGGTGTCTGCAGTTTCCACTTGAAGATATTCATTCGTGTCCACTGTCTCCAGATGATTCATAAGGACTTTGCGAGCTATGCTCACTTCTGCTGCACTCTCTAGCATTGTCTGAGCCCACTCTCCGTTTTTCAGTTGTGTCCTCAGTATTCTCGGCATTGTTAACTACCTTGATACTGGCTACCTTCTTTTTTGGAAATTGTAATTTCTTTTTTAGCTGAGCAGGTTCCTTGTCTTTGGACTTGGCGTGCTCTTCTCTTTGTTCTGATCGTCCTCTTCTTTCCGATTTCTGCGAGGAATTCTGAAAAGATTGAGAGGGACGTGTATCAATGTCTTGATATCTATCAGGTTTTTTTATATTATCCCTATTTCTAAGGTTATATCTTTTCCCAGAGGGGTCACTCTGGGGTGACCTGTGTCTCTGGTTCGGAGATTTCTCCCTTCGCCTAGGAGACCTTCCTCGGGACTGGAATTTCTTTTCTTTTGGATTGGATTGTTTATTTCCATCCCAGTTCTTTTTTGGTGAATTGTTATTAAAAAATTATTTTTTCTGGACTTTCAGTCAGTTGCGGTTTTACTGGTATTCCACCTAAACTATCTCTACCTAGTTCCTCATAGGATTTTTCTATGATTCTGGCAATTTCAGCTGGTTGGTCTGCTATATCTGTCTCCTTTAACCTCTGGCGGATCGCCACGTTCGCTGCTTCACCTTTTATGTTGGCTAATAGTATAGCCGAGACCTGCTTGAAGTCTTTTAGTAATTTCATACCAAGAGTTAAAGCAGGTTCTGGACCGTATGCGTCTTGAATTTGTTTTAGCACATCTGGTATCACCGAAATGGATGGAACACCGTGCGTTTTTGTGTAGATGGAAGCAAAGACTGTACCCCAAGTGTCATAGTCCTCAATGTGTGGTGCGATTCCCATTGGAAGACAGATAGTCAGAATCCTGTGTTTTTCTAATGGGGTGGTGTCAGGAAACACCGCCTCTATTTGGGTAATTTTCTGTGCCAACCAGAATGGTATTTGTTCCCGTTTAGCCGGTACTTTACCTAGGCAGGACTGGATGTTCTGTGGTGTAATTTTATTTGTGTTCCCCTGGTGAGGGGTCAGCTGTGGAAGTTTAATCGCTGGCTGAATTGTTGAAGTCCGCATCACATACTGGACTAATTGTCTATGAATTTTTATTAATTGTTTTAGTTGTACTAAAAGATCTGCTGCAGGCATTCTTTCGAAGTCTGGATGTGGTGTGTATCCGGCTAGTACCGGCCACGTTGCTCCTGGTCTACCTAAAGGACCGAGCCTGGTGATGTGATTATTATGTTTTAGGGCGCCATCAAATAAGAGCAAATGCTCTTGGAATTTGAGTGGTACTTCCACCTCCTCAAAAGGAGTGTACATTTCAGGAGGTTCCTCTATTTTGTAATAGTGGAAGTACTTTGTTACAGCATTTGCTGCTGGAAAATGTATCCATGAATAGTATACCTCTGTCTGCCGATATTCATGTGCCTCAATTACGAATATGACTGTGCCACCTCTAGGTGTCAGTCCATTTTCTATAAGTTTTAGAGTTATAGATCTCCTTTTGATGACCGGAATGAGTATTATATCCGCGTCTGCTGCTTGCATGGTAGCATCAGCATCTGCGAGTTCAGTTGCTAATCTAACTGCCTCTCTTTCATCATCACTCTCTGCCATTTTACCGACAGGAAGCTTATTTTGTTTGTTTGCAGATCAGGTTTCTTATGGAACAAAGATTAGATGCACAATATTTTGGAACTGTTTATCCTTCAACGTTGACTTAACCAAGAACCATACATAGGAGTTCCCTCCTGCGAGGTTTTGGAGGATATAACCTTTCACCCACTCCAGACGTCTTTGGAGTATTGTGGGAAAAGGGGTCTGAGTGAGAAAGCACGACTGAGTTACTCTAAATGTCTTACGTTAGTTTTATCGCCCTTTCCAAATGCGTTGGGCGCCATGTAGTGTAGTTCCTATCTTCCCAATAGGCTCTGCGCATTGGAATAATACCTACAGCAGTAAAGGCCTAGGCAGACGTTAACTAGGTCTACTACTGTCGATACTAGACTTAAGTTTTGGGTTTGCCAGCGTAGCTCAGAGTTCGCTAGAAACTTTCTCGAATGTTCAAGGAGGAATTAACTTCCCTGATTAGACAAGAAGGGATTTAGTTTCTGACAACCATAGAACATGACAACTTTGCTCTCCCCTAATCAAGAGTCAATCTCGAGAGTCGTGTGAACAAAAGGCAAATTATTTTACTCAGTCAGTACGTGCATTCTTAGTCTCATCAGAATGTAGAGAAAAGGAAGAGACGGGCGTGTTCAATAAAAGATGTTATTTATTGATCAGTCTCTTTTCTCATACAAGAGAAATGGATCGATATTATTGCAATACTTATAGCTAAGTAAAGTGCATACATTAAAAGCAATAGTATAAAGTAATACTGTAAAAACATTGATATGGTTTCTAAGCCATAAGATGTTTAAAATGAATAAAATATATTTACATACACATATACATTTGACTAAACGTACTCAACTGGTGTTTCTAAATACGCCAACCCCGTGTACCTGACCTAAGCCTAATACGTGGGCGGGAATAGAAAGTTACAGTTTAAGTTAAGTTTGTTTTTGCCAAGTGAATAACTAAAGAATTCTCTGTGAGGGGTTATTCAGTTCTGTACCTGGAAGTTTAGGATGAATGAGGAATGGTATCTCTTTCTCTGGTCTCGATATTCCAGGCTGCCTGCGAGGGCTACCCGGAAGCGCCGGTGCTGGGTCTCTCGGCAGGAGAAATCAGCTTCTCTCAGCGCGTCAGGAAGGCGGGGCTGCTGCCAGCGGGGTCTGCTCTGCTCTCGGCTTCGGCAAGTATGGCTGCTCCGTCTCGTCACCACGCGTGTGTTTGCATAGGGCAAGATCGGTAATATTTATACCTTTAAGGTGCCGAGATTGACGTAAGGATGGACATAGATACGTCAATAAAGATGTCATACGACTTGCTCGTTAGCACATTCTTTTACTAAAGTTCTCGGTGAAATCAAAACAATGGCCGCAGGGTTTTGCCCAGGTTGTCATAGGTTTGATTTGTTATGAGAACTCCGTATGCCTTATCAGGGACTGGAGGAATATCGCTTGTCTAATTAGATCGCAAGCGTTATGACCTAATCAGATAACACGTTCCTGTGCCGTAGTGTGACTGCGTCAGATAACGGTATCTGCATCATGGGGGTTTTCTGCCTCATGGGCTGACTGCTAGTTAACTTGTTGGTTTGTTTAACTAGAATAGGGTCAGGAATAGGGGGATCGATTCAGGACCTATAGGAATACATGACAAAGTCTCTAGGGTCCAGCCCCTTTGAGCTCCTGTATGGCCACCCAGTGAGAGGACCTCTAAGTCTAGCCAAGGAAGGCTGGGAGCAATCTCCCAGGAAACCTCCCCAAAATGTATATAGCTACATGCTGGCCTTCAGGAACCAGACTAGGCGTTTCAGAGCACTTGCTGAGGCAAATCTGGAAGCCAGCCAGGCGGAGATGAAGCGGTGGTCTGACCAGAATGCCACTCTGGTAGAGCTTCAGCCTGGACAGAAGGTGTGGGTCTTGGCCCCCGTGGAGCCTTGTGCGCTCCAGGATAAGTGGACAGGCCCCTTTGAGGTTGTGGAGCGCAAGAGTTCAGTTACCTATTTGGTGGACTTGCAATCTCCCAGGAACCCCTTGAGGTTCCTGCATGTCAACCCCCTTAAGCCCCACTTGGAGAGGTCTGAAGTGGGCATGCTCTTGGCAACAGATGATGGAATGGAGGAGGAGACTGAGCCTCATCCTGACCTCCTGGTAGCCAGAGAGCAAGATTGGTCAGTGGATAGAGTTAACCTCTCTCCCACCCCGACCCCTGAGCAACAGAATGACTACTGGCAGTTGCTGGGGCAGTTCTCTGACCTGTTCTCCCTTGTTGCTAGTATCACTGACTTGTGCGTCCTTGATGTGGATTGTTAGAAATGGGATTTGCGGTTGGCTAAGGCTTGCACCAAAGCCAGGCAGAAACCCCCACTCTAGTTAGGGCAAGGGAGTTCCACACCAAAGATAACACCTGCTCACCCTCTAGGTAACGTGACACGAGCAGTAAGGCTTATCCCGGAGGCAATGTAAGTTAAGTATTTGCGCACACACCCACCAGCAACAACATCCTAGCCCCCCCACAAAAGGAACTCCGCACAAGGTTATATGTAAAAATAGCCTTTGTATTATACCAAACACATTAGATAAGAAACACACACTTTACAATATGCCATAGGCACGGGCAGAATTTGCAGGGGATTATGTACATGAGACAGGGCCACGTAGGCCACTGTCAGGAATAAGCACTTTTAAAACTAGCACTTGGTAGAATTAGCACTTTGTAGGAATAACACTTAGCACATATAATAACTGTAGCACCAAATAACAAATGTAGCACACAACCAGTAACCACTGGTAAAAGGTAAGTACCACCTACGCAATCCTAAACACTTTAGGCAAATATCACGCAGGGAACCATGAACTCCCTAGTAGAAACTATACTAGGAAAAACAACCTCCTAAGCATTAACATATGTCTAGAGGTATCAGAACAGGGTGCGCAAAACTTTCTACACACAGTACATTTCCTAGAACCCTAAGAAGCACATAAATCACATTTAGCGCAGAAATCACATTAAAGTCCAGGTTGCGCCACTGCACCAAAACCTAAACGTAGCAGCTGCCCACTACTTGCAGCTGAGGACAAGAACAGGGCCTAAACGCTGCAGCTGGCACTAAGTGCTGCGCAGCTGGGGAAGGCCAAAGTAGGGATGAAGGCGTGCGACTCACTCCTGAGTCCAAAGTACATGTCCCTAGGAAGTAAAACCTAAACGGTGCAGCTGCCCACTACTTGCTGGGCAGCTGGGATCTCAAAACTGCGACAGGGGCCCTCCCTAGCCCTTCAGAACAAAACTGTGCCAACTGTTGTAGCCCTCTGGCTCTAGAAATACATGTTGGGCATACGGTGGAGCCCTCTAGGCACTGAAATCAGCTATGCCCCTTGGAAAACTCTGGTTCCTAAACTAATTATGCGCAATCCAGAAAAAGAACAGGCCCCCAACGTTGGAGCCCTCTGGCTCTAGGACAACGGGGGCCCTCAGGGGCAAGAACACGGGCCCCTCTGGCCCTCGGGACCCCCACTGGGGCTATTGGGATCATTGGGGCCATCGTTGGAGCCACGCATGGCTCTCGGGGACACGGGCCCCTGGGACCCCGATGGGGCCCTTGCAACTACCAAAGAGCCATTGGTGGAGTGCCCGCTTCCATCTGGGGCCGCTCTGAAGAAGGGCACCACTCTCTGGCGCCTGGGGAGCACATGTGGCCTTCCCCCCCGCCCAGCTGTCTCAACTTACCAGCTCTCGGCACGGGGGAGGCTCTCTTCATCGGGCGGCGGGGCAGGCACCGGCAATGTGCCCCGAGCCCCTTCGCTTCTCTGGAACCCTCGGTGACGCCTGCGGGGCTTTCCCTCGCTTCTGGGAGCCCTGCCTTCACAAAGGCGCCACGCCTTACCCGGTCCTCTTTCCTCATGGGCCGGGACTTTGTGTAGAGCCCTCAAGGCTCCGGGCAGCTTTTTCTTCACGGGCAGCATCCCCGGTCTCTCTCTCCCTACGGGAGACCGCGCCCACAGTCAGACTGGCGCGGGCCTGACTTCCGGTTTTGCCACCGCAGCGGCTTCTCGTGTCGGGGGCTATAATGAGGGGTAGGCTCCCTCGGTAGAAAAAGTAAATAGCGGGGTGTGCACCCGCAGTGATAACCACAAAAATAAGCAGGGTGGCACCCACGCTTAGTTAAATCTAAATACGGGCAAAAAGCAGGGTGGGCACCTGCGAGGTACACAAGGGCAGGAGTGCTTCCCCCAGAGGGAATACAACAGCGCTCTGCCTATAAATGCAGAATAAAGTGCTCACCAGGCGCTGGGGGGCACAGAGACCACCAGGCCCCCAAGGAATGACGCTCCAGGAAAGAAAAGGGCCCAGCAACAGGCAGGACATCACAGGACAAGGCTTCCAGGGCCAGGAAGAAGGGTCCACAAGAAGTCCATCAGCAATCCAGGGGCTGGGCAGGGCCCAGGGAGGCAAGCCTTCCCCTGGGCCCCAGCAGCAGCACGCCCCTAGTAGATTCTAGTCAGGAAAACAAGAACATTGAACATGAGGTCACAAGCCTCATTTTATACACAAAATCCCTTTGTCTCTAGGGTGCAGGATGGGGGCAAGCCCGATGCAGCTGGTTCAGGAGCACTTTGTTTTGCTCAGCCCCTCTTCCCATTCACAGGACAGGCTAGGGTCATCAGTCGCACCACAGGGGGCGGAGCCAGCATTGTAGAGGGAAAGCCCAGCCCTATTCAGGTCCCAGGTGCAGCCCCTCCCTGCCATCAACATGCAGATCTCCCCATTCAGCACCGGGGCAGACCCATCCTGACTTCTGGAGCCAGGCACACCAGCCAGCTCCAGCCAATCACAAGCCAGACAGTCAATTCACATTTACTGCACAGGCAGGCCAACTTCTAGAAGTGGCACTGCCACACTAGACACATTAAAGCCGCACACATCATCGCGCAGCATTTAATCACACGAGTCCGCACATACCAAACTCAACCTTGCACTCCCCAAGCATCAGGAATTAACATGGACACACATATCTCCCATGCATTCCTATGGGAGGGCTGGTCAATCTCACACACGCACTCAGAGAGCGCACACACTTTACACTGCGCCACAGTGCTAAAGTGCGCAAAGACCCCTGCTTTGGGCGATAGAACACAGACGCGGGCCCACACTGGAGTGACACCCTCCGGTTCTACGCCATGTTGTTCCACAAAACAAGCACACACAAAAAAAATTCAGACCCAACTAGGCTACCCCACCGGTACTCCTTAGTTGTCCACAGCTAGGACCAGGCTCTAGGCCACCCAGATACCACTGGTCCTTGCCCATCCACAGAGTGGGGGTGGTAACCCCTGGCCTACAATAGCCATTCTACACTCCCTTTCTCAGTGTAGTTCCAAACTATCACTGATCCTTCAACCTAGGGTCCTCACCCTCAGGCTGACCAGAGGTCACGGGCAAGAATGCCCCACCCTACCTCTACTTCTGAGGTTGCGCACTCTCCCAGGAGAGGCTCCCTCCAGATCACAACTCTCCCACCAGTTCTGGACCTTTCTCCCTCCACTGGTGTACCACCTGGGATCCAACTTCACCGGATGCACAGGGGTCAGACTCCCTCTGACCCCCTTCCAGACTTCTGCACCCTCCCACTGTAGAACAGGGTCCCTCCACTTAAGGTAGGCCCCACCTGCTCTCAGGGTAGTACCACAACACTCAGCCAAGAACCCTAAAGTTCTCTGCTAGGCCTGTACCACCCCTTTTGGGAAACAAAGGGTCTCTTCACTTAAGATGAGCCCCACCTGTGCTCACAGGGGTACCCCTAGAAGGCAAACCGGCCAGGACACTGGCCACAGTCGCCCTGCCGTCCAGGACAGGCAAACACCTGAACCTGGCTCCCCAACCTAGGGACGCTACCCTTTGGTTAGATGCCTGGCACACCAGGACTTCTACAAGTTGAAAACAAGGTCTAAGGCTTTCTCTTCACCTTCAGCAGCAAGGCAACCACTGCAGGCCAATCCCCCAGGTCAGGGACTGTACTCCTCCATACTGCTTACCCGGTTCCTTCTCTTCAGGCAGAGGTTTCTTCCTGTAACTTCAGGACAATACTTACAGTTGCCCTTACGTCCAGATCCGGAACCACCGGCTACTGGCTCCCCAACCGAGGGACGTACCCTTTGGTCAGATGCCTGGCGCACCAGGACTTCCTTGAGGGTGACACACAACTAATGTCTCATGTCACAAGTCTGCCTGTTATCCAGGACAGAACTTGCATCACCATGGTTACTCCCCGACGACACAACCCTTCTGGCTGGCTCCTGACCCACTGGTTCCCCCACTGGGGAGCCTATCCCCCTCGCACCCCTCCATCTGGACTTATGCACCCTCCCAACTGGAGCGTTACTGCCAGACACCAGAACTACTGGAAACCTGTTTACAGATCTTCCACGTTCTCCAGACACAGCAAGCTCCCTATCTCAGAGAACTCACACCCAATTATTCAGCAAGCTCCTTATTTCAGAGAACTCACACCCAATTATTCAGCAAGTTCCCTATCTCAGAGAACTCACACTCACGTCCAGTGCAACACACCATTCATCCAGCCCCCCACCCGCCCCCCCCCAGACCGGTGAGAGAGTTTCTACCGCCCCTGATTTCTCAACCTGACCACACGAGACACAGGTACCATTACTCCAGGAACGGGATGGGGAACACATGCACTGGACACATTTCAGCTGCCACCACTGGATCCCACCCTTACTGCTGAAACCAGAAAACTCATACTGCACTTAGGGGATGGTCTACCCTCCCGAGCTAGGGACACCTAACTCACAGTGCACAAGAAACACATTTCCAAAGAAATTACATTTAGAACAAACTTAAAAACAATAATCCCCTTACATGTGACTATCTAAAATGCGGAGTTTTGTAGTGGAGCCAGTTGTCGCTGTGGTACTGCGCAAACACAAATCCGGATCCCTTTCGCTGCCACCAATGTTAGAAATGGGATTTCCGGTTGGTTAAGGCTTGCGCCAAAGCCAGCCAGAAACCACCACTCTAGTCAGGGCAAGGGAGTTCCACGCCAAAGATAACACCTGCTCGCCCTCTAGGTAACGTGACACGAGCAGTAAGGTTTATCCAGGAGGCAATGTAAGTTAAGTATTTGCGCACACACCCACCAGCAACAACATCCTAGGCACCCCACAAAAGGAACTCCACATAAGGTTATATGTAAAAATAGCCTTTGTATTATACCAAACACATTAGATAAGAAACACACACTTTACAATGTGCCATAGGCACTGGCAGAATTTACAGGGGATTATGTACATGGGACAGGGCCACGTGGGCCACTGTCGGGAATAAGCACTTTTAGAACTAGCACCTGGTAGAATTAGCACTTTGTAGGAATAACACTTAGCACATATGAAAACAAGTTACTTACCTGTAACTTCAGTTATCCAGTATTGGTATCTTTCATAGATTCACATGCCTGAATCATTCCCCGTCGTCGAGGCGGGAGTCCCACGGTAAATAAAAAAGCAGTGCCAAAAGCACTTTGCAGTAGTAGGCCCTAGAAAAAAGGCCTGAGGCCTATATTATAGTAGCCTATCTACCTCCTTATGCTAAAAGACCCAAAGTCTTTGCTCCAACCAATCAGCTCACAGCACCCTCTAGAACCTTCCCTGCAGAGCCAGCTCTCCTCAGATTTTCGTAGCACAAGTGGGAACAAGAACTGACTCTCCGGGGAGGAGGGTGGGTTGCATGTGAATCTATGAAAGATACCAATACTGGATAACTGAAGTTACAGGTAAGTAACTTGTTTTCTTATCCAGTATTGGGGTATCTTTCATAGATTCACATGCCTGAATCAGAATATCAGAATAGCAAGCAGTAAGCCAGTAAGCCAGGCAAAGTCGGTTGCGGATGGTGGGAGACTTATTGCAGTGCACCCCCATGAGTGTATCGTCAACAACCAACAAACGCTTAGAGATTGAACCATTACTACATCACGTTCAAGTTCAACATTGACATTACTCATTTTCTTTCTGGAAAGAAATCTTAGGCATCATACAACAAAAACACAACATGTTAAATGCCTTCATATATATATAAATACAATCTAATAAAAGCATATACTTTAAATGAAATAAGTGAACATCAGTACCTGAACATACTCCTTATGGAAACAGGTGACGTAAAAGAGCTTGACCTACTGCCGCATCATCCTGATTTGCTGATTGTAGGCAGTAGTGTCTTGTAAACGTGTGGACATTCTTCCATGTCGCAGCACGGCAAATGTTCTCAAGCGTCACTCCTGCAAATAAAGCCGCAGACGCTGCTACAGCTCTTGTGGAGTGAGATCGAACAGACCTTGTCAATGGTCGATTAGCCTTGACGTGGCAGAATTGAATCGCGGATGCGATCCATCTGGAAATTGTGGCTTTAGTGACCGCTTTCCCCAAAGTATTTTGACCATAAGCCACAAACAATTGATCTGATCTTCTCAAAGTTTTGGTTCTCTGAAGATAGAATTTTAAGCATCTCTTGATGTCTAAAGAATGCAATGTCTTTTCAGCCGGGGTTGACGGGTTTGGAAAGAAAACTTTCAGCTTTACAGGTTCATTTAAATGAAACTGGGAAGGCACTTTCGGTATGAATGTTGGATTTGTTCGTAAAGTGACATAGTCCTGGGAGAAATGCAAAAAGGGCTCCTTTATAGTGAAAGCTTGATTTTCTCCCACTCTTCTTGCGGAAGTTAGCGCCAATAATAAAGCAACCTTCCATGTTAAGAACTTGAGGTCGGCTCTATGGATAGGCTCGAACGGATGTTTCATCAGTTGTGATAGAACCGTGTTGAGCTCCCATTCCGGTGGTGAGGGCTTGACTGGTGGATAAGCCCGGAACAGACCTCTCATAAATTGCTTGATTAGCGATGAAGAGCAGAGTGACTGAGCATTGGTCCTCTTTCTGTACCTGGATAAAGCCGCTAAGTGGACCTTTATTGATGAAAAAGAAAGGCCAGATTGCGCTAAGTGTAATAAATAGGGCAATATCTTTTCTGCCGGTGCCTCTATAGGGTGCAAAGCACTAGAGATGCACCATGCGCAAAAACGCTTCCACTTGAGACGATAAGTCTTTAATGTACTCTGGGCTCTTGCCTTCTCTAGAATGTCCCGGCATTCCTGAGGAATTTGAAGATGCTCAAATTCTAAGAAGTTAGGAGCCATGCGTGCAATTTCAGTGATTGAGGATCTGGGTGAAGTACCTGACCCTCGTTGCGTGATAGTAGCTTCGGAACTACCCGCAGCTTGATCGGTGGCTCCTGAGAAAGTAGCATGAGTTCCTGAAACCAATACTGGCGAGGCCACTTGGGAGCAATGAGGAGAAGGCGACAACTCTCCACTTTCATTTTGCGCACCACTCGTGGAATCAGAGGGATCGGAGGGAAAGCGTATGCATATGTCCCTGACCATCGCATCGAAAGGGCATTCCCCCTTGACCCCTGTTGAGGATACCTGCTGGCGTAGTACCGGCATTTCTTGTTCTGTTGGGTCGCAAATAGGTCCAACCTGGGTTTGCCCCATCTCTGAAACACATAGTTCAACTGGCCGTTGTCCAGTTCCCACTCGTGGCACTCTGACAAAGTTCTGCTCAGTTTGTCTGCCAAGGTGTTGTAGAGGCCTCTGACATGCTCCACTTTGAGGGTTATGTTGTGAACTGTTAACCACCTCCATAGCTCTTGGGCTTGTTTGGATAGTGTTGCCGATCTCGTTCCTCCCTGCTTGTTGATATAAAACATGCTTGTGGTGTTGTCCGTTCTGACTAAGACCGAGGATTCCACTATCCTGGGGAGGAACGCTTGAAGAGACAGACAAATGGCTTTCAGCTCTAGGCTGTTGATGTGGCATCTCTTGTCTTGCTGAGACCATCGTCCCTGCACTTGCAGTTCCTGGAGGTGACCACCCCAACCCTCCATGGACGCATCCGTTGTAAGAATAAAATCCGGAGGATTCTGCAAGAATGGAAGCCCCTGCTCCAGATTGCTGATCTGAGACCACCATTGGAGTGCGTGTACCATCCTGTTGGTGACTGTGATGGTGTCCTCGAATGAACCTGTCGCTTGATGCCATTGACAGTTTAGCTCCTCTTGCAGCGGTCGCATCTTTAGACGCACCAATGGAATGAGGTTGATGGCTGAAGAACACATCCCCAGAAGTGATGCATATAGGCGAACTGAAAGTGACTTTCTTCTTGCCAGCTTTCTGGCTAACGCCTGCAGACGGAGTTGTCTCTCTCGAGACAAGGATGCCTTGCATTCCACCGTGTCTAGGCAAGCTCCTAGGAACAACAGGCTTTGTTCCGGATGCATATGAGACTTGGTTTTGTTGATTGTGAGGCCTAGCGATGCGAAGAGATTGCAGCATGCCGTAATGTCGGCTCTCACTTTGGCTTCTGATGGACCTTTGACTAGCCAGTCGTCCAAATACGGGAAGACCTGCACTTTTGCTGCCCGAAGAGCTGCTGCCACCGGGGCCAGGCACTTCGTGAAAATCCTTGGGGCCGACTTGAGGCCGAATGGGAGAACTTTGAATTGATAATGGGCGCCTGCCACAGTGAAACGGAGGTACTTCCGATGGTTTGGGTGGATTGGGATGTGGAAGTATGCGTCTTCCATGTCCAAGGAGGCCATGTAATCTCCCTCGTTGAGGCAACTGAGAATGTCCGAGAGGGTGACCATTCGAAATCCCTGCTTCTTGAGATATTTGTTCAGATTGCGCAGGTCTAGGATCGGTCGCCATTCCCCGGTTTTCTTTTTTATGAGGAAAAAACGGGAATAGAAACCCGTCCCTCTCTGATGGATTGGAACCTTCTCTACTGCGTTCTTGAGTAGCATAGCTTGAACCTCCTTGAACAATAGGTGAAGACGAGGGGGAGGGGGGCCCCTGGGCGGAGTTGGTGGAGGTTTGGTGATGAACTCTAGGGTGTGACCATGTTGGATCAAGTCTAACACCCACCGATCCGATGTTATATTCTGCCATTGTTGTTGAAAAGCAGATATTTTCGCGCCCACGGGAAGGTAAGGGGTTGGAGGTGGCGCCCAATTGCTCTCACTGTTTCTTGTGACTGTCTCGTCCTTGGTTGTTTGCGCGCCTTCTTCCTCCTTGACGAGAGAAACCAGCCGATCCAGATTGTCTGTAAGCAGACTGGTAGTTTTGACGGTATTGTGGTTGATACTGTCTGCCTTGTTGGTAATAACTTCCCCTGGAAGAATAACCTCGTCCTCTAGCTCCTCTGAACGCACCTCTTTTATATTGTAAGGATCCTAGCGACTTTGCGGTATCCGTGTCAGTTTTAATCGTCTGGAGAGCCTCATCGACATGTTTTCCAAAGAGAGACTTTCCGTCATAAGCCATGTCCAGAATTTTCAACTGAACCTCCGGACGAAACGTAGTGGCTTTTAACCACCCTTGACGTCTCAGGACGGCTGCTCCAGCCAACTGCCTGAAGTTCGTATTCGCCATATCTAGAGCGCAGTCGATGGATTCTTCCGCTGCCCGCTCTCCTTCCATTAAAACTTTCCTGGCTTCTTGCCTTGAGTCCTCTGGCAATAGCTCTATGAATCTAGCCATCTCCGACCACATTTGGCGATCGTAGCGTCCAATAATCGCCATTGAATTTGCTATCCTGATGGATGCTGCAGCCATAGTGGAGAACTTCTTCCCAATAAGGTCTAATCTTCGTCCCTCTTTATCTGGTGGAGTAGAAATAGGGGTAGCTGGGTTCTTTGACCTTTGCTGCGCCGCTTGAGAGATTACCGAATCCGGGCGTGGATGGCCAATAAGACACGCCGGACTAGAAAGCGGGGCACGATATTTCTTTTCTATTCTGGGTAACACAGCAGGCACAGATGCAGGGTTTTCCATTATCTTTATGCCTTCCTTCCAAATAAATTCAATTATGGGAATGGCTCTAGATATCTTCCTTGTTTCCTCTTTAAAGTCATGGAGAAAACACTCCGTTTGCTCCACTGTAACAGGGAGCTTAAACCTGGTTGATGCCCTCTGCATCAGGTTGTGAAAACCACCTACATCTTCAGGCGGTGAATCTGAAGGTTGTGGAGTCGGAGGGGACGGCATGGGTATAACATATTCATCCCATGGGTCCGATGAAGGAATGTTAGGCAACTCTCCATCTTCTACCTCCTCTTCTGATGATGAATCCAGAGGTTGTGGAGGCAAGACCGGTTGCGTAGTGTCCACAATTGGAGAAGCCGGTGGCTGTTGCCGAGGAGGAGCTACCGTGTCAGATTGAGGTACTTGCGGAGGAAAACGCTGTTTGTAATCCGCCAGCATAGCCTGTAAATCCTGTATCAAATTAGGCGGCAACTGAGTGACTTCCGGGACTCTAGGCCTTCTCTGATGATCCAATGAATGAGGCACTATGATATCCCCTTGGTAATAGTGCTCAGCGTATGAATCCTCCTCATCATCATCTTGGCACTTGATGACAAGCTCGGATGGATGACGTGCCACACCAAAAGCACCCTCATCATCATCATCCTCATAGTCATCTTCTTCATCGTCCGCATAGGTTTCCAGAAGATGAGAAGGCATAAGTGGAGATATGTATGAACCTTGTTGCCTCTTAAAAGACACTAGTTGAAAGTTTGTTGTCGCTATTGGCGTACAAAAGGCCTGATTCCCAGTGGCAGGTCTTAATAAAGCTGGTTCCATCGACCTTGATGACCCCGGAGACCAAGGCGCATCCATTTGTTGAAAAGATGTCGTCGTCGACGGATTTATCGTCGACGAGATCGACGACGAGGGCATCGTCGACGATAGGCTTGCCGTCGACGGGGCTGTCGTCGACGGGCTGGACGTCGACGGGACAATCGTCGATGGACTCGTCGTCGATGGAGCCACCGTCGACGGGACGGTCGTCGACGAGGCAACCAATGACGGGCTCGTCGTCGACGGGATAGACGTTGATGCTTTCTTCGTCGACGAGGCAGTCGTCGACGGCGGCGTCGCCGACTTCGTCGACGGGCTCTTCTTAGATGACGAGTTTTTTGATGATGACGGCGTCTTCGTCGACGATTCGTCTACGAGAGTTCTTTTTGTCACGATACTGATTTTAGTAGACACAATAGGTGTAGTGATAGACGTAGTGGATATCATATCCATAGAAGAAGAGGTTGAAGTGGAGACAGTGGTAACTGGAGAGGAGACAGTAGAAGTCTTACTCACTGTTTTCTTTGCCGGATCGTTGGTGGCTGAGGCTCCAGAGACAGAATGTTTGGATCTCTGTGAAGAGCCTGAAGTAGAGTGGGAGGCCTTAACATGCTTTCTCCCCTCACTTATCTTATCCTCTTGAGACCTCGCCCTCTTGCTAGAGGTAGAGGCTCTGTCATCATCATCCTTGGAAGAGGATTTAAGCCACAAAAGGACTCTGGCCTCCCTATCCCTTAAGGTCTTGGCAGGGAAGGTAACACAGATCTTACAGGTCTTTGCCTCATGCTTGGGATACAGGCAATAAATGCAGTCCTTGTGTAAGTCAACCACATGGACCCTCTTCTTCTCACATGTTCTGCAGGGTCTGAACAAGGCCTTCTTGTCAGACATCTTGAAGCTCTGAAGAAAAAACTGAGTCAAGACTCAGGGAGACTCCCTTCCACACGACGTGCGGTGAAAATCTGAGGAGAGCTGGCTCTGCAGGGAAGGTTCTAGAGGGTGCTGTGAGCTGATTGGTTGGAGCAAAGACTTTGGGTCTTTTAGCATAAGGAGGTAGATAGGCTACTATAATATAGGCCTCAGGCCTTTTTTCTAGGGCCTACTACTGCAAAGTGCTTTTGGCACTGCTTTTTTATTTACCGTGGGACTCCCGCCTCGACGACGGGGAATGATTCAGGCATGTGAATCTATGAAAGATACCCCAATACTGGATAAATTAACTGTGGCACCAAATAACAAATGTAGCACACAACCAGTAACCACTGGTAAAAGGTAAGTACCACCTACGCAATCCTAAACACTTTAGGCAAATATCACGCAGGGAACCATGAACTCCTTAGTAGAACCTATACTAGGAAAAACAACCTCCTAAGCATAAACATATGTCTAGAGGTATCAGAACAGGGTGTACAAAACATTCTACACACAGTACATTTTCTAGCACCCTAAGAAGCACATAAATCACGTTTAGCGCAGAAATCACATTAAAGTCCAGGTTGCGCCACTGCACCAAAACCTAAATGTAGCAGCTGCCCACTACTTGCTCTGCAGCTGAGAACAAGAACAGGGCCTAAACGCTGCAGCTGGCACTAAGTGCTGCGCAGCTGGGGAAGGCCAAAGTAGGGATAAAGGAGTGCGACTCACTCCTGAGTCCAAAGTACATGTCCCTAGGAAGAAAACCTAAATGGTGCAGCTTCCCAGTACTTGCTCGGCAGCTGGGATCTCAAAACTGCGACAGGGGCCCTCCCTAGCCCTTCAGAACAAACTGCGCCAACTGTTGGAGCCCTCTGACTCTAGAAATACATGTTGCGCATACGGTGAAGCCCTCTCGGCTCTGAAATCAGCTATGCCCCTTGGAGCTCCTAAACTAATTATGCGCAATCCAGAAAAAGAACTGGCCTCCAACGGTGGAGCCCTCTGGCTCTAGGACAACGGGTGCCCTCAGGGGCAAGAACACGGGTGCCCTCAGGGGCAAGAACACGGGCCCCTCTGGCCGTCGGGACCCCCACTGGGGCTTTTGGGATCATTGGGGCCCTCGTTGGAGCCACGCATGGCTCTGGGGGACACGGGCCCACGGGACCCCCACGGGGCCCTTGAAACTACCAAAGAGCCATTGGTGGAGCGGCCCGCTGCCATCTGGGGCCGCTCTGAAGAAGGGCACCACTCTGGCGCCTGGGGAGCATATGTGGCCTCCCCCCCCCACCCCAGCCATCTCAACTTACTGGCTCTCGGCAAGGGGGGAGGCTCTCTTCATTGGCGGGGCAGGCACCGGCAATGTGCCTCGAGCCCCTCCGCTTCTCTGGAACTCTCGCTGACGCCTGCGGGGTTCTCCCTCGTTTCTGGGACCCCTGCCTTCGCAAACGCACCATGCCTTACCCGGTCCTCTTTCCTCATGGGCCGCGACTTCGTGTAGAGCCCTCGAGGCTCCTGGCAGCTTTTCCTTCGCGGGCAGCATGTCCGGTCTCCCTCTCCCTACGGGAGACCGGCAAAGCGGGCATGGCTTCCGACAGGCAGGGGGGAAGCGGAAGTGAGTCAATCCAGGCCCCGCCTACAGTCAGGCGGGCGCGGGCCTGCTTCCGGTTTTGCCGCGGCAGCGGCTTCTCATGTCGGGGGCTATAATGAGGGGTATGCTCCCTCATAGAAAAAGTAAATAGCGGGGTGTGCACCCGCGGTGATAACCACAAAAATAAGCGGGGTGGCACCCGCGCTTGGTTAAATCTAAATACGGGCAAAACACAGGGTGGGCACCTGCGAGGTACACAAGGGCAGGAGCGCTTCCCCCAGAGGGAATACAACAGCGCTCTGCCTATAAATGCAGAATTCAGCGCTCACCAGGTGCTGGGGGCCACAGAGACCACCAGGCCCCCAAGGAATGACCCCCCAGGAAAGAAAAGGGCCCAGCAACATGAAGAACATCACAGGACAAGGCTTCCGGGGCCAGGAAGAAGGGTCCACAAGAAGTCCATCAGCAATCCAGGGGCTGGGCAGGGCCCAGGGAGGCAAGCCTTCCCCTGGGCCCCAGCAGCAGCACCCCCCTGGTAGATTCTAGTCAGGAAAACAAGAACATTGAACATGAGGTCACAGCCTCATTTTATACACAAAATCCCTTTGTCTCTAGGGTGCAGGGTGGGGGAAAACCAGACGCAGCTGGTTCTGGAGCACTTTTTTTTGCTCAGACCCTCTTCCCATTCACAGGACAGGCTAGGGTCATCAGTCGCACCACAGGGGGCGGAGCCAGCATTGTGGAGGGAAAGCGCAGCCCTATTCAGGTCCCAGGTGCAGCCCCTCCCTGCCATCAACATGCAGATCTCCCCATTCACCACCGGGGCAGACCCATCCTGACTTCTGGAGCCAGGCACACCAGCCAGCTCTAGCCAATCACAAGCCAGACATTCAATTCACATTTACTGCACAGGCAGGCCAACTTCTAGAAGTGGCACTTCCACACTATACACATTAAGGCCGCACACATCATCGCGCAGCATTTAATCACACGAGTCCGCACATACCAAACTCAACCTTGCACTCCCCACGCATCAGGAATTACAATGGACACACATATCCCCCATGCATCCCTATGGGAGGGCAGGCCAATCTCACACGCACTCAGAGAGCGCACGCACTTTACACTGTGCCACAGTGCTAAAGTGCGCAAAGACCAGAAATCACTATAATGATGTTACATGAAAAGGCAAAAAGTTCAGGGGTGAACCTGCCAGAAAGGCCAAATCCAACATGGATACAGGAGACAGTTTACCTATGAAGCACAAGGCTTACAGGGTGACTGACACGGTCAGGGCCTGCATCAAAGAGGAGGTCTCAAGATGCTTGCTCTTGGGGTGATTGAGTCCTCCATCAGTCCTTGGGCCAGTCCAGTGGTCTTGGTCCCGAAGGCTGCAGAACTCCGGTTCTGTGTGGACTACAGAGGACTCAATTCAGTCACGAAGACTGACGCTCACCCCATCTCCAGAGCTGATGAGCTCATCGATCGGTTAGGGGCTGCACGGTACCTCAGCACGTTTGACTTGATGTCTGGGTATTGGCAGATCGCCCTGACTGATGGGGCCAAAAAGAGGTCATCATTCTCCACACCAGATGGGCATTTCCAGTTCCAGGTTATGCCATTTGGGATGAAGAATGCCACTGCCACCTTTCAGAGGTTGGTCAACCAGGTGTTGGTTGGGCTGGATGAGTTCAGTGCCGCCTACCTGGATTACATCGCAGTGTTCAGTGTCACAGGGGAAGAACATCTGCGCCACCTCTGGGAAGTGTTTATGGCCCTGCGCAAGTCAGGCCTCACAATCAAGGCGAGTAAGTGCCTGATCGGGCAGGGTTCCCTGGTGTACTTGGGACATCAAGTGGGGAGCGGCCAGGTGATGCCCCTACAACCCAAGATTGAAACCATCCTGACGTGGGAACCCCCAAAGACCCAGACAGAGGTGAGGGCCTTTTTAGGACTCACAGGGTACTACAGGAGGTTTGTCAAGGGTTATGGCAACATTGTTGCACCCTTGACAGAGCTGACTTCCAAGAAGCAGTCCAATCAAGTCATTTGGACTGACACCTGTCAGAAAGCATTTGAGACCCTGAAAACTGCTATGTGCACGGCGCCCGTGCTCCTGGCAACCCACTTCTCAAAACAGTTCCTTGTGCAGACAGACGCTTCAGAGCATGGTGTAGGGGCTGTTCTCTCACAGATGACTGAGGAGGGCTTTGACCAACCCGTAGCCTTCACCAGTAGGAGGTTACTTCCAAGGGAACAGAGTGGAGTGCAATTGAGCGTTAGGCTTTTGCTGTGGTCTGGGCACTGAAGAAGCTAAGACCCTACCTGTTTGGGACTCACTTCTGGGTTCAGACAGACCACAGGCCCCTCAGATGGTTGATGCAAATGAGGGGTGAGAATCCAAAGCTGTTGAGGTGGTCCATTTCCCTACAGGGTATGGATTTCACGGTGGAACATCGCCCAGGTACAGATCACGCCAATGCTGACGGTCTGTCCAGATTTTTCCACCTTAGTGATGAGAACTCCCTGGGGTAGGGTAGTTCTCTCCACATTTCAGCTGGAGGGGACACTTGTTAGACCTGGCACCATTGGTGTGGGTCTCCCTTCCATTTTTGTTACTGTTGCCTCATGTGTTTTGCTGATGTTAGCTGCTCAGAGCACTGTGCCACTGCCAATCAGTGCCACAGTGCAAGTGCTCACTGTATAAAGTGTACATGTTGATTGGTTTCCATGATTGACTTATTTGGTTGACTGTCAGACCCCAGTAAAGTGCACCAGGAGTGCCCAGGGCGTGTAAATCCAAATGCTTCTAGTGGGCCTGCACCACTGGTTGTGCCACCCACAGAAGCAGCCCTGTAAAATGTGTCTAAGGTCGGCCGATGTAGAACCTGCATGCAGTCTGGCACTGTCATGCTGATTGGGCAAGTGCACCCACTTGCCAGTCCCTAAACCTTCCCCTAACTTCATATTAGTTACCCCTATGGTAGGCCCAAGGGCAGGGTGCATTGTAAGCATAAGGAAGGACAAGCCCTGATGTGAGTGGCATGTCCTAATAGTGAATTACAGCCATTTTCGTTTTTCACTATTTTAAGGCTACCTGTTCTCATAGGCCAGAATGGGCTGTGGAATTGTTACATTCTACATTTCTAACAGACTCAGGGAACATGGTAGAAATTTGAGTTTAGTATGCCTGAACTCAGAATAATATTAATAATGGAGGTCTGCCTGTTCTCAATCACAGGATGGCGGGTAGCATATTGCGTCTCCTGGTATACGTCCATATCTCTCGCAAGGAAGCTGTAGAATATATCAATGGGCAGCGAGCTGTAACCGGTCTCAGTGGATCCCAGGCTGTAATATGTATCAATGGGTAGCGAGCTGTAACAGGTCTCAGTGGATCCCAGGCTGTAATATGTATCAATGGACAGCGAGCAGTAACAGGTCTAAGTGGATCACAAGCTGTAATATGTATCAATGGGCAGCGAGCAGTAACAGGTCTCAGTGGATCCCAGACTGTAATATGTATCAATGGGGTGCGAGCTGTAACCGGTCTCAGTGGATCCCAGACTGTAATATGTATCAATGGGCAGCGAGCTGTAACCGGTCTCAGTGGATCCCAGGCTGTAATATATATCAGTGGACAGCGAGCTGAAACAGGCTGCACGGTGTAAGAAGCTGTAATATGTATCAATGGACAGCGAGCTGTAACCGGTCTCAGTGGATCCCAGGCTGTAATATGTATCAGTGGGCAGCGAGCAGTAACAGGTCTCAGTGGATCCCAGGCTGTAATATGTATCAATGGGCTGCGAGCTGTAACCGGTCTCCGTGGATCCCAGTCTGTAATATGTATCAATGGGCAGAGAGCTGTAACTGGTCTCAGTGGATCCCAGGCTGTAATAAATACAATGGGCAGCGAGCTGAAACAGGCTGCACGGTGTAAGACGCTGTAATATGTATCAATGGATAGAGAGCTGTAACAAGTCTCAGTGGATCTGAAGCTGTAATATGTATCAATGGGCAGCGAGCTGTAACAGGTCTAAGTTCTCAGTTGGTCCCGAGCTGTAATGTGTATTAATGGGCAGTGAGCTGTGACAGGTCTCAGTGGATCTGAAGCTGTAATATGTATCAATGGGCAGCGAGCTGTGACAGGTCTCAGTGGGTCCCGAGCTGTAACATGTATCAACAGGCAGCGAGCTGTAAAAGGGTCTCAGTGGGTCCCAAGCTATAACATATATCAATGGGTAGCAAGTACACACAGATGCGGCAGGCTAGACGGCGCTGCCAAACAGAGCACTTGTAGCGCTGGGATTCATATTTCTGGAAAACAGACACTTGAATGTACTGATCTTAAAATATCCGGTTTAAGTATCATGGTGGACTTCCCAAATTTCAGGCTGAAATCATACAGCGGGTAGTGAAAGACCTGGAACCTTGGTAGGACTCCCCCTACACAGTTACAGCTTCACCTCAACATTTGAATTTTTAAAGCCTTCAGATCTTGTTTAAGGTGAAACACGTTGGTTGCATCCATTTGTAACAAAGATTGGAAAAAAGAAAAAAGAAATAACAAAATATCTCTTTAAGAATATTTGTCTATAATTATGGAATTGTTCTTGTTAGTGGACTTGATGTTGCATGTTTTGTGTTAATCTGTGTGTGGCCTCTCAATCTCAGTGTCTCATTGGATAGCAAGCTGTAACATGTACCAATGGGCAGCGACCTGTAGCAGGTCTCAGTGGGTCCCAAGCTGTAATACGTATCAATGGGCAGCGACATATAATGTCTCAGTGGGTCTCAAGATGTATCATGTAGCAATGGGCAGCGAGCTGTAACAGGCCGCAGTGGGCCCAAGGTGTAGTATGTGTAAATGGGCAGCGAGCTGTAACTGGTCTCAGTATGTCCCGAGAGGTAACATGAATCAATGGGCAGTGAACTGTAACAGGTCTCAGTGGGTCCCAAGAGGTAACATAACATGAGTATTTGTAAAGCGCATGTTCACCCAGAGGTATCTTGGCACTGAATAACAGATATTTATTGTTACCCAACTCAATGGTACTCATTTTATCGACCTCAGATGGATGAAAGGCTGAGTGGACCCACCAAGGCTGAGTGGACCCACCAAGATTTGAACATGTGACCATGAGGTTGAACACAGGACCCTGAAGTGGACGCAATAGTCCATGTTACCAGCATTCTGGTAACATGAATCAATGAAAAGCAGGCTGTAACAGGTCACAGGGGGTCCCAAGCTGTAACATCAGTGGGCAGCGAGCTGTAGCAGGCCGAAGTGGGTCCCAACATTTAATATGTATCTGAGGGCAACGATTTGTAACAGGCCGAAGTGGGTCCCAAGATGTAACATGTATCAATGGGCAGCGAGCTGTAGCAGGCCGGAGTGGGTCCCAACATTTAATATGTATCTGAAGGCAATGATCTGTAACAGGCCGGAGTGGGCCCGAGCTGTAACATGTATCAGTGGGCAGCGAGCTGTAACAGGCCGGAGTGGGTCCCAAGATGTAACATGTATCTATCAATGGGCAGTGAGTTGTGGCAGGCCTCAGTGCGTCTGAAGCTTTAATATGAATCAAATGGGCAGCGATCTGTAACAGGTTGCAGTAGTTCCCAAGCTGTAATTGCCGTTGTTAGGCCCGAGCTGTGACACGCTCAAAGGCCTCATAGGCCTCAAGCAGCTCTGGGCATCAATCAGCCCCAAGTAGTAACAGACATTATTGTGATTCCAGCTGTAATCAGCATCAATGGGTCTCAAGGTGTAACAGGTAACAACTGCCTTCATTCTATAATATGCATCAATGGTCCACAGGCTCTAACAGGCATTAATGGCCCCCAAGCTCTAACAGGCATTAATGGCTCCCAAGCTAGAATAGGCATCAGTGGATCTCAAGATGAGCGTCACAGAAGACCATGTGCCTGAGTACCAGTTACTTAGAAAAATTACTGATTCCAGCTGGTTATGGCACCCCTGCAACATGCAATGATGAGCTTGTGTTTCCAGAATGGAGAAAGATGACGTAGACACGAAATTACCAGGCACTTTACTGCAAATGGATATCTATAATTCCAGGGACATTTTTTCTCCCATTTATTCACCTTAATTGTGGATAATTTGATCCGTGGGGGAGGCATTGAGGTTGTGGGTGGGGGTGTAGTTCCACGGTTTACTGCCCAGTCCTCTTTTTACGTTTAAGGTACTTGTAGTGCCGAGAAGCTCCGCCCAGAGATTGTCACCTCTATGGACAGGTGCAAGCTTTCAAATTTTTTTTGATCTTATGAAAGCGGAACCTTTCTTTCCGTGTCTTTCTGCTTCTCCCCTTTTGAGCACAGGATCTTTCCTAGCTACTTTTGCCCAGTTTCTTTTTCCTATTTCCTGAACTCAGAGACACATGACATGTTTTGCCAGGGTAATAATGCACCTTGACAGCTGGAGCAGGCACTACACATGCCCCACCAGCAGCCCGCGTGTGTCCTGCAGGCCTCCAGGCCTTCACTCCAGGGGCAACAGTCACTGAAAGTACCAGGAAAGAGGGAACGTTTCTCGCACCAAAATCACCCACAATGCACCATTAAACTGTATATCATCATGAACGTCATTTAAGGGTCAAAGCTGCGACCCATGGCTTGTCCTTTGCTACCCCTGGCACTGCCTTTGCGACCCCCTGGACTCAGAAGTGGCAAATTCAGTGCCAGGAACACAGGGTCAGCTTGGGATCAACTCTTTATTTTCTGTCAATTCTTTATCACACTAATGTGTAAGTATGTGTGTGTGAATGAAAGTGGGTGTCAAAGGGCGTGTAATGTCACTTCCGCTACCCCTGGCAGTTTGGTGAATTGACGTCCATGTCTATCTGTTGTTGCTTGGTATCAGTTTGTGTTACGCCTGTAAGGTATTTTATGTGTCTAGCTTAAGGTGTGCTTCTGTGGTGAATGACTTGTACAGGGGGAGGGGAAATACAAACCAAAAACATCACTAAAGACAGAATAAAAAATATGTAAAATTGCACTTACCTGCTCCGACGGCTGCCCACGTGCTCCCGATCCTCTTCTTTCTGACGTCAGAAACTGCTGCACACTGGGCAGGTTCCCAGATGCCAATCCCAGGGCTATTCTCTGCTGGGAATACTATTTCCTAGTTCGGCCCCCAGACAGGAACTGGGAGTCTGTGTTGGTTCTCCAATTGGCTGTACAACACAGCTAAGTGTTGGAGAAAGGCTACCTGCGCATGACAGTCTGGCCCACCCCTTCCCCCATCCTCCTGGTGCCGCAGCATCACTATGGATGGCCCAATGCCCTATCACATCATCCTTGTGCATTTTGTAAAAACTAAAATCGAGAACAAATAAAACAACTTGGGAATTGCACCCCCAAAAAAAATCAATTAAGAAATAAAAGAATGGCAGAGTAAGATGAGAAACAAAACAGCAGTGAATAAAGTGAGGAAAAGAAAAGACATGAGGAGCAGGGAAAATAACATGATGAAAGTAAAAATGCAAGATAAAGAAATTAAAAAATGAAATAAAGACATTGTAAAGAATGGCGAAGAAACAAAAGAGAAAGATAAAGAATGGGCGAAGGAATGAGAAAAGCTATTCTGGACAAGAGAAAGTCCGAGAATCAACTTTAGAAAGAAGAAAAGCAATAAGAAGCGTGGGAAGTCAATGAGATAAAAGAACAAAATTAAGACTAAAACAATAAGAAACAGAAGAATTAAACAAGGAAGGAATGAAAGACAGTTTGTGGAGAATGAGGTGAGATGTAGATGTTAAAACTGAGAAAAGAAAAAAGCAGGAAGAAAGCAGCTAGGAACAAGATATGTAACAGAAAAAAGAAATCAAAGACAGTGCCAGCTCCTTTCATCCAAAACAGGTCAAATTAGCACAAGTTCATGGGTAAACTTGTGAGCAGTAGCACCACGCCAAGGTTTTGACCTTTGCTACTGAACATTCACACCATTCACACCTTCATTCGTACTACCTTGCTTCACATCAGACATTCCGCACCCAGCTCCAGATAGGGGCGGTGCCAGAGTTCCTGGAGCTCAAGGCAAAATTCAATTTGCCTGAGGGAGAACCCCAGAAATTGCTATTAAAAGCTGTTCGGTACAACGACAAGGAAACTCATAAGGCATTACCACACCTTATGGAAGCTCCGCCCCCACCTCAAAGTGCATCTCAGTGGCGGTCTGCGAGGTGCTGCCTGGTTTCTCCCACTGAACGATCAAACAAGCAAATGGCAGAGGCCTCAAGAAGAAGAACTGCCACGGCCATCCTGTGAGTCTGATGTTAGCTCGGTGCCCCCCAAGTCCCTCATTCACACCTCTTTCCCACCATTCATAGCCCCGTCCACAGACTGCACTTACCCTGCAGCCATCCCAGACCACGCCTCTATACACAGCTGAGAGGTGAATGATGCCATAAAGCCTGCCAGGACCAAGGGTGTGATGAAGTAGATGACATCACAAGGGATTGTTGGGAAATGCTGATAACACTCCAGGAAGCAGGAGAGAAAAGACAGAATGAAAGCAGCTAGGAACAAGGCACAGAACAGAAAGAAAATGAAATCAAAGACAGAGCACAACCCTTTCATCCAAAACAGGTCAAATTAGCACAAGTTCATGGGTAAACTTGTGAGCAGTAGCACCACGCCAAGGTTTTGACCTTTGCTACTGGGCATTCACACCATTCACACCTTCATTCATACTACCTTGCTTCCCATCAGACCCACAGACATTCCGCACCCAGCTCCAGATAGGGGCCGTGCCAGAGTTCCTGGAGCTCAAGGCAAAATTCAATTCGCCTGCTAAGAGAACCCCAGGAATTGCTATTAAAAGCTGTTTACTGCAAAGACAAGGAACCTCATAAGGCCTTACCACACCTTATGGAAGGCTCCGCCCCCACCTCAAAGTGCATCTCTCTGGCGGTCTGCGAGGTGCTGCCTGTTTTCTCCCACTGAACAACCAAACAACAAATGGCAGAGGCCTTGAGAAGCAGAACTGCCACGGCCATCCTGTGAGTCTGATGTTAGCTCGGTGCCCCCAAGTCCCCCATTCACACCTTCATTCATACTACCATGCTTCCCATTAGACTCACAGACATTCCGCACCCCGCTCCAGATAGGGGCGGTGCCAGAGTTCCTGGAGCCCAAGGCAAAATTCAATTCGCCTGCAAAGAGAACCCCAGGAATTGCTATTAAAAGTTGTTTACTGCAACTACACGGAACCTCATAAGGCCTTCCCACACCTTATGGAAAGCTCCGTCCCCCCACCTCAAAGTGCATCTCTCTGGCGGTCTGCAAGGTGCTGCCTGTTTTCTCCCACTGAACAACCAAACAACACATGGCAGAGGCCTTGAGAAGCAGAACTGCCACGGCCATCCTGTGAGTCTGATGTTAGCTTGGTGCCCCCAAGTCCCCCATTCACACCTTCATTCATACTACCGTGCTTCCCATTAGACTCACAGACATTCCGCACCCAGCTCCAGATAGGGGCGGTGCCAGAGTTCCTGGAGCTCAAGGCAAAATTCTATTCACCTGCAAAGAGAACCCCAGGAATTGCTATTAAAAGCTGTTTACTGCAACGACAAGGAACCTCATAAGGCCTTACCACACCTTATGGAAGGCTCCGCCCCCACCTCAAAGTGCATCTCTCTGGCGGTCTGCGAGGTGCTGCCTGTTTTCTCCCACTGAACAACCAAACAACACATGGCAGAGGCCTCGAGAAGCAGAACTGCCACGGCCATCCTGTGAGTCTGATGTTAGCTCAGTGCCCCCCAGTCCCCCATTCACACCTTCATTCATACTACCGTGCTTCCCATTAGACCCACAGACATTTCGCACCCAGATCCAGATAGGGGCGGTGCCAGAGTTCCTGGAGCCCAAGGCAAAATTCAATTCGCCTGCAAAGAGAACCCCAGGAATTGCTATTAAAAGCTGTTTACTGCAACGACAAGGAACCTCATAAGGCCTTACCACACCTTATGGAATGCTCCGCCCCCACCTCAAAGTGCATCTCTCTGGCGGTCTGCGAGGTGCTGCCTGTTTTCTCCCACTGAACGACCAAACAACACATGGCAGAGGCCTCGAGAAGCAGAACTGCCACGGCCATCCTGTGAGTCTGATGTTAGCTGGGTGCCCCCAAGTCCCCCATTCACACCTTCATTCATACTACCGTGCTTCCCATTAGACTCACAGACATTCCGCACCCCGCTCCAGATAGGGGCGGTGCTAGAGTTCCTGGAGCGAAAGGCAAAATTCAATTCGCCTGCAAAGACAACCCCAGGAATTGCAATTAAAAGTTGTTTACTGCAACTACACGGAACCTCATAAGGCCTTCCCACACCTTATGGAAAGCTCTGTCCCTCCCACCTCAAAGTGCATCTCTCTGGCGGTCTGCGAGGTGCTGCCTGTTTTCTCCCACTGAACAACCAAACAACACATGGCAGAGGCCTCGAGAAGCAGAACTGCCGCGGCCATCCTGTGAGTCTGATGTTAGCTCGGTGCCCCCAAGTCCCCCATTCACACCTCTTTCACACCATTCATAGCCCAGTCCACAGACTGCACACACACTGCAGGCATCCCCGACTATGCCTCTATATATAGCAAAGAGGTGAATGATGTCATAAAGCCTGCCAGACCCAGGGGTGTGATGTAGTACATGATGTCACAAACCTGCCAGGGTCAGGGGTGTGGTGTAGGAGATGACATCACAAGTGATTGATGGGAAATGCTGATAACACTCAAGGCTGCCTTTGGGGACCAGTGATACATTATGTTGGTAGATATAGGTGCATCTGTCACATAACATCACAGAAGCAGAAGATTGAGCGAAGGAAGTCAGTTACAATAATCGTATTATTAAGGTTTCCTGTTTTCTCTTTATTGCATACATGTTAACAGAATCTGTATAGACGCTGGTGAGATGGGCCTAGTGTACTGCACAGGAATGCACAGCTCGTCATTCTGTTTCTTCCTATCTGCTCTGTCCATTTCACAGGTGTGATTCAGGTATTCAAATGGCAGGGTGGGATCTAAGGGTTAGAAGACACCTTACATCAGTCTTCTGCACAGACTAGCAGAGCCTGGCAGAGGTCTTATGGCTGGGCTCTGAGTCTTCGTCTGTGTTAGCCTGTCTGCTGGCCTGGCCTCCCATAGACTCCTTCTTGTGTAACTATACACGGCTTCAAGAGCATTGCACACACACATGCATTCAATAGAAGGTAGTTCTGGATACCCTGGGGGGGTCAAGGTACCCAAGGAATATGTAGTCTTGGGATGTACTGTTTTCTACTCCCAAAATTAAGATATCACACATAGCTGCTGGCTGCTTCAACCTTAAAAAAACATGTATGTTTTGTGCAAGAGGCATTCCAAATGTAGAATTTGCATTCCATACATAGTTCGAACGTTCCAAATTAGAAGCGTTGTTCCAATCTACATTCTAAAGGAATTCTTTCAATTCCAAATTAGAACTCTCATTCCAAACTTAGAACATCCTTTACAAAATAGAACTGTCAATCTTAGAACTCAAATGTTATTTTAGCAAAGCCTGGACATTACATCATGCCTTCATTGTGACACCAAAAACACCTTCATTACAAGTTTGTAAATTCGATTTTGCGCCGAAACTGGAGTTTCTGATCTAAGAGGTGTTGCAAAAAGAGTAACAGTACTGCACTTTGTGGGTTTCTCATGGACACATTTGGTCAGGTAAAACCTTATGGAACTTGTCCGTGGAAAACAGCTCTGTGCTTGGGAAAAACCCAACAAAATCTGGGCAGAAAGGTGGACATCAGCTATAATTCAGCTATAATTCTCCCGTGCTGAGAGGAAAGTGCCTAGCAGTGCAATATTCTGCATCATCGAATGTTTAAACACTACAGTATCGTCGATTGAAGTTATGAAATTTCTGATGCAGTGTCCGCACAGCACTGGTCATTATGGGATCAGCGACATGGTGCAAGAGCACGGCTGTCACATGAGTGTTCGTGCACATTATAGCATTAGCCAGTCAATGAACCAGCACACATTCACAATGTTCTCCCAGTCAACTGCTCCACCAAAGAAGAGGATGGACAGATCCAGGGCCATTAACTGATCCCAAGGAGGGGGAAGGGAGAATGGGATGCTACCTGGGGGAGAGAATGATATAGGGACTGTGGGTACCATCTCAAATATTAGCGTTCTTTTTCAAATTTTTTCACATGTTTATACCATTTAAAAAAAAGATTTTACATGTTTCTTTTTTATGTTAATGCACTTTATTAATCTGGTATTTTAATCTAATTTAATTTTCAAAATAGTCACAATTCCCCTGAGTAGGGGTTGCAAACAACAGGTTAAGAACTGTTGTTTCAGACTGAAGTATTTGAGAAAAGAATGTAAAGGAAATGAAAGTTAGAAATTAGAGTTGTAGAAGGCTGGATCAGAAAACCAACACATGATGGAGGCGCAAGTTAGAGTAATCTTCGGGCAGACCCAATTCTCTTATTCATCACAGCAACCATCGCAGAGTGCTCTTCACTTGAGAAAAATGGCAACATTTCCCACAATTTTCAGATTTTTCCAAAAGTGCAAGTAAGTTGGTTCAGGCTTTAGAGTTGGAGAATTGGCATTTATCAAAATGGAAATGTCATTTCTAGAGAAGGGTATAACTGGCAAAGTAATGTGAATGATAAAAGAGAAATCTGTTTCTGTAGAATGGCCAGTCCTTTCCTGGCATTTTCTATCAACCAGTGGTCTTGTTTTAGATAGCGCTTTATGATGCTGCATGCCTTTGTGCGCAGCGAAATATGGTATAACAGAAGGAGCCAGAGACACTTGGGCAGCCCCTTTAATATGAATTGCGCTGGTGCATGTCTTCTGCTGGTGCCGTCACTAGCAGGTATTCCCTCATTTGAACTGCATGTGACCCATGAAATTGAAGGAACCTATTGCATGTACTCCACGGGATATTACAAAGGTGGGAGCAAGGACAGATAAGCCATTGGTAGGTGCAGTGATAGGACAACACACATGAGGTGAGGTACAATCAGTGTGCCCCCCTGAGGCACATCTTTGGAAAGAGGTACAGAATCCCAAACACCTCAATTACCCTGTGCAGTAGGGTGTAATCTGAATCCCTGCTCCTCTATTTGTTGAAACTCTAACGATTTTTAGAAGAAAATCCATATGCTCATGATAGGTTCTCACAGAGGGCAATAATCCTGCTAATAAGAAGATTTGCAGGAGTATAGAATGGAAACTTAAATGAAGGAACACAGATAAAAACTGTAGAAATCAACAAAAAATGGGGATATTTCTGGGGGCGAAGACAAATGCAAAAAGACTGAAAAGATGCATAGGGGCAGGCAGGAGCAAAACCAGAGAGAACATGTTGAAAAAGGGCAACAATAAAGAAGAACAATCAATACAGTTACCAAATATTTTGAATAGAAACCAAACGATCAATGCAAAGAGAATAGGCCTGGCTTTCAAGTGGTTAATATTTTGATGATTGTAATCGTGGTTGGTAATGGTGTTGTTGGTGGAGATGGTAACAGGAGAAGTAAAGGTTGTGGGTGTAGTACAAATGATAGTGGCATTGGTGGTGGTAACAATTCACACCCGAGTCCTGAGACAACCACTAAAAGAAGCCTCCCAGGGGCCGTGGCGAAGACGGAAATGGAGTATGACATGTTTTGTCTCTGCTCTGGGTCCCCGTGGGCCTTTCATGCAGTATTGAAGCACCGGGACCTGCTTGTTTGTGCAGTTCTCCATGGGCATCTTCCTGGACACCCCCATAGGTGGGGCAGCTCTGTGGGCCAGACGAGAGGGGATCCCCCGAGGGTGATCGTGGGTCCTGGAAGCTGGTGGGTTTATCAAGGTCTGCCATCTTGCGGGAGCGACTTGGCTGTGCGAGACACCTCAGGCCCTGCTGAGAGTGAATGCCTGATCATCAGGGCTCATCCGACATGGCTACGCCATGTGGGGGCTGGGCGGACCCAGACCTGCATGGAATTGGGTGCCCCTGGTCTTTGTTTGATCCCGGGGGCATGCCTGTGGGTGGCTTGGACCTGCAGCATAAAACCCAGTGGAAAGTGTGAGGCATCAATTGCTGATCACCCCAACAGTGAGTAGCTGTGCCGACACAGAGGGTGCTGGTAAATGCCAAAATCAAGGCCCTGACATAGGGTTACGCCTGCAAGCCCTGAGATGAGAGAAGCAGTTGCTGCCCACCTGCATGTCGCAACAACAGCGCTTGCTGGCCCGTGAAACTGTGACAGGCCTGTGGGCAACCCTGGGACCTGTAAACTTCTGAGGCCCCCCTCTTCATTCTTGTGGTCTGTGTCACGTTTTGCATTGGCCCCCTGTTGCAACTGGAAAGCATCTCACCTAGTGCCAAGAAACAGCATCACCAGCCCCACCTGCACGGGACCACCCACGTTAGGTCCCTTGGAGGTCGCCTCTTCCAGCCTTGAACTGGTCCTCACCTGCCTCCAATGCTGGGAGGACTGCTGGTAACAAGACTCCTTCAGTGTGTGTAGACTCGCACCTTGAGGTTGAGGAGCCGGCGCAATACCTGGATTGTTGCTTGAACTGCAATTCCCTCCGTCCTTCCACCCAACCCACCTTCAACACCCGCCTGCACCAGGGAGACACCTGGCGTCTGCTCTTGTGACCATTGAAAAACACCCTTGTAGGAGCAGGTTGTAGAAAATCACCTGAGTTTGCCCTTATAATCAGACATCCCTGACACCTCTAGTGGGATCTGTGCGCTTACACGCCGATCTTTGCTGGACATGTTAGGGCCTGTTGGACCTCTGTTATTTGTTTTCTCTGTTTGTTTCCTACTTTCTTTGGTCAAGTGCCCACTGCTGAGCCTATGTTCAGTTCTCTAATGGTCTGAATTATACACAACCACACTTCGGCACGTGATTCACTCCTTGATTCCCTGTCCCGCTCTCTCCTCCCACAGACACAATGCTCACGAGACCAGCAGCATCTTGGTTATTTGACCCCTGGGATATGGCATTCCCTTGCCTGTGACACCGTACCCTACCCCTGTCAAGCCATAACAGGGGCCCACCTTCTGTTCTAGTGGCTGTGGGCACTAACCCCTGCCATGGGGACAGTCCCACACAATAAACTGCTTTCTCGAAATATTTGCGCCTTAAAGTCGCCTAACAAATGTAAGCAGGTTTGGCGATACCTCCTGAGACATGATCTGGACATCATCCTTCTCCAAGAGACATATCTCCTGAGGGAGGACAATCACCAAATGTCACACCCAAAATATCTGCTTTGTTACTGGGCACATGCCCCTACTGAAACGCTGGGAGTGGTGAGTGGACACACTGTGCAAGGGGTGATCCAGCTCCACAACCGCCTTTTAAAGTTGAGTATCTGAAGGGGCACATGCCCTCTCACCCTGCCTAACATTTACTCCCCCAATCAAATGTTCAACATTTGCATTTGGAGCATCCTTTGGGATCAACAAGCAGATGTGGTGGGTGATGGTATAGTGGAAGGAGACTTATCTTGGTCTGTAGCTTGGTCTGTAGCATGGCTTCATATCATGGCACCGTCACAAAGTCTGCTAAGCTGAAGCGTGGCATAGCAGTTCTGGTGTTAGTAGACGCTTGGCGTTATAGATATCCTGTCTTGCAAGATTACTCATTTTACTCTCATGTACATGCCCCCTACTCCCCTATTGATTATGTCTTTCATACATACTCCTTACTCCGGGATCTCGATACCGCAACCATCTCATACATCTAAATCTCAGATTATGGTCAAGTGGAGCTGGTATGGACTAGTGGCTCGAGACACAGAAAAGATCCAAAAAGGGATTATAAAGTCTTTTGATCTCAATGCCCTCCTGGACACACTGCATCAGATGCTTTGGAGCATGTACAAGGCTCCCATTAGGAGGGTTATTTCTTCTATTACCAAATGCAGAATGAGGGAGGCCGGACTGGTAGAAATGGACATATCAGCAGACGTTAAGGCCCTTGAGATGCTTGAGCAAATCACCCTCACCAGACACATCAAAGGACAACTTGCAATCCTGTGGGGACAGTTGAGAGTGCATAGGACCAACAAGGCTGAACGCTCTCCACTGGCCTTAAAACAGAAGTATTATTAGGGGAAGAGCAAGGTTTGCTCATTTCTAGCCCGCAAACTATACCATCAACAAGCCAAGACCCGTATTTCTAAAATCCAGACAGGGGATGCTCCCTGGGCAACCACTGAGAGAGCTAAGTGTTGGACTTGGCCTTTTCCCCCAAAATTTTTCGCTTTTCCCCCCCTAATTTGAAATGTCTCCCCCATGGGATTAAACCTGTATAGGCCATGAGTGGTGTGAGACCCCTTGTTAAAAATGTAATGTCAAGTAATGGTGTGAGCACTTGTAAATTTCCCCATTTTAGAAATGCACCTGTCTAATGCACTGTATGTAAGATGGATGCCATGGCCATGGGTTGTTTTGCCACTGTACTGCCATAGGTCAGCGGTCTAGTTATTATTACCCAGCTACCCCTAGCTTTTGGAGGGAAAGCCTGGCACCCAGGGTGCTCACCCCCTCCCCTTGAGCCAGTTTAGGCCAGTTTTGCCAACATTCTAGAAGGTTCTGGCACTGTCTGGGAGGAGGGTATAAGTAAGGGGGATGTGCCACCAGAGAGTCAGTCAGAGCTGGGACAAGAAAGAGAGGGGACCTGCTGCGAGGTGCTACCGCCACATGGGCCTGTGAGCTGGGCCCTGTACCCCTGAAACACACCTACTCTGCTGTCCCTTGCGCCCCTGAATTATGAGGGCCCACCCAGGTCCCTGTCACTATTAAGGAACCGTGAATTACGCCAGCACAGCGCGAAAGGAGCACCCAGGAGGTGAGGAAGGGGCCCCTGAGGATCTGTACTGGGACTGTCCGCCCCCTTAGGAAGTTGCGGCCCCTGTGGAAGCGCTGGACTGGGAGGAGCTGCCCGGGGAGAATTGTGCCCCAGAGGAACTGTGTCTTGCTGACCTGCCTCAGAAAAATTGCCCCTGGACTGCCTACTAAGCGCTGGGCCTGGGTGGCCCGAAGGAACTGTGAGGGGAAAGAGCGCTGGAGGAGCCTACCCTCGTTGTGGCGCGCTTGCTGCATTATTAATAATTAATAAAAGGGAGCCTACCCCTTGTTGTGGCCGTCCTTACCACCTCAGCCCGAGGAGTGCTGGCGCTGCCTTGCGCCGGTGGGATATCGCCGAAAATCACCGTGCGACCCGGCGCTGTAAGGGAGGGACCTCCGCTGTGGAGAGCCTCGTTGCGGCGGCCCCCGGTGCCAGGAGAGGGCCGCCGAGGTGAAGAGAGGGCCGCGCTAGGCCCTGAGGCCGTCAGGGCCCGTGTCACGTGACGGGGCGACCGGCCGCGTCATCGGCCCGCCAACGGCGCGCACTGATTTGCCCGCGCGGCCGTGCTCCCGGAAAGGCCGCGCAGGGATTGGCTGCCGGCCGGGCAGCCAGCGAAGGACGGCCGACCCTAAGCCCCGGGTCCCCGTGAGGAAGGGGGGGACCCGGGTGAAGCACCAGGGCGGAGCCCCCGTGGTCGAGGGGGAGCCCCGCCAAGAGAACGACCGGAGCGGGAGACGACCCCGCCGGTCTGTGCCCCAAGAGAAGCGCGGCTGGCCATCTGGAGGGAGCCCTCGGTTGTGAGGAGAGCTCCGTGTGGAGAGTGCTGCGCGGCGGGGCCTCGAGGCACATTGCCGGTGCCTGCCCCCGCCGCATTGAAGCCCCGGGTCCCCGTGAGGCAGAGGGGCCCGGGAGAAGCAGGAAGAAACCGCTGGGAGGGGCGCGAGTGAAGCGCAGTGCAGCAGGGGCCTCGAGGCACATTGTCGGTGCCTGCCCCTACCGCCAAGGAGCCCCTGGACAGCCCGGTGAGTGCGGGCGACAATATACGGTGTGGAGGGTGGAGAGGGCCACGGGACACAGGGTCGGTGTCCGCCCCAACCCCTCTGTTGACTGAGTGGGGCCCAAGTGCCCAGAAACCGGGTAAAGGCTCCTAGCGACTGCTTCCTCAGAATCCCAGGATACCAGTAAGGCCTACTGAACTGCCTACAGAAGCCCCTGCTCATCCTAGAAGTAACAGGGGAACGGTTTGATATGCATAGCCAAGTGGGATGCTCATTGACATGCACATTTTTGCCTGCTGCCTGGTTTTCTTGGAAGGACTTAGGCCTGACATTCCAGTTATATGTGTATGCCAGAGGAGGGTTTGCCCTAGGTTGAGGTTCTTAGGCCTGGAAGTTAATGCCCCTGTTAGTGGTGGGCATCCCCAGGCGCTATGCTGATGAGGCTGACTGCCCCCTTCTAAGGAAGTGTTGCTCGCCCGAGGAGATATTCAGGGGTGCTCATGGAAAATGTGATACAGGCCTGGTGCATATGTTATTGATGTCAATGTACTGCCTGATGTTTGTGTTGCAGGTTGGGGGGCTAAGGAGTCATGTTCCCCAGGTACCCTTTGATGCCTAGCGCGCATATCTAAGGTTTTATTGAATACCAGGCCCCTACCTGATGTTAATGCAGCGTTTGTTCTTCTAATGAGATGTTACAGGAATGCTAAAGGATTAGGATGGCACGAGGTTATCTGATTTTCACTAAAGTGTTTAGGCCTGCCTAAAGGAAGCTGCTGACTTACGGCCTACAGTTATATGAGGTTACTGATGCCAATGCATATTAATGCTTCCCGCCTGATGTTTGATATCCCTATGCTGATTTATTGCAGGTGTTCCTGTATGTTGGGATTTACTGTGATGCCCTGAGGTTTCCCTTACAGGGGTCGTGGTGGAGTGATAATGCAGGTTATGTGTACTCATACTAATGGTATTTTGCATTACAGTCTATCACTAAGGAGGAGAGCCTGAGTTGGCCCCGCCATATTGGCCCCAAGTTCAATGTTAATTGATTCTTCTTTATTTCAGATGGACTTACAGACTCAGCCCCTACTTCCCATGTAAATAATCCCCCTTGATACACTTGGCTCTGGTGCCAGTTGGCGCCGTGTTACGATGCCACTGTTATGCATTTTTGCTTTACAGGTTGGAGATACTAAACTTCTTAATTTTCCAACTCAAACTGGTGTCCTGCCTCTTTTGTGGTGTGCCTGGTGTGTTGACTGTGGGTACTGTGTGAGTGCTTCACATGTCCTTCGAAGTTTGGCCTGCCCGCTTGGTTCCATGCTACCCCCTTGGAGATTTGGGTAACCCCATTTCTTACATACTCTACAAGAAGAAACTCTGGACTTCGACGTTCTGCTCCACAGAAGACTGAAGAAAATCTCCCTTGTGGGCAAGGAGTGTCCACCCTGCAACTGCAGGCACCATCAAGCGTCCAGTGGCTTTACTTTGTCATCTTCCCTCGAGGATCCAGACTTCAGAGCCCGACGAGACCTGGATTCCCAGACCTCTCCGACCTCTACCTACATCTGCAGCACAGCTGAGACCCGTGGGTGCGACGAGACATGTGGGACCGGCCATCTTGAACGAACCTGCACTTCGCTTCCAGCACGACTCCCGAGGTAAATTCGACCAAGTGCTTTGGGGACTGAGAAGACCCAGCCCTGAGCAGCCCCTGTACCAAAAATCAGCCCTCCAGCATCCACGAGATCTGCGTGGGGCCCTTCTGCTTGTTTGCTGCTCGACGCGTTGTCTGGTCACTTGCCGGCTGGCTAGTGGCCTCCTAGATGACGAACCTTTGAATCTTTGCTGCTGGTCTGGTTGCTCCAGACTGCCCCTTGCTCCCTTCCAAAAGAGGGGCACCCCGGACTCTCCTAGTCCGCACCAGACGCTTTCTCCACTCAACACGTTCGTTGCATTTGCCAAGGCCTGTTGACGCTGATTCCGGATCCAACACCGCCGACAGCGAGAGCCTGCGTGGGACAGCTCGTGCCTCCATCCTGGTTGTCGAAGACACCTCCTGGTCCACGTGGCTGCAGGGTCAAGCGTCCACTCTTCACCTGATCGCGACGACGACATCTGGTTCCTTCTTGGTTCCACTCCAGTCACTGGCTAGTGACTGTGAACATTGTCCCCTCTGCTTTCAGGTCCTCTTCTTCACCGATTCACCCTTTGATCGCCCCGGACATCTTCCTCCTGGTCGCCTGCAGCATCTTTTCTTTCAGGCTCCATTGACTTCAAGGCGAGAACCCGACACACTTTGGCACCTATGCACCCGCAGTCCGTGGGTGAGGTAACGAGAGCATTTCGGTGCTCAAGGGTAGTTTAACTGTCCTAGTGACCAGTTCCACTGTCGTTTTAGTCCTACCTAGTCAGGATTGTCCGTACTCACCTTTAACTTGAACTGTACTGTCCATAGACGTTGTTACGCATCTTGCGTGTGAGTTCACACTCTGCACACGCGTTCCGTGGGCCTCCTATTACTTACCTAGAGTTAGTGTAGCGTGGTCCTATCGATCCTGCAGCCTCTGGACAGCTCCATTATTTCTATCGACTTTCACATTCCACTTACTTAGTATATGGTTTGTCGTGCCTCTAGGGCACCATTGTAATTTTGTGCAACTTGTCGTATTTTTCTTAAGAGATTGTCATGTGCTTAGCCCTCTGACCTCATAAAGAGTTCAGAGGTGGTGTTATTAATAAATATACTGTTTATTTTCATAACAACCTGTGTGGTGTCCTTTCATCTGGTATTCAAGGGGTTATATTGTGGTAAAACAGCTGGCTTCACATGCCAAAAGAGTTTAACCTAAGACTGCTTTGTCCATGCTACCATTAGGATAGCTGGTCTATAAGGTTGATTTACAAAAGGGTTGTTTGGACTGATATATGATGCTCACTAGTTCTAGTGATCACCTTGTATCAGGCCAACTTCTCACATTGGTGTGCAGCGGTTGGGATTTGAGCTTGCTGTTGTATTTACCACATATAATCTTGAAATATCATTTGAAAGATCAAATAAGGTAATCTAGGTACATATAACAAGCTTAGAAATACTCTGAGTTCTAGCTGGTGTAGTAGAAAGGGCCTAGCACACCCTGACTACAACTCTTAGCAAGGGATCAGTAGGAAAACCCATAGTGTAGGTAGGTGCATCACTTACACCTCACTAGAAAGCATGTCTACCCATTGAGAGACTTCAGAGACTCCCCTAGCGGTTAGTGACCCTCCACAGGTCCTTTCCATTCCAGATATGCAGCTCTCAGTTTCCAGGAGATGAGACAATTGTGTACCTTCAGGAAATTGAAACAGGGTTCTAACCCTACCACTCCTTTTCTGTTAGGTCTTTTAGAGACATATGATGCCAGAAGGGCTGCTGATACAGACCCCTCTAATCCAGATAGGAGCATGCCAGCCTTAGAAGGTACTCGTGGTGATCGAGACCTCCCTGAAACAGAGAATGTAGATGAGGAGGAGGAGGATGAGGAACCCTCTGGGGATGAGGCAGACAAAGGTCCTGTAGTAGTCAGCAGACAAACCAGGGCCAACTTAGACATGCATAGGGAAGGAACTGGGGGACCCCCAGTGCTGACCCTAAGCAGGCCTAACTTTGGAGTTAGAAGAGATAGATCTCATTCTAGGGACTCCAACAGATCTGTGCACTCTCATGCATCTGCTCAAAGGAGAATGACTTCCCCTCAGAGGAGAGAGCATGAAGCAAAGATGAGGGAGGCTAATCTGAGGATCCAAAGGGAAGAACTTGCCCTTGCGAAGGAGATGCTTGCTAGAGAGCAACAGTTGAGTGGGGTAGTCCCCACTGGTGGCAGCAATATCTCTAGGGATAGAGAAAGGGGTTTTGATACTAGAAACCTGAGTAAAATAGTGCCCTCCTATAGGACAGGAGATGATATCCACAAGTGGATAACTGCTTTGGAGAGAGCCTGCAAAGTACAGCAGGTACCCGAGAGTCAGTGGGCAGCTATATTGTGGCTCTCCTTTGAAGGTAAAGGAAGAGACAAGCTCCTCACTGTTAGACATGAGGATGCTAATGATTACCAAGTCTTGAGAAATGCACTGATTGATGGGTTTGGCTTAACAACTGAACAGTACAGGTTAATGTTCAGAGACACCCAGAAAACTCAGGCTCAAGATTGGACTGACTTTGTTGATTGTGCCACTAAGGCTTTGGAAGGCTGCTTACTGGGAAGTAAAGTTACTTATTACACAGGATTGTATAATCTAATTATGAGAGAGCAAATCTTAAATAATTGTCAGAACCAGTTGTTGCATCAGCACTTGATTGACTCAGATCTGACCTCTCCCCAAGAATTGGGAAAGAAGGCAGACAGATGGGTCAGGACAAGGGTCAAGCAGCAGAACCAGAACCAGGGTGGGGGCCAGAAGAAAGCAGACCAGAAGGGTAATGATAATAAGCAAAATGACCAGAAGTTTTCAAAAGGGCCCCAACAACCTAAGGAGGGTGCTATCACCCGCGCTATTCAATATCTACATGGAGCCACACACCATCATCCTTAAAGAAGCCAACATTCCCTTCCGTCTCTATGCCGACGACACCCAGATATACCTAGAAACCTCCTCCCTAGCAGTCATGCAAAGACTAAACATCACCCTAAGAGAAGTACAAGAGTGGCTATCCCGCAACCATCTGAAACTAAATCAAAACAAAACGGAAATTCTTCTCCTAGCCAGCAAGGAAAAGACCCCGCAGATCACGGAATGGTTAAAGGCTATTGATGCTCTAGACTGCACTCTCATTCCAGCAGACTCAGTGAAGTCATTGAGTATCACTCTGGACCCCAACTTGGATATGATTAAACACATCAAGAGAACTGCTAAAGGTGCCTTCTTAAACCTAAAGCTACTAAGTAAAATCAAACCCTTCATCCCACCAACGGACCTCAAACAAGCCACGCAGTCCCTTGTCCTATCCAGATTAGACTACGGGATCGCCACCCTCACAGGCACAGCTAAACTACACCTGGCTCCACTTAGAACAACACTAAATGCAGCAGCCAGAATGGTGTCGGGGGTGAAGAAATATGAACACATCACTCCCGCGCTAACTGAACTCAAGTGGCTCCCAGTAGCGTGCTAATTTCAGAACCGCCTGCCTCACACACAAAGCTCTACATACTGGCAAACCCACCTATCTAGCTGCCAAACTCAAGAAAGCGGGACAGACAAGAAACCTCAGAAGCACTAACTCTCTGCTTCTCATCCCTCCAAAAACCTGCAAACAAAAGACTCTATCTAGATCCTTCACCGGAAATGCACCCAAAATCTGGAATGCCATTCCCATACACATTAGGACAAACTCTTCCTACAGAGCCTTCAAGAGCCAGCTCAAAACGCTCTTCCTCAATCAAACCCTCACAAAGTAAAAACGGATCCTCTTTAACTCCCGACCACAGAACAAAAGACTAGAAACTACATCAAAGCGGATTACCGAACCCCTTAGACCGTGGACTCACTATTTACCTGAGCACTCCTGGTGTTACAATCTGTTTATAACAATGGAATCTGTTTACATAAATGTTGTAAAGAGCTCCGATACCTCCGGGTCTGGCTAGCGCTATAGAAAACTCCAAAATAATAATAATAATAATAGGGTGGGTCCCAAACTTCCCAAAAGAAGAAGAATGATGGTCCTAAGAAACCATGGTGCCAATACTGTAAAAGTAAGACTCACTGGTTTAGTGAGTGCACCAAGAAAGGCCAAACTCCTACCACTACTGTCCCTAAGACACCTGCACCCCCTAGTACAGTTACTAGTGGTAGTGTACCTCCCAAGGCTATAGTTGGGTTAACCCTGGGAAATGAGGTGGGTTCTGACTTAGTTAGAATTCCTACTCAGGCAGTTCTTGCTTATACTGGGGACATGGATATGACCCCTACTATAAGTCCTAGTACACTGGGCAAATACAGGCAAACGCCTTTAATTAATGGAAAGATGGCTCAGGCCTACAGGGACACATGTGCCAGTGTCACTATGGTGACACCAACATTTGTGGACCCTGTCCAGATCATGCTAGGTTCAGACTACCTAGTGACCAATGCTAGCAATGTCACTACCAATCACAGTATGGCAGTTGTTAATTTCTCCTGGGGAGGGGTAACTGGCCTCAAAAGGGTTGTAGTTAGTTCAGACCTCCCAGTAGATTGTCTTTTGGGCAATAATTTGGAATCCTCACTGTGGTCAGATGTGGAGTACAGGACTCATGTAGAAATGCTAGGTCCCTCCTCACATGTCCTTGCTGTGACCAGGTCACAGGCCAAGAAATGCCCAGCTGAACAAGTGTTGGATCCTGGAAGAAAGGACCAGACACTACCCAAGAGAAAGAGCAGTAGGGGTAAGGCTGAGCCTTCCCCCCTGCCTCAGGTTGAGGATCAGTCCTCTCAGGAGGCTGACCCCAAGACCCCAGAAGGAACTGTCCTAGAAGAGCTTGAGCCTGATCAGGTTGAGTTTCTGGGGACAGGGGGGCCTTCCAGGGCAGACTTGAGGCAGGCACAGTTAGACTGTTCCTCTCTTGAACCCCTCAGACAGCAGGCTGCTGCTGAGGCTGCAGGGAATGCTACAGGTGCCCATAAGGTATATTGGGAAGATGGACTCCTATACTCTGAGGCAAGAGACCCCAAGCCTGGTGCTACCAGGATGCTGGTCATCCCCTTGTCTCTTAGAGGTTTCCTTCTCACCTTAGCCCATGAGATTCCCCTTGCAGGTCACTTAGGCCAGAACAAGACTTGGGACAGGCTTGCCCCACACTTTCACTGGCCTCATATGCCTCATATGATTGTCGCTCATGTGTCACCTGCCAAGCCAGTGGCAAATCAGGTGGCACAACAAAGGCCCCCCTTATACTGCTACCTGTGGTGGGGGTTCCCTTTGAAAGAGTGGGGATTGACATTGTTGGACCAATGGACCCCTCAACAGCATCTGGGCACAGATTTATACTGGTGATAGTGGATCATGCCACCAGGTACCCAGAAGCTATTCCCCTTAGGACCACTACAGCTCCTGTTGTGGCCAGGGCCCTACTTGCAGTTTTTACTAGAGTTGGGTTTCCTAAGGAGGTTGTCTCTGACAGAGGTACAAGCTTCATGTCAGGATACTTGACTGCAATGTGGAAGGAATGTGGTGTAAACTACAAGTTTACCACACCCTATCACCCACAGTGCAATGGGCTTGTGCAGAGATTCAACAAGACCCTCAAAGGGATGATAAAAGGGTTACCAGACAAGCTTAGGCGAAGATGGGACATCCTTTTACCCTGCCTTCTGTTTGCTTACAGAGAGGTCTCACAGAAGGGGGTTGGTTACAGCCCTTTTGAGCTTCTGTTTGGGCATCCTGTAAGAGGACCCCTATGTCTTATGAAGGAAGGATGGGAGTTACCTCTCAAAAAGCCTAAACTTGACATAGTGGACTATGTACTTGGTCTCCGCTCCAGGATGGCAGAGTACATGGAGAAGGCATCCAAAAACCTTGAGGCCAGCCAAGAACTTCAAAAAGCTTGGCATGACCAAAAGGCTGTCCTAACTGTTTACCATGCAGGACAGAAGGTGTGGGTGCTGGAGCCAGTGGCCCCAGCAGCCCTCCAAGACAAGTGGTCTGGACCCCATACCATCATTGAGCAAAAGGGAGAAGTCACCTACCTGGTGGACCTTGGAACTCCCAGGAGCCCCCACAGGGTGCTTCATGTGAACAGGCTCAAATCATTTGTTGACAGGGAGGACATGAGCTTGCTTATGGCCACAGATGAGGGGAAGGAGGAAGAGAGTGACCCTCTCCCAGACCTGCTCACTCAGAACCCTGATGATGGGTCAGTAGATGGTGTAGTCTTTTCTGACAGCCTCTCTGAGCATCAACAAGGGGATTGTAGACAGGTTCTTCAATCCTTCAGACAAATGTTTTCTCTGACCCCCAGTCAGACAAACTGGTGCACCCATGAGGTGGACACTGGTGACAGTCTGCCTATAAAGAGTCAAATCTACAGGCAACCTGACCACGTCAGGGACTGCATAAAACAAGAAGTACAAAAGATGTTGGAATTGGGAGTCATTGAACCCTCAGGGAGCCCTTTGGCTAGTCCTGTAGCTCTAGTACCAAAGCCTCACACCCAGGATGGTAAGAGAGAGATGAGGTTTTGTGTAGACTACAGGGGTCTCAATGCTGTCACTAAGACAGATGGCCATCCAATACCATAGGGCAGATGAATTGATAGACAAGTTGGCTTCTGCAACTTTCTTAAGTACATTTGACCTAACAGCTGGCTATTGGCAGATCAGGTTAGCTGAGGATGCCAAGGCCAAAACAGCATTTTCTACCCCAGGAGGTCATTACCAATTTGTGGTGATGCCCTTTGGTTTGAAAAATGCACCTGCCACTTTTAAAAGGTTGGTGAACCAAGTTCTCACTGGGTTGGATGACTTTTGTGCAGCATATCTAGATGATATTGCTGTCTTCAGCTCCACCTGGGAGGATCACCTGATCCACCTGAGGAAAGTTTTGGAGGCCCTGCAAAAGGCAGGCCTCACTATCAAGGCTACTAAGTGCCAGATAGGGCAGAGTCAGGTTGTGTACCTGGGCCGCCTTGTGGGTGCAGGCCAGGTTCAACCATTAGAGTGAGGTACTGGGTTTTTAAGGACCGGCACAGAGCTGGTAACCCAGCGGTGTCAGGGTACACCCAGAGACCTCGAGTCCTTCCTGATTTAGACCACAGAAACTCAGAGTCTTCTAGGTGAAGTCAAGGATCGATTTATTGGCTGCAACCAAGGTAACAAGTGTCCTAGAAGTACACCACACGGGGAGTATATTCTCAGGAGACTGCTCGAATTCCTCAAACCAGGCTTCTCTTTTTATACAAAATATTCAGCTTCAGGCAAATATTCTTCGAGTTTACAGTATATCATTTACATTTCTCTGTTACAAAAGGAAAAGCAGAGTCATGATGACATGTCCATATTTCACTTCGTCAGCCCATAATAAATTACCCGGCAAGGTCCAGTTTCCATCAGATATCAGTGCACCCCCAATAAAAACGGGCACTCCCCCCATCATAAAGCAAGTGAAGCAAAAAGAGCAGAGGCAGATGTGAGCAAGATACGGCAGGTGTGTGCGATGGAAAAGGTTTTATGGCTAGTTGAGCCCTGATGCTATCTTGTTCGGCCACTGGGAGGGGAACTGACCTAACAGGTTCGGCCTGGGGCAATGGTTCCAACTTGCACAGGTCATAGGAAGGTTGATTAAGGTGTACGTGTCCTTTTGGGATCTAATTCAGCGGGATTATAAGCCTATGTAAAGGGCAACTCATAAAATAGCTGCCATACATAAAATGGAAGCCGAGGGTTCTGAACGATAATGACGATTTCGAGGCGAAATCGTCACTTGAATATGCTGAAAATGCTTGTACATGGTGTACTCGTCATTCTCGGTCTTTTAATACCGAATTCGTCATGTTTCGACGAAGTTTAATTCTCGAGTCCAGAATTATTTATATGAGTCCAGAATTTTCAGAACCACAAACCCTCCTTTTGCCCTTACATAGGCAATTAATCTATCCTCATGTCAATCTGAGTCCAGATCTATATCCCTAAAGTCATTGAGATGTTGCTGTAACATCATTCTAGTACGGAGTTCATCTCTTGATACAGGCTTCCTTACACATGATATAACACAGAGGCCACATATTGCAGGAGCACATTGTATGCACAGACAGAACAGGAAAAGAATGGCTAAGACCATCCCAATGACCATTAGAATCTTCCATCCCCAGGCGGCTATCAGTTCCCAGAACCATCCCATTAACGACCAATCCCCTTTATCCACATGAATAGATTCGGAAATCTTATGTAGTTTGGAGATGGCCTGATACACTGTTGGAGCGTTATCTGGGATGAAAACGCAACAACTCGATTGGATCAATCTGCATACCCCACCTCGGTCTGCAAGTATGACGTCTAATGTGACCCTGTTCTGAAGGGTCATAAGACGATCCGACTGGAGCTCAGCAGTCAAGTTACTAAGGGCACCAGCAGTTTCTATCACGGTGGACTCAACTACCCTTGTCAATTGCCTTATGTTCCTGCTTTTAGCCATGGATCCCCAGAACGGCAGAAAACCCTTTGTGAAATCCCCAAACTCTTGTCCTGCAGTGTCTTCTTTGCTCAAGACACCTCTAACTATCCTTGTCCTGTGGTAGTCTGCCGCTGCTGTGTAGGTAGGAGGCAACAGGAACGAAACAAAACATGAGCCCGAGAAGTCAGGGGGCAACCAGGTATAGGCTCTGTGATGACATATGAAATATGTACCCTTAGCTGCCAAAAACGCAGGGGAAGTCTGAGATCCAAAAGCTCAGTTTCAGTACAGACACTCTTCCCCGACAGAGCTCTGGGATTCTTGCCAATACCTTGCAGACACAGGTGGCCCTGATGGGGTACAATCCAAATCGTGGGCGATCCCTTAGCTTGCTGTTTCTCACTAAGAGTGGCTTCATATCCGGTCACGTTCCAATTTACATATGCAAATATCTCATCGCTCGGGGTGTTTTCATAAGAGAATTCTCCCTTAATCATGTCCACTATACCCCTAACCAAAGCACTATTCTTGGGGTTATCTTTTAAAGAACGTAGGGGGTGGACCTCTCGTGCATATATGAATATTGTCCTGTATGCCCACACAGAACCATTATGACTGAAAGGCAGAACCAGATAAGGGATACCTTTATCTGTTGTGTGAGGCACAAGGCCACATACCCAACAGTTAGTCGTGTTCATTACTAGTTGGTGTTGGTGTAACAGCTGAACAAAGGAGTTATTAATGAACTCTAACCTTCTATTGGATTCATGGTCAGGAAGAGGGTGGAAAGAATGAGAGGAAACAGTAGCAGGGGATATGGGCGATGCAGTGGGTGCAAATGTTACACGAAAAGAAAATAAGACATAACTTATTAAAAACATCATCACACTGAATAGCATAAATATGCACAATATTTATCCCGTTGGCGCTAAAAACAGAAACTAGCCTTTTTGCTTTCCGTAAAAAATTAAAGACTTTTCTGTTCTAAATTCTTCAGTTCTGTTTTTTCTCTCAGCTACTGCTTGTTTTTCTTCTCTAGTCTGTCCCTGGCGCCGGGAAACCCATTGCGGGTAGCTGTGCGCAATACAAGTTCAATAAAATAAATAAAATAAATAAATATTATAAAACTTTTCTTTGTCATCACTTTACATAATTTGCGTTTAAAGTTCGTATGTTTGGCAGGTCTCTCCCCATCGGGAAACTCCATCCTCTCTAAGGTGCTGCCTGCGGTGGTAGGTTGATTCTGCTAAGGAATGCTTCTGTCGGTCCAGGGCAACTCCCTTGGACCAACCAGAACTACCGACCTAACGTCGTCAGCTGCACCCCAAAGACTTTTTGGGCAACCGCGGCCCTAGCAGCGGAACCCGGATGGCGGTTCGAAAAATAAAAATAAGCAAGTTTCTCAGATGGGAGAGCTGCACTTTCAAAAATAGCACTTGGAAGGAAAAAACAATATTTGTTTATTTGTCCATAGGTCTTGGTCTCAAATTGTAAAGGAAATCACTTTATTAGTTCGTATTTCTCGATCTCAAATTGTATCTTCGTTTCCCTGGTACTGTCTGATCCAAAAACAAGAGTTCAGGCTCTGCAGTGTTCAATCGCTTGGATGGTGGCACAGCCTCTTGCAAAATGTTCTCACTTTCACGTTCAGAGTTAGTTCCTTTCACACGTGCGTCACTGAAAGGTAGGAAGCGGGGCACGGTGTCTGTCTCTGAGTCGCCGACACCTTCCTGGACCCACTGGTCATACGGCAGAGGTAGAGGGATCCTTTTACAGTGGACCCCGTGGATCCAGGCCTTCCTCCCCTCCACCCGAACCGCCGATCTGGTAGAGAGAAGGACGAGGTGTGGTCCCGTCCACCTGGGCTGGTCGTTCTTAGTCCTCTGGAAGTTTCTTACCAGCACCCAGGATCCAGGTTCTATGGCATGTCCTGGAGTCTCAGAGACCGGAGGCAGGGTGTCGCATACCTGTTGATGCAAAACACGCAATTTAGCCGTCAATTCGTACAGGTAATCAAGCAAAACAGGGTGCTCTATCTCGCTGTATTTCGTGGGTCTAGGCACTCCCCATATATTGGCCGGGCAGCTTAAAGACTATTTCATAGGGGCTAAGTTTCACTCGCGAATGCACAGTCATTCTGTCGCGCCGGGAAACCCTTTGTTGGGTAGCTGTGCGCCATATAAATTCAAACAAAATAAAATAAAATAAATAGGAGTGCTAAGGGTAGAGCGTCAGGCCATTTAAGGCCTGTGCTCGCTTGGATTTTGGCCAGTTTAAGTTTAAGAGTGCCATTATAACATTCTACTAATCCAGCTGATTGGGGGTGATTTGCAGCATGAAATTTTTGCTGAATGCCCAGCCCTTCACACACATTCTTCATCACACGACCCACAAATTCACTTCCGTTGTCAGACCAGATCATTCTCGGCATTCCAAATCTAGGGAAGAACTCTTTTACAAGGGTTTTTGCTGTGGACAAGGCAATGTTGTCTTTTAGGGGATATGCTTCTACCCATCTTGAGAAAGCACAAACAACAACGAGCACGTATTTTAGATTGTTGCACCTCTCCGTGTGGATGAAATCTAGCTGCAAAACCTCGAACGGGTACGTAGGAGGCGCAAAATGACCAGCTGGAGTTGGGGTTCCCCTACCCGGGTTGTGTTTCAAGCACACCATGCAATTCTTGACCACATTCTCTGCACACTTCGGAATTCCTGAATTTTGCCATACTGGAGCCAACAACTTACAAATCCCTTTCACGCTAATGTGAGCCCTTCCATGAGCCATTGTAACTACTGCAAGCACATACGCATTGGGTAACAACCATCTCTGATGCTCTGATAATTCAATCCAGCAAACATTCGCATCCATTCTACCCGTACTTTCTCTCCACATGCTCAACTCTTTCTCTGTGGCCTCGGCTTGAATGGACTTCACGCTCTCTATCGTGTCTTCACACATTCCAATATCACAAACCCATCTTGCTGGAGCTGCAACATACATTCGGTTCTTCACATTCCTTGCAGTTTCTTTCGCGATTTCATCAGCGAATGCATTTCCACGACCATAATCATCAGTCACCTTCTTGTGAGCACTACATTTCACGATCGCCACTCGCAGAGGCAAGGTCAGTGATTCGAGAAGCTCAGTCACCAACTGACCATGCTGAATCTTAGCTCCATGCGAAGTCAGGAATCCACGTTCCTTCCACAATCGCCCAAAACTGTGAGCCACCCCAAATGCGTACTGACTGTCGGTATAGACAGTCACTTTCATTCCTTTCGACAACACACATGCTCTCGTGAGTGCAATCAATTCCGCTGCTTGAGCTGAATTATGTGGAATACGTGCGGTTTCAACAACTGTATGCAAAGTCGTGACAGCATATGCTGCAGTCGTATCACCATTCGGGAGCTTGAAACATGAACCATCCACCCACAATGTACCATCACATTCCGCAAGAGGAGTATCTAAAAGGCAACAACGTAGCTGGGTTTAGCACGTTGCATCTTTTTATGTGCACATGACTGGCTAGCAAGGTTCATTCGTAACCTGACAATCGAGCATTAGTTAAGTGCTGTGTCTTGGTTCTATTTAACAACGTGTCTACTGCATGTGGGACCATCACGACTAGCGTGTTATTCATCACTAAACCAGCAGACTGCCGAATAGAAACAGCTGCTGCGGCTGTGGCTCTTAAACAACTTGGCAATGCTCTAGCTAACGGATCCAAAGTCGACAAAAAATACGCGCCTGGACGTTGTTTGTCCCCAAATAACTGAGTCAGCACTGACAATGCACAACCTTCCTTCTCATGGACAAACAATGTAAAAGGCTTACTGTAGTTGGGGTTACCTAACACAGGAGCCGAACATAATGCCGTGCGTAATTCAGAAAAACTTTTCTGACACTCTTCAGACCAAGGAACTGGATTGGGTGTGTCTTTACACGTTACTGCCACCAAAGGTTTGGTTAATAACGAAAAATTTGGAATCCATTGTCTACAGTACGATGTAATGCCCAAGAAAGCACGCACTTCTCTCTGTGTTCTTGGCGCACTCAATTTCGCTATTGCTTGTATTCTTTCTGGGGTCAGTTTCCTTCCCTCCTTCGATAAGAGGTGACCTAAGTAGGTCACTTCTTGTCGGCAGTATTGTAATTTTGAAAGAGACACCTTGTGATCTAGATCACACAAATGTTGCAACAATGACAACGTGGCTTCTTTACATATTTCCTCAGTGTCTGCGGCAATGAGCAAATCATCAACGTACTGTACAAGAGTAGCATTTTCGGGTAAAGCAATCGTATCAAGCTGTGTTTTTAGAGCTTGACTATATATTGATGGACTTTCACAGTAGCCCTGGGGATCGCGTTTAAAGCGGAAACTGCGTCCTCCTAAACTGAAGGAAAAAATATCCCTACTCTCCTCGGCAATCGGGATGCTGAAGAAGGCATTCTTCAAGTCAATCACCGAGAACCAAGTGGCAGAAGCTGGAATCATAGTTAATAATGTCGTAATGTCGGGGACAACTGGAAATTGTGGCACAACTATTTTATTCACCTCTCTAAGATCAATCACGAATCTGTACACTGGTGGCAGAGAGGAATCAGTTCGTTTTAAAACAGGCAGAACGGGACTATTGCAAACGTTGCCTCTTGTCTCTTCAATCACATCTTTTTCAATTAGCTCGTAAACGATCGCTAACAAAGCTTTCTCGCCCTCACTAGAAATTCTATATTGGGGAATTCGTGGCATTTGAACATTGGCTTTCAATGTTACAACATATGGTGGTATTTCTAGAAGACCCACATCATTAGGACCAGTAGCCCGAGGAATATCAGGAAGAAACGACAATTCTGTTGGAAGTTCATCCCTTGACAAATACATTGCAGGAACCACTTTCTTACCTAAAGTAAGTTGTACTCCTGAAGGAGAACAGTACAAAGATCTGTTCCCAACAAGTTTTCACCACAACCCGTTGTCAGAATAAGGGGTGCTTCTAATTCACGAGGACCAACAGAAAGGGGCAAAGGGTCAGAAATCGGGTTCCGAACCGGGGCGCCTGAAAAACCTACAGAAACATTCATTTCACCAGACAAAGGTGCGCCAGGGAGTTTGGAGTGCATAATAGAACTCTTTGTAGCACCAGTATCCAACAGAAAAGGTTCTGACACACCTGATGCAATCACCTCAACATATGGTCCACTCTGATCTACTGGAACTGAAACAACTCCCTCTCTTTGTCTATGGCTGTCCTAGCAATCATTACTTTCCCAATTCTCACTCTCTGTATAGTAATCGTCAGCGTAGTACTGAGCTGTCCTACCAGATGCGTTATTCTGCTGATCGAATTTGTTATAGAATTTTGAGGTGGAAGGGGACGTGCGTCTTGGGGAATGTTTCCGCGTCCTCTACCTCTAGGCGCTTGCTGAGCACCTCTACCTCTTGTGTTTGAACCACCATTCGCGCGCTGTAACAGAATAGGGCAACTATACTTGAAATGACCCTCCTCCTTGCAATATGAACACTGGTTGGGACCTACAGAGACGCGTGGCTGAGTGTACTCGACTCTGTGCGAGTTCCTCTGATACTGTTGAGGCTGCTGAAAATGATTCTGATAGTTACTCTGACCACTATTATTCTGATTACCGCCACCACGTGGCGGATATGCTTGCTGTAACAAAACCTTCGTTTTCAACTCTTTAGTCTTCTTTTCTACTCTATCTTTTTCGTCCCTGTCTCTATTTTCGAAATATTGTGCTGTAGCCAATATCTGTGCTGAAGACGAAACTGCCCAAGAACTTTCCGAATCCTTCAACTTCTTACACAACTCCGGAAGCAGATTGTGCACGAATTTATCGACGAACAATCTCTGACCACCTTCCGTGGTCATATCTAGACCACTGTGGTCGACGAATGTTTCTTCAAACCTGGTGAAGAAGTCTGACACCGTTTCATCTTTCTTCTGCTTACATGCAGACAGCTTATCCCAATTTACACGTATTGCAGGCATTATCGTTTTCATGTAATCAACTATTTTACCAGGGAGTTCGGCTATTAAAGGCTCGGGTTTAGCACCACCAACTTGTCGGGCATCTGTAGCAGTAATATTAGCCCATGAGTCACCTAATTCCTGATCATGATCTGTATGACGAATCTTACTCCATAGAGGCTGCGGAACAACATTTCCAAATAACATATCAATATCCGCTAAATTCATGATGCATGACCCAGCAGTTTGTGACAACTCTTTGTAATACTCTGCAGGATTTTTACGCGGATCGGGTAATGTCTGTATAAGGGCTAAAACTTCAGCTCGCTTCCATGGGACATGTACCCACACACGCTGAAAGTGTGGCGGAATAGGTGGGTCGGTAGTTGTGTCACCCTCTCTCCATTGCGGGGGAACTTCTCTCATGGGGTATTGTCGCGCCTTTTTCCTACTGGATGTACCATGCTCAGATTGTGACCCAGAATTGCTCCCCTTACTCCGATATGATAACAATATCTCAATTGCTCGCTCGACATCGGGACCTACGATCATGCCCTCTCCAAACCTAAACCGTACACGACACAACTCTTGCGGGTTATATTCCAAATCATTGTCTTCCAAATCGTCACAAAGGAAAACACACATTTGTTCAAAAACATATCTCTGCGTCGGTGCTTCCCACTGACGGAAGACTCCCATGACACATTCTACATCATACTTTACAGTATCCATAACCCACTTACGAGCTAAACTATTCAATAAATCTCTCTCTTGATAATCAGGCAGTTGACTCCGCAACTGTCTTCGTCCTGTGTTAGGGGTCGTAGTAGGCGACCCGAAAAGAGGCGAGAAAATATTAGTTACAGTGCTGGCCATACTCTGCCGAACGGAAGGAGAAACTGAAGGGAGAACAGGTGGAAAAACGGGGTGAGATAAGGCTAAAGTAGAGGCAATGGCAGAGGGAGCATTAGGAGAAATAGAAGGTGCACTAGGCAAAGTCGTACAAAGCACAGGTGAAGTAGATGTAGTCGGTGTGCCTTGAGGAGGCTGCACCGAAGGAGCGAGAGCCAGCTGGAGAACAGCTGGTGATTGCTGTAGAGGAGCAGGAGGCAATGCAATCACAGGTTGCGCAACTAAGGGTTGCGGAGGTGCTGTAGGATTCTGCGCATAGGGGGGTGGTGAACTTAATAAATGCATCATTAATGGATCTTTTTCAACGTTTTTCACTGCATCCTGCTTTTGACGCGGTAAAACTGGATAGCACTTATCTATCGCCATTTTACGTTGCCTGTGCAACTGCTCACTCATCTGTTCCTCTTCATTGTCTTTAAACTGCATAGCAGCTTGCATTACGGAAATACCCCTTTCTCTCTTATTTTTCTTCTCTAATTTAATTTCCTTGTTTGGCTTCTTTACGCCATAGGCGGAAAGAGTCAAACATCGCCGGCCGGGCTTTCATTTTGAAAAGTTTAACTTCGAGGTTATCTAAGATTTCGGTATCAAAGCTACCATGTTGGGGGCATTTTAAAACACCATCTTTCCTGGTATATTTGATCCATACTTCGTTGTACGTGATGGGGCCTACTCCGTGTTTCACATATAACTCGTAAGTTGGAGTTCCAACTGGAGGAACCGGACATGTGTCCTCCAATCGGGAGTCCCTATTATTACCACCGAGACAAAACAAATTTCCAAGTCTAAGACCAGGCATCTTCGCTTCTCTAGTCTAGTTCCAAACTTCAAAGGATTATCGATTACGATATTTCTCGTGAATACACGAGTCCTTCGGCTTTGGTGCTTGCAAGTACCAAAATGGTCCCAAAGGATACCCAAGACTAAAACCAACTAAGGACTGGGAGACGCTCCACTTATACTTAACTGAAATATCGATGACGTCACCTGAAGACTCGTCTTAGTGTTTCGGTCTACCAAACTTCAAGGGTCCAAATCAAGGCGATCGCCAGGGCAGCAGTCCTTCGTAGCCGTCGGGAAGCGGGGAACCTCGCAGCAAAGACCTTCAGACCACGTCGACATGCAGGGGTCGATGAAGTGGTTGGCCGTCCTCCGGAATTTTCACACAAAGCTCCTCACGAACCTCTGGCTGGGCTGGTACCGCTGGAATCGCCCCAAACGTTGGGCGCCAACTGAGGTACTGGGTTTTTAAGGACCGGCACAGAGCCGGTAACCCAGCGGTGTCAGGGTACACCCAGAGACCTCGAGTCCTTCCTGATTTAGACCACAGAAACTCAGAGTCTTCTAGGTGAAGTCAAGGATCGATTTATTGGCTGCAACCAAGGTAACAAGTGTCCTAGAAGTACACCAAACGGGGAGTATATTCTCAGGAGACTGCTCGAATTCATCAAACCAGGCTTCTCTTTTTATACAAAATATTCAGCTTCAGGCAAACATTCTTCGAATTTACAGTATACCATTTACATTTCTCTGTTACAAAAGGAAAAGCAGAGTCATGATGACATGTCCATATTTCACTTCGTCCAGCCCATAATAAATTACCCAGCAAGGTCCAGTTTCCATCAGATATCAGTGGACCCCCAATAAAAACGGGCACCTCCCCATCATAAAGCAAGTGAAGCAAAAAGAGCAGAGGCAGATGTGAGCAAGATACGGCAGGTGTGTGCGATGGAAAAGGTTTTATGGCTAGTTGAGCCCTGATGCTATCTTGTTCGGCCACTGGGAGGGGAACTGACCTAACAGGTTCGGCCTGGGGCAATGGTTCCAACTTGCACAGGTCATAGGAAGGTTGATTAAGGTGTACGTGTCCTTTTGGGATCGAATTCAGCGGGATTATAAGCCTATGTAAAGGGCAACTCATAAAATGGCTGCCATACATAAAATGGAAGCCGAGGGTTCTGAACGATAATGACGATTTCGAGGCGAAATCGTCACTTGAATATGCTGAAAATGCTTGTACATGGTGTACTCGTCATTCTCGGTCTTTTAATACCGAATTTGTCATGTTTCGACGAAGTTTAATTCTCGAGTCCAGAATTATTTATATGAGTCCAGAATTTTCAGAACCACAGGAGAGCAAGATACAGGCCATAAAGGACTGGGCTCCGCCAACCACCCAGACACAGGTCAGAGCTTTCTTGGGCCTGTCTGGTTACTATAGGAAGTTTGTCAAGAATTATGGGTCCATTGTGACACCACTTAATGACCTGACAAGCAAGAAAATGCCAAAGAAAGTTCAGTGGATAGTTAGCTGTCAGAAGGCATTTGATGACCTAAAGCAGGCCATGTGTACTGCACCTATTCTCAAGAGTCCTGACTACTCCAAAACCTTCATTGTCCAAACAGATGCATCTGAGTTGGGTGTGGGAGCTGTTCTATCTCAACTGAATATTGATGGTCATGACCAGCCCATTGCTTTTATAACCAGAAGGCTGACCCCTAGAGAGAAACGTTGGTCAGCTATTGATAGGGAGGCCTTTGCTGTGGTTTGGGCCCTGAAGAAGTTGAGGCCCTACTTGTTTGGAACTCACTTCAAGATTCAGACCGACCATAAGCCCCTCTTATGGCTAAATCAGATGAAGAGTGAAAACCCCAAACTTCTTAGGTGGTCCATTTCCCTACAGGGGATGGACTTTACAGTGGAGCACAGACCACGGACTGACCATGGCAATGCAGATGGTCTCTCCAGGTATTTCCACTTAGAACAGGAAGACTCACCTGGTCAAGGTTAGTTTAATGTCCCTAAGTTTGGGGTGGGGTTATGTAGGAGAGTGGGGTCTGCAATCCTATGGTCACCCCAGATTTTTGCTTTTTGCTTCACTGGTTTACGACTTTCCCTGTTTGTGGGCCTGCTAATCAGACCCACAGCCTAGCTGTTCTCTCTCTAAATTGACAACCATGTACTTTAGGTGCATTTACTAATTGGTACTGGGCCACCTTATAAGTCCCTGTACAGTACACCTTAGGTATCCAGGGCATAGGTGTACCCAGGGCCTACCAGGGGCTGAAGCATGTATTATGCCACCCCTGGCTGGCCATCTAAAACTGACACAACTGGCTACACGACAGCTGGGGCAAGGTGGTGTAATCACCCTTTGCTGTAGATATAGTATACCTATATCTAACCCTAAAATGGACACATATCCTCCTATCAGTCACTCCTAAGACAGGCCTTAACAATCCTGAAGGCTGAGTGCTTGGAATTATGTGAGATGGTGCTCTGGCATGAGCTGAGCCCGTCTGCAGCTTGCGGAACCAAGTCCTAATAGCTGTTCCATGATAACGCTATACCATATACTCTTAAGTGCATTATCAACCTCGCGGTTAAATGCTAACTCTGGTATAACATTATCAAAACATGTTGAGTAAGGTGTCATACGAATTGGAATACTACCCCCTCGCCAATTCTAGCGACGGGGGTAGCATTCCACCCTTCTAGAGGGACACGACATGTATGTAACTGTAAACCCTGGTTAAAGTTAACTCGAGCCTTGGCATCACAAAATGGATGCTGCCACCACAGACACAAGTCTGACCTCCTGCTGCTGGGAGTCCTTCCAGCGAGGACGGCTTGGACAAAGGGTTCCCTGCCTTGGGAGGTGCTAGCACCACCCCAGACAGGATTTTGTGTATTGAGGTAGGGAGGCCTGAAAGGAATGAGACATGCCTGGGGCACACAAGGTACCCTGTGCATACACCGGTTCAAACCAGTTGCTGGGGCACTCCAGCCCCAGCTCTGGAGGGAAACCGGACAAAGGATAGGGGGTGTAGCCACCCCCCTTCCTGGTCCCACCCAGGGGAGGGACCTAGTCAGTAGTGCAGCCCCCATTAGCAGGATAAAGGTAGGAGCTGGTCCCATTCCAAATTAGATTAATCCTGAACTACTCTACAAGAAGAAACTCTGGACTTTGACGTTCTGCTCCACAGAAGACTGAAGAAAATCTCCCTTGTGGGCACGGAGTGTCCACCCTGCAACTGCAGGCACCATCAAGCGTCCAGCGGCTTCACTTTGTCGTCTTCCCTCGAGGATCCAGACTTCAGAGCCCGACGAGACCCGGATTCCCAGACCTCTCCGACCTCTACCTACATCTGCAGCACAGCTGAGACCCGTGGGTGCGACGAGACACGTGGGACCGGCCATCTTGAACGAACCAGCACTTCGCTTCCAGCACGACTCCCGAGGTAAACTCGACCAAGTGCTTTGGGGACTGAGAATCCCCAGCCCCGAGCAGCCCCTGCACCAAAGATCAGCCTTCCAGCATCCACAAGATCTGCGTGGGGCCCTTCTGCTTGTTTGCTGCTCAACGCGTTGTCTGGTCAATTGCCAGCTGGCTAGTGGCCTCCTAAACGACGAACCTTTGAATCTTTGCTGCTGGTCTGGTTGCTCCAGACTGGCCCTTGCTCCCTTCCAAAAGAGGGGCACCCCGGACTATCCTAGTCCGCACCAGACGCTTTCTCCACTCACCGCGTGGGTTGCATTTGCCAAGGCCTGTTGACGCCGATTCCGGATCCAACACCGCCAACAGCGAGAGCCTGTGTGGGACAGCTTGTGCCTCCATCCAGGTTGTCGAAGACACCTCCTGGTCCATGTGGCTGCAGAGTCAAGCGTCCACTCTTCACCTGATCGCGACGACGACATCTGGTTCCTTCCTGGTTCCACTCCTGTCACTGGCTAGTGACTGTGAACATTGTCCCCTCTGCTTTCAGGTCCTCTTCTTCACCGATTCACCCTTGGATCGCCCCGGACATCTTCCTCCTGGTCGCCTACAGCATCTTTTCTTTCAGGTTCCATTGACTTGAACGCGAGAACCCGACACACTTTGGCACCTATGCACCCGCAGTCCGTGGGTGAGGTAACGAGAGCATTTCGGTGCTCAAGGGTAGTTTAACTGTCTTAGTGTTCAGTTCCACAGTCGTTTTAGTCCTACCTAGTCAGGATTGTCCGTACTCACCTTTAACTTGAACTGTACTGTCCATAGACGTTGTTACGCATCTCACGTGTGAGTTCACACTCTGCACACGCGTTCCGTGGGCCTCCTATTACTTACCTAGAGTTAGTGTAGCGTGGTCCCATTGATCCTACAGCCTCTGGACAGCTCCATTCTTTCTATCGACTTTCACATTCCACTTACTTAGTATATGGTTTGTCGTGCCTCTAGGGCACCATTGTAATTTTGTGCAACTTGTCGTATTTTTCTTAAGAGATTGTCATGTGCTTAGCTCTCTGACCTCATAAAGAGTTCAGAGGTGGTGTTATTAATAAATATACTGTTTATTTTCATAACAACCTGTGTGGTGTCCTTTCATCTGGTATTCAAGGGGTTATATTGTGGTAAAACAGCTGGCTTCACATGCCAAAAGAGTTTAGCCTAAGACTGCTTTGTCCATGCTACCATTAGGATAGCTGGTCTATAAGGTTGACTTACAACCAATCACCATAAGGGTTGTTTGGACTGATACAAGGTGATCACTAGAACTAGTGAGCATCATATATCAGGCCAAATTCTCACACCCTCCGAAACCAGACTTGGACTTTCCGAGAGCTGGCCGAGGCAAACCTCGAGGCCAGTCAGGAAGAGATGAAACGTTGGTATGACCAGAAAGCCACTCTGGTCGAGTCTCAACCAGGGCAGCAAGTCTGGGTGAAGGCCCCAGTGGAACCCTGTGCCCTACAATACAAATGGACCGGGCCTTTCAAGGTGGTGGAACGCAAGAGCCAGATGACATATCTCATCGATGTGCAGTCCCCCAGGAACCCTTTGAGGGTCCTCCATGTGAACCGCCTCAAACCCCACTTCGTGCGGTCCGAGCTGAGTTTGCTCCTCGCCACTGACGACGGAGAGGAAGAGGAAACGGAGCCTCTCCCCGATCTCCTGTGTGCGCAGGAAAAAGATGGCTCCGTAGAGGGAGTGAGTCTCTCCTCCTCCCTCACCCCTGAGCAGCGTGAGGGCTGTCGCCAGTTACTGGGACAGTTCTCTGACCTTTTCTCCCTCATCCCCGGCGTCACCAGCTGGTGCATCCACGATGTGGACACCAGGGACAGCCCTCCGGTACAGCACAGAGCCATCAAGGGTGCTCCAAAACCAGCTGCGACTGGTTCCCCTCACCCTGCACCTACAGACGAAGGGATTTCAAGTATAAGAAGGGGCTGTGTCCCCTTACAATTTGTTCTTTTCCTGATCTTACTGAGGGGGACTGCTGCTGCTGGCGCCAGGAGGAACCACCACTTGGGACTGCCTTCCTGCCTGGAGGGCCCAGTGAGCTGGCCTCTGGCCCAGACTTGCCCCCCCTCCTGCCTTACTGCATTCCTGAAGGACCTGGGGCTGACCTTTGTCCTGGACTTTTGCTTTTGCTCCAAGCGCCTGGAAGCGCTTTATTTCTCCCCCTACGTGCTTGATGGCGCTCTATTGGTATTTCTAGCGCTGGGAGCGCTTTATTGCTTATAGCGCTTGGGAGCGCTGTAATTGCCCCTCTAGCGCCGGAAGCGCTTGGTGTTCCTCAAAGCGCAGGGAGCGCTTTATTTTTTTACTAGCGCTTTGGGAGTGCTTTATTTATCTTTGTCCCCGTTGCCGCCCAGCCGCGACCAGGAAGTCAGGCAGGCCGGGGGTGGGACTACGGGACACCCCGTGACATCATTCCCCGGGCCGCGCTCTGATTGGCTGCCGGCCCGGGACCTGACTGGAGAGAGAGGAGAAGAAGTCTGTAGCCGGCGCCTGCCACGGGGCTCCCAGGAGTGAGGGAGAGCCCCGTGGTGACCGGCATAGAAGAGCAAGGAGACCGCGACTTCAGGAGAGTCCCGAGGAGCGGTAGCTCTCTTTCTCCAGCCGCCATCAAGCCCGGTGAATGCCTGCAAAGGGGAGGGGGCAGTCGAGGCACATTGCCGGTGCCCGCCCCTCCCCTCCAGTGCAAGGGCCGGAGTGGTTGTGAGCCTGTGAGGCTCAAGGCGGCATCTTTATTGTTTAAAGCCCTAAGAGGGCTCCGGGGGCATTTGTTCATTCTGAGTCCCCAGAGGGGGGACTCCGGCGCAGGCGGCATTTGTGCAGAGCCCACAGAGGGCTCCGGGGGCATATTTTGTTGGTTGAGCCCGAGAGGCTCCAAAGTGCCCACAATTGTTTAAGAGCCCCGAGAAGCTCAGAAGCGCCTACCTGTCGTGAGAGCCCAGAGAGGCTCAAGGCGCCCCAAGTGTTCCCGGGTCCCCCATGAGGGACCCCACCGCCCAGTGAGGCTGCATCTTTGTTTGTAGAGCCCAGAGAGGCTCTAGGGGGCATTTCTTTTGGATCTTGAGCCCACGAGGCTCCAACAAGTGGCCCCATTATTTGCACCAGTTGCCCAGCACTTTATGGGCAACTGCTACATTTAGGCCCCTGACTTTGGGACACAGGGCGGCCTAGCCCTAGAGAGGCCAGTTAGCCTAGGGACAGTCACAGGTGGTGACTAATGTGAGTTTGGCGCAACTTGTGATTTACTTGCTAAGGTGATTTCTGCGCAATTGTTATTTCCTACACCTCTGAATGTTTTTAGGCATCATGTGTTTTCCTTCCTTACACCGCTGAATGTATGTTTATGCATCATGTGTTATGTGCTTATACCCCTACAGGTATTGTGATACTTAGGTGGTTGTTCTTGCTAGTACAGGTGGTGCTAGTGAAGTCCTAGCTCCATGCGTGACATTGTCCTAAGGTGTTTAGGGTTGCGTAGGTGGTACTTACCTGGTTACCAGTAGTTACTGGTTGTGTGCTAATTTGTGCTCCAGTGATTTTCTATGCTATGTTCTAAGTGCTAAGTTCTAAAAGTACTGATTCCTGACAGTGGTCCAGGTGGCCCTGTCTTGTACATATCCCCTGTAAATTCTGCCCGTGCCTGTTGGCACATTGTAAAGTGTGTGTTTTCATCTAATGTGTTTTGGTGTAATACAAAGGCTATTTTTATATATAACCTTGTGTGGAGTTTCCTTTGTGGTGAGCCTTGGGTCTTGTTGCTGGGGTTGCGTGCGCAAACACTTAACTCACATTGCCTCCGAGTTTAGCCTTATTGCTCGTGCTACGTTACCAAGGGGGTGAGCAGGGGTTATCTTGGCGTGTAACTCCCTTGCCCTGACGTGGAAGTGGTGGTCTCTGACTGACTTTGGCCCAAGCCCTGGCCAGCCAGGGATCCCATTTCTAACACATGTATTCTCCAGTCTGAGGCGCTGTGACCCTTGCCGCACACGCAAGTCTGAGGGCTTGGGTCATTCATGTATTCTCCAGTCTGAGGCGCTGTGACCCTTGCCGCACACGCAAGTATGAGGGCTTGGGTCATTCATGTATTCTCCAGTCTGAGGCGCTGTGATGTTTGCCGCACACGCAAGTCTGAGGGCTAGGGTCATTCATGTATTCTCCAGTCTGAGGCGCTGTGACCCTTGCCGCACACACAAGTCTGAGGGCTTGGGTCATTCATGTGTTCTACAGTCTGAGGCGCTGTGACTCTTGCCGCACACGCAATTCTGAGGGCTTGGGTCATTCATGTGTTCTCCAGTCTGAGGCGCTGTGACCCTTGCCGCACACGCAAGTCTGAGGGCTTGGGTCATTCATGTGTTCTCCAGTCTGAGGCGATGTGACCCTTGCCGCACACGCAAGTCTGAGGGCCTGGGTCATTCATGTGTTCTCCAGTCTGAGGCGCTGTGACCCTAGACGCACACGCAAGTCTGAGGGCTTGGGTCATTCATGTGTTCTCCAGTCTGAGGCGCTGTGACCTTTGCCGCACACGCAAGTCTGAGGGCTTGGGTTATTCATGTGTTCTCCAGTCTGAGGGGCTGTGACCCTTGCCACATACGCAAGTCTGAGGGCTTGGGTCATTCATGTGTTCTCCAGTCTGAGGCGCTGTGACCCTTGCCGAACACGCAAGTCTGAGGGCTTGGGTCATTCATGTGTTCTCCAGTCTGAGGCGCTGTGACCCTTGCCGCACACGCAAGTCTGAGGGCTTGGGTCATTCATGTATTCTCCAGTCTGAGGGGCTGTGACCCTTGCCGCACACGCAAGTCTGAGGGCTTGGGTCATTCATGCATTCTCCAGTCTGAGGGGCTGTGACCCTTGCCGCACACGCAAGTCTGAGGGCTGGGTCGTTCATGCATTCTCCAGTCTGAGGCGCTGTGACCCTTGCCGCACACGCAAGTCTGAGGGCTGGGTCATTCCTGTATTCTCCAGTCTGAGGCGCTGGGACCCTTGCCGCACACGCAAGTCTGAGGGCTGGGTCATTACTGTATTCTCCAGACTGAGGCACTGGGACCCTTGCCGCACACGCGAGTCTGAGGGCTGGGTCATTCATGTATGCTCCAGTCTGAGGCGCTGGGACCCTTGCCACACACGCAAGTCTGAGGGCTGGGTCATTCATGTATTCTCCAGTCTGAGGCGCTGGGAACCTTGCCGCACACGCAAGTCTGAGGGCTGGGTCATTCATGTGTTCTCCAGTCTGAGGCGCTGGGGCCCTTGCCGCACACGCAAGTCTGAGGGCTGGGTCATTCATGTATGCTCCAGTCTGAGGCGCTGGGACCCTTGCCACACACGCAAGTCTGAGCGCTGGGTCATTCATGTATTCTCCAGTCTGAGGCGCTGGGACCCTTGCCGCACACGCAAGTCTGAGGGCTGGGTCATTCATGTGTTCTCCAGTCTGAGGGGCTGTGACCATTGCCGCACACGCAAGTCTGAGGGCTTGGGTCATTTATGTATTCTCCAGTCTGAGGGGCTGTGACCCTTGCCGCACACGCAAGTCTGAGGGCTTGGGTCATTCATGTATTCTCCAGTCTGAGGGGCTGGTACACTTGCCGCACACGCAAGTCTGAGGGCTGGGTCGTTCATGTATTCTCCAGTCTGAGGCGCTGTGACCCTTGCCGCACACGCAAGTCTGAGGGCTGGGTCATTCCTGTATTCTCCAGTCTGAGCCGCTGGGACCCTTGCCGCACACGCAAGTCTGAGGGCTGGGTCATTCCTGTATTCTCCAGTCTGAGGCACTGGGACCCTTGCCGCACACGCAAGTCTGAGGGCTGGGTCATTCATGTATGCTCCAGTCTGAGGCGCTGGGACCCTTGCCACACACGCAAGTCTGAGGGCTGGGTCATTCATGTATTCTCCAGTCAGAGGCGCTGGGACCCTTGCCGCACACGCAAGTCTGAGGGCTGGGTCATTCACGTGTTCTCCAGTCTGAGGCGCTGGGGCCCTTGCCGCACACTCAAGTCTGAGTGCTTGGGTCATTCACGTGTTCTCCAGTCTGAGGCGCTGTGACCCTTGCCGCAAACGCAAGTCTGTGGTCTGGGTCATTCATGTATTCTCCCGTCTGAGGCGCTGTGACCCTTGCCGCACACGCAAGTCTGAGGGCTGGATCATTCATGTATTCTCCAGTCTGAGGCGCTGGGAACCTTGCCGCACACGCAAGCCTGAGGGCTGGGTCATTCATGTGTTCTCCAGTCTGAGGCGCTGGGGCCCTTGCCGCACACGCAAGTCTGAGGGCTGGGTCATTCATGTATTCTCCAGTCTGAGGCGCTGGGACCCTTGCCGCACACGCAAGTCTGAGGGCTGGGTCATTCATGTGTTCTCCAGTCTGAGGGGCTGTGACCCTTGCCGCACACGCAAGTCTGAGGGCTTGGGTCATTTATGTATTCTCCAGTCTGAGGGGCTGTGACCCTTGCCGCACACGCAAGTCTGAGGGCTTGGGTCATTCATGTATTCTCCAGTCTGAGGGGCTGGTACACTTGCCGCGCACGCAAGTCTGAGGGCTTGGTCGTTCATGTATTCTCCAGTCTGAGGCGCTGTGACCCTTGCCGCACACGCAAGTCTGAGGGCTGGGTCATTCCTGTATTCTCCAGTCTGAGGCGCTGGGACCCTTGCCGCACACGCAAGTCTGAGGGCTGGGTCATTCCTGTATTCTCCAGTCTGAGGCACTGGGACCCTTGCCGCACACGCAAGTCTGAGGGCTGGGTCATTCATGTATGCTCCAGTCTGAGGCGCTGGGACCCTTGCCACACACGCAAGTCTGAGGGCTGGGTCATTCATGTATTCTCCAGTCAGAGGCGCTGGGACCCTTGCCGCACACGCAAGTCTGAGGGCTGGGTCATTCACGTGTTCTCCAGTCTGAGGCGCTGGGGCCCTTGCCGCACACGCAAGTCTGAGTGCTTGGGTCATTCACGTGTTCTCCAGTCTGAGGCGCTGTGACCCTTGCCGCACACGCAAGTCTGAGGGCTGGATCATTCATGTATTCTCCAGTCTGAGACGCTGGGAACCTTGCCGCACACGCAAGCCTGAGGGCTGGGTCATTCATGTATTCTCCAGTCTGAGGCGCTGGACCCTTGCCGCACACGCAAGTCTGAGGGCTGGGTCATTAGTGTATTCTCCAGTCTGAGGCGCTGGGACCCTTGCCACACACGCAAGCCTGAGGGCTGGGTCATTCATGTATTCTCCAGTCTGAGGTGCTGGACCCTTGCCGCACACGCAAGTCTGAGGGCTGGGTCATTAGTGTATTCTCCAGTCTGAGGCGCTAGGACCCTTGCCGCACACGCAAGTCAGAGAGCTGGGTCATTAGTGTATTCTCCAGTCTGAGGCGCTGGGACCCTTGCCACACACGCAAGTCTGAGGGCTGGGTCATTCATGTATTCTCCAGTCTGAGGCGCTGTGACCCTTGCCACACACGCAGGTCTGAGGTCTTGGGTCATTCATGTGTTATCCAGTCTGAGGCGCTGTGACCCTTGCCACACACGCAAGTCTGAGGGCTTGGGTCATTCACGTGTTCTCCAGTCTGAGGCGCTGGGACCCTTTCCGCACACGCAAGTCGGAGGGCTGGGTCATTCATGTATTCTCCAGTCTGAGGCGCTGGGGCCCTTGCCGCACACGCAAGTCTGAGGGCTGGGTCATTCATGTATTCTCCAGTCTGAGGCGCTGAGACCCTTGCCGCACAGGCAAGTCTGAGGGCTGGGTCATTCATGTATTCTCCCTTCTGAGGCGCTGGGGCCCTTGCCGCACACGCAAGTCTGAGGGCTGGGTCATTCATGTATTCTCCAGTCTGAGGCGCTGGGATCCTTGCCGCACACGCAAGTCGGAGGGCTGGGTCATTCATGTATTCTCCAGTCTGAGGCGCTGTGACCCTTGCCGCACACGCAATTCTGAGGGCTGGGTCATTCATGTATTCTCCAGTCTGAGGCGCTGTGACCCTTGCCGAACACGCAAGTCTGAGGGCTGGGTCATTCATGTGCTCTCCAGTCTGAGGCGCTGGGACCCTTGCCGCACACGCAAGTCTGAGGGCTGGGTCATTCGTGTATTCTCCAGTCTGAGGCGCTGTGACCCTTGCCGCACACGCAAGTCTGAGGGCTGGGTCATTCCTGTATTCTCCAGTATGAGGCGCTGGGACCCTTGCCGCACACGCAAGTCTGAGGGCTGGGTCATTCCTGTATTCTCCAGTCTGAGGCACTGGGACCCTTGCCGCACACGCAAGTCTGAGGGCTGGGTTATTCATGTATGCTCCAGTCTGAGGCGCTGGGACCCTTGCCACACACGCAAGTCTGAGGGCTGGGTCATTCATGTATTCTCCAGTCAGAGGCGCTGGGACCCTTGCCGCACACGCAAGTCTGAGGGCTGGGTCATTCACGTGTTCTCCAGTCTGAGGTGCTGGGGCCCTTGCCGCACACGCAAGTCTGAGTGCTTGGGTCATTCACGTGTTCTCCAGTCTGAGGCGCTGTGACCCTTGGCGCAAACGTAAGTCTGTGGTCTGGGTCATTCATGTATTCTCCCGTCTGAGGCGCTGTGACCCTTGCCGCACACGCAAGTCTGACGGCTGGATCATTCATGTATTCTCCAGTCTGAGGCGCTGGGAACCTTGCCGCACACGCAAGCCTGAGGGCTGGGTCATTCATGTATTCTCCAGTCTGAGGCGCTGGACCCTTGCCGCACACGCAAGTCTGAGGGCTGGATCATTAGTGTATTCTCCAGTCTGAGGCGCTGGGACCCTTGCCACACACGCAAGCCTGAGGGCTGGGTCATTCATGTATTCTCCAGTCTGAGGTGCTGGACCCTTGCCGCACACGCAAGTCTGAGGGCTGGGTCATTAGTGTATTCTCCAGTCTGAGGCGCTGGGACCCTTGCCGCACACGCAAGTCAGAGAGGTGGGTCATTAGTGTATTCTCCAGTCTGAGGCGCTGGGACCCTTGCCACACACGCAAGTCTGAGGGCTGGGTAATTCATGTATTCTCCAGTCTGAGGCGCTGGGGCCCTTGCCGCACACGCAAGTCTGAGGGCTTGGGTCATTCATGTGTTCTCCAGTCTGAGGCGCTGTGACCCTTGCCACACACGCAGGTCTGAGGTCTTGGGTCATTCATGTGTTATCCAGTCTGAGGCGCTGTGACCCTTGCCACACATGCAAGTCTGAGGGCTTGGGTCATTCACGTGTTCTCCAGTCTGAGGCGCTGGGACCCTTGCCGCACACGCAAGTCGGAGGGCTTGGTCATTCATGTATTCTCCAGTCTGAGGCGCTGGGGCCCTTGCCGCACACGCAAGTCTGAGGGCTGGGTCATTCATGTATTCTCCAGTCTGAGGCGCTGAGACCCTTGCCGCACAGGCAAGTCTGAGGGCTGGGTCATTCATGTATTCTCCCTTCTGAGGCGCTGGGACCCTTGCCGCACACGCAAGTCTGAGGGCTGGGTCATTCATCTATTCTCCAGTCTGAGGCGCTGGGATCCTTGCCGCACACGCAAGTCGGAGGGCTGGGTCATTCATGTATTCTCCAGTCTGAGGCGCTGAGACCCTTGCCGCACACGCAAGTCTGAGGGCTGGGTCATTCATGTATTCTCCAGTCTGAGGCGCTGTGACCCTTGCCGAACACGCAAGTCTGAGGGCTGGGTCATTCATGTGCTCTCCAGTCTGAGGCGCTGGGACCCTTGCCGCACACGCAAGTCTGAGGGCTGGGTCATTCGTGTATTCTCCAGTCTGAGGCGCTGTGACCCTTGCCACACACGCAAGTCTGAGGGCTGGGATATTCATGTATTCTCCCGTCTTAGGTGCTGTGACCCTTGCCGCACACGCAAGTCTGAGGGCTGGGTCATTCATGTATTCTCCAGTCTGAGGTGCTGGGACTCTTGCCGAACACGCAAGTCTGAGTGCAGGGTCATTCATGTATTCTCCCTTCTGAGGCGCTGTGACCCTTGCCGCACACGCAAGTCTGAGGGCTCGGTCATTCATGTATTCTCCCGTCTGAGGCGCTGTGACCAATGCTGCACACGCAAGTCTGAGGGCTGGGTCATTCATGTGTACTCCAGTCTGAGGCGCTGTGACCCTTGCCGCACACGCAAGTCTGAGGGCTGGGTCATTCATGTATTCTCCAGTTGGAGGCGCTGGGACCCTTGCCGCACACGCAAGTCTGAGGGCTGGGTCATTCATGTATTCTCCAGTCTGAGGCGCTGGGACCCTTGCCGCACACGCAAGTCTGAGGGCTGGGTCATTCATGTATTCTCCAGTCTGAGGCGCTGGGACCCTTGCCGCACACGCAAGTCTGAGGGCTGGGTCATTCATGTATTCTCCCGTCTGAGGCGCTGTGACCCTTGCCGCACACGCAAGTCTGAGGGCTGGGTCATTCATGTATTCTCCAGTCTGAGGCGCTGGGACCCTTGCCGCACACGCAAGTCTGAGGGCTGGGTCACTCATGTATTCTCCCTTCTGAGGCGCTGTGACCCTTGCCGCACACGCAAGTCTGAGGGCTGGGTCATTCATGTATTCCCCGTCTGAGGCGCTGTGACCCTTGCCGCACACGCAAGTCTGAGGGCTGGGTAATTCATGTATTCTCCAGTCTGAGGCGCTGTGACCCTTGCCGCACACGCAAGTCTGAGGGCTGGGTCATTCATGTATTCTCCAGTCGGAGGCGCTGGGACCCTTGCCGCACACGCAAGTCTGAGGGCTGGGTCATTCATTTATTCTCCAGTCTGAGGCGCTGGGACCCTTGCCGCACACGCAAGTCTGAGGGCTTGGGTCATTCACGTGTTATCCAGTCTGAGGCGCTGTGACCCTTGCCACACATGCAAGTCTGAGGGCTTGGGTCATTCACGTGTTCTCCAGTCTGAGGCGCTGTGACCCTTGCCACACACACAAGTCTGAGGGCTTGGGTCATTCATGTGTTCTCCAGTCTGAGGCGCAGTGACCCTTGCCGCACACGCAAGTCTGAGGGCTTGGGTCATTCATGTATTCTCCAGTCTGAGGAGCTGTGACCCTTGCCGCACACGCAAGTCTGAGGGCTTGGGTCATTCATGTATTCTCCAGTCTGAGGGGCTGTGACCCTTGCCGCACACGCAAGTCTGAGGGCTGGGTCGTTCATGTATTCTCCAGTCTGAGGCGCTGTGACCCTTGCCGCACACGCAAGTCTGAGGGCTGGGTCATTCCTGTATTCTCCAGTCTGAGGCGCTGGGACCCTTGCCGCACACGCAAGTCTGAGGGCTGGGTAATTCCTGTATTCTCCAGTCTGAGGCACTGGGACCCTTGCCGCACACGCAAGTCTGAGGGCTGGGTCATTCATGTGTTCTCCAGTCTGAGGCGCTGGGGCCCTTGACGCACACGCAAGTCTGAGGGCTTGGGTCATTCATGTGTTCTCCAGTCTGAGGCGCTGTGACCCTTGCCGCACACGCAAGTCTGAGGGCTTGGGTCATTCATGTGTTCTCCAGTCTGAGGTGCTGTGACCCTTGCCGCACACGCAAGTCTGAGGGCTTGGGTCATTCATGTATTCTCCAGTCTGAGGCGCTGTGACCCTTGCCGCACACGCAAGTCTGAGGGCTGGGTCATTCATGTATTCTCCAGTCTGAGGCGCTGTGACCCTTGCCGCACACGCAAGTCTGAGGGCTGGGTCAATCATGTATTCTCCAGTCTGAGGCGCTGTGACCCTTGCGGCACACGCAAGTCTGAGGGCTGGGTCATTCATGTATTCTCCCTTCTGAGGCGCTGTGACCCTTGCCGCACACGCAAGTCTGAGGGCTGGGTCATTCATGTATTCTCCCTTCTGAGGCGCTGTGACCCTTGCCGCACACGCAAGTCTGAGGGCTGGGTCATTCATGTATTGTCTGAGGCGCTGGGACTCCCACCGCTCACGAAAGTCTGAGGCCCGGGTCATTCATGTATTCTCCAGTCTGAGGCGCTGGGACCCTTGCCGCACCCGCAAGTCTGAGGGCTGGGTCATTCATGTGTTCTCCAGTCTGAGGTGCTGGGGCCCTTGCTGCACACGCAAGTCTGAGGGCTGGGTCATTCATGTACTCTCCAGTCTGAGGCGCAGGGACCCTTGCCGCACCCGCAAGTCTGAGGGCTTGGGTCATTCATGTATTCTCCAGTCTGAGACGCTGGGACCCTTGCCGCACCTGCAAGTCTGAGGGCTGGGTCATTCATGTATTCTCCCGTCTGAGGCGCTGTGAACCTTGCCGCACACGCAAGTCTGAGGGCTGAGTCATTCATGTATTCTCCCGTCTGAGGCGCTGGGACCCTTGCCGCACACGCAAGTCTGAGGGCTGGGTCATTCGTGTATTCTCCAGTTTGAGGCGCTGGGACCCTTGCCGCACACGCAAGTCTGAGGGCTGGGTCATTCATGTATTCTCCAGTCTGAGGCACTGTGACCCTTGCCGCACACGTAAGTCTGAGGGCTGGGTCATTCATGTATTCTCCAGTCTGAGGCGCTGGACTCTTGCCGCACACGCAAGTCTAAGGGCTGGGTCATTCATGTATTCTCCAGTCTGAGGCGCTGGGACCCTTGCCGCAAACGCAGGTCTGAGGGAGGGGTCATTCATGTATTCTCCAGTCTGAGGCGCTGGGACCCTTGCCGCACACGCAAGTCTGAGGGCTGGGTCATTCATGTATTGTCTGAGGCGCTGGGACCCTTGCCGCTCACGAAAGTCTGAGGCCCGGGTCATTCATGTATTCTCCAGTCTGAGGCGCTGGGACCCTTGCCGCACACGCAAGTCTGAGGGCTGGGTCATTCATGTGTTCTCCAGTCTGAGGCGCTGGGGCCCTTGCTGCACACGCAAGTCATTCATGTATTCTACAGTCTGAGGCGCTGGGACCCTTGCCGCACCCGCAAGTCTGAGGGCTTGGGTCATTCATGTATTCTCCAGTCTGAGGCGCTGGGACCCTTGCCGCACACGCAAGTCTGAGGGCTGGGTCTTTCATGTATTCTCCCATCTGAGGCGCTGTGAACCTTGCCGCACACGCAAGTCTGAGGGCTGAGTCATTCACGTATTCTCCCGTCTGAGGCGCTGGGACCCTTGCCCCACATGCAAGTCTGAGGGCTGGGTCATTTGTGTATTCTCCAGTCTGAGGCGCTGGGACCCTTGCCGCACACGCAAGTCTGAGGGCTGGGTCATTCGTGTATTCTCCAGTCTGAGGCGCTGGGACCCTTGCCGCACACGCAAGTCTGAGGGCTGGGTCATTCATGTATTCTCCAGTCTGAGGCGCTGGGACCCTTGCCGCACACGCAAGTCTGAGGGCTGGGTAATTCATGTATTCTCGAGTCTGAGGCGCTGGGACCCTTGCCGCACACGCAAGTCTGAGGGCTGGGTCATTCATGTATTCTCCAGTCTGAGGCGCTGGGACCCTTGCCGCACACGCAAGTCTGAGGGCTGGGTCATTCAAGTGTTCTCCAGTCTGAGGCACTGTGACCCTTGCCGCACAAGCAAGTCTGTGGGCTGGGTCATTCATGTGTTCTCCAGTCTGAGGCGCTGTGACCCTTGCCGCACACGCAAGTCCGAGGGCTGGGCCATTCGTGTCTTCTCCAGTCTGAGGCGCTGTGACCCTTGCCTCACACGCAAGTCTGAGAGCTGGGTCATTCGTGTATTCTCCAGTCTGAGGCGCTGTGACCCTTGCCGCACACGCAAGTCTGAGGGCTGGGTCATTCATGTATTCTCCAGTCTGAGGCGCTGGGACCCTTGCCGCACACGCAAGTCTGAAGGCTGGGTCATTCATGTATTCTACAGTCTCAGGCGCTGGGGCCCTTGCCGCACACGCAAGTCTGAGGGCTGGGTCATTCATGTATTCTCCAGTCTGAGGCGCTGTGACCCTTGCCGCACACGCAAGTCTGAGGGCTGGGTCATTTGCGTATTCTCCAGTCTGAGGCGCTGGGACCCTTGCCGCACACGCAAGTCTGAGGGCTGAGTCATTCATGTATTCTCCAGTGTGAGGCGCTGGGACCCTTGCCGCACATGCAAGTCTGAGGGCTTGGGTCATTCATGTATTCTCCAGTCCGAGGCGCTGTGACCCTTGCTGCACACGCAAGTCTGAGGGCTGGGTCATTCATGTATTCTCCAGTCTGAGGCGCTGGGACCCTTGCCGCACACGCAAGTCTGAAGGCTGGGTCATTCATGTATTCTACAGTCCGAGGCGCTGGGGCCCTTGCCGCACACGCAAGTCTGAGGGCTGGGTCATTCATGTATTCTCCAGTCTGAGGCGCTGTGACCCTTGCCGCACACGCAAGTCTGAGGGCTGGGTCATTTGCGTATTCTCCAGTCTGAGGCGCTGGGACCCTTGCCGCACACGCAAGTCTGAGGGCTGAGTCATTCATGTATTCTCCAGTGTGAGGCGCTGGGACCCTTGCCGCACATGCAAGTCTGAGGGCTTGGATCATTCATGTATTCTCCAGTCCGAGGCGCTGTGACCCTTGCCCCACATGCAAGTCTGAGGGCTTGGGTCATTCATGAATTCTCCTGTCCGAGGCGCTGTGACCCTTGCCGCACACGCAAGTCTGAGGGCTTGGGTCATTCATGTATTCTCCAGTCTGAGGCGCTGAGACCCTTGCTGCACACGCAAGTCTGAGGGCTGGGTAATTCATGTGTTCTCCAGTCCGAGGCGCTGAGACTCTTGCCGCACACGCAAGTTTGAGGGCTGGGTCATTCATTTGTTCTCCATTCTGAGGCGCTGTGACCGTTGCCGCACACGCAAGTCTGAGGGCTGGGTCATTCATGTATTCTCCTGTCTGAGGCGCTGGGACCCTTGCCGCACACGCAAGTCTGAGGGCTGGGTCATTGATGTATTCTCCAGTCTGTGGCGCTGGGACCCTTGCCGCACACGCAAGTCTGAGGGGTGGGTCATTCATGTATTCTCCGGTCTGAGAGGCTGGGACCTTTGCTGCACCCGCAAGTCTGAGGGCTGGGTCATTCATGTATTCTCCCGTCTGATGCTCTGTGAACCTTGCAGCACACGCAAGTCTGAGGGCTGGATCATTCATGTATTCTCCAGTCTGAGGCGCTGGGACCCTTGCCACACACGCAATTCTGAGGGCTGGGTCATTCATGTTGTTGGACATGGCCCTCTTGGCAGGGTCATCCCTAAACTTTTTGCCTTCCTCCAATACACTCTCTGACCTGTTTTTGTTGGTTTAATGACTCTGGGCACTTTACCACTGCTGACCAGTGGTAAAGTGCATATGCTCTCCCTGTGCAAAATGTATATGTGATTGATATACCTGATTGGTTCATTGGATTTACTGTCAGTCCCCAGTAAAGTGCACCAGGAGTGCCAGGGCTTGTGAATGCCAATACTGCTAGTGGGCCTGCAGCGCTGATTGCGCCACCCACAGAAGCAGCCTTAAAATGTGTCTAAGATCTGCCATGTCAGAGCCTGCGTGCAGTCTGGTACTGTCATGCTGGCTGGGCAGTTGCACACACTTGCCAGCCCCTAAACCTTCCCTTAACTTCATATTAGTCACCCCTATGGTAGGCCCAAGGGCAGGGTGCATTGTAAGTGTAAGGTAGGACATGCTCTGGTGTGTGTGGCATGTCCTAATAGAGAATTACTGCCAAATTCGCTTTTCACTATTGTAAGGCTACCTGTTCCCTTTAGGCCAGATGGGCTGCTGGAATTATTACACTCTATAATCCCAGCAGGCTCAGGGAACATGTTAGAAAATAATGTTTAGTATGCCTGAACTCAGAATAATAAAATACTTCTTTTAGTAAAGTTTATTTTAATATCCTGTGTTTGCAAATGCTACTTTTAGAAAGTTAGCATTTGCTTGCCTAACCATTTCAGCCCGCCTCTGCTAGTATGTGTATCTGGCTGTCTGGGATGTGTGAGTGACAGGGCTGGGGGATGACAGGTGGTGAATGCAAGGATTACACCTTAGTGGGAGGTAGGAGTGGCCCTGGACTTTTATTCAGGCTGTGCTCTGCCTCCACAATGCTGGCTCCGCCCCCTGGGGGGCGACTGATGACTCAGCCTGCACCTGGCCCAGGAAGGGCGAAGCACTGTCAACAAGGTACTCCTGGCAGCCCCTGTCCCCACAATGCTGGCTCCGCCCCCCTGGGGAGCGTCTGATGTGCCTGCCCCCACACTGAAAACAACAGCCAGAGTACACCCAACAAGTGCTCGGAGACTGAAAGGAATTATGCAGAGGTCCCCCTGGCCTGGAAAGACAAAGGAAATGGTGTATAAAAGTAGGAGCCCAGCTCCTTGTAAATTAGATCCTGTTTGCGCTACAGAAGAAAGTCTGCCCGAAGAGAAGGACCTGGAAAGACTACAAGGAGGAGTGCTGTCTCTGGCCTGTGTTGGGTGCCTTGCTGCAGAAGGAGAGAAAGGAAAGACTGAAAGAGACTTTTACTTTATTTTAAACTAGTGCCAAACTCCTACAAAGATCTCCAAGGGCTTGCTGTGGAACTTGCCCCCTGAACTGCGCCCCAGGAACAGTGGGCGCTACCCCCCCCCTGAAGGAAGCTGCTGCTGGCGTGGGCTGTCTGTCCCGGCACCGCCGAGTGAAGGAGTGCTGAGAGCGTCGTGCTTCTACGCCGCGCTCTCTACCAATTTGAGCATCTGGGTCCCATGAGCACCGTGACTGTGGCCTGATCGTGTGCCAGCTGCAAAGTGAAGACCAGCCCCTCGCTGGCCCGAGCACTGTGACTGCCCCCGTTCTGAGCCGTAGCTCACACCGTGAAGGAGGACCTCTCCGGTCCGAGCATCGCCGCCTGCTGATCCCCGTGTTGCAGGCTGCCCAGCAAAGACGGACTCTGCCTGCAAGTTGTGCCCTCTGTGACCCGTGCGCTGAGACCCGCTCCCCGCAGCTATGAAGTGAAGTGCTGCGGGGCCGCGCCTGGCTGGTACGTATTGTTCTGCATCGTACCCCCATCAGCCCCGCCTGCAGCCGCTCCCCCTCCAGGGTCGAAGCGTACGCCGCGGGTACGTCTGTTTGCCCCACAACGCACCGTCCTTTGAGAGCCCTGCGCCTACGCCTGACGAGCCGTAGCCCGCCTTGCCCCCAAGGAGCACCGTGACGTGACCAGACCTGACCTCCGCTGCTGGGCCCTTCGCATCACCCCCAAGAAGGTACTCTGACTGTGTGTAAAGTGCGTGGCGCTCAGGACCCGAAGTCCGTGAGGCACGCACTCCCTCGAGCCCCCTGAGGCCCCTCCGCTGTGTGGCCGTACCTGCGAGACGTCTCCCAGCTTCGGTACGCCTCGCACAGCTCCAGTGCCCAGTACGCCTTGCATCCCCTTCTTCAGCGCCGTACGCTTCTCACGCGAGATGCGTGAGGTTTAGCGGGGCAGCGCTGGATTTACCGAACGAGACGATCTAAAGCTCTGTGAAGCGTACCTAAGGGAGCAAAAGGGGTCCACACACAGCGCACGGGGCCTGGACCATTGTAAGCCTAAAGTAAGCTGGGAAAGGTCATTTTTCAGCCAGTAACATTGGTCCAGGAATTAAGAACTATTTTTAAAGCTGAATAAGAACTACCATTGCTTTTGGAACCTGTGACATATTTAGAGAGTAACTGGAACCGCTTCTTGCAATCTGAAAGACTGTATTTACAAGGCACTACGTGAAGAGTATATGTACAACCTGAACAAGTAACTGGAACCATTTTGAACTGTACAAAGACCATATTTACAAGCCTGCTTTGAATCTATATAAAATAGATATATTTTTACATAAATACAATCTGGCGTCATTGTGTGGTGGGTTGATGGTTATTGTGTGTGATACTGCAAATGTTTAACCCTATGTACTCCAGAGATTAGCCTAGACTGCTTGCGTCACACTACCTAGAGGGTGAGCAGGGGTTATTTCTGGAAGTAATCCTTTGCCCTGACTTAGAGGAGAGGGTCCCTGCTTGTTTACAGTGCTGCGCTGCGCCAACCAGAGACCCCCAATTCTAACACATGTATTCTCCAGTCTGAGGCGCTGGGACCCTTGCCGCACACGCAAGTCTGAGGGCTGGGTAATTCCTGTATTATCCAGTCTGAGGCGCTGGGACCCTTGCCGCACACGCAAGTCTGAGGGATTGGGTCATTCATGTGTTCTCCAGTCCGAGGCGCTGTGACCCTTGCCGCACACGCAAGTCTGAGGACTTGGGTCATTCATGTGTTCTCCAGTCTGAGGCGCTGTGACCCTTGCCGCACACGCAAGTCTGAGGGCTGGGTCATTCATGTGTTCGCCAGTCTGAGGCGCTGTGACCCTTGCCGCACACGCAAGTCTGAGGGCTGGGTCATTCATGTATTCTCCAGTCTGAGGCGCTGTGACCCTTTCCGCACACGCAAGTCTGAGGGCTGGGTCATTCATGTATTCTCCCGTCTAAGGCGCTGTGACCCTTGCCGCACACACAAGTCTGAGGGCTGGGTCATTCATGTATTCTCCAGTCTGAGGCGCTGGGACCCTTGCCGCACACGCAAGTCTGAGGGCTGGGTCATTCATGTATTCTCCAGTCTGAGGCGCTGGGACCCTTGCCGCACACGCAAGTCTGAGGGCTGGGTCATTCATGTATTCTCCAGTCTGAGGCGCTGCGGCCCTTGCCGCACACGCAAGTCTGAGGGCTGGGTCATTCTGTTGTTCTCCAGTCTGAGGCGCTGGGACCCTTGCCGCACACACAAGTCTGAGGGCTGGGTCATTCATGTATTCTCCAGTCTGAGGCGCTGGGACCCTTGCCGCACACGCAAGTCTGAGGGCTGGGTCATTCATGTATTCTCCAGTCTGAGGCGCTGGGACCCTTGCCGAACAAGCAAGTCTGAGGGCTTGGGTCATTCATGTGTTCTCCAGTCTGAGGCGCTGTGACCCTTGCCGCACACGCAAGTCTGAGGGCTTGGGTCATTCATGTTTTCTCCAGTCCAAGGCGCTGTGACCCTTGCCGCACACGCAAATCTGAGGGCTTGGGTCATTCATGATTTCTCCAGTCCGAGGTGCTGTGACCCTTGCCGCACATGCAAGTCTGAGGGCTGGGTCATTCATGTATTCTCCAGTCTGAGGCGCTGTGACCCTTGCTGCACACGCAAGTCTGAGGCCTGGGTCATTCATGTATTCTCCCGTCTGAGGCGCTGTGACCCTTGCCGCACACGCAAGTCTGAGGGCTGGGTCATTCATGTTTTCTCCAGTCTGAGGCGCTGGGACCCTTGCCGCACATGCAAGTCTGAGGGCTGGGTCATTCATGTATTCTCCAGTCTGAGGCGCTGGACCCTTGCCGCACACGCAAGTCTGAGGGCTGGGTCATTCATGTATTCTCCAGTCTGAGGCGCTGGGACCCTTGCCGCACACGCAGGTCTGAGGGCTGGGTCATTCATGTATTCTCCAGTCTGAGGCGCTGGGACCCTTGCCGCACACGCAAGTCTGAGGGCTGGGTCACTCATGTATTGTCTGAGGCGCTGGGACCCTTGCCGCACACGAAAGTCTGAGGCCCGGGTCATTCATGTATTCTCCAGTCTGAGGCGCTGAGACCCTTGCCGTACACGCAAGACTGAGGGCTGGGTCATTCATGTGTTCTCCAGTCTGAGGCGCTGGGGCCCTTGCTGAAAACGCAAGTCTGAGGGCTGGGTCATTCATGTATTCTCCAGTCTGAGGGGCTGGGACCCTTGCCGCACCCGCAAGTCTGAGGGCTGGGTCATTCATGTATTCTCCCGTCGGAGGCGCTGTGAACCTTGCCGCACACGCAAGTCTGAGGGCTGGGTCATTCATGTATTCTCCAGTCCGAGGCGCTGTGACCCTTGCCGCACAAGCAAGTCTGAGGGCTGGGTCATTCATGTGTTCTCCAGTCTGAGGCGCTGTGACCCTTGCAGCGCACGCAAGTCTGAGGGCTGGGTAATTCGTGTGTTCTCCAGTCTGAGGCGCTGTGACCCTTGCCGCACACGCAAGTCTGAGGGCTGGGTCATTCATGTATTCTCCAGTCTGTGGCGCTGGGACCCTTGCCTCACACGCAAGTCTGAGGGCTGGGTCATTCATGTATTCTCCAGTCTGAGGCGCTGTGACCCTTGCCGCACACGTGAAGGACTGGACTTTTAACAGTACCAGCGGTGCCAGGCAACAACACCTATAACCTTCATGGGATACCTGTTTCGGCGCACAAACTACAGAGACACGGGACACTTCCTTCGGCGTTTATTACTGCAGGGAGGCAAAAGTCACAAGAAGTACAACAGTGTGTAGGTTCTGAGAGTCTGCTTCAAATTGCATATGTAGGTCGCTCTCTTTTATACAAAATGTTGCCATTGCACAACATGTGGACAAAAGATTACAATTCAGTTCCCACAGTAAAACTTCAAAAGGGTCGCTTTCATGTGTTCAGAATCCCGCAACATAATTACAGTAGCAATGCCGGTTCCCAACTGTAAAAGTACATCTTCCCACCATTAGGCACACCCATTAGAGTTGTAAATGACCAGGAGAAAAGACAAGAGCAGCTGCAAGGAAGGCAGACATGTGTAGAGAAAAGAGTGTGGGGGTAATATCGGAAGCATGATCGTAGGATCAAAGAGTTGGATCCCATCTCCTGCACGGCTGTCACAATAGGCCGGCACGACCAGATTACCCTCAAGCTGAGCCATCTGCCTTTGCTGTGTTATTCCTCCGGCCATAAAGACGCATGAAAGGAATATGCGTCTTCCGCAAGGCTTGGGAACTAGAGGGTCATGGAGCGAACAGTTGCCTGCTCGCTGACTACGTGAGGGCAAGAAACAAAATGGATGCCGTATCTAAAATGGAACCCGAGGGTTCAGATAGAGAACAAGTAATATTAGACGAACCCTGGCAGGTAGTGTAGCGAAATTTCGCACACTTGCCGAACTCGTTATTTGCGGTTCGTAGATACCAAACTCGTCCATATTCGGCAATGCCCAGAACATCGTAATAATTTTTACGGAACCTCAGACGGTCCTTTTGCCCTCATGTAGGCAAGCACTAGTCGGAATCATAATCGATTTCGATACTCATCAGATCACTCAGATGTTGTTGATACATTATTCTATCCTTCAATGCCTCTTTGGTGACAACGGGCTGTCTTATACACGTCGTAGCACAAAGGCCACATAAGGCAGGACCACATTGCACACAAAGACAACATGAGAACAGAAATGTCACAACAACCCCTATGATCATCAGAATCTTCCAACCCCAAGTCGATATCAGACCCCAAAACCATCCCAGAAGCGTCCAATTTCCTTCGTCCACGTGTATGGACTCCGAAATTTTGTGCAACTTAGAAATGGCTTGATAAACCGTTGGAGCGTTATCAGGTATGAATATGCAGTAGCTCGAATGGATGACTTTACAAACCCCACCTCTATCTGCTAGAACGATATCTAGAACCATACGGTTCTGCAATGTCATCAGTCTATCCGCCTGGACTTCGGCTGTTAAATTACCAAGGGCATTTGCAGTTATGTTGGCAGTTGATTCTACTACACGAGTTAACTGTCTCAGGTTCCTGCTATTAACCATCGGTCCCCAGAACGGTAGGAAACCCTTAAAGAAGTCTCCAGCTTCTTGTCCGGAAGTATCTTCTTTGCTAATCACACCTCTTACAATTCTATTTCTGTGATAATCAGAGGCCACAGTGAAAGTCGGAGGCAAAAGATTCGCAATATAGCAGGTACCCGAGAAGTCATGAGGTAACCACGTGTAGGCTCGATCATAGCATACAAAGTAGGTACCCTTGGCAGGCCGGAAGACAGGGGAAGAGAGCGTCGGTAAGACATATGTCTCGGTACAAGCACTCTCCCCAAACTGAGCTCTCGGATTTCGACCAAGACCTTTCAAGCAGAAATTACCAAGGTGAGGTACAATCCATATCGGTGGCGAGCTTTTAAGCTGCCTCTCACCCACTGATAAGCTGTACTCAGCTTCACTTAGTTCCTTATATGCTCGCACCTCTTCCTCTGGGATGAGCGATGCGTCAAAAATATCCCTATCTAAATCTGCAATGGCTCTCGCCAGAGTCTTGTGGTACGGGCCAGGACCAGAGTTTGCTGAGCGTGGTTCTCGATGGGGGTAGGAATCTAGTGCGCTACGGAACATAGTTTGTAATGCTCGAGCTGACCCTTGTGCACTATAAGGCAGAACTAAGTACGGAATACCTTTATCCATGGTATGTGGCATTAACCCGCACACCCAACAATTGGTAGTGTTTACCACTAACTGATGCTGATGCAGGAGTTGTATAAAAGAGTTGTTTCTGAATTCCGCACGTCTGATTTGTTCGTGTTGAGGCAGAGGATAAAAGGAATGTGGAGAAACAGTAGAAACGAAATATTGATCATGAGATGGAAGAGTAGGTGTAGCAGAAGATAATAAAAACTGAGACCCATAATATATTCCTCCTACCAATAGCATAGATATGGTGAGAAACAGTATAATTACTTGTGAGAAAAACCATTTTGTATGACATATTTTCTGCAATGTAAATCTTTGCGCCAACATTTCTTCTCTTTTCGAAAGCTCAGGCAATGATGATTCCATCCCCTAACGACCGTCCGCGACGTTCTTGACGCACTTCGCTCTGAGTAGCGGTTATCAATTCCCAGGAGTTCCCAGAAATTGATAATAGAAACCAACCTTGTGTCGATAGCTGCTAAACAGAAGGAAGTACCCGCACGGCCTTACGGTCAACCTGGATGGTAGGTTCTAGCTAGATAATGTTCTTGGCTGTACGAAAAAGAAAAGGTTACACTTATATAATGTCCACTGTTTTCAGAGCAATGTAGAACCTAGAAACAAAAAAAATCTTTTTATTTGTGGCTTGTTCGTGGACGAAGAAAATATCGGCTACTTCCAGGGCGAGTCTGATCTTCAAACAATGGATTGGACGGCAAAGGAGTGTTCAATTGTTCAGGCAATTGTCCAACAGTCAAATTTTCCAAGGTTGACGTGGAGGAAATTGTTTGAGGGGAATCAACAACGGTGTCAGATACAAGCCGAGCTTCGCTAAATGGAACGAAACATTGCGGAGTGTCGGTCTCAGATGAAGAAAGACCTCTTCTCATCCAGGTGTCCGACGGCAGAGGAAGCGGGACTTTTTTGGTATGGGTAGCGTGTACCCAGTTTCGGCGTCCGTGTAGTCGAACCGCCGTCCTCGTAGCCAGCTGTACCTGAAACGGGCCCACAAATCTTGGTTCAAGGTTTCGTTTTCGTCCGTAGTTTCTAACGAGGACCCAGTCCCCTGGTTGGAGTCGATGACCAGGACCCTCTGTTTGTGATGGCAGAGACTCAAAGACCTGTTGATGAATCAAACTCAATTTAGCAGTCAGATCATAGAGATAATCAATCAACATAGGGTATTCAATTCTGTCAAATTCCTTAGGTCTTGGGACTCCCCATACATTAGCAGGGCGGCCGAACACAATCTCATATGGGCTGAGCCCTACTCGAGAGTGTACAGTTGCCCTGGTCGACAGGAGAGCCAGAGGCAAAGCGTCGGGCCATGATAAACCAGTTGTTGCCTGAATTTTAGCCAATTTCAGTTTTAGAGTGCCATTATATCCTTCCACCAATCCTGCTGATTGTGGATGGTTTGCACTATGAAATTTTTGTACAATCCCTAAACCGCGACACACACTCTTCATCACACTCCCAACAAACTCACTTACGTTGTCCGACCATACGACCCGAGGCATTCCGTAGCGGGGAAAATACTCTTTGAGCAAAATTTTTGCCGTGGATAAAGCCGTATTATCCTTAAGGGGGTAGGCCTCAATCCACCTAGAGAATGCACACACCACAACCAACACATACTTCAAGTTATTACATCGGTCCATGTGGATAAAGTCCAACTGGATAACTTCGAAAGGGTACGTAGGAGGGGCAAAATGGCCAGGTGGAGTGGGGGTGCCCTTACCAGGATTGTGCATCAAACACACCATACAATTCTTAACCACTCTCTCGGCGCACTTAGTAATCCCATCATTCTTCCATACATGAGACAACAACTTGCATATGCCTTTCGTGTTGATGTGTGCCATACCATGAGCCATTGTAACAACAGCGAGCACATACGCATCCGGTAACATCCATCTCTGCTTCTCTGATAGATCAACCCAACATCCATTCTCATCCAATCTTCCCGTGCGCTCTCTCCATTTAGTCCTTTCCGTCTCAGTGGCTTCATTCTGTATTCCTTTCACACTTTTAAATGTGTCTTCACACATACCAGTCTCTGTTGGCCATCTCACTGAGCTCGTAACATACATTCTGTTCGTCAAATCTTTAGCCGTCTCTTTAGCCGTTTCATCCGCAAATGCATTACCACGACCCACATCGTCCGTTACTTTCTGATGTGCGCTACATTTGACTATGGCCACCTGTTTAGGCAATGTGAGTGCATCTAAAAGATCATTTACAAGCTGACCATGTTGAATCTTCGTGCCATGCGACGTAAGGAATCCTCTCTCTCTCCACAGTCGTCCAAAACTATGTGCCACACCAAACGCATACTGACTATCTGTAAACACATTCACCCGGTTATCTTTAGACAACACACACGCTCTCGTCAAAGCGATTAACTCGGCAGCCTGAGCCGAATTCAGACTTAGTCTTTCGCTTTCCACAATCGTTCTCAATGTAACTACAGCATACGCAGTCGTCACATCACCTTTCGGCAACTTGAAACAAGAACCATCAACATACAAAGTACCATCGGGATCTGTCAATGGAGTATCTTTTAGGTCAATACGACCCTTGGTTTCCTCTTCAGTTCTGAGATAGCAGTCATGTACTGCTTCACCACTTGATTCTGTGTCGATCGGCAGCAATGTTGCTGGATTCAACACATTACATTGTTTTATCCGTATGTGACTGGCCAGCAACGTCAACTCATATCCAGACAATCTTGCGCTCGTCAGATGTTGAGTTTTCGTTCGATTCAATAGAGTGTCAACTGCATGCGGAACCATTACCGTGAGCATATTATCCATCACTAAACCTGCGGACTGTCGAATGGACGCCGCAGCTGCCGCTGTTGCCCTTAAACAACTTGGCAAGGCTCTTGCTACTGGGTCTAAAGTCGAAGAAAAATAGGCACATGGGCGTTGCTTACCACCAAAAGGTTGTGTCAGAACACTCAACGCACAACCATTCCTCTCGTGAACGTATAGTGTAAACGGCTTACTGTAGTCATGAGTGCCCAACACAGGAGCCGAACACAACGCATCACGTAATTCAGAAAAACTTTTCTGACACTCTTCAGTCCAAGGCAATGGGGATGTAACATCCTTGCACGTAAGGGCTATCAATGGTTTCGCCAACAATGAAAAATTTGGAATCCATTGTCTGCAATAGGACGTAATACCTAAAAAGGCGCGAACATCTCTCTGGGTTTTTGGCACAGTCATTCGGGAAATCGCTGCAATTCTCTCTGGGGTCAACCTTCTCCCTTCTCTTGACAATAAGTGACCTAGATAGGTAACTTCTTGACAACAATACTGTAGCTTTGAAGGCGATACCTTGTGGTGTAAGTCATGTAGATAGTGTAACAAAGATACTGTAGCCGTTTTGCAAATAGCTTCTGTATCAGCTGCCACTAAAAGATCATCAACGTATTGAATCAAGGCTGCACCTTTAGGTAATACAAAGGCATCAAGTTGACCTTTAAGTGCTTGGCTGTAAATTGATGGACTCTCACAGTAGCCCTGTGGAGCGCGTTTTAGCCTAAAACTGCGACCACCTAATGAGAATCCGAATAGGTCTCTGCTTTCCTCTGCAATTGGGATGCTAAAGAAAGCATTCTTTAGATCGATCACTGTGAACCAGGAGGCAGATGCCGGAATCATTGTTAGTAAAGCCGTAATGTCAGGGACCACAGGAAATTGTGGAACCACTATTTTATTTACCTCTCTTAAGTCTATTACAAAACGATACACAGGAGGTTTAGTTGGGTCAGTTCGTTTCAGAATTGGTAATACAGGGCTATTACACACGTTTCCACGAGTTTCTTCAACAACACCTTTTCCAATGAGATCATGAACGATTGCTAACAGCGCTCGTTCGCCCTCAAGAGAAATACGATATTGAGGTAAACGTGGTAATCGCGCATTTGGTTTCAATTGAATCACATAGGGTGGAATGTCTAACAGGCCCACATCGTTGGGACCTGTGGCCCATAGGGACGCAGGGAGGGAACTCAATTCCGGTGGGAATTTATCGACCGACAAATACATGGGAGAGATCACTCTCCGTCCCAATGTAAGCTCCACTCCTTCGGGGGAACAATACAATGTTGCATATAGTCGTTTCAACAAATCCAGGCCCAAAAGATTTTCACCACAACCTGTAGATAGAATCAGTGGAGCCGTTAGTTCACGAGGTCCAATCATAAGAGGCAAAGGATTAGAGACTGGGTTACTAACAGGGGCGCCAGAGAATCCAACGGAAACGTTCGTTAAGCCAGACAAAGGTGCGCCAGGGAGTTTCGAATGCATGATGGAACTTTTTGTCGCACCAGTGTCTAACAGAAAAGGCTCAACTACACCCGATGTAGCCACTGCAACGTAAGGCCCACTCTGATCGACCGGAACTGATACTACTCCCTCTCTTTGTCGTTGGCTGTCCTAGTAATGGTCATTTACAACAGTCTCATGCTCTACGTAATAATCATCCACATTATACTGTGCAGATCGGGCTGACCCCGTATTTCGCTGGTCAAAACAATTATTTATGTCCGATTGATTTTGATGACGATCAATCTGATTGTGGGATGAACCACGACCTCTACCTCGCGATGTCTGTTGGGGACCACCTCCACGGTTTCCTCGTGTCGACACACCATTCAGGCGGTCCCGTAAGGCAAGACAATCATATTTTAGGTGTCCCTCTTTTTTACAATATGCGCACTGATTATACCCAAGGGAAGATCTATAATCAAAGTTGTCAGAGCGCGGCTGTGTCCTATCGGGCTGTGCTCGTGGTCGATACTGCTGTTGTGAATCATTTTGGTTTGATCGTGGAGGGTATGCTTGCTGCAACAAAACCTTCGTTTTGAGCTCCTTCGTTTTCTTTTCTACACGATCACTTTCTTCCTTTTCCCTATTCTCATAATACTGGGCCGTTGCTAGTATTTGCGCAGGGGTTGAAACTGCCCACGCACTCTCTGAATTCTTCAGTTTGTTGCTTAATTCAGGTAACAAATTTGACACAAATTTGTCAACAAATAACCGCTGGCCTCCCTCAGTTCCCATGTCCTGACCGCTGTGGTCGACAAACGCTTCCTCAAACCTTGTAAAGAAATCCGAGACACTCTTGTCTTTCTTTTGCTTACAAGCTGATAACTTATCCCAGTTCACCTTCATCGCTGGCATGAGAGTTTTCATGAGCGTAATTATTTTCTGCGGCAAATCTAAGATTAGCTGGTCGGGCTTAGCCCCACCAACTTGTAATGCATCAGCCGCTAGCAGTGCAGCCCAATCACCCCCTAATTCACCTGCGTGATTGGCTTGACGAATTTTGGCCCAAACTGGTTGCGGTACAACATTGCCAAACAACATGTCGATGTCGGCAAGGTCCATAATAGAAGCTTCCACCAGTTGTGATAACTCCTTATAATAACCAGCCGGATTTTTACGCGGATCGGGCAAGGATTGCTTCACTTGCAAAACTTCCGATCGTTTCCATGGAAGATGTATCCACACTCTTCGAAAATGCGGTAAAACCACAGGGTTTGCATTAGCATCACCAGGCACCCACAGTGGCGGAACCTCTCTCATAGGATACTGTCCAGGAACCGCTTTCCAATTCTCGGTGGTATCATCTGAGGACACCCGAGAATGTGCTGTGGATCTAAACGCTAATAGGCGTTCCACGGCACGTCGTACATCTTCACCTATGATCATACCGTTTGAAAAGTGACTCTGAAGTTCAATTACGTCGGACGGTACATTATCTACATCATCATTATACCATTCTTCCCTCAAAAAGTTACACATCTCCTCAAACACGAATCTCTGCGTAGGCTCATTAAACTGAGAAAACGTGTCAAAGACCACACGAGGAGTGTAGTTGGCAGGATGTTTTATCCACCTATGTGCCATGGTTACTAACGTCTCTTTCTCCCTACCACTACGGATCTGACTCCGTCTTTGAGGAGTTTCAGATAAATTAGACGAAAATAGTGGACCAGAAAGAGGTGAATAAAGGGTAGCAACAGAGTTAGGAACACGCTTACGAACAGAAGGGGAAAGAAAAACAGGGGCAACAACACTGGAGGTGAAAGAAGGCATAGTAGGAACTGACAAGATAGTTGGAGTAGCAGAAACAACAGTCTGCGAAGGTACAGGTACAGGAGCAGTAGGAACAAGGACAGGTGGTGGAACAAACGTAGGGTTAACAACGGGCTGGCCCGCAGCCGCTGGAGCAACAAGGGGAACAACAGGAGCAGCTACAGGAGCAGTAGCACCCTGTACATAAGGAGGTGGTGATTTCATCAAATATGATAACAAGGAATCCTCTTTCAAATCTTCTTCTTTGTTTTCTAGATTATTCGGTAAAACCGGGTAACATTTATCTATTTTCATATGATGCAATCTAGTAGAGATTTCCATTTCCTTTTCTTCTTTGTCCTGTTTACATTCTCGTATAGTTTGCATTATCGGAACGAACCCTTGCTTTTGATCCTTTTTAAGTTGTTTGATTTCTTTCTGCTTGGCCTCTTTACGCCATATCCGAAAGGAATCAAACATAGCTGGCCTAGTTTTCTTTAAAAATAATTTAGCCTCAAGATTATCTAAAATCGAAAGTTCAAAAGTTCCATGTGGTGGCCATCTAAGGTCACCGTCTTTCTTTGTATAGCGGACCCAGTAATCATTATATATAATAGGACCCACCCCGTGTCGACTATAAAGATCATGTATCGGAGTTCCAACTGGAGGTATCGGACACGAGTCCTCCAACCGGGAATCCATTGCGCAACATTGGAAAATACGAAACAAACCACTATGGCTAGGCATCGTGCACACTAACCTAGTATCAAACTTCAAGGATTACCGAAGCAATAAAACCTCTTGTAAGTCAAAACCCTCGGTTTTTGGCAATTGCAACTGTCAAATAATACTAAGAACCAATACTAAGAACCACAAATGCAATGGAACCATGCAATACAACAAAGCCTGAGGAGGCTATAACAAAGCTCGGTGAGCTATTACAACAAAAACCTTAAAGGCTAACAACAAAGCTTTCAAAAAGCTAGAACAACCACTAAGGACTGGGAGCGACCCACAAAATACTTAACTCAGAACTTCAATGGCGTCACCAGGAAGGCCCGTCTATCGTCTCGCTTGTACGTAAGGTCTGCACCGGGCGTCGAAGACAGGTCGACAGTCAGGGCATCGGTCCATCGCAGCCGTCAGGAGGCGGGAATCTTCGCAGGGAAAAACTTCGGGCCACTTATTTCGACAACAGGATCGATGAAGCGGGGTGCACCTTCCCTCGGAGATTTCACACGAAGTTCCTCACGATCATCAGGCTTTGGACCGGTACCGCTGAAGTCGCCCCACGTTGGGCGCCAACTGAAGGACTGGACTTTTAACAGTACCAGCGGTGCCAGGGAACAACACCTATAACCTTCATGGGATACCTGTTTCGGCGCACAAACTACAGAGACACGGGACACTTCCTTCGGCGTCAAAGATCAGCGTTTATTACTGCAGGGAGGCAAAAGTCACAAGAAGTACAACAGTGTGTAGGTTCTGAGAGTCTGCTTCAAATTGCATATGTAGGTCGCTCTCTTTTATACAAAATGTTGCCATTGCACAACATGTGGACAAAAGATTACAATTCAGTTCCCACAGTAAAACTTCAAAAGGGTCGCTTTCATGTGTTCAGAATCCCGCAACATAATTACAGTAGCAATGCCGGTTCCCAACTGTAAAAGTACATCTTCCCACCATTAGGCACACCCATTAGAGTTGTAAATGACCAGGAGAAAAGACAAGAGCAGCTGCAAGGAAGGCAGACATGTGTAGAGAAAAGAGTGTGGGGGTAATATCGGAAGCATGATCGTAGGATCAAAGAGTTGGATCCCATCTCCTGCACGGCTGTCACAATAGGCCGGCACGACCAGATTACCCTCAAGCTGAGCCATCTGCCTTTGCTGTGTTATTCCTCCGGCCATAAAGACGCATGAAAGGAATATGCGTCTTCCGCAAGGCTTGGGAACTAGAGGGTCATGGAGCGAACAGTTACCTGCTCGCTGACTACGTGAGGGCAAGAAACAAAATGGATGCCGTATCTAAAATGGAACCCGAGGGTTCAGATAGAGAACACGTAATATTAGACGAACCCTGGCAGGTAGTGTAGCGAAATTTCGCACACTTGCCGAACTTGTTATTTGCGGTTCGTAGATACCAAACTCGTCCATATTCGGCAATGCCCAGAACATCGTAATAATTTTTACGGAACCTCACACGCAAGTCTGAGGGCTGGGTCATTCATGTATTCTCCAGTCTGAGTCGCTGGGACCCTTGCCGCACACGCAAGTCTGAAGGCTGGGTCATTCATGTATTCTACAGTCTGAGGCGCTGGGGCCCTTGCCGCACACGCAAGTCTGAGGGCTGGGTCATTCATGTATTCTCCAGTCTGAGGCGCTGTGACCCTTGCCGCACACGCAAGTCTGAGGGCTGGGACATTTGTGTATTCTCCAGTCTGAGGCGCTGGGACCCTTGCCGCACACGCAAGTCTGAGGGCTGAGTCATTCATGTATTCTCCAGTGTGAGGCGCTGGGACCCTTGCCGCACACGCAAGTCTGAGGGCTTGGGTCATTCATGTATTCTCCAGTCCGAGGCGCTGTGACCCGTGCCCCACATGCAAGTCTGAGGGCTTGGGTCATTCATGTATTCTCCAGTCCGAGGCGCTGTGACACTTGCCGCACACGCAAGTCTGAGGGCTTGGGTCATTCATGTATTCTCCAGTCCGAGGCGCTGTAATCCTTGCCGCACACGCAAGTCTGAGGGCTTGGGTCATTCATGTATTCTCCAGTCTGAGGCGCTGAGACCCTTGCTGCACACGCAAGTCTGAGGGCTGGTTCATTCATGTGTTCTCCAGTCCGAGGCGCTGAGACCCTTGCCACACGCAAGTCTGAGGGCTGGGTCATTCATGTGTTCTCCAGTCCGAGGCGCTGTGACCGTTGCCGCACACGCAAGTCTGAGGGCTGGGTCAATTATGTATTCTCCTGTCTGAGGCGCTGGGACCCTTGCCGCACACGCAAGTCTGAGGGCTCGGTCATTCATGTATTCTCCAGTCTGTGGCGCTGGGACCCTTGCCGCACACGCAAGTCTGAGGGGTGGGTCATTCATGTATTCTCCAGTCTGAGGCGCTGGGACACTTGCCGCACACGCAAGTCTGAGGGCTGGGTCATTCATGTATTCTCCAGTCTGTGGCGCTGGGACCCTTGCCTCACACGCAAGTCTGAGGGCTGGGTCATTCATGTATTCTCCAGTCTGAGGCGCTGTGACCCTTGCCGCACACGCAAGTCTGAGGGCTGAGTCATTCATTTATTCTCCAGTCTGAGTCGCTGGGACCCTTGCCGCACACGCAAGTCTGAAGGCTGGGTCATTCATGTATTCTACAGTCTGAGGCGCTGGGGCCCTTGCCGCACACGCAAGTCTGAGGGCTGGGTCATTCATGTATTCTCCAGTCTGAGGCGCTGTGAACCTTGCCGCACACGCAAGTCTGAGGGCTGGGACATTTGTGTATTCTCCAGTCTGAGGCGCTGGGACCCTTGCCGCACACGCAAGTCTGAGGGCTGAGTCATTCATGTATTCTCCAGTGTGAGGCGCTGGGACCCTTGCCGCACACGCAAGTCTAAGGGCTTGGGTCATTCATGTATTCTCCAGTCCGAGGCGCTGTGACCCGTGCCCCACATGCAAGTCTGAGGGCTTGGGTCATTCATGTATTCTCCAGTCCGAGGCGCTGTGACCCTTGCCGCACACGCAAGTCTGAGGGCTTGGGTCATTCATGTATTCTCCAGTCCGAGGCGCTGTAATCCTTGCCGCACACTCAAGTCTGAGGGCTGGGGTCATTCATGTATTCTCCAGTCTGAGGCGCTGAGACCCTTGCTGCACACGCAAGTCTGAGGGCTGGTTCATTCATGTGTTCTCCAGTCCGAGGCGCTGAGACCCTTGCCACACGCAAGTCTGAGGGCTGGGTCATTCATGTGTTCTCCAGTCCGAGGCGCTGTGACCGTTGCCGCATACGCAAGTCTGAGGGCTGGGTCATTCATGTATTCTCCTGTCTGAGGCGCTGGGACCCTTGCCGCACACGCAAGTCTGAGGGCTCGGTCATTCATGTATTCTCCAGTCTGTGGCGCTGGGACCCTTGCCGCACACGCAAGTCTGAGGGGTGGGTCATTCATGTATTCTCCAGTCTGAGGCGCTGGGACACTTGCCGCACACGCAAGTCTGAGGGCTGGATCATTCATGTATTCTCCAGTCTGAGGCGCTGTGAACCTTGCCGCACACGCAAGTCTGAGGGCTGGGTCATTCATGTATTCTCCAGTCTGAGGCGCTGGGACCCTTGCCGCACCCGCAAGTCTGAGGGCTGGGTCATTCATGTATTCTCCCGTCTGAGGCGCTGTGAACCTTGCCGCACACGCAAGTCTGAGGGCTGGGTCATTCATGTATTCTCCAGTCTGAGGCGCTGGGACCCTTGCCGCACACGCAAGTCTGAGGGCTGGGTCATTCATGTTGTTGGACATGGCCCTCTTGGCAGGGTCATCCCTAAACTTTTTGCCTTCCTCCAATACACTCTCTGACCTGTTTTTGTTGGTTTAATGACTCTGGGTACTTTACCACTGCTGACCAGTGCTAAAGTGCATATGCTCTCCCTGTGCAAAATGTATATATGATTGATATACCTGATTGGTTCATTGGATTTACTCTCAGTCCCCAGTAAAGTGCACCAGGAGTGCCAGGGCTTGTGAATGCCAATAATGCTAGTGGGCCTGCAGCGCTGGTTGCGCCACCCACAGAAGCAGCCTTAAATTGTGTCTAAGGTCTGCCATGTCAGAGCCTGCATGCAGTCTGGTGCTGTCATGCTGGCTGGGCAGTTGCACACACTTGCCAGCCCCTAAACCTTCCCTTAACTTCATATTAGTCACCCCTATGGTAGGCCCAAGGGCAGGGTGCATTGTAAGTGTAAGGTAGGACATGCTCTGGTGTGTGTGGCATGTCCTAATAGTGAATTACTGCCAAATTCGTTTTTCACTATTGTAAGGCTACCTGTTCCCTTTAGGCCAGATGGGCTGCTGGAATTATTACACTCTATAATCCCAGCAGGCTCAGGGAACATGGTAGAAAATAATGTTTAGTATGCCTGAACTCAGAATAATAAAATACTTCTTTTAGTAAAGTTTATTTTAATATCCTGTGTTTGCAAATGCTACTTTTAGAAAGTTAGCATTTGCTTGCCTAACCCTTTCAGCCCGCCTCTGCTAGTATGTGTATCTGGCTGTCTGGGATGTGTGAGTGACAGGGCTGGGGGATGACAGGTGGTGAATGCAAGGATTACACCTTAGTGGGAGGTAGGAGTGGCCCTGGACTTTTAATCAGGCTGTGCTCTGCCTCCACAATGCTGGCTCCGCCCCCTGGGGGGGCGACTGATGACTCAGCCTGCACCTGGCCCAGGAAGGGCGAAGCACTGTCAACAAGGTACTCCTGGCAGCCCCTGTCCCCACAATGCTGGCTCCGCCCCCCTGGGGAGCGTCTGATGTGCCTGCCCCCACACTGAAAGCAACAGCCAGAGTACACCCAACAAGTGCTCGGAGACTGAAAGGAATTATGCAGAGGTCCCCCTGGCCTGGAAAGACAAAGGAAATGGTGTATAAAAGTAGGAGCCCAGCTCCTTGTAAATTGTTTGCGCTACAGAAGAAACTCTGCCCGAAGAGAAGGACCTGGAAAGACTACAAGGAGGAGTGCTGTCTCTGGCCTGTGTTGGGTGCCTTGCTGCAGAAGGAGAGAAAGGAAAGACTGAAAGAGACTTTTACTTTATTTTCAACTTGTGCCAAACTCCTACAAAGATCTCCAAGGGCTTGCTGTGGAACTTGCCCCCTGAACTGCGCCCCAGGAACAGTGGGCGCTACCCCCCCCCTGAAGGAAGCTGCTGCTGGCGTGGGCTGTCTGTCCCTGCACCGCCGAGTGAAGGAGTGCTGAGAGCGTCGTGCTTCTACGCCGCGCTCTCTACCAATTTGAGCATCTGGGTCCCATAAGTCACACCGTGACTGTGGCCTGATCGTGTGCCAGCTGCAAAGTGAAGACCAGCCCCTCGCTGGCCCGAGCACCGTGACTGCCCCCGTTCTGAGCCGTAGCTCACACCGTGAAGGAGGACCTCTCCGGTCCGAGCATCGCCGCCTGCTGATCCCCGTGTTGCAGGCTGCCCAGCAAAGACGGACTCTGCCTGCAAGTTGTGCCCTCTGTGACCCGTGCGCTGAGACCCGCTCCCCGCAGCTATGAAGTGAAGTGCTGCGGGGCCGCGCCTGGCTGGTACGTATTGTTCTGCATCGTACCCCCATCAGCCCCGCCTGCAGCCGCTCCCCCTCCAGGGTCGAAGCGTACGCCGCGGGTACGTCTGTTTGCCCCACAACGCACCGTCCTTTGAGAGCCCTGCGCCTACGCCTGACGAGCCGTAGCCCGCCTTGCCCCCAAGGAGCACCGTGACGTGACCAGACCTGACCCCCGCTGCTGGGCCCTTTGCATCACCCCCAAGAAGGTACTCTGACTGTGTGTAAAGTGCGTGGCGCTCAGGACCCGAAGTCCGTGAGGCACGCACTCCCTCGAGCCCCCTGAGGCCCCTCCGCTGTGTGGCTGTACCGGCGAGACGTCTCCCAGCGTCGGTACGCCTCGCACAGCTCCAGTGCCCAGTACGCCTCGCATTCCCTTCTTCAGCGCCGTACGCTTCTCACGCGAGATGCGTGAGGTTTAGCGGGGCCGTGCTGGATTTACCGAACGAGACGATCTAAAGCTCTGTGAAGCGTACCTAAGGGACCAAAAGGGGTCCACACGCAGCGCACGGGGCCTGGACCATTGCAGGCCTAAAGTAAGCTGGGAAAGGTCATTTTTCACCCAGTAACATTGGTCCAAGAATTAAGAACTATTTTTAAAGCTGAATAAGAACTACCATTGCTTTTGGAACCTGTGACATATTTAGAGAGTAACTGGAACCGCTTCTTGCAATCTGAAAGACTGTATTTACAAGGCACTACGTGAAGAGTATATGTACAACCTGAACAAGTAACTGGAACCATTTTGAACTGTACAAATACCATATTTACAAGCCTGCTTCGAATCTATATAAAATAGATATATTTTTACATAAATACAGTCTGGCGTCATTGTGTGGTGGGTTGATGGTTATTGTGTGTGATACTGCAAATGTTTAACCCTATGTACTCCAGAGTTTAGCCAAGACTGCTTGCGCCACACTACCTAGAGGGTGAGCAGGGGTTATTTCTGGGAGTAATCCTTTGCCCTGACTTAGAGGAGAGGGTCCCTGCTTGTCGCCAGTGCTGCGCTGCGCCAACCAGAGACCCCCAATTCTAACACATGTAATCTCCAGTCTGAGGCACTGGGACCCTTGCCGCACACGCAAATCTAAGGGCTGGGTCATTCATGTATTCTCCCGTCTGAGGCGCTGTGACACTTGCCTCACACGCAAGTCTGAGGGCTGGGTCATTCATGTATTCTCCAGTCTGAGGCGCTGTGACCCTTGCCGCACACGCAAGTCTGAGGGCTGGGTCATTCATGTATTCTCCCGTCTGAGGCGCTGTGACCCTTGCCGCACGCACAAGTCTGAGGGCTGGGTAATTCCTGTATTATCCAGTCTGAGGCACTGGGACCCTTGCCGCACACGCAAGTCTGAGGGATTGGGTCATTCATGTGTTCTCCAGTCCGAGGCGCTGTGACCCTTGCCGCACACGCAAGTCTGAGGGCTGGGTCATTCATGTATTCTCCAGTCTGAGGCGCTGTGACCCTTGCCGCACACGCAAGTCTGAGGGCTGGGTCATTCATGTATTCTCCCGTCTGAGGCGCTGTGACCCTTGCCGCACACACAAGTCTGAGGGCTGGGTCATTCATGTATTCTCCAGTCTGAGGCGCTGGGACCCTTGCCGCACACGCAAGTCTGAGGGCTGGGTCATTCATGTATTCTCCCTTCTGAGGTGCTGTGACCCTTGCTGCACACGCAAGTCTGAGGGCTGGGTCATTTATGTATTCCCCAGTCTGAGGCGCTGTGACCCTTGCCGCACACGCAAGTCTGAGGGATGGGTCATTCATGTATTCTCCAGTCTGAGGCGCTGGGACCCTTGCCGCACACGCAAGTCTGAGGGATGGGTCATTCATGTATTCTCCAGTCTGAGGCGCTGGGACCCTTGCCGCACACGCAAGTCTGAGGGCTGGGTCATTCATGTATTCTCCAGTCTGAGGCGCTGGGACCCTTGCCGTACACGCAAGTCTGAGGGCTGGGTCATTCATGTATTCTCCAGTCTGAGGCGCTGGGACCCTTGCCGCACACGCAAGTCTGAGGGCTGGGTCATTCTGTTGTTCTCCAGTCTGAGGCGCTGGGACCCTTGCTGCACACGCAAGTCTGAGGGCTGGGTCATTCATGTATTCTCCAGTCTGAGGCGCTGGGACCCTTGCTGCACACGCATTTCTGAGGGCTGAGTCATTCATGTATTCTCCAGTATGAGGCGCTGGGACCCTTGCCGCACACGCAAGTCTGAGGGCTGGGTCATTCATGTTTTCTCCCAGTCCGAGGCGCTGGGACCCTAGCGGCACACGCAAGTCTGAGGGCTGGGCCATTCATGTATTCTCCAGTCTGAGGCACTGGGACCCTTGCCGCACACGCAAGTCTGAGGGCTGGGTCATTCATGTATTCTCCAGTCTGAGGCGCTGGGGCCCTTGCCGCACACGCAAGTCTGAGGGCTGGGTAATTCTGTTGTTCTCCAGTCTGAGGCGCTGGGACCCTTGCCGCACACGCAAGTCTGAGGGCTGGGTCATTCATGTATTCTCCAGTCTGAGGCGCTGGGACCCTTGCCGCACACGCAAGTCTGAGGGCTGGGTCATTCATGTTTTCTCCAGTCTGAGGCGCTGGGACCCTTGCCACACACGCAAGTCTGAGGGCTGGGTCATTCATGTGTTCTCCAATCTGAGGCGCTGTGACCCTTGCCGAACAAGCAAGTCTGAGGGCTTGGGTCATTCATGTGTTCTCCAGTCCGAGGCGCTGTGACCCTTGCCACACACGCAAGTCTGAGGGCTTGGGTCATTCATGTTTTCTCCAGTCCAAGGCGCTGTGACCCTTGCCGCACACGCAAGTCTGAGGGCGTGGGTCATTCATGATTTCTCCAGTCCGAGGTGCTGTGACCCTTGCCGCACACGCAAGTCTGAGGGCTTGGGTCATTCATGTGTTCTCCAGTCCGAGACGCAGTGACCCTTGCCGCACACGCAAGTCGGAGGACTTGGGTCATTCATGTGTTCTCCAGTCCGAGGCGCTGTGAGCCTGGCCGCACACGCAAGTCTGAGGGCTGGGTCATTCATGTGTTCTCCAGTCCGAGGCGCTGAGACCCTTGCCGCACACGCAAGTCTGAGGGCTGGGTCATTCATGTGTTCTCCAATCCGAGGCGCTGTGACCCTTGCCGAACACGCAAGTCTGAGGGCTGGGTCATTCATGTGTTCTCCAGTCTGAGGCGCTGTGACCCTTGCGCACACGCAAGTCTGAGGGCTGGGTCATTCATGTGTTCTCCAGTCTGAGGCGCTGTGACCCTTGCCGCACACGCAAATCTGAGGGCTGGGTCATTCATGTATTCTCCAGTCTGAGGCGCTGTGACCCTTGCCGCACACGCAAGTCTGAGGGCTGGGTCATTCATATATTCTCCAGTCTGAGGCGCTGGGACCCTTGCCGCATACGCAAGTCTGAGGGCTGGGTCATTCATGTATTCTCCAGTCTGAGGCGCTGTGACCCTTGCCGCACACGCAAGTCTGAGGGCTGGGTCATTCATGTATTCTCCCTTCTGAGGCGCTGTGACCCTTGCTGCACACGCAAGTCTGAGGGCTGGGTCATTCATGTATTCTCCCGTCTGAGGCGCTGTGACCCTTGCTGCACACGCAAGTCTGAGGGCTGGGTCATTCATGTATTCTCCAGTCTGAGGCGCTGTGACCCTTGCCGCACACGCAAGTCTGAGGGCTGGGTCATTCATGTATTCTCCAGTCTGAGGCGCTGGGACCCTTGCCGCACACACAAGTCTGAGGGCTGGGTCATTCATGTATTCTCCAGTCTGAGGCGTGGGACCCTTGCCGCACACGCAAGTCTGAGGGCTGGGTCATTCATGTATTCTCCAGTCTGAGGCGCTGGGACCCTTGCCGCACACTCAAGTCTGAGGGCTGGGTCATTCATGTATTCTCCAGTCTGAGGCGCTGGGACCCTTGCCCCACATGCAAGTCTGAGGGCTCGGTCATTCATGTATTCTCCAGTCTGAGGCGCTGGGGCCCTTGCCGCACATGCAAGTCTGAGGGCTGGGTCATTCTGTTGTTCTCTAGTCTGAGGCGCTGGGACCCTTGCCGCACACGCAAGTCTGAGGGCTGGGTCATTCATGTATTCTCCAGTCTGACGCGCTGGGACCCTTGCCGCACACGCAAGTCTGAGGGCTGGGTCATTCATGTATTCTCCAGTCTGAGGCGCTGGGACCCTTGCCGCACACGCAAGTCCGAGGACTTGGGTCATTCATTTGTTCTCCAGTCCGAGGCGCTGTGAGCCTGGCCGCACACGCAAGTCTGAGGGCTGGGTCATTCATGTGTTCTCCAGTCCGAGGCGCTGAGACCCTTGCCGCACATGCAAGTCTGAGGGCTGGGTCATTCATGTATTCTCCAGTCTGAAGCGCTGGGACCCTTGCCGCACACGCAAGTCTGAGGACTTGGGTCATTCATTTGTTCTCCAGTCCTAGGCGCTAAGACCCTGGCCGCACACGCAAGTCTGAGGGCTGGGTCATTCATGTGTTCTCCAGTCCGAGGCGCTGGGACCCTTGCCGCACACGCAAGTTTGAGGGCTGGGTCATTCAGGTGTTCTCCAGTCCGAGGCGCTGTGACCCTTGCCGACCACGCAAGTCTGAGGAATGGGTCATTCATGTATTCTCCAGTCTGAGGTGCTGGGACCCTTGCCGCACACGCAAGTCTGAGTGCTGGGTCATTCATGTATTCTCCAGTCTGAGGTGCTGGGACCCTTGCCGCACACGCAAGTCTGAGGGCTGGGTCATTCATGTATTCTACAGTCTGAGGCGCTGGGACCCTTGCCGCACATGCAAGTCTGAGGGCTGGGTCATTCATGTATTCTCCAGTCTGAGGCGCTGTGACCCTTGCCGCACACACAAGTCTGAGGGCTGGGTCATTCATGTATTCTCCAGTCTGAGGCGCTGGGACCCTTGCCGCACACGCAAGTCTGAGGGCTTGGGTCATTCATGTATTCTCCAGTCCGAGGCGCTGTTACCCTTGCCGCACACGCAAGTCTGAGGGCTTGGGTCATTCATGTATTCTTCAGTCTGAGGCACTGGGACCCTTGCCGCACACGCAAGTCTAAGGGCTTGGTCATTCGTGTATTCTCCAGTCTGAGGCGCTGGGACCCTTGCCGCACACGCAAGTCTGAGGGCTGGGTCATTCGTGTATTCTCCAGTCTGAGGCGCTGGGCCCCTTGCCGCACACGCAAGTCTGAGGGCTGGGTCATTCCTGTATTCTCCAGTCTGAGGCGCTGGGACCCTTGCCGCACACGCAAGTCTGAGGGCTGGGTCATTCATGTATTCTCCAGTCTGAGGCGATGGGACCCTTGCCGCACACGCAAGTCTGAGGGCTGGGTCATTCATGTATTCTCCAGTCTGAGGCGCTGGGACCCTTGCTGTACACGCAAGTCTGAGGGCTGGGTCATTCAAGTTCAGGCATTTATATAGCGCACTACTCACCCGGAGGGTTTCAAGGCACTTGGGGAAGGGGTTCATTATTTGTCGAATAACCAGGTTTTGAGGTCTTTTCTGAAGGAGATATGGTTTTGAGTAAGGCGGAGGTGAGTGGGGAGTGAGTTCCAGGTCTTGGCAGCAAGGAAGGAGAAGGATCTGCCGCCCATGGTGGATTTTCGGATACGCGGGACTGCGGCGAGGGCTTGATTGGACGATCTTAGTTGGCGGGTAGGATTGTAAAAGGACAGTCGAGTGTTGAGGCATTCGGGTCCTAGATTGTAGAGGGCCTTGTGAGCGTGGGTGAGAAGGCGGAAGGTAATTCTTTTGTTGACGGGAGGCCAGTGGAGGTCTTTTAGGTGTCCAGTGATGTGATCTTGGCGAGGGATGTCTAAGATGAGTCTCGTTGATGCGTTTTGGATGCGTTGGAGTTTTTTCTGTAATTTTGCTGTGATTCCGGCGTATAGTGTGTTACCATAATCCAGTCGACTCGTGACCAGTGCGTGGGTGACAGTCTTTCTTGTCTCGAGGGGGATCCAGCGGAAGATCTTTTTGAGAATGTGAAGTATGTTGAAGCAGGAGGATGAGACTGCGTTGACTTGTCTGGACATCGAGAGAGAGGAGTCTAGGATGAAGCCGAGGTTACATGCATGGTCTGTGGGTGTGGGTGCTGCGGCAAGAGCGGAAGGCCACCAAGAGTGGTCCCAGGCAGAGGGGGAGGATCCTAGGATGAGCACCTCCGTTTTGTCTGAGTTGAGTTTTAGGCGGCTATGTTTCATCCATTCGGCTACTTTTTTCATGCCTTCGTGAAGATTGGTTTTGGCGGTGTTGGGGTCTTTGGTGAGGGAGAGGATTAACTGGGTGTCGTCGGCGTAAGAGATGATGTTGAGGTTGTGTTGACGCGTGATGGAAGCGAGTGGGCTCATGTAAACGTTGAAGAGGGTGGGACTGAGTGAAGATCCTTGTGGTACGCCGCAGGTGACTTCAGTGGCCTCAGAGTTGAATGGGGGAAGTCGGACTCTTTGAGTTCTCCCAGCAAGGAAAGAGATGATCCAGTCCAAGGCTTTTCCTTGAATGCCGGTGTTGCTGAGGCATTGTATAAGGGTGCTGTGGCTGACTGTTTTGAAAGCGGCGGAGAGGTCGTGTAGAATGAGGGCCACTGTTTCTCCGTTGTCCAGTAGTGTTCGGATGTCGTCAGTCGCTGCTATGAGGGTGGTTTCGGTGCTGTGTTTGGCTCGGAACCCGGATTGAGATGGATCGAGGGAATTGCTGGATTCGAGGAAGGCGGCGAGTTGGCTGTTGACGGCTTTCTCAATGACTTTGGCCAGGAATGGGAGGAGGGATATGGGTCGGTAGTTTTTAAGTTCAGAGGGGTCTGCTGTGGGTTTCTTCAGAAGGGCGCTGAGTTCGGCGTGTTTCCAGCTTTCTGGAAAGGTGGCAGAGTTGAACGAGCAGTTGATGACATCACGGAGATGGGGTGCGATGATGGAGTCAGCTTTGTTGAAGATGTAGTGGGGGCAGGGGTCGGTTGGCGAGCCAGAGTGTATTGAGTTCATTAGGCGGATGGTGTCTTCAGTGGTGATTGGGTTCCAGTCTCTGAGGTTGTTAGTTGGGGGTGTAGGACCTGGGGGGGTGGGGAGGGTTGGTCGCTGGGAGTATTCTCGAAGCTGTTGTGGATGTCGGCAATTTTGTTGTAGAAGAAGGAGGATAACGCATTGCAGAGGTCTTGGGAGTGAGTGATGTCGTTAGATGCTGCGGTGGGGTTGGTGAATTCTTTGACAATGTTGAAGAGTTCCTTGCTGTTGTGAGTGTTGTTGTCGAGACGATCCTTGAATGCTGATTTCTTGGCGGATCGAATCAGTTGGTGGTGTTTGCGGGTGGCTGCCTTTAGGGTGGCCATGTTGTCTGTGGTTGGGTTTTTTCTCCATGTTTTCTCCTGGGTGCGGCATAGCTTCTTGGATTTCATAAGGTCATCATTGAACCAGGGAGTTTTTTTACTGGTTGATTTGATCTGGTGCTTTTTCAGGGGTGCTAATTCGTCAGCACTGTGGGTGATCCATTGCTTGAGATTGGTGGCCGCTTGGTTTGGGTCCAATGAGAGGGTGGGAGGGTTTTGGTTGAGAGATGTGAGGAGTTGGTCGGAGGTGATTTTGTTCCAGTTCCTTCGAGGAATAGGTTGTGGGCGGTTGTGGTTCAGGGTGGTTTTGTAGCTGAAGTGAACACCTGTGGTCCGTCCAATGGAGAGCTGTGGTGCGATCGAAAGAGATGTGCTTGCTGGAGGTGAAGATAGGGTCGAGCGTGTGTCCGGCTGCATGGGTGGGGGTGTCAACAAGTTGTTTGAGTCCGAAATTGGCCAGGTTGTCTAGAAGGGTGGTGGTGTTGCTGTCGTGTTTGTTTTCAAGGTGGTAGTTGAGGTCTCCTAGAAGAATGTAGTTCTCGGAGGCGAGGGCATGTGGGCTGATGAAGTCCAAGATGTCATCGCTGAATTGAGTACGGTTACATGGAGGTCTGTAGATGAGGGTGCCTCTGAGTGTGGTCCTAGGATCGGTGTGGATCTGGAAGTGGAGATGTTTGGCGGTTGCAAAATTATCGTTGGAGCTGGTCGTGATTTTGATGGTGTTCCTGTGGATGATGGCGATGCCTCCTCCTGTTTGATTGGTGCGGTCTTTTCGGATGATCTTGTAAGCGTCCGGTATGGCTATGGCGATGTCGGGTGCTGATGATGTCCTGTGTTCTCCAGTCTGAGGCGCTGTGACCCTTGCTGCACAAGCAAGTCTGAGGGCTGGGTCATTCATGTGTTCTCCAGTCTGAGGCGCTGTGACCCTTGCCGCACACGTAAGTCTGAGGGCTGGGTCATTCGTGTGTTCTCCAGTCTGAGGCGCTGTGACCCTTGCCGCACACGCAAGTCTGAGGACTGGGTCATTAATGTATTCTCCAGTTTGAGGCGCTGTGACCCTTGCCTCACACGCAAGTCTGAGGGCTGGGTCATTCATGTATTCTCCAGTCTGAGGCGCTGTGACCCTTGCCGCACACGCAAGTCTGAGGGCTGGGTCATTCATGTATTCTCGAGTCTGAGGTGCTGGGACCCTTGCCGCACACGCAAGTCTGATGGCTGGGTCATTCATGTATTCTACAGTCTGAGGCGCTGGGACCCTTGCCGCACACGCAAGTCTGAGGGCTGGGTCATTCATGTATTCTCCAGTCTGAGGCGCTGTGACCCTTGCCGCACATGCAAGTCTGAGGGCTGGGTCATTTGTGTATTTTCCAGTCTGAGGCGCTGGGACCCTTGCCGCACACGCAAGTCTGAGGGCTGGGTCATTCATGTATTCTCCAGTCTGAGGCACTGGGACCCTTGACGCACAGGCAAGTCTGAGGGCTGGGTCATTCATGTATTCTCCAGTCTGAGGCGCTGGGACCCTTGCCGCACACGCAAGTCTGAGGGCTTGGGTCATTCGTGTATTCTCCAGTCCGAGGCTCTGTGACCCTTGCCGCACAAGCAAGTCTGAGGGCTTGAGTCATTCTTGTATTCTCCAGTCTGAGGCGCTGTGACCCTTGCCGCACACGCAAGTCTGAGGGCTTGGGTCATTCATGTATTCTCCAGTCCGAGGCGCTGTGACCCTTGCCCCACATGCAAGTCTGAGGGCTTGGGTCATTCATGTATTCTCCAGTCCGAGGCGCTGTGACCCTTGCCGCACACGCAAGTCTGAGGGATTGGGTCATTCATGTATTCTCCAGTCCGAGGCACTGAGACCCTTGCTGCACACGCAAGTCTGAGGGCTGGGTCATTCATGTGTTCTCCAGTCCGAGGCGCTGAGACCCTTGCCGCACACGCAAGTCTGAGGGCTGGGTCATTCATGTGTTCTCCAGTCCGAGGCGCTGTGACCGTTGCTGCATACGCAAGTCTGAGGGGCTGGGTCATTCATGTATTCTCCTGTCTGAGGCGCTGGGACCCTTGCCGTACACGCAAGTCTGAGGGCTGGGTCATTCATGTATTCTCCAGTCCGAGGCGCTGTTACCCTTGCCGCACACGCAAGTCTGAGGGCTTGGATCATTCATGTATTCTTCAGTCTGAGGCACTGGGACCCTTGCCGCACACGCAAGTCTAAGGGCTTGGTCATTCGTGTATTCTCCAGTCTGAGGCGCTGGGACCCTTGCCGCACACGCAAGTCTGAGGGCTGGGTCATTCGTGTATTCTCCAGTCTGAGGCGCTGGGCCCCTTGCCGCACACGCAAGTCTGAGGGCTGGGTCATTCCTGTATTCTCCAGTCTGAGGCGCTGGGACCCTTGCCGCACACGCAAGTCTGAGGGCTGGGTCAGTCATGTATTCTCCAGTCTGAGGCGCTGGGACCCTTGCCGCACACGCAAGTCTGAGGGCTGGGTCATTCATGTATTCTCCAGTCTGATGCGCTGGGACCCTTGCTGTACACGCAAGTCTGAGGGCTGGGTCATTCAAGTTCAAGTTCAAGTTCAGGCATTTATATAGCGCACTACTCACCCGGAGGGTTTCAAGGCACTTGGGGAAGGGGTTCATTATTTGTCGAATAACCAGGTTTTGAGGTCTTTTCTGAAGGAGATATGGTTTTGAGTAAGGCGGAGGTGAGTGGGGAGTGAGTTCCAGGTCTTGGCAGCAAGGAAGGAGAAGGATCTGCCGCCCATGGTGGATTTTCGGATATGCGGGACTGCGGCGAGGGCTTGATTGGACGATCTTAGTTGGCGGGTAGGATTGTAAAAGGACAGTCGAGTGTTGAGGCATTCGGGTCCTAGATTGTAGAGGGCCTTGTGAGCGTGGGTGAGAAGGCGGAAGGTAATTCTTTTGTTGACGGGAAGCCAGTGGAGGTCTTTTAGGTGTCCAGTGATGTGATCTTGGCGAGGGATGTCTAAGATGAGTCTCGTTGATGCGTTTTGGATGCGTTGGAGTTTTTTCTGTAATTTTGCTGTGATTCCGGCGTATAGTGTGTTACCATAATCCAGTCGACTCGTGACCAGTGCGTGGGTGACAGTCTTTCTTGTCTCGAGGGGGATCCAGCGGAAGATCTTTTTGAGAATGTGAAGTATGTTGAAGCAGGAGGATGAGACTGCGTTGACTTGTCTGGACATCGAGAGAGAGGAGTCTAGGATGAAGCCGAGGTTACATGCATGGTCTGTGGGTGTGGGTGCTGCGGCAAGAGCGGAAGGCCACCAAGAGTTGTCCCAGGCAGAGGGGGAGGATCCTAGGATGAGCACCTCCGTTTTGTCTGAGTTGAGTTTTAGGCGGCTATGTTTCATCCATTCGGCTACTTTTTTCATGCCTTCGTGAAGATTGGTTTTGGCGGTGTTGGGGTCTTTGGTGAGGGAGAGGATTAACTGGGTGTCGTCGGCGTAAGAGATGATGTTGAGGTTGTGTTGACGCGTGATGGAAGCGAGTGGGCTCATGTAAACGTTGAAGAGGGTGGGACTGAGTGAAGATCCTTGTGGTACGCCGCAGGTGACTTCAGTGGCCTCAGAGTTGAATGGGGGAAGTCGGACTCTTTGAGTTCTCCCAGCAAGGAAAGAGATGATCCAGTCCAAGGCTTTTCCTTGAATGCCGGTGTTGCTGAGGCATTGTATAAGGGTGCTGTGGCTGACTGTTGTGAAAGCGGCGGAGAGGTCGTGTAGAATGAGGGCCACTGTTTCTCCGTTGTCCAGTAGTGTTCGGATGTCGTCAGTCGCTGCTATGAGGGTGGTTTCGGTGCTGTGTTTGGCTCGGAACCCGGATTGAGATGGATCGAGGGAATTGCTGGATTCGAGGAAGGCGGCGAGTTGGCTGTTGACGGCTTTCTCAATGACTTTGGCCAGGAATGGGAGGAGGGATATGGGTCGGTAGTTTTTAAGTTCAGAGGGGTCTGCTGTGGGTTTCTTCAGAAGGGCGCTGAGTTCGGCGTGTTTCCAGCTTTCTGGAAAGGTGGCAGAGTTGAACGAGCAGTTGATGACATCACGGAGATGGGGTGCGATGATGGAGTCAGCTTTGTTGAAGATGTAGTGGGGGCAGGGGTCGGTTGGCGAGCCAGAGTGTATTGAGTTCATTAGGCGGATGGTGTCTTCAGTGGTGATTGGGTTCCAGTCTCTGAGGTTGTTAGTTGGGGGTGTAGGACCTGGGGGGGTGGGGAGGGTTGGTCGCTGGGAGTATTCTCGAAGCTGTTGTGGATGTCGGCAATTTTGTTGTAGAAGAAGGAGGATAACGCATTGCAGAGGTCTTGGGAGTGAGTGATGTCGTTAGATGCTGCGGTGGGGTTGGTGAATTCTTTGACAATGTTGAAGAGTTCCTTGCTGTTGTGAGTGTTGTTGTCGAGACGAACCTTGAATGCTGATTTCTTGGCGGATCGAATCAGTTGGTGGTGTTTGCGGGTGGCTGCCTTTAGGGTGGCCATGTTGTCTGTGGTTGGGTTTTTTCTCCATGTTTTCTCCTGGGTGCGGCATAGCTTCTTGGATTTCATAAGGTCATCATTGAACCAGGGAGTTTTTTTACTAGTTGATTTGATCTGGTGCTTTTTCAGGGGTGCTAATTCGTCAGCACTGTGGGTGATCCATTGCTTGAGATTGGTGGCCGCTTGGTTTGGGTCCAATGAGAGGGTGGGAGGGTTTTGGTTGAGAGATGTGAGGAGTTGGTCGGAGGTGATTTTGTTCCAGTTCCTTCGAGGAATAGGTTGTGGGCGGTTGTGGTTCAGGGTGGTTTTGTAGCTGAAGTGAACACCTGTGGTCCGTCCAATGGAGAGCTGTGGTGCGATCGAAAGAGATGTGCTTGCTGGAGGTGAAGATAGGGTCGAGCGTGTGTCCGGCTGCATGGGTGGGGGTGTCAACAAGTTGTTTGAGTCCGAAATTGGCCAGGTTGTCTAGAAGGGTGGTGGTGTTGCTGTCGTGTTTGTTTTCAAGGTGGTAGTTGAGGTCTCCTAGAAGAATGTAGTTCTCGGAGGCGAGGGCATGTGGGCTGATGAAGTCCAAGATGTCATCGCTGAATTGAGTACGGTTACATGGAGGTCTGTAGATGAGGGTGCCTCTGAGTGTGGTCCTAGGATCGGTGTGGATCTGGAAGTGGAGATGTTTGGCGGTTGCAAAATTATCGTTGGAGCTGGTCGTGATTTTGATGGTGTTCCTGTGGATGATGGCGATGCCTCCTCCTGTTTGATTGGTGCGGTCTTTTCGGATGATCTTGTAAGCGTCCGGTATGGCTATGGCGATGTCGGGTGCTGATGATGTGCTGTGTTCTCCAGTCTGAGGCGCTGTGACCCTTGCTGCACAAGCAAGTCTGAGGGCTGGGTCATTCATGTGTTCTCCAGTCTGTGGCGCTGGGACCCTTGCCACACACGCAAGTCTGAGGGGTGGGTCATTCATGTATTCTCCAGTCTGAGGCGCTGGGACAATTGCCGCACACGCAAGTCTGAGGGCTGGATCATTCATGTATTCTCCAGTCTGAGGCGCTGTGAACCTTGCTGCACACGCAAGTCTGAGGGCTGGGTCATTCATGTATTCTCCAGTCTGAGGCGCTTTGACCCTTGCCTCACACGCAAGTCTGAGGGCTGGGTCATTCATGTATTCTCCAGTCTGAGGCGCTGTGACCCTTGCCGCACATGCAAGTCTGAGGGCTGGGTCATTCATGTATTCTCCAGTCTGAGGCGCTGGGACCCTTGCCGCACACGCAAGTCTGATGGCTGGGTCATTCATGTATTCTCCAGTCTGAGGCGCTGTGACCCTTGCCGCACATGCAAGTCTGAGGGCTGGGTCATTTGTGTATTCTCCAGTCTGAGGCGCTGGAACCCTTGCCGCACACGCAAGTCTGAGGGCTGGGTCATTCATGTATTCTCCAGTCTGAGGCGCTGTGACCCTTGCCTCACACGCAAGTCTGAGGGCTGGGTCATTCATGTATTCTCCGGTCTGAGGCGCTGGGACCCTTGCTGCACACGCAAGTCTGAGGGCTGGGTCATTCAAGTCCAAGTTCAAGTTCAGGCATTTATATAGCGCACTACTCACCGGGAGGGTTTCAAGGCGCTTGGGGAAGGGGTTCATTATTTGTCGAATAACCAGGTTTTGAGGTCTTTTGTAAAGGAGATATGGTTTTGAGTAAGGCGGAGGTGAGTGGGGAGTGAGTTCCAGGTCTTGGCAGCAAGGAAGGAGAAGGATCTGCCGCCCATGGTGGATTTTCGGATACGCGGGACTGCGGCGAGGGCTTGATTGCACGATCTTAGTTGGCGGGTAGGATTGTAAAAGGACAGTCGAGTGTTGAGGCATTCGGGTCCTAGATTGTAGAGGGCCTTGTGAGCGTGGGTGAGAAGGCGGAAGGTAATTCTTTTGTTGACGGGAAGCCAGTGGAGGTCTTTTAGGTGTCTAGTGATGTGATCTTGGCGAGGGATGTCTAAGATGAGTCTCGCTGATGCGTTTTGGATGCGTTGGAGTTTTTTCTGTAATTTTGCTGTGATTCCGGCGTATAGTGTGTTACCATAATCCAGTCGACTCGTGACCAGTGCGTGGGTGACAGTCTTTCTTGTCTCGAGGGGGATCCAGCGGAAGATCTTTTTGAGAATGCGAAGTATGTTGAAGCAGGAGGATGAGACTGCGTTGACTTGTCTGGACATCGAGAGAGAGGAGTCTAGGATGAAGCCGAGGTTACGTGCATGGTCTGTGGGTGTGGGTGCTGCGCCCAGAGCGGAAGGCCACCAAGAGTTGTCCCAGGCAGAGGGGGAGGATCCTAGGATGAGCACCTCCGTTTTGTCTGAGTTGAGTTTTAGGCGGCTATGTTTCATCCATTCGGCTACTTCTTTCATGCCTTCGTGAAGATTGGTTTTGGCGGTGTTGGGGTCTTTGGTGAGGGAGAGGATTAACTGGGTGTCGTCGGCGTAAGAGATGATGTTGAGGTTGCGTTGACGCGCGATGGAAGCGAGTGGGCTCATGTAAACGTTGAAGAGGGTGGGACTGAGTGAAGATCCTTGTGGTACGCCGCAGGTGACTTCAGTGGCCTCAGAGTTGAATGGGGGAAGTCAGACTCTTTGAGTTCTCCCAGCAAGGAAAGAGATGATCCAGTCCAAGGCTTTTCCTTGAATGCCGGTGTTGCTGAGGCATTGTATAAGGGTGCTGTGGCTGACTGTTTTGAAAGCGGCGGAGAGGTCGAGTAGAATGAGGGCCACTGTTTCTCCGTTGTCCAGTAGTGTTCGGATGTCGTCAGTCGCTGCTATGAGGGCGGTTTCGGTGCTGTGTTTGGCTCGGAACCCGGATTGAGATGGATCGAGGGAGTTGTTGGATTCGAGGAAGGCGGCGAGTTGGCTGTTGACGGCTTTCTCAATGACTTTGGCCAGGAATGGGAGGAGGGATATGGGTCAGTAGTTTTTAAGTTCAGAGGGGTCTGTTGTGGGTTTCTTCAGAAGGGCGCTGAGTTCGGCGTGTTTCCAGCTTTCTGGAAAGGTGGCAGAGTTGAACGAGCAGTTGATGACATCACGGAGATGGGGTGCGATGATGGAGTCAGCTTTGTTGAAGATGTAGTGGGGGCAGGGGTCGGTTGGCGAGCCAGAGTGTATTGAGTTCATTAGGCGGATGGTGTCTTCAGTGGTGATTGGGTTCCAGTCTCTGAGGTTGTTAGTTGGGGGAGTAGGACCTGGGGGGGTGGGGAGGGTTGGTCGCTGGGAGTATTCTCGAAGCTGTTGTGGATGTCGGCAATTTTGTTGTAGAAGAAGGAGGATAACGCATTGCAGAGGTCTTGGGAGGGAGTGATGTCGTTAGATGCTGCAGTGGGGTTGGTGAATTCTTTGACAATGTTGAAGAGTTCCTTGCTGTTGTGAGTGTTGTTGTCGAGACGATCCTTGAATGCTGATTATTTGGCGGATCGAATCAGTTGGTGGTGTTTGCGGGTGGCTGCCTTGAGGGTGGCCATGTTGTCTGTGGTTGGGTTTTTTCTCCATGTTTTCTCCCGGGTGCGGCATAGCTTCTTGGATTTCTTAAGGTCATCATTGAACCAGGGAGTTTTTTTACTGGTTGATTTGATCTGGTGCTTTTTCAGGGGTGCTAATTCATCAGCACTGTGGGTGATCCATTGCTTGAGATTGGTGGCCGCTTGGTTTGGGTCCAATGAGAGGGTGGGAGGGTTTTGGTTGAGAGATGTGAGGAGTTGATCGGAGGTGATTTTGTTCCAGTTCCTTCGAGGAATAGGTTGTGGGCGGTTGTGGTTCAGGGTGGTTTTGTAGCTGAAGTGAACACAGCTGTGGTCCGTTCAATGGAGAGCTGTGGTGCGATCGAAAGAGATGTGCTTGCTGGAGTTGAAGATAGGGTCGAGCGTGTGTCCGGCTGCATGGGTGGGGGTGTCAACAAGTTGTTTGAGTCCGAAATTGGCCAGGTTGTCTAGAAGGGTGGTGGTGTTGCTGTCATGTTTGTTTTCAAGGTGGTAGTTGAGGTCTCCTAGAAGAATGTAGTTTTCGGAGGCGAGGGCATGTGGGCTGATGAAGTCCAAGATGTCATCGCTGAATTGAGTACGGGTACCTGGAGGTGTGTAGATGAGGGTGCCTCTGAGTGTGGTCCTAGGATCGGTGTGGATCTGGAAGTGGAGATGTTCGGCGGTTGCAAAATTATCGTCGGAGCTGGTCGTGATTTTGATGGTGTTCCTGTGGATGATGGCGATGCCTCCTCCTGTTTGATTGGTGCGGTCTTTTCGGATGATCTTGTAAGCGTCCGGTATGGCTATGGCGATGTCGGGTGCTGATGATGTCCTGTGTTCTCCAGTCTGAGGCGCTGTGACCCTTGCTGCACAAGCAAGTCTGAGGGCTGGGTCATTCATGTGTTCTCCAGTCTGAGGCGCTGTCACCCTTGCCGCACACGTAAGTCTGAGGGCTGGGTCATTCGTGTGTTCTCCTTTCTGAGGCGCTGTGACCCTTGCCGCACACGCAAGTCTGAGGGCTGGGTAATTCATGTATTCTCCAGTCTGAGGCGCTGTGACCCTTGCCTCACACGCAAGTCTGAGGGCTGGGTCATTCATGTATTATCCAGTCTGAGGCGCTGTGACCCTTGCCGCACACGCAAGTCTGAGGGCTGGGTCATTCATGTATTCTCCAGTCTGAGGCGCTGGGACCCTTGCCGCACACGCAAGTCTGATGGCTGGGTCATTCATGTATTCTACAGCCTGAGGCGCTGGGACCCTTGCCGCACACGCAAGTCTGAGGGCTGGGTCAATTATGTATTCTCCAGTCTGAGGCGCTGTGACCCTTGCCGCACATGTAAGTCTGAGGGATGGGTCATTTGTGTATTCTCCAGTCTGAGGCGCTGGGACCCTTGACGCACAGGCAAGTCTGAGGGCTGGGTCATTCATGTATTCTCCAGTCTGAGGCGCTGGGACCCTTGCCGCACACGCAAGTCTGAGGGCTTGGGTCATTCATGTATTCTCCAGTCCGAGGCGCTGTGACCCTTGCCGCACATGCACGTCTGAGGGCTTGAGTCATTCTTGTATTCTCCAGTCTGAGGCGCTGTGACCCTTGCCGCACACGCAAGTCTGAGGGCTTGGGTCATTCATGTATTCTCCAGTCCGAGGCGCTGTGACCCTTGCCCCACATGCAAGTCTGAGGGCTTGGGTCATTCATGTATTCTCCAGTCCGAGGCGCTGAGACCCTTGCTGCACACGCAAGTCTGAGGGCTGGGTCATTCATGTGTTCTCCAGTCCGAGGCGCTGAGACCCTTGCCGCACACGCAAGTCTGAGGGCTGGGTCATTCATGTGTTCTCCAGTCCGAGGCGCTGTGACCGTTGCTGCATATGCAAGTCTGAGGGCTGGGTCATTCATGTATTCTCCTGTCTGAGGCGCTGGGACCCTTGCCGTACACGCAAGTCTGAGGGCTGGGTCATTCATGTTTTTTCCAGTCTGAGGCACTGGGACACTTGCCGCACCCGCAAGTCTGAGGGCTGGGTCATTCATGTATTCTCCAGTCTGTGGCGCTGGGACCCTTGCCGCACACGCAAGTCTGAGGGCTGGGTCATTCATGTTTTTTCCAGTCTGAGGCACTGGGACACTTGCCGCACCCGCAAGTCTGATAGCTGGGTCATTCATGTATTCTCCCGTCTGAGGCGCTGTGAACCTTGCCGCACACGCAAGTCTGAGGGCTGGGTCATTCATGTATTCTCAAGTCTGAGGCGCTGGGACCCTTGCCGGACACGCAAGTCTGATGGCTGGGTCATTCATGTATTCTACAGCCTGAGGCGCTGGGACAATTGCCGCACACGCAAGTCTGAGGGCTGGATCATTCATGTATTCTCCAGTCTGAGGCGCTGTGAACCTTGCCGCACACGCAAGTCTGAGGGCTGGGTCATTCATGTATTCTCCAGTCTGAGGCGCTGTGACCCTTGCCTCACACGCAAGTCTGAGGGCTGGGTCATTCATGTATTCTCCAGTCTGAGGCGCTGTGACCCTTGCCGCACATGCAAGTCTGAGGGCTGGGTCATTCATGTATTCTCCAGTCTGAGGCGCTGGGACCCTTGCCGCACACGCAAGTCTGATGGCTGGGTCATTCATGTATTCTACAGTCTGAGGCGCTGGGACCCTTGCCGCACACGCAAGTCTGAGGGCTGGGTCATTCATGTATTCTCCAGTCTGAGGCGCTGTGACCCTTGCCGCACATGCAAGTCTGAGGGCTGGGTCATTTGTGTATTCTCCAGTCTGAGGCGCTGGAACCCTTGCCGCACACGCAAGTCTGAGGGCTGGGTCATTCATGTATTCTCCAGTCTGAGGCGCTGTGACCCTTGCCTCACACGCAAGTCTGAGGGCTGGGTCATTCATGTATTCTCCGGTCTGAGGCGCTGGGACCCTTGCTGCACACGCAAGTCTGAGGGCTGGGTCATTCAAGTCCAAGTTCAAGTTCAGGCATTTATATAGCGCACTACTCACCCGGAGGGTTTCAAGGCGCTTGGGGAAGGGGTTCATTATTTGTCGAATAACCAGGTTTTGAGGTCTTTTGTGAAGGAGATATGGTTTTGAGTAAGGCAGAGGTGAGTGGGGAGTGAGTTCCAGGTCTTGGCAGCAAGGAAGGAGAAGGATCTGCCGCCCATGGTGGATTTTCGGATACGCGGGACTGCGGCGAGGGCTTGATTGCACGATCTTAGTTGGCGGGTAGGATTGTAAAAGGACAGTCGAGTGTTGAGGCATTCGGGTCCTAGATTGTAGAGGGCCTTGTGAGCGTGGGTGAGAAGGCGGAAGGTAATTCTTTTGTTGACGGGAAGCCAGTGGAGGTCTTTTAGGTGTCCAGTGATGTGATCTTGGCGAGGGATGTCTAAGATGAGTCTCGCTGATGCGTTTTGGATGCGTTGGAGTTTTTTCTGTAATTTTGCTGTGATTCCGGCGTATAGTGTGTTACCATAATCCAGTCGACTCGTGACCAGTGCGTGGGTGACAGTCTTTGTTGTCTCGAGGGGGATCCAGCGGAAGATCTTTTTGAGAATGCGAAGTATGTTGAAGCAGGAGGATGAGACTGCGTTGACTTGTCTGCACATCGAGAGAGAGGAGTCTAGGATGAAGCCGAGGTTACGTGCATGGTCTGTGGGTGTGGGTGCTGCGCCCAGAGCGGAAGGCCACCAAGAGTTGTCCCAGGCAGAGGGGGAGGATCCTAGGATGAGCACCTCCGTTTTGTCTGAGTTGAGTTTTAGGCGGCTATGTTTCATCCATTCGGCTACTTCTTTCATGCCTTCGTGAAGATTGGTTTTGGCGGTGTTGGGGTCTTTGGTGAGGGAGAGGATTAACTGGGTGTCGTCGGCGTAAGAGATGATGTTGAGGTTGCGTTGACGCGCGATGGAAGCGAGTGGGCTCATGTAAACGTTGAAGAGGGTGGGACTGAGTGAAGATCCTTGTGGTACGCCGCAGGTGACTTCAGTGGCCTCAGAGTTGAATGGGGGAAGTCAGACTCTTTGAGTTCTCCCAGCAAGGAAAGAGATGATCCAGTCCAAGGCTTTTCCTTGAATGCCGGTGTTGCTGAGGCATTGTATAAGGGTGCTGTGGCTGACTGTTTTGAAAGCGGCGGAGAGGTCGAGTAGAATGAGGGCCACTGTTTCTCCGTTGTCCAGTAGTGTTCGGATGTCGTCAGTCGCTGCTATGAGGGCGGTTTCGGTGCTGTGTTTGGCTCGGAACCCGGATTGAGATGGATCGAGGGAGTTGTTGGATTCGAGGAAGGCGGCGAGTTGGCTGTTGACGGCTTTCTCAATGACTTTGGCCAGGAATGGGAGGAGGGATATGGGTCGGTAGTTTTTAAGTTCAGAGGGGTCTGTTGTGGGTTTCTTCAGAAGGGCGCTGAGTTCGGCGTGTTTCCAGCTTTCTGGAAAGGTGGCAGAGTTGAACGAGCAGTTGATGACATCACGGAGATGGGGTGCGATGATGGAGTCAGCTTTGTTGAAGATGTAGTGGGGGCAGGGGTCGGTTGTCGAGCCAGAGTGTATTGAGTTCATTAGGCGGATGGTGTCTTCAGTGGTGATTGGGTTCCAGTCTCTGAGGTTGTTAGTTGGGGGAGTAGGACCTGGGGGGGTGGGGAGGGTTGGTCGCTGGGAGTATTCTCGAAGCTGTTGTGGATGTCGGCAATTTTGTTGTAGAAGAAGGAGGATAACGCATTGCAGAGGTCTTGGGAGGGAGTGATGTCGTTAGATGCTGCAGTGGGGTTGGTGAATTCTTTGACAATGTTGAAGAGTTCCTTGCTGTTGTGAGTGTTGTTGTCGAGACGATCCTTGAATGCTGATTTCTTGGCGGATCGAATCAGTTGGTGGTGTTTGCGGGTGGCTGCCTTGAGGGTGGCCATGTTGTCTGTGGTTGGGTTTTTTCTCCATGTTTTCTCCCGGGTGCGGCATAGCGTCTTGGATTTCTTAAGGTCATCATTGAACCAGGGAGTTTTTTTACTTGTTGATTTGATCTGGTGCTTTTTCAGGGGTGCTAATTCATCAGCACTGTGGGTGATCCATTGCTTGAGATTGGTGGCCGCTTGGTTTGGGTCCAATGAGAGGGTGGGAGGGTTTTGGTTGAGAGATGTGAGGAGTTGATCGGAGGTGATTTTGTTCCAGTTCCTTCGAGGAATAGGTTGTGGGCGGTTGTGGTTCAGGGTGGTTTTGTAGCTGAAGTGAACACAGCTGTGGTCCGTTCAATGGAGAGCTGTGGTGCGATCGAAAGAGATGTGCTTGCTGGAGTTGAAGATAGGGTCGAGCGTGTGTCCGGCTGCATGGGTGGGGGTGTCAACAAGTTGTTTGAGTCCGAAATTGGCCAGGTTGTCTAGAAGGGTGGTGGTGTTGCTGTCATGTTTGTTTTCAAGGTGGTAGTTGAGGTCTCCTAGAAGAATGTAGTTTTCGGAGGCGAGGGCATGTGGGCTGATGAAGTCCAAGATGTCATCGCTGAATTGAGTACGGGTACCTGGAGGTGTGTAGATGAGGGTGCCTCTGAGTGTGGTCCTAGGATCGGTGTGGATCTGGAAGTGGAGATGTTCGGCGGTTGCAAAATTATCGTCGGAGCTGGTCGTGATTTTGATGGTGTTCCTGTGGATGATGGCGATGCCTCCTCCTGTTTGATTGGTGCGGTCTTTTCGGATGATCTTGTAAGCGTCCGGTATGGCTATGGCGATGTCGGGTGCTGATGATGTCCTGTGTTCTCCAGTCTGAGGCGCTGTGACCCTTGCTGCACAAGCAAGTCTGAGGGCTGGGTCATTCATGTGTTCTCCAGTCTGAGGCGCTGTGACCCTTGCCGCACACGTAAGTCTGAGGGCTGGGTCATTCGTGTGTTCTCCAGTCTGAGGCGCTGTGACCCTTGCCGCACACGCAAGTCTGAGGGCTGGGTAATTCATGTAGTCTCCAGTCTGAGGCGCTGTGACCCTTGCCTCACACGCAAGTCTGAGGGCTGGGTCATTCATGTATTCTCCAGTCTGAGGCGCTGTGACCCTTGCCGCACACGCAAGTCTGAGGGCTGGGTCATTCATGTATTCTCCAGTCTGAGGCGCTGGGACCCTTGCCGCACACGCAAGTCTGATGGCTGGGTCATTCATGTATTCTACAGCCTGAGGCGCTGGGACCCTTGCCGCACACGCAAGTCTGAGGGCTGGGTCATTCATGTATTCTCCAGTCTGAGGCGCTGTGACCCTTGCCACACATGCAAGTCTGAGGGATGGGTCATTTGTGTATTCTCCAGTCTGAGGCGCTGGGACCCTTGACGCACAGGCAAGTCTGAGGGCTTGGGTCATTCATGTATTCTCCAGTCCGAGGCGCTGTGACCCTTGCCGCACACGTACGTCTGAGGGCTTGAGTCATTCTTGTATTCTCCAGTCTGAGGCGCTGTGACCCTTGCCGCACACGCAAGTCTGAGGGCTTGGGTCATTCATGTATTCTCCAGTCCGAGGCGCTGTGACCCTTGCCCCACATGCAAGTCTGAGGGCTTGGGTCATTCATGTATTCTCCAGTCCGAGGCGCTGAGACCCTTGCTGCACACGCAAGTCTGAGGGCTGGGTCATTCATGTGTTCTCCAGTCCGAGGCGCTGAGACCCTTGCCGCACACGCAAGTCTGAGGGCTGGGTCATTCATGTGTTCTCCAGTCCGAGGCGCTGTGACCGTTGCTGCATATGCAAGTCTGAGGGCTGGGTCATTCATGTATTCTCCTGTCTGAGGCGCTGGGACCCTTGCCGCACACGCAAGTCTGAGGGCTGGGTCATTCATGTTTTTTCCAGTCTGAGGCACTGGGACACTTGCCGCACCCGCAAGTCTGAGGGCTGGGTCATTCATGTATTCTCCAGTCTGTGGCGCTGGGACCCTTGCCGCACACGCAAGTCTGAGGGCTGGGTCATTCATGTTTTTTCCAGTCTGAGGCACTGGGACACTTGCCGCACCCGCAAGTCTGAGGGCTGGGTCATTCATGTATTCTCCCGTCTGAGGCGCTGTGAACCTTGCCGCACACGCAAGTCTGAGGGCTGGGTCATTCATGTATTCTCCAGTCTGAGGCGCTGGGACCCTTGCCGCACACGCAAGTCTGATGGCTGGGTCATTCATGTATTCTACAGCCTGAGGCGCTGGGACCCTTGCCGCACACGCAAGTCTGAGGGCTGGGTCATTCATGTATTCTCCAGTCTGAGGCGCTGTGACCCTTGCCGCACATGCAAGTCTGAGGGATGGGTCATTTGTGTATTCTCCAGTCTGAGGCGCTGGGACCCTTGACGCACAGGCAAGTCTGAGGGCTGGGTCATTCATGTATTCTCCAGTCTGAGGCGCTGGGACCCTTGCCGCACACGCAAGTCTGAGGGCTTGGGTCATTCATGTATTCTCCAGTCCGAGGCGCTGTGACCCTTGCCGCACACGCACGTCTGAGGGCTTGAGTCATTCTTGTATTCTCCAGTCTGAGGCGCTGTGACCCTTGCCGCACACGCAAGTCTGAGGGCTTGGGTCATTCATTTATTCTCCAGTCCGAGGCGCTGTGACCCTTGCCCCACATGCAAGTCTGAGGGCTTGGGTCATTCATGTATTCTCCAGTCCGAGGCGCTGAGACCCTTGCTGCACACACAAGTCTGAGGGCTGGGTCATTCATGTGTTCTCCAGTCCGAGGCGCTGAGACCCTTGCCGCACACGCAAGTCTGAGGGCTGGGTCATTCATGTGTTCTCCAGGCCGAGGCGCTGTGACCGTTGCTGCATATGCAAGTCTGAGGGCTGGGTCATTCATGTATTCTCCTGTCTGAGGCGCTGGGACCCTTGCCGTACACGCAAGTCTGAGGGCTGGGTCATTCATGTATTCTCCAGTCTGTGGCGCTGGGACCCTTGCCGCACACGCAAGTCTGAGGGCTGGGTCATTCATGTTTTTTCCAGTCTGAGGCACTGGGACACTTGCCGCACCCTCAAGTCTGAGGGCTGGGTCATTCATGTATTCTCCCGTCTGAGGCGCTGTGAACCTTGCCGCACACGCAAGTCTGAGGACTGGGTCATTCATGTATTCTCCAGTCTGAGGCGCTGGGACCCTTGCCGCACACGCAAGTCTGAGGGCTGGGTCATTCATGTTGTTGGACCTGGCCCTCTTGGCAGGGTCATCCCTAAACTTTTTGCCTTCCTCCAATACACTCTCTGACCTGTTTTTGTTGGTTTAATGACTCTGGGCACTTTACCACTGCTGACCAGTGCTAAAGTGCATATGCTCTCACTGTGCAAAATGTATATGTGATTGATATACCTGATTGGTTCATTGGATTTACTGTCAGTCCCCAGTAAAGTGCACCAGGAGTGCCAGGGCTTGTGAATGTATTTACTGCTAGTGGGGGCTGCAGCGCTGGTTGCGCCACCCACAGAAGCAGCCTTAAAATGTGTCTAAGGTCTGCCATGTCAGAGCCTGATTGCAGTCTGGTACTGTCATGCTGGCTGGGCAGGTGCACACACTTGCCAGCCCCTAAACCTTCCCTTAACTTCATATTAGTCACCCCTATGGTAGGCCCAAGGGCAGGGTGCATTGTAAGTGTAAGGTAGGACATGCTCTGGTGTGTGTGGCATGTCCTAATAGAGAATTACTGCCAAATTCGCTTTTCACTATTGTAAGGCTACCTGTTCCCTTTAGGCCAGATGGGCTGCTGGAATTATTACACTCTATAATCCCAGCAGGCTCAGGGAACATGTTAGAAAATAATGTTTAGTATGCCTGAACTCAGAATAATAAAATACTTCTTTTAGTAAAGTTTATTTTAATATCCTGTGTTTGCAAATGCTACTTTTAGAAAGTTAGCATTTGCTTGCCTAACCATTTCAGCCCGCCTCTGCTAGTATGAATATCTGGCTGTCTGGGATGTGTGAGTGACAGGGCTGGGGGATGACAGGTGGTGAATGCAAGGATTACACCTTAGTGGGAGGTAGGAGTGGCCCTGGACTTTTAAGCAGGCTGTGCTCTGCCTCCACAATGCTGGCTCCGCCCCCTGGGGGCGACTGATGACTCAGCCTGCACCTGGCCCAGGAAGGGCGAAGCACTGTCAACAAGGTACTCCTGGCAGCCCCTGTCCCCACAATGCTGGCTTCGCCTCCCTGGGGAGCGTCTGATGTGCCTGCCCTCACACTGAAAGCAACAGCCAGAGTACACCCAACAAGTGCTCAGAGACTGAAAGGAATTATGCAGAGGTCCCCCTGGCCTGGAAAGACAAAGGAAATGGTGTATAAAAGTAGGAGCCCTGCTCCTTGTAAATTAGATCCTGTTTGCGCTACAGAAGAAACTCTGCCCGAAGAGAAGGACCTGGAAAGACTACAAGGAGGAGTGCTGTCTCTGGTCTGTGTTGGATGCCTTGCTGCAGAAGGAGAGAAAGGAAAGACTGAAAGAGACTTTTACTTTATTTTCAACTTGTGCCAAACTCCTACAAAGATCTCCAAGGGCTTGCTGTGGAACTTGCCCCCTGAACTGCGCCCCAGGAACAGTGGGCGCTACCCCCCCCCCCCGAAGGAAGCTGCTGCTGGCGAGGGCTGTCTGTCCCTGCAGCGCTGAGTGAAGGAGTGCTGAGAGCGTCATGCTTCCACGCCGCGCTCTCTACCAATTTGAGCATCTGGGTCCCATGAGCACCGTGACTGTGGCTTGATCGTGTGCCAGCTGCAAAGTGAAGACCAGCCCCTCGCTGGTCCGAGCACCGTGACTGCCCCCGTTCTGAGCCGTAGCTCACACCGTGAAGGAGGACCTGTCCGGTCCGAGCATCGCCGCCTGCTGATCCCCGTGTTGCAGGCTGCCCAGCAAAGACGGACTCTGCCTGCAAGTTGTGCCCTCTGTGACCCGTGCGCTGAGACCCGCTCCCCGCAGCTGTGAAGTGAAGTGCTGCGGAGCCGCGCCTGGCTGGTACGTCTTGTTCTGCATCGTACCCCCATCAGCCCCGCCTGCAGCCGCTCCCCCTCCAGGGTCGAAGCGTACGCCGCGGGTACGTCTGTTTGCCCCACAACGCACCGTCCTTTGAGAGCCCTGCGCCTACACCTGACGAGCCGTAGCCCGCCTTGCCCCCAAGGAGCACCGCAACGTGACCAGACCTGACCCCCGCTGCTGGGCCCTTCGCATCACCCCCAAGAAGGTACTGTGACTGTGTGTAAAGTGCGTGGCGCTCAGGACCTGAAGTCGGTGAGGCACGCACTCCCTCGAGCCCCCTGAGGCCCCTCCGCTGTGTGGCCGTACCTGCGAGACGTCTCCCAGCTTCGGTACGCCTCGCACAGCTCCAGTGCCCAGAACGCCTCGCATCCCCTTCTTCAGCGCCGTACGCTTCTCACGCGAGATGCGTGAGGTTTAGCGGGGCCGCGCTGGATTTACCGAACGAGACGATCTAAAGCTCTGTGAAGCGTACCTAAGGGAGCAAAAGGGGTCCACACGCAGCGCACGGGGCCTGGACCATTGTAAGCCTAAAGTAAGCTGGGAAAAGTCATTTTTCACCCAGTAACATTGATCCAAGAATTAAGAACTATTTTTAAAGCTGAATAAGAACTACCATTGCTTTTGGAACCTGTGACATATTTAGAGAGTAACTGGAACCGCTTCTTGCAATCTGAAAGACTGTATTTACAAGGCACTACGTGAAGAGTATATGTACAACCTGAACAAGTAACTGGAACCCTTTTGAACTGTACAAAGACCATATTTACAAGCCCGCTTTGAATCTATATAAAATAGATATATTTTTACATAAATACAGTCTGGCGTCATTGTGTGGTGGGTTGATGGTTATTGTGTGTGATACTGCAAATTTTTAACCCTATGTACTCCAGAGTTTAGCCTAGACTGCTTGCGCCACACTACCTAGAGGGTGAGCAGGGGTTATTTCTGGGAGTAATCCTTTGCCCTGACTTAGAGGAGAGGGTCCCTGCTTATCGCCAGTGCTGCGCTGCGCCAACCAGAGACCCCCAATTAGGGGTTATTTCTGGGAGTAATCCTTTGCCCTGACTTAGAGGAGAGGGTCCCTGCTTGTCACCAGTGCTGCGCTGCGCCAACCAGAGACCCCCAATTCTAACAATGGCAGCAGCGAGAGGATCACGAATTTACATTTGCAGTGTCCATGCAGTGATTGTTGACTCTGGCACAGTGATTACCGTCCAGTAACTAAGCTACAGACTTTTTTTTGATTTATACTTTGCTAGAAGAGATCTCCATGTGTTTTTGAAGTCATGCCTGTGTCAGTGAAAATGGAAAAGGCAGCACTCATTTCTTCTATTGACTGTGATTGGGAGAAACTAGAAAACTACACCAGGAAACAGCTCAAGAGCTTCTGCAAAAATTTGAACATTTCCATGACCGGACTCTCCAGAAGGGAGCAGTTCCAAAAGGCGCTGAGGGCCTGGGTCAAGGCAAGGAATGCCCCTGGAAAGGGTATTAAATTTGAGGATGCAGAACAGCAGCTGGAGGGACCCCTGACTCCAGAGTGGAGGGGTGCAACCTCCCCCTTGGGTAGCAGTGTTTCTGGCCGAGGTCTGTCGCCAGAGGAGCTGGCAGACAGACAGGCAACCCGAGATCATGAATTGAAGTTGGCAGAGCTGGAAATAAATGGGCAACTGGAGCTAGAAACCAAGAAGTTGGCCCTGGAAGAAATGAAAATACAGCTGGCCCGTGACTTAAGAATGAGGAAACTTGACATGGAGCTCGAGGGGCTTGGGGCCAGGAGGGCGTCAGCCCAGCCACAAGAAATGTGTGTAGCTCAGAGATTGAGCTTTGCTGAGTTGGAGGTGGAGTCCAGCTCAGATGGTGACAGCAACATTAAGGTAACCAGTGCTGAGAGCATAGTGCACCCACCTAGAGCTATGGCACCTGACTTGGAGGGGGTTTAACTTACACCAGGAGGTTCAAGGGCATGAGGTAGCTCCAGTAGTGCGCAGCATCCCTGAAGGGAATAAGGTGGCTGGTGTAGGAGTTCATGGTCCTAGTGGTGGGAGGGATTCCCCCATGGTTGAGGTCCTGGTGGGTGAGTGTAAGGACCGCCCAGAAGAGTGTGGGTTGTGTGACAGAGACAGTTCGCTACTGTCTGGCCAGTCTCAGAAGAATGGTGTGGAGTATGTGTGTGAGGCGCTGGATGGAGAGGTGAAGGATGGTTTGGTTAACCCTGCTAGGGGGCTGTGTAATCCAATTGTGGGAGAGCATACTTTATTTCCCAGTTTTCCAGAGCTATGCCAACACCTGTTTGAGAGTGAGTTCTCTGACCCCAGGGAGCTCACGTTGCAGGCAGACCTTGTGGTGGATTCCAGAGGGTCTGGAGAGGCATTGGGGTGTGATCCTGTGGGGAGTGGCTCAGGTATCTTCCAGCCCAGAGTGGTGGAAGTGGCGCAGAGTAGCCCAGCTAGGTCCTGTAGTAGTGAGAGGGGTGTAGGGCCTCACGTCCTGTCCTTAAGGGGAAGGAGTGAGAATGGGTTTTGTCCCGGTAGTGCCCAACCTCAGTCTCAGAGCCTGGATGGTTCTTTAAGGGAACACCAGGTGGGGAGCCTAGGCTGTCCGGATGAGTCACCCGCTGAGGGGGATCCCCCAGTGGCTAGAGAACGTGGAGGCTCTGTAAACAGACCTCCAGTAGTTCTGGTGTCTGGCAGTACCATTTCAGTCGGGAGGGTGCAGAAGTCCAGAAGGAGGGGCGAGAGGGGGAAAGAGTCCCCAGTGGAAAAACCAGTGGGTCAGGGGCCAGCCAGCAGGGCTGTGTCCCCAGTGAATGACCATGGGGACACCACTTCTGTCCTGGGGGATCTTCCCGCACTGTCAGATGGACAGGGGTTGGGAGATCTGCGCCAGGCAGACTGTCGCACGACACATGAGCTATGTGCCACCCTCAGGGGGGGCATGCGTGCTCCCCGGGTAGTCCTGGTGCGCCAGGCAATGGTTCAACTGCAGGGTTCGGTCTCTGAGTTGGAGAGCCATGTTCAGGTGTTATCTGACCTGGAGGGTGGGACCACTGTAATCAGTGTCCTGACCCATGACACTTCTAGGGGTACCACTCAAGTTGGGAGTGGGCAGTACTCTGGAAGGGGGTGCAGAGGTAGGGAGTCCTCGCCTCTGAGCCCGGTGCGGCTTGAGGGTTTAGACCCTAGGTTTAAGGGCCAGGTGCAGGGTGTCCCCCCTGACCTGGTGCCCCAGTTGCAGGATAGCACCCCTGAACTGGTGGGCGAATTGTGCAGGTCACCTGCCCCAGGTGCCCTGACAATTCTGGAAGGGGGTACCACTCCAGGTGGGAGGGTACAGAGCCCCAAGGAGGAGGACCGGGTGTGGGAGAGGCCACCCCAGTCTTTGGTACAGCCACCAGGTACAGACCTGGGGCTGCTGGGTCAGCGCCACGATGACATACCTGACCTGACAGGAGGGGGAGTGGACAAAGGGTGCCAAGCACCTGGGGCTACTGCCCCCCACTCTCTAATGCCACAGAGGTTTGAGAGCCCTGAGAGGCATGAGGCCTGGGTCTCATCTCTGACTACTCTCAGTGGCCGCTATGACTTGATGTCTGTCTGTTGGGACACACCTGTGAGCAAGTTAAGGTTAGAGGCTGCACAGGTGGTGTCCACAGAGGAAGAGAAGGGTGCCCCATGGATTAGCTGGGTGGACCCTGAGAGTATGGGCAGAGGATTTGAAATAGGATCAGATTGGCGTAGAACTGGAATGTGCCCCTGCTGTTGCGGGCCAGGTCCATGTTCTATCGCCCTAAGCAGGGAAGCCCATCACAGTCATTGTGTGAGTGACAGGGCTGGGGGATGACAGGTGGTGAATGCAAGGATTACACCTTAGTGGGAGGTAGGAGTGGCCCTTGACTTTTAATCAGGCTGTGCTCTGCCTCCACAATGCTGGCTCCGCCCCCTGGGGGGCGACTGATGACTCAGCCTGCACCTGGCCCAGGAAGGGAGAAGCACTGTCAACAAGGTACTCCTGGCAGCCCCTGTCCCCACAATGCTGGCTTCGCCCCCCTAGGGAGCGTCTGATGTGCCTGCCCTCACACTGAAAGCAACAGCCAGAGTACACCCAACAAGTGCTCAGAGACTGAAAGGAATTATGCAGAGGTCCCCCTGGCCTGGAAAGACAAAGGAAATGGTGTATAAAAGTAGGAGCCCTGCTCCTTGTAAATTAGATCCTGTTTGTGCTACAGAAGAAACTCTGCCCGAAAAGAAGGACCTGGAAAGACTACAAGGAGGAGTGCTGTCTCTGGCCTGTGTTGGGTTCCTTGCTGCAGAAGGAGAGAAAGGAAAGACTGAAAGAGACTTTTACTTTATTTTCAACTTGTGCCAAACTCCTACAAAGATCTCCAAGGGCTTGCTGTGGAACTTGCCCCCTGAACTGCGCCCCAGGAACAGTGGGCGCTACCCCCCCCCGAAGGAAGCTGCTGCTGGCGAGGGCTGTCTGTCCCTGCAGCGCCGAGTGAAGGAGTGCTGAGAGCGTCGTGCTTCTACGCCGCGCTCTCTTCCAATTTGAGCATCTGGGTCCCATGAGCACCGTGACTGTGGCCTGATCGTGTGCCAGCTGCAAAGTGAAGACCAGCCCCTCGCTGGTCCGAGCACCGTGACTGCCCCCGTTCTGAGCCGTAGCTCACACCGTGAAGGAGGACCTGTCCGGTCCGAGCATCGCCGCCTGCTGATCCCCGTGTTGCAGGCTGCCCAGCAAAGACGGACTCTGCCTGCAAGTTGTGCCCTCTGTGACCCGTGCGCTGAGACCCGCTCCCCGCAGCTGTGAAGTGAAGTGCTGCGGGGCCGCGCCTGGCTGGTATGTCTTGTTCTGCATCGTACCCCCATCAGCCCCGCCTGCAGCCGCTCCCCCTCCAGGGTCGAAGCGTACGCCGCGGGTACGTCTGTTTGCCCCACAACGCACCGTCCTTTGAGAGCCCTGCGCCTACGCCTGACGAGCCGTAGCCCGCCTTGCCCCCAAGGAGCACCGCAACGTGACCAGACCTGACCCCCGCTGCTGGGCCCTTCGCATCACCCCCAAGAAGGTACTGTGACTGTGTGTAAAGTGCGTGGCGCTCAGGACCTGAAGTCGGTGAGGCACGCACTCCCTCGAGCCCCCTGAGGCCCCTCCGCTGTGTGGCCGTACCTGCGAGACGTCTCCCAGCTTCGGTACGCCTCGCACAGCTCCAGTGCCCAGTACGCCTCGCATCCCCTTCTTCAGCGCCGTACGCTTCTCACGCGAGATGCGTGAGGTTTAGCGGGGCCGCGCTGGATTTACCGAACGAGACGATCTAAAGCTCTGTGAAGCGTACCTAAGGGAGCAAAAGGGGTCCACACGCAGCGCACGGGGCCTGGACCATTGTAAGCCTAAAGTAAGCTGGGAAAAGTCATTTTTCACCCAGTAACATTGATCCAAGAATTAAGAACTATTTTTAAAGCTGAATAAGAACTACCATTGCTTTTGGAACCTGTGACATATTTAGAGAGTAACTGGAACCGCTTCTTGCAATCTGAAAGACTGTATTTACAAGGCACTACGTGAAGAGTATATGTACAACCTGAACAAGTAACTGGAACCCTTTTGAACTGTACAAAGACCATATTTACAAGCCCGCTTGGAATCTATATAAAATAGATATATTTTTACATAAATACAGTCTGGCGTCATTGTGTGGTGGGTTGATGGTTATTGTGTGTGATACTGCAAATTTTTAACCCTATGTACTCCAGAGTTTAGCCTAGACTGCTTGCGCCACACTACCTAGAGGCTGAGCAGGGGTTATTTCTGGGAGTAATCCTTTGCCCTGACTTAGAGGCGAGGGTCCCTGCTTATCGCCAGTGCTGCGCTGCGCCAACCAGAGACCCCCAATTAGGGGTTATTTCTGGGAGTAATCCTTTGCCCTGACTTAGAGGAGAGGGTCCCTGCTTGTCACCAGTGCTGCGCTGCGCCAACCAGAGACCCCCAATTCTAACATTGGCAGCAGCGAGAGGATCACGAATTTACATTTGCAGTGTCCATGCAGTGATTGTTGACTCTGGCACAGTGATTACCGTCCAGTAACTAAGCTACAGACTTTTTTTTGATTTATACTTTGCTAGAAGAGATCTCCATGTGATTTTGAAGTCATGCCTGTGTCAGTGAAAATGGAAAAGGCAGCACTCATTTCTTCTATTGACTGTGATTGGGAGAAACTAGAAAACTACAAAAGGAAACAGCTCAAGAGCTTCTGCAAAAATTTGAACATTTCCATGACCGGACTCTCCAGAAGGGAGCAGTTCCAAAAGGCGCTGAGGGCCTGGGTCAAGGCAAGGAATGCCCCTGGAAAGGATATTAAATTTGAGGATGCAGAACAGCAGCTGGAGAGACCCCTGACTCCAGAGTGGAGGGGTGCAACCTCCCCCTTGGGTAGCAGTGTTTCTGGCCGAGGTCTGTCGCCAGAGGAGCTGGCGGACAGACAGGCAACCCGAGATCATGAATTGAAGTTGGCAGAGCTGGAAATAAATGGGCAACTGGAGCTAGAAACCAAGAAGTTGGCCCTGGAAGAAATGAAAATACAGCTGGCCCGTGACTTAAGAATGAGGAAACTTGACATGGAGCTCGAGGGGCTTGGGGCCAGGAGGGCGTCAGCCCAGCCACAAGAAATGTGTGTAGCTCAGAGATTGAGCTTTGCTGAGTTGGAGGTGGAGTCCAGCTCAGATGGTGACAGCAACATTAAGGTAACCAGTGCTGAGAGCATAGTGCACCCACCTAGAGCTATGGCACCTGACTTGGAGGGGGTTAACTTACACCAGGAGGTTCAAGGGCATGAGGTAGCTCCAGTAGTGCGCAGCATCCCTGAAGGGAATAGGGTGGCTGGTGTAGGAGTTCATGGTCCTAGTGGTGGGAGGGATTCCCCCATGGTTGAGGTCCTGGTGGGTGAGTGTAAGGACCGCCCAGAAGAGTGTGGGTTGTGTGACAGAGACAGTTCGCTACTGTCTGGCCAGTCTCAGAAGAATGGTGTGGAGTATGTGTGTGAGGCGCTGGATGGAGAGGTGAAGGATGGGTTGGTTAACCCTGCTAGGGGGCTGTGTAATCCAATTGTGGGAGAGCATACTTTATTTCCCAGTTTTCCAGAGCTATGCCAACACCTGTTTGAGAGTGAGTTCTCTGACCCCAGGGAGCTCACGTTGCAGGCAGACCTTGTGGTGGATTCCAGAGGGTCTGGAGAGGCATTGGGGTGTGATCCTGTGGGGAGTGGCTCAGGTATCTTCCAGCCCAGAGTGGTGGAAGTGGCGCAGAGTAGCCCAGCTAGGTCCTGTAGTAGTGAGAGGGGTGTAGGGCCTCACGTCCTGTCCTTAAGGGGAAGGAGTGAGAATGGGTTTTGTCCCGGTAGTGCCCAACCTCAGTCTCAGAGCCTGGATGGTTCTTTAAGGGAACACCAGGTGGGGAGCCTAGGCTGTCCGGATGAGTCACCCGCTGAGGGGGATCCCCCAGTGGCTAGAGAACGTGGAGGCTCTGTAAACAGACCTCCAGTAGTTGTGGTGTCTGGCAGTACCACTCCAGTCGGGAGGGTGCAGAAGTCCAGAAGGAGGGGCGAGAGGGGGAAAGAGTCCCCAGTGGAAAAACCAGTGGGTCAGGGGCCAGCCAGCAGGGCTGTGTCCCCAGTGAATGACCATGGGGACACCACTTCTGTCCTGGGGGATCTTCCCGCACTGTCAGATGGACAGGGGTTGGGAGATCTGCGCCAGGCAGACTGTCGCACGACACATGAGCTATGTGCCACCCTCAGGGGGGGCATGCGTGCTCCCCGGGTAGTCCTGGTGCGCCAGGCAATGGTTCAACTGCAGGGTTTGGTCTCTGAGTTGGAGAGCCATGTTCAGGTGTTATCTGACCTGGAGGGTGGGACCACTGTAATCAGTGTCCTGACCCATGACACTTCTAGGGGTACCACTCAAGTTGGGAGTGGGCAGTACTCTGGAAGGGGGTGCAGAGGGAGGGAGTCCTCGCCTCTGACCCCGGTGCGGCTTGAGGGTTTAGACCCTAGGTTTAAGGGCCAGGTGCAGGGTGTCCCCCCTGACCTGGTGCCCCAGTTGCAGGATAGCACCCCTGAACTGGTGGGCGAATTGTGCAGGTCACCTGCCCCAGGTGCCCTGACAATTCTGGAAGGGGGTACCACTCCAGGTGGGAGGGTACAGAGCCCCAAGGAGGAGGACCGGGTGTGGGAGAGGCCACCCCAGTCTTTGGTACAGCCACCAGGTACAGACCTGCGGCTGCTGGGTCAGCGCCACGATGACATACCTGACCTGACAGGAGGGGGAGTGGACAAAGGGTGCCAAGCACCTGGGGCTACTGCCCCCCACTCTCTAATGCCACAGAGGTTTGAGAGCCCTGAGAGGCATGAGGCCTGGGTCTCATCTCTGACTACTCTCAGTGGCCGCTATGACTTGATGTCTGTCTGTTGGGACACACCTGTGAGCAAGTTAAGGTTAGAGGCTGCACAGGTGGTGTCCACAGAGGAAGAGAAGGGTACCCCATGGATTAGCTGGGTGGACCCTGAGAGTATGGGCAGAGGATTTGAAATAGGATCAGATTGGCGTAGAACTGGAATGTGCCCCTGCTGTTGCGGGCCAGGTCCATGTTCTATCGCCCTAAGCAGGGAAGCCCATCACAGTGGTGATTGGTCTACCCTGCGTTTTGGCTGGAAGGGGGTTGTGTTGGACCTGGCCCTCTTGGCAGGGTCATCCCTAAACTTTTTGCCTTCCTCCAATACACTTTCTGACCTGTTTTTGTTGGTTTAATGACTCTGGGCACTTTACCACTGCTGACCAGTGCTAAAGTGCATATGCTCTCCCTGTACAAAATGTATATGTGATTGATATACCTGATTGGTTCATTGGATTTACTGTCAGTCCCCAGTAAAGTGCACCAGGAGTGCCAGGGCTTGTGAATGCCAATACTGCTAGTGGGCCTGCAGCGTTTTTTGCGCCACCCACAGAAGCAGCCTTAAAATGTGTCTAAGTTCTGCCATGTCAGAGCCTGCGTGCAGTTTGGTACTGTCATGCTGGCTGGGCAGGTGCACACACTTGCCAGCCCCTAAACCTTCCCTTAACTTCATATTAGTCACCCCTATGGTAGGCCCAAGGGCAGGGTGCATTGTAAGTGTAAGGTAGGACATGCTCTGGTGTGTGTGGCATGTCCTAATAGTGAATTACTGCCAAATTCGTTTTTCACTATTGTAAGGCTACCTGTTCCCTTTAGGCCAGATGGGCTGCTGGAATTATTACACTCTATAATCCCAGCAGGCTCAGGGAACATGGTAGAAAATAATGTTTAGTATGCCTGAACTCAGAATAATAAAATACTTCTTTTAGTAAAGTTTATTTTAATATCCTGTGTTTGCAAATGCTACTTTTAGAAAGTTAGCATTTGCTTGCCTAACCATTTCAGTCTGCCTCTGCTAGTATGTGTATCTGGCTGTCTGGGATGTGTGAGTGACAGGGCTGGGGGATGACAGGTGGTGAATGCAAGGATTACACCTTAGTGGGAGGTAGGAGTGGCCCTGGACTTTTAATCAGGCTGTGCTCTGCCTCCACAATGCTGGCTCCGCCCCCTGGGGGGCGACTGATGACTCAGCCTGCACCTGGCCCAGGAAGGGCAAAGCACTGTCAACAAGGTACTCCTGGCAGCCCCTGTCCCCACAATGCTGGCTCCGCCCCCCTGGGGAGCGTCTGATGTGCCTGCCCTCACACTGAAAGCAACAGCCAGAGTACACCCAACAAGTGTTCAGAGACTGAAAGGAATTATGCAGAGGCCCCCCTGGCATGGAAAGACAAAGGAAATGGTGTATAAAAGTAGGAGCCCTGCTCCTTGTAAATTAGATCCTGTTTGCGCTACAGAAGAAACTCTGCCCGAAAAGAAGGACCTGGAAAGACTACAAGGAGGAGTGCTGTCTCTGGCCTGTGTTGGGTGCCTTGCTGCAGAAGGAGAGAAAGGAAAGACTGAAAGAGACTTTTACTTTATTTTCAACTTGTGCCAAACTCCTACAAAGATCTCCAAGGGCTTGCTGTGGAACTTGCCCCCTGAACTGCGCCCCAGGAACAGTGGGCGCTACCCTCCCCCTGAAGGAAGCTGCTGCTGGCGTTGGCTGTCTGTCCCTGCAGCGCAGAGTGAAGGAGTGCTGAGAGCGTCGTGCTTCTACGCCGCGCTCTCTACCAATTTGAGCATCTGGGTCCCATGAGCACCGTGACTGTGGCCTGATCGTGTTCCAGCTGCAAAGTGAAGACCAGCCCCTCACTGGTCCGAGCACCGTGACTGCCCCCGTTCTGAGCCGTAGCTCACACCGTGAAGGTGGACCTGTCCGGTCCGAGCATCGCCGCCTGCTGATCCCCGTGTTGCAGGCTGCCCAGCAAAGACGGACTCTGCCTGCAAGTTGTGCCCTCCGTGACCCGTGCGCTGAGACCCGCTCCCCGCAGCTGTGAAGTGAAGTGCTGCGGGGCCGCGCCTGGCTGGTACGTCTTGTTCTGCATCGTACCCCCATCAGCCCCGCCTGCAGACGCTCCCCCTCCAGGGTCGAAGCGTACGCCGCGGGTACGTCTGTTTGCCCCACAACGCACCGTCCTTTGAGAGCCCTGCGCCTACGCCTGACGAGCCGTAGCCCGCCTTGCCCCCAAGGAGCACCGCGACGTGACCAGACCTGACCCCCGCTGCTGGGCCCTTCGCATCACCCCCAACAAGGTACTGTGACTGTGTGTAAAGTGCGTGGCGCTCAGGACCCGAAGTCCGTGAGGCACGCACTCCCTCGAGCCCCCTGAGGCCCCTCCGCTGTGTTGCCGTACCTGCGAGACGTCTCCCAGCTTCGGTACGCCTCGCACAGCTCCAGTGCCCAGTACCCCTCGCATCCCCTTCTTCAGCGCCGTACGCTTCTCACGCGAGTTGCGTAAGGTTTAGCGGGGCCGTGCTGCATTAACCGAACGAGACGATCTAAAGCCCTGTGAAGCGTACCTAAGGGAGCAAAAGGGGTCCACACGCAGCGCACGGGGCCTGGACCATTGTAAGCCTAAAGTAAGCTGGGAAAGGTCATTTTTCACCCAGTAACATTGGTCCAAGAATTAAGAACTATTTTTAAAGCTGAATAAGAACTACCATTGCTTTTGGAACCTGTGACATATTTAGAGAGTAACTGGAACCGCTTCTTGCAATCTGAAAGACTGTATTTACAAGGCACTACGTGAAGAGTATATGTACAACCTGAACAAGTAACTGGAACCATTTTGAACTGTACAAAGACCATATTTACAAGCCTGCTTTGAATCTATATAAAATAGATATATTTTTACATAAATACAGTCTGGCGTCATTGTGTGGTGGGTTGATGGTTATTGTGTGTGATACTGCAAATGTTTAACCCTATGTACTCCAGAGTTTAGCCTAGACTGCTTGCGCCACACTACCTAGAGGGTGAGCAGGGGTTATTTCTGGGAGTAATACTTTGCCCTAACTTAGAGGAGAGGGTCCCTGCTTGTCACCAGTGCTGCACTGCGCCAACCAGAGACCCCCAATTCTAACACATGTATTCTCCAGTCTGAGGCGCTGGGACCCTTGCCGTACACGCAAGTCTAAGGGCTGGGTCATTCGTGTATTCTCCAGTCTGAGGCGCTGGGACCCTTGTCGCACACGCAAGTCTGAGGGCTGGGTAATTCCTGTATTCTCCAGTCTGAGGCGCTGGGACCCTTGCCACACACGCAAGTCTGAGGGCTGGGTCATTCATGTATTCTCCAGTCTGAGGCGGTGGGACCCTTGCCGCACATGCAAGTCTGAGGGCTTGGGTCATTCATGTGTTCTCCAGTCTGAGGCGCTGTGACCATTGCCGCACACGCAAGTCTGAGGGCTTGGGTCATTCATGTATTCTCCAGTCTGCGGCGCTGTGACCCTTGCCGCACACGCAAGTCTCAGGGCTTGGGTCATTCATGTATTCTCCAGTCTGGGGGGCAGTGACCCTTGCCGCACACGCAAGTCTGAGGGCTGGGTCGTTCATGTATTCTCCAGTCTGAGGCGCTGTGACCCTTGCCGCACACGCAAGTCTGAGGGCTGGGTCGTTCATGTATTCTCCAGTCTGAGGCGCTGTGACCCTTGCCGCACACGCAAGTCTGAGGGCTGGGTCATTCATGGATTCTCCAGTGTGAGGCGCTGTGACCCTTGCCGCACACGCAAGTCAGAGGGCTGGGTCATTCATGTATTCTCCAGTCTGAGGCGCTGGGACCCTTACCGCACACGCAAGTCTGAGGGCTGGGTCATTCATGTATTCTCCAGTCTGAGGCGCTGGTACCCTTGCCACACACGCAAGTCTGAGGGCTGGGTAATTCATGTGTTCTCCAGTCTGAGGCGCTGGGGCCCTTGCCGCACTCGCAAGTCTGAGGGCTGGGTCATTCATGTCTTCTCCCGTCTGAGGCGCTGTGAACCTTGCCGCACACGCAAGTCTGAGGGCTGAGTCATTCATGTATTCTCCCGTCTGAGGCGCTGTGACCCTTGCCGCACACGCAAGTCTGAGGGCTTGGGTCATTCATGTGTTCTCCAGTCTGAGGCACTGTGACCCTTGCCGCACACGCAAGTCTGAGGGCTTGGGTCATTCATGTATTCTCCATTCTGAGGCGCTGTGACCCTTGCCGCACACGCAAGTCTGAGGGCTTGGGTCATTCATGTATTCTCCAGTCTGAGGGGCTGTGACCCTTGCCGCACACGCACGTCTAAGGGCTTGGGTCATTCATGTATTCTCCAGTCCGAGGCGCTGAGACCCTTGCCGCACACGCAAGTCTGAGGGCTGGGTAATTCATGTGTTCTCCAGCCCGAGGCGCTGAGACCCTTGCCGCACACGCAAGTCTGAGGGCTGGGTCATTCATGTATTCTCCCGTCTAAGGCGCTGTGACCCTTGCCGCACACGCAAGTCTGAGGGCTGGGTCATTCATGTATTCTCCAGTCTGAGGCGCTGGGACCCTTGCCGCACACGCAAGTCTGAGGGCTGGGTCATTCATGTATTCTCCAGTCTGAGGCGCTGGGACCTTTCCCCGCACACGCAGGTCTGAGGGCTGGGTCATTCATGTATTCTCCAGTCTGAGGCGCTGGGACCCCTAACGCACACGCAATTCTGAGGGCTGGGTCATTCATGTATTCTCCAGTCTGTGGCGCTGGAACCCTTGCAGCACACGCAAGTCTGAGGGCTGGGTCATTCATGCATTCTCCAGTCTGAGGCGCTGGGACCCTTGCCGCACACGCAAGTCTGAGCTCTGGGTCATTCATGTATTCTCCAGTCTGAGGCGCTGGGACCCTTGCCACACACGCAAGTCTGAGGGCTGGGTCATTCATGTGTTCTCCAGTCTGAGGCGCTGGGGCCCTTGCTGCACACGCAAGTCTGAGGGCTGGGTCGTTCATGTATTCTCCAGTCTGAGGCGCTGGGACCCTTGCCGCACACGCAGGTCTGAGGGCTGGGTCATTCTTGTATTCTCCAGTCTGAGGCGCTGGGACCCCTACCGCACACGCAAGTCTGAGGGCTGGGTCATTCATGTATTCTCCAGTCTGAGGCGCTGGAACCCTTGCCGCACACGCAAGTCTGAGGGCTGGGTCATTCATGTATTCTCCAGTCTGAGGCGCTGGCACCCTTGCCGCACACGCAAGTCTGAGGTCTGGGTCATTCATATATTCTCCAGTCTGAGGCTCTGGGACCCTTGCCACACACGCAAGTCTGAGGGCTGGGTCATTCATTTGTTCTCCAGTCTGAGGCGCTGGGGCCCTTGCTGCACACGCAAGTCTGAGGGATTGGGTCATTCATGTATTCTCCAGTCTGAGGCGCTGGGACCCTTGCCGCACACGCAAGTCTGAGGGCTGGGTCATTCATGTATTCTCCAGTCTGAGGCGCTGGGGCCCTTGCTGCACACGCAAGTCTGAGGGATTGGGTCATTCATGTATTCTCCAGTCTGAGGCGCTGGGACCCTTGCCGCACACGCAAGTCTGAGGGCTGGGTCATTCATGTATTCTCCAGTCTGAGGCGCTGGGACCCTTGCTGCACACGCAAGTCTGAGGGCTGGGTCATTCATGTGTTCTCCAGTCTGAGGCGCTGGGGCCCTTGCCGCACACGCAAGTCTGAGGGCTGGGTCATTCATGTGTTCTCCAGTCTGAGGCGCTGGGGCCCTTCCCGCACATGCAAGTCTGAGGGCTTGGGTTATTCATGTATTCTCCAGTCTGAGGCGCTGGGACCCTTGCTGCACAAGCAAGTCTGAGGGCTGGGTCATTCATGTGCTCTCCAGTCTGAGACGCTGTGACCCTTGCCGCACACGCAGGTCTGAGGGCTTGGATCATTCATGTATTCTCCAGTCTGAGGCGCTGGACCCTTGCCACACTCGCAAGTCTGGGGGCTGGGTCATTCATGTCTTCTCCCGTCTGAGGCGCTGTGACCCTTGCCGCACACGCAAGTCTGAGGGCTTGGGTCATTCACGTATTCTCCAGCCTGAGGCGCTGTGACCCTTGCCGCATACGCAAGTCTGAGGGCTTGGGTCATTCATGTATTCTCCAGTCTGAGGGGCTGTGACCCTTGCCGCACACGCAAGTCTGAGGGCTGGGTCATTCATGTATTCTCCAGTCTGAGGCACTGTGACCCTTGCCGCACACGCAAGTCTGAGGGCTGGGTCATTCATGTATTCTCCAGTCTGAGGCGCTGTGACCCTTGCCGCAAACGCAAGTCTGAGGGCTGGGTCATTCATGTATTCTCCCGTCTGAGGCGCTGTGACCCTTGCCGCACACGCAAGTCTGAGGGCTGGGTCATTCATGTATTCTCCAGTCTGAGGCGCTGGGACCCTTGCCGCACACGCAGGTCTGAGGGCTGGGTCATTCATGTATTCTCCAGTCTGAGGCGCTGGGACCCCTAACGCACACGCAAGTCTGAGGGCTGGGTCATTCATGTATTCTTCAGTCGGAGGCGCTGGAACCCTTGCCGCACACGCAAGTCTGAGGGCTGGGTCATTCATGTGTTCTCCAGTCTGAGGAGCTGGGGCCCTTCCCGCACATGCCAGTCTGAGGGCTTGGGTCATTCATGTATTCTCCAGTCTGAGGCGCTGGGACCCTTGCTGCACAAGCAAGTCTGAGGGCTGGGTCATTCATGTGTTCTCCATTCTGAGACGCTGTGACCCTTGCCGCACACGCAGGTCTGAGGGCTTGGGTCATTCATGTATTCTCCAGTCTGAGGCGCTGGACCCTTGCCACACTCGCAAGTCTGAGGGCTGGGTCATTCATGTATTCTCCAGTCTGAGGCGCTGGGACCCCTACCGCACACGCAAGTCTGAGGGCTGAGTCATTCATGTATTCTCCAGTCTGAGGCGCTGGAACCCTTGCCGCACACGCAAGTCTGAGGGCTGGGTCATTCATGTATTCTCCAGTCTGAGGCGCTGGCACCCTTGCCGCACACGCAAGTCTGAGGTCTGGGTCATTCATGTATTCTCCAGTCTGAGGCGCTGGGACCCTTGCCACACACGCAAGTCTGAGGGCTGGGTCATTCATTTGTTCTCCAGTCTGAGGCGCTGGGTCCCTTGCTGCACACGCAAGTCTGAGGGCTTGGGTCATTCATGTATTCTCCAGTCTGAGGCGCTGGGACCCTTGCCGCACACGCAAGTCTGAGGGCTGGGTCATTCATGTATTCTCCAGTCTGAGGCGCTGGGACCCTTGCTGCACACGCAAGTCTGAGGGCTGGGTCATTCATGTGTTCTCCAGTCTGAGGCGCTGGGGCCCTTGCTGCACACGCAAGTCTGAGGGCTGGGTCATTCATGTGTTCTCCAGTCTGAGGCGCTGGGGCCCTTCCCGCACATGCAAGTCTGAGGGCTTGGGTCATTCATGTATTCTCCAGTCTGAGGCGCTGGGACCCTTGCTGCACAAGCAAGTCTGAGGGCTGGGTCATTCATGTGTTCTCCTGTCTGAGACGCTGTGACCCTTGCCGCACACGCAGGTCTGAGGGCTTGGGTCATTCATGTATTCTCCAGTCTGAGGCGCTGGACCCTTGCCACACTCGCAAGTTTGGGGGCTGGGTCATTCATGTCTTCTCCCGTCTGAGCCGCTGTGACCCTTGCCGCACACGCAAGTCTGAGGGCTTGGGTCATTCACGTATTCTCCAGCCTGAGGCGCTGTGACCCTTGTCGCATACGCAAGTCTGAGGGCTTGGGTCATTCATGTATTCTCCAGTCTGAGGGGCTGTGACCCTTGCCGCACACGCAAGTCTGAGGGCTGGGTCATTCATGTATTCTCCAGTCTGAGGCACTGTGACCCTTGCCGCACACGCAAGTCTGAGGGCTGGGTCATTCATGTATTCTTCAGTCTGAGGCGCTGTAACCCTTGCCGCACACGCAGGTCTGAGGGCTGGGTCATTCATGTATTCTCCAGTCTGAGGCGCTGGGACCCCCAACGCACACGCAAGTCTGAGGGCTGGGTCATTCATGTATTCTCCAGTCGGAGGCGCTGGAACCCTTGCCGCACACGCAAGTCTGAGGGCTGGGTCATTCATGTGTTCTCCAGTCTGAGGCGCTGGGGCCCTTCCCGCACATGCAAGTCTGAGGGCTTGGGTCATTCATGTATTCTCCAGTCTGAGGCGCTGGGACCCTTGCTGCACAAGCAAGTCTGAGGGCTGGGTCATTCATGTGTTCTCCATTCTGAGACGCTGTGACCCTTGCCGCACACGCAGGTCTGAGGGCTTGGGTCATTCATGTATTCTCCAGTCTGAGGCGCTGGACCCTTGCCACACTCGCAAGTCTGAGGGCTGGGTCATTCATGTATTCTCCAGTCTGAGGCGCTGGGACCCCTACCGCACACGCAAGTCTGAGGGCTGAGTCATTCATGTATTCTCCAGTCTGAGGCGCTGGAACCCTTGCCGCACACGCAAGTCTGAGGGCTGGGTCATTCATGTATTCTCCAGTCTGAGGCGCTGGCACCCTTGCCGCACACGCAAGTCTGAGGTCTGGGTCATTCATGTATTCTCCAGTCTGAGGCGCTGGGACCCTTGCCACACACGCAAGTCTGAGGGCTGGGTCATTCATTTGTTCTCCAGTCTGAGGCGCTGGGTCCCTTGCTGCACACGCAAGTCTGAGGGCTTGGGTCATTCATGTATTCTCCAGTCTGAGGCGCTGGGACCCTTGCCGCACACGCAAGTCTGAGGGCTGGGTCATTCATGTATTCTCCAGTCTGAGGCGCTGGGACCCTTGCTGCACACGCAAGTCTGAGGGCTGGGTCATTCATGTGTTCTCCAGTCTGAGGCGCTGGGGCCCTTGCTGCACACGCAAGTCTGAGGGCTGGGTCATTCATGTGTTCTCCAGTCTGAGGCGCTGGGGCCCTTCCCGCACATGCAAGTCTGAGGGCTTGGGTCATTCATGTATTCTCCAGTCTGAGGCGCTGGGACCCTTGCTGCACAAGCAAGTCTGAGGGCTGGGTCATTCATGTGTTCTCCAGTCTGAGACGCTGTGACCCTTGCCGCACACGCAGGTCTGAGGGCTTGGGTCATTCATGTATTCTCCAGTCTGAGGCGCTGGACCCTTGCCACACTCGCAAGTCTGGGGGCTGGGTCATTCATGTCTTCTCCCGTCTGAGCCGCTGTGACCCTTGCCGCACACGCAAGTCTGAGGGCTTGGGTCATTCACGTATTCTCCAGCCTGAGGCGCTGTGACCCTTGCCGCATACGCAAGTCTGAGGGCTTGGGTCATTCATGTATTCTCCAGTCTGAGGGGCTGTGACCCTTGCCGCACACGCAAGTCTGAGGGCTGGGTCATTCATGTATTCTCCAGTCTGAGGCACTGTGACCCTTGCCGCACACGCAAGTCTGAGGGCTGGGTCATTCATGTATTCTCCAGTCTGAGGCGCTGTAACCCTTGCCGCACACGCAGGTCTGAGGGCTGGGTCATTCATGTATTCTCCAGTCTGAGGCGCTGGGACCCCTAACGCACACGCAAGTCTGAGGGCTGGGTCATTCATGTATTCTCCAGTCTGAGGCGCTGGAACCCTTGCCGCACACGCAAGTCTGAGGGCTGGGTCATTCATGTATTCTCCGGTCTGAGGCGCTGGGACCCTTGCCGCACACGCAAGTCTGAGGTCTGGGTCATTCATGTATTCTCCAGTCTGAGGCGCTGGGACCCTTGCCACACACGCAAGTCTGAGGGCTGGGTCATTCATGTGTTCTCCAGTCTGAGGCGCTGGGGCCCTTGCTGCACACGCAAATCTGAGGGCTGGGTCATTCATGTATTCTCCAGTCTGAGGCGCTAGGACCCTTGCCGCACACGCAGGTCTGAGGGCTGGGTCATTCATGTATTCTCCAGTCTGAGGCGCTGGGACCCCTACCGCACACGCAAGTCTGAGGGCTGGGTCATTCATGTATTCTCCAGTCTGAGGCGCTGGAACCCTTGCCGCACACGCAAGTCTGAGGGCTGGGTCATTCATGTATTCTCCAGTCCGAGGCGCTGGCACCCTTGCCGCACACGCAAGTCTGAGGTCTGGGTCATTCATGTATTCTCCAGTCTGAGGCGCTGGGACCCTTGCCACACACGCAAGTCTGAGGGCTGGGTCATTCATGTGTTTCCCAGTCCGAGGCGCTGGGGCCCTTGCTGCACACGCAAGTCTGAGGGCTTGGGTCATTCATGTATTCTCCAGTCTGAGGCGCTGTGACCCTTGCCGCACACGCAAGTCTGAGGGCTGGGTCATTCATGTATTCTCCAGTGTGAGGCGCTGGGACCCTTGTCGCACATGCAAGTCTGAGGGCTGGGTCATTCCTGTATTCTCCAGTCTGAGGCGCTGGGACCCTTGCCGCACATGCAAGTCTGAGGGCTGGGTCATTTATGTATTCTCCAGTCTGAGGCGCTGGGACCCTTGCTGCACACGCAAGTCTGAGGGCTGGGTCATTCATGTGTTCTCCAGTCTGAGGCGCTGGGGCCCTTGCCGCACACGCAAGTCTGAGGGCTGGGTCATTCATGTGTTCTCCAGTCTGAGGCACTGGGGCCCTTGCCGCACATGCAAGTCTGAGGGCTGGGTCATTCATGTGTTCTCCAGTCTGAGGCGCTGTGACCCTTGCCGCACACGCAGGTCTGAGGGCTTGGGTCATTCATGTATTCTCCAGTCTGAGGCGCTGGGACCCTTGCCGCACTCGCAAGTCTGAGGGCTGGGTCATTCATGTCTTCTCCTGTCTGAGGCGCTGTGACCCTTGCCGCACACGCAAGTCTGAGGGCTTGGGTCATTCACGTATTCTCCAGCCTGAGGCGCTGTGACCCTTGCCGCATACGCAAGTCTGAGGGCTTGGGTCATTCATGTATTCTCCAGTCTGAGGGGCTGTGACCCTTGCCGCACACGCAAGTCTGAGGGCTGGGTCATTCATGTATTCTCCAGTCTGAGGCACTGTGACCCTTGCCGCACACGCAAGTCTGAGGGCTGGGTCATTCATGTATTCTCCAGTCTGAGGCGCTGTAACCCTTGCCGCACACGCAGGTCTGAGGGCTGGGTCATTCATGTATTCTCCAGTCTGAGGCGCTGGGACCCCTAACGCACACGCAAGTCTGAGGGCTGGGTCATTCATGTATTCTCCAGTCTGAGGCGCTGGAACCCTTGCCGCACACGCAAGTCTGAGGGCTGGGTCATTCATGTATTCTCCGGTCTGAGGCGCTGGGACCCTTGCCGCACACGCAAGTCTGAGGTCTGGGTCATTCATGTATTCTCCAGTCTGAGGCGCTGGGACCCTTGCCACACACGCAAGTCTGAGGGCTGGGTCATTCATGTGTTCTCCAGTCTGAGGCGCTGGGGCCCTTGCTGCACACGCAAGTCTGAGGGCTGGGTCATTCATGTATTCTCCAGTCTGAGGCGCTAGGACCCTTGCCGCACACGCAGGTCTGAGGGCTGGGTCATTCATGTATTCTCCAGTCTGAGGCGCTGGGACCCCTACCGCACACGCAAGTCTGAGGGCTGGGTCATTCATGTATTCTCCAGTCTGAGGCGCTGGAACCCTTGCCGCACACGCAAGTCTGAGGGCTGGGTCATTCATGTATTCTCCAGTCCGAGGCGCTGGCACCCTTGCCGCACACGCAAGTCTGAGGTCTGGGTCATTCATGTATTCTCCAGTCTGAGGCGCTGGGACCCTTGCCACACACGCAAGTCTGAGGGCTGGGTCATTCATGTGTTTCCCAGTCCGAGGCGCTGGGGCCCTTGCTGCACACGCAAGTCTGAGGGCTTGGGTCATTCATGTATTCTCCAGTCTGAGGCGCTGTGACCCTTGCCGCACACGCAAGTCTGAGGGCTGGGTCATTCATGTATTCTCCAGTGTGAGGCGCTGGGACCCTTGTCGCACATGCAAGTCTGAGGGCTGGGTCATTCCTGTATTCTCCAGTCTGAGGCGCTGGGACCCTTGCCGCACATGCAAGTCTGAGGGCTGGGTCATTTATGTATTCTCCAGTCTGAGGCGCTGGGACCCTTGCTGCACACGCAAGTCTGAGGGCTGGGTCATTCATGTGTTCTCCAGTCTGAGGCGCTGGGGCCCTTGCCGCACACGCAAGTCTGAGGGCTGGGTCATTCATGTGTTCTCCAGTCTGAGGCGCTGGGGCCCTTGCCGCACATGCAAGTCTGAGGGCTGGGTCATTCATGTGTTCTCCAGTCTGAGGCGCTGTGACCCTTGCCGCACACGCAGGTCTGAGGGCTTGGGTCATTCATGTATTCTCCAGTCTGAGGCGCTGGGACCCTTGCCGCATTCGCAAGTCTGAGGGCTGGGTCATTCATGTCTTCTCCTGTCTGAGGCGCTGTGACCCTTGCCGCACACGCAAGTCTGAGGGCTTGGGTCATTCACGTATTCTCCAGTCTGAGGCGCTGTGACCCTTGCCGCATACGCAAGTCTGAGGGCTTGGGTCATTCATGTATTCTCCAGTCTGAGGGGCTGTGACCCTTGCCGCACACGCAAGTCTGAGGGCTGGGTCATTCATGTATTCTCCAGTCTGAGGCACTGTGACCCTTGCCGCACACGCAAGTCTGAGGGCTGGGTCATTCATGTATTCTCCAGTCTGAGGCGCTGTGACCCTTGCCGCAAACGCAAGTCTGAGGGCTGGGTCATTCATGTATTCTCCCGTCTGAGGCGCTGTGACCCTTGCCGCACACACAAGTCTGAGGGCTGGGTCATTCATGTATACTCCAGTCTGAGGCGCTGGGACCCTTGCTGCACACGCAAGTCTGAGGGCTGGGTCATTCATGTATTCTCCAGTCTGAGGCGCTGGACCCTTGCCGCACACGCAAGTCTGAGGGCTGGGTCATTCATGGATTCTCCAGTCTGAGGCGCTGGGACCCTTGCCACACACGCAAGTCTGAGGGCTGGGTCCTTCATGTATTCTCCCGTCTGAGGCGCTGTGACCCTTGCCGCACACACAAGTCTGAGGGCTGGGTCATTCATGTATACTCCAGTCTGAGGCGCTGGGACCCTTGCTGCACACGCAAGTCTGAGGGCTTGGGTCATTCACGTATTCTCCAGCCTGAGGCGCTGTGACCCTTGCCGCATACGCAAGTCTGAGGGCTTGGGTCATTCATGTATTCTCCAGTCTGAGGGGCTGTGACCCTTGCCGCACACGCAAGTCTGAGGGCTGGGTCATTCATGTATTCTCCAGTCTGAGGCACTGTGACCCTTGCCGCACACGCAAGTCTGAGGGCTGGGTCATTCATGTATTCTCCAGTCTGAGGCGCTGTAACCCTTGCCGCACACGCAGGTCTGAGGGCTGGGTCATTCATGTATTCTCCAGTCTGAGGCGCTGGGACCCCTAACGCACACGCAAGTCTGAGGGCTGGGTCATTCATGTATTCTCCAGTCTGAGGCGCTGGAACCCTTGCCGCACACGCAAGTCTGAGGGCTGGGTCATTCATGTATTCTCCGGTCTGAGGCGCTGGGACCCTTGCCGCACACGCAAGTCTGAGGTCTGGGTCATTCATGTATTCTCCAGTCTGAGGCGCTGGGACCCTTGCCACACACGCAAGTCTGAGGGCTGGGTCATTCATGTGTTCTCCAGTCTGAGGCGCTGGGGCCCTTGCTGCACACGCAAGTCTGAGGGCTGGGTCATTCATGTATTCTCCAGTCTGAGGCGCTAGGACCCTTGCCGCACACGCAGGTCTGAGGGCTGGGTCATTCATGTATTCTCCAGTCTGAGGCGCTGGGACCCCTACCGCACACGCAAGTCTGAGGGCTGGGTCATTCATGTATTCTCCAGTCTGAGGCGCTGGAACCCTTGCCGCACACGCAAGTCTGAGGGCTGGGTCATTCATGTATTCTCCAGTCCGAGGCGCTGGCACCCTTGCCGCACACGCAAGTCTGAGGTCTGGGTCATTCATGTATTCTCCAGTCTGAGGCGCTGGGACCCTTGCCACACACGCAAGTCTGAGGGCTGGGTCATTCATGTGTTTCCCAGTCCGAGGCGCTGGGGCCCTTGCTGCACACGCAAGTCTGAGGGCTTGGGTCATTCATGTATTCTCCAGTCTGAGGCGCTGTGACCCTTGCCGCACACGCAAGTCTGAGGGCTGGGTCATTCATGTATTCTCCAGTGTGAGGCGCTGGGACCCTTGTCGCACATGCAAGTCTGAGGGCTGGGTCATTCCTGTATTCTCCAGTCTGAGGCGCTGTGACCCTTGCCGCACACGCAGGTCTGAGGGCTTGGGTCATTCATGTATTCTCCAGTCTGAGGCGCTGGGACCCTTGCCGCACTCGCAAGTCTGAGGGCTGGGTCATTCATGTCTTCTCCTGTCTGAGGCGCTGTGACCCTTGCCGCACACGCAAGTCTGAGGGCTTGGGTCATTCACGTATTCTCCAGCCTGAGGCGCTGTGACCCTTGCCGCATACGCAAGTCTGAGGGCTTGGGTCATTCATGTATTCTCCAGTCTGAGGGGCTGTGACCCTTGCCGCACACGCAAGTCTGAGGGCTGGGTCATTCATGTATTCTCCAGTCTGAGGCACTGTGACCCTTGCCGCACACGCAAGTCTGAGGGCTGGGTCATTCATGTATTCTCCAGTCTGAGGCGCTGTAACCCTTGCCGCACACGCAGGTCTGAGGGCTGGGTCATTCATGTATTCTCCAGTCTGAGGCGCTGGGACCCCTAACGCACACGCAAGTCTGAGGGCTGGGTCATTTATGTATTCTCCAGTCTGAGGCGCTGGAACCCTTGCCGCACACGCAAGTCTGAGGGCTGGGTCATTCATGTATTCTCCGGTCTGAGGCGCTGGGACCCTTGCCGCACACGCAAGTCTGAGGTCTGGGTCATTCATGTATTCTCCAGTCTGAGGCGCTGGGACCCTTGCCACACACGCAAGTCTGAGGGCTGGGTCATTCATGTGTTCTCCAGTCTGAGGCGCTGGGGCCCTTGCTGCACACGCAAGTCTGAGGGCTGGGTCATTCATGTATTCTCCAGTCTGAGGCGCTAGGACCCTTGCCGCACACGCAGGTCTGAGGGCTGGGTCATTCATGTATTCTCCAGTCTGAGGCGCTGGGACCCCTACCGCACACGCAAGTCTGAGGGCTGGGTCATTCATGTATTCTCCAGTCTGAGGCGCTGGAACCCTTGCCGCACACGCAAGTCTGAGGGCTGGGTCATTCATGTATTCTCCAGTCCGAGGCGCTGGCACCCTTGCCGCACACGCAAGTCTGAGGTCTGGGTCATTCATGTATTCTCCAGTCTGAGGCGCTGGGACCCTTGCCACACACGCAAGTCTGAGGGCTGGGTCATTCATGTGTTTCCCAGTCCGAGGCGCTGGGGCCCTTGCTGCACACGCAAGTCTGAGGGCTTGGGTCATTCATGTATTCTCCAGTCTGAGGCGCTGTGACCCTTGCCGCACACGCAAGTCTGAGGGCTGGGTCATTCATGTATTCTCCAGTGTGAGGCGCTGGGACCCTTGTCGCACATGCAAGTCTGAGGGCTGGGTCATTCCTGTATTCTCCAGTCTGAGGCGCTGGGACCCTTGCCGCACATGCAAGTCTGAGGGCTGGGTCATTTATGTATTCTCCAGTCTGAGGCGCTGGGACCCTTGCTGCACACGCAAGTCTGAGGGCTGGGTCATTCATGTGTTCTCCAGTCTGAGGCGCTGGGGCCCTTGCCGCACACGCAAGTCTGAGGGCTGGGTCATTCATGTGTTCTCCAGTCTGAGGCGCTGGGGCCCTTGCCGCACATGCAAGTCTGAGGGCTGGGTCATTCATGTGTTCTCCAGTCTGAGGCGCTGTGACCCTTGCCGCACACGCAGGTCTGAGGGCTTGGGTCATTCATGTATTCTCCAGTCTGAGGCGCTGGGACCCTTGCCGCACTCGCAAGTCTGAGGGCTGGGTCATTCATGTCTTCTCCTGTCTGAGGCGCTGTGACCCTTGCCGCACACGCAAGTCTGAGGGCTTGGGTCATTCACGTATTCTCCAGTCTGAGGCGCTGTGACCCTTGCCGCATACGCAAGTCTGAGGGCTTGGGTCATTCATGTATTCTCCAGTCTGAGGGGCTGTGACCCTTGCCGCACACGCAAGTCTGAGGGCTGGGTCATTCATGTATTCTCCAGTCTGAGGCACTGTGACCCTTGCCGCACACGCAAGTCTGAGGGCTGGGTCATTCATGTATTCTCCAGTCTGAGGCGCTGTGACCCTTGCCGCAAACGCAAGTCTGAGGGCTGGGTCATTCATGTATTCTCCCGTCTGAGGCGCTGTGACCCTTGCCGCACACACAAGTCTGAGGGCTGGGTCATTCATGTATACTCCAGTCTGAGGCGCTGGGACCCTTGCTGCACACGCAAGTCTGAGGGCTGGGTCATTCATGTATTCTCCAGTCTGAGGCGCTGGACCCTTGCCGCACACGCAAGTCTGAGGGCTGGGTCATTCATGGATTCTCCAGTCTGAGGCGCTGGGACCCTTGCCACACACGCAAGTCTGAGGGCTGGGTCCTTCATGTGTTCTCCATTCTGAGGCGCTGGGGCCCTTGCCGCACACGCAAGCCTGAGGGATGGGTCATTCATGTGTTCTCCAGTCTGAGGCGCTGTGACCCTTGCCACACACGCAGGTCTGAGGGCTTGGGTCATTCATGTGTTCTCCAGTCTGAGCCGCTTAGACCCTTTCCCGCACACGCAAGTCTGAGGGCTTGGGTCATTCATGTATTCTCCTGTCTGAGGCGCTGTGACCCTTGCCGCACACGCAAGTCTGAGGGCTGGGTCAATCATGTATTCTCCAGTCTGAGGCGCTGTGACCCTTGCCGCACACGCAAGTCTGAGGGCTGGGTCATTCATGTATTCTCCAGTCTGAGGCGCTGTGACCCTTGCCACACACGCAAGTCTGAGGGCTGGGTCATTCATGTATTCTGCAGTCTGAGGCACTGTGACACTTGCCACACACACAAGTCTGAGGGCTGGGTCATTCATGTATTCTCCCGTCTGAGGCGCTGTGAACCTTGCCGCACACGCAAGTCCGAGGGCTGGGTCATTCATGTATTCTCCCGTCTGAGGCGCTGTGACCCTTTCCGCACACGCAAGTCTGAGGGCTGGGTCATTCATGCATTCTCCAGTCTGAGGCGCTGTGACCCTTGCCGCACACGCAAGTCTGAGGGCTGTGTCATTCATGTATTCTCCAGTCTGAGGCGCTGGGACCCTTGCCGCACACGCAAGTCTGAGGGATGTGTCATTCATGTATTCTCCAGTTTGAGGCGCTGGGACCCTTGCCGCACACGCAAGTCTGAGGGCTGTGTCACTCATGTATTCTCCAGTCTGAGGCGCTGGGACCCTTGCCGCACATGCAAGTCTGAGGGCTGGGTCATTCATGTATTCTCCAGTCTGAGGCGCTGGGACCCTTGCTGTACACGCAAGTCTGAGGGCTGGGTCATTCATGTATTCTCCAGTCTGAGGCACTGGGACCCTTGCCGCACACGCAAGTCTGAGGGCTGGGTCATTCATATGTTCTCCAGTCTGAGGCGCTGGGGCCCTTGCCGCACACCCAAGTCTGAGTGCTTGTGCCAGTCAAGGGTTCTCCAGTCTGAGGCACTGGGGCCCATGCCACACACGCAAGTGTGAGGGCTTGGGTCATTCATGTGTTCTCCAGTGTGAGGCGCTGTGACCCTTGCCTCACACGCAAGTCTGAGGGCTGGGTCATTCATGTATTCTCCAGTCTGAGTCGCTGTGACCCTTGCCGCACACGCAAGTCTGAGGGCTGGGTCATTCATGTATTCTCCAGTCTGAGGCGCTGGGACCCTTGCCGCACACGCAAGTCTGATGGCTGGGTCATTCATGTATTCTACAGTCTGAGGCGCTGGGACCCTTGCCGCACACGCAGGTCTCAGGGCTGTGTCACTCATGTATTCTCCAGTCTGAGGCGCTGGGACCCTTGCCGCACATGCAAGTCTGAGGGCTGGGTCATTCATGTATTCTCCAGTCTGAGGCGCTGGGACCCTTGCTGTACACGCAAGTCTGAGGGCTGGGTCATTCATGTATTCTCCAGTCTGAGGCACTGGGACCCTTGCCGCACACGCAAGTCTGAGGGCTGGGTCATTCATATGTTCTCCAGTCTGAGGCGCTGGGGCCCTTGCCGCACACCCAAGTCTGAGTGCTTGTGCCAGTCAAGGGTTCTCCAGTCTGAGGCACTGGGGCCCATGCCACACACGCAAGTGTGAGGGCTTGGGTCATTCATGTGTTCTCCAGTGTGAGGCGCTGTGACCCTTGCCTCACACGCAAGTCTGAGGGCTGGGTCATTCATGTATTCTCCAGTCTGAGTCGCTGTGACCCTTGCCGCACACGCAAGTCTGAGGGCTGGGTCATTCATGTATTCTCCAGTCTGAGGCGCTGGGACCCTTGCCGCACACGCAAGTCTGATGGCTGGGTCATTCATGTATTCTACAGTCTGAGGCGCTGGGACCCTTGCCGCACACGCAGGTCTCAGGGCTGGGTCATTTGTGTATTCTCCAGTCTGAGGCGCTGGGACCCTTGCCGCACACGCAAATCTGAGGGCTGGGTCATTCATGTATTCTCCAGTCTGAGGCGCTGGGACCCTTGATGCACAGGCAAGTCTGAGGGCTGGGTCATTCATGTATTCTCCAGTCTGAGGCGCTGGGACCCTTGCCGCACACGCAAGTCTGAGGGCTTGGGTCATTCATGTATTCTCCAGTCCGAGGCGCAGTGACCCTTGCCGCACACGCATGTCTGAGGGCTTGAGTCATTCTTGTATTCTCCAGTCTGAGGCGCTGTGACCCTTGCCGCACACGCAAGTCTGAGGGCTTGGGTCATTCATGTATTCTCCAGTCCGAGGCGCTGTGACCCTTGCCCCACATGCAAGTCTGAGGTCTTGGGTCATTCATGTATACTCCAGTCCGAGGCGCTGTGACCCTTGCCGCACACGCAAGTCTGAGGGCTTGGGTCATTCATGTATTCTCCAGTCCGAGGCGCTGAGACCCTTGCTGCACACGCAAGTCTGAGGGCTGGGTCATTCATGTGTTCTCCAGTCCGAGGCGCTGAGACCCTTGCCGAACACGCAAGTCTGAGGGCTTGGTCATTCATGTGTTCTCCAGTCCGAGGCGCCGTGACCGTTGCTGCATACGCAAGTCTGAGGGCTGGGTCATTCATGTATTCTCCTGTCTGAGGCGCTGGGACCCTTGCCTTACACGCAAGTCTGAGGGCTGGGTCATTCATGTATTCTCCAGTCTGTGGCGCTGGGACCCTTGCCGCACACGCAAGTCTGAGGGGTGGGTCGTTCATGTATTCTCCAGTCTGAGGCGCTGTGACCCTTGCCTCACACGCAAGTCTGAGGGCTTTGTCATTCATGTATTCTCCAGTCTGAGGCGCTGTGACCCTTGCCGCACACGCAAGTCTGAGGGCTGGGTCATTCATGTATTCTCCAGTCTGAGGCGCTGGGACCCTTGCCGCACACGCAAGTCTGATGGCTGGGTCATTAATGTATTCTACAGTCTGAGGTGCTGGGACCCTTGCCGCACACGCAAGTCTGAGGGCTGGGTCATTCATGTATTCTCCAGTCTGAGGCGCTGTGACCCTTGCCGCACATGCAAGTCTGAGGGCTGGGTCATTTGTGTATTCTCCAGTCTGAGGCGCTGGGACCCTTGCCGCACATGCAAATCTGAGGGCTGGGTCATTCATGTATTCTCCAGTCTGAGGCGCTGGGACCCTTGACGCACAGGCAAGTCTGAGGGCTGGGTCATTCATGTATTCTCCAGTCCGAGGCACTGGGACCCTTGCCGCACACGCAAGTCTGAGGGCTTGGGTCATTCATGTATTCTCCAGTCCGAGGCGCTGTGACCCTTGCCGCACACGCACGTCTGAGGGCTTGAGTCATTCTTGTATTCTCCAGTCTGAGGCGCTGTGACCCTTGCCGCACACGCAAGTCTGAGGGCTTGGGTCATTCATGTATTCTCCAGTCCGAGGCGCTGTGACCCTTGCCGCACACGCAAGTCTGAGGGCTTGGGTCATTCATGTATTCTCCAGTCCGAGGCGCTGAGACCCTTGCCGCACACGCAAGTCTGAGGGCGGGGTCATTCATGTGTTCTCCAGTCTGAGGCGCTGGGGCCCTTGCCGCACATGCAAGTCTGAGGGCTGGGTCATTCATGTGTTCTCCAGTCTGAGGCGCTGTGACCCTTGCCGCACACGCAGGTCTGAGGGCTTGGGTCATTCATGTATTCTCCAGTCTGAGGCGCTGGGACCCTTGCTGCACTCGCAAGTCTGAGGGCTGGGTCATTCATGTCTTCTCCTGTCTGAGGCGCTGTGACCCTTGCCGCACACGCAAGTCTGAGGGCTTGGGTCATTCACGTATTCTCCAGTCTGAGGCGCTGTGACCCTTGCCGCATACGCAAGTCTGAGGGCTTGGGTCATTCATGTATTCTCCAGTCTGAGGGGCTGTGACCCTTGCCGCACACGCAAGTCTGAGGGCTGGGTCATTCATGTATTCTCCAGTCTGAGGCACTGTGACCCTTGCCGCACACGCAAGTCTGAGGGCTGGGTCATTCATGTATTCTCCAGTCTGAGGCGCTGTGACCCTTGCCGCAAACGCAAGTCTGAGGGCTGGGTCATTCATGTATTCTCCTGTCTGAGGCGCTGTGACCCTTGCCGCACACACAAGTCTGAGGGCTGGGTCATTCATGTATACTCCAGTCTGAGGCGCTGGGACCCTTGCTGCACACGCAAGTCTGAGGGCTGGGTCATTCATGTATTCTCCAGTCTGAGGCGCTGGACCCTTGCCGCACACGCAAGTCTGAGGGCTGGGTCATTCATGGATTCTCCAGTCTGAGGCGCTGGGACCCTTGCCAGACACGCAAGTCTGAGGGCTGGGTCCTTCATGTGTTCTCCATTCTGAGGCGCTGGGGCCCTTGCCGCACACGCAAGTCTGAGGGCTTGGGTCATTCATGTGTTCTCCAGTCTGAGGCGCTGTGACCCTTGCCACACACGCAGGTCTGAGGGCTTGGGTCATTCATGTGTTCTCCAGTCTGAGCCGCTTAGACCCTTTCCCGCACACGCAAGTCTGAGGGCTTGGGTCATTCATGTATTCTCCTGTCTGAGGCGCTGTGACCCTTGCCGCACACGCAAGTCTGAGGGCTGGGTCAATCATGTATTCTCCAGTCTGAGGCGCTGTGACCCTTGCCGCACACGCAAGTCTGAGGGCTGGGTCATTCATGTATTCTCCAGTCTGAGGCGCTGTGACCCTTGCCACACACGCAAGTCTGAGGGCTGGGTCATTCATGTATTCTGCAGTCTGAGGCACTGTGACACTTGCCACACACACAAGTCTGAGGGCTGGGTCATTCATGTATTCTCCCGTCTGAGGCGCTGTGAACCTTGCCGCACACGCAAGTCCGAGGGCTGGGTCATTCATGTATTCTCCCGTCTGAGGCGCTGTGACCCTTGCCGCACACGCAAGTCTGAGGGCTGGGTCATTCATGCATTCTCCAGTCTGAGGCGCTGTGACCCTTGCCGCACACGCAAGTCTGAGGGCTGTGTCATTCATGTATTCTCCAGTCTGAGGCGCTGGGACCCTTGCCGCACACGCAAGTCTGAGGGATGTGTCATTCATGTATTCTCCAGTTTGAGGCGCTGGGACCCTTGCCGCACACGCAAGTCTGAGGGCTGTGTCATTCATGTATTCTCCAGTCTGAGGCGCTGGGACCCTTGCCGCACATGCAAGTCTGAGGGCTGGGTCATTCATGTATTCTCCAGTCTGAGGCGCTGGGACCCTTGCCGTACACGCAAGTCTGAGGGCTGGGTCATTCATGTATTCTCCAGTCTGAGGCACTGGGACCCTTGCCGCACACGCAAGTCTGAGGGCTGGGTCATTCATATGTTCTCCAGTCTGAGGCGCTGGGGCCCTTGCCGCACACCCAAGTCTGAGTGCCCGTGCCAGTCAAGGGTTCTCCAGTCTGAGGCACTGGGGCCCATGCCACACACGCAAGTGTGAGGGCTTGGGTCATTCATGTGTTCTCCAGTGTGAGGCGCTGTGACCCTTGCCTCACACGCAAGTCTGAGGGCTGGGTCATTCATGTATTCTCCAGTCTGAGTCGCTGTGACCCTTGCCGCACACGCAAGTCTGAGGGCTGGGTCATTCATGTATTCTCCAGTCTGAGGCGCTGGGACCCTTGCCGCACACGCAAGTCTGATGGCTGGGTCATTCATGTATTCTACAGTCTGAGGCGCTGGGACCCTTGCCGCACACGCAAGTCTCAGGGCTGGGTCATTTGTGTATTCTCCAGTCTGAGGCGCTGGGACCCTTGCCGCACACGCAAATCTGAGGGCTGGGTCATTCATGTATTCTCCAGTCTGAGGCGCTGGGACCCTTGATGCACAGGCAAGTCTGAGGGCTGGGTCATTCATGTATTCTCCAGTCTGAGGCGCTGGGACCCTTGCCGCACACGCAAGTCTGAGGGCTTGGGTCATTCATGTATTCTCCAGTCCGAGGCGCAGTGACCCTTGCCGCACACGCATGTCTGAGGGCTTGAGTCATTCTTGTATTCTCCAGTCTGAGGCGCTGTGACCCTTGCCGCACACGCAAGTCTGAGGGCTTGGGTCATTCATGTATTCTCCAGTCCGAGGCGCTGTGACCCTTGCCCCATATGCAAGTCTGAGGTCTTGGGTCATTCATGTATTCTCCAGTCCGAGGCGCTGTGACCCTTGCCGCACACGCAAGTCTGAGGGCTTGGGTCATTCATGTATTCTCCAGTCCGAGGCGCTGAGACCCTTGCTGCACACGCAAGTCTGAGGGCTGGGTCATTCATGTGTTCTCCAGTCCGAGGCGCTGAGACCCTTGCCGAACACGCAAGTCTGAGGGCTTGGTCATTCATGTGTTCTCCAGTCCGAGGCGCCGTGACCGTTGCTGCATACGCAAGTCTGAGGGCTGGGTCATTCATGTATTCTCCTGTCTGAGGCGCTGGGACCCTTGCCTTACACGCAAGTCTGAGGGCTGGGTCATTCATGTATTCTCCAGTCTGTGGCGCTGGGACCCTTGCCGCACACGCAAGTCTGAGGGGTGGGTCGTTCATGTATTCTCCAGTCTGAGGTGCTGTGACCCTTGCCTCACACGCAAGTCTGAGGGCTTTGTCATTCATGTATTCTCCAGTCTGAGGCGCTGTGACCCTTGCCGCACACGCAAGTCTGAGGGCTGGGTCATTCATGTATTCTCCAGTCTGAGGCGCTGGGACCCTTGCCGCACACGCAAGTCTGATGGCTGGGTCATTAATGTATTCTACAGTCTGAGGTGCTGGGACCCTTGCCGCACACGCAAGTCTGAGGGCTGGGTCATTCATGTATTCTCCAGTCTGAGGCGCTGTGACCCTTGCCGCACATGCAAGTCTGAGGGCTGGGTCATTTGTGTATTCTCCAGTCTGAGGCACTGGGACCCTTGCCGCACATGCAAATCTGAGGGCTGGGTCATTCATGTATTCTCCAGTCTGAGGCGCTGGGACCCTTGACGCACAGGCAAGTCTGAGGGCTGGGTCATTCATGTATTCTCCAGTCCGAGGCACTGGGACCCTTGCCGCACACGCAAGTCTGAGGGCTTGGGTCATTCATGTATTCTCCAGTCCGAGGCGCTGTGACCCTTGCCGCACACGCACGTCTGAGGGCTTGAGTCATTCTTGTATTCTCCAGTCTGAGGCGCTGTGACCCTTGCCGCACACGCAAGTCTGAGGGCTTGGGTCATTCATGTATTCTCCAGTCCGAGGCGCTGTGACCCTTGCCGCACACGCAAGTCTGAGGGCTTGGGTCATTCATGTATTCTCCAGTCCGAGGCGCTGAGACCCTTGCCGCACACGCAAGTCTGAGGGCGGGGTCATTCATGTGTTCTCCAGTCCGAGGCGCTGTGACCGTTGCTGCATACGCAAGTCTGAGGGCTGGGTCATTCATGTATTCTCCAGTCCGAGGCGCTGAGACCCTTGCTGCACACGCAAGTCTGAGGGCTGGGTCATTCATGTGTTCTCCAGTCCGAGGCACTGAGACCCTTGCCGCACACGCAAGTCTGAGGGCTGGGTCATTCATGTGTTCTCCAGTCCGAGGCGCTGTGACCGTTGCTGCATACGCAAGTCTGAGGGCTGGGTCATTCATGTATTCTCCTGTCTGAGGCGCTGGGACCCTTGCCGTACACGCAAGTCTGAGGGCTGGGTCATTCATGTATTCTCCAGTCTGTGGCGCTGGGACCCTTGCCGCACACGCAAGTCTGAGGGGTGGGTCATTCATGTATTCTCCAGTCTGAGGCGCTGGGACACTTGCCGCACACGCAAGTCTGAGGGCTGGATCATTCATGTATTCTCCAGTCTGATCCGCTGTGAACCTTGCTGCACACGCAAGTCTGAGGGCTGGATCATTCATGTATTCTCCAGTCTGAGGCGCTGTGAACCTTGCTGCACACGCAAGTCTGAGGGCTGGGTCATTCATGTATTCTCCAGTCTGAGGCGCTGGGACCTTTGCCGCACCCGCAAGTCTGAGGGCTGGGTCATTCATGTATTCTCCCGTCTAAGGCGCTGTGAACCTTGCCGCACACGCAAGTCTGAGGGCTGGGTCATTCATGTATTCTCCAGTCTGAGGCGCTGGGACCCTTGCCGCACACGCAAGTCTGAGGCTGGGTCATTCATGTTGTTGGACCTGGCCCTCTTGGCAGGGTCATCCCTAAACTTTTTGCCTTCCTCCAATACACTCTCTGACCTGTTTTTGTTGGTTTAATGACTCTGAGCACTTTACCACTGCTGACCAGTGCTAAAGTGCATATGCTCTCCCTGTGCAAAATGTATATGTGATTGATATACCTGATTGGTTCATTGGATTTACTGTCAGTCCCCAGTAAAGTGCACCAGGAGTGCCAGGGCTTGTGAATGCCAATACTGCTAGTGGGCCTGCAGCGCTGGTTGCGCCACCCACAGAAGCAGCCTTAAAATGTGTCTAAGGTCTGCCATGTCAGAGCCTGCGTGCAGTCTGGTACTGTCATACTGGCTGGGCAGGTGCACACACTTGCCAGCCCCTAAACCTTCCCTTAACTTCATATTAGTCACCCCTATTGAGGAAAATTGAATTTTGCCCTGTTATGTGTCCCTACGTGTTCCCCAACATGTAATATATGTGCATGAGTAATATGCATTTTCCCTCCATGGCCGAATATAAAGACGCATTTACAGTTGCGTCCAACGTTAGTATGTCAGTTATCCAGTCCTCCTGAAAGCAACCTGAATTAGGCTTTTAGGCCTATGTTGCCATCGTCTTTACATGTGCACGATAACTCACCGAGTTGCACCCGTTTCTAGGGCTCTGCAGGGCCCGGACACGAGATCCAGGCCTCAAGCCTCCTGAACCACTCCGAGAGATGCAGCCCCGCCCGCATCCCTGACCCTTCCCTTACTTCCTGCCAAGCAGCGCGGTGCCCGGCTCGGCCTGGCCTGCCTGCCAAGAATATGTTATGCCTACAGTTATCTGTTCAGTTCCCCGGCTTCACATTCCTAGCTAACGAACAGCATAAACATATCCATCTACAGTCCAGTCTTTCCGTCTCCATGCAAGCGATTTAGTCCAAGCAAGTAATCCATAGTTCACGCAATACATGAAGAATATATGCATACACTAGCCTTTAGTGCAAGTAGCCTCTGCCCTGATGACTTTTAGAATCAAGCAACATGTACTCCAAACACAAGATATCAGATACGCTATAGGTACAGGTCGTTCTGACATCCCAGACTTCAGTCTCCTCTTCTAGTGCTAGAAGTCAGCGGCCCCCAGCTCTTCTTAGTTACACGTCATGACTCGTTTTGCGCGCACCAGTAGGTTAAAGGTTCCAGCTGCCCATGAAGCCCCCTCCATGTGTCCACCCACTTATGACACTTCTGTGACGTCTACATCACACACCTCCGTGCACGCCCTGTGCACGCCCTCTTTTCACGCCCATATGTTCTTATCTTTCCTTTTCACTTGTTACGCCTACTGCATTCAATGCAACTGTATGGTTTTACTATATATATTGTATGATGTTAATGAAATGTCGAGATCGAGGTCGAGAATGTCCCTTCCTGAACCTTAGCAGGTGATGGAACCCGATGTCCATTGGCTCGAGCCACTTAATTAAAGCCCGTATGACTCAGATACCACGGATTCTGCCTCTCATTTATTGAGCTATCCTTTTACCTTTAATGCATAGAAAAATAGTACCGGTAATTTATTTATTTACCACATAATGGCGCCCGATTAGGGACCTCCCCTTTCCCCACGCGCCGGCGATGTAACGCAGGCCCCCTGACCCTTCTACAGCCATGACGGACCCCTACGGTGCACGTGCAGGTTTTCCTGCTTAAACTCCCTCAGGCCCACGGAGGAGACGGAGACTGCGGTCCAGCATTCAGACGAGGCGGTGAGGAATGCGGGGAGTCCCGACCAGAGCCCAAGCCGAGAGAGCAAGGTCCGAGGTATCCAGAGGCCCACCTGTTTCCGAAGCCCGAAGCGCATGCGTAGTGCGTAGCAGTAACCAGACGTCGTAGCAGTCCAGTCCAGTCCAGTCCGAGGCCTTCAGTTTTGCTTCCCGGTGAGTACCGTTGCTGGGAACGCATCTAGACGGGTGCATTAATTTGTGCCCGGTCCAGACGGGTTTGGGTACACAGATCCGGTCCGACGTGTTCACCTAGGTGGATACGGTATGACGTGTCTCTTTATGAGACCGGTATGTTCTGTACTGTTTTAGCAGTGCATCCAGTAATTCTGTTTTCTAGTATTGTCTCTCGAGATTTCCAGTATTATGTTTTCAATGTACTAGGTAGTATCTGTTCGAACTGTTTTTAATGTGTTTTTGATGTCGTGGTATGAATGATTTGTTTTGCTATTCATTACTGTGTTCATTGTGTATTGTGTTCAAGTTCGAGTACGTTCAAAGATGCCTCTGTTTTCAAAGTTACGTCAGATAGGAACCAGAAAAGGGATACTCGAAGAGTCAGTTCCTGTCCCACCTAGGGACAGTCCCGGACATTTCATGTATCATAAACATGGCTTAGATGCCATCCTGTACTTAGACTTATGGGTAGACTATACCAAGAATCTGGAAGAGAAATATAGATGGCCTGTTTCAGGAACATGGGATGCTGAATGCATCATGAGAGTAGAGGAAGCATTATGGAAAAAGAAAGCCAGACAATCCCAGAAAGATGCCATAGAATTGTGGCGTAAAGAATCGCATAAAAGAACAGAAAAAGAAATCAGAAAAGCAGAACTAAGTAGAGAATCTTCAGAAAAAGCCCAAGAAAGGGAACTACTAGAAGAAGGTGAACGAGTCAGAGCAGAACAGTCCGACAGACAAAGAAATGCCCTTATTAAAGGCATGTATCCCGTTCTCGCCGAGGGCCTGCCTAAGGCGACCCCGGAAACACCCTGTAATTTACCGCCACCGTTGATCCCGACTAAGTTACGTCATAAACCAACCGCAGCTGAAATTTTTCTTTCTTCCTATTTAGACGACACTGTCCCAGAATACACAAATCCGCGTACTCCTCCGCCTGCTCAACCTCAAAACCCTGTTGATAACACAATTACTGTTCCTCCAGTCACTGGTCCCAGGAATCCTTTTAATCCGCCAGTAGCCCAGGACCAACCCACATTACATATGCCTACTTTACCAGTCACATTACCAGCGACGGCACATCCAGTATTAGTTGACGATTCTAGTGCAGGAGGAGCAGGGGGAGGTATCCCTATCACCCCGCCTCAAGCAAAACGAATGACGCTAAGAGACATGGCATTACAGCGTACGCCAAAAGTGGCTACATACGCAGCCCTCAAAAAGTACCTTACTGATTGTAGATATGATCCAGTGCCAGGCGAAGATCACATGATATTATATTCCGTACGTCTCCGACGAGTTGCAAGCTTTTTGACTCTTTTACCTGAAATGGGGGAACATTTAGACAGAATATATCATTTCATCCGAACAGGGGAAGGACCAGAAAGTATTCACGAGGCTATGGCACACAGGAAAGTCGAGACTCAAAATATGATCTTGCAGTTTTTGATAAACTGTTTAATAAGAGAACAAGACCAGTCTGGTAAAGACAAAGATGAGATGAAAGTCCTGACAAGATGGAGTGATAACATAGCAGACGGAAAGCACAGTAAACAAAATAGTATAGACACTATGTATAGAAAGATTCATAAAGAAATTCTAAGCATACATGAAAGGGTAAAAGCAACGAGAGAACCCGAGAAAGAGAATGACACTTCAGACGAAGATGTAGACACAGACAACCTCGAAAGAATAGCGTATGTAGGTAGGACGAGACCTTTTGACAGATCCACACGCCTAGAATATAAGAAAACTTTTCTTCCTCCCGTACCAGAAGAGTGTTCTCTTGAACATTTATTCCAAGCTACCGATAGAGTCCTGAAACAACGAATAGGTTACAGTGAGCTTAGTACCATGCATGAACAGGAACTAGCCCGATCAGCGGTTCAATGGACTAGCAATTCTAGTGCATTTAAAGACGAAGTTGTGGCCCATACGTTTCTGAATCTTTCACCAGACGAACAACGAATGGTGGGGATGTACAAGATCCAGCACCTCATTACACTGTATGAAAGTCAGCATTCTGATCCAGGTCCCCTATATAACGTATTGGACGAGTTACTCCTAAACAGATGGAAAGGTCTAGGTACCGATTTGATTAATGTCATTTTAGAACAACGTCACAAATACAGAACGTTCCTAACTCCACATTTCGTTCCAGTTCCACCCCCAGTAAGAAAGACATTTTACATAGACAGACAGAATCCCTTGCGAGAAGTGCATCCTATTAAGGGAACGGGAGGTGCACTCGAACGAGTATTTGTTTACACCCCTTTAACGAAAATAGAGCTACTGGAAATGAAAAAGTGAGTGCCCTGTCACGATAAAGATCCAGCAGGGTTCCACCGTGAATTAAAAGATATGCTCCGTATGGGAGAATACACGTATCCCGATATCATTAAAATGCTAAAGGTCCTGTTGCCTGCGGGCACATATGAAAAACTCAAAGAAAAAGAATGGGAGGTGGGAGAGAAAAAGATTGACTGGGCAGAATTAGAGAACGAAGATAAAACACGAGTTCCTGGTACTGGTCTCGGGGACAAAGCCAAAGAATTGCCCGACTTGTTAATACAAGTCTTGCCAAGATTACTAACCACGAAAAAGGAAGACTGGGATGCCATCTCAGCCTGTAAACAGAAACAAGACGAAGACACTAGTGATTTTTATTCCAGATTTGAGAAATGTTTCATTATTAATAGCGGCTTGAAAACAAGTAGTGAATCGTATCCACATCTTTTTGTTACCAAATTAGTAGAGAATTCTTTGCCACAAGTTAAAAATCGAGTACTGAAAGTCGAGAGTACATGGCAAGCTAATACCCCGTCCCAAATGTTACAAATGTTACAGTACCACCAGAACCGAATCAGAGAAGAGCAAGAACACGAAAGGAGACGTATGAAAGACACGAAAATGAAAGTACTAGTGGCACAGTCTGTTCCGGTAGATAGTCAGAAGAGGGGTACGACTCAGACAAGTCATTCCGCAGCTCCTGTTAAAGGGACATGCAATTACTGTAAACAGCCAGGTCACTATATAAACGAATGTGCTGTTCTGAAACACAACATAGCTACTGGTAAGACGAAAGAGAGACCGCGTCCTCCTAGACAGGAACATGTTCCGCAGAACACGCAACCACCGCAGAACGCACAACAGTCAGCAGCAGTACCGCAGCCTATAGCTGCCACACAACACGTTACACAGCAGATGTACCAGTACGCACAGTCAGATTATCCAGAATATCAGCAGTATTCATGAAACAGCCTAGAGAGGGAGGTTGGCTTGCCTCTCATCGAGATTCCTGTAGATCAAGAAGGTCCCTATGTACACAGTCAAGTATTAGGGAAAGACAGAAAATTTCTGATTGATACAGGGGCAAGTAGGACTACCATCAGTCATGACGAGGTTCCAGGGGCTCCTCTCTCAGGCTCAAGAAATGTTTCCCTGGGATTTTCAGGAAAGCCTATTGTAAACGAAATATCGAAACCAGTTTCCCTAGAAGTTGGTCCATTGTCCCGAACTACAGACTTGTTACTTACGAAATCGTGTCCAGAAAACTTACTGGGTATTAAAACATTGAAAGAATTAGGTGCAGTGATTTGTTGTTCTCCGGAAGGAGTGAGATTGTTTTTACGTGATTTTAAAGGACATTATGTATTAAGAGATTTTGATCCACGATTACTGAATGTACCACAGCATTTATGGGCGCAAGGTCCAACTGATGTAGGTTGTATGCACATTACACCATACCGTGTCACTCTGAAACAAGGAGTTGTACTACCCCGAATCCGACAATACAAGTTGCCACCTGAGGCTGTAGCAGCCTTATCTAAAATTATTGACGAACTCATTGCTCAAGGAGTGGTTGTAGAAACTGACTCCAATGTATGTAATTCTCCGATCATTCCGATCCTTAAACTTACAGACCCAAATGCACCTCCAGTTTATCGACTAGTGATCGATCTTCGAGAACTTAATAAATGTATCATACCCCAGTACCCAGTGGTTCCAGACATCTCTTCCCTATTGACTGCCATTGATTCCGAAGCAGCGTTCTTTACTGTTATCGATCTCAAGAACGCCTTCTTTAGTGTCCCCATCCATCCAGATAGCCAGTTTCTTTTCGGATTCTGTTTAAATGGAAGAAGCTATAAATTCACACGTGCACCTCAAGGGTTCACAGAAAGTCCTAGTATTTACAGTCAAGCACTGAAACGACAACTAGATAGTATTCACATGCCAACTGACACTGCCCTGCTCCAGTACGTTGATGATCTATTGATCACAGCCCGTACAGAACGTGACTGCGAACGTGCGTCACTGACAGTCTTGTATTTTCTGGCAGAAATGGGGCACAAGGTGTCCCCTTCGAAACTGCAATTCTGTGTCCAGCCAGTGGTATACCTTGGACACTTGCTGTCCAAGAGGGGTAGACAGCTAACGCCTGACCTTATCCAGTTAATTGCACATCTTCCACAGCCCAAGACACAGAAGGAGGTACGAGCTTTTATCGGCCTCACTTCTTATTGCAGACAATGGATCCCTCAGTACGCATATCTAGCCAAGCCACTGATACAGTTGACAACACAGGAGGCAGCGACATCGACTTTCCTCCCTTGGACCCAGGAACATACACTTGTTTTCAATGAGTTAAAGAAAGTTTTATGTCAAGCACCTGTTTTAGCGACGCCAAACTACAGTAAACCTTTTACACTTTTTGTCACTGAACGTGATGGTACAGCATTATCTGTTCTCACACAAGATCAAGCAGGACAACACAAGCCTTGTGCTTATTTTTCTAGCACATTAGATCCAGTAGCTCAGGCTTTGCCTGAGTGCCTCAAGTCAGTTGCAGCCACAGCTTTAGCAATCAGACAAAGTGATTCCATAGTGTTGGGACACTCCCTGACAGTACAAGTTCCACACTCCGTGGAAGTTCTTTTAAACCGAACACAGACTCAGCACTTGACTATAGCTCGATTGACAGGATATGAACTGACACTGTTCCAGCCACACATAGAGATCAGACGCTGCAACATATTAAATCCTGCTACTCTGTTACCCTCGATTACCTCAAATCCGGCAACACATGACTGTGTGGAAGTTATTAACACTATGACGAAGCCAAGACAAGACTTGACGGACATTGCATTACCTGACCCAGACCTGACACTTTATGTGGATGGTTCATGTATGAGAACAAGTACAGGAGAGTTAGTGGCAGCATATGCAGTGACTACTGAAACTGAAGTTATAGAAACACATTGTATTGATACCCTGTCTGCTCAAGCAGCAGAGCTTATCGCTCTGACCCAAGCCTGCATACGAGCCAAGAACCTGAAAGTAAACATATATACAGATTCACGTTATGCATTCGGAGTCGTTCACGACTTTGGAGTCCTCTGGCAAGAAAGAGGTTTTATGACCTCTCATGGAGCCAAGATCCAGCATGGCCCCCTCATTCAAGCTCTGTTAGAAGCTATACATTTACCTACAGCTATAGCCATTATGAAGTGCAAAGCACATACGAAAGTTACTGACACCATTTCCCAGGGTAACGATCTGGCAGATCGAACAGCCAAGCTTACAGCTCAGGCTCCAGACATTCCAGCTGACACGACAAAGACAGACGTTCCAGTCCTGACGACTTGCATGACAGTTAAGGATCCTACACAAGACATACTAGACATACAGACACAGGCTACTCCAGACGAAATCAAGAAATGGTCTGAACAAGGAGGGGTCCAGACAGATCAGGGATGGTTGACGAAGGGAAAAGCCACATGGTTTCTCCCCGACTCTATGGTTCAAGTTATTATTAATACAGCACATAGTCCAGCACACTTAGGAGAAAAAGCCATGTAAGACAGCATCCAGAACCTCTGGTTTAACAAGCATTTACGAACAGCAGCGAAGCAGAAAGTGCGTACCTGCATGATCTGTTGTCAGTTCAATCCAGGTAAAGGTGTTCCCGTGGAACAAGGTGGATTCCATCCTCCTGACCACCCTTTTGAAGTCCTCCAGATGGATTATATCCAGATGGATCGATGTCGAGGATTCAAGTATGTCCTCGTAGTTGTTTGCGCTTTGTCCAGATGGACAGAAGCATATCCAGTCCCAGATTATACTGCCGCGACCACTGCCAAGCAGCTGGTACGCGAGTTCTTCCCTCGATACGGATTGCCCCGTGTCGTGTATTCAGATAACGGACAGCCATTCTCGTCCTAACTCATGAAACAGGTATCACTTCTGTTAGGGTACCAGTGGAAATTCCACTGTGTACGACACCCCGAGGCAGCTGGCCTCGTCGAGCGACATAACCAAACTCTGAAAACACGATTAGCGAAGGTTTGTGCCGAAAAAGGTGTAGATTGGATGGTAGCCCTGCCGGTTGCCCTCTTCTATATGCGAATGGTCGCTCACTCCAGATCTGGTTTGTCACCCTATGAAGTTGTCTTCGGTCGTCCCCCGAACATGTGGGGTACACCTATGCCTCGTAAAATCACCGATGTTGACAGTAACATGCTGACAGATTACCTAGCTTCCTTGATGTCTGCACTACTCTCTTGTCTTTCACAGGTCGCGGCTGCCTTCCCGGACAACACCCAGGTGAAACCGCACGAGGTCGTTCCAGGTGATCTTGTATTGGTTCGGAATTTTGATCGCTCAAGTCCTCTGGAGCCCCGCTGGAAGGAGCCAAAACTCGTTCTGATGACCACAAGGACCGCCGTAAAGCTAGAAGGAAGAAAAGGCTGGCTCCATTCCAGTCACATCAAGCGTTTCCATGGACTGCGTCCAAAGACTTTTTTCAAGGACTGCCCCGATACTGACTCTAAACTTCCCCTGTTAGAGAAAACTCCGCAGCAGGAGTATAAACTGAAATTAAGGTCTAGTGAGTCAGACAGCGTTTGATTGTTTAAGTCCCCCTCGGGTGAAGCGGTTAGACAGGTTTCTGACATGTATGAGATAGACCCACCTAGTGAGAGAGATAGACGAAACTCCAAGAAAATGAAATATTGTAAAAATCTCCGAAGTAGATGCATCGTTACGTTATTGTTTATGTTTTTTCTGAGTCTTACGATCACATGTATAAGTTGTTTATTACACATATTCTTTCCTCCTCTTGGTTCACATGTACACTTTTCCTCTAATGATACAGTAGAGCACACATTTAGTGAACTACCCCCTCACGAGTTATCCTATCGACTTGCAATGCGCAACAATACTTTTATTCGTATGTTACACTATTCACACCAGACCAGCAATGCCACTAATTGCTGGGTATGTGGTCGACTCCCCCCTTTCCAGACAGTGAAGGGAGCTCTACCACTCTTTCCCTATCCGTTTTCACACAATGGTTCGTGTGGAGCATGGTTTACATTGACGTCATCTTTAGACGATAAGTCCCTTCTGAATAGAACCTGTTTCCCAGACAAGGACGGTCTTTCCCATAGGACAGGGATAGATCTAGACCGGTCCTCCTATACGCGGACGACGCTGTTCTCATAGCGCGGACTGGCATAGGGCTCCAAAAACTTTTGGACCATTTTGGCCAGTTCATGGAAGCCCTTGACTTAAAAATTAATACCGTCAAGTCCCATGTTATGGTTGTTGGCTCGCGAAAGAAAAACATGAAGATCAGATCTTTCAGCTCCAATAATTCACCAATTTCAAGGGTGCCCCCCTTTTGCTATCTGGGCGTCACCTTCGACGAGAGAGGAACCTGGAAGCCACAAATGAAACTCAAGGAAAATGGAGTAATTAGGTCAACAACAGCACTTCTGAGCTTTTCGAAAAAATTGGGCTCGAAACCTATGGAAGCAATGACCAGGATTTATAGAGCCAAATGCGTGGCAATTGCTTCCTACGGGGCAGATATTTGGGGCTACGTTCCAGTCTCAGGCATACAAATTGCCGAAAATTATTTTTTACGGGCCTTGTTGACTCTCCCGAAATCTTCCCCCACACATTCAACGCATAATGAACTAGGTATGGGGTACGTTTCTGATCTTCTAAAAATGTCCCCAGTACTTTGCTGGATTAAAACCTGGACCAATGAAGAAATCAGTTTGAATCACTCCATCCTTAAGGATTGTATATCTCTAGATAAAGCTCTTACTATCCCATGGCTAGCATATGTTAGAGCGGCATGTGCGAGCCTAGGGCGTCCGGAAATGTACTCTCTTCCGCAACATCTTAAAAAAGAGGATGTTAAGTGGGTGAAGCAACATTTTCGATCTCTGTTGGAAGGCGAAAGAGAATCGGCTGAAATCAGGAAACCTACAGTCAGACTACTTTTTCAACTTTCCACTACTACAGCGATGGAACCCTATTTAAAATATGTCACAAAGCCCTACCATCGATTTCTGCTCATAAGGTTCAGATTTAATTTGATCCATCTCATCCTTGGTACTTATACAGATTGGGGTACTCCAGAAAATTCTCCTCCTTGTACATGTGACTGTTTCTCAACACAGGACACTTTGCATCTGGTTATGCTGTGCGAGCACTATTTGGTCCTGCGAAAAAAATTTCTTGTGCCCATTTTAAAACCTTTAAATTTCGTTCAGGTACGGCCAGCATTACTATATTTACAGATGTTGAACTCAGTGCCAGTCGCTTATGGCGTAGCCCGTTTTTTGGTAGCTGCCACCAGACAGAAAAGAGTAAGAACTGCCGCACTATCAACTCATGAAAACTGATTGTTAGTATATACTCTGGTGAAATTTATATACTGTTATCCTTAGGTGTTCCCTGTATCTACCAAATCCCTTTTTATTAACGTTCCCTTTCCTCTGTTTTTAAGTAGGAATGCAATCAACTCTGTTTACTGATTTAATTGTTTTTTATAAAAAATTATCTTTGTATCATGTACTGCTTTTATGGTTTTAATTAACCGAATAAAGTTTTTTGACTGACTGAGATCTAGAAAATGAAGTATATGATCTAGGTAATTTTTCCTCCAACCTCATGGTTTTGAATGTTCAGTCCGAGATTGATTCAGACCTGCCTTCTATATCAGTTCTACCAGTGAAAGGCGAATTATGTGTCAGAAAGAATGGTTCAGTACACCTAGGACACAGTGATTGTACTACTGTGGTCGAGTACAGTGACAGTGGGAAATCTACTTTCAAAGCCTCACGTCATTCTTATTTTATATGTGGTCAGACCGCTTATGTACGTTTGCCTCTAGATTGGGATGGAACATGTTACATTGCATTCCTACTGCCACCAGTTTTCCTAGCCCCATCCGATTATCACCGAAATACACATCTAGTACACGTCAGACATAGAAGGGAGTCCCCAATTGTCGATCAGACTGAAACTGCATTGGAACAGTATACGGATTTCAACAAAGGTTTCTTCTTTTTCATAGGTCCCGTCCAGAATAGTAAATTAATACGTAGGTTAACCAGAACCCTTGAAGCAGTAGTGAATGAGACTACTTCCGCCCTAGGTAACTTAACAGAAGAGCAGTCTGCTATGAGATTTGTTGTTCTTCAGAACCGCCTTGTTCTTGACGTCATACTGGCCGATAGGGGCGGAGCTTGTAGAGTCATCAGATCTAGTTGTTGCGTTTTCATTCCTAATAACGCACCGTCTGTGTATTCAGCAATAACTAGACTTCATAAAATAGCCCATCAGCTACACCAGAATCCAGGCACCTGGACTTGGTCCGGCTGGCTCTGGAGTGTAATATCTGCCTGGGGATGGAAAGTACTGTCATTTCTGGGAGTAGTAGTAATGATCATATTCAGTTGTTGTCTCTGTTTACAATGTGGGCCAGCGATTTGTGGCTTGTGCGCCACAGCTTGTATTCCACGTCCAAAATCCCATGCCCAGAAGAGAAAAGACGAGCAAATGATGCTGTATGAACAGATAGATGGTCTCATGAATATTGATGTTTCCTGAAGGGAACGTAGGGAACAAGGAGGGAATGAGGAAAATTGAATTTTGCCCTGTTATGTGTCCCTACGTGTTCCCCAACATGTAATATATGTGCATGAGTAATATGCATTTTCCCTCCATGGCCGAATATAAAGACGCATTTACAGTTGCGTCCAACGTTAGTATGTCAGTTATCCAGTCCTCCTGAAAGCAACCTGAATTAGGCTTTTAGGCCTATGTTGCCATCGTCTTTACATGTGCACGATAAATCACCGAGTTGCACCCGTTTCTAGGGCTCTGCAGGGCCCGGACACGAGATCCAGGCCTCAAGCCTCCTGAACCACTCCGAGAGATGCAGCCCCGCCCGCATCCCTGACCCTTCCCTTACTTCCTGCCAAGCAGCGCGGTGCCCGGCTCGGCCTGGCCTGCCTGCCAAGAATATGTTATGCCTACAGTTATCTGTTCAGTTCCCCGGCTTCACATTCCTAGCTAACGAACAGCATAAACATATCCATCTACAGTCCAGTCTTTCCGTCTCCATGCAAGCGATTTAGTCCAAGCAAGTAATCCATAGTTCACGCAATACATGAAGAATATATGCATACACTAGCCTTTAGTGCAAGTAGCCTCTGCCCTGATGACTTTTAGAATCAAGCAACATGTACTCCAAACACAAGATATCAGATACGCTATAGGTACAGGTCGTTCTGACATCCCAGACTTCAGTCTCCTCTTCTAGTGCTAGAAGTCAGCGGCCCCCAGCTCTTCTTAGTTACACGTCATGACTCGTTTTGCGCGCACCAGTAGGTTAAAGGTTCCAGCTGCCCATGAAGCCCCCTCCATGTGTCCACCCACTTATGACACTTCTGTGACGTCTACATCACACACCTCCGTGCACGCCCTGTGCACGCCCTCTTTTCACGCCCATATGTTCTTATCTTTCCTTTTCACTTGTTACGCCTACTGTATTCAATGCAACTGTAAGGTTTTACTATATATATTGTATGATGTTAATGAAATGTCGAGATCGAGGCCGAGAATGTCCCTTCCTGAACCTTAGCAGGTGATGGAACCCGATGTCCATTGGCTCGAGCCACTTAATTAAAGCCCGTATGACTCAGATACCACGGATTCTGCCTCTCATTTATTGAGCTATCCTTTTACCTTTAATGCATAGAAAAATAGTACCGGTAATTTATTTATTTACCACACTATGGTAGGCCCAAGGGCAGGGTGCATTGTAAGTGTAAGGTAGGACATGCTCTGGTGTGTGTGGCATGTCCTAATAGAGAATTACTGCCAAATTCGCTTTTCACTATTGTAAGGCTACCTGTTCCCTTTAGGCCAGATGGGCTGCTGGAATTATTACACTCTATAATCCCAGCAGGCTCAGGGAACATGGTAGAAAATAATGTTTAGTATGCCTGAACTCAGAATAATAAAATACTTCTTTTAGTAAAGTTTATTTTAATATCCTGTGTTTGCAAATGCTACTTTTAGAAAGTTAGCATTTGCTTGCCTAACCATTTCAGCCCGCCTCTGCTAGTATGTGTATCTGGCTGTCTGGGATGTGTGAGTGACAGGGCTGGGGGATGACAGGTGGTGAATGCAAGGATTACACCTTAGTGGGAGGTAGGAGTGGCCCTGGACTTTAAATCAGGCTGTGCTCTGCCTCCACAATGCTGGCTCCGCCCCCTGGGGGGCGACTGATGACTCAGCCTGCACCTGGCCCAGGAAGGGCGAAGCACTGTCAACAAGGTACTCCTGGCAGCCCCTGTCCCCACAATGCTGGCTTCGCCCCCCTGGGGAGCGTCTGATGTGCCTGCCCTCACACTGAAAGCAACAGCCAGAGTACACCCAACAAGTGCTCAGAGACTGAAAGGAATTATGCAGAGGTCCCCCTGGCCTGGAAAGACAAAGGAAATGGTGTATAAAAGTAGGAGCCCTGCTCCTTGTAAATTAGATCCTGTTTGCGCTACAGAAGAAACTCTGGCCGAAGAGAAGGACCTGGAAAGACTACAAGGAGGAGTGCTGTCTCTGGCCTGTGTTGGGTGCCTTGCTGCAGAAGGAGAGAAAGGAAAGACTGAAAGAGACTTTTACTTTATTTTCAACTTGTGCCAAACTCCTACAAAGATCTCCAAGGGCTTGCTGTGGAACTTGCCCCCTGAACTGCGCCCCAGGAACAGTGGGCGCTACCCCCCCCCCTGACTACATCCTCCTCGGGGACCTCAACTTCCACCTGGAGAACAACGACGACCGCAACACCACCACCCTGCTGGAAAACCTCGCAAACCTGGGACTCAAGCAGCTGGTGACCACCCCCACCCACCTCGCCGGACACACACTCGACGCCGTCTTCTCATCCAGCAAAGACATCGCCTTCAGCCACGCCACAGGACTCCACTGGACGGACCACAGCTGCGTCCACTTCACCTTCAGAAGAACGACGATCCACCACCACCAGCAACAGGTTGCCCGAAGAAGCTGGAACAAGATCACAGCCGACCAGCTCGCCGCTTCCCTGAGTCAGCACCCTCCCGCCAGCTCAGCGAACCCCAGCCAGGCCGCCGACAACCTCACGAAGTGGATCAGCAACTGCGCGGACGAACTCGCCCCTCTGAGGACCCCGCCCAGCAGACCCGGCAGCAAGAAAGCCCCATGGTTCACCGACGAACTCAAGAGCTCCAAGAAGAACTGCCGAGCCCTCGAGAAAGTCTGGAGAAGGGAACCAACACCGGACAACAGGACCACCCTCAAGCTTGCCACCCGGAAGCCCCACCAACTGATCCGCGCCACCAAGAAAACTGCATTCAAGGACCGGCTGGACAACAACGCACACAACTGCAAGGAACTCTTCAACATCGTGAAAGAGCTCTCCAACCCCAACGCCGGAAACAACGACATCACCCCATCGCAAGACCTCTGCAACTCCCTCGCCTCCTACTTCCACAACAAGATCGCGGACATACACAACAGCTTCAGCATTCAACCATCGCACACAACGACCGCAGCAACGCCGCCCACCACCACCCTCCGCGCCTGGACTCCGATCAGCACCGATGACACCATCCGCATGATGAACTCCATCCACTCCGGATCTCCAACCGACCCCTGCCCTCACCACGTCTTCAACAAGGCCGACACCGTCATCGCACCCCACCTGCGAGACATCATCAACACCTCCTTCGACACCGCCACCTTCCCGGAGAGCTGGAAGCACGCCAAACTCAGCGCTCTACTAAAGAAACCAACAGCAGACCCCACCGAACTCAAGAATTACCGCCCCATCTCGCTCCTCCCGTTTCCAGCCAAAGTCATCGAGAAGGCCGTCAACAAACAGCTGGCCGCCTTCCTCGAGACGAATGGATCCCTCGACCCCTCACAGTCTGGCTTCCGAGCCAACCACAGCACCGAGACCGCCCTCATCGCTGCCACCGATGACATCCGAGCCCTGATGGACAACGGAGAAACAGCGGCCCTCATCTTCCTAGACCTCTCCGCAGCATTCGACACTGTCTGCCACCGCACCCTAGTGCAGCGCCTCAGCAATGTCGGAATTCAGGAGAAGGCACTGGAATGGTTCGTCTCCTTCCTCGACGGAAGAACACAGAGAGTCCGTCTACCACCGTACAAGTCAGAGGCCACCGAAGTCATCTGCGGCGTCCCTCAAGGATCCTCGCTGAGCCCCACCCTCTTCAACGTCTACATGAGCCCCCTCGCTCCGATCGCACGCCAACACAACCTGAACATCATCTCCTATGCCGATGACACCCAGCTGATCCTCTCCCTGACCAACGACCCCGCCGCTGCCAGAGCCAACCTTCACGAAGGGATGAAAGATGTAGCCGAGTGGATGACGACCAGCCGCCTGAAACTGAACTCAGACAAGACGGAAGTCCTCATCCTGGGCTCCTCGCCCTCCGCCTGGGACGACTCCTGGTGGCCCCCCGCCCTGGGCACCGCACCCACACCGACAGACCACGCACGCAACCTGGGCTTCATCCTGGACTCCTCCCTCTCCATGACCAGACAAGTCAACGCCGTCTCCTCGTCATGCTTCAACATCCTGCGCATGCTACGGAAGATCTTCCGGTGGATCCCCATCGAGACCAGGAAGACAGTCACCCAGGCCCTCGTCACCAGCCGACTGGACTACGGCAACGCCCTCTACGCCGGAACCACCGCCAAGCTCCAGAAGAGACTCCAGCGGATCCAGAACGCCTCAGCCAGACTCATCCTCGACATCCCCCGACGCAGCCACATCTCCGGACATCTGAGAGACCTGCACTGGCTCCCCGTCACCAAAAGGATCACCTTCCGTCTCCTCACCCACGCACACAAAGCCCTACACGATCAAGGCTCGAGCTACCTCAACAACCGCATCAACTTCTACGCTCCCAAACGCCACCTCCGATCAGCCAGCCACGCCCTCGCCGCCGTCCCCCGCATCCGAAGAACGACAACAGGAGGAAGGTCCTTCTCCCACCTGGCCGCCAAGACCTGGAACTCCCTCCCTCCCGACCTGCGCCTGACCCAAGACCACCTCTCCTTCAGGAAGAAGCTCAAGACCTGGCTGTTCGAGCAGTAGCAGCACCCCCCCCCCCCCCCAAGCGCCTTGAGACCCTCCGGGTGGGTAGTGCGCTTTATAAATGTCCTTGATTGATTGATTGATTGAAGGAAGCTGCTGCTGGCGTGGGCTGTCTGTCCCTGCAGCGCCGAGTGAAGGAGTGCTGAGAGCGTCGTGCTTCTACGGCGCGCTCTCTACCAATTTGAGCATCTGGGTCCCATGAGCACCGTGACTGTGGCCTGATCGTGTGCCAGCTGCAAAGTGAAGACCAGCCCCTCACTGGTCCGAGCACCGTGACTGCCCCCGTTCTGAGCCGTAGCTCACACCGTGAAGAAGGACCTGTCCGGTCCGATCATCGCCGCCTGCTGATCCCCGTGTTGGCGGCTGCCCAGCAAAGACGGACTCTGCCTGCAAGTTGTGCCCTCTGTGACCCGTGCGCTGAGACCCGCTCCCCGCAGCTGTGAAGTGAAGTGCTGCGGGGCCGCGCCTGGCTGGTACGTCTTGTTCTGCATCGTACCCCCATCAGCCCCGCCTGCAGACACTCCCCCTCCAGGGTCGAAGCGTACGCCGCGGGTACGTCTGTTTGCCCCACAACGCACCGTCCTTTGAAAGCCCTGCGCCTATGCCTGACGAGCCGTAGCCGGCCTTGCCCCCAAGGAGCACCGCAACGTGACCAGACCTGACCCCCGCTGCTGGGCCCTTCGCATCACCCCCAAGAAGGTACTGTGACTGTGTGTAAAGTGCGTGGCGCTCAGGACCTGAAGTCGGTGAGGCACACACTCCCTCGAGCCCCCTGAGGCCCCTCCGCTGTGTGGCCGTACCTGCGAGACGTCTCCCAGCTTCAGTATGCCTCGCACAGCTCCAGTGCCCAGTACCCCTCGCATCCCCTTCTTCAGCGCCGTACGCTTCTCACGCGAGATGCGTAAGGTTTAGCGGGGCCGTGCTGCATTTACCGAACGAGACGATCTAAAGCTCTGTGAAGCGTATCTAAGGGAGCAAAAGGGGTCCACACGCAGCGCACGGGGCCTGGACCATTGTAAGCCTAAAGTAAGCTGGGAAAGGTCATTTTTCACCCAGTAACATTGGTCCAAGAATTAAGAACTATTTTTAAAGCTGAATAAGAACTACCATTTGTTGGACCTGCGATAGGCAAGCCCAGCACAAAGGGGGGTAGCTTGGCTTGAGCGACAAGGCGGTAGAAGGCTGTTGTGTTAAGCCGGCTATGACCAAATAATAACTCCCTGCACACCACACAAAAAGAAGGACACCACACCACTGTTATAGAAAAATACGTTTCGTTTATGTAAAAGTTCTCTGGGTTTGAAGGAAGTTCACTTAGGTAATCACATTCACATTTCTTACATGGGTTTGATTAGCTGTGTACTGGTTTCTCAGGAATAAATAGTTGGACTCTAATAAATAAATATACTGGATAAATATCAGGATTCAATACATTAGAATAAATATCAGCAATGACTGGAATAAATATCAGCAATGACTGGAATAAATATCAGCAATGACTGGAATAAATATCAGCAATGACTGGACAGTTTCCTAGCAGGTTAGATACTGATCGTTTCACATAAATATCACAGGGTCATTCTGGTATCGCTGCCACCAATTAATCACTTTCAGGGTAAACACATTACGTTTGTCATTCAATGCGGAATGCGTGCTCTTACAGTTTTTGAAGTGTTCACGGGTCCGGGCTCTCTGGCACAAGATACACGTGATAATCCCTTAGTTGCACTCACAACTCATTGCGCGTATATCTGGAAGATAAAGGCATAAAATGACTACGGCAATTACACTCCGCGGCCAGCCGGTTCAATGCTACTGCTGCCAGAGGAGTCTGTGCGCTTCTGTCAGCGCAGGCGGGGTTTCCGAAGGCGGCTCCAGTTCACGAGTCTTGGGACCGTCGAACGGGCTGCCGGAGGGGCCAAAACACCTGCGCGCACAGTTCAAAATGAGACCGCATCACAGTTCCACAACAACGCAGCAACTTCAGGGGTAGTGACAGTCCACCTCACTTCGGCGGCGCCGGTAAGCGCTCCAGTCAGTATGGCACTTCTCCCAAGGGCGAAGGGGGGTTCCAGGGGCTCCGCGATCCTCCGTCCGAGCTCACTCACGGGGGGGTTCCCGCCCACACACCAGTTCCCAAGTCACTCGGGCAGGGCAGAGACAGTAATCTCGCCCAAATGAAGGCCAGCCTTTTCCCGCCCCAGCGCAGCACCTCACCTTCTATCCACAAACAGAGCGTCGACGTAGGTGGGTTCGGAGACGTCCGAACGCCCGCCAGGAGGCACTTAAGTTGAAGGTGGCACTTTTAAGAGTTGCAGTTGCGTTCTCACCACTGGGGGGCGGGGAGGCTCTAACTATGGCCAAAGTCTCTGAGGGGCAATTGGGCACTCGCTGACCAGGCGCTGAAGGCTAGAGGTCACTGCTCACGCTTCTGACTGGAACGCCAGTCAGGGTCCACGCCAGCAACCTCTGCTGCTCTTCTGCCTGCGCTATCAGCTGCCTCAGGGGGTTAACAGGGCAGGTGTCAATCTGGGGTCAAGTCCTCTACTTCTGGTGTTCTTTGATCATTCTCTATCACATCTAAAATAGCCGCCAGGGACTGGGCCTTATATAGCCCGTGCCCTAGGATGCCAGCACGAGCCAGAAGGTTCTAGAACCTTCTCTGGCTATGTCAATGACATGGCCCTTTCAAGGTATGTCATTAGGAGCCACCGTACTGGGCTTCCTAAGGCAGCCATTTTGTGTACTTGTAACTCCTGAGGGGATTCCTGTCAGGTTTGCAGGTTACACAAAGTGCGCCAAAACCTTCAAAGGGTCAGAGGTCAGAGGGGCTCCAATGGGAGTCACTCTCATAGGGGACAATGGTGTCCACCATTTTAGGGTTGACAACCCCAGTTGGTTATGCCACTGGTTCCGTCAGGCGCCTTGTACATAGGTGCCAGGAACTTGGTGAGCAACTGGGCATCAAAGAGCATCTAGCCCCATGGGACAACACACAAAAAGGTCCTGGTAGACAAAGAAAAAGCGACAAATTTTAGGAGGCACGGGGGAACAAAATAAATCATAGTGTGAGGGGACTCGCAGAAGCAGACAGGTCTAACACGTGTCCCCCCAGCTGAAAGTGGGGAGAGCTACCCAACCCCTTGGGAGTTCTCAACACTAAGGCGGAAATACCTGGAGAGACCGCCTGCATTGGCGTGGTCAGCTCCGGGCCGATGTTCCACCCGAAAGTCCATTCCCTGTAGGGAGATAGACCACCTCAACAGTTTTGGGTTTCCCCCTTCATCTGCATGAGCGAACGAAGGGGTCGGTGGTCTGTCTGAACCAGGAAGTGCGAACCAAACAGGTATGGTCGCAGCTTCTTCAGTGCCCAGGCCACCGCAAAGGCTTCCCGCTCAATGGTACTCCATCTCTGTTCCCGGGGAAGTAGTCTCCGTGACAGGAAGACCACGGGTTGATCCAGACCCTCTTCATTGAGTTGCGATAGCACCGCCCCAATGCCAATGTCGGATGCGTCTGTCTGGACAATGAATTCCTTTGAGAAATCTGGAGCCTTCAAAATTGGAGCGTTGCACAATGCTTGTTTCAGGGTGTCGAAGGCTCGTTGGCAAGCCTCGGTCCAGATTACTCTCCTGGGTTGCTTCTTGGCCGTGAGTTCAGTAAGGGGAGCCACGATAGTGCCATACCCCTTCACGAACCGTCTGTAGTAACCTGTGAGGCCCAGGAAGGCTCGGACCTCAGTCTGGGTCTTGGGGGGTTCCCAGGCCACGATTGCCTCAATCTTTGCCTGAAGGGGTTGCACCGTTCCCCGGCCCACCAAGTGACCTAAGTACACCACCGACCCCTGCCCAATCTGACACTTGCTGGCCTTGATCGTCAGACCAGCTTGTTCCAGGGCCTGGAGAACGTCTTGCAGGTGCTGCAAGTGATCCTCCCACCTGCTACTGAAGACGGCAATGTCGTCCAGGTAAGCAGCAGAGAAGGATTCCTTCCCAGTGAGGATCGTGTTCACCAGTCGCTGGAATGTTGCAGGAGCGTTCTTGAGCCCAAAGGGCATCACACAGAACTGGTAGTGTCCATCAGGTGTGGAGAAGGCTGACCTTTCCTTTGCTCCATCAGTCATGGGAATATGCCAGTACCCTGCTGTGAAGTCAATGGTACTCAGATATTGGGCAGCTCCCAACCGGTCAATTAGTTCATCCGCCCGAGGGATCGGATGAGCATCGGTCTTCGTGACCGAATTGAGTCCTCGATAGTCCACGCAGAATCGCAATTCTGGCGTGGTGCCAGGTGGTGCAGCTTTGGGAACTAAAACCACCGGGCTAGACCAAGGGCTATTCGAAGGTTCAATGACTCCGAGCTCCAGCATCTTAGCTACTTCGCTTCGGATGCTGGCCTTCACCTTGTCCGACAGCCGGTAAGACTTAGACTTCACAGGTGGGCTGTCACCGGTGTCCATGTCATGAACACACAGATGGGTCTTACCCGGGACAAGGGAGAACAGAGGAGAGAATGACCCCAAGACCTGGTGACATTCCTCCTGCTGCTCCAGAGTTAGGGATGGTGAGAGTTTCACCCCCCCCACTGACCCATCCTTCTCTTGAGACGCAAACAGGTCGGGGAGAGGCTCAGTGTCCTCTTCCTCCGATCCATCAGTCACCATGATTAACATGACTTTGGGCCTCTCATCGTGGGGATTGAGGTGATTGGCATGCAGCACCCTATGGGGATGCCGTGGGGTCTTGACGTCCACCAGGTAGGTAGACTTGCCCATCTTTTCCAATACCTCATAGGGGCCTGTCCAACGGTCCTGAAGAGCGCTCAGCTCTCCCGGCTCCATCACCCACACCTTCTGTCCAGGCTCCAGCTCCACTGGGTGAGCGTTGTGGTCGTACCACGCTTTCATCACTGCCTGTCTGGCTTCCAAGTTGTCAGAAGCTTGCTTCCACAACTTAGCCATTTGGCTCCGGAAGGCCAGCATGTAGCTCACCACATCCTGGGGAACTTTCCGGGGAGATTTTTCCCAGGAGTCCCTCACCAGGCTGAGAGGTCCACGTACAGGGTGCCCGTACAAAAGCTCGAAGGGGCTGAAGCCCACTCCCTTCTGCGGCACTTCCCTGTAAGAAAAAAGTAAACAGGGTAGGAGGACGTCCCATTTCCTCCGCAGGCTTTCGGGTAGACTTCTGATCATACCCTTCAACGTCTTGTTGAATCTTTCCACAAGGCCATTGGCCTGTGGGTGATAAGGAGTGGTGAACCGGTAGGTCACTCCACACTCCTTCCACATTGCCCGCCTGTATGCTGACATGAAGTTGGTCCCCCTATAAGACACAACTTCCTTGGGGAAACCCACTCGGGTAAAGATCCCCATCAGGGCCTTTGCCACCACCGGTGCAGAGATGGTTCTCAGAGGAATTGCCTCTGGATATCTTGTGGCATGATCCACCAGTACCAGGATAAACCTGTGACCAGAGGTTGTCGGTGGATCTAGGGGCCCAGCAATGTCGATGCCCACCCTTTCAAAGGGGGTGCCAACGACGGGAAGTGGTTCCAGGGGAGCTTTCAGCTTCATCCCTGTTTTCCCACTGGCTTGGCATGACACACACGACCGACAGTATGCGTCGGACGCCACCCTCATTCGAGGCCAATAAAAGTGGGGGACAAGCCTGGCAAAGGTCTTGTCCTGACCCAAGTGTCCTGCCAAGGGAATCTCATGAGCCAACTCTAACAGGAAGGCTCGGTAACACTGTGGGACTACCAGGGCCCATGACAATCCGTGCACTGGCGCCCTGGGTTCACTGTAGAGAAGGCCATCCTCCCAGTAAACATGATAGTCCCAGACTCGTTACCCGCTGCTTGGGCTTCAGCCTGTTGCCTCAGACCCTCGAGAGAGGGACTTTCCCTTTGTCCCTTGCCCAGTCCCTCCCTGGACGGACCTCCCTCCACTCGCCAATCAGCGGGGATAGGTAAGTTCTCCAACGGAACCATGTCCTCCTCCGTGGACTCCAGGTCCACCTCCGCAGGTGGCCTATCCGCCTCACGGGGTACGGACGTCGAGGCAGGCTCCTCCTGTCCTCGACATGCTCCCTCATCAGCAGCTACGGGGCGGGCCATTGTTCCAGACTCCGACCCCTGCGACTTCTCCTCTCGAGCAGTCGCCGACCTGGTACTCACACAGGCCCAATCAGGTGTACCCAGCATCTCAGAATGAGTCCGGTATTCCACCTCCTTCCAAGCATTGTGCTCCATATCATTGCCCAGCAAACAATCGACTGGCACGGCGGGGCTTACGGCGACTCGAAGTGGACCTGCAACCCCTCCCCACTCAAAGGGAACCTCGGCCACAGGATAGTGACCCATTCTGCCGTCAGCCAATGCGGCTGGATGAAGTACGCCTGGCATCACCTGCTCCGAGGACACCAGATGACTCCTTACCATAGTCATACTGGCTCCTGTATCTCTCAGAGCTTCCCCTCTATGGCCATTGATGGTGATCCACTGCCCATACTTGGTAGTATTCGCGGGCACCTGGATCTTTGGAACCATCTCCCGATCACCCAGGGACACTAAGGTGACTCCCGCCCACTCCCTTCCCTTACTTGAGGACATCTCCTCCCCGAGCGCTACACTAGCGACTCCCGGGGCCTTTCCTCCAGTGGGAGGGGGTGGTCTCTTTGGGCATTTCGGGTCTCCTTTGTAATGTCCAATACCACCGCACTCAAAGCAATGGACAACCCTTGGCTGCTGACTCTGGCCAGGGTTAGGGTTCTTCTGCGGGTTTGCCTTAGAGTTGGAAAAGGTGTTTTTCCCCTTGAAGTTATTTTGGGGACCTTTGTAGAACTCTTTCTTATTATCTCCCCCCTCTTTCCTCTGGGGAGCGCCCTGTCCGGACTTCTGAGAATCTCCTCCGTCGTGGACACTCGGGTACTCGCCCAAATGTCCGCCTCCTCAGCAAGCTCACGGGGGCAAGTAAGTTTGCTGTCTACCAGGTGTTGCCTCAGCTCGGGAAGACATTTCTCGAGTAGATGCTCCTTGAGGATTAAGCCATACAACCCTTGATAGTCCTCCACCTCACTACCTTGGACCCACCCTTCCAGGGCTTTCTTGGCAAAATCCAGGAAGTCAACCCAATTTTGTGAGCTCAGCTTATGGCTGCCCCTAAACCTTTGCCGGTATTTCTCGGGGGTCAACTCAAACTTCCTGATGAGTGCCACCTTCATGGCGGGGTAATTAACCTGTTCCTCCCGGTCAAGGGCCAATAGGGCATCCCTACCTGTCGGAGGCATGTACCGGTATAATCCACCACCCCGATGCTTCTCATGGATCCCATGGGCTCTTAAGGAGACCTCATAGGCTGCCAGCCACTTGGCTATGTCGTCTCCAGCGGTATAACTGGCGACTACGTCCTTGGGTAAATGGGGCCTGGGCTCCCTGGCAAATTCCTTTGACTCAACACCCTTCGGAGTGATGTTAGAGGCCTAGAACTCGAGTTCTCGTAGCTTGAACTCGTGTTCCATCCTCCTCCCCTCCCTCCGTTCTTCCAACTCCATTTTTGCTATTTCCCACCTTAACAGTCTTTCCTCTCTCCTGTCAGCTAACTCGGTTTCTGACAACCCTCTCGATGACACACTGCTGCCCTCCCGTGAGGTTGCCTTGGGGCTGATTGACATCTCACCCACCCCTGGGGGACATTCCGCAGTCCTATCAATGACAGTACCTCTGTCCGATTCCTCCTCTTCCACCGTTCCCTCCGTGTGTGCTTCCACCCATGCTCGCAGACTAGTACGGAGCTCCTCTCTTTTGGCCCCTCGCCTGACAAACACTCCCCTCTCCTGACAGAAATCCTTGAGCTGGGCCACAGTATAGGTCTCCAGCTCTGACATTTCGAATTCCATCTTGTCAGTGAAAAGTGTGGACCACCACCCCGAAGTAGGGGACCAGGATAAGAACTTTGAGGGTCACTTCCACCCACCTCCAGGAAAGAATTTGGAAAAAGCAAAACGTTGAATTTGAGGGCCGCTAGGAGAAAACTCCGGGTGTGTACCTGTAGTGCACACTGAATTATTATGTGGTTCAAAACAAGCACGGCTCGCAATCCCACCCGCTGAGCACCAATTTTATGTTGGACCTGCGATAGGCAAGCCCAGCACAAAGGGGGGTAGCTTGGCTTGAGTGACAAGGCGGTAGAAGGCTGTTGTGTTAAGCCGGCTATGACCAAATAATAACTCCCTGCACACCACATAAAAAGAAGGACACCACACCACTGTTATAGAAAAATACGTTTCGTTTATGTAAAAGTTCTCTGGGTTTGAAGGAAGTTCACTTAGGTAATCACATTCACATTTCTTACATGGGTTTGATTAGCTGTGTACTGGTTTCTCAGGAATAAATAGTTGGACTCTAATAAATAAATATACTGGATAAATATCAGGATTCAATACATTAGAATAAATATCAGCAATGACTGGAATAAATATCAGCAATGACTGGAATAAATATCAGCAATGACTGGAATAAATATCAGCAATGACTGGAATAAATATCAGCAATGACTGGACAGTTTCCTACCAGGTTAGATACTGATCGTTTCACATAAATATCACATGGTCATTCTGGTATCGCTGCCACGAATTAATCACTTTCAGGGTAAACACATTACGTTTGTCATTCAATGCGGAATGCGTGCTCTTACAGTTTTTGAAGTGTTCACGGGTTCGGGCTCTCTGGCACAAGATACGCGTGATAATCCCTTAGTTGCACTCACAACTCATTGCGCGTATATCTGGAAGATAAAGGCATAAAATGACTACGGCAATTACACTCCGCGGCCAGCCGGTTTAATGTTACTGCTGCCGGAGGAGTCTGTGCGCTTCTGTCAGCGCAGGTGGGGTTTCCGAAGGCGGCTCTAGTTCACGAGTCTTGGGACCGTCGAACGGGCTGCCGGAGGAGCCAAAACACCTGCGCGCACAGTTCAAAATGAGACCTCATCACAGTTCCACAACAACGCGGCAACTTCAGGGGTAGAGACGGTCCACCTCACTTCGGCGGCGCCGGTAAGCGCTCCAGTCAGTATGGCACTTCTCCCAAGGGCGAAGGGGGGGTTCCAGGGGCTCCGCGATCCTCCCTCCGAGCTCACTCACGGGGGGGGGGGTCCGCCCACACACCAGCTCCCAAGTCACTCGGGCAGGGCAGAGACAGTAATCTCGCCCAAATGAAGGCCAGCCTTTTCCCGCCCCAGCGCAGCACCTCACCTTCTATCCACAAACAGCGCGTCAACGGCGGTGGGTTCGGAGACGTCCGAACGCCCACCAGGAGGCACTTCAGTTGAAGGTGGCACTTTTAAGAGTTGCAGTTGCGTTCTCACCACTGGGGGGCGGGGAGGCTCTAACTATGGCCAAAGTCTCTGAGGGGCAATTGGGCACTTGCTGACCAGGCGCTGAAGGCTAGAGGTCACTGCTCACGCTTCTGACTGGAACGCCAGTCAGGGTCCACGCCAGCAACCTCTGCTGCTCTTCTGCCTGCGCTATCAGCTGCCTCAGGGGGTTAACAGGGCAGGTGTCAATCTGGGGTCAAGTCCTCTTCTTCTGGTGTTCTTTGATCATTCTCTATCACATCTAAAATGGCCGCCAGGGACTGGGCTTTATATAGCCCGTGCCCTAGGATGCCAGCACGAGCCAGAAGGTTCTAGAACCTTCTCTGGCTATGTCAATGACATGGCCCTTTCAAGGTATCTTTTTGGTCATTAGGAGCCACCGTACTGGGCTTCCTAAGGCAGCCATTTTGTGTACTTGTAACTCCTGAGGGGATTCCTGTCAGGTTTGCAGGTTACACAAAGTGCGCCAAAACCTTCAAAGGGTCAGAGGTCAGAGGGGCTCCAATGGGAGTCACTCTCATAGGGGACAATGGTGTCCACCATTTTAGGGTTGACAACCCCAGTTGGTTATGCCACTGGTTCCGTCAGGCGCCTTGTACATAGGTGCCAGGAACTTGGTGAGCAACTGGGCATCAAAGAGCATCTAGCCCCATGGGACAACACACAAAAAGGTCCTGGTAGACAAAGAAAAAGCGACAAATTTTAGGAGGCACGGGGGAACAAAATAAATCATAGTGTGAGGGGAAGTTCAGAAGCAGACAGGTCTAACACCATTGCTTTTGGAAGCTGTGACATATTTAGAGAGTAACTGGAACCTCTTCTTGCAATCTGAAAGACTGTATTTACAAGGCACTACGTGAAGAGTATATGTACAACCTGAACAAGTAACTGGAACCATTTTGAACTGTACAAAGACCATATTTACAAGCCTGCTTTGAATCTATATAAAATAGATATATTTTTACATAAATACAGTCTGGCGTCATTGTGTGGTGGGTTGATGGTTATTGTGTGTGATACTGCAAATGTTTAACCCTATGTACTCCAGAGTTTAGCCTAGACTGCTTGCGCCACACTACCTAGAGGGTGAGCAGGGGTTATTTCTGGGAGTAATACTTTGCCCTGACTTAGAGGAGAGGGTCCCTGCTTGTCGCCAGTGCTGCGCTGCGCCAACCAGAGACCCCCAATTCTAACACATGTATTCTCCAGTCTGAGGCGCTGGGACCCTTGCCGCACACGCAAGTCTGAGGGCTGGGTCATTCGTGTATTCTCCAGTCTGAGGCGCTGGGGCCCTTGCCGCACATGCAAGTCTGAGGGCTGGGTAATTCCTGTATTCTCCAGTCTGAGGCGCTGGGACCCTTGCCGCACACGCAAGTCTGAGGGCTGGGTCATTCATGTATTCTCCAGTCTGAGGCGCTGGGACCCTTGCCGCACACGCAAGTCAGAGGGCTTGGGTCATTCATGTGTTCTCCAGTCTGAGGCGCTGTGACCCTTGCCGCACACGCAAGTCTGAGGGCTTGGGTCATTCATGTATTCTCCAGTCTGAGGCGCTGTGACCCTTGCCGCACACGCAAGTCTGAGGGCTTGGGTCATTCATGTATTCTCCAGTCTGAGGGGCAGTGACCCTTGCCGCACACGCAAGTCTGAGGGCTGGGTCGTTCATGTATTCTCCAGTCTGAGGCGCTGTGACCCTTGCCGCACACGCAAGTCTGAGGGCTGGGTCGTTCATGTATTCTCCAGTCTGAGGCGCTGTGACCCTTGCCGCACACGCAAGTCTGAGGGCTGGGTCGTTCATGTATTCTCCAGTCTGAGGCGCTGTGACCCTTGCCGCACACGCAAGTCTGAGGGCTGGGTCTTTCATGTATTCTCCCGTCTGAGGTGCTGTGACCCTTGCCGCACACGCAAGTCTGAGGGCTGGGTCATTCATGTATTCTCCAGTCTGAGGCGCTGGGACCCTTGCCGCACACGCAAGTCTGAGGGCTGGGTCATTCATGTATTCTCCAGTCTGAGGCGCTGGGACCCTTGCCGCACACGCAGGTCTGAGGGCTGGGTCATTCATGTATTCTCCAGTCTGAGGCGCTGGGACCCTTGCCGCACACGCAAGTCTGAGGGCTGGGTCATTCATGTATTCTCCAGTCTGAGGCGCTGGGACCCTTGCTGCATACGCAAGTCTGAGGTCTGGGTCATTCATGTATTCTTCAGTCTGAGGCGCTGGTACCCTTGCCACACACGCAGGTCTGAGGGCTTGGGTCATTCATGTATTCTCCAGTCTGAGGCGCTGGGACCCTTGCCGCACTCGCAAGTCTGAGGGCTGGGTCATTCATGTCTTCTCCCGTCTGAGGCGCTGTGAACCTTGCCGCACACGCAAGTCTGAGGGCTTGGGTCATTCATGTGTTCTCCAGTCTGAGGCGCTGTGACCCTTGCCGCACACGCAAGTCTGAGGGCTTGGGTCATTCATGTATTCTCCATTCTGAGGCGCTGTGACCCTTGCCGCACACGCAAGTCTGAGGGCTTGGGTCATTCATGTATTCTCCAGTCTGAGGGGCTGTGACCCTTGCCGCACACGCACGTCTGAGGGCTTGGGTCATTCATGTATTCTCCAGTCCGAGGCGCTGAGACCCTTGCCGCACACGCAAGTCTGAGGGCTGGGTAATTCATGTGTTCTCCAGCCCGGGGCGCTGAGACCCTTGCCGCACACGCAAGTCTGAGGGCTGGGTCATTCATGTATTCTCCTGTCTAAGGCGCTGTAACCCTTGCCGCACACGCAAGTCTGAGGGCTGGGTCATTCATGTATTCTCCAGTCTGAGGCGCTGGGACCCTTGCCGCACACGCAAGTCTGAGGGCTGGGTCATTCATGTATTCTCCAGTCTGAGGCGCTGGGAACCTTGCCGCACACGCAGGTCTGAGGGCTGGGTCATTCATGTATTCTCCAGTCTGAGGCGCTGGGACCCCTAACGCACACGCAAGTCTGAGGGCTGGGTCATTCATGTATTCTCCAGTCTGAGGCGCTGGAACCCTTGCAGCACACGCAAGTCTGAGGGCTGGGTCATTCATGCATTCTCCAGTCTGAGGCGCTGGGACCCTTGCCGCACACGCAAGTCTGAGCTCTGGGTCATGCATGTATTCTCCAGTCTGAGGCGCTGGGACCCTTGCCACACACGCAAGTGTGAGGGATGGGTCATTCATGTGTTCTCCAGTCTGAGGCGCTGGGGCCCTTGCTGCACACGCAAGTCTGAGGGCTGGGTCATTCATGTATTCTCCAGTCTGAGGCGCTGCGACCCTTGCCGCACACGCAGGTCTGAGGGCTGGGTCATTCATGTATTCTCCAGTCTGAGGCGCTGGGACCCCTACCGCACACGCAAGTCTGAGGGCTTGGTCATTCATGTATTCTCCAGTCTGAGGCGCTGGAACCCTTGCCGCACACACAAGTCTGAGGGCTGGGTCATTCATGTATTCTCCAGTCTGAGGCGCTGGCACCCTTGCCGCACACGCAAGTCTGAGGTCTGGGTCATTCATGTATTCTCCAGTCTGAGGCGCAGGGACCCTTGGCACACACGCAAGTCTGAGGGCTGGGTCATTCATGTGTTCTCCAGTCTGAGGCGCTGGGGCCCTTGCTGCACACGCAAGTCTGAGGGCTTGGGTCTTTCATGTATTCTCCAGTCTGAGGCGCTGTGACCCTTGCCGCACACGCAAGTCTGAGGGCTGGGTCATTCATGTATTCTCCAGTCTGAGGCGCTGGGACCCTTGACGCACAGTCAAGTCTGAGGGCTGGGTCATTCCTGTATTCTCCAGTCTGAGGCGCTGGGGCCCTTGCCGCACATGCAAGTCTGAGGGCTTGGGTCATTCATGTATTCTCCATTCTGAGGCGCTGTGACCCTTGCCGCACACGCAAGTCTGAGGGCTTGGGTCATTCATGTATTCTCCAGTCTGAGGGGCTGTGACCCTTGCCGCACACGCACGTCTGAGGGCTTGGGTCATTCATGTATTCTCCAGTCCGAGGCGCTGAGACCCTTGCCGCACACGCAAGTCTGAGGGCTGGGTAATTCATGTGTTCTCCAGCCCGGGGCGCTGAGACCCTTTCCGCACACGCAAGTCTGAGGGCTGGGTCATTCATGTATTCTCCTGTCTAAGGCGCTGTGACCCTTGCCGCACACGCAAGTCTGAGGGCTGGGTCATTCATGTATTCTCCAGTCTGAGGCGCTGGGACCCTTGCCGCACACGCAAGTCTGAGGGCTGGGTCATTCATGCATTCTCCAGTCTGAGGCGCTGGGACCCTTGCCGCACACGCAAGTCTGAGCTCTGGGTCATGCATGTATTCTCCAGTCTGAGGCGCTGGGACCCTTGCCACACACGCAAGTGTGAGGGATGGGTCATTCATGTGTTCTCCAGTCTGAGGCGCTGGGGCCCTTGCTGCACACGCAAGTCTAAGGGCTGGGTCATTCATGTATTCTCCAGTCTGAGGCGCTGCGACCCTTGCCGCACACGCAGGTCTGAGGGCTGGGTCATTTATGTATTCTCCAGTCTGAGGCGCTGGGACCCCTACCGCACACGCAAGTCTGAGGGCTTGGTCATTCATGTATGCTCCAGTCTGAGGCACTGGAACCCTTGCCGCACACACAAGTCTGAGGGCTGGGTCATTCATGTATTCTCCAGTCTGAGGCGCTGGCACCCTTGCCGCACACGCAAGTCTGAGGTCTGGGTCATTCATGTATTCTCCAGTCTGAGGCGCAGGGACCCTTGCCACACACGCAAGTCTGAGGGCTGGGTCATTCATGTGTTCTCCAGTCTGAGGCGCTGGGGCCCTTGCTGCACACGCAAGTCTGAGGGCTTGGGTCTTTCATGTATTCTCCAGTCTGAGGCGCTGTGACCCTTGCCGCACACGCAAGTCTGAGGGCTGGGTCATTCATGTATTCTCCAGTCTGAGGCGCTGGGACCCTTGACGCACAGTCAAGTCTGAGGGCTGGGTCATTCATGTATTCTCCAGTGTGAGGCGCTGGGACCCTTGTCGCACATGCAAGTCCGAGGGCTGGGTCATTCCTGTATTCTCCAGTCTGAGGCGCAGGGGCCCTTGCCGCACATGCAAGTCTGAGGGCTTGGGTCATTCATGTATTCTCCAGTCTGAGGCGCTGGGACCCTTGCTGCACAAGCAAGTCAGAGGGCTGGGTCATTCATGTGTTCTCCAGTATGAGGCGCTGTGACCCTTGCCGCACACGCAGGTCTGAGGGCTTGGGTCATTCATGTATTCTCCAGTCTAAGGCGCTGGGACCCTTGCTGCACAAGCAAGTCTGAGGGCTGGGTCATTCATGTGTTCTCCAATCTGAGGCGCTGTGACCCTTGCCGCACACACAGGTCTGAGGGCTTGGGTCATTCATGTATTCTCCAGTCTGAGGCGCTGGACCCTTGCCACACTCGCAAGTCTGAGGGCTGGGTCATTCATGTCTTCTCCCGTCTGAGGCGCTGTGACCCTTGCCGCACACGCAAGTCTGAGGGCTTGGGTCATTCACGTATTCTCCAGTCTGAGGCGCTGTGACCCTTGCCGCATACGCAAGTCTGAGGGCTTGGGTCATTCATGTATTCTCCAGTCTGAGGGGCTGTGACCCTTGCCGCACACGCAAGTCTGAGGGCTGGGTCATTCATGTATTCTCCAGTCTGAGGCGCTGTGACCCTTGCCGCACACGCAAGTCTGAGGGCTGGGTCATTCATGTATTCTCCAGTCTGAGGCGCTGTGACCCTTGCCGCAAACGCAAGTCTGAGGGCTGGGTCATTCATGTATTCTCCCGTCTGAGGCGCTGTGACCCTTGCCGCACACGCAAGTCTGAGGGCTGGGTCATTCATGCATTCTCCAGTCTGAGGCGCTGGACCCTTGCCGCACACGCAAGTCTGAGGGCTGGGTCATTCATGGATTCTCCAGTGTGAGGCGCTGGGACCCTTGCCACACACGCAAGTCTGAGGGCTGGGTCTTTCATGTGTTCTCCAGTCTGAGGCGCTGTGAACCTTGCCACACACGCAAGTCTGAGGGCTGGGTCATTCATGTATTCTCCCGTCTAAGGCGCTGTGACCCTTGCCGCACACGCAAGTCTGAGGGCTGGGTCATTCATGTATTCTCCAGTCTGAGGCGCTGGGACCCTTGTCGCACACGCAAGTCTGAGGGCTGGGTCATTCATGTATTCTCCAGTCTGAGGCGCTGGGACCCTTGCCGCACACGCAGGTCTGAGGACTGGGTCATTCATGTATTCTCCAGTCTGAGGCGCTGGGACCCCTAACACACACGCAAGTCTGAGGGCTGGGTCATTCATGTATTCTCCAGTCTGAGGCGCTGGAACCCTTGCCGCACACGCAAGTCTGAGGGCTGGGTCATTCATGTATTCTCCAGTCTGAGGCGCTGGGACCCTTGCCGCACACGCAAGTCTGAGGTCTGGGTCATTCATGTATTCTCCAGTCTGAGGTGCTGGGACCCTTGCTGCACACGCAAGTCTGAGGGCTGGGTCATTCATGTATTCTCCAGTCTGAGGCACTGGACCCTTGCCGCACACGCAAGTCTGAGGGCTGGGTCATTCATGGATTCTCCAGTCTGAGGCGCTGGGACCCTTGCCACACACGCAAGTCTGAGGGCTGGGTCCTTCATGTGTTCTCCAGTCTAAGGCGCTGGGGCCCTTGCCGCACACGCAAGTCTGAGGGCTTGGGTCATTCATGTGTTCTCCAGTCTGAGGCGCTGTGACCCTTGCCACACACGCAGGTCTGAGGGCTTGGGTCATTCATGTGTTCTCCAGTCTGAGGCGCTGTGACCCTTTCCCGCACACGCAAGTCTGAGGGCTTGGGTCATTCATGTATTCTCCAGTCTGAGGCGCTGTGACCCTTGCCGCACACGCAAGTCTGAGGGCTGGGTCATTCATGTATTCTCCAGTCTGAGGCGCTGTGACCCTTGCCGCACACGCAAGTCTGAGGGCTGGGTCATTCATGTATTCTCCAGTCTGAGGCGCTGTGACCCTTGCCACACACGCAAGTCTGAGGGCTGGGTCATTCATGTATTCTGCAGTCTGAGGCGCTGTGACCCTTGCCACACACGCAAGTCTGAGGGCTGGGTCATTCATGCATTCTCCAGTCTGAGGCGCTGTGACCCTTGCCGCACACGCAAGTCTGAGGGCTGTGTCATTCATGTATTCTCCAGTCTGAGGCGCTGGGACCCTTGCCGCACACGCAAGTCTGAGGGCTGGGTCATTCATGTATTCTCCAGTCTGAGGCGCTGGGACCCTTGACGCACAGTCAAGTCTGAGGGCTGGGTCATTCATGTATTCTCCAGTGTGAGGCGCTGGGACCCTTGTCGCACATGCAAGTCTGAGGGCTGGGTCATTCCTGTATTCTCCAGTCTGAGGCGCTGGGACCCTTGCCGCACACGCAAGTCTGAGGGCTGGGTCATTCATGTATTCTCCAGTCTGAGGCGCTGGGACCCTTGCTGCACACGCAAGTCTGAGGGCTGGGTCATTCATGTGTTCTCCAGTCTGAGGCGCTGGGGCCCTTGCCGCACATGCAATTCTGAGGGCTTGGGTCATTCATGTATTCTCCAGTCTGAGGCGCTGGGACCCTTGCTGCACAAGCAAGTCAGAGGGCTGGGTCATTCATGTGTTCTCCAGTCTGAGGCGCTGTGACCCTTGCCGCACACGCAGGTCTGAGGGCTTGGGTCATTCATGTATTCTCCAGTCTGAGGCGCTGGGACCCTTGCTGCACAAGCAAGTTTGAGGGCTGGGTCATTCATGTGTTCTCCAATCTGAGGTGCTGTGACCCTTGCCGCACACACAGGTCTGAGGGCTTGGGTCATTCATGTATTCTCCAGTCTGAGGCGCTGGACCCTTGCCACACTCGCAAGTCTGAGGGCTGGGTCATTCATGTCTTCTCCCGTCTGAGGCGCTGTGACCCTTGCCGCACACGCAAGTCTGAGGGCTTGGGTCATTCACGTATTCTCCAGTCTGAGGCGCTGTGACCCTTGCCGCATACGCAAGTCTGAGGGCTTGGGTCATTCATGTATTCTCCAGTCTGAGGGGCTGTGACCATTGCCGCACACGCAAGTCTGAGGGCTGGGTCATTCATGTATTCTCCAGTCTGAGGCGCTGTGACCCTTGCCGCACACGCAAGTCTGAGGGCTGGGTCATTCATGTATTCTCCAGTCTGAGGCGCTGTGACCCTTGCCGCAAACGCAAGTCTGAGGGCTGGGTCATTCATGTATTCTCCCGTCTGAGGCGCTGTGACCCTTGCCGCACACGCAAGTCTGAGGGCTGGGTCATTCATGCATTCTCCAGTCTGAGGCGCTGGACCCTTGCCGCACACGCAAGTCTGAGGGCTGGGTCATTCATGGATTCTCCAGTCTGAGGCGCTGGGACCCTTGCCACACGCGCAAGTCTGAGGGCTGGGTCCTTCATGTCTTCTCCAGTCTGAGGCGCTGTGAACCTTGCCACACACGCAAGTCTGAGGGCTGGGTCATTCATGTATTCTCCCGTCTAAGGTGCTGTGACCCTTGCCGCACACGCAAGTCTGAGGGCTGGGTCATTCATGTATTCTCCAGTCTGAGGCGCTGGGACCCTTGTCGCACACGCAAGTCTGAGGGCTGGGTCATTCATGTATTCTCCAGTCTGAGGCGCTGGGACCCTTGCCGCACACGCAGGTCTGAGGGCTGGGTCATTCATGTATTCTCCAGTCTGAGGCGCTGGGACCCCTAACGCACACGCAAGTCTGAGGGCTGGGTCATTCATGTATTCTCCAGTCTGAGGCGCTGGAACCCTTGCCGCACACGCAAGTCTGAGGGCTGGGTCATTCATGTATTCTCCAGTCTGAGGCGCTGGGACCCTTGCCGCACACGCAAGTCTGAGGTCTGGGTCATTCATGTATTCTCCAGTCTGAGGTGCTGGGACCCTTGCTGCACACGCAAGTCTGAGGGCTGGGTCATTCATGTATTCTCCAGTCTGAGGCACTGGACCCTTGCCGCACACGCAAGTCTGAGGGCTGGGTCATTCATGGATTCTCCAGTCTGAGGCGCTGGGACCCTTGCCACACACGCAAGTCTGAGGGCTGGGTCCTTCATGTGTTCTCCAGTCTAAGGCGCTGGGGCCCTTGCCGCACACGCAAGTCTGAGGGCTTGGGTCATTCATGTGTTCTCCAGTCTGAGGCGCTGTGACCCTTGCCACACACGCAGGTCTGAGGGCTTGGGTCATTCATGTGTTCTCCAGTCTGAGGTGCTGTGACCCTTTCCCGCACACGCAAGTCTGAGGGCTTGGGTCATTCATGTATTCTCCAGTCTGAGGCGCTGTGACCCTTGCCGCACACGCAAGTCTGAGGGCTGGGTCATTCATGTATTCTCCAGTCTGAGGCGCTGTGACCCTTTCCGCACACGCAAGTCTGAGGGCTGGGTCATTCATGTATTCTCCAGTCTGAGGCGCTGTGACCCTTGCCACACACGCAAGTCTGAGGGCTGGGTCATTCATGTATTCTGCAGTCTGAGGCGCTGTGACACTTGCCACACACACAAGTCTGAGGGCTGGGTCATTCATGTATTCTCCCATCTGAGGCGCTGTGAACCTTGCCGCACACGCAAGTCCGAGGGCTGGGTCATTCATGTATTCTCCCGTCTGAGGCGCTGTGACCCTTGCCGCGCACGCAAGTCTGAGGGCTGGGTCATTCATGCATTCTCCAGTCTGAGGCGCTGTGACCCTTGCCGCACACGCAAGTCTGAGGGCTGTGTCATTCATGTATTCTCCAGTCTGAGGCGCTGGGACCCTTGCCGCACACGCAAGTCTGAGGGATGTGTCATTCATGTATTCTCCAGTTTGAGGCGCTGGGACCCTTGCCGCACACGCAAGTCTGAGGGCTGTGTCATTCATGTATTCTCCCGTCTGAGGCGCTGTGACCCTTGCCGCACATGCAAGTCTGAGGGCTGGGTCATTCATGTATTCTCCAGTCTGAGGCGCTGGGACCCTTGCCGCACACGCAAGTCTGAGGGCTGGGTCATTCATGTATTCTCCAGTCTGAGGCACTGGGACCCTTGCCGCACACGCAAGTCTGAGGGCTGGGTCATTCATGTGTTCTCCAGTCTGAGGCGCTGGGGCCCTTGCCGCACACCCAAGTCTGAGTGCTTGTGCCATTCAAGGGTTCTCCAGTCTGAGGCGCTGGGGCCCATGCCGCACACGCAAGTCGGAGGGCTTGGGTCATTCATGTGTTCTCCAGTCTGAGGCGCTGTGACTCTTGCCGCACACGCAAGTCTGAGGGCTTGGGTCATTCATGTGTTCTCCAGTCTGAGGCGCTGTGACCCTTGCCGCTCACGCAAGTCTGAGGGCTTGGGTCATTCATGTATTCTCCTGTCTGAGACGCTGTGACCATTGCCGCACACGCAAGTCTGAGAGCTTGGGTCATTCATGTATTCTCCAGTCTGAGGCCCTGTGACCCTTGCCGCACACGCAAGTCTGAGGGCTTGGGTCATTCATGCATTCTCCAGTCTGAGGCGCTGTGACCCTTGCCACACACGCAAGTCTGAGGGCTTTGGTCATTCATGTATTCTCCAGTCTGAGGTGCTGTGACCCTTGATGCACATGCAAGTCTGAGGGCTTGGGTCATTCATGTATTCTAAAGTCTGAGGCACTGTGACCCTTGCCGCACACGCAAGTCTGAGGGCTGGGTCATATATGTATTCTCCAGTCTGAGGTGCTGGGACCCTTGCCGCACATGCAAGTCTGAGGGCTTGGGTCATTCATGTATTCTCCAGTCTGAGGCGCTGGGACCCTTGCCGCACATGCAAGTCTGAGGGCTTGGGTCATTCATGTATTCTCCAGTCTGAGGCGCTGTGACCCTTGCCACACACGCAAGTCTGAGGGCTGGGTCATTCATGTATTATCCAGTCTGAGGCGCTGTGACCTTTGCCGCACACACAAGTCTGAGGGCTTGGGTCATTCATGTATTATCCAGTCTGAGGCGCTGTGACCCTTGCCGCGCAAGCAAGTCTGAGGGCTTGGGTCATTCATGTATTATCCAGTCTGAGACGCTTTGACCCTTGCCGCGTACGCAAGTCTGAGGGCTTGGGTCATTCATGGATGTTTCAGAGACTACTGTTAGTAAGTATATGAAAATACACATTATTCCTGCTTTTGAAAGCACTTTACATGTTATAAAATCGCTGACATGTTGTTTCGTCTGTTAATGTTTGTCATGTAATGATCTCAGTCCTATTTTTGGACATATTAGTGGAGAGGTGTGGCTCACTGGTTAGAGGCTGCAGACCTGTAAGCAGAGAACGGCCCCGAACCAGGGTTCAATTCCCGACGCGGCAGGGTCTTGGACCAGGGTCAACGGATACGATAATTCTCGCCTCAGCGCCTACTCTAACCAGGGAACACACTCGGTAACTCTGGGCATTAAGCTTGCCTCATCTCTACAACGGCCCCCCACAGACGCCGGAGATGCACACGCAAGTCTGAGGGCTTGGGTAATTCATGCATTCTCCAGTCTGAGGCGCTGTGAACCTTGCCACACATGCAAGTCTGAGGGCTTGGGTCATTCATGTATTCTCCAGTCTGAGGTGCTGTGACCCTTGACGCACATGCAAGTCTGAGGGCTTGGGTCATTCATGTATTCTCCTGTCTGAGGCGCTGTGACCCTTGCCGCACACACAAGTCTGAGGGCTGGGTCATTAATGTATTCTCCCGTCTGAGGCGCTGTGAACCTTGCCGCACACGCAAGCCTGAGGGCTGGGTTATTCATGTATTCTCCAGTCTGAGGCACTGGGACCCTTGCCGCACACGCAAGTCTGAGGGCTGGGTCATTCATGTGTTCTCCAGTCTGAGGCGCTGGGGCCCTTGCCGCACACCCAAGTCTGAGTGCTTGTGCCATTCAAGGGTTTTCCAGTCTGAGGCGCTGGGACCCATGCCGCACACGCAAGTCTGAGGGTTTGGGTCATTCATGTGTTCTCCAGTCTGAGGTGCTGTGACTCTTGCCGCACACGCAAGTCTGAGGGCTTGGGTCATTCATGTGTTCTCCAGTCTGAGGCGCTGTGACCCTTGCCGCTCACGCAAGTCTGAGGGCTTGGGTCATTCATGTATTCTCCAGTCTGAGACGCTGTGACCATTGCCGCACACGCAAGTCTGAGAGCTTGGGTCATTCATGTATTCTCCAGTCTGAGGCCCTGTGACCCTTGCCGCACACGCAAGTCTGAGGGCTTGGGTCATTCATGCATTCTCCAGTCTGAGGCGCTGTGACCCTTGCCACACACGCAAGTCTGAGGGCTTTGGTCATTCATGTATTCTCCAGTCTGAGGTGCTGTGACCCTTGACGCACATGCAAGTCTGAGGGCTTGGGTCATTCATGTATTCTCCTGTCTGAGGCGCTGTGACCCTTGCCGCACACACAAGTTTGAGGGCTGGGTCATTAATGTATTCTCCCGTCTGAGGCGCTGTGAACCTTGCCGCACACGCAAGCCTGAGGGCTGGGTCATTCATGCATTCTCCAGTCTGAGGCGCTGTGACCCTTGCCGCACACGCAAGTCTGAGGGCTTGGGTCATTCATGTATTCTCCAGTCTGAGGCGCTGTGACCCTTGCCGCACGCGCAAGTCTGAGGGCTTGGGTCATTCATGTATTCTAAAGTCTGAGGCACTGTGACCCTTGCCGCACACGCAAGTCTGAGGGCTGGGTCATTCATGTATTCTCCAGTCTGAGGTGCTGGGACCCTTGCTGCACATGCAAGTCTGAGGGCTTGGGTCATTAATGTATTCTCCAGTCTGAGGCGCTGGGACCCTTGCCGCACATGCAAGTCTGAGGGCTTGGGTCATTCATGTATTCTCCAGTCTGAGGCGCTGTGACCCTTGCCACACACGCAAGTCTGAGGGCTGGGTCATTCATGTATTATCCAGTCTGAGGCGCTGTGACCTTTGCTGCACACGCAAGTCTGAGGGCTTGGGTCATTCATGTATTATCCAGTCTGAGGCGCTGGGACCCTTGCCACACACGCAAGTCTGAGGGCTGGGTCCTTCATGTGTTCTCCAGTCTAAGGCGCTGGGGCCCTTGCCGCACACGCAAGTCTGAGGGCTTGGGTCATTCATGTGTTCTCCAGTCTGAGGCGCTGTGACCCTTGCCACACACGCAGGTCTGAGGGCTTGGGTCATTCATGTGTTCTCCAGTCTGAGGTGCTGTGACCCTTTCCCGCACACGCAAGTCTGAGGGCTTGGGTCATTCATGTATTCTCCAGTCTGAGGCGCTGTGACCCTTGCCGCACACGCAAGTCTGAGGGCTGGGTCATTCATGTATTCTCCAGTCTGAGGCGCTGTGACCCTTTCCGCACACGCAAGTCTGAGGGCTGGGTCATTCATGTATTCTCCAGTCTGAGGCGCTGTGACCCTTGCCACACACGCAAGTCTGAGGGCTGGGTCATTCATGTATTCTGCAGTCTGAGGCGCTGTGACACTTGCCACACACACAAGTCTGAGGGCTGGGTCATTCATGTATTCTCCCATCTGAGGCGCTGTGAACCTTGCCGCACACGCAAGTCCGAGGGCTGGGTCATTCATGTATTCTCCCGTCTGAGGCGCTGTGACCCTTGCCGCGCACGCAAGTCTGAGGGCTGGGTCATTCATGCATTCTCCAGTCTGAGGCGCTGTGACCCTTGCCGCACACGCAAGTCTGAGGGCTGTGTCATTCATGTATTCTCCAGTCTGAGGCGCTGGGACCCTTGCCGCACACGCAAGTCTGAGGGATGTGTCATTCATGTATTCTCCAGTTTGAGGCGCTGGGACCCTTGCCGCACACGCAAGTCTGAGGGCTGTGTCATTCATGTATTCTCCAGTCTGAGGCGCTGTGACCCTTGCCGCACATGCAAGTCTGAGGGCTGGGTCATTCATGTATTCTCCAGTCTGAGGCGCTGGGACCCTTGCCGCACACGCAAGTCTGAGGGCTGGGTCATTCATGTATTCTCCAGTCTGAGGCACTGGGACCCTTGCCGCACACGCAAGTCTGAGGGCTGGGTCATTCATGTGTTCTCCAGTCTGAGGCGCTGGGGCCCTTGCCGCACACCCAAGTCTGAGTGCTTGTGCCATTCAAGGGTTCTCCAGTCTGAGGCGCTGGGGCCCATGCCGCACACGCAAGTCGGAGGGCTTGGGTCATTCATGTGTTCTCCAGTCTGAGGCGCTGTGACTCTTGCCGCACACGCAAGTCTGAGGGCTTGGGTCATTCATGTGTTCTCCAGTCTGAGGCGCTGTGACCCTTGCCACTCACGCAAGTCTGAGGGCTTGGGTCATTCATGTATTCTCCTGTCTGAGACGCTGTGACCATTGCCGCACACGCAAGTCTGAGAGCTTGGGTCATTCATGTATTCTCCAGTCTGAGGCCCTGTGACCCTTGCCGCACACGCAAGTCTGAGGGCTTGGGTCATTCATGCATTCTCCAGTCTGAGGCGCTGTGACCCTTGCCACACACGCAAGTCTGAGGGCTTTGGTCATTCATGTATTCTCCAGTCTGAGGTGCTGTGACCCTTGATGCACATGCAAGTCTGAGGGCTTGGGTCATTCATGTATTCTAAAGTCTGAGGCACTGTGACCCTTGCCGCACACGCAAGTCTGAGGGCTGGGTCATATATGTATTCTCCAGTCTGAGGTGCTGGGACCCTTGCCGCACATGCAAGTCTGAGGGCTTGGGTCATTCATGTATTCTCCAGTCTGAGGCGCTGGGACCCTTGCCGCACATGCAAGTCTGAGGGCTTGGGTCATTCATGTATTCTCCAGTCTGAGGCGCTGTGACCCTTGCCACACACGCAAGTCTGAGGGCTGGGTCATTCATGTATTATCCAGTCTGAGGCGCTGTGACCTTTGCCGCACACACAAGTCTGAGGGCTTGGGTCATTCATGTATTATCCAGTCTGAGGCGCTGTGACCCTTGCCGCGCAAGCAAGTCTGAGGGCTTGGGTCATTCATGTATTATCCAGTCTGAGACGCTTTGACCCTTGCCGCGTACGCAAGTCTGAGGGCTTGGGTCATTCATGGATGTTTCAGAGACTACTGTTAGTAAGTATATGAAAATACACATTATTCCTGCTTTTGAAAGCACTTTACATGTTATAAAATCGCTGACATGTTGTTTCGTCTGTTAATGTTTGTCATGTAATGATCTCAGTCCTATTTTTGGACATATTAGTGGAGAGGTGTGGCTCACTGGTTAGAGGCTGCAGACCTGTAAGCAGAGAACGGCCCCGAACCAGGGTTCAATTCCCGACGCGGCAGGGTCTTGGACCAGGGTCAACGGATACGATAATTCTCGCCTCAGCGCCTACTCTAACCAGGGAACACACTCGGTAACTCTGGGCATTAAGCTTGCCTCATCTCTACAACGGCCCCCCACAGACGCCGGAGATGCACACGCAAGTCTGAGGGCTTGGGTAATTCATGCATTCTCCAGTCTGAGGCGCTGTGAACCTTGCCACACACGCAAGTCTGAGGGCTTGGGTCATTCATGTATTCTCCAGTCTGAGGTGCTGTGACCCTTGACGCACATGCAAGTCTGAGGGCTTGGGTCATTCATGTATTCTCCTGTCTGAGGCGCTGTGACCCTTGCCGCACACACAAGTCTGAGGGCTGGGTCATTAATGTATTCTCCCGTCTGAGGCGCTGTGAACCTTGCCGCACACGCAAGCCTGAGGGCTGGGTTATTCATGTATTCTCCAGTCTGAGGCACTGGGACCCTTGCCGCACACGCAAGTCTGAGGGCTGGGTCATTCATGTGTTCTCCAGTCTGAGGCGCTGGGGCCCTTGCCGCACACCCAAGTCTGAGTGCTTGTGCCATTCAAGGGTTCTCCAGTCTGAGGCGCTGGGACCCATGCCGCACACGCAAGTCTGAGGGTTTGGGTCATTCATGTGTTCTCCAGTCTGAGGTGCTGTGACTCTTGCCGCACACGCAAGTCTGAGGGCTTGGGTCATTCATGTGTTCTCCAGTCTGAGGCGCTGTGACCCTTGCCGCTCACGCAAGTCTGAGGGCTTGGGTCATTCATGTATTCTCCAGTCTGAGACGCTGTGACCATTGCCGCACACGCAAGTCTGAGAGCTTGGGTCATTCATGTATTCTCCAGTCTGAGGCCCTGTGACCCTTGCCGCACACGCAAGTCTGAGGGCTTGGGTCATTCATGCATTCTCCAGTCTGAGGCGCTGTGACCCTTGCCACACACGCAAGTCTGAGGGCTTTGGTCATTCATGTATTCTCCAGTCTGAGGTGCTGTGACCCTTGACGCACATGCAAGTCTGAGGGCTTGGGTCATTCATGTATTCTCCTGTCTGAGGCGCTGTGACCCTTGCCGCACACACAAGTTTGAGGGCTGGGTCATTAATGTATTCTCCCGTCTGAGGCGCTGTGAACCTTGCCGCACACGCAAGCCTGAGGGCTGGGTCATTCATGCATTCTCCAGTCTGAGGCGCTGTGACCCTTGCCGCACACGCAAGTCTGAGGGCTTGGGTCATTCATGTATTCTCCAGTCTGAGGCGCTGTGACCCTTGCCGCACGCGCAAGTCTGAGGGCTTGGGTCATTCATGTATTCTAAAGTCTGAGGCACTGTGACCCTTGCCGCACACGCAAGTCTGAGGGCTGGGTCATTCATGTATTCTCCAGTCTGAGGTGCTGGGACCCTTGCTGCACATGCAAGTCTGAGGGCTTGGGTCATTAATGTATTCTCCAGTCTGAGGCGCTGGGACCCTTGCCGCACATGCGAGTCTGAGGGCTTGGGTCATTCATGTATTCTCCAGTCTGAGGCGCTGTGACCCTTGCCACACACGCAAGTCTGAGGGCTGGGTCATTCATGTATTATCCAGTCTGAGGCGCTGTGACCTTTGCTGCACACGCAAGTCTGAGGGCTTGGGTCATTCATGTATTATCCAGTCTGAGGCGCTGTGACCCTTGCCGCGCAAGCAAGTCTGAGGGCTTGGGTTATTCATGTATTATCCAGTCTGAGGCGCTGTGACCCTTGCCGCGCACGCAAGTCTGAGGGCTTGGGTCATTCATGGATGTTTCAGAGACTACTGTTAGTAAATATATGAAAATACACATTATTCCTGCTTTTTAAAGCACTTTACATGCTATAAAATCGCTGACATGTTGTTTCGTCTGTTAATGTTTGTCATATAATGATCTCAGTCCTATTTTTGGACATATTAGTGGAGAGGTGTGGCTCACTGGTTAGAGGCTGCAGACCTGTAAGCAGAGAACGGCCCCGAACCAGGGTTCAATTCCCGACGCGGCAGGGTCTTGGACCAGGGTCAACGGACTCGATAATTCTCGCCTCAGCGCCTACTCTAACCAGGGAACACACTCGGTAACTCTGGGCATTAAGCTTGCCTCATCTCTACAACGGCCCCCCACAGATGCCGGAGATGCACACGCAAGTCTGAGGGCTTGGGTCATTCATGCATTCTCCAGTCTGAGGCGCTGTGAACCTTGCCACACACGCAAGTCTGAGGGCTTGGGTCATTCATGTATTCTCCAGTCTGAGGTGCTGTGACCCTTGACGCACATGCAAGTCTGAGGGCTTGGGTCATTCATGTATTCTCCTGTCTGAGGCGCTGTGACCCTTGCCGCACACACAAGTCTGAGTGCTGGGTCATTAATGTATTCTCCCGTCTGAGACGCTGTGAACCTTGCCGCACACGCAAGCCTGAGGGCTGGGTCATTCATGCATTCTCCAGTCTGAGGCGCTGTGACCCTTGCCGCACACGCAAGTCTGAGGGCTTGGGTCATTCATGTATTCTCCAGTCTGAGGCGCTGTGACCCTTGCCGCACACGCAAGTCTGAGGGCTTGGGTCATTCATGTATTCTAAAGTCTGAGGCACTGTGACCCTTGCCGCACACGCAAGTCTGAGGGCTGGGTCATTCATGTATTCTCCAGTCTGAGGCGCTGGGTCCCTTGCCGCACATGCAAGTCTGAGGGCTTGGGTCATTCATGTATTCTCCAGTCTGAGGCGCTGGGACCCTTGCCGCACATGCAAGTCTGAGGGCTTGGGTCATTCATGTATTGTCCAGTCTGAGGCGCTGTGACCCTTGCCACACACGCAAGTCTGAGGGCTGGGTCATTCATGTATTATCCAGTCTGAGGCGCTGTGACCCTTGCCGCACACGCAAGTCTGAGGGCTTGGGTCATTCATGTATTATCCAGTCTGAGGCGCTGTGACCCTTGCCGCGCACGCAAGTCTGAGGGCTTGGGTCATTCATGTATTATCCAGTCTGAGGCGCTGTGACCCCTGCCGCGCACGCAAGTCTGAGGGCTTGGGCTTGGGTCATTCATGGATGTTTCAGAGACTACTGTTAGTAAATATATGAAAATACACATTATTCCAGCTTTTGAAAGCACTTTACATGCTATAAAATCACTGACATGTTGTTTCGTCTGTTAATGTTTGTCATATAATGATCTCAGTCTTATTTTTGGACATATTAGTGGAGAGGTGTGGCTCACTGGTTAGAGGCTGCAGACCTGTAAGCAGAGAACGGCCCCGGACCAGGGTTCAATTCCCGACGCGGCAGGGTCTTGGACCAGGGTCAACGGACTCGATAATTCTCGCCTCAGCGCCTACTCTAACCAGGGAAAACACTCGGTAACTCTGGGCATTAAGCTTGCCTCATCTCTACAACGGCCCCCCACAGACGCCGGGGATGCCTGGTTTCACCCTGGAGATACCCAGCAAGGGACCAACTCACAGGTTCCCCAGCGGTCTACAGCTCCAGGACACTCGGGTAGAGTAACAGTGCGCTTTACAAGTATCCCACATTTACATATGTTCAACACCTCAAAATTTATTTTCTGACTTTTATGCACAGTAGTGATGCATATTTTGTTAATAGTTGCCATATGATTTCATGCGTATAAACCCTGAAGGTCACAGTCCTTGACCTTTGACCCTAAATGGAGTGGTGTGGCTCACTGGTTCCCCAGAGGATTACAAATTAGGGATTTAAAAAAGAAAGAAGATTCAAGGCTTTAACACCCCCCTTATGGAGGCGGCTTTGGGGACCCAAGGGATATCCATCTCTAAGTGCTATACACTGCTCTGTGATACCATGGAGGATGACCTCGCTAAACATATGGACCGATGGCAGGATAAAGTTCAGGCGGAAACAGGGGTGTGTGAGGACTCCCTGCTACTAAGTTCAACAGCAGCCATTTCCGCCAACATACAAGTTCAATGCTTCAAAACATGGCTAAACTTATATATTACTCCCTCTCGGATTTTTAAGTGGGGAGGCTCTACAGGTATTTACTGCCCACCATGCGGAGAGCTTGCCGCCGATAGTGTCCACTTGTTTGCCACGTGCCCTCGTCTTACTGAACTGATTGGCAAAATGGCGTTCTACGTCAAACAAATTCTGGACCATGATTTAATGCTGTCTCCACAAGTTATATTATTAGGGGTGAGTAACCAGGCTCTGGCGGCGCCCAGGAAGACTTTACTCTTTATTATGATGGCTATATTTAGGCTTTCCATAGCAACTGGATGGTTAGACAAAGATCCTCCCTCAGTGCCCACTGTTCTTTTCTGTTTTTTCTGATGTCTGTTTTTAGCTGTGTTGTGTTATTTCATTATGAGCTGATGGTGGAAAGGGTCGGGACACTCCTACCGAGTAGCCGTACGCTATATAAAAGCTATATAACATAACATAACATAACAGTGCACCGTTGGCTGGAGAAACTATTAGCTACATATCGTTGGGAGAAAGAGATATAAAAATGCAGAGGCTTGAGAGCAAGGAAAAGAGGGAGGTATATTTGGTGTCCAATCAGTATTTGGATTAACAAACCTATATTTTAAACCTCAATTAAAGAGTATGACCATATGTGCCTGAAACAATACGGATCTGGTGGAAATCAGGGGGGATACAGATTAATTAGTGGTCTGACAAAAGACTTAGATGTATTAATCGGGGAATGTAGCTGCAGTTGAAGGGCAGTCTTCCCTGCAAATATCTGCTTGCCTTTTTTTTGCTGTGCTTTTCTGTTTTGTAATATGTTCCAAGTTTAGCCTCCCATGGTCCTGGGAAAAGGGAGGGGGTTTGGGGGGGAGGGAGGCGGTAGGACAAAAAAACCAATAATGGGTACATATTTTCTGGTTCTGCTTGTACAACATGTATTATGTATAATTTTTCCTTCCCTTATGTATTTGTAACAAGCATATGATATGGCTGACCAAATAAAGGTTTAAAAAAAACAAAAAACAATAAGGTGTTTTTTCCATTATAGTGAGACCATTGTTTACAAGTGTTGCAGTGTTTGAATTGTACTTACATTTTTGTTCATTAAATTGGTGGGAGGGGTCATGTGGTTTGACCTTTGACCTCTATTTACACTTTTCTAAGTGTTTCATGGTCATTAATCCATTACTGTTAGATCATTTGTTACAAGTGAGGCATTATTGTAATTGTAATTATGAGTACCTACATCCTCCTTAGTTACTGTGTTGGAGGAGGTTATGCTTTTTGATCTTTGACCTCTAATTATACTTGTTTAGGTATCTCAAGGTTGTTATTGCACGTCCCTTGGATCATTTGTTACTAGTGTTGCATTATTGTAATTGTCTTGATAAATACTTGCGTTTTCATTGGTTTCATTGGTGTTGGGGAGATCATGTCTGTAATGTTTCCTCTAGAAGCACTATGCCAAAAGTGCCTAGTGGCTTACCAGTTCATGACGACAAGGAGACAATGTCTTACCCTCACGAGCAGTTGTCAGTCCGAGTCCTGGTTCTGCTCAGCACGTTTCTGGTCTCTTGATGCAATTTCTTTAGAAAGTATTGTGCGGCTTTCGGGGTAAGAAGGATCGTGGAGGGGCCATCATGAGTCACCTTCAGCCGAGCTGGGTAGAGCATAGCATACTCCACACCCAGCTCTCGCAGTTTCTTTTAGCCGGATTGAACTCCTTACACGCTAGTTGAACTGACATAGTGAAGTCCGGGTAAAACTCCAGTGCGTTACCCTGATATCGTATTTGCTGCTTCTCGCGGGCCACCCTCAAGATCACATCGCGGTCTCTATAATTAAGAAGGCGGGCGAAGATCGGTCGCGAGGTGCGCCTGGTTTTGGTCTCGGGCCAGGGATTTGTGGGCGCGCTCCACCAGCAACACTGAGGAAAGATGCTCTGTACCAAAGGTGTTGCGGATTAGTTCCTCCTCGTAGGTTTCCGTCTTCCCCGTGTTTGTTGATTCTGGAACACCCACGATCCTGATGTTATTCCGGCGTGACCTCGCCTCAAAATCCTCCGCTTTGTTTTTAATCACATCCAAGAGTTTTTCCATTTCCGCGCACTTCTTAGTGGTAGTATGGGACTCCTCTTCCACCGTAGATATCCGGGTTTCTGGTTCAACGAGTCTTTCACCATGCTTATCTAATTTCGCCACCATGTTGTCGACTCTTTGAGTAATAGTGTCTAATTTTCCGTTGATATCCTGCAAGCTCTGTTGAATGGCTCTTAGCAGTGTCTCCATGCCATTAGGAGCCCCTGTTTTGCCATCAGGTTCAGTATCAGACTGTGCAGTAGCTCCCTTAGTGTGCTTTTTTGCTTTTTGCTGGGTAGTCCCGCCCACTTCCTCTAGCTAAAAGGAGGTGCGCCGACGGGAAACACAGCTGAACATTTTAAAAAATCCACCAAGTCAGACAGAGCGATTGTCTGCAACGCAATAGCGCTTTTTAACCTCACTTTAAAAAATTGTATCTTGCGCCGCTTACCTGCCTTGTACGTGCTCCCCCTGGTCCGATGCGGCTTGTGCCGTTTGTGCGGAGGGGATCGACATGACCATCTTTGCTCCCTTGCCTCCCCGGAAGCCAGGTCAGCCATCCATGCGCTGGTGTAGTCCCGCTCACTTCCTCTAGCTGAAAGGAGGTGTGCCGAGCGGACGCGCGCAGCAGCGCACCAGCGGCGCGCCAAAGGCAAGCCCATCTGCACCCGTCCGCTCCAGACCAACGCCAAACTCCAGACACCCTGCCCTTTTTCATCCACAACTCCCTCCTAATCCCCAAGTACCATTAGCAATGACTCAGATTCAATATACCAGCAAGGAACTTCTCTCACTTAACAAAGCCTACCCGTTGGTAGTGGGTCCCTTTCCCTCTTATATCACCAGGGCACCCTCTACTCAAAAACATCCTCCTACCAAAGGACAAGCCAAACAAATAAAAAACAAAACTAAACCTCCGCTACTCAGTCCAGAACAACCAGAACATAAACAACTAATTGGTCTATACTGTAACGCACGCTCTCTGGCTAAACACGCACTTGAGATCTGGTCTCTTCTAGACACAGAAAAACCTGACCTCCTCTTTATTACCGAGACATGGCTCCACGAACTCTCGCAACCCGACCTCTCAGTGGCTCTCCCACATGACTACCAAATAATTAGACTTGACAGAAACAACAAGAAAGGTGGCGGCATAGCTATTGCCTTCAGAACTAATACCAATATTCATATGGTAGAGGCCGTGCAGGCCACTTGGGATGAAATCTGCATTTTCTCAATGGAGAATGCAAAAAGTGGAACCTGGAAAGGTGCCCTTCTCTATAGGTCACCCGAAAATAAAATCCATTTCCCCAGTAACCTTACCGAGACAATAGCACCACATGTTCTAGCTGCCGATAACTTCCTGCTACTAGGCGATTTCAGTTTTCATGCTGAGCTTAATACTGACCCCCATACCCAAGACCTTATCACCAGTCTTGAAACCCTAGGTCTAAAACAGATGATGACCGCCCCCACACACGTCGCAGGCCACACCCTAGACTTATTATTTACCAACTCCCTGAATGTAAATATAGAACAACCTACCCCCATCCTATGGTCCGACCCCCATGTAATGAAGTTCCATTTGAATGGGTTATTAACACAACCTCATCCTACGAAAGAATATAAACTAAGCAGATCCTGGAATAAAATAAGCCTAGATTCCTTCGCTGCCAATCACATTCCGCCTGCTCTCTCCGAAACAGCGAATGTCAACCAGGCTGCAAAATTGACTCAGCAATCACTGGACATTATTGCCCCCAAGAAAATAACTAAATGTCCGAAGAAACTATCCCCATGGTTCCCCCTGATCTAAAAAGTGAAAAACTTATCGTAAGGAAGGTAGAATGCAAATGGAGACATACGAAAAACATCATGGATAGGCAGCACTATAAAACTTTACACCACCATTACATGGAAAGCATTGCGATAACCAAAAGAGCATATCTAGGCAATTGAAGGAACCAAGCTGCAAACTCTCATAAGGAACTATATAAGGTTGTGAAGGAATTCACCAACCCCGCCTTCCAGCCTACTATCTCAAACCGACCGCCTCCCAGGAATGGGTTGACTCCCTCTCAGATTTTTTAATCACCAAAATAAATTATATCCATAAAGCATTCCCTCTAACAAACAATACTCCACCACAGCAAAAATCCGCAGTAACCCTCCCCAGCCCTGTCAACTACCTGAAAAATTTCAATGCAATAACAGAGGAAAGCACCTCTGTAACACTTAGGAAGATGCAATCCGGTTCGCCTGCGGATCCAGCATCCCCACAAATGTTAGCTAAAATTGAACAAATTCTCATCCCCAAATTAACCAAAATCCTCAACTTATCACTAGCACCGTCAACAGTTCCTTCTCAATTGAAGGAAGCCGTGGTGAGGCCAATCATGAAAAAACATCTGCCGACCTCAAACAACTATCGAACTACAGGCTTGTCTCACTGCACCCCCTTTTTTGGAAAGTAATGGAGTCAATGATCAATAAGCAATTATCAAATCATCTAAAAAACAATAAAATCCTTGACCCGTCCCAGTCAGGCTTCCGATCCCATCACAGCTCGGAAACGGCTCTGGTCGAGATTGCCGACAACATCAGGCTCTCTCTGGATGCCAGGAAGTCCGCCATCCTAATCCTGCTGGATTTGTCGGCTGCCTTAGACACCATATCTAAAATGGCACCCTATGTAAAATGGCAATAAATAAATGTAAAAAAATAAAATTCTTGGCAGAGCCAGGAGACACAAGACAATAGCGAGGTTTCCTTGAACCAACTGTACAACGTGGTTCTGTGGCTCTGCTGTCTGCAAACGCACCTCAGTGAGGGCATTAGCTCAAGGCAAGCTGCGAAGTATGTACCTACAAGCTGTCCCTAGGCGTAACCTGTGTAGTTGACAGTATTTGAAGTTCTGGTCCACCT